>NC_092589.1:94883333-96379166 GCF_047663525.1 Anas platyrhynchos
TCACATCCTTTCTGAAATACATTTTGGAAAGGGCACTAGGAAGTTAGTGATGTGCAGTGATAGGAATTTCGGTAGTTAGAATGTATTGCAAATTTGTCAATTCTTCAATGTTACTGTGGTTGATTACTGCAAAATAAGAAAGAGCATATTTTCAAAGGCAAATTCTGAGAATTCTGATGGTGAGTCAATTATTTTTAAGTTTTATAGTGAGAAATTAATGCAGTGCAGTCATGTTTTAATCAGTTCTACAGGTAATAAAATGCAAGAAGCAGCACCATAAATTCACATTCTTTATGAGATTTTTTTCAAAAATCTTTGTAGTAGCCAAATTTAATCCCCTGCAGTTCCCTGTGAATACTGATTACAAATAGCTACAGATAATAGTTTGCTGAAATTGTACTCTTCACTTCTTATCCCTTTCACACATTGGAAAGCACTATTTCAGGGCTTCAGAGGAATGAGTTAGATAAAACCACAGTGCAGCATTTTAAAAACAGATTTTCCAGGTAAGTTAATTGGAGGCATTTAAAATAATTGAGCTCAATGTTATGGCCTTTGTTTACTTACAGTTGAGCAACCGAAAACTTTCATATATGGTTTGATGGGAGTATAGCTAAAACTGGTAATGCTGATAGCTGATACTATTTTGGATTTCCTTTCTTATTAAAAAAACGAAGGAAATGAAATAACTTGGTTTTGTTTTCATAATGAATTTACTTTCACTTTTTTCACAATTCTCTTCTTTATGTAATGCCAATAGGATAATTACCCAGTATAGATATAGAAGAAAAGCATACCAGTCTATTTTATGTAACCATTTTACATGGGAATTGAGGATCTTCAAGAATGGCAATTTTTTTTTTTGGAAAGACATAATCTAAAATATAGATTTTATTTAGTATACAGTTCTAGTGTATGTGTTTTACTATTTTCTGATGATATTGAAACAGTTTACATGCACAAAATATGGCTTGATCTTTAATGTCAAAAGGCCCTGTTTTAAGGATATGTTAGGTAAGAATCACTGCTCTTGAAATTGAAAAACAAAACAAAAAATCTTTGGATATGTTTGTTCAATCAGATTATAAGCATGTTTGTTCACTAAGAAAATAAGAAGGAAATATCTTAATTCTTATTAAAGTTTGATGCTTTCACTCCTTTTGGCCTGTTGGTTTGAAATGCTAACTACTGTATAAGTTACAGAAAGTAGAACATTTCTGATTTTGGAAGTTGCCTAGCTTCAGATTGTTAATTGACTAAATTTTATTTTGAGACAGAGAACCAGAAAAAAAAAAGATTACATTAAGCACACCACCCTAAGTATTAAGTAATAAGCAAATAAATTCTATTAGGAAAAAAACAAAACTAAACTAAAAAGATTGATAATGTGTAGTTTAACTACACAGAGTTGTCTTTTAGAGGTATAGGAGGAAGTGTTTGTGTAGTTATATATCCAGTGGTATTTACTCCATTTGGTCATGGACTGTAAATCTGGTTAAGCTTACCATCAAATATTTCTTAAATTTTTGAAACAGCAAAGGAATATGCTGACCAGGAGTCAAGCTTTCCCCTAAATTAGTCAGAAAATGTTTTAAATAAATAACAGGAAAATTTTAAAAGCTCTTCATCATTTTGATGGACATTTTTTTACTTGTCATTTCTAAGCAGAATTCAGCAGAGATTTCAAGACAGTACTTGTCTAATGGAATCATCTGAGAAGGTGCTGGTCATAATTATTTTATTTTTTCTTGCAGGCTCAACATGAGAAAATTATTTCACAGCAGCAGGCTGTCATAATAGCAACTCAATCTGCTCAGGCACTACTTGAGAAGCAAGGCCACTACCTTTCCCCTGAAGAAAAAGAGAAGATGCAAAGGAACATGAAAGAGCTGAAGGCTCAGTACGAGACTGCCTTAGCTGAATCTGAACGGAAAATGAAGATGACTCATTCTCTGAGGGAAGAACTGGAGAAGTTTGATACAGACTATAGTGAATTCGAAACCTGGCTGCAGCAGGCAGAACAAGAACTGGACAATTTGGAGGCTGGTGCTTCTGACTTCAGCGGTATTATGGTCAAATTGAAAAGGCAAAAGAGTTTTTCAGAAGATGTTATATCTCACAAAGGTGATTTACGGTATATTACAATTTCTGGACAAAGAGTTCTGGACGCAGCAAGGTCATGTAGCAAAAGAGACGGTGTCAAGGTTGACAAAGATGGCATTGATACTTCGGCTACTTATGCTGAAGTGCAGAATAAACTGGATAGTGCTTCAGATCGTTTTAAATCTCTCTATACTAAGGTAAGTTTTATTTATACCAAATAGGATAGGCTGCTATGATTTTGGAAATTAGTATAAAGAGGGGTTAATTGGTGAAGCAAATTACTGTGTGAAGTTGTAAATTCTTTGTTTGTTAATTTTAGATAATAGAACAAGAAGCTTTACTAGAATATCTGCATTAGTTGAGTGCCAGAATATCTAAGGTCTGAATGGTTGACATTTTCTACTTTGTGTTTAGTGTGAGTGTGAATGTAAAGATTTAATTGAAAAAATTTCAAAGAACTTACTTTTATACATACAAAAATTCTATCCCATTAGCTTTATTTGTGATCTCACTTTGGTCAACTTGCCAGAATCTACCCTTTACATATAAACATTTAGCACAGATGTAATAGAAGTACCTTAAATGTCTGACTCTAACTATGAAGAGAAAAACCAGCACAAAGTAGACTTGTCTTACTAAATCAAGAACTTGAAGAGCAGACTTAAAAAGTGAGATCTTCTGGGTTGTAGATTGGCTTGCAGGAACTTTTTTGCCTTTTGTAAAGGCTTGTTGTCTGTAATAAAATATTTAATGTATGATATACTTACACTGCATATATATTATGTATTTAACAGTGACATATATATTTATGCATTTGTGCACACACACGAGTTTATAGACTTGTATTATCGAAAGAATCTAGTCAGTTCTTAGTTAATTGGCTGTGTAACTGAGTGCATTCTATATTTGCCCACCAGGTGGAGCTGAAGTACCAAATGTAAATATTAAAATATAGTGTATCTAAGGTTCAAAATATAAATATTTAAAGAGACTTTATAAATATTATTTAACACAGTAGTTTATAAATATTAGGACTGTGTACAGTCAGATTGTCTAACCATCTCTGAAAAGACTGAAACAGAGTTTCACTGATCTCTTTATGTGATGATTCACTGTGTACATTTTGGGACAATACTAACATATAGTTCTAATAGGAACTTGGATAGATGACATCTTTAAGTTACCAAAACAAAGCGTATGTGCCTTATGGAGAAATATTGCTTTGGATTTGTTAGGCAGATAAGATATTTATGGAAACAATTATCTGTTCTCTGTATTTTAAAGAATATGCACATACCTTCTGTTTTTTTGGAAAATTTCTAGCTTCTATTGGCTAGATTTTTGGTGTCAGAGTGCTGATAACGAATATTTAGGTTGGTGGATCAAAAAGTCTTCCTAAAGTTTTTCCTGTTCTGATACAATGGGTTAAATTCTGGTTTGCTGATTGTATTGTTGAACTGATCGTAAATTATGCTTGAGAAGCACAAAGTAGGAAGAACTGTATAGCCTGCCCAACTGTCTCACCTGAGTTCAAAAATCAATTAGTCAGTGGAACGACGACAGGAAAAATGAATTCAGTATTTCAGGAAATGAAAATGAGACAGTGAGATTGTTATGAAACACAACAAACAGTTTAATGTATTTCCTTTTTTTTGTTTTCTACTCTTTTAGTGTAGCATCCTTGGAAATAACCTTAAAGACCTGGCAGATAAATACCAGCATTATGAAGATGCCTCATCTGGACTTTTGTCAGGTCTTCAGGCCTCTGAAATAGCTGTTAACAAACAACTGTCAGAGCCAATTGCAGTGGATCCCAAAAATCTCCAAAGACAACTGGAAGAAACAAAGGTAAAAAGCTTTAAAAAGCTTTAAAAAGCAGAAGTTCTTCTGTCCTAAAAGGAACTGCTTTCTGTCAGAAAAACTGGATAATCTAATATAATCCAAGTGGCTGCAGGCCAAATTCTTGCCTTGCAAGTCTGCATGCAACTTTTATAGTTCTCAAATTCAGCTGCCTAGTGTGTTATCTGAAAAGAACTAGAGTGAAAATAAAATGGGGGACCAAGATGCCATCAGCAGCGATGAAAACTAGATGTGTTTCATGTCACTTAGCAAATAGTAGGTGAAATCTGGAAAATTTTTGAACTAACAAAGGATTTAGTGATTCCAGTTTGTTGTCACAGTAGGGCTTGTGACCAGGTTCCTGATGGAGAAGACCATATGTTGTTTTTTGTCTGAGACTCTTACTTTTTTCTATTCACATTTTTGTTTTACTGCATTATCTCCAGTAAGGGATCACACTGGATCAGCAGTACACAGTTATTCTAGTCTGTTTACTTTCTCCAATTGTAACCAATACTACAGGCCCCACTAAAAGCAGATATAAAATAATTTGCACTGCACAAAAAAACAGGTGTTTGTTGTTTTTTTGTTTTTTTTTTTTCCACTGAGGAAGTAACTCACAACTTTATGTCAATCCTAGTATAGGCAAGACAGGATAGTGGTGGAGCTTGTGAAGGTAAACCACTAGTTAGGTTCATAAACAGTAGGCTTACAGGAGGCTTTAGGAACCCAAATATAAAGTGGCTTGTTTAAAGTTTCATACAGTCTGTTATCTTAGAACTGACTCTTGTATTTTCATAAACACATTCTTTTATCTACTATAATTAAAATGCAAATTCTTTATTTCTCAGTAAGCAAGGTTACTGTTCAGACTTCTCATCGCTGTTTGAGCTGTGCTATGTGGAGTTTCTATGCAGGTCTGGTATGTTTGCTGTTGACAAACAGTAATCAATATCTCTTGGAAAGTGGATGCTTTAACTACTTCCCTTAGAACAGTCTGAAAGTCATACATTTACTACATGGTATCTTTCAAATCTGCCACAGGAATTAAAAAAATATATAGTAATTATGTAAGATTTAAGAAAATTAGCTGTTCTTTCATAAATAAAAGCGTAAATTTTGGTCTCCAAAACATTGGAACAATTGAGGTGCATTTGTACTTCCAAACACTAGAAAGGTAGAAATAACACCAATTACAATTTGAAGCCCCATTTAAACTTCTGTTTCTTATGCCAAAACGAATTATGTCCTGTATAATGCCAATTTTCATGCAAGTAGTATAAAAGGAGTGAGTATTAGGGCTCTTTTATGAAATGCCTACATGGATTACTTGCCACACAAAAGAGCACTCGATGAATATGAGCAGGGAAGAAGGGAGAGACTACAAAGATGCAAGGATTCAAAAGATTCAAAGGAAGAGAAAAAACAGGAGCCTGAAGAAAGAAAGACAATTAATGAAAGCAAAACAGAATTTCTGAAGAAGTCAGGTGTTGCAAGTTAAAGCTGTCCCTTCTAGCCAACACATGCAGCTGATAATCCAGCTAGACACAGGCCTTGGCAGTATGGTGGAGTCTAATCTTTTTATGGGGATTAACTGTTCTTCAGAATAATCTTCAGCGCCTCTGGCATAAGTTTGCTTGCTTTCTGCCAGCATTGCAAAGTTTTTGGTATGTCTTTTTAATTTTTTTTCTCTTTTCTCTTTCTTTTGTACAAGTATAGTATATTTCACTAGTGTAAGGAAAAGTTCTCTCCAGGTCTGTCTAAATTTTATTTTGTCAACAGGGTAGCAAGATACGATATGTTCCAGCATAATGTTGTGCTCTGGCTACCAGTGCTGAATGCACTGACATGACTTCTTTGTCCCGGCATGGCAGATGGGATTGAATTGTATGTCCATAGCATTAGTGTGTATCAGAAAAAAATGAGAGGGCCCTTCAGTTTGGACTTCTGCAAAGTTCAAGCAAATCAAGACAAAGATACGTCATATGCACTAGCACAGAGACCTGAAGTACTTTAGAGACTGTTCACTCTAAAGTGGTTTTATACACTGGAGAGAGAAAGCCACTTTCAGAAGTTGATTAAGTCTCTCTTGATTCTGGAACAAGTCATAGCTGGGGTAGTCTCTAAAACTGTGGTCCTTGGTTAGAAGGAGAAACTTAGGAAAAAATTGGTGTTGCTGGCTCCAGGAAGTTTTAAAAACTATAAAGATGATGACATTGTTTCAAGGTATTCATGTTGGTGCTACAATATCAGCCTGATCCTTTGTTGATACAACTGATGGTTAGTGTGTAACTGCTGCTGTCTATATGTTTTTTTTCTCTGTTCTCTGATGCTGAATTGAAAATATGTTTGTTTTTCTTTTGGATAACACTTGAGTCAGTACAAATGCTCTTTAAGAAACAATTAACCAAAAGACACATTTTGAAGTTACATGTAAGACAGCCAGTTGAGTCAGAGACGTACTGTAGGACAGAAGATAAAGATGGTGAATAAACTAAAACAAGGGCCAGAAGGCCAAGACTAGTCAAAGCCAGTGGTGAAGATTTGTGGAGAGGCCACAAATTAAATTAGTTTATTCCCAGCACTAAGTTTAGGTTGTGTGGCATATTTTGAGCCTTACATGTGTACCTTTTAGCTATACTGAACTGCGTAATTGGCAATTGTGGAATTTTACAGGTTCTTCAAGGACAAGTGTCTAACCACCAAATTGCTGTAGAAAAACTGAAAAAAGCTGCTGAAGTGCTTTTGGATACCAGAGGGGAGTTGACACCAGACAAAGATGAGATTCAGAAAACACTGGGTAAAATGCTTGCTTTTCTTAATACGCGTTTTTATCACTTGTGGCATGCAGATAGCAGAAGAGACAAAATACAGAGTTTCCACATCTCTGTGTCACTGCTCACGTCTGTGTTTTGTTGAGATATAAGCTGTTACAACACGGTAAATTCTTTGTTGTGCTGTCTCCTGTGTTTGATCATGTGCTTTTCACTTAAAACCTGTCATTTTATTTTTAACTTGTTTTTTTCAGAGGGAGGGATTATGTTTAATTCCCATGTTACAGATGAGTGTGTCAGAGTTAGGGATTTGCTGAGGATCATAAGTTTACTATTGGGAAAGGACACGTTCTGGTTCAAGGAATGTGACTCCAGCTATCTGTTTCCAACCAATTATTTGAAGTTTGCTTAGCTGAACTTAATTTCTTCTGATTTCAAGTAACTTTCCATGGCAGGTTGTCCTTGGCCAGCTTCTTGATGCCCCCACAGCCTCTCTGTTATTCTCCTTCCTCAACACGATGGGGAAGATTATTATGGAAAAGCTCGTGGGTTGAGATAAAGACAAGGAGATCACTTACTTACCAATTACTGCCACAGGCAAAATACACTCAGTTTGGGGAAAAGTGGATTAAATTTATTGCCAAACAGGCAATAGATTTTGATAATGAGAGACAAAGTGAAAAAACTTGAACACCTTCCCACCACCCACCTTGTCTCCAGTCTCAGTTTCACCCCTTCATTTCCAATTCCTCCATCCTGACACCAAGCCATGCAGTGGGATAGGGAGTGGGAGGTCAGTCTGTAGAGTTCTATCTCTGCTGCTCTGTTCTCCCATTTTTCCCTTGCTCCAGCCTCTCCACAGACTCTAGTCCTTCAGGATAAGCCTGCTCCAGTGTGGAGCCTGCTCAGCTGTGTCCTGTGGCAGGTCCATTGTGGGGTTGGCTGGAACTGGCTGTATCCAGCTTGGGCCAGTCTCCCAAAACCTAGCTGCTACCCAACCTTGCCACCCACACTGAATACTCTTTCCTGTCAGTTGTGCGAATTAGTACAGCATGGCATTCAGCACAGTTTGAGGCTTGGATACTGGGTGTGTATATCACATTCCTATCTCTTACTGGAATCCCATCAGTAACTTTCAGCAACAACATAAAACAACTTGCATCTTTGCACTTGGTGATGAAACTCCATAGGAGGTATGTGGAACTTATAACTTTCAGAGGGTTATCCCAAAAGTGGTGATGAACCATCTAGAAAGCCATTCAGCTCTAACAATAACATAAGAGACATAGCTGTAGAGTAGCTCTCTTAATACCCTGCTATTTTATTTCTTGGGAACAGTCAACAGCTGCCAGAAGCTAGAGCTGCATGGGAACCAACTTCTAAAGATTTGGGAGCACAGCTGTAAGCTGCTCCCTCATTTCACTTGTCGTATGGGCTTCTTGGCTTTGTCTGATTCCATTCTTTTGTTGTGTTGTGTGTTTTTACTGAATACAGCTGATGCTTTTGCTTATTTCTGATACAGGCAATTTTTGACTCACACTTAACCTGGTGACAAGTAATAAAATGAGTTAAAAGTTTAATATGGCTAAAAGAAACTTTGAAATGTATTTTCTCTTTATCAGATGATATTGTGGAGAGATATGACAATTTATCAAAGTCTGTGAATGAAAGGAATGAGAAGCTCCAAATAACTCTGACACGATCCCTAAGTGTGCAGGATGGTTTGGATGAAATGCTGGATTGGATGGAAGGCGTTGAAAAGAGCCTTGAAGAAAAAGATCAAGTGCCTTTGAATTCTGCTGCTATTCAGGATATCATTAGTAAAAGCATTGTAAGTATCACACTGAAAGAAATATTTTTTTGAAGCTAAAGTTTCAGAAAGAATTAAAATCTTACTTTAATGGGCTCAGAATACTTAGTAAGGAAGACTGTTACATGAACTGAAACCTCATCAGGATTGATTTCTGTAGCTGAAATAGATCTACACTGATGGTCTTGCTGTACTAATTTATTGTATTACTTCACATGGTGGACCAGCTCCACTTCTTAAATTTTAATTATAAGCAGTACAAAGTGGCTTTTGCTTGTTTCAGATGCTAGAACAAGACATTGCAGGTCGCCAAAGCAGTATAAACACGATGAATGAGAAAGTGAAGAAGTTCATGGAAACAGCAGATCCATCCACTGCATCCTCACTGCAAGCTAAAATGAGTGAACTTGCAGGACGGTTTTCTGCAGCAAGTAAGAAGCATAAAGAAAAGCTGATGAAAATGGAGGAGTTGAAGACTAAAGTGGAGTTATTTGAAGGTCTGACAGAAAAACTCCAGTCGTTCCTAGATGAGAAAAACCAGGCTCTCAGTGAGACCGAGGCTCCAAGAAAGGATGTTAGTGAAGTATCTCAGTATATGCAGGTACTGTACCAGTCCATTTGTATACAATGTGTGTATCTAAGTGATTGAGCTATAAATAAGACATACTTGTTTCACAGCTTCAGTTGGTTGGCGAAAATCAGAGATTTCAGAGATTTAATTTTGAACAGCTGATTGCCGAGTCTAATATGAAGAATATAATTCTGTTTGAATTCTGTCTTGCAGGAGGCTAGTGTAGAATTGGCACAGCATAAGAAAGATCTGGAAGTTTTGCAGCAGCTTCTTGAAGAACTTTCATTCCATGCTCTTCCTGGGGATAAAGCATTGGTAGTAGAAAAAGTAAATGCTTTGTCAAAAAAATTCAGAGAGGTAGAGGAGACCGTAAAAGAAAAGTAAGTCAAACAATTACTGAAGTGTTTCCACAGCCTAGGCTAATAATACTGTGTGAATGTTATGATGACTGCTATCCACTTGTGTGCTACCTCAAGAGAGTACAGCTAACTTCAGAGTAGAGAGGCATTTTCATTAAAAAAAAAACACAAAACAACAAAAAAACACAACTGTTTGGAAATACATCTGTATCTGGTCTATCTGCCTGTTTTGCTTTCATAACTTAAGCATTCTTTGTATTTAGTTTGCTACTTGTTCTAGTCATGCAATTCCTTGAGTTAGGGTTGATCTGATGGTATTTGAAATACTGTCTTTGCTTTTATTGCACAGGACTGAGTAGACTTAGTTCACCAGCCCTACCAACATCTCACTTTAGGTTCAATTCATGTTCAGTTAGAAGACAAGCAAGCTACAAGTGCTCTGACAAGAGTTTGCCTCTCCATGGCACCACTGTAACTTTATCATCTCCAGTTAGATGGATAAGCACAGGACAGCTTCGTTTTCTACCTACTTTGTAATCATCTATGCATCTTCCATCAAAATGTCCCAAAGACGGATGTTTTCTGTTCATACAGAAAACTCACAAATCTGTGTCTGTAGTCTTTGAAGCCAGCATTGAGGCTGTTTTTGAATTCAGGAGTGGCATTATTGGGTTGATAACATCTATTGGTTTAATTGTCAGAAGGAATATTGACATCCAGTCCTGAATTTCTTTTGTTTTCAATTATCTAGAGAAGAGGATGTATCATCTTGTCAGAAAGAGATGGATGCTTTTGAGCTACTTGTGGAATCTTTAAAGAAATGGATAAAAGAGACGACGGAACGTATTCCAGCAGCACAACCCTCTCTGAATACAGAGGAGTTAAAGAAGCCTTTGGAAGATACCTTGGTAAAATACTGCGATACAAGCAGCTAAACTCAGCTAAAGGAAATAGGGCATTTGTTAGTGACATAAAAGAACAAACATAAGGCATAGGCAGCCACAGTGATGGGGACTAAGGAGCTTGCAGTCTGCATTTACGTTCCCATTTCCTTGGCATGTTTGGATATATGTGGTGGGTTAGCCTTAGCTGACTGCCAAGCACCCACCCAGCCACTCTCTCACTCCCTCTCCTCAGCAGGACAGGGGGAGAAAATACAGGTCTTGGGCTGAGAGAAGGGCAGGGAGATTGCTCACCAATTAGTGTCATGGGCAAAACAGGCTTAACTTGGGAAAGATTAAAAGATTGCTAATCAAAAGCAGTGTAGGATACTGAGAAACAAAAAATATAAATTAAAACACTCCTTCCACCCCTCCTTTCTTCCCAAGCTCAACTTCAGTCTTTGACGTAAGACTGTTCTCTCTCCCCTGCTCCAAGCGGCACAGGGGTATGGGGAGTGGTGGTTCTTCATAACACTTTGTCTCTGCCACTTTTCCTCCTCATACTCTTCCCTGGCTCCAGAGTGGGGTCCTTCCCATGGGCTGCAGTTCCTGTCAGAAAACCTGCTCCTGTGTGGTCTCCTCTCCACAGGCCCCAGCTCCTCCATGGCTCTCCCTGGTCTGCAGCGTCCTTCAGGGCACATCCACCTGTTGTGGCATGGGCTGTACTCTGGATATCTGCACAACAGTTTTTGCCCTTTCTTAAGTATGTTATAACTGAGGTGCCATCAGCATAGCGGATGGGCTCAGTTGAGGCCATTTTGGAGCTGGCTGGAACTGGCATGTCCAGCATGAACAGTCCCTGGTCTGTTCTCCCAAAAAAACACACCTGCGACTCCCAGCCTACCAAAACTGCCACATAAACCCAATACAGTACTACAAGGGATTCCCAAGTAACAAGGTTATTCTGTTCTCAACACTACATATTTTAAGTCTGGACTCAGTTTTGCAATGAACAACTGTCTCTTTTTCTTAACCAGAATTTAAAAGATGAATGGACGTTAAAAGCAACTGAAGTGCAGAAAATGAATAGCAGAGGAACGTTGTTGTGTAATCTGATTACTGCTGTGACTTCTCCTGCAAAACTGAGAGCAGTTGCAAAATCAGGTATGCATTCATATAATCAGGTAAATCTAACATCTAAGGAGTTTTTAAAAGTCCTCAAATAAATAAATAATGTATTGCATCCTATGATTAGGTTTCTGGATATTATGGCTCATGAGAAGTCAGTTAGCCGTGCCTGTTCTGACCATCATTTGCTGTGATTCTCATTTCAGCTATGTCTGACTACTTTAATAATTCAATACAAATTCTTACTGCTTTACATTGCCAAATTGCACTTTGTAAATGATTGACAAGTCCTAAAACCTGTTACTTCTGTCCATAATTCCCAGAGAATCAATAAAATGAACAGTATCACAGTCTTTTTCACCTCATCCCAGGAAACTTCTGATAATGAGAAACTGACTTAATGTGGTTGATGTTCAGTGTTTCATGTATCTGCCAAGTCTGCAAGTAGGACTTCCAAATAGAAACCCTGTTTTTGCAAACACTGATGCACCTGCACATCTTTGCTCACAGAGAGCCTTTTTCATGGCCGTTCTGTGTGACTTCAAACAAGCACATAATTGCAGAATCACAAACGTTTTGTTAGAAAGATGATGAGGACATCACTTATCTAAAAAGTAAGCCTAGACTAACTAGCTCATCCAAATGATGATAGCGTAATTAATGCTAGTCAATATTTTAGTTAACATGACATGAAAGGGAGTCAGTTTTGTATCCCAGTATGAATTTCCTGGTCCAAAATGTGCTTCCAGCCTGAAGCTTTGACTAACTTATTTTTATGTGTAATCTGATTTTAAAGAAAAGCAAATATATTCCCATGATTTTCTGTACTGTAGTGTTTAAACATTGATTTGTTTTACAGAATCTAGTAATTCTGCTAAGTATCACTGAAGCCATAACTTAAAGTATGTGGTACCTGGGGCATTTCAGTGGCCACAAGAACATTTTCAGTCAGTTCTTTAATTTATTTCCTGACCTTGTTAGTTCAAATATTGCCCTTCAGTGGTCATTTGCAAAGGACAATGGAAGGATGGAGACTTCCAGAGGATACTTATCTGGCAAGAGTAGATCACTTTCTTTTTCATATCTCTTGGTAGTAGCTACTTCTGTTTTCATTCATGTTTGACGTTTAAATAAAAATTTTCAAAGACCATTTTGGAACTCTAGGATATTTGTGCTCCTGCCTCTGCTTCTTTCTCTACTTCAATGCATCCAGGTTAAAAAAATAATTAAATAAATAGCATATAAGAGCAATCACAATCCTCCAGACTTGAATATTCACCCTCCTAGACAAGAGCTGTACTGTGTATCAGTAATCATGGTTTAAAAAAAACATAGCCTGGCTAATAGAGCATGAAGATTTACAAGGCTCTGGTTGGGGGTTCTCTGGTTCTCTTATCTGTTTATTTTCTCTTGCCATCCTCCAGCTGCCACTAAGGTGGCCCTAACCATCCAGGGCTGGATGCATGGCCTTCTCCAAGGCAACTGTTAATCTTTCCCTGTTAACTGCTGACCTGGGATTACAAACGTGCAGGAGAGTGGGAAGTGGTTCTCCTGCCTGTTCTCTGTGTCCCAGCACTGTGCTCTGATGGTGTTTCACAAAGTTTGTGTAGTCCTGAGTCCAGAGGCTTTGAAATGCTGTTTGATTAGCAGGGCTTTTTGGCTACCTCCGAGTGACAGTGACAGGACTTTATGAGTGACAGTAAGGATTCCACATTGCAGACTCTGGAACAGCATGGAACATATTGTCAAGTCTTGCTAAAGATAAGATAGGAAGGGATTTGTCCTGTTGATATCAAGAGGTTTTTTGCTCAGAGGTACACTCCTGTTTAAGTGGGTAAAGCTGTGTCATTAAGCAAGCTGTGTCATTAGTTGTGTTGTCTGCAATGACTGCTTTGGGTTTCTTTTCTGCTCAGTGTTCAGTGCTTTCCTCATGATTTTCAGTGTTTGCCGCTCTCCAGGGCAATGCCCAGACATGGTTGGGTAAAAATGTTCTCAGTGAGCAGTAGGGAACAGATTGCTTTTCGGGAGGAAGAAGTGACATTAGCTGTATGGTATGAGCAGGCCTCACAGCTAGAGCGTAGACCTTTGTCCACTATTTTCATTTATTTGACATAGTATTGTAAGCTGTAAGACTGCTCATGCATCATGCATACGTGCATGCTATATGTGCGTCTGTTCACCCCCACACACTCTGCATATGCTATGCATATGTGATCCCACTTATGGCATTAGCTGGCTGGAGCAGGTTAAAACATAAAACAACCTTCAAATATGTAAAACCATCTAAATAAAATGTTTGTTTTTACATGGTTAGCATGCACATTTTTCTTTGAATGTTATAATGAAAACTATTCGTCATGTTGTATTGAAGAGGAAGTGTAATGCTGGTGTTTTGGTGGGAAAAGGCCCAGCTGAGCATGTGACTTAGTCTTTCTTGGTCTGTAGGTGGCGCAGTGTTAAATGGTGAAGGTGGAGCTCCAGGAACTCAGGATTTTCTGAAAAATAAAGGTCAGTAATCACTAGGTAAAAAATTCAGGATGTGATAAAGAAACGTGCTTGTGAATTACTGTTAAATATGTTGATATTTTTAAAATATTGTGTGCAGATCTGATTGCAACAATCTTTACTAGACAGACTTCATATCACTGTTGCATAAGGAAATTATGCTATTATGATGATATTAAAATCAACTATAAAAATATCTGCCTTCGATACGTCCTTTGAAAACAGATCAAGTCTTTGCTTTCTGAATCAATATGTACTTCTATAAATACAAATAAAAAATATAAATAAATAGGAAGAGCTATTTTAATATAATATATGGATTTTGAGAAAATTATTAGGATTTATGTGATTTGAAACTTTTTAATACCAGCCAAGGTACACAACATGAACACACATGTATATATACGTAATGCAAAGACACATTTTACATACATCTGTATCATTGTACGTGACCAGTTCCTTTTCAGAAAAAAAAGGACCCTATGTAGGCACTTACATATGCTTTGGGATGGCCATGTACTAGGTTTCAAGTCTGCAGTGTTCATTCTTCTGAATTACAGCCTGCTTAGTACACTGACTGCCTCCTAAGCTCTCTTGCTGATAACACACCTTTATAACGAGCAAGATACGAATGCAGTAAGGTTAGGTAGTCAAACTAGTAACTGTTAAGAAATAATAATAATTAAAATAATATAAAATAATAGAAATAATAGTAACAAGTTAAGAAATAATTCTTAACATGTTCAGCAGCTTCTGGTTTGGGGAACTATTAGCCATGGTCACTTGAAGTACTGTTTAGAATTTCTTGGAAGTCTAAGTATTGCTTGAAGTATATGTGATCTCTAATGTAGTCTTTGTTCATCTTTCCTTTTGCAGAACTGACAACTGTTCAACAAGCCATGTCTGATGTAAATCATAGTTATGAAGATTTGGGAGTTTTACTGAAGGAAAAGATTTCAGAACTAGAAAGTATGCTTTCAAAAATGCAAAATATTCAGGAAGAATCAGCCTCAATGATGCAGTGGTTACAAAAAATGGACAAAACTGCATCAGACTGGGAAGCTGCTCCAACTGATAGTGAAGCTGTTAAAGCTCAAGTCGAGCAACATAAGGTAATTCATGTCTTCAGAAAAAAAAAAAAACTCCATTAAAATTATTGAGGGAATTCTATCTGAACAATTGCGTCTCAGCATAGCTTAATGTTGCAGAGAGTATTTAAATGATCCAGTAAACAGGAACATGCCAGTCAGGCTTAGAGCAAATCTCGCGAACTGTGTCAGTGCAGTAAAAGGAGCACTGGGTCAGAGAGAATGAATTTTGCATGTCAAAAAATAGTGATTCTGATGTCCAATTCATATAGGTAAGAGTATATTGATTATGCAGTGTACTTTTTTGATATCTTTAGTTGTTTAAGCATATTTACTGGATTGCTCATAAGATCTGTGCAGCTGTATCTATCCAAAAGCTGTTTCTGCAGCTGCTGGTTCACTGACGCTCCACAGATCTCCCCAGCTCTGCAGCTGCAGAGGCTTACGTCTATTCCAAGGCAGTGTTTCCCTTCAGCAGCCATGTCATGCTTGTTTAGTCGTATAGCTGCACAAACGTCTCCTCCCCTCTTTTTAATTGGTATAAGAAAATCACTGAATCAGGAATAAGCTTTTGTCCTGCTTAAGCACAGGGGAGATATGCTACTCACAGCGAAGGACGATATTTACACATGTAAAGGTTTATCTGTAAAGTGAAATGTAATGTGTAGCTAAGCTATTGAAAATTCTTCCCTTGTCTGTGACTTGGGATAAACAAGGGCAGAATTTGATCCTGCTGAAGTACTTATTTATTTATTTACTACTTACACATTTTGGGGTTCACCCTTAAAAATTAAACTGAATAGCCACTGATTTTCCTTAAGTTTGACTTTCTTCAGACTCAGGTAATATTCAGTCCCAGAACTCAGACTGTATGTGGAAAATTCTTCTTCCTTCATTTGTAACAAAGACTGTTCAAAGCTGACAAGACCATCTTACTCTCAGTGTAATAACAGAAGAGTGTTCCTAGCCAGATGGAAAACTGAGTGATTACTCAAGCAAGTCCTTTTGATGCAAACGGACCTTTTACTAAAAGTTCTAAACCAAGCACAGATCTGTTCAGTGCTTATTTTAGTGTAGTGTTGTTTTTTGGGGGGATAGTTACAATGAAACTCCTCAGTGCAAATTCTGTGACTTCAGAATGTTGACGTAAGAGACCTTTCCTGGGCATAAGACTGTCCACTTCCATCTGTAAGAGCTGCGTGAAGTGTTTTCAAGGCACTGCTTGGGCATCTTAATCCCCTGAGCTTAAGTCTGCACTTAAGATACGGTGCTCTCTAAATGACAGTTCTAGATCATCTACAAGAAGCAGTCAGTCTGTGACAGCAGAACTTTCAATGAGGTAACTGAGTCCACACAGAGCTCTTATACATTGTTGCTTAGTCCTGTAATTTCTGCTTTGAACCTCACTGTGCACTAGTCAGTTGGCCTTATGTACAAGAACAGATTCCAGTTACATGCAAGAATGCTGAGATTTAGTGGATCCTATTTATCTGAATTATTCTAATCCTTTCATTTGTTCAAATTAAATAGTAATTGTTAATATTAACATTGCTTACATAGATGAGGTCACTCCCAAAAAAATATGACCAGCCAATACATGCCATTAGAAAGGGTTTCGAGGCTCATAGCAGAAAAGCAGTATATAAGTGCTAGGTATTTATGGTTTACTTTCATGGTTACTATCTCAGAATTATGAACTTCAAAAATGCTTTACAGTTTATCTTTAGTCTTACATTTATTTTTTTACCATTTGATTTTACAGCTATTTGAAACTGAATTAAAGCAAAGTGCAAATAAAGTGCAGGAGCTAAAGGACAAAGTGACAGAGCTGTTGGAGAAGAACCCAGACTCTCCGGAGGCACCCAAATGGAGACAAACATTGGATAAAATAGGTACTTCAGTAAAGCTGTATTATAATTCAGACTGATTTAAAAGTTGTTTTATTACATTTTAAAAAACGTATTAACAATCACACTTGCTCCCTCCTACCCCTTAAATTCTGTGGAAATAAATCCCTTTACAAGAGGGTGAATCTGGAGTAATTCCACTGAAGTTGGTGGACTTTGAATTTATGTCAATGCAATTAAGAGAGGCCATAGCTTGGCTGCATGTTTTAGAGGGCTTTACCTTTTTCAGACAGTGTGTGGCTAAGACTTGAGAGGTCAGCTATTGCTCCAGATACATATGTAGTTGTTCTTACAAAAAGTGCTACAAACAAATCAAGTTAATACTATTTTCATATAAATAATGCTTTGAGTTGTTGGTAATGCCTTTCCCTTGCACTGATGGCTTTCGTCATTTTGTGGTTTTGATGGCTTTCTACCATTTTCTAAAGCTGGCTTCATAAATTTTGCCATAAAAATTGGAAATTATCATGTTTGTACATTAGATTTTGAGATAATGCGGTGTGTAATTGTTGTGAGCTTTTAAAAGCTCTTCTTAGGTTTGTCGTATTTTAAATAAATCATAGATCAGTCAGTGTTTCATACTAATAGGCATATATGAATAAATAATAATAGCTGCACCAATAGCAATTGTAAAGGTAAATCTGTCTTTTTCATAAGTGTACTTCCAAAAATTTAGGTAGCAGGTAGCAGTTTAGGTAGCACATTTCTACTCAAAGAAAATCTGAGTAGTGCTGAAAGAGAATTAATTCAGAATGAACAGGGATCAAAGTCAGTGAAGTGGCACAAGAAAATGAAAAAACAGAAATGAATTCAAGGACAGGGAGCATTAGCAAAATGCCAAAGCTGAGTCACCAAGCACTGACAGTATCACAGAGGGAAGAGGAAAGTTAAAAGACGATGAGGCTCAATGGCTACCTTGAAAGCCACTTGCTACAAGTGGTTTTCATAGTTTGGCCTAGGTGAACCTAGGTTCACACAGTGCTTTTGAAATACCTGTGTAAAGAAGTATTCTCATTGCCTGTCATAGGTGCCTGGTTTTGAAGTCTAAATAAAGCAGTTAATCTCCACAGGCTCCCAATACAGACATTTGAAAGAGGTGTGCTCCTTCAGGAGGCATTTCAGAGCAGAAACCTAAATTATGACTTAGCTTCACCCTTGGAAAGGTATCTATTTGTGTCTACTTATGAAAAAGGAAGGCTAGTTGACCTTAGTCAGGCCCCTAATTTATAAGTGAGTACAGCCCTTCAGCTTTTATGTCATTTGGAATCAAAGCCTAAATGTGGTGGTATTTCACGGAGTAATATTCTAATCTAATTTTATTGCATGTTGTACATTCATTGTTCTAAAAATGCTGCCATGTGGCAGTGCTAAACTGCAGACCCTTATCCTAGTGTATATGGATCTGCCTGTTAAAAGATCTATTTGCCGAGTCACTGCAACAAGGCATCTGGAGTTAATCAGCAAGAAGCCTTATTAGAGTGCTCTGTTTACATTTTGTATATAGTCTGCTGTCTGACAGCCCATCTGCTAGAGCATGCATGCAATATGTTAACGTTATCGTTGTTAGATTCCAAGTGGAAAGAGCTCAATCAAGTTACATCTGAGAGACAACAAAAACTGGAAGAGTCTTCAAATTACCTGACCCAGTTCCAGACAGCAGAAGCTCAGCTAAAGCACTGGCTCGTAGAAAAGGAGCTAATGGTCAGTGTGCTGGGACCCCTGTCAATCGATCCAAATATGCTGAATACACAAAAGCAACAGGTTCAGGTGAGTAAGGACTGCCAACATGCATTAATGATTTGGTTTTTGTTGTTGTTGGTTGGTTTGTGCATTGTTTGTTGTTGTTTTTTTTTGCTATTAGCAAAGCAGTATCTTGCATTTAGAGTGAGTACAGACCAGGTAATAGGAGCTATGTTATTTATCAGCAAATATCAGCCTAAGGTATTGTTGGCTACAGCAATTAGAAGAAAAAATTACCATGAGAATGAAGAGATCAGAACAGCTAAAGGAAAAAATGGTCAGGACTTACCCTTGAGGAGATACCTATCCCCAGATGTATTTTTTGTTTTAACTGTCCTGCGATTTGTCTGTAGTCTAATGAAAGCAGTCCTTTGAAGTTTTATTAATTTGAGAGTGTATAGGTAACATTTTGCGGTCAGTTCTCACATACAGTCTATGCTGTAATTTGAGATTTTGTTCATTTGACTGTGCCAATAGCTAATAAAAATAAGAAAGCAAGTGAAACGTAGTATTGTGAGTACGTATGGAGCCAAGAGAATGAAGGATAGACGAAAAATATAAAGAAAAAGTGTAGTTTGCCTACAGAAATGCAGCAAACCACAGACAGAAGAAACAAAAGTTGAATCAGACAAAGTTGAAGAAACTGTAAATTCTAATTTCAAACATTTCTATTGCTGCCAGTTAATTTGAGCTGTGACAAGAAATAACATTCTTATTTTGAAAAAGTAGTATTAAAGCTGGCATATCCATATTGATTAAAATAAAGTGTTTTTAACATGAACTATTCTCTAACGCTATGTGAAAATGACTTAAAATTGGTCTGTAAATGCTTCAGAAATGTAGACAGCTGGCCTAAGACTATCATGTATCACTTAGCAGTCCTTAGAAGTTAAACCTCTTTGACTTAAGAAGAAAGGGTTTGGAACTCTCTGTAAAGTAAAACCATGATATTTGTCCCTTTTTCTACAGGCACGTTTGACTTATTGTCAAAAAACAAAGTACTGGGAACCAGTGATATAAACTTTAAAGGTCTTACAGTATACATTCAGTCATTTTGTGAATCATCCAAATATATTCTCTGTGCCGTAATAATACATTGCAATATTATGTCACCATACACCTTCTTTGAAGTCCTATCTTAAGACAAATATCAAAACTGTCTAGGAAAGAAGACACTGCTTGAAACTAAATAGTGATTATTTTTCTTGGTACAGTTACTTAATTGCTGTAATATTAACAACATTCATTGTTTACTTGTGTCTACTGTTTGAATTTCCATTAGATGATCTGTAAACTAACTTTTTTTGTTGTTGTTCTTTGATGTAAACGCTCAGAAACAACACTCAATTTATGTGCAGAATATGCAATTATTTCACTGGCTTTTTAAACCCAGAGATTGATTACTCAGTAAGGGAGCTTAGCTACACCAAATTCAACATAGTTTTTGTCAGAAGCATTTTGCTTTCTTTTTCATGAGGTAAATGCTTCTTGCAATGTTCTTTCTTCCCAGATTCTGCTCAAAGAATTTGACACCAGAAAGCCACAATACGAGCAGTTAACTATGGCTGGTGAAGGGATCCTGAAGAGACCTGGTGAACATCCTCCCTCTCATGAGGCTGTGAAGGAGCAACTGGCAGCTGTGGCACAAAAATGGGACAACCTCACTGGCCAGCTGAGTAACAGATGTGACCGAATTGACCAAGCCATTGTGAAAAGCACAGAGTACCAAAGCCTACTCAGAAGTCTGTCTGACAAGCTAAGTGCCTTGGATAGCAAACTGAGCAGCAGCCTGGCTGTGAGCACACAACCTGACGCTGTGAAACAACAACTGGAAATTGCTAAAGAAATGAAGGAGGAAATAGAACGGGAAATGAAGAATATAAACGCAGCTCGAGCTCTTTGTGAAGAGCTGTCAGCACTGGTTGGAGAAGAGTATTTGAAAGCAGAACTTACAAGACAGTTAGATGGCATCCTAAAATCGTTCAAGGATATTGAGCAAAAATCAGGTTAGTATTTATTTAAAAAGAAACAGCAATAAAGGCATGAAATTAAGCACCATTTTCACATTTGTCTTTGTAGTCAGTAGTGATATGTTGAGTACGCTGAGCCTAATGCCAGCTCTTTATTCAGTCCAAACCCTAAGCAATTGCATGTTGGAACTTAGGAGAGAGTCTCTGTACCTTGAAAAGGCAAAAACAATACTTAGATCTCTAGTGAGCAGTCTGGAAAAGAATTTGAAACAAGATAAAAGTGCTGATCTTCTCATCTCTCTGCCTTCAGGTGCATCCTTACTAAATTTGGATACCAAAACAGAGGGTGCCGTTCATTGAACTACTTAACTGTGTAGATGCAGAGAGGAAGCTAAAATTGTTACTTTTAGGCACGCACCAGTGAATGGCTTGGCAAAAAGTAGTGGTAATACACAACTGTGGTATAAAAGTGAGATACAGCTGCCTGTGAGAAGACTGAGCTGGTAGTGTGCTGCCTTTTCTATCCTGTGAACAACAGAGCTCAGCAAGTAATGCAGTGCAAGCAATATCATACATTTCTCTTCCTGACAGCCTCAGGTTTAGTTTGTTCATTTCCTCTGGTCACAAGTAACTTCAAACGATTTCCCTAAACACACAGATCGCCTGCAGGCTCAGTTAGACGCTGCTGGGCTAGATTACTTGATATTCTCTGTGCTTATACTTCATAATACCATTAAACGTGACTGTGTGCTTTTTACCCTCCAAATCTGCCTGAATGGGATTCATGTAGACACAAACTGGCTGAGCTCAGCTGGTTTGGTTCATGTCCAAATGCCTTTGCTGCTCTGCTGGGGTGCAGATACAAGACTATCCCTTGCAAGAGGCTTGGTTGTCAGCAAGTTAAGCACTACATACTAAGGACCTGCTTTCTTCACATTAAAAATAATTCATAATAAAATCAATGTTATTATTTTTTCACTGAATACTAGGAGATTCTGATAATGAGCTTCTGTGCTATCTTTTCTCTGTAGATAACCATGTTCAGCAGCTTCAGTCAGCGTACGCCACTTCTCATCAGTTCCAGCAAATGTCTAAGGACTTCCAGGCCTGGCTAGACAAAAAGAAAGAAGAGCTGAACCAGGCTCGTCCTGTGTCGGCCAAACTTGAAACCTTGCAGTCCTTAATTGAAGAACAGAAAGATTTTAAGAAGACTCTGACCAATGAAATTGGTTCATATGAAAAAATTGTTGCAGAAGGAGAAAGCATCTTACAGAAGACTCAAGGAGCTGACAAAGCAGCCTTACAGTCCCAAATTGCCACACTTAGGAGTAACTGGGATGAAATGGATAAGCAGGTAAAAGAAAGGCAAGATAAATTAACAGACTGTCTGGAGAAAGCCCTCAAATATAAACAGCATGTAGAAAATTTGCAGCCATGGATAGAGAAATGCCAAAGCAACCTGTCTGAATTAAAAGTTGGCATCAACCCTGCAGAAATAGAGAATTCTGTTGTTCAGGTGAGGGCCTGGCAGAAGGACCTGGATAAACATCACGGGATGGTGGAGCTATTAAATAACACTGCTGAAAGTTTGCTCAGTGCAAGTGAAATAGATAAAGAAATTGTTAGAGAAGAAACCAAGGCACTGAATCAGAAAGTGAATACGGTCACAGAACAATTACATAAGAAGAGAGAGTGCTTGGAAAATATGGCACAAAGGCTGAAAGAGTTTCAGGAATCATCCAAGGAAACAGAAAAACAGCTTAAAAGTGCCAAAGAGCATCTGGAAGCTCACGATTCGCTTGGACCTCAGTCATTCAGTAACAAACACCTGACAATGATGCAGGCCCAGCAGAAGGCTTTACAGACCTTAAAGCCTCATGTTGATTTAGTAAAAAAGCTTGCCCAAGACCTGGTGGTAGAAGCTTCTGATTCAGCTGGTGTTTCTGACCTTTTGCTCCAAGCTGAATCTTTGGAGCAGGAATACAATGCAGTGAACCAGCAGGTTGAAGATAGGTGCTCGTTCTTGGAGACAAAACTTCAGGGAATTGGCCATTTCCAAAACAGCATCAGAGAGATGTTCTCTCAATTTGCAGAGTTTGATGACGAACTTGATAGCATGGCTCCAGTGGGGAGAGATCTTGATGTACTGCAATCCCAGAGAGAGGATATAAAACGTTTCCTGAAAAAATTGGAAGATCTTATAATGAATAATGAAAATGCTAATAAAAACTGTAAAATGATGCTAGCCACAGAAGCTGAAGCTTCTCCTGATCTTGTTGGTATAAAGCGAGACTTGGAAGCATTAAATAAACAGTGCAACAAGCTCCTAGACAGAGCAAAAGCCAGGGAAGATCAAGTGGAAGGTACAATTAGCCGTGTTGAGGAATTTTACAGTAAGTTAAAAGAATTTTCCAGTCTGCTTGGGAGAGCTGAAGAGCACGAAGAATCACAAGGTCCTGTTGGAATGGAAACAGAAACCATCAATCAGCAGCTGGATACGTTCAAGGTAGGAACATTTCTCTCTTAACTGCTATCGTGTGTTTTACCACAATGCATTTTTTTATTCAGTATCAGTGTGAAAATGATTGGTAAAATCATTTGAGACCTTGGACAAGTCTTCTCTCACATCAGTCAGTTCTACCTGTATGCATTTTATCTATTTTAAATAGTATATCTTCTCTTGCTTCTTCTGCTATCAATTACTAGACATTGGTGTCTTTGCAACCCAATTTTTGCAGTTCCTTTAACCCAGGTCTCCCTCTCTTCCTCTCTTCCCAATCTTACTTCTTTGTGCAATCCATCTGCCTTTCCGGTTTTTGAGAACTCCATATTGTTTCTGTTCCGCTGTCCATGTATCACACAAACTTCCTTTTCCATGTGGTGTGAATTTAGGCTCTGGTGTTCACATACCACAATCCATACTTGCTTCATTTACATGAGTAGCTTTCTTTTTTTTTTTTCTCTTTTTTTTTTTTTTTTTTCACATGGGTAGAGGCAGCAGTGTCTGAGAGTTTAACACCTTACCACTGTCCAGTTTTACCTCATCGAATCCAATCCTTACCTAGAAATATACTGATAAGAAGAATTCAAGTTAAATGAAACTCCTTTTACAGAAGGAGCTTGTTGTAGCATCCTTATCCAAGATGCACTTGGGAGCCTCTGTGCGTAGCTTTTTTAATATGCCAGCTGGCGACCGTTGTCCAGCTCAGAAAAATACATTGCAGCAATACTGGGTGTAAAGTGTAAGGGTGCTTTAGTGCTGAAACGAAGTGCAGATCTTTGCAGATTTTAGGCTACAAGAAATGAATTTGCAGTGCTCACTGGGAGGGTTTATAAGTTACACAGGTGTAAGCGGTGCTTGAAAAAGCTCCTAAATCTCCCACTGGCTGTGTAGTAGCACTCAATCTCATGTGCTGCTTTGGATTCATTCCGATCTAATATTGGTTCAAATGTTTGTGTGACTTGTAAATTAGTACGCAGTTAATCCTAAAACAATCCTGCACAACGTGATTTGATAAACCATGCCGGTGGAGAGACCGCCTTGGAGAAAAAGTAATGACATGCTTGGCCCAACAGAGGGGGCCTTTTGCTTGTGCAGACTAAACCGTGTTGGAGAGGCAAACCGAAGGCTGATGGTTCAGTCTGGGAGTTGCAGCTGAAAGTTCCTATCGGTTGCAATGATCTTTTAGAGTGCATAGAGACAGAAATCTGGAACAAATGGTTACGTTTTTAAGAGATTCCATTAGATTGTGCCTGTTAAATTTGTATGCTAACCTATCTCAAGCTAAAAGGGAAGCAAATGGCTTATCTTTGTATATGGTTAGTAAAACACTTGGGAAATTGGAACATAACATAGTCGGTGCAGTTTCCTAGGCATTGACTTGGTGTCGTGCTTTGTAAGGTCAATGGAAAAGATGCTCAGCTGTTGCAAAATTCAGGAATGAGATCCTTGTCTGGCCTGTGCAGGAAGAGTGTCCCTGTAACCAAAGAGTGGTAAAAAGACCCCAAAAAAAAATGAAGAAGGGAAAGGAAAGTAGCGATAGCAGCATGTTTATATGTGTGCTCCAGGATTGTATTTATATAAGATATTTGTAAGCTTAGAAGTGTACTTAGAAGTGCAGTAATAAAATCAGAGTGTTTGACAAGTGGAAGTAGGGAGAACAGAACAGGGAGTGTTACTGGGTGACTGTAGGTACCAAAGGCATGCTGAGTTGGGGAGTGTGGGGTCAACGATCCCTCTCCTAATCTGTGAGCACTACTGGCACGCATGGCAGCAAAATGACAGTAGCTGTTGTACCTCTTCATACTTCTTGTCCTTCCAGAGAGCAGTTTTACCCAAGGCAGCAAACTGTAGGCTCCCATCAGTCTTGCTCCACTTGTGGTGCTCTTGCTCACGCGTTTGTGCACGTAGGCAGACACACACAACCTGAAAATGTGGCTCTGGCCACAAAACCCCAGTGTAGCTCCTTATGTCTTTAGCTCCTGTGGTCAAGCACAAGCAACTTCTGTTCCTCAGGAGCAAAGCAAAATGCTCCTTGGTAGATAGATTTATCCACATGATGTCTGCAGTCTCTTCAGGGAAGGATCTGGTGTAATGGGCCAGAGGTGGTTTTTGTGGTTTGACTAGTTTTTATGCATAAGAGCAGAGCTTTGTGCGTCTTCTTGGCATGACATTAAAATGCAGAGTTATTTAAAAAAACAAACAGACTTGGAGTAGTATTTTATATATATATTGTTATATACACACATCCATATTTGTTTTATTTATATTCCTTCTTTGTAATCCACTTATTCCAGCCAGGATGGAATGTTAAATCGAAAGTAGTTATTGTCAGTGTTAAACTGCATTTATTTACAATGCAGATATAAAACTTGCTTTCTGTAAATGAAAATCCCCTGTGGAGTTCATTTGAAAGTAGACTTCATTAGACTGTTACTTCACAAACTACACCAGGAAGAGTATAATCAAAGAATTTGTCTCAATTAATGTAAAACAGACAAAATTAATTACAGATTAATTCAGCTTTATTAGATGTTCCCTCCCCCAGTCTTTGTGTAAAGCAGATACTGGTAGTAAAGAAAATTTCAGTAAATGAGGTCTGCTCAGTTACACTGAGTCTGCCTCCCTCCTCAAAAAGTGAAATACAAAAGAATTGTACAAATGGGGCTTAACAGAGAGCCCTGCGTTTGGGTAGCTGCACTTGGCACTTGGAGCAGTATTGCAGCTTGGTTTTCCAAAAGAGAGACAGAAGAACCCCAGAAGCTGAATTACTTTACTTCTTGAAACCTTTGCACAGTTCCTTGTACTGCCATAAAGAGGTATTCTTAGTAAAAAAAAACTACACAGAGCTCTTGCAGCTTTCATCAGTTCATTTGATTTTTGCTTTTATTTTCAGAAGAAATGTAGATGTAGCTGTTAAAGAGGTTACCTTCTAATTTGACTTTATAGGAATTTTTAGCTAGCCTGAGTATTCCTGCCAATGAGCTTGAGCTAAGAGTTTAATTGGCTTATGGTAGTTGTGTGGAGAGTGTCTGTCCTCTGATTTTCACTTTGAAGGCAGATAATGTTGAAAAAATAATCTGAGGTTGCTCAAATAAGAAACTGGAAGTGTCACGTTTCCCGTGAGCTGGTTTACAAACACCGTAATAAGCTACTGACTTTGCGCAGAATCTACTACTTTTAGGGTCTCTGTTAAAAAGCAAAGGCAAAAGAAAGCTGTTCTAATTTAAGTATTGCTTTTGAAGGTGACTGGTGCATCTCATGCAAGTCCTCAATGTGGATATGGTGAAAAATGGTAAAATATTTTTTAAATGTTAATAATTTTACACTGCAAAACATACGGATTTCAGTTACATACTGCCCCTGTAAAACAACACAGCACCCTTTGCATTGAATAAGGATCTGTTTGTGACTGTTGGGGGTGAGAATAAGCACGGATGACAGGTCCTCGCAAATGCTTTACTCATCCTTACCATTATAGTATGGGTTCTTAGCTGGAGAGCCCAGAGGTGAGTTTGTTTGACTCATTTTGGTACGTTTTGGCTGCTCATGGAGCAAGCAGGGTATGTGAGATGGGGCAAGAGAGAATTTGCCACATGTGACTTAAATATTTCGATGTGTAGCTGACTATATCAAAGAAATCAATAAACAAAAGGTGTGGTGTGTCTGTGTGCCTTGCATAAAAAGCATCCTGCTCGCTGCTTAATTCAGCAAGCCTCAGCTGATTGTTGCTAATGCCCTGCCGCAAGTTTTAGCACCCAGTGCCATATGCTGTCCTTAAACTGAGCTCCGAAGCCCGGCTACACCCAGAGCTCCTCTCCCGAGGCAGGGAGGCCTCTGGCCACAAAGGGATGGTTGGTACTGGCCCAGCAGGCTGCTTCTCGGGTACCAGTGGCGAATTAACCTGTGGGTCTCCCAGCCCAGCCCATACATTATTATGAGCTACGTGCAAAGCGCTGAGGAGATGGAAATGTCCAAGACCTGATCTTCTGTCCTGTGTCACTGCTTTCATGCTGCTCCCAGTCTGGCAAAAACCATCTTCCACGTATAAGCAGTTTTATTCGTTCATTTTTGCTTTTATCCTGCCAAAAGCCAGGGCAGAGGGGCAGCTGGACCCCTGCTGCCCCTTGCCCCGAGCCTGGAGGCTGGTGCCTGTGAGCCACACACCGGAGGTGAACGGGAACAAAACCGTGTGAAACATTCAACAGAACTCAAAAGCATTAAAGCGAAATTGGTGTCGGTGGTGGCGGGGATCCGTAAAGAGTGAAATTGGGGGCGGATCCGTCAAGATGTCCAGCTTAACTCCCACAGCCAAACGACGGCGCCGGCAGCCCTCAGCTGAGGGACGCCCTGAGGCGTTCGCCGGGCAGGGGCGGGATGCCCAGCCCCGGGGGGGCACGCACCGCCCGGGGGGAGCCAGCCGAGCCCTGTCACCCTCCCTGCCGCCCTCCCTGTCACCGTGCCGGCCCCGGCGTCGCCGTCGGGGGGCAGCAGGCGGCGGGGGGCCGGGGAGGAGGTGGCCGGGCACCGCCTCCCATCCGCCGGGCGCGGGGAGGCCGGGCGGGGCGGGCGGCGGGGGCAGACGGTGCCTGAGAGGCAGGCGGAGGGGCGTTGCTGCGGGAGGCCGCCCTGCAGCCGCCGGGGAGCTGCCGGGCTCCGCTCCGCTCCGCTGGATGGCGGCGGCCCTCGTCCTGCCCTGCCCGGCTCCCTCGTCCCGGCCCGCCACCGCCACCGCCACCGCCTCACCGCCGCGCCTCAGGGCGAAGGGGCCGTAGCGGGGCGGGCGAGCTGCTGGTGCCTTGCCGGGGGGAGCCTGCGAGTGGGCTCTGCCCCCCTCCGCCGCTGCCTTGGAAGGGGAGCAGCTCCCCGGGACGGGGTCGGGGGGCTCAGCAGCCCCCGTTTTGTTTTTTATTTTTTAATTATTTTTTTTTATTTTTTTATTTTTTTTTGGCCGTGCCTCAGGGACGCGATGCTCGCCCCTGCGAGCGCCGCCGAAGAGCTCGGGACGAGGGGAGAATGAGCCGCCCCTCAGAGCGGGCTCATCCCCAGCCGCTGCCAAAAACAAAGTCAAGGGCTCTCCGATGCTTCTGGCCGTGCCGGATTTAACTTATTTTTTTATTTTTAACTCCGAAATTTCCTCCGTGCCTTCGGTCTGAACTGGCCGCAGCCGCTGCGGAGGCTGCGCTCTGGGGCTGCCGTGCCATGGTTTATTTATACAGGAGATGGGTTTCTGCGCGCCGCGTAAATGGATTACAGTTCAGCAGGCACCTACAGGAGATAATGTGCTGCCTGCTGTAATGCTGGCTCGTTCGGAAGGCTTAATCTGGAGATTTAAGAGACAAATTCTGACCTGAAAAAAGAAGTGGGATGTTCCACGGAGGGCTTTAAGTGGTTGAGCCGCTGCTGGGGTTTGCTATACTTGGTTTGCCTCTGATATCGGAAGATTTCTGTTCCTTTCTTACTGAAGCACTTTATATTTTAGAGAAAAAAAAAAAAAAAAGTAACTCATATCCAGGTAAAGTTGCATTTAAACCGGTGCACTGATTCTGACCTTAACCACCTCATAAGTTATGCTGTGTATTTTGTATCTATGCATCCTGTGCTAAGGGCAAGTTTACTGTAGTTCTTCGGACTGGTAGTGGGTTTTTACATGTTTCCCTCGTATCTCTGAAAGCAGAGGCGTGGTGGTACCCCTGTGTGGACAGTTTCGAGATGGGGAAGCCACTGAGCAGGCCGGACTGTTTGCGTCAGAATCCTCCATGTGTAGGCAAAGGGGAGGAAGATGAAGACCTGAACATCGAAGACTGTTACGTTCCCCAGAGGTCCATCTACGACACGGTGCGGCTCAATGAACAGATCGATTCGGGCTCCAAGGGCAGCCTCTCCTCGAGGCACTTCACGGACCGGACCTTGCCCTACAGTCACAGGACGCTGGATATCAGCACGCTGTGCTCCAACGGTGCCCTGACGTCTTCCAGTGTGTTTGAGCTCAGGAGTCGCGAGGCCAACAAGTTGGATGAAAAAATGATCTTCGACGCTCTCAAGCTGAACAGCGACATCATTCGAACAGGGGGGCTGCCCAAAGCCAAGTCTCACACGGAAAAGAAGGAGCATCGGCGTTCGTGGAGGATGTTCGTTCCGCCCAACTTTTCAGATTACACGAATAAGAGCGAATGCTCGTTTAGTGAGCCTGCTGATACGTCAGATACAGCTAAATCAGGCAAATGCAAATGGGGTACGAATTCACTTACCTCGGAAGAGGATGATTCTGGTTTGTGCAGCCCTCCAACAGAAAGGGAAGAAAGACAGGATACACTCCTAGCAGGGGAGCAAGCCCAAATACAGAGTTTATCTTCTGCAGAAGAAATCCAGGCAGTCGGTCAGCTCAGACCGTTTCTCCCTGCTCTTTGCAGAGAGCAGCAAGCCCCAGTGCTTGCAAGCAGCAGTATCCCTGTCAAGGAAAGCTGCAGATTGACTTCATGTGACATTTTGCCCTCTGGAAGAGTAAAACAAAGCAGTCCACAAAAATGTGAGAGTGATCAGGAAGAGATGGGGGAGAAATACTCTTATTTACAAAGTTTCAAAGAGAGAACTCTGACACATGGAGATCCTCTTCAAGGTGATGGACCAAGTGTTTCCCTCAACCAAAACGAGGTGGAAAATGCATATGAAGTTCATGAAAAGAATAAAACGCGAGCCACAACAGTGGAGAGGGATTATGTGGATGATGCACCTCCTCAGTTAGACGTGTATTATACGAACGGTGCTGTAAATACTGGTGATGTGGATTTAGCAAAATACGAGGTTTTATCAGATCCAGAGGAATCAAGTACAGCACATACAGGCTCAAGTGAAAATGCATTTTCTGTTCAACAGCTTGAATTAGATAGCACTGTAAACTGTCCAAAAGCTATCCCAGGGAGAAGTAGAGGCAATATCTGGACTACAGGCATCCAAGAAACCTTGGATACAGTCTGCAATGGCCTGTTGTCTAATAAGGTAATTAAAAAATATATCCATTTGTGAAATAGTTGTAATGCAACCTTAAGCATAGCTGTTTACAGAAGTCTTTCAGTTTGGCTGTGGCTGGAGACATTGTACATTTTATTAATTCAGCAGATGTAGCAGGCAGTGTCAGTGGCGTAGCGCACCCAAGACGTCCAAAATAGGTGAGATGGTCAGCTCCGAAAATGCACAAGGGGCAATCGCTGACAGGGCTGATTACTTCCAGCTGTTGGGTGTATGGTTATTTATTGTCCAGATGGTGTCTGTTACCCTTGATTTGGAGAGCCTCCACCGCGCGCCGATGTTCGTGTTCAGTTTTTACACAGGCTGTGGTTAAAGGCAATGCCATTCAAGGGCAGCTACAGCCCATTTATTCCGGCTGAGCCGCCTTACTCATAAAGGTATAAGCAACAGTATCAGATTGTTGTGGTTTCCAAGGCATGTAGATTAAAGGCTCACCGCATGTTCTGAAAGCCTTCTTTTGCATTTGCGTGCCAGAAAGTCGATCTGACGGCATGGCAATGTTTTACAAGCACCGGCTCTCACAATGTTTTGTGAGTGGTGGGTGAGGTAAGAAAGTAAAAAGCGAAGCTTGGTAATAAGTAAAGGGTGTTTTGTCAGCTCTGTAATTTTTTTCTTCCCACTCCGGTTGAAATCTGAGATATTTCAGACTTTGTTGCTAAGTTGTTCCGGTAAACTTTGGCCTCAGCAATAATTGTAATTTATTTTAAGCTTCTCCTTGCAAAGAACGCTTGTGTTTGTAAAGGGCAGATTACGGAGATCAGTCCCCTCTGTGGCAGGGCACTGCTTTCAAAAGATGAGGCTTTATGGGACGTAAAAGAAGAATTTGTTATTGATTCTGTGTAAAAAGATTATTCTGCTCCTCCCTACCCTGAAGTGAAGAAAAAGACGAGCATTTTCCCTTTTCTGGGAGCAGCCAGCTGGTTGTGCCCTGTGAGTTTTTGTGAAACCACAGTTTTCATTTATTTTTTTTGGTCCACAGTAGCAAAATTCGTACGGATGCTTAATTGCTTTTACCCGTCCCGCTCAGTATATTTGCTCTGGCCTCTAGATTGACTTGTCAAGCTCCTGGAAGTGTGCTCAGCCACCTGGGGGCTGCCTCTTTAAAAGAAATCACTTGCCATACTGTGTTTGGTGCAAAAGAGGAGTCATTGGTATGTTTGAAGTGATTTCTGCTTTTCAGGATGCTGAGAAAGGTTGCTTTGAATGCTCTAAATGTACACCAAAACTGTTACTGAATGCTGCTATAGAAATAGAAGGATTTAGGGTCAAAAGTTGAGCATTCTTTAGCATTGTTTATTCATTGGTTATTTTTCACTGGCCTGTGTAATTAATTCAGGGGCTTCGGGCCATTTTCTGATCTCATTGACACTGGTGTCAGCTCAGCCTCATTCAGTTGAATACAAGTGGAGATTTACATTGCTGTTGCTAATGGTAATAATGACTCTGAAAAGCCTTAAATACCTGAGAGAGTAAAATAAAGCAAACAGAAAACTGTTCAAATTGCTCTTTGGGTCCGGTCAAAGACCTGGCAATTTGCAAGAGTATCTCACAGAATTAAAAACCATTCTCATGGGTCTCCACTGTGATGCTGTTTCAGCAGCATCCGTACTGCCTCCTCACTTTTTACCTTTATATTCTCATAAAACCTGCCTTGAAATCATTCTCCCTTCACTGCTCCTTTAACTTGGAAGTTTTGTCTTTGCCCTAATTTGGAAAAAAATGCCCAATAGTCTGTCTTGGTGTTTGTTTGTTTATTTAAGGACAATTTACGGTCCTTCTGCACCATGTTTTGGTAGGATTTATAGACAGATAATGAAACAGATAAATGCATTCCTTGTCTTCAGATGCTTTCCTTGATTCTTTCTCCCTTTCCTTCCTGTCGAGAACTACTCATGGAAATGTACGTCATTTTACCTCAATGGTGTATTACATTTATTCTGTTTAGATTAAGTCTGTTTTGTTTAGATTTATTGATTTATTTTTTTAGGAGGGCGCTGGTGAGGAATGGTTTCCTTTCTTTTAGATACCAACTCAGCAAATTCAGCATTTTTGGGTTGCGTAATGTGATGGAAGCACTAGATGTGTTTTATGTTAGCAGTCATAATGTTTCACGTGTGTCTTGTTTTTCTAACTGCAGGTATTCCAGAAAGAAGAAATTGAACCCCTGCAAGTTAAGCAACAGGAGGTAAATTGGTTGGGCCAAGGCCTTATTCAAAGTGCTGCTAAAAGTACCAACACAGAGAACCTTGAACATGACCTTGAAGATGTTAACACCCGGTGGAAGACTCTTAATAAGAAGGTTATTATTTTGTATACTATTCTGCTTTTGTCGTGTCCTATATTTTGATTACTTATTTACTGATGTCTTTCAAAACACAGGAAATTAAATATTCAGTGAGACTATGAATTGTGTTGCTTTACACAATATCTTCACCAGTAATTCTAAGGATCAGATTTGTATCGCTTGTTGCCAGAGGTATTGCTGTCATTTATAAGGTTTTGTCAAACTTTCTGTAGGTCCATCATGGTTTTTCATTGAGGAAAGATTCCTCCAGGGCTGCGTGTTCCTTTCTGCATAAGCAAAGCAGAGAAGGTTGATAACCCAGTCAAAGAGGCAGGAACTGTGATGCCTATATGGAAAAAGCAGCAAAGTCATTTGTAGATAGCTGCTTTTGAGTAGGTCCTCTTCAGTCTTTGTTCACGTTTTTTTTTTCCTTCTGTTGGATTTGTGTGCACTGGTCATACCTGTGGAGTGCGGCACTGATACAGCCCAGCTTTGTGTGACTTGTGGCACAATTCCTTTGTAGTACCTTAAGGGTTGCCTGAGCCATTGGAAGGTACCACTGCTTTGGAAAACTTGCTGTAGATTTACTTTTTTTTCTGATGCTTTGAAGACTTCTCTTCCTGAAGTAGCTGCTGTTGAAAATGGCAAGGGTGGGAAGTGGAAACTGCATTTGGTTTCCTCTGCTCTCTGTCTGCCTGAAGGGGTGATGCAGCAGGACCACAGACACTTGTAATGCACTTATTTGTCCTCTCCTTTCCTATTTCTTCTTTCCTTTGAAGGGCTTATTGCCCCTTAACTGCTGCTTTGGGTGCCTGGCTCAGTCTTTTTATAAGGAAAATATAGACCATCTGAAACACAAACATCCTGTCAGTGTACTTCATAATACTGTAGCTATATAAAACAGGAGCATCTCCTGTAATGGACTACTAGAGCAGTCTAGTTCACTGAGAGTCAACCGCTCTTCACTTGATGACTGTGGAGATTAATGGTACGTTGTGCCATAGTGCTGCTACAAATAGCTTTGAAAATGAGAGCACAAGTTAATGATATTGCCAGGTGTTGAGCAAATTTTGGCCGCTTGTTTCACAGAAATAAGAAAAAAGGTGAGTACAGTCAGATGTTCTATTTTTCGTCAGGTTGCCCAGCGTGCTGCACAATTGCAGGAAGCTCTCCTTCACTGTGGGAGGTTTCAGGATGCCCTTGAATCTCTGCTTAGCTGGCTCATTGATACAGAAGAACTTGTGGCTAATCAGAAACCACCATCTGCTGAGTTCAAAGTCGTGAAGGCCCAGATACAAGAACAGAAAGTAAGTAAAATCCGTTCAGAGTATCTCTCTTTTCACTGGAGCAATGAGAATAAATTCCCAGTCTTTGTCAAAGCATGAAGTCTTTTCAGGTGTACCAAGGTGGTTAAGACAGCCATCCATTTGGTACTCCAGAGTCTGCCCAGGGCTCGGAGAAAGGCTCGTCTTCTGGGAGCATAGGACAGCTTATGACACTGCAATCTGAGCTCTAGTTAGAATAATTAACACCCTCTGGAAAGAGATGTTAAAGGTCTATTGGAAAAAGGGACGACGTAAAATCCAGTTTTTGGCAATTTCGCCAAAAATTTGTAATAACAAATTGTTATTTTAATAACTCCAATAAGTACTTGAATCTTGATCCTGTTCTGATCTGATCATTGTTGGTAATTATTTGGAGTGCTCTTGGGGAATGGACTGGGTTAATATAAAGACACCAGCAGTGTTATCACCTTCTGTGAATTTTCAAAATGGTCACAGAAAAAAGAAGCACACTGTAGCTCATAGAAGTCCACGCAGTTGGACTGTGTGGCCAGCTCCCATGCAGACATTTAACATAAATCTGTGGCCAAAACAGGTTGTCATTTTGGGATCCCTGCAGAGGAGGGAATGGTCATCTTACCAAAGGTTACTAGAGAATGGGGAGAGAAGTGGCACAGAAGATTTGAGGCAGAAGTGGAATTTATTCTTGAGGAAGAAAATAATTTATTAGACTAGATCAGTGAATTCCATTATATGTCTCAAAGTGGTTCAGAGAATAAAATGAGCATCTGGGGGTGGGGAGGAGGGGAACATCTCCCTTTTTGGATTAGCATTATTCACACCATCACAATATAGCATCACACTTCCATCAAAATAGCATTGTGTTTTTTTTTTTTTTGCTTAAGAGGTTTTCAAGAAGTCCAGCTCCTTCTGTTTTTACACTTGTGATATTACAATGTTCCTTAATAACCTGCTGTCGGATTGCTTTCTCTCTAGCTTCTCCAGAGGTTGCTGGATGACCGCAAGCCTACTGTTGAGGTAATCAAGCGTGAAGGGGAGAAAATTGCAGAGTCAGCAGAACCTGCTGATAAAGTGAAAATCTTGAAACAGCTGAGTTTCCTCGACAGTCGATGGGATGCATTGCTCAGTAAAGCTGAAACAAGGTATTTGAAATTCTTTCATAGCTTTGAAAAATATAGACATAGCACGTGATAGATGGTTAGAAGCAGCAAGTGGAACTCTAATGTGAAATCTTTTTAACTACTATCATACTTGTTCGTACATTACATCGTTGTGTCTCGATGTTGATATAATAGGTCCTCTGAAGAAAAAGTGGAGAGACATGCCTTGAACAGAGTAAAAGCTTTAAACAAATGTTTAATTTGTTTTAATAACGTTTTAGCCTAAGGTGTGACAATCTGCTAGGATTGACGGCATGTGTATCCTCTGAACATTTTATCTCTGTTGGTTCATTTAATTGAAGTTTCTTGATTAAGAAAAGCACATCTATTTTGCATAGAATCAAGTACATTCTTGACACTTACTAATGATATTACCTCAAAACTTAAAAATCCTGACATGCTGCTACAAAGAGGGGGCACTCAACTCTTCCCCTCTTTTGCTGTTTGATGTCATCTATGTCATCAGTTTCTAGCATTTAGTAACCCTCATGCTGTCAGTTTCTGATGTACTTATGCAAGGTGCTGAGCTGCCTTAGTTCTCAAGAAAAAAAGGACCATTGAGGTATGCAGATATATTCTAGCAATGCAGAAACACTCTTAAAGAGATTGCAGTCCAATTCAAGTTCCAATTAAAAAAAAAGACACAATATTCACATATACAGACACTTAGATACTTTATGATTTGTCTATGATTCTAAACTCACCTATATTGCCTTCTATTCCCTCTGTAGTTCCTTTACTCCAAACCTCTTTAGTTGCCTTGTACTAATAATACAATTATTTAATTAGTAGAGTCAACCACTAATAGACAATTATTTCCTTTTTTTTTTCTTTAATTTATTGAAACTATCTGACTCATTAGCTGGGTAATGTTATGTTTAATTTAATATTCTTCTCCCAGTCTGGTGATGTATAATTAAAAATGAAATTGCATTTTTTTCTAAGCTATCTATTAGTTGGAAGCTTGTCTCCATTTTTCTTTGGCTGGTCTCTCGAAATGAAAAGGAGATCTGACAATGATTTTGAAAACTAAGTAGAGTATTTCTGTGAGCATTCTATAGCTAACTGTGCCAGGCCTGTTGGGTCTCCCTTGCTTATAAACCTTGGGAAGCATGTGTGAACATAGCTTTTACCTGGAATAAGATCCCCTGTTGAAAGACAATATTGTGATGTTTTTCATGTAGGAGAAATCTCTCTTAAAAGCATGCTTGAGGGAGATTTCTTTCTACTACCAGTGGTGGTAGAGGAGACTATTCCTGTGATCAAGAATCTTCTCTGAAAAGTAATAATCTGGAACAGAAATGTTTTAGATACTGCTTTTTTTTTTTTTTTTTTGAGGTCAAGTCTCTGTGCTTTATTAACATTTTCTCATTAGTTTCATCGAGAGCTTTTATCCAGAACAAGAGATACAGAGTAGAGCCAAGTAGTTCTGCTCACATCACTGAACAAATGTTAAAAGGTATTTTACAACGCTGAGTAAGCATGATAATGTGTTCTGGTTCAATAAAGCCTTTGAGTAACTTTAAAACTTGTAATAGGGAGATGTAACTTAATGCTTAAAGACAGCTACAAGTTGAGAACTACCTTAATTGGGTATCGAACAATGTTTTGCTGAATGGAGTGCTAGAAAAAAAGTATATGAATATGGTGCTAATCCTTTTACTTATAAAACTTACCTATCAGCTATAAGAACTTCAAACAGCTTTGGAGGTAGGTTTTGTTTGGGTTTTGTTCACCTTGCTTTTTTATTGGATATTGTGGATGTATTTCTGTTTCATTTTCATATATTTCTATTTCATATTGTAGTTCCTAGAATAAGACAGAATTGTGGTTTTTGTTTGTTCGTTTCCAAAGATTCAAGATTCAAGGGTCTTTTTAAGAAAAGAAATATTTAATATATACTTCCTCACACAAAAAAAACACCTTGTTTGTAGGAACCGCCAGTTGGAAGGCATCTCAGTGGTAGCACAGCAGTTTCATGAAGCTCTGGAGCCACTGGTGGAGTGGCTGACCGCCACAGAAAAGAGGCTTGCAAATGCTGAACCCATTGGAACGCAGGCCTCCAAACTGCAACAGCAGATTGCTCAGCATAAAGTAAGATACAAACCACAAATTTGCTTGTGTCATTCTTTCTAAACTCATCTGTAAAGTACAGCACAAATGGGAAAGCTGTTGTGCTGTACCATTGTTTTACCATACTCATTTTTTTCTGTTATTTGAGTTTTATATGTTTATGTTGGCAATGTCATTTTTTTTATTCAGTTTTTATTTAGTTCCACTTACGTTTCTTTTATGTTTTTCTCATTTTCTTTTCCATTATTCTTCATTATTCAAAAAATATATAGGCTCTAGAAGATGATGTTCTAGCTCACAATAAGAGTTTACATCAGGCCATTAGTATTGGTCAGTCTCTAAAGACTATGAGCTCCAGGGAAGATAAAGATATGGTGCAGGAAAAGCTAGATTCTTCTCAGGCCCGATACATTGAGATTCAAGAGAAGAGCAACAGCAGGTCTGAACTTCTCCAACAAGCCTACTGCAATGCTCAAATTTTTGGGGAGGACGAAGTTGAATTGATGAACTGGCTGAATGAAGTCCATGATAAACTCAGCAAATTGACAGTCCAAGATTGCAACGCAGAATTGATTGAGAAACAGCACTCTGAACTACTGGTATTTTGATTTCTGTTCATTTATTATTTCATTCAGTTTTGTATATGGTTTACATATCCATGTTTTATTTATTTTTCATTAATATATTTTATTTAAAATGGAAACATGCTTATTCCAAATAAAAGTAGTATCATTTATTATGTCTGTGCTTACACAAATAACATTTCCTCTTAGGATCTTCAGGAGGAGATTCTTCTTAGAAAACAAAATGTTGATTTGGCTATACAAAATGGCTTAGAGCTTCTCAAGCAAACAACAGGTGAGAGCTTTTAGAAAATTACAATTCACTGGGCTTTTTTTCTTGTACTTGAAAGTGCTTATGAGAAGAGTGAAGTCAAACTTGTAAATATTAGTCCATACTTGCTGCTTAAAGCGGTTGCAGTTGTCTATTTTAATAAAGGTTTGAGGTCAAGGTAGGTTACGTTTTGGACCAAATGTGTGTGAGCAAAAGTCCATTTATGCTTGTAGGGAATTTGGCCCTTGAATTCCTTATTATTTTTAGTGGCAAATTATTTTAGTGAACCTGCATTCCATTCCTAATAGGAAGTTATGAGCATTACTCAGAATGGAGGGCTGTTTGGCAGTGGACACAGTCAATTCCCTGGAGCCATTCACAGGTGAATGAGATATTAGACTACCTTTAACTGCAAGAGGAAAGCTTTGACCATTGGAGCTAATATTGTGGGAAAAGTTGCATTCCAGTTGTACACAACGTCTGTTCTGTAGATCAACATCTGTCCAGATTTTCCAGTACTTTTATAGTTCTTGAACTCTGTAAGACACACACGGCTGAAGGAGGGGAATCCTTTTTCTATTCCACACTTAAACATTATGCGTATTCTGTAATGAAAACTGAATATATACTAATACATTTCAGGAGGTTGCTTTTACTTTAGCCTTTTGAGTTGTTTTGAACAGATGGTAAAGCGTGTACATGTTAAAGAATGATATATTACTGTAGTTAATATTTGGTTGATTTTTTTTCTTACTATTTTCAGTGACTTTTATAATCTGTTTTTTTTGTTGTTGTTATTGTTTGATTTTTTTTTTTTGGTGGGGGTGGCTTTATAAGAAGTATCGTGATTTTCTAAAGAACATCTGCATTAAATTTTGGGTCACATTCCTTACTTTCTGAAACTTTAGTAAAGCAAAAAACCACAGAAGGTTAGATCCTGAATTGAGGTAAACTTTGTAGCTCTGTAGACTTTTAGTGAAGTAGAATTATTTACAAGAGGTGAGGATTTGCCCTGTCACCTTGTTTGGGTCATTTTATAAATTAAATTATTGAGATTGCTGTAATAGGTGTGGGTTGATGTTTGGGATTTTTTTTTTTCTTTTAAGGATTTGTGTTCACAGGAAATAACATCCTTCTGATATTTTAGGTGATGAAGTTGTAATAATTCAAGATAAACTGGAAGGCATTAAAGCGAGGTACAAAGACATTACAAAATTGAGCTCTGACGTGTCCAAGACCTTAGAGCAGGCTCTGCAGCTTGCAGGTCAACTTCATTCAACTCATGAGGAGCTCTGCAAATGGCTTGATAAAGTGGAAGTGGAGTTACTGTCATATGAAACTCAAATACCAAAGGGTGAAGAATTAAGCCAAGCACAAGAAAGACAAAAAGTAGGTTTTAGAACCTGTGAATTATTTATTGCTGAATGATTCAACTAAGTTTTGTGTTAACTTCTGTTTGGCAGGAAGTTGTTTTGTGAATAACTAATTTGGCATCGGATCATCTGACTAAATGTAGCAGTAGTTAAGAATTGAACTCACTTTCCAGAGTCATCTGTTATAATCACTTACAAAACTGGGCTGAGGTTTATTTTTAGCACAGAAGCACAACATTTCCTTTTTGTTTGAGCAATTACCTAATCCTGGGAAAACTCCTAAATTGTCAAACAAAGTTATTTTGGTTCTTTAGTTATGACATGGATAAAATCCTAAAAAGTATAAAAAAGACAGCATTTAAATATATTACTAATTTTGTTTATCAATAAGTATTTTTTTTAATGTAGCACAAGTTGGATAGTTTTGAAAGAAAAAAAGCTAAAAAAAATACATTAGTTTTCTGATATATATATATATATATATATATATATATATATATATATATATTTATATAAAGAAAAAAAAAAAAAAGAATCAGCAATAGGGTTTCCTGTAAAGAAAAATGTCATTCCTGAAGGATTGTATGATGATTTGACTGGGATGTAATCCAGTCATTGCTCATTTCAGGAATCGCTTGAATTCATCATATTTTGCTTCATTTCATACTTTTGGTGGTGATTTAGTTCTTTATGGAGTTGCAGGGTGCAAAGAATATGTGTTAGTTTTATTTTATCGGATTGCTTCGTTAACTACTAACAACTCTAATAAATTCCAGAGAATTTCAGAGTATCACATTGACTGGAGAAATGTTTTTAGGATTATTCTATAGAAACTTTCAAGCATCACTCACTTTTCTGTCAAACAACTGACAAGTATCAAAAAGCTCATAAAACGGAGCTGAAAATAATTGTGCTAATTTATCCCTTTGGTGTGCCTGGAACACATTTCAGTTCTCAACACGGTAGTTGAGAGAATAAAAACCATGTGCAAGCTGTGTGTGTGTTCAGCTCATGTGTTGGCACATTTACTTTAAATGGCTTTTTGCAGGAGCTGAAAAAGGAAGCAAAGAACAACAAAGCCTTAGTGGACACCCTGAATGAAGTCGGCAGTGCCTTCCTGGAGCTGGTGCCATGGAGGGCCAGAGAGGGGCTCGACAAGATGATAACAGAGGACAACGAGCGATACAGATTGGTGAGCGACACGATCTCGCAGAAGGTGGATGAGATTGATGCTGCCATCCTGAGATCCCAGCAGGTACAGAAAACTGGGTTTTGGGCCATACTAAGTTGTCTCTGGCAACATGTACCTGAACAGAAGATGTCCTTTAATAGCGTTGCCAAACGTTTGTTGTGCTCGAGCAGCAAAAGGCCTGTTTGAATGGAATGTGACTCCACTGTAAAGGTATGCATGCTAGAATGTACGCTGGTGTAATCATCTGACTTCTTGTTGACACAAACCTCAGTCCTGCAGCTAATATTGCTCTAACTATCCTGTGGCTTCTTAAGTGGGAGTTTGCTTGGGTAAGAACTGAATGGCTCGTATCTTTCACGGATCAGGTTGTGTTAGGGAAAATAGAGTCCAGTTTCCCAGCAAATCTTCCTGGATGCGACACTGAGATCACTAATGTAGCCATACCTTCAAGCATCAGTTGATTGTCTTGCTCCTCTGTACTTTTGACAATTAAAAGCTGGATCATCCTATTCCAAGCTGCACAGGAGAATTTAAATAACAATTGCTTTTACTCATATCCACAACACTTTTCTTCTTGGGACACAAAAACTGAGTTTTTAAATACATGAAAAATTCTAAACACGCACAGATGTGTATATATGGTACACTTCGAGAACTGCCATTCTAATTTCATCACTAAATAGTCCCATATTTAAGCTCCGTGCTTATAAAAGCATTGTGGAGACACAATTTCCCAGTGTCTGCCTACAGTTCAGGCATTAAAATATCAGTGGAGATTTGTCTTTCTCCTAACAGTTCCTGTAAATGGTTATAATGGGACAAGGAGAAAGCATGTGTGACACTTCCAAAGTTTGTTGAAAGCCAACTGAAAGAGGCTGGCAGTAACTCAGATCTCCTTATTTCCGAGGTTAAAAATAACTTCATGCTTAACCTTTTAAGGGGTATGCTATGAATATTATCTCATCTCATTAAACTAAATCCTCAAAAATGAAGGGTGTTTTTCTGGTGAGTGATAAGGTAAGATAGAAGAGTGGATGTTGGCTCTCCTTCAACCTGACGGAATTGTGTGAGTATGTTGCATCCCCTAGCACCAGTTCAGCAGATTCAAGTCCATGCATGAAAGGTCCAGAGCTGCTGCTCCACTTGCTGATATTACGAGGGCATCTTGCACCCTACTGCTGCATCCCCCCAACTTCCACTTCAGCCCATCTCCTCACACCACCCCACTGTACATCCCATGTACTATATCCCATGATTAAGTGGCTTAATGTGTTTCCAGTGAAGCACAAGCTGCTTTCGATTTTGCTCACAGATAGACCATGCATAATATAAAATATTTTTGGAGGAGCTGATGCTTTGTGAGCTTGCCCTGAACTTACTTAAGTACCAATACTATTAAAAATTTCTGGGTGGAGGACAAAGCCACCGAGAACATGAGTGGAACTGGAGCATTTTTTCTGATAGACGTTACTGGGCTATGGTGACAAACACAGTAAGCGATACGAATGAGTAAGCATATTGGTTCGTTCTGTAAACAGAGGCTTAAAAGCTTAATAAATTAATGCAATTTCTCCCAAGTGGATAGAATTATCTGAGACAAATTCTGCTGCATGTTTTCATCCCTATTTCTCAATAGTGAAGGTACTGGTCAGTATCTTACCCCAGCGCAAAGGGTGCCACAAGGAAACGGATCATATTCTGCATTGACTTACTTGGTTTTTGTTCTAAAGCAGCCACAAAGAATGTTTTACAAAGCATTCAGAGAGCATTCACAATGCTACCGTATTCACAAGTCAGTCTTTCTCGATTAGAAGAAGAAGTACCATCATGAACTATGGTTGATTAAACTGGATAGGGTTGAAATAGGTGATTTTATAGTGACTTAAGTGAAGCCATGGCTCAAAAAATAACTCTGTCAGGCATAATGGAAAAAATCTCTTTGAATTTTGGATGCAGTGAGCACCAATTTTGTGCTTTTTGTTCCTTAATATTATTTATATGTGTACATCGCAAATTTGAAATCCTGTACCTTCATCAAACGGAGTTTAGAGTCCAGTCCTTCCTCACTTCTATGGAATCTGGACATTTCAGTGCCACACCTTGATTTTATTATTTCCATTCAATATTCGATCAATATTACTGACATGCCCATCAATCTTTGGTTTCAGCAAATCATACTGAAGTTAGTTTGTACCTCTAACACATTTGACATCATGTTCATTTCCTTTAGTTGGGTCATAAATAGATGGGCTTCCAAAGAGCTTGGTTGTGAAATGCAGTTTCTAAAGTCAGTGTTTAAACACCGTTGGTGCATGTGCTTTGTGCTAATGTTTACAGTGCTAATTGTTTCGGAGCATACCTTTCTATTGGGAAGTCACAATATTTAGGACAAAATTTTACTTCCTTTTACTTTAAATGAGAAATGACGTATGGTGAAAAAGAATGTTTGTGCTCTCTTTCATGTAACAAATGGATTAAATAAGGCTGAAAAAGATTGACTCATAAAGAAAGAAATCTCAGAACTGCTTCTTTTGTTTTTGCGTGACTCATAATTAACCACTAAGACAAGAGTGATTTAGTGGCTAAAGCGAACTGCAGCTCTGTTCCAGGAGCAACGCTGTCATGGTTCTATAGCCACAAATGCACAGACCATCAGATTTAAAAGACAAGAGGGACTGAGTGTGGTCAGAAAGAGACTTCTGAAGAAAGTGTGGTAGTCAACAACACAAGTAACAAGTTCTGACCTAAAATGTCCTAACAGACTTTCAGAATAGCTCAGAGCCATATTAATCTTCATCTAATTGCAGCAGGGATCAGTGTTTTAGAAAAAAAGTAGTTAGTTCTTAGTAGTTTCTGTGGTGACTGTTTTGTGTATCTGACCATCCTGCACAACATGGCTGAAGCTCAGAGCTGCCTCTCTTGAGTACTACAATATGTATGTGCTGAGATGCATGCCTATAAACTTGAGCATAAGATATAATATATGATTTTTATTAATTTTCTCAGTAGACTCTTACTTTTCAGCAGAATTGGATCCCCAGGTACTTCTTTTCAGGATCTCTTACTCTCCTTTTCAAATTAGTAAGAAAAAGATCCTCTAAATCCTCTAATTACCTTAGTGCTTCAAGGTAATTTTTGAAACATTAAAGTGTTGACTAACAGGATTCAGAAATTAATCTTTTAGTGAAAGGACTGGCTGCACCCAAATGCCCCAAAGTATTTTCAAATTTAATCCACGGTCTAGATTTAGATGAAATCCTGTCTTCTCTGAATTCAGCGTGTTGTTTTTTTCATTGACTTAGTTGAATTGTGATTGTTTCACCTTAATCATTTAATATCAAGGTGGCTTTTAAGATTAAAAAGGTAACATCAAACAGCTATTTCTTACTGTAATTACAACAGGAGCGGTAATAATAAATATAGAGATGGTAAAGACATGAAAGTTGAATAAAAATAAACAATTCAGTTAAAATTATGAAATCATAACCCTTTTAATTTTCATGTCTGTTAAGAGAGCTGTAGGCTTTGGAAAAATACCCTTCCATTCTTTGTCATGCTTATGAATTAAGCTGATTTTATTACAATTCCTCAGAACCATTTTGGGCTTTGTATTTAATTTATATAAAAAAACTCATATGGAAAGTGAACTGCCATCTTTCTACCAATTTAAAAGTATGCTTTTTAATCTCCTTTAAAAATTTTGAAACAGTCATTCTAATTTCACGTATATAGAATCACCAAACTAATTCATGTCTCCCTCATTTAGTTTGATCAAGCAGCTGATGCTGAACTCGCCTGGATTGGAGAAACAGAAAAGAAACTGATGTCTCTGGGTGATATTAGGCTTGAGCAAGACCAGACCGCAGCTCAGCTACAAGTTCAAAAGGTAAAAGAAATGCATTTCCAACTGTCATGTTAATTATTGGCCAGCACGCTCTCCATCTAGAAAATGTACTAGTGTGATTTAATTTTATGTCTATCATAATGCATTTCAAAAATAGTTTTTGCTCCATGTACTCTTATTTTTTATTGCTGACCAGTTCTTATTGTGTTTCAAGGCTTTTACCATGGAGATTTTGCGACACAAGGATACTATAGATGGACTTGTTAAATCTGGGGATAAGATAATGAACACATGCACTGAAGAAGAGAAACAGACCATAAAGGTAAAGTTCCGTAAGTTTGCAGCTACAGTGGATGTGAAGATAATATATAAGTAGGAAGATTCCTATTATGTATCTTTCAAAAAACTGATGAAAAAGCTTTAATTACATCCACTTCTAGTCTGAGGTTTGTAACACTGGAAGAAATGCTGTCATGTATCTCTATTCTTCCTTCAGGATGTTCAAAGAGCAAGCACTGTGTACTTACTTCATTGTCTGACACTACTTTGTAGCCCCATTTGTCTCTGGCGTGGTAAATAGCATTTTAGCCAATGAGATGATTGAGTGACTAGGTATTAGTCAGCTGGGGTGATGCGTGTGGAATCTGGCTGTTGATCTTCCTCGCTTCTCTTGGGTCTGTGAAGCTCTGGCTGGGTGTGTGCATTTCTGTGCCCCATTCAGTGGCTGGCACCTCAGTGTGAATCTTTACTTTCATTTCTGATGATTTCAGTCTGAGCCTTGTTCTTGTTTGCCAAGAATGTTCCATCCTGTTGACTAACACAGCCTCTGAAAGGTGTTCTTATGCATTTGTTTATGTGTACACACAGAGCCTGAGGTGGGGGACTGACACGACATATAAACGTATCTATACATGTGCATACATACATGCAGATCTTTCCTACTGGTATTTTATAATGGATTATTTTTTTTTTGTGCTAACTTGTGGATGTGTTATGTGAATGATGTGCCTGGATATGTCACGTGAATCGGGTCCTTCCAGTGACCAGCAGTACTTCGCTAATTGTGCTGTGCTGCAGCATCTCTGAATAAATTTGATTTGCTCTTAAGTGAATTTAAAATAGATGAGCTGTTCAGTCTATTAAAATGTAGTCATAAGGGAGAGCAATTTTAGGTGGGCCTCTATTGAATATATGCATTAGTCAAAAATACTGTGCGTCTGTGTGTTAGGCTGTTTTGTCCTTTGGATAGCATCTCTATACATAATTTACATGCAAGACATAACAAATGAAACGATAGTTTGTTCTGCCAGAAATATTTTTTGCTTCACATTCAATGGCTTTTTTATATGTTTAGTTTTTCCAAGGCCAGTATTTACATGCATTGTTGCATGTTATATTTCATGGAAATGATAACATGGGCAGTCCTCCACAAGAAGAATGTATAGTTCGTTGATACTGTTGTTATCATATCCCCAAACAGAGTAGGTTTGTAACGTTTAAACCTTGTAGTTCCATCATATTAATGGTAACACATCCTCATTAATTAACACATGATAACCTGGAAAATAATGTGGTTTCTGTGGGAAGTTTGTAAGCTACAAGCAGGACAGCATACCCTATTCTCTTGTCAGATTTTCAAAACCAAGATTTTTGTGAGCTGTTCATGATGCTTTGATTCAGAAATGCTGTGGAAAACTTGGCTTCTGCCACGGGCTGCTGAAGATGGGTGCTTTCTGTAAGGAACTGGGGCTACAACGTGCAGTCAAATAATCTGCAGCTTGACTGGAAATCCTGTGAATGGTGTTGTTTGTAAATATCGGACATTGTTAAATGTATTTTAATTAATTAGAAAGCACCCTGCCAAATTCAGATCTCCCACGATATTGATTCTTTCCTCTAAACACTCTGGTACTGTAGAAATACAATCAAAACTAAGATTTGGTTCGCCGTGGTTTGGTGTTATAATTATCAAAGACTCTTTAGAAATCAGGGTAATAGACGTGTGGAAAGACAGACATTGCTATTTTTTTTTTTGTTAATATTATTTTACAGAAAAAACTGGAAAGCCTGTTACAGAAATACGATACAGTCTGTCAAATGAACTCTGAGAGAAACCTCCAGCTGGAACGGGCTCAGTCTCTGGTTAATCAGTTTTGGGAGACTTATGAAGAGCTTTGGCCATGGTTAACTGAAACAGAAATGATCATCTCTCAGCTTCCTGCACCAGCCCTTGAATATGAAACCTTAAAGCAACAACAAGAAGAACATCGGGTAAGAATTTTGTTGTTTAAAAAAAATAAAACAAAATGTGAAAAGCTAAGTTGTATTCTGCTGAGAGAACTGTGGAATACTCTAGTGAGTACTTAAAACCCAGACAGTTATACTTCTATTGAAAAAAGTTATTTAAACTAATAATAGTGAATGTCTCTACTGTTTTTCCAAACTCTGCACACAAACAAGATTATCTGGGGAAGGCAGCAAACAATGTAAAACCATAGAAGAGGGCTAAAGTGGAAAAAATGCCATTATAGTGACAGATCTGAGCATACAAAAGCTGATAGCTTAGAAGTGTGTTTAAAAGTAAGCAGTATTGGAACAAACCGAACCCATTAACAGAACAGAAATTGGATGATGAAGTAAGAACCAAAAAAAGGTAAGAGGAGACTATAGAAAGAGCTAGAGTACCTGCTGTCAGCCTCCTGAAACTGAAATGTTCTGTGTGTACAGCCTGTATATAAGTAAGCATGCATACAACCTCATGTACGTATTATAAAAAATGGCATTTCTTTTGTTGATATCTTGGGAACTGAAGACTGATAATTCTAGGCCCAAGATTTCAGTGCTTTGGCTCCAGCCAACCCCATAACCATTTCTCACATAAAGTATACTTGTTATGTAATAATTTAAAAAATAATAATTGTTTAACAGAACATTGCAAAACAGAGGGAATGTTGTTGTAGGCTGGCCTCCATATGGGCTTTCTTACAGAGAGAAATAATCAGCTGGGATAAAAATCCGTATGCTTCATAGATGGCTTCTAGTATTACGTGGCATCAGATTTATCCCACCAGTGTTAAAAGCCTGCACATGCAAAGCCCATATTCCTACTGGAGGTACCTGGCTCTCCTTACAGAGCACAGAGTGACTACTTGTGGGCTTTTTTAATTTTAGCTGTTTCAATTAAGTGACTCAAGGTAGATAGGGTGAAGCCTGGCTTCAAATTCCTGTTTACTCTGAGACCAGTGAATGAAGATGTGCCACTTTGATACATTGGTAAACATGGGGTTCACTCGTTTGTGTCCACAAAGAACAAACATTCTCTGCAAAGACTAGGTATGTAATAGGAGCTTGTCAAACTATCTTGATTAGTCACCATGAACCAAATCACACTGCTTTACTTATAGGTTTGGTCCCCATCTACTTTAATCATTCTGCTTGGTTGAGAGGCCCTTCATCTGGGCTTGTATTTTTGCATTTTCCCTGGGCTATGCCATTAGCAGAGATTTGTTTAAGCAGAAGATTAATGTCTGGCAATTTTAACACGTAATCTGATCTGAAATGCTTGTTTACTGGAATTGTTTACCCAATCATAGATCATGGCAAAGACCAGATCATTTGTAGCAATACTGAAAAGAAAAAAAAAGGTTCTGAATACAAATACTTTTCTGTATTCTCTTATATATATTCACTTATATTTCTATTATCATGCAGTTAATCGGTTTGAATTTAGCTTTTGGCAGAGGGAGAGTACCAGCATCATAAGGTTTGCACCTAGAAATGGGGACTCTGCGGATCTATTTGTGCACAAAAATAAAATACATAGGATGATTTTCTAAAAACTTTCCAACTATTCTTAGTTCAGCTTTTTCCTTTTCTGTGCTAAGCAGTACTGTTTTTCTTGGTGCAAGGCATACAAGTAGAATTCCATTCTCAGTAAGTATCTGGGGTCAGATTTTTTTTTTTTTTTTTTTTGTATTTTCATTGCTATTTCTTCATCAGCAGACAGTGGTTTGTCATGGTCAATGTCTGTTCAATCTTCCCAACCTCTCCTCTTCTAGGGAGGAGCAAGGAGGCAAGCCAGTAACAGGATTCCTTTTTAAGGGAAGGACCTCAGTTGAAGAGAAGAGGATTTATTTACACTGAGACTGATACAAGCCCTTTTCTGTGTCTTCATTAATTTAAACAAACCCTAAGCTAGGAGGAGCAGAGCATGTGCCTGCTCCAGCCTTTCATGTTCCTGCACAGTGGCTCTAGGCTAGAAATGCGTGGATCTCACGGCACTGAGAGGAACGGTGCCTCAAAAGACAGAGGGATTTTTCTGAAAAGGAAAGGATGAACTAAGCAAATAAACAAAACCAGAGGGAAGGGTTGGGCTGCTCCCCCCCAGATCTTTCCCTTTTGTCACATCTGTGGGTGCAAGTAAACAAAACCGAAATACGTAGTCAAGTCAGAAGACAGGACGGTTACCTTGTGACCTTTCAGGTCCACCAGTCTCTATCCAGTTTTCTGCAGTTTTGACTTATTTTGGGGGTGGTAGATGAGATCAAATGTAATGTACATATTAATTACCTATTAAACTTTGTGTCTTCTAAGTAACAGCACTGTTGGGTAGATGGAGTGGTCTGGTGGCCGGAGGGGAGACTGCTAATCCTGGTTGACTGTTCTCTGCTGATCTGTCTTCATTGTCCTCTGTCCTTTTCACTGGTTTCTTTGACCCCCCTCTTTGTGCCAGTTTCCTGTCCTTAAGTCAAGGACAATTTGCATGAATATCCTTGTAATGTCAATACCTTGTTCTCTGACGCTCTTCAATGGAAGACTTCTTGATAAGTAGCAAATACCAACATGAAACTGTATAAACATAGTGGTGTTATGCAAATGTTTGGAATATGGTTGCCATTTCTGTCATTACAGCTCCTAAAAAACGACGAGGAGTGTCTGTTGCCAGCATCATGTGCATAGCTGGCACCTTGCATCCTACACCTAATGATAGCCCTACAGGAGGAGGGATATGCCCTGCTGGGCCTTGCCAGTGCATCTGTAATTGTGATGTTTTACGGCTGGCTAGCTCGGTGTTGGAAAGGGCGCCATCCCTGGCAGAGCAGTCATTAACTTTATTTGATGTTATTTGTGCTTTACATTAAGATGACGGGTATTTGTTTGGAATTCCTTGCCAGCTGGATGTGTTAGAAGTGCGGACAGCTGTAATGTGGTGGTGTAAGCCTAAGAAACTGATAAGTTGTTTCGTTTGTTATAGCAACTGCGTGAGCTGATTGCTGAACACAAGCCTCATATAGATAAGATGAACAAAACCGGGCCTCAATTGCTGGAGCTGAGCCCAGGAGAAGGTTTTTCTATCCAAGAGAAATATGTGGCAGCTGACACCCTTTACAGTAAAATTAAGGAAGATGTCAAAAAGCGAGCTTTGGCGCTGGACGAAGCCATTTCTCAGTGTACCCAGGTATCAGTTTAAGTTTAAAGTATAATTGGATTCATTCAAATGGAAAGATACACAGACATTATCATCTTATATGTATACATCAAGACTAAACTGCTGTTTTATCTGGATTTTTCAACTGAATGGCCTGTGAATGTTCAAATCGCTGCTCATGGCACTGATTCTTTTTTTGAGGGGTTATGATTATATATATTGGTCACTGTTACGATGATTCTGTTGCAGTTAAAAATGTTACAGCTTCTCAATATCAAAGTTCCTTTTAAAAAGGAACATTTAGTCTAAAAATGTGGGATTTTCAGTTTGTTCTGTTTCTTCTTACTGGTCTGTTACTAGCTGATGCTTTGTTAGTTGATATTGATGTCACTATTAATCAGTTAGCTTACATAAAGTTATATCTAGGACTTGGCAGCTTTAGTTACAGTCCTTTACCGATGGAACTAGAGGGTACTTCACTTCAGTTGTAATAGCATTTGCTCTTCATTGTAGACCCAACAGGAACTTAATGTAATATATGCTTGAGCTGTTACAGAAAAGTGTTGTGAGCAAAGTTAGACTTCACAAAATGTCATCGTAAGCAGAAAATTCAGATCAAGTCCCTGACAGCTGTGTATCTTAGGTTCATCACTCTGTAGAATGAACCTTGATAGAGTAATGTTAGGTATCAGGTCCTAGAGACTACTAGATATTGGATTGTCATTATATCCTAACTGAAATTCTTTTATTTGACAACAAATTCAGATAAAAACAACAACCTCATTAAACTGTGTACATGAACACAAAAACCTGAATAAAAATACTGTGTTCTGTACTGCTGTTTTTATGATAAGTTCCCCTTTTATGTTGTTGGCTGGAAATTAAGTGCTCTATTTCTGCTTAGGTCTAAAATACTAAATCAAGAAATAGACCTTAAAGTTCTCATCAAGTCTCATTCCAAATAATTGTCTTCATATGTCATGGTACTTTACACTGTATTCCTAACCACTATAGGCAAAATCTAAGAAGATAAGGGAAAAAGGTGACATCAGCTGTCATCCTATTTTCGACCTGGTTGTAGACTTTATTACGTTGTGCTTTCAGTCATTCTAAACAGCCTCCTGATTCACACCTCTGAAAGAAGCCTGATTTTTTAGATTCAGTGTTTTTCGTTATCATATAAGCTCAGGCCTCCCCCCCTTTGCAGCTGCACATTTGAAAACTAAGGTGTTTATTTAGTATTTGATTTCTTGCTTTGTATGTGACAGACGTTAACATGAAGAGCTAAAGTACAGAGAAGTGCAGAAGGCTAGGTACAGAAAGCAAGAATAAAAATGCATTCTTTGGTAACAGCTAGAATATAATCAGATGTTGAAAAAAACACTTAATTACTTACAAAATGAACCTTAAAGTATTTCATGTCCATACATGTAAATGTATCCACAGATGAGAAAGCAAAACATTGGAATGTCCAGAATGTAATTTTATATAATCTCTTTTTTATTAAGTATGTATCACCATGCTCTGTAGCATGGTGGGTATGTCAGTGTTTGTCTAGACAGTACTGGAAGAATAATTAGTTAAATCTTCAGGTTTCAAATTATGTTAAATTGCCTTATGTATCAAAGGCAGCATGTGACCTATGGAGCCAGAATGAGAGGTTATAATGACTTCCCTTTCTTCCTTTTAAGTTCTAAAACACCTTGCCTCAGTCATTGAAGAGTAAAGTGAGGCCCATTGAGTGCAATGCCAATTTAAAAATGCAATATACATGCCCTAGAATTAGACCTGGATATTGCCAGTTTAATTTCAGGTTGAATCACTTCTGTAAGGTTTTGTTGCTACAATCAGTTTTACAGAAATCTTGAAGAAATCTGCTTACCTTTATGCGTTATTGCATTTTGAGAGCTTGTGTGATATTCACACTTCTGCTGAAAACAGGTAGCATTAGTCTGAGTCTGTAACATTATTAGAACTTAACTTTGGACCTGTACGGATGAACCATGCTAATTAACTAAGATGTAGCTGAGTTTCTGGGCACCTGGGCTCTGAGTCAAAGATGGGTGAAGGCAATAAATGCTGTTGTGTGCTTTTAGTTGCAGAAAGAAATGCACATTTGCTTCACTAATGAGCACCACCTGGGCACCAGGCAAATGTCTTATTGAATGACCTCAAATACCAAATTTTAATCAGTGGTTATATGAGATATGTTGGTCCTGATATGAAAATACGTGTATTTAATACTAAGGTGAATATATTCCTGAACTGATGAGATCAGAAAGCCATGACTCTCCAAAATAAGATAGAAAGTAATGCACAAACTCTGCGGGACTGCATGCAGGTAGATGCTGCCATATGTGAAGTATTTTCAGATGGAGTGTCTCAGAACTAAACCCAGACTTCATACTAGAATTCAGAGTCTCTTCAATCTGAGAGGAAGTACTATTTTGCAAGGTCATGTTTTTAATTTAGATATTAAAAGAGGGAGAGAACCACCGGGGGGTATTGCAAGTTGCATGTATATAACTAGAGATATTAAATATGTCAATTTTGAAGTATCTTATTCCAAGAGAATTTTCCGATGCAGTTTTTCAAATGTTTTTCTCTTCTACCCTTTCTTTCTGTTCTTCACCACCCTCTCAGTTTCATGACAAGATAGATCCAACTCTTGAGAGTCTGAAACGCATAGTTGAACGTCTGAGGCAGCCGCCTTCAATCTCAGCAGAGGTTGAGAAGATTAAAGAGCAAATCAGTGAAAATAAGAATGTGTCAATGGATCTGGAAAAACTTCAGCCGGTCTATGAGACGCTTAAACAGCGAGGGGAGGAAATGATTGCTCGCTCAGAAGGAGCAGACAAGGATATATCTGCAAAAGGTAGTAGACTGAGGAAAGGTTCATGTAGCGGAAATGCAGCAAGCTGCATCACATAAAGCTCTTCAGTTCTGATGATCACAAATCTGGGGATTGTGTTCTTCTGAAGAAGCTGTGAAAGATATAAAAAAGCAAGGCATTGTTTTAGTAATTGTGGCTCTGACCTTTGTTTTAATTTTAAATGCCTTGTTGGTTGTTTCCACTTAACATCTTAAAAAGTCCTGTAAAGAAACAGTTTTAAAGTCTAAATTTTAAAATGTTCACATATGTTTCTGCTGTAGAACTGTAGAGATATTTATGGCCAAGAATTGTTTGCCAAGGTAGTAATTTAGTTCCTTTGTTGTTTAGCTGTTCAAGATAAACTAGACCAAATGGTCCTCATTTGGCAAGACATCCAGACCTTGACTGAGGAAAGGGAGGCCAAATTATTGGACGTAATGGAACTAGCTGAAAAGTTTTGGTGTGATCATATGGCTCTTGTAGCTACTATTAAAGATACTCAGGACTTCATTCGAGAACTGGAGGGACCTGGAGTTGACCCATCTATTGTCAAGCAACAGCAAGAAGCTGCTGAGGTCAGTACAAAGTATTCTGTTGATTTAAAATGTTCTATTCACAGTATGCAGGGGAAAGATGGAATTACTATGAAATACCACAGGAGACTTTTTTTAGAGACAAAGAGGGGTAATTACATAGAAATTTACTATAATGATATCTCAAGGGTCTGTGGCAAATAATACGTATCAGTGCTTAATTGCAATGAGCGTACAACTTGTGCTTGTCATTATATTTACATATCTGTGTATAAGCATATATAATACGCATGTCACTGAGACTTTTAAAAGTTTCACATACTTCAGATTCCGAGTAATACCTAACATCTAAATGAAAGGGATACAGACGTGTGTATTATGCTGCAAGTCTGTAATTATTTATGCTGATAGCTAAAAATTTGAAAGTTGAATGATAACCTCCGAAAAAGAAAACATTCTGATTAAAGAAATCTAATTTAACACTTCCTGTTTATTTCTTCCATCTCATACAAAATGACATCATTATCCATTGTTGTAATTTAGACTGATGTCAGTTGATTTCACTCTGACACTGCAAAGGTCAGTGGATGGTTAAGGATGCTTAAAATACAAGCATCCAATTGTAAGTCCGGGCAACTTTAAAGAAACAAAAGTCACATCCTGGTGTGTCTACCTTAAAAGCAAGCTCTACATAGATTATTAAATTTAGTATTAGCAGTGTTGGATTATTTTTTTTTCCTTTGTAGGCTGTTAAAGAGGAAATTGACGGATTGCAAGAAGAACTAGAAACAGTTGTGAGCCTTGGTTCTGAACTTAGAGCTGCTTGTGGGGAGCCTGACAAACCTATTGTCAACAAGAGTATAGATGAGGTATGGGAAATGCAGATGCTTAAGTCTGTTACGTTAGATGCTTGTTCAGCTGAAAGTAGTATTCCCTGTCTCCCAACAAATTCTGAAAATAAATTCATTTTATTGCTTCATTGATAATTTTTTTAAGAGTTTTTCTTTTTTTGTAAAAATATTTATTGATTAATGCAATAGATGAGTATTTCTTGCAAAAGTAATGCTAGAATAAGTTTCATGTGTATTTGCTTTGTGCCAAGTAAGACATCTTAACTGAGACAATTCTATTCACATGACTACAAAGGACTTTCTTTTGATTTCTCTCATGTTAAGTAATGTAAGTTTCTTTTAAGCTACCTTCATTGTAATGATGCAACTCCAAATGACTTCGTAATATTTCCCATATTCACTATAATCCCTATATCAATAAAAATATAGTCAGTATTCAATTACAAAGCTTCTGTAATACAGAACCTGTAGTGTATTCTGAAGGAAACTAACTATGCAGTGATGGGTAGAACAAGAGTTTTAATATGGAATGAATATGAAATGTTTATGGTTAATTTATTGGTGCTACTGGGCAGTGACTTTTTATTTAGTGAATGCAAATTACATAGCAGTAAAATTATTTTTGTTCATTGGAGCAAATTGCACTTATTTGCAGCTGAATTCTGCCTGGGATGCCTTAAACAAAACATGGAAAGAACGGGTGGACAAACTTGCTGAAGCCATGCAGGCAGCTGTTCAATACCAAGATGGACTGCAGGTAGGTTGGTGTGATATACTTAACCCAATCTTAAGTTAATAGGAGTTAATGTGGTTGTATTAAAAATGCAATGGGATTTTGTAGGTTATATGTAATGTATCACTCTGATTATAGTGACTATTTTCTTCAGCAGGCAGGCATCTTTTTTTTTTTTTTTTCTAATTAGACATGAAATGTATTGATTTCTTTGCGTTGTTCATATATTGCACGATATTTAGATTCCAAAATAAAATCTCCTTGTTTATTGACGAGACCAGAGTTTTACTGATACCACACAAATTCATAGCAATCCTGCTCATATTTTCTTGTGATAGGCCATTCACACGATAGGCAAGCTGTGACACATTTACATGATCTGAAAGGAATAGAATATAGGTCTATAAACTCACTGTGGCTATTCTTCTTGAACAGAGGACAGTTAAAAAACTTCAATTAAATTTAATCTTTACTGTTAGTCAATTAAATATGTAAGTTTGAATATAGGAAGAAAAAATAAGTTGCTGGACTATTATAGTAATTCATAGTATAATGTATCTAATCACAATTCTTCAGAAGACATTCACTTTTTAAATCTGTAGGTAAAGATATCTTTTGTCTGTATGTGTTGTATATTTGGTTGCAGGTTTCTTCGTAGGTTTGGCTTAGCGACATCTCTCGTCTTTTGTCAGTGGATGGCTGGAAGATTGAAACATTTTAAAAGATTCCAAACATAATTGGATTTTGCAAAACTATTTTTTCTCAATGGAATTAACATCTGTCTTGGTTCATTGAATCCTTGAAATATAAAATTACAGTTTCACATGACACTGAGCAAGTTGTTTGTGTGTTCAGTGCAGATCTGGCAGCAGAACACTCCTTAATAATAATGCAATGTGCCTGTTTTCCAGTGCACCTCATTATGGATTTTTCTCCCAGTGCTCTTACATTCATGCTGTGCAGAGGCTGACATGTAGGGTTATCTTAGGAACATTGCCATTGGTTTAAGTGTTCTGTGTTTTCTGTGGCTGAACATCGTACAGGCTTGGTACTTTGTGAAAGAACTGTATTTAAATGCCTTTTGGTGCTCATTGCAGTAGACAATCTGAAAAGTGTTGTGGACAGATTGTTAGCGGTACTGCAGTTGCCTTATCTTATTGAGCTTGTTGAGTGAGGGCAGTTCTCACTCAGGCAACTATAGGCAGCTCTGACAAGCACTGCTAAGCCTTTCTCCATCATGAATCATGGTTAACAGGCAGGGAAAAGGGGCCTAGCAGAGTTTTTTTTTTCCCTATAAAAATACCCAGATGTATATAGCTGTTGGTAATGTGCAAGTAGTTCCAATAAATGTTTGATTCTTAATGATGTTTAATAATCACAGTTGAAAATGTGATACTGTTCAGCCACAACTTGCCATCTTAGCTCCAAGAGGCTATGGAACTGAGAGTTGATCTTGTACTTACTTCTCAGAGTGTGCATAAAAATTGCTGATCTTGCTCAAGGAGTAAAGTGCTACTTAGCATGAGTACTGGCGGAATATTGCTGCTCACAGAAGCTCAGTTTGGCAGTACATACATTCTTGTAACCACTACCTGGAATACTGTTTGATCCCTTGCCTTGTCAATATTGGAGGTTTCATTGAAGAAAACTGTTTTATTTCAAAGAGCATAGCAATATTGTTCTGAAGTAAAACAAATTCTGGTATTTTACTGGGTACAGCTTTTAACCATGATACTATTTCTCTCTGCTCACGCTTGAATTTCATGCTATGATTTTCAGGCAATATTTGACTGGGTAGACATTGCTGGCATCAAGTTAGCGTCTATGTCCCCAGTTGGAACAGATCTGGAGACAGTGAAGCAGCAAACTGAGGAACTGAAGGTATGAACTAGCTATTTATTTCATTTGTATTTCCATCCGTCTGAATTTTCCTGCATTGTTTAGTGCTTTTCTGTATTCTCCAGACTGAAAAGCAATTTTCATTTTCAATTTTTAGTTTTTTAAAAAAATGTATCTGTATGAAAATTTCAAATAATGTTTAATTGCAAAGTTTGCATTTTAAAATACGTGGCTCAAGGCTTTGGAATAGATTTTGATGAGACTGTTTTATTCTGTGACTGTGTTCAGATACTCGGAAAATACTTTTAATAGCATTAGTTCTCTTTCAAAGGCTGTAAGGTTATGAAGAGAGTTCTTTTGCTATGACATTTAAATTTTCTGGCTTCCACCGATGTCCTGGTTTCAGTTAGAACAGAGTTGATTTTCTTCCTAGTAGCTGGTGGAATGCTATGTTTTGGCTTAGGATGAGAAGAGTGCTGATAACACCCCGATGTTTCAATTGTTGCAGAGCAGTGCTTATACCAAGCCAAGGACATCTCAGCTTCTTGCTCTGTCCTGCCAACGGGCAGGCTGGGGGTGCAGTAAGAGCTGGGAGGGGACAGACCCAGGACAGGTGACCCAAACTAGCCAAAGGGGTATTCCATACCATCTGACGTCATGCTAAACAATATATAGGGGTGGCTAGCCGGGGGAGGGGGGCCAGACTGCTCGGGGTTGGGCTGAGCATCTGTCAGCGGGTGGTGAGCAATTGCATTGTGCATCACTTGTTTGTACACATTATTATTATTATTATTATTATTATTATTATTATTATTATTATTATTATTATTATTATTATTATTATTATTATTATCCTGTCTTATTAAACTGTCTTTTTCTCAACTCACGGGCTTCACTTTCCATTTCTCTCCCCTGTCCTAGAGAGGGAGGGGAGAGGGTGAGTGAACGGCTGCGTGGTGTTTAGCTGCCGGCTGGGTTAAACCACGACAACCATAAACAGTTTTCTTGATGTTCTAAGAGGCACACCTCCAGAGCTTCACTTCTGCCATTGCTGACTTTCTCTAAATGTTTAACCGTATCACATCATTCCCAATACGTCCAGTAAGCTGTAAATCAAAATTTCAGATTTAGAATCCTGTCTGTATTGATCTATGACTAAGCAAACTCTTGATGTTGGTAGACTGCTCTACAAATTTTAGGTAAAAAGCAGGGATGTATAATAACTGGGGGATGTTCCTGAATTGTGCCATATTTTTAATATACAAACAAGAGAGATCATTGGAGAGGACTTTCCTATTGGAAATCTTTGTCATCCTCTGCTCACAGTTAGCAATATCTGGTGGGATAGTAAGACGTTGCATATTTTCACTTAGCTGGACCTGAGTGGATTATCAGTATCTTATATGCATTTTGATCCAGGAAAACAAAGCCCTAGATCTATGAAAGTTGACAGTGATGCATTATTACTGTAAATATTGCTGTACTGTGCTATACTCAAGATCATTACTTATGATATATTTATTTGTATTATTTTCTATTTATCATAGCACTTTAAAACAGACGCTTATCAGCAGCAGATAGAAATGGAAAGACTGAACCATCAAGCAGAACTATTGCTGAAGAAAGTAACACAGGAAAGTGACAAGCACACTGTTCAAGACCCTCTCTCAGAGCTCAAGCTAATGTGGGATAGCCTAGAAGAAAAAATTATAAATAGACAGGTAAATAAACCTGAAGGTGGGGGCTTCATTCATGACTTGGATTTGTGAGAAAAGCTTTTCCTTATGCATAATGTTTGTATCAATTTACATATTTAGTCTTTTTGGTTTGGAAATTACAGAACTATGTATAATGGAATTTGAATTTCATAATTTGCTGAGTTGCTTTTATGTTTTTTTTTCAACCCTTAGTATTTTTGTCACTTCTTCTGTCGGCAGTGTCATGTCAAATCATTATTATTTCATTTTGGCTATTTAATGACACCTTAAGTAGCAGTTGAAAACATGTTTATATGTGAAAAAAAAAAAAGCTGCTGAACCAAGCACTTTTTCTTAAAACTTTAGTACTGTTTCACTACTCTACACAACATTAAATTGTCAAAAAGAGTTAAAGATGCGGTGTTTTGAAGTGTGTTTTTTTCCTCTAAACTGAATCATTTAACTGCGAAGAAAAAGTTTAAAGAAGTCCGTGCACCAAGATGTATTTATATTTAAATTACATTTTAAATGATGAAAACTTCTGTCATATCTCTGATGAGAGGACCTTCAATCTTAACTCTGCTCTGGTTACATGGCATCTTCAGAGGTCAGGAATTTAAGCCTAGGATGTCAGGCTTTACAAGGGAATTGCTAGCTCAGCTCTAACTATGATGCAGTTGGATAACTGTTTGTCTCTGTTTTTTATGCTATCATATGCATGGACTCCACTCTGGAGTATGGTGACTAATGGTAATTTAAGCTGATTCAATAGCATCATGAAACCGTTTCATTATTAATTTATTTTATTTTTACTATAGCACAAGCTGGAAGGTGCCTTGTTAGCCTTGGGGCAGTTCCAACATGCCCTGGATGAGTTACTGACATGGCTGACGCATACAGAAGACTTGCTGAATGAACAGAAACCCGTGGGTGGAGACCCCAAGGCTATTGAAATTGAACTTGCCAAACATCATGTATGTAATTATAATGAATATGAACTGAAATGTTTTCTGAGGTTTATCTTAGAGATGAGTCTTGTAGTAAAACTTTGCACTTGATAAATAATTCCCTATAGAGATTTTTCATGATGCAGAAATTCAGGCTTAGAAGAACTAACATCTTTTTGTTTGCTTCTTTATATTCCTTCTTCCTTGCATATACCACACAAGTGGCATAGGTTTTAGCCAAAAACAGCAGCTCACCCTGGCCTCCCCCTTTACTCACCTTTTTTTGATCCAGGGAGATCAAAAGTCATCAAACCTGTTACTCTTCCTGAAGCAATACACTCTTGATTAGTTGTTAAGGCCACATCTTACAAAACATACTTCACCTTTACACAGCTTTGTTCTTTCTTATCAGAAAAAAATATTTTGATTTTTAGCTATGAAGTCTGCAAAATTGTATCTTAGTTGGGTCTAACTAGAACAGAGAATGCTGCTCTGAATCTCTTAGCAAATTTTAGGGGTATCCATATCTTCATGTTTTTCTCCTTGCAATGTAAGGGGTTTTTTTGGTGATGGCGGTGTTTTGTTTTGTTTTTTTTGTTTGTTGCAGGATAGTTAGTAGCTAAATTGGCATTGGAGCCCATGGAAGAATATTTCCATTATTCATTTATTTTGAAGAGTATCTCTAAAGAGCAAAAGATCTTCTCTACTTGTTTGTGTGGCTCAGTGCTGTTCATGATGATGTGTTTTTTGTAGGCCTGAAGATTTCATGCTAACCTCATAAATCCTCTCCTGCCTTTTAGTTTTTGGCTTGCATATGATGTGAAAAGCATTCTCATTCAGAGTTAATTTTTGGCTTAGAGAGAATAGATTGAAATTGACAGTACACAGATAATTAAGGCATTTTCATTATCTGTATCAATGCCACTATGCTTCTGAAGCCTTTTGGGTAGTCAGTTGGAACTTGGGCAGAGTAAAATATATGCATGCCCTGTGTGACTACTGATGGAAACTAGCCCTTTAAAAAATAATAATAATTACAAACCCAGCTTCCACTCCATGAACAATTTATATGTGTTTTACTACTGAAGAAGCATCCAGACATCAGTTATGACTTCATCTGCCTTCAGTACTGAAGGAGTTCAGCAAACACATGAACCAATCTACTTCCGTTTCGTAAAACAGAGTTTATAGGTTAGGAAGTTCACACGGTAGTGCATCCTGTGGTAGTCTGGAAAAACATCCATCTCCTGAATAACTTTGGACAGAATAAACCTTGTTCCTAGTGAGCCTCAGTAGGAAGGAAGGGATAAGATTCATCTGCTTGTGTGAATATCCCCCTTTTTTTTCCTGTCAGGAAAATAAAACAACAAATACCTTCCAGTGCGTAGCCTAGAAGAATTAAAGCAAGTGTGATACATGTTTGTGCACCTTGTGATACTAGGACTACTTGTAACTTGCTTTTATATCAGGTGCTTTGTATGTTTTATTTGAAAGTTCTTCTGTTTTTAGCTTTTTTTTTTTTTTTCCTTATACTAGTATTTTGATGGAGATAAGTTTGAACCAGTGGAAGAGAGCAGTCATAAAGTTTGACTTTTTAAGTAGTGTTTTTCATTCCCTTCTTAACCATTTCACACATCTTTTTCTGTTCTTTATTCTGGGTATTTCAAAAGCTTCCATTAATCTTAATGAAATCTTTCTGAAAACAGTGTCTTTTTCCCAATTGTACTTTTTTGTCCTTGGTGGTTTTACTGTGGGTGGTGGTAACAGGTTTTAAAACAGATGGAGATTTTATCGTGTTAGTATTACAGTCGTTCCCCAGCTCTTAGGACAGTTGAAGTGTCCTGCTAGCCTGTCATAACACAAAGTTGGCTGTAGACCTGAAATGCCAGAAAAGACATTGTGGCAGTCAGAAGATTGTTGTCTTCTTGCTCCCCTCTCTCTTCTCTTCTTAGCCTACTGCTTCAAGAGTAATCAGCAATAGTATGTATAACATTGTTTTCACACCTTGCCCTCAAAACCAAAGAAAAGTGCTAGTAAAGAAATGGATGTAGTAAACGAAGGAAAGTGAGGTAATACTGGATGCCTCAGAAGTGATTCTTCACTAGCAGTGCCAGAAAGCTTTCATAATTTCAGGAAGTTATTTATTCATAAAGAATACTCTTTTTTTTTTTCAATATATAACAATAAAATACAGCATTTTGGCAGATTGGTCTGTTACTGCTTTTGAGTGAAGTAAGATTAGTTATTAGCTTTAGTCACTAGTACTTGTGCTGATTTTAAACTATTGCATTATAACTGGGTTAGAACTAGTTTGGTTACTGTTTTCCTTCCTTCCATAACTTATCAGCATGGCCAGTCACAGGTGCTGTGTGTTACAATTGTAGGTGCTACAAAACGATGTTTTAGCTCACCAGTCTACAGTGGAAGCAGTTAAGAAAGCTGGAAGTGACCTGATTGAATCAAGTGCTGTTGAAGAAGCAAGTAATTTACGGAGCAAGTTGGAACTTCTGAATCAGCGCTGGCAGAATGTGTTGGAAAAAACAGAACAAAGGAAACAGCAGCTGGACAGTGCCTTGATCCAGGTGAACAGGAAATGATCAGATAGAGATAACTCAGAAAAAGTGTCTTTTTACATGAAATACATAGATGCGTGTATTAGAAGTTGGTCTAAATAAAAAAATAGACGCTCCTAAATTTGGAGGAAGTTTGGAACCAACTGTGTCTTCCACAGCTGGCCATTGTCTTTTGTAGTGCTGCATCAAGACTTTAGTTTTGACCTATGTATTTTTAAAAGGCGAAATTTCTGTGTAGGTATATTAATCAGGGAAAACATTGATCTCACAGTTGCTTGTTTAACCTTCTTTTAGGATTTCCATAATTTTTGTTTTTATCATTTATGATAAATGCAGTTAGCTTAAATTTTGTTTTTCCTTTGCTTTTTATTCATTTCCTCCAATTATTGCAAATACCTGATTGAATCTGTTGCTAGTATACTTCTGCATCTGAGTTAGTATTTAGAATGGAAAACATTTAAGTAAGCTCTAAAATGATATGGTGTAATTTAGGCCCAAGGTTTCCATGGTGAAGTTGAAGATATGCAGCAATGGCTGACAGACACTGAACGTCAGCTGTTGGCATCAAAACCTGTTGGAGGCTTACCAGAAACAGCAAGAGAACAGCTTAATACCCATATGGTAAGTATCAGTATTAGAATGCTTTGCAAATTGCATTTCAGGGCTAACTATCTTTCACGAGTGTTTATGGTAAATACAGAGCATGTTCTATATATCACAATGTCTGTACAGTATCTTAAAAAAAATTTAATGGCCTTCAAAACAACACTGTTATTTTCAGTGTAGTGAAAGTAGTAACTTGGGAGGTGCCCAAAGCAGAGCCATTAATAGTGTTGAGACTATAAAATAAGCTTTTTCATCCATAGTTTCAGTAACAAAAACAGAAAGTGTTTACAGATTTTTTGGTAATTCGTATGCTTCTTTTCCCTTCTGTTCCCATAACTAGAATTGATGTTCTTTCTCAGATACAAAGATGAATCTAAAAGTGATCCACATTCATTTGGACTTTGAATTAAGGGGTTCAATCCTTTATTCTTTATTTAACCAAAGCTGACGCTGAAATCATCGTTAGCCCAGATATAATAAGGAGTAATGGGTCATATAAACTCTGCTTTAATTAGAAATGGAAATCTGATCAGGATGTCTGAATTATTCCCTTCCTTCACTTCCTTCCTTTAAAAGATAAACCCTATGGATTTTTTCCCCTGTAGAACCATAGAGCTTGATAAAGGATGCCTTGACTTGAAGTCTTGAGGTAACTCAGGGGAATGTGGCTCCTGGTGCTCCACTTATAGAAAATCATGCTGTGCTGCTAGGCCTGGATATAAGCCCAAACCCAGGGATCTGAACTCCTGACCTCCTGGCTCAGATGTAATAGTGATATTTTCTGAACTGTCCTTGAGCTCTAACATGCCTGACACAGTTTCCATTAAAACACTGCATTGTCACAGCTTCATAAATCAGGTTTTATTTTGGAATGATGCTAAAGGCCATTGCCCACATATGTGGGGCATTTTTTTCAAAATTTAACGGCAACTGTTTTTGAGAAGGGACGTTATTTATAGTTTTTGAATCAGTTATGACAGGAAACAAGCACAAAACACAGAAATAACGTTGATTCTTTGACATCCCCCTCCCCTCAAATCTTTCTAAATTTTGTGTTTTGAAAAAACAAACAAACAACAACAAAAAAAAAACAAAAACACAGAATCAAAAAAGTAAAGAAACGACCAACCAACCCTTTTTGTTCCTGCAAGAGTGGGGGCTGTCTAATCAAGAACCTGTGGGAGTCAGTGGAATTCTTTCCATTTTTCATCCTGGGCCTGGAATCACACACAGAATTGCGGTTGATGTTGGAAGGGACCTCTGAGGATCACCTAGTCCAATCCCCCCTGCACATTGCATGGGATGGCATCCAGGCAGGTTTTGGATATATGCGGAGAAAGAGACTCCACAACGTCTCTGGGCTATCAGATCAAGACCCAAAAAAATTCACTGAAAAAGTTCAGGGTGTTTAGGGTATATTCTTCTACTATGCAAATCAGTAAGCCATTTTCTATATTTCTTGCATTTACAGATTGAGTAGTTAAGGAATCTTAAAACTGAATGTAATATTGTTAGAACAAGTATGAATGTGTCCCCAGTAATAGTAATCTATATGTACAATTGTTTCCTAACTGTACATTTTTACAGCTGCAAACATCATCTTGTTATTTTTTAATGTATTTAACTTTTAAAAAATAGGATTTTATTTCAGTTTAGTTAAACTCAGTGCATCTGTGCAGTTCTCTGTGAATTCTCTGGCTTTTTGGCAGCTGAAATGCTGAGGCCAGTTGTCCGGTTGAGAACAATTTGTCATAACTTCCAAATTCAAACTGCTCTTAAGGGATACAAACCATGTTCATTTGTGACCTGAAACTGAAAAGGAAATTTTACTATATTTTGTTGTCTTTCTCATTGGAAATAACATTATGAATCATCATCTTGAGTATAAGGTCTGTTTCTGCAGTTCTGAATAAGGACTCAACTGTAATCAGTTCACAAATGGAGTTGCGATTGGGTAGCATTTCCAGCTAGGGCAGCTCCAGGAATACAAGAGAGACGAAGCAATGTTATAGGACACCAACAAAAAAGGGGCTTAGAAAGAGGCCTCCTATCTCAGACTGAGCCTACCCCAGTGTTTGAGGCCACTCTTGCCATGCTGTGTCCCACTTGTGATGCACTCCCTACGTTGACTTCTGAGGGGTTCCTACACTGCAGTAGAATAAGGTGCTCTGGGGAGTTAAGGAAACCAGAAATATTTTTAGGAGTTTGGGAACATAGGAAGAATCAGGCTAGGTCACAACAGTTTTTCATGGACCTTAGGAAGAAAGAAAGGAAGCTTTCTGGCCTTAGCTCATGATTCAACTGAATTTCTGCTTTACCCTCCTCTGTAATCAGATATAAATAACCCTCTGTCCAAAATCTCTTACCCCAGAGAAAATGTTGGTTTTATGCTCTTTTCTTGGGGATAAGAGGATAAAGTTCTTTTCCTCCCATCAGCAAATCAATTATTGCTCATCTCCTGGAAGACGTTCCTCACTTTGGAGCCTATACCAACTTTGTTGGTGCATTTTGAAAGGTCTGTTGCCCCTTTGAGTCAGAGGGACATATATGAGCTCCAATTCTCTTGCCACCTCATCTTCAACATGGTTAAAAGAGAGCAGTGAGTCCAATAGTTAGCAGGTAAAACAGTTATTACCATTATTTTTCCAGCTCTCTGTATATGTGTAAAATGTCTGCAGTGCTCTTGCCTAGTGAGCGAGGGAAGATACAGACAAAACAAAAGAGATGATGTACGATAAAGCAGCCCTCCCAAGTTGTCCCACCTGCTTTCGAAGGTGTGTGGGTAGGTCGGCTTTCAGTGAATGCTGACACTTTTTGTGTTTCAGCTACAGATGGACTGCAAACTAAGAGAGTTATAGCAAATCTTGTGCAATGAGATAAGTGCATAGTACTTTCTTTGCCAAGCTTTGGATCTCAGAAAAAAACATCTGACAGACAATACAAGTTCTCATTTCCTGAAGAATTGGGCCCTTTCTTTGCTCATTTGGCTTTTTATGAATTGCATATGTTTCCTCTATTAGTCTTAATCATACCCGCAAAATGCTGGGGGAGGAATAAATACTATGCTAACATTTGTAAAGAGTATTGAATTTCTACCTGACTTATATTTTGTTGGTTTCTTTATTTAGGAACTTTGTGCAGCCTTTGAAGCCAAAGAAGAGACATATAAGTGTCTAATGCAGAAAGGCCAGCAGATGCTTGCAAGATGCCCAGAGTCTGCCGAAACAAATGTTGAGCAGGACATAAATAACTTAAAAGAAAAATGGGAATCAGTACAAACAAAGCTCAGTGAAAGAAAAGTATGTTTTTTACATAAAAATAGTAGTGTATATCATGTATTTAGGACTGCTAGTGTTTTGTCCTTTTACACATGCATACTTGCTTGGTCTTTTAGATCTAAAGTTGTAGAGAAATTTTGGAGAATTCATTGGTATATTTAGCAAGTACTAGGAAAAAATGGGATTCTAGGAGTTTATTATCCTTATCTGGGGGTGAGGGCAGGTGAGAAGGGCAGAAGGTTGTTCCATAGAAATATGTTAACTGATACTGATGATACTCACTTTACAGGCTGAGGGCTTTTCTGTTTTTTACTACAGTGATCATAGACATGAGAGAAGGAATTAAATTATTTCATCATTCAAGTTTATTTCCTTCTCTGTATGGAATTGCTGCATTAATTTTTCTAGCTTTTATCCATTTTTTTTTTTGTTAAAAATCCCAAACACTTGGCCGTCTGCCACTTAGTTCAAGTGACTGCCTTCTGCTCTACTGTAGATCAATACCATGATTTCACTGATGTGCAGCATACTTTTTCTTATTATTAACTTCATTTTGCTTTCATTCCTTCACGAAGTGTAGTGCATTTGTTCTACCTCAGTCAAACAATGAAGAAAGTCAATAATTACAAACAGAGGAACTTGAACTCTCTGTACAGCCCTGATGTATGTAAAGCACAAATATTTAACTCACAACTTTGTCATATTTTAAAGTGAGAATTCTGGTACATACTAAGGTAACTGCATAATGAAAGAGTGTCAGACTAATTAATACATAACATGAGTGCCTTCTTGCAGGAAGATGTAAGGTTGGAGTGCTCAGCTGAGCCAGCAGTACAACTGAAAATCTGACTGCTCTTTCATAGTCAACAAAAAACCCTGTATCCAAAAGTTCAGGCAACCACAATGACAATTGTGCATTGTTAAAGAAAAGTGTCTAGGCAAACTTGTTCTTTCTTTAGTGCAAGAGAACAAATAAGATGACCTCTCTGAGGCTCTTCCAAGTGTACTGCCACATTAGATTTCTGATATTATACAGGTTTTGCATACAAAATCTTAAATCCCTATGTCCCACTATGATTAACTACCAGAAGATGAAATGATCTAAAATAGAAAATGCATCCTACTACTACATGCTGTATTTTACACTATCATACATAGTGTCACTGTTACTTTTCTATCTATCTCCTTTAACATGCTCAAATGCAGGCTATTATTTTAAAATACAAAACTCAGAAACTTGGAGTTGGGAAAATGCTTAAAAATGTTAAACTAAATGCTAAATTAAAACAGTTTACTCCAAAATGCTAAACTAAGATAGTTTACTTGGCTGAAGCCCCTGCACAATATCAAACGCTATTAAAATATGACCTATCTTTACAGACCAAACTGGAAGAAGCTCTTAATTTAGCAATGGAGTTCCACAACTCACTTCAAGATTTCATCAACTGGCTTACTCAGGCAGAGCAAACTCTAACTGCAGCTTCTCGGCCAAGTCTTATCTTGGACACTGTCTTGTTTCAAATTGATGAACACAAGGTATGTAAAGAAACAGATGTGTAATGTTTTTCTCCAGTTCTGCAGAGATACTTTAACAATGTTCAAATGAACCCTGCAACACTAGCACTTAGAAACATTTATTTTGTTTAAAATTTCATTTTATAGTCTTGCTACATCATTCCGTATCAGACTGTTTTTTTCGGTGTTTATCCAGCATATGAGCAACCTAGTGTTTAGAGTAATTTTCTACTTTTTTTCCCAAGGTTTTTGCCACAGAGGTGAATTCTCATCGAGATCAGATCATAGAACTGGACAAAACTGGAACCCATTTGAAATACTTCAGCCAGAAACAGGATGTTGTCCTTATTAAGAATCTGCTGATTAGTGTACAGAGTAGATGGGAAAAAGTAGTCCAGCGCTTAGTTGAAAGGGGAAGAGCTTTGGATGATGCAAGGAAACGAGCCAAACAGGTAATCGAACAACAGCTGTTGTACAATTCTTTGAACTTAGCTGAAATTACAACCAGACTCTTGAAGTATATGGTGCTTTAAAGCACACTTTCATGTAAGTCTGGGTTAGTGTAACAGGCTCTCGGTTAGTGGAGCAATTTCAGTGATTCAATCATGGTGCACTTCATTTAGAAGGTGAAAGCTTCATTTTCAACTTGAGCAGTGACTTCTGTCTGCAGTACGGGATGGTTTGAAAGAAGAAAGTTAGTGTGGCTTCCAGATGTAGATTAGTAGTGCCATCTGTCCTCAAAAAGAAGTTACACAATCGACCCCTTAGCTATTAAAGAACATGTCAAACCCCTATTAGTAGTCTGTGAGAATATTGCTTTGCATTTTCTTCTTGGGTTTACATTTTGCCCTAGTTAATACACACCATTTCTTCGATTTCTTTTGGTAGTTACTAGACCATTATCTTCCGTGTGGTAAGATTTCTGCCACACGGAATTTTATCTTACGAACCCAGAGAGGTTTTTACAGACTTCTCACCAGGGAGCATTATTTTTTTTCCTTAGACTCATGTTTCCCTCACTGAAGAACATAAATGATAAGATGCAAAATGTGTGAGAGGAATGTAATATATTGAAACATCAATAGGAAGTTCGAGGTTTTTTTAATCACATAGAGCTTTGGTTATGTTCACAGCCAAACCACATTCTCATGTTCACTGTTACTGCCACGCAGCTCATAGAGTAAGAACTCTTCTGAGCAATAAATTAGGCCATAAACCAATCAAACATTATTCATTTTCCGGCAGTTTCTGTTGTGCATTCACACATGTGGCCATTCTGCAATGAGATGGACAGTAGAGAAAATTACATCCCTGCATCCATTTACAGAGCTGAATACAATGAGTTTTATTCATTTAGGATAACAACTATCTGTACAGAGCAGGGGAGGAATACTTAGGCCTGATCCACAGCCCTGAACACCAGGGTCCTAGAGACTTAACAGTTTTCTGAACTGGTTTCTTGTACTTTCATGTGTAGGCAGCCCAGGCAAGAAAAATTTTCAAGAGGCATGGAGAGAGAAATGACAGGCTTGGAAAAATCCTGTCCCAGAGGGCTGCCACTTTGTGAAAGCTGGTTGAATCTCGAGTCTTTCCCTGCTTCCTTCCCTGAAGCACTGTTGTTGTTGAGAAAGGAAGGAAGATCAAGAATCTGTTCTGTGCCCGTCAAGATAGTACTTGATATAATGAGAGCATTTATGAATGTCTCAGGGAAAATCTTGGGCAATCATCCAGGCAGTTTTCCCCAGTGATTTACAGCTGTCATCCCATGCAGGCAATAGCTAAATCCCATTCTTGATGTATTTTGTATTCATTACTAAGAAGGCAGGAATCTAAATGACCAACACATAAACAGAAGTTACCAATGTGTCTGTGAAAGACGCACACTAGGCATACAGATTATGTACATTAAAAATTGCTAAAAAGGAGGCTAAGTCCAGTGGAACCCATGGTTGAGCCAGTCCCTCTTTGAGAAGCCTGGGAGAAAAATCACACCAAACCTTTCCCAGGGTTTTGGTACTTGTTTGGCCTGTAAAGAACTAGTCAAGGTTTAATGTTTATGAACTGTTTTATGCACCAGTGCATTTCTACATCTATGCAAATCTCACTTTCCTGCAGTTCCATGAAGCCTGGCACAAACTTATGGAGTGGCTGGAAGAATCTGAGAAATCTCTGGACTCTGATCTTGAAATTGCAAATGATCCTGACAAAATAAAGATGCAGCTTGCGCAGCATAAGGTAAGTCATGACTGACGAAATGCAAGATGCCCATGGAGATGTAAGTCTCAACCTTGTACTGTTCAGTCAGCAAAGGAAGTAAACTTATGGCCTCACTACAATGAAGAGTTTGTTAGCATTGAATTAAATGGTGGCGTGTTACAGGTGGGGAGTCAAGAAAGCTCTTAACAGAACCTGGTCTGTGGTAGAATGGTTAATGATGAAGAGGAAAGACATAAAAATACAGCACCAGGGAAACTTTAAAAAGGGAAAGTAATACTCCCTCAGAAGAGGAATCCCTGAAGAGGTTATAGGCTTTTTTTTTTTCAGTCCTTACAACACAAACTTACCATCCAGTTACTTTGCTTGGTATTTTCCTTTTAATACTACAGGACAACCTCAGAAATAAAAAACAATCTTGCATTTTGATCGACAGCTGCTTTTTAAGTCAAGTAGAAGTAATAATGAAGTCCTCCATAAAGTACAGTGGCTCTGTTAGTCGAAAAGGTAGTTTCTCTGTATAGGATTAAAAATTCCAGGACCGCCTTTCCACAAATGCAGCTACAGAGGAGTAAGTGTAAAAATCTCTGCCATTGACATGGCTTTTCAAACAAATAAAGTTGATGTAAAAATGAAGGAAGCTCTACAGTTATAGCAGACAGAAAAAAATGAAGGACAGACAACGTCTTCATTTTTACTTTTGTAAACAGCCTAAAATAATGTATTAGGGAGGATTCAAGTGGGTGACATAGCATCTTCAGAGACAGGCTGTGTCTAAAGATTTATCTTGGAGCAGTTTCATCAGAGACAAGTATTGAAATATCATTTATTTTTCTGGATTTTGGCATATATTTACTTTTACTTTTCATGTTGACTTTAGAGTACTGCATTTGTTTCTATTATTTCATTCTGCACAGTATACCTTAGGTTTTGCATCTCAGCTCTCTACACCCTCTGTGTGTAGTTTCTGATAATTGCTTTTACCTCTGATAAGCTTTTACCCTGAGCATTAATGATTGATTACTGCATCAGTCTGCTTCACATTTTTATCATCTCTCAGCTTCCATGATGATATAAGTATTTTTTATCAAACAGGATAATAATATTCTACTTTATATGGGGAAGTTGGCTGCAGGTCAAACAAAAATAGTTTTTACCTACGTTTGGTGTTAAAACTTTTAGATAAAACCTGCATTAACATTCTGTTATGCTAACTCTGCAATTTCAGTTTGTTCTGGGATAGGTGGTGTTGCCAGAACTTGAAGTCAGCTCTGAGGATTTAGAAAAATCTCTATTAAGATCTTCTTTCTTGTATTGTCTGACTCTATCAATCTTTTAATCCTTCCACTCTTTTTTTTTTCTTTCTTCTTTATATAAAAAGTTCAAACTCCTCACAAGTATGGCGAACACATTGTGACTTAGCTTTGAGGTCCTTTTTGGCCCTGGGGATTGACACACTGTCTTAATTCTCCTCCTCTCTTCTGAAGTTTTAAACTTGATAGCTTAGTACTTGTTCTCTGTACCTACAGCAGTACATTTTATGAGCCCAAACTTCCTCAAACAGGCTGTCAGATTCATCAGTTCCCCCAGTGACAGATTTTCTCCAGCTTCTTTTCATATAGCATACCTGCAGAGAATAGCTGGTTAAATTGCTTGAATCTCCTTTATTATGAGGAATGGGCTGGAACATAGCACGGGGGCATTAGGATTGAAACTGGTTATTCAGAGGAAAAAGATGAATGTATACGAGAGAGGGAGTTTGCTGAACTCTGTGACTTTAAACTTCAAACAACCCCCCCCAAGAAATCAACTCAATTGTTTTTTAACGATCTGTCAAACCTCCCAACACTGCAATGTCCTTCCTTGTATTTTGAATCCTTTCCTTCCACTCCCACATAGACCCTCTTTTGTCTGTCTTTGTCTTTTCTGTCCAGCCTTGAAGGTTTCCTTGCTCCATTTAGCTAGTGATTTTACTATCTAAACCGAATGTGTGCTGTGTGTGTGCTGTAAGCAATGATTTGGACTCACTCTTTGCCAGTTGTTACTGCCAAAAAAAAAAAAAAATGCCCCGAAAGAGAAAAGCCAAGATATGTTTTCTTTCTCACTCATATCTAGTGCACTGCCAGGGACTTTTGGGGGGTTATTCATGGTCTGTTTATCTGAAATTTTTCCTCATTTTTAGAAGTCAGGAGTGGAAAATCCCTTACTAGGTTAGCCAATCCAGTCCCACGCTAATGCTGAATGTTCCTTACAGTACATTTATGTGAACCTAACTGATTTTATCTGTATGGTCTTGCCTGTCTTCATTAGAAGAAGATAAATAATTAATTATTGAGATTTCATTCATTTTACCTGCCTGCTCTTGGCAGCTAAAATGTCTTAAACAAAAATCTACTCTCAGCTATACCTCTGTGAAATCGAATTCAAGTAGATTTGGTACAGTGTGTGCAGTGCGTCAAAGAGTGAATTGACTGCAACCCTTTGTTCACCTTTAAATCTGTTTTTAGTGTATGCTCCTCCCCTGACAACAATTTCATTGTGTTTCTTTGTGCAAATCAAGAAACGTTGTGCATGTAACTTTAAGTAGTTAATGAACCCCATCAAACAACGGGAGCACTAATGTGTGCGTCATTTGTTTTGAAAAAACTCTTATAAGGATCTGGTTATTTTAATTTTGAAAAGGCTATGTATTTCTGTAGCAGTTCTAGGTTGACAATGGTGTTTGTATTCTTTCTTAAAACACGATTCCTTGCTTTATGTGAGGAAAATGAAAGGACAATAGGGAGATACTCGATTACAAAACAAATGCTGATTTTTTTTTAATAGATTCTAATCCTCAGTTCCCTCTGGATCCTGAAATAACCATAAAATCAGGACAGGGCAGTGCAAACTATTGAGTAAGATTTAAATAAGGAACCTTGAATCACCCTAGGTAAAGTTAGCATACCATCCCCATGTCACAACCCAATGCCTCATACTTCACACACCTCCACTGCACCTGAGCTTTCCCTGATGTGAATTCACATCTAAAATGAGCAGATGGCTGTGTGAACAGATAGGAAAGCTGGTGAAAGAGGCATGAGCTACCACGGCACAGGCTAGTGCAGAGCAGCTGGGAACAGCTTGCAAGTTGGAGATGAGCAGTTGTGCATGTGCTGGCAGTGACCATGTGAAGTCTTTGCAATCTTTATGTGCCCTCAGGAATTATTAAGAATTTTAACTGGTAATCATTTCAATGCTGGATTTTATGATATTAAACATCTGACTCTGAGAATCAGGTGGAAAACCATGTTAGCAAACATTGAGCAAAAACTCTTTTGGCCTGGTATTTTTTATTATTATTTTTTTAATTAAAAAAAAAAAAAAGAATATTAAATTGTCTATATGTGAAATTTATAAAGCAATGTTTGGATTTTTTTTTATACTGGTTTCCTACTAGCAGTTCATGAAGGTGTGAATTAAAGCTCTTTAAGCATTACTACTATTCAAGAGCTACTGTGTAAAGTTGGTTTTATCCTTTGGTAATGTTCAGTTACTTCATTATTTACTCTGTCATTCTGTTGACTTCTCTGCTGATATCAGAAGTTTCTGTATGTTCCTCTGTGCTGCACAGAGCTTCCAGAAGCTCTGTGCAGCAGGAGCAGTCAGAGCAGGCTGGCAAATGCAGCTGCTGTGTCACCATCACTCTTCCAGAGTTCCTGGATTACAGTAACCTGTTTATGATCATGACTTCCAACCCAAACTGTGTTGTTTGGGAAGCCATCTGGCTACTTCTTGTACCTAAATCTGTATATTTTTGGCATACAGTTCTTCCCAATTGTAGTAGGCTTCAGTCTTAGGAAGGTTAAATGCTCATGGATGGAAGAAGTTCCCCATTTTGTTCACACTGAGATAAAACAGAGTAATGTTTGTCACCTCCAGGGTGCTCTGCACTACTTTGAAATCTTAAAATACATAAATGTAGTGTGAAGAGTGCTCGGTTCATAGTTCCCAAACTAGAAGTCCTTTCATATTCTTCTGAACAGCCAAGGCAGCCTCTTACTGAAATTTAGGATTTAGGAATTATGGTAAGACAGGAACCATCCCTCATTGAGGGAGGAGTTTCCTAGAGTTGTTCCTGTAGGTGTAGAGCTGTTTCTTTTCGTGGAGAGGGATGAAAGGCATGGCCTCTGGTAGCATCAAGCTTTGTATAATTTCAGCTACACTGTGTGGCACTAGCAAACTAAAAACTTTGCATTAAGCTTAACATCTTCTTGCAGCGACATTGATTATTTACATTGCAAATAATATGGCAAAATGTGATTAACTGTGGACTGTAAGTAGTTGATGCTATATGGGTGTTTTCTTTTTCTTCCGTGTTTGTAGGAATTCCAGAAATCTCTTGGTGCCAAACACTCTGTATATGATACCACAAACAGGACTGGACGCTCCCTGAAAGAGAAAACTACTTTGGCCGATGACAATCTGAAACTTGATGATATGCTGAGTGAGCTAAGGGATAAATGGGACACAATTTGTGGAAAATCAGTAGAAAGGTAAATGAAAGCCAATCTAATTATTGAGCAGATAAGAATAAGGCTTACAAGAATTCTTCAGGCTTCTGTTTTGGCTTCTGTTGCACAGAAGTAAAACCAGAGTGGCTAGCGTGTCTCATAATTAAGAGTGGGAGGGAGGGGGAGAGGAACAGATGAGCGTTCCTCATCTGTTTGAGGAACCTGCTTTGTGCTGGTCAGTACAGACTGGATAAAGCCCCATTAACCTAATTGGTAAATTCCCACTTGAGCGGTGTCTCCTACGTGTCTGCCTCAGGAGCCACTGTGTCTGAGGGTAGCATGGGGAAGCCAGGAGAATGTTGCCTCTTTTGGAGACAGCAGAACGTGTGCATTGCCTGGGACTGTTCAGAGCCCCAAGAAGCATTGTGTTCATCCCACTGCAGACCTACGCTTTTGTTTTTTTCCCCACTATTTAAAAGGGGAAAGAAACACTAATTTAGAGCTCTTGTTTGTTAGCATTTTATGCCGAAAATTTTTTCCTTATGATTTTTAACTAAGTTTATTCTTTTTGTTGTGTTCATTTTTTTCCCCCAGACAAAATAAACTAGAGGAAGCCCTGTTATTCTCAGGACAATTTACTGATGCTCTGCAAGCTCTCATTGATTGGTTATACAAAATTGAACCCCAGCTAGCAGAAGATCAGCCAGTACATGGAGACATTGATTTAGTGATGAACCTGATTGACAATCACAAGGTAATTCCAAATATATTCTTTTTTAATTACTAGACTGCTCATAAGTGTAGTCTTTTAATGCTAATTCATTTTTTGGCTATTCTGTAATTTTAGAAACGCGGAATATTTTTATGACATAAACATGTTGACAATGGAAAATGCTATAAAACAGACTTGGAAGCAAAGAACTTGTTAATAACTCGTTGGCACCAATTAGCATTGAGATACTCAATTTAATGCTGCTATCTTGTGTATTTATAAATATGTCAAAAAGCACAACTGTGTATTTATGAATGTGTGTATATGGAAAGAAGTGTCAAAATTGATTTTACTGGAAATCTTTTGGGGAAGAAGAGAAAGGGTTTTATTCAGTACATCTGCTAACCAAATGTCCAGTGCAGTTGTTGTGACTCCAGCAGCCTTTCTGAAAAGGCAGCAGTGAGCATTTCAAACCTGCAGAGCTGCTGCATATTCACAGAGAAAAGCAGTTGCAGTGCTTAAGTCGTGCATGGGAGTACACAACTAGACAACAACGACTCAGGAAACCTACACTGACTGCAGTATTTTGTCAGTGAAGTGTCTTTGAAGAAGGCAGCACATAGGGGATCTAGGGCTGCGGCTCTGAATCGCAGTTCTGGAGTTCAGTTCAGTATGTCAGAAGAAATGGCTGTTGAAGTTACTACTAGTGACACGGTTAGAGCTCTGGGGTCTGGGAGGCTTTTAGGATGACGGTCCGCCTCTTCTTCCACCAGTGACTTCCAGTATCCAAACACTGCTTGGTGAGAAGACAGCTTTGTCTCTTGTGAGGAAAAAAGTATCTAGAAATGCAGGTTATCTATAAAAATTACCCTGAAATGTACTAGAATTGCTTCTGAAGTCCAAGTGCATAGCATAATTACATCACAGTCAGTGGCACAAGATTTGGAATTTACATTTTGTCTTACTTCCTTTTAAGAGGTTCCTTTGTGAAAATGGAGCTTGTTCCAGCCATGAATGTGAACATACTCTCACATAAATATATGAATATGTACAGATTTACAGCCCTACAGCCTGACCCACAGATGAAGTTTTATTTCTGTTTTTATGATTTTTCAACCTTTTCCTTGATTGTTTGCAGTTTATCTGATCTTTTTTTGTGCTGTGGCAGTCTTGCACATTCATCACAGTGTCAGATCAATTGCTTTGATAAAGAGCTTAAAGCCAGTGTGGTAAGAAGGCTGGATTTCCCATGCATTGCATCAGGATGCATTGTTCCCAGGATCTGCCTGACATTTCCCTACTAGATTCCAGTTTCATTAGGATAGAGTGTAAATATCTTCATATGAAATCTAGTGAGCAGAACTTGTACATTTTGTGTCACTTGCACTTACCATGGACTATGCATTAAACTATGCATTTAATATTTTGATACATTCTTATAACCAGTAGGCTTTTTGTCATTTTCTATAATTGTTATCATTACGTGTTATAATTACATTATTAAATTAAACATTCCAAACATATTTGGTGGTCCTAGGTTTTCCAGAAGGAGCTGGGAAAAAGAACAAGCAGTGTCCAGGCTCTGAAGCGCTCTGCCAGAGAGCTGATAGAAGGCAGTCGAGATGACTCCTCCTGGGTCAAAGTCCAAATGCAGGAGCTAAGCACCCGCTGGGAGACGGTTTGTGCCCTGTCTGTATCCAAGCAAACGCGACTGGAACAGGCTCTCCGACAGGTAAAAGAGTGCTGCTGATTCCACATCTCCTATAGGAGAAGCAGAGAAAATACTGCACAGTGTAGTTGAAAAAAATAATTTCATTTTCACTTCATGTCATTCCATTTCGTTCAATTTCATTTGAAAACATTCATTTTCTTGTTCATGCATTGTTTACCATGTCTTTGCCCCTTTACCACAACACATAAATAATACCTGTTAGTACTTATTATTACTATTAGTAGTAGTCTACACCACAAATGAAAACCAAATGTTTCAAAAGCCTTACCATCTAAGGAAATCACTGAAGTTACAGACAAGCATGAAGTTTGATTAAGAACTATGACCCCCTCACAGGAAGCTGGAGATTGCAGTCATGCTTATGCCCTTTGTGCTTTATTAGAAAGAAGTAAATTTATGTACTAAAAACTTGTTTACATTGGCACAATTACAGAAGAAATTGAGCTGTGCTGAGTGCACTCAAGAACCAGAACAGTCTATCCGTGTCAGTATTGGCAGGTACCAGTCCCAGATGAATAGGCCCATCTGTATTGGTTGCAGACCTGAGATGTCTGCACTGCTCACGCAGACATACAGCTTGGGTTGATGCTAGCTTGGGGTTCCAGTAACAGTGATGTATCCACTGCGTACAGGATTCCTGCCCTGCTTTTCCCAGGGTATTGTGTTTGCCCATCTACCTGGTATCTCAGCAGGAACAACTCTGAGCTACCTCAAACACTGATTGTGCCTGATTGTGGCTGTGCCCAAAGGTGCGACTTTCTTGTTCTTTCCAGTCTTGAAAGGGTCAGTCACTAACAGACTCTCGGTTAATTTTGCTTAACCAGTGATTTAGGCTATGCAGAAAATACAGTTCTCATCTCTCCAGCTGGTCCATGAAAGCACGTCCCATGTAATTTGTCAGCATAAAGGCATGACATTCTCAACTGAGCTGCAAATACACTATAAATCAGATAGCTAAAAGCATGAGCAGGCTTTTAGGCTTCCTATAATTTTTTGGGAAGCATGAGATATTTTTACGGTTATAAAAATGTAGTACTGTATATCACTGACTTTTTAATGGAAAGTTAATGTGCCAGTACTGCTCCGTGATTAATGGCTCCAAATCTGGGCTCAGTCTCCTTGTGTAAGCTGCAGCGTGTCTGTCAGGTCCCCTCATCAGTGACCGTGACTTCTTGTGTTTAACAGGCAGAGGAATTCCACTCTGTTGTTCACGTCCTCCTGGAGTGGCTGGCAGAGGCTGAGCAGGCTCTTCGCTTCCACGGGGTCCTTCCAGATGATGAAGAGGCCTTGCGTACCCTGATAGACCAGCACAGGGTAAGTAAGAAAGTGAAGAGCGTCTCTTTGTTCTAATAATCTACTAGAATGTAAAGGAAAGGAGGCAGAGTTTATCTCATGTAATCACATCTAGCATCCAAGGTTTGTTTTTGCAGCTCTTTCTATTGAGAAATTAGAAATCGAATGAATTTTGGTGCCCATTCTTGTGTTGGGCTGTTGTTTGAGTCATATTAGCTTATTATATGAAAGTAATGGGCATTTAGGAAGTTGCTGTAATCATTTAGAGATAAATTCAAAACCCTCTGGAATATATGCTGCCTGACAATTCTAACACAGGCTGTTAGAACAGCAAAAGTATATCCATCTTCTCAGCACCATTGAGCTAAGAAGACCGTATACTTTCAAGGTCATTTGTAAATGTCAGCAGAATGATGTTGTCATCCATTAACCTCCTGTCACGGTGAAACAGCATGCTGTCGTGCCTCATGTACATTAGGTACTGAAATACTGCAGTGCATTAGGTACTGCAGATACTAGATTACAGGTCACCAAACTGATTTTGCCATAATGAAATGGGAAAATGGCTAAGTCAGGAGCCTAACTGAAGAAATTTGAGTTCATATTTTCCCTCTCTTACACGCAGGCATTTTTCATGCAAAACTTTTCCTTTTTAAGTGCAGTAGTAATAATACAAAAAATATAAAGTAAACATAAAATTGCATGTGATGTTACAGACCAGATTATAATAATAACGAATGTTTGTTATTGCCATGAAGAAAGTTATAACCGTTACAAGCTTACAGAATGAAAAGTGGAAAAGCATCCTGTTTAAATTGAGTTAGGGAACAGTAGTACACTGAGCACACACAGAATAGGACTGCCTAACTGTTCTTAATAGGTAATTTTGAAGGTATTCAGATTGCAGCAGCAATACATTTTGAAGAAGTTTTCAGATTTAATTTGGGGCCCTGAAAACTGGGGGCAAACACATGTAGGTGTCAGTGTATGCCCATGTGGGGAAGTTCACAGTAGCAACGCACTCTCTGATACAATTAAATTGCTCTTTTAGCTGCATTTCCTCTATTGCTACATTTTTTGGTTGTCTTAGTACAGAGGAAAAAGCGGAATGAAATCTTAGTTAGAAAACTGAAACATTAGAAGAAAAAAACCAACACATTGGTGGTAATGGAGTGTTAAATTTCTCCCTTTGCAATGTAGACTAATTAACAAAACATTTCTGTACAAAAGTTTGAAATCGTGCTGCCAAAACTGAAGCCAAAACTTTGAGCCTCAAACCAAAGCAGTTTGTCTATGAGAAACCCTGTCCAGCTGGGGAGAACAATCACCAGAACAACGCAACCAAGCTCAGCGTCAGATGTGACTGCACAATACTTAAAATTTTCTAGTAGACTTTAGAAGATGTTCTGCCATCCACATTTTCTTTTTTAAAGGGCAAATAATTGACAATTGCTGTATTTCTATCTAACAAAGACTGTGGCACTGCTTCTTTGCCACTCAGTAAGCATGTATGTGAAAAGTCCTTCTTGAATGTGTGGTCTCTGCTCTTGAGCTTATTAACGTTAGCTTTTAAGGAGAAGACAAAAAGAAAAATGGTGTTTAAAACTAGTATTGTATACTACATGTCTACATTATTATGCTGTAATATTAATCTATAAAATAGACTAGATTACTGTGAAACTATTTGCCTAAATATGAAATGTAACTTCTTTTTATTAATCTGTGATTCTTGTAAAATAGTTTTGATATGTTTGTATCCAGGTACCTGTTGAAAGGTTTCTTCATTAACATATTTTATCCAAATGGTCTATCTTTATGCCCATTACTTGGTATTGTTTGTTTTTTTCCTTGAGCACTGCATATGATTTAATGATTTCTACTTATCTCAGCCAGTGACATAAGTCACTCACCATTGTCTCCAGGGACTGAAAGGTGTAGCGAGGTAATGCCCTGCGTTAGTTAATAAGGAGCATCCCATCTCCTCTCCTGTAAATGTGTCTGTATCACTGGACTGCCACAGTGTTCGATACAATTGGTATCCTTTACCAAGGGAAAGCTTAATATCAAGGGAAAGCTTAACGTGTGTTGAAGAGTGTGAGATTGATTTGTTCAGGGAAAATAGTTGTTGCTATTGCCTGTTTTCCTCCTGGCCCTTGCTTCTTTTGGTAATCTGTCACTACAGCCCACCTCAACTTTTTTAAAACCATTCTGAGCTGAAATATTGTAAAATTTCATGGGGTCTTATGAGAGGAGTGCTATCATGATTGAGTCTTAAACTCTGATGTGAAACTTAGATCAAAATTAATTAATAATGAAATCCTGGATACACAGCCTACCTATTCCAGACATTTAGAACAAGGTACAAGAGACTTTTTTTACACTTTTATTTAATGATATTTTCACAGTTAATTTGTAGTGGCACAGGATAATGTAATTGTGAGTTGTAGAATCTATTTTTACAATGTTCTGGTGACTTTGAATTTTATAATATCTGACTTGGCTGATCATTAATTTCTGGAATCTAAAATAACCCGTAGTGGGGAAGAGAAAGAGAGCTAAGTTAAACTTTCAGAGATGTGCTTCTATTCTGTAGCCCAATTAAAGATCTTAAAATATAAATAAAAACAATTCCACCAGGCACTGAGAGTAGTTGACAGTTTCAGTGCTCACACAGACATGCAAACTTACGCAACATTTAGACATAACAAAGTAGGCAGAATTGTAAAACCGCTGTAGTAATAATAAGAAAAAAAGTGAACTATAGAAAGGATGGAAAACGTTTTATTTTTTGGGGTTTTTCCCCCCTCACTTCAGTTCTGATCTTGCCACCCTTTCTTCTGCCAGACTCCCTAGGAACATCAGTTGTTATGAACTTGGATGGTCAGAGCTGTAAACATCCTTTTGCTTTTACAAGATTTTTCCCACATGGCAGAACCTCTGAAAACAGCTGGTTAATTAACAGCCCCTGTCTCTGTTCTCTCTGTCTCTTCTCTTTGGCTGCTGAGTTTTTCATATTTGTGTTATTATAGCTGCTCCTGAAGTCCTCTGTCATCTTGTCTGAGCATGTAATTATAGTTGGACATTTCCAGCCTCTGTTAGGAGCCTGATAGTTTATTATGAAGAATTACTGTAACTGACAGACAAACTAAGTCTTCTGAAATGTTGCCAGTAATGATTCTAACCATTGCATGGCTGATTTACAGCGCTTCTAAAGTGCTGTGATTTTCTTTCTTTTTTAATAAGGGCATGTGTATTTCAAGTACTTACAGTATGGTCGAGTGGCAGGATAGGGTAAAGATTTTAAAGCTTCATTTAATACTTTGTGTGGAATAAGCTTTTTGAGCATTTTTTCTTTTCTCAAAGAAACAAAACTTTTTTCTTTTTTTTTTAATTTATTTTTCTTCTTTCTCTTCTCTGGTGAATCTGTTCAGGCTTCGATTGATCCAGAGCCTTTCAGATTATGCAGAATTTATTCAGATTTCTCTTTCAACTTTTGCCAGCACCTAATTGAAACTGTTGCTTCTGATTTAGGAGTTTATGAAGAAACTGGAAGAGAAAAAGGCCGAACTGAATAAAGCAACAGGTATGGGAGAAGCTATCCTGGCTATCTGCCACCCAGACTCCATCACCACCATTAAGCACTGGATAACAATCATCAGAGCCAGGTTTGAAGAGGTCAGTACTATCTCAAACCATCTTCTTTGCAACAGTTCGCTTTTGACTGGAACATAGCTGACTACTAACATGGTAGTTGTACTGGGAGGAAACGATCCAGCTGTTAAGAACTAAACATTTAAAATACCCACAATGATGAATGTGAATACCATACTTCCCCAGATTTTATTTTAAAACTTATAGGCCTTTAAGAATTAAAGCAGATGGTCAAGCTTCTTTGTTTGTATGTATTAAAGGAAATAGTGCCTGACACTTCCTATCTGAGAAAAGCCAATAGTTTCTAGGAAGAGAAATGTAAAAGTTACAAAGGAAAAAAAAATACAAGGCAAACTTGAAGCATTTTCTAATTGCATTAAGGAGGCTTTGAATACAACATGTTCTTAATCTAGGAGATTTCCAAATCATTCAAGTGGCTACAAGTAAGTCTCAGAGGGTGCACCAAAGTCTTAGTTGCTAAAGTGCATTTTTGTGTGTTCATTAAGTTTAAAGAAAAACTTTATAAATCCTGCTGTTAGCAAAGTATGGCTTCAGGAGTGTTCACGAGGAAGGAGCCCAGATCCTATATGATTTACTGATTTATAAGTATGGTTTGATCAAGTTCTTAGCCTGTTACCAGAATGTGCTATTTTCTGCATGTAGGAGTACATAGACCTGAGTATTTGTGCAAAAATGTGGCTGAACTAGAAATTCTAGTTGCCTAGCACATTTAGTGGTCAGCCACTACACCTAGCACCTTTGATATTGAAATATCAGTAGCACTGGGAGGAAGCTTTGGGTTTACAGTTAGCAGGGCAATTTTAAATACATTTTGAAGAATTTCAGATGTGCAGATATTGATGTGTTGGTTCTTGTATCAAGGTATTAGCATGGGCTAAACAACATCAGCAAAGACTGGCAGGAGCGCTGGCTGGACTTATTGCTAACCAGGAACTGCTGGAAGCTTTGCTGTCCTGGTTGCAGTGGGCAGAGACTACGCTCACTGAAAAAGATAAAGAGGTTATCCCCCAGGAGATCGAGGAAGTTAAAGCACTTATAGCCGAACATCAGGTAAGGCATGTTAAGTGACGTGTATGTCCTACACTTTCGTCCTACACGTTCAAACAGATGCTCTCGTTCAGCTAGGCTTCATAATTAAGTGCAAATCTCCTTAGCTGTTTTCTCTCTTAATCACTGAATCATTTTTCAAACGCTCAGTTGAGTCTTCACTACATACACTATATGCTTGGAGCTTATTCAACACAGATGTGAGAAAACAACCAATAAAAACTTTAGTGCCATATTGTTCCAAAAGCAAACTTATAACTCCTTTTAAGAACAAGGATAGTAGTAACCATGTGAAATACGTGATAGTGCTGCTGGCTTAGGAGTAGTGTTGCTGTGTGGCTTTACTGATTGGTTATCTAAAATATATTTATGAAGAGGAGGCTGCTAGTGCAGTGAATACTTGTAAGCTTAGCCCAGTTTAGGCACAACAGTATCTTACTTATGTGAGCTGCAGTCTGGACAGTAGAGGAGTACTCCTGAGTTAAAAGTGTTGTACACCATCTCACCATACACAATACACAGTTTGACAAACTGTTTATAGATTTAGACTAACAGACAAGGCATAGAGGTTCTAACACTGCTGATTGTGTTATTATTATTTTTTACCTGCAAAACCTCTATTTTATCTGTCTTTCTTGTTAGGTTGGCATTATTAATCTTTCCGTGCTGTTCTTGTAACTTTGGTGTTTTGCTATTGTGTGTGTTTTACATTCTTGTGGTCACTTCTGTGTATTGTTAATTAAAACCACCTCTATCTGATTGCAGACATTCATGGAGGAAATGACCAGAAAACAACCTGATGTGGATAAAGTTACAAAGACCTATAAAAGAAAGGCACTTGAACCCACTCCTGTACAATCTCATATTCCTGTCCTTGATAAGGGGAGAGCAGGAAGTAAGTAATGAAGTGTTTTGGGGCAGGTCATATACACCATCGTTCTGTCTACAAAGATAACTGGTTACTAATAACCTAACAAGTTTGATTAGCAGCAGAACATTCTAATGAAATAGGGTGGATTTTCCTAATTATCTTGTATTTTTCATTGTGAGGGGACTTCTCACTTCTGTTTTTAAATTTTGCTCTATATTTCTTGAGTATTTATTTTTATAGTGTTCAAACTTTCCTGTGCTATTAAACTTCCAAGAGGGCACACAGTGAGTCTTTGCCAACTGACCATTATTTAAAAGTGCAAACAGATTATTTTATGTAAAGAGAGAGAGACAAAATTTTGCTTTTAATGTCTGTGAAATTATATGGAACTAAGCAGAAAGTCTTCTGTTCAGTGAAGTTGAATGGAAAAGAAATCTTCAAATTTTCATATTTTCATATTTTTCATATTTTCATATTTTTAGATATACTTACCCTTTGCATTTCATATTTGCCTGTATCTATACGGAACCTACTTCAAAAATTAGCTTGATTACTTTACAGATCTCTGTAAGGGATTTGCAAAAATTTTATTTAGTCTGTGCAGTTTCAGTAATGCAGCAACTACTAGTTGCTATGGGCTAGGCAGAAGTTGAATACTTAAACCGCCCTGGTCCTTCCCCTGCAATGTTAAAGAAAACCTCATTAGTTGGAATCATATCAGGATTTGGTCTCATTATTTGTGGCAAGGAGGAGTGGTTTTAGGAGGGTCAAGTACCCTTTGTGTGAATGTTTGTTTTGTTTTAACTGGGTAAGACTTACACTTTTTATCGTGTTTCAACAGGAAAGCGTTCCCCCACACCAGGCATATATCCATCAGCAGCCCAGGCACAAATTGAAACCAAAAATCCACGGGTAAACCTTTTAGTCAGCAAATGGCAGCAAGTCTGGCTTCTGGCCTTGGAAAGAAGAAGAAAACTTAATGACGCTTTGGACAGACTCGAAGAGGTCAGCAATGGACTACACAGAATGCACATATTCTTTGTATAATTTTGTTTAACCTGGGTTACATTGGCAATACTTTAAGCCATCCATATTTGTTGCATGATACAGATAACTAAAAACATTGCCACATGCTTTAAAAATTGTTGTTCTCATTTTAAATGTGAGGAGGCAAGATTTTTGAGGACCTACATTAACATTTTAAATAACTAACTATTTAAAAGAACGCAGACGGTCTCTCCTTGTTTTTCTGAATTAATTGACTTCAACTGTAAGAAATTTTCTCTTTCTCTCTCTCTCTCTTTTTGTTTTAATGAAGCTGAGAGAATTCGCCAACTTTGATTTTGATATATGGCGGAAAAAGTACATGCGATGGATGAACCATAAGAAGTCTCGTGTGATGGACTTCTTTAGAAGGATTGATAAAGATCAGGATGGAAAAATAACGAGACAGGAATTTATTGATGGAATTCTTTCTTCAAGTAAGTTTTGAAATTAATTTAATGATGAACTTAGAAGAAACATCTAATTAAAACTTATTGTCTGTATGGTGTACACAATGGGGTTGATCATCTCAGAAGGTCAGAATTCCTTTTTGAAGTCATTAGATATGATTAATTCAAACTGTAATTATTTTACTTGAAAATATTTTTAGATTGTAGAAACTCTTTCAAGTTCTAGGGAATCTTCTCTCTTAATAAGATTATAAATGGCACATTTATACTATTAGTTAATTAATATTTACTGGTTTATTGGACTCTGACAATCGTTTCCACAAAGCAGTAGCTACTTGAACAGATTACTTGAACTATCTTGAACAGATAGGTACTTTTCATTGATTATTCAGAATAGTAAAACATACCTCATAAAACCTACAGATAACTTCAAAACCAGTTCATGCGATTTTATGACTTTTATTCAAGTACTTGCCAACATGGAATAGTTTCAATTATGGAAGGAAACTGGGTAATTTCTGAAACTAGTGTTTCCATGAACCATGGCCATGTTCATATGCCTGACATTGACTCATAACAGATAAGGACCTACTACTCAACGTTATCCTTTATCTTCAAATCATGGGGACTTTTTGCTTTGAGCAGTGAAGATTCAGAATTGGGTTGCTTTTAGCACCTCACGTTAAAGTTATTTGGTAGGAGACTACAGCAGTAGATGCATTTTTCCCCTGCTTTGGTAAATGCGCTAATACTGTCATGATATGTGTTTTTTGATGTTTTGCATGGATTGCCAGAAGCTGAGGGGAAAATCCCGATACAACCAAGAGGTTAAACAGTTTACTTACTTAACTCGGTTGATATAATCTTGTTTCTGCTAAATACTCATGATTTAATTCTTGTTTCTGCTAAATACTCATGATTTAATTCCTGTTTACCAACTTAAAATTTTTCTTGACCATTTCGTAGAGAATCTCTGTATGGATTAATGATCTTTTGCTGTGAACTTGATCTAAAGAAGGATTTCGCAACAATCTATAAAGTTTCTGAAGTGGGAAGGCCTTGCATCCCAAATTTAATTATCATTGAAATTCTCACTTGACCTTTCCTCACTAACAGTTTATCTTGTGGGTATTATATTAATCTGTGGGTATTATATGCGCTTCGAAGGTCAAAATGTTGAAGTGAGTAGTTTAATCTGTGCACTCTCTTCTGTTTCTGTCTTCAAGGCAGACTATGCTATTCATTTTTAGCCAAAATCTACTGGAGATCCTGCCTTTTTTCAGAAAAATTCCTTTATGCTTTTGGAAGTCACCTAATACCTGAAAACACATTAAGATTTTTGATAAAGACATTCATTGTAATGGAATAGAAAAGCCAATTTATCTATGTTGTTGTTTTTGTATTACAGAATTCCCAACAAGCCGACTTGAAATGAGTGCTGTTGCAGATATTTTTGATAGAGATGGTGATGGGTATATTGACTATTATGAATTTGTAGCAGCTCTTCATCCAAACAAGGATGCTTACAAGCCTCTCACAGATGCTGATAAAATTGAAGATGAGGTACATTCTCTGTTTTCTTAGATTGTGGTCTATTCTACTGGAGTCACATTCATTAAGAATTAATTTGATTTCTTCCCTCTCCCTCCCCCCCCATATAATTTGAAGTTTACCAGTTACATAAATTATTTAAAAATGTGATATTAGTGGGAAAGTAATCATCCAGTGGTGTTCTTTTGCAGGTTACAAGGCAGGTAGCTAAATGTAAATGTGCAAAACGGTTTCAAGTGGAACAGATTGGGGATAACAAGTACAGGGTAAGTCTCGTAAGGACCTTCTTAGTTTTTTCAGCTTAAAGATTCTTCCTCTGATATGGTCCTGCAAGGATATAGACTATATTCATATACAGGAATTTTGTGTGACAATTATATGTTTTCTTACTGTAAGATTGTCTCAGTTTCATGTGATTTTTTCTTTTTAGAACATATAGGCTAAAAATATGGAAAATGCTGCATATCTGTATTTTTCACTGAAACTACAGAAACCATTTTCAATGTATGGGAATTTTTAAAAGCTAACTGCATACATGTGTACATACGTATAACAGCTCCTTGAAGTGCAAACTTTTTGTCTGGATACCCAAAGCGTTTATGCTGTAGCTGGTTTTCTATCATTACCATAAAAGTAATGACTGATATTTTCCTGTTGTATTGTGTTGTACTTCAAAAATCTTTAACAAAAGCGTGTTTGATCACTTTTACCCTCACTTGTCGTTTTACCGCAGCACACTGTACTTCTGAAGAAGTACAAGAAATGTGTTGGATATCCACTGAACAATTTTAGATCACAGTAAAAAAGTATCACATTGTAGAGAAAGATCTGCTACCCCTAGATTCAATAACCAGAACAATTTCAGATGAAAGATGCGATATTTGGCTAAGAAATACTAAAATGCTTGCAGGTGTTTTTTAAAAGATCACAGAAACGGCAGTGGGAAGGAAACAAAGGCCTTGAATATTCTTCAGTATTCAGTCTCCGGATAGCTAGCTACCTGCTCATCTCTGAACTAGCAACTTTATTTAGAATGTCTAATGTGTTAGTTTGCATGTGTTCTAGAGTCATGTAGAGAATTTCCTGTAAACTAATCGTGTCTTTCTTCCATTTTTCATTTCTTATCAGTTCTTCCTGGGAAATCAGGTATAAACCAGTGGAATGTGTGAAGTTTCTTTTTTTTTTCTTTTTTTTTCCCTTCCTCTAACACATAGTGATTTAAGCTTGCAATGGTCAGTCTTCTCATCCTTTCATCTTCAGCTACTTCATTGCTGGTCAGCTGTGGTATTTCTTTAAATGCTATGGATCATTTCTTGTCTCAGGATCTCTTCTGTTCAGCACCCCCACCTGCTTTCCTTGGCCATTTTCCTTTTTAAGGAGATTACTTTTAAAGGAACCAGATAATGATCCTTACCAGTAATTCACGTATTAAAAATCTTGGGCTTTTAAACTGCAAGTTTAGAATAACATTATTTTATCAGTTTCCAGTTTTATAGTGGAATGCTTCAAAATTCTCTGTTTTGTTTTTTAGGCTATCAGATTAAAAGCCATTCACAGTAAGCACATATGCCACTATGATACCAGTTATTTATTGCAACTCAAGGTGAAAAGTGCTTTCATTTTTAATAAAACCCCTGTGCAATCAAGCAGACTGATTAAGAACCTATTGATTGCTGGTATATTGTAAACTAATGCAAGTGAATTATTAAATACTTTTTTTGGAAATTGGCAAAATAAGCTTGCTATTCCAGTTTAGGCTTTCCCTTTTCCAAAGTGTTTTCAAAGAGCAAATCTATAATGATTGGGCCTGTTTTTAAGAATACTTGTCAGTTGGGCGATCAGTGAGTCAGGTTGCAGTGGCACTATACAGGGTGTGGGGGAGCACACTGGTGCTTACTCCTGTGGCACATACAGACACACAGCTTCTTAAACTGTTAAATTGTCTTTGCCTGGTAATAATGGAAAAACCTCAGGCACTCAGTATCTGCTCTCATTAGACTCTTCTTCATGTTTTTGTTAAGGCAATACTGTGTGGAATCCATTCTGGATATCCTAGTGTTAAAAGCATTAGCCATTTAAAATCTAGAGATGTTGAAAACTTGGTTGCATTCTTATTTATTGACAAAGCTTGTTGAAGTATGGAAGAAAGCACAAAGAGCAGTGGATAATCTTACCACGTGCCTCGAGCAATATATCTAAGCAATGCTTTAAACTGTTTTCCACATACAGAACATGCCTTGATTTGAAAAGATTATTTGAAATTATGTTAATCCTCTTATCTGCCATCTGTACTCTCAGAACTGAGAAAAATACAGCATTTTTTGAGAGCATCTAAGTCTTACTGGTGCAAAGCAGTGTGACAGTGAAAAGCACCTACAGCAAGTTGGCCAAAGTTTCTCTAGTGGCAGTGATATTATATGGCTACTGCCAAGAGTAGGGGGTTTTGTAGCTTAAACTTGGCTTCCTTTAAGTTTTTATCCTCGTGTTTTTTTACCTCTGATTTTCAGTTACGTGAAATGACACTAAATATTGTTCAAGGAAAGTTGGTGTCCAGGCTGTTTTGAGAAGAAAATAGACTAAGCTACTATTAGGAAAAATGCCTTGAGAGATGCCTCTGGTATTCTCCAGAAGTCCCACTGTCTGAATTAACTACAGCCTAGGCATTTTCCAAAGGATGTGGCATCCGACCCTTGTTACAGTTGCCTGATGGGGACTAAATGAAGAATTAAGTTGAAAAGGGAAAAAGAGAATGGAAAAGAAAAAGGATTTTTAGAACCACTTGAAAATACTCTCTTTAGAAACAAGCCAATGAAAGTAAACATCATCAATTTGGATGCCATTTCTTCTTTAATCTTTATTTTTAAAACAATTCTTTGTTATGCAGATATTGAATTAATTATTAAAAAGCCCTTACAGATAATTATCATTTGAATGTTATTATTTATAACATTTTTTTTTTTTGTTATCAAATTAAACAGCAAGTTTGCTTTTGTTTGGTTCCTAAAAGTAATATTCCTTTAAACTTATTCCTTCTCCTTGGCTTCAGTAGTACCAAACAACTAAAGTCATTTAACAAGTAGGGAGCACATCTGTGTGATTTACATTTCAAAGAATTTCAGTCTTCTTATTGGAGCAAGCAGGTACAGTTGAACTACGTGGCAGCCTTCTCCAAGGGTCAAAGGTTGTCCCAAAAATGTGTAGTTGTCTCCTGTTGGTTTCAGTGAGTCCGCTGCATGTTTGCTTGTGAGAGCCCTACACTTGGCCTGATGATCTGATACCAAAAGAAGTGTTTTAGTGGCGTTGGCTAAAAAATACTGAATTCTTCTGGTTAATTTTCATGAGATTGTGGGGGCAACATTTTAGACATTTTCTTTGATTCAGATTTGAACTGAGATGCTGCATACATGTTTGGTATACGGGTTTAAAGAGCAAAACATACCTTAGGCCTGGCCATCAGCCCAAAGAAAGAATCAACTAGTACCAGAGGTAGTATGGAATGGGCTTTTTGTACATCCCTGAACTGTGAACAACCTTGATGTGTAGGCAGAGGAGTGAGAGTTTATAGCCAAGGACAGCTGTGATACCTAAAGATGACTTAGTGCTCCTTTAATGTTCCCTTCCTCACATGTACTAGCTATGGGTGAGCAGTGTTGATGCTATACCTGAAAAAATCCCTGTAACGAGTCAATTGATGGAACAGAGCAACGCTCATAATGCATTGGATTCCCAGCCCCTGTACTGATCATTTCAAGTGATACTGCCTTCCTTTCAGCTGACATCATTTAAAATTAGACTGTTGCAGAAGAGAGTTTGCTTAAGATTTTAACAATAAAATAACACAAATAGGTCTTCATTAATTTGCACAAATGCAGATTGTAACCAATTAAATAATATATTACTAATTGTGCTGCCTGTATGAGATCAGACGTTTGAGAATCAAGCATAAAATTAAACCAGTGATTCTTTTCTTACCACCTTGCCATCTCCTTTGGATTAACGCAGCAGCATCTGATTTGAAACCTTAACAGCTTTAATAATCTGCATAAATAAACCTTGAATTTTTGGCATTTACTAATAATCAAATACCAAAATAAACTTCTTAAAGTGTCTGATTTTTAACCTATCAGCATTGAACTGTATCTGAACGACTGAGATCCTCAGATTGTTGTTTGGTTTTCTTGCAGTTTGGTGACTCTCAACAACTACGCCTTGTTCGTATCCTAAGAAGTACGGTCATGGTGCGTGTTGGAGGTGGCTGGATGGCACTTGATGAGTTCTTAGTGAAAAATGATCCTTGCAGGGGTACGTAACAGAACTGTTGAAATGGACATGCAGATAATTATTTGGATACAGCCACCAGTCATTGTCTCACGAAGGAGATTGAATTGTATAAAATGCCAGTTCTGTAAACAACATCTCGCTAAATGTTCCATAATGATCTGTTTTTGTAAACTTTAAATCCCATGGTTAAGATCTCTTCACTTACACTGATGTGTGTCTAGAATAACTGTGGTGTCTTCGGCACAGTTCCTCCAGTGTTAGAGTGGTGTAATTAAGAATTGAACCTAGCCCAAGTAGAGTTTATGCTTGTAAGCTGCTTGTATGACTTGGCAGAAATAACACACAGAAACATCCAATTAAAGCTTCTCAGCAAGACAGAAATGTTAAGGCCATAAATCAAAATAAGGCAGCTGAATCAAAAAGAATACAACAACAAAAAACGGCTCTGGCTGGTGGCTGCACCCACGCTTTTAGGCTCTGCCTTTGTAGCCCTCTCTTCTCGTTGGTGTTCTCCCCAGCACCACTTTGCAGAGCCCTGAGCCTTCTACAAAGCAAGTGGAAGTTGCTCTGATCAGGAGAACCTTGTGTTCTGAGGAAGCAGGGAGTGCTCTATCACCATACACGCCAGGGCATTGTACCGAAGAGATTGTTGTACTAGTCCTCAGAAACTTAACAGTGTCTTAGTTTGTCAGAAAACCTACTTCTTTAGTGGGAAAGTAGGCTCTGTCTGGCACCATTCTTGGAGGAATAAGGGGAGAGAAGAAAGAAGCCATTTCTGAAGGTAATGGAACAGATGTAAGTTAAATAATAGCCAAAATGGTAAAATTGCAGAGAATATTGTAATTACTGCATTCAGACTGAACTAACTTTGTGTAACTAGGTAATTCTATCCTCTTAAGCAGCAGCATTAAATTTATTCCAATTTACCTCTCAGGGGGTCTGTAGAATTGCAATCAATGTTGTAACAGCATGAAAACAGCACAGATGAGTTTGAGGGAGAGAAGAGCAAAGTAATAAAGACAGAGATTAACTGTCCTGTAGACTTTGATAAAGTGCCAGCCGTCTGACACAAATTCTGTTTGGGAGCCGAGATTTCTGAACAGTTCAACATAGACCCTAAGAGAGTGTGCAGCTTGTATCAGTTGCCATGCTAAGACAAGGATGTAAAAACAAAAAAGAAGCTACCACAATGCCATGAGAGCTGACTGTATGCCACTCTGGCCTAGAAACCTTTGTCCACAGGCTTAAAAGGTGCCTATCAAACTTCTGGTCATAGCATCATCACAGAGCTGTTGTAACTGGCTGGTGACACCTGCGAGCTTTTCAACAGTATTAAGAATAGTTCTTATGCTTACCAACATACTGCATATATTGTTTGTTAAAGAAATGAAGCAGTTATATTACGTTTATTAGTGTTAGACCACATGCCTAACTGAAATTTAGCACCTGATTCTGCATCTGCTACTATTACAGAGTCATTTATGCCTGCAGAGCCATCCTTAATTTATGGCTTCTTAGATCAAAAATGCAAGGCTGTGGAAAATGACTGTGTCTCAAAATATCAGACTCCATGATGGGGTTAACTTGGTCAGTTTTGATGTATACCAAACATTTTTCTCATGTCTTCTGTAATAGACAACTATATTACAACAGTAAGACCGTTGTAATTCCTACTTGGGTTGATGCTGAAAGCTACAGTAATTAGTATCTAGTTAATTTATTGGATTTCTTTACTACTCTATCATCAGATAAAGAGTCCTTTGGTACTTCAGTCCCTGGCCCTTCCTTCCCCTCTTGTTTAACAGACCTTGTATTTTACGTACCTCTATAGTATTTGCTATTGTACTTTGCCTCTGTTTCATGGGAAGTGTGTGAGCAGATGAGTAAGTCAACACAGTGAATCTAAAAGAATAGTGATCTCTGTAAAATCAGTCAGATGCTTGAAGTTGTACATTGGTGCATCATTCTGACTGAGCTGAAGTCAGTGATGTGAAGTGGACGTTGATCTTGGTGGTGCAGGTTCAGACTTTTCCTTCAGCACTTGGGCTAACAAACCTGCATTTCCACCAAGAGCTTCTTGTGTGTTCAAATAAATCTCGTTTCAAAGAACTGTTGTCATAAAGAGCTCAAAATATACTGGGTCTAGTTATGTAGAAGAGTTTTAGCTTATATTACTTCTTTATGTCAGCAGATAAATACATTTGTTACACGAGTATACCGGGGAGTGCAGTTGAGTCTATCCAAGCGCTGTTGCCTTTTCCCTAGGAGAACATTGAGAGCTCCCCTCAGAGCACTTAGAGAGACAGCTTTTGCTCTGAGTCCTGTCCTTTGGCCTGGTGCTCTGAGTCTCTTGCATATGCAGCTGCTATACTTGATTTCTTCTCCTGCTAACGATTTTCTTTAATGTGACCCATGTCCTGTGTCATTTTTTCTAGTTCATCATCACGGGAGTAAAATGTTACGTTCGGAATCAAACTCTTCAATTACCACTCAGCCTACTATAGGTTGGCAAATCCCTCTCTTTGTCTCCTCCTCTTCTCCTTTCTCTTCATTTCCTTCCCACTTTTTTAATATATATACTTTTAACAATAAGCCTCACCTATCATTTTTAGCTTAATGTGTTTCCACATGGGCTGGTGCTTTGCGAGCTAATTTTTTTTGACACGCTTGAAGAGTGTTTCAAAAACAATTGTCATTCACGTTGACTCAGTTAAATGCTAACATTTCCTGCATCTATTCTTGCAGAACATTCTCTCATTTCTGTTTGTGTGTGTGTGTGAGTGCTTAGCCACCAATTACCTCATAGTTTGGATTTTGTGTTCATCATTGCATGTTGCCAAACTACATAACTTCATAGTTTTGAATAAATATATTTGCTGCTTTCCTGTAACTTGAATTTAGTGATTTCTCCTGGACATCCAAGCAAGTATTATTTATTATGAATAGCTGTAGAGTTAGCAAAACTGCTCATCAGGTTGTGTCTCTGTATTGATAGCTGATTGATTAACAGTGACTTAGCACGTTGAGCATTCCATTATCACGCTGACTTCCTTTGACAGTGGTTCATTCCTGCTGGCATAAAGTATTAGAATAAGCAAGTTCTGCACATAACTCTTCTGTGTCCAAAATAAATGCATTGCGCAGTAATGCATTTTATTTATTGTAAAAATGTGTTGGAATTGGCATGGCAAACATGACAATCGGCAACCTTGCGACTATTTTCCTATCTGACTAAATCGACATCTTTCTTTGCTGCAGCTAAAGGGAGGACAAACGTGGAGCTACGCGAGAAGTTCATTTTGGCAGACGGTGCCAGTCAGAGCATGGCAGCTTTCCGACCACGAGGCCGTCGGTCACGACCCTCTTCAAGGGGAGCTTCCCCCAACAGATCTACTTCTCTGTCGAGTCAGGCTGGCCAGGCAGCTGTCCCACAGGCAGTAGCTACAAGTACACCGAAGGTAAGAAGAAACATACAAAAATGCATGGGTTAACAAATGGGGTGTAGATTTTTCATTGCTCCAACAATATTGGCACTTTCCCTAGGCGATAGTGATAGGTGAAGAAGTATCTCAATTTTATTTCATATTCTGGAAGCATCTGAGAAGACTTTTCAGTGTCCTTCCTCTATTGTTTGTTTGCGACACGGGAACAGAAGGTTTCTTTACATTTAAGGTGCTGCATGAGCTAACTGGCAATTCTGGATTAAGGTCTGAAAGAGAAGAAAAAAACTTTCATATGAAAAATAAGCTCTGCCATCTCTTTGTTTTGGAACATTTCTCATCAACACTTTCTACTTAGTTTGTATTTCTACTATGAAATTTGATCTGCTTGTGAAAGCTTGGGTATCCTTCTCCATGACATTGTTTTCCATCTACTGTCCTTCATATTTTGATTTACCATTGTTTCATACAGACACCCCATCATTTAACACGCAACTATGGTAAGCCATGGTTGACAAACAGCAAAACGTCAACTCCTTCTAAGCCAGCTGAATCCTCAGACTATCAAGGGTCATCTGCAGAGGTACAGTAAGGACAGAGATTCTAGTCTAATGATCTTTCACTAAAACTGTCACTTCACTAACAATCACTAGTTTCAGTGCTTCAGTGCTGCAACATCCCTTGCACATTAATGCATTTACATTTTAGACCTTTTCAAATTATTTCCTTTTTTTTGTTGTTCGCTTTGTTGAATTCTAGAAAAGCTCAGCCTCAATGAATTTATTTTTAAAGTGCAAATGATTAATAAATCGTAACAGTATGCAATAAACTGGATGAGTATATGTGATTTCCCTTTCTTTTATATAGCTGTTCGTATACAGCTATATACGAACTTCACAGGTTGTCTTTCCTTAAATTGTTTACTTTGAGTGTGTAATGTACTATAATATTCATGAACCTCAGGAATTGGATTAATAAATTACCTCCCGTGCAAAAACCACTGAATAGAGAACTACCCAAGCTCTGTGAACAAGACTGCACAAAAGACTGATGGCAGTATATAAATCTTCCCAACAGCTGAAAGTTTTGTTTAGGGGGGCAATGCGCAGTCGTTGCTCTAATAAGATAGCTATTTGATGACTTACAGGAAATGAGCTTTGGTCTTATTTCCAGCCCATGACTTACACAGAGACTGCTAGTATAGCAATTAGGGTTGTGCTGGCAGTCAAGCTGAATGACCAAAAATTTGAATGGGCTTGGAGCCAGAGTGTCTTCTCTCGTGTCATTACAGCCAGTGAAAAAGCTGCAGCTGGAGCAGGCTGCAAACTGACTTTTCACTTGTAGGAGTTATTCTTGCCCTGGTTTAGACAGAGGGCTTAGCGTGGAGAAGCTTGCACTGCCCTCATTTCTGCTGTATCTGCTTTTCACAAGTCTGCACTGAGATGTCTATTGCTACTCATCTGACACCTCCCAGTGCTAAGTTGACATGCCCTCTGCGTGGCTTTGCTCAAAGATGCATAATGAACTTTTCACTTCCTCCTGTGCGACTGGGTGCATTATTTGTGCACACTGCAGGCATCTGGATGCATACATCACTTCCAGTGCACAAGACTGCTGCTTAGAATGATTAACAATAGCACAAAATTGAATCACTTGTCAGCTTCTAATACATTCTTGTATTTTCATCTCTTAGCTGGTAACTAAGTTATAAGATTAATTGATGGTACTTTGAAGATTCATGAGAAATATTCAGTGTTCACAGACATGGAAAAGTGTCTCGTTTCCTTTGAATTAGCAGGAAGCGAAAGCGAATAGTGCTGATTTCAAATGGGAGCACCATATTTCTCACGTGCTCTTTTAACTGTCAGTAGTTTCAGTGAGTTTCATTTATGTAAAACACTGTGGTTTAAGATTATACGTGGAATGGGTGGGGTTGGGGTAGCTTGTAGAGAATTTCTGAGGCATTCTGCAATGTTTTCTGACCAAGAGAGCAGTTGTGTATTTTACACGTAGACTGGCTGGGGGCTCAGGGCTAAGCTGAAGAACAAGGTTGATCTCTTTTTCTTCTTGCCTCAAGAGATTCTATCCCAAGGCCTTTCCCAAAGTGCAGCAGCTTCAGCAGGATAATGAGATCTCCCTTTCTGTTAATCATCCCAAGTAATCTCCATGTAGCAGAGGTTTCCAAGGTGTGGCTGGCTGGACACTTGCAGCCTGCTAAGCATTTATCCTTGGCTTTAAAGAGAGTTTAATATTGTGACCATCGCTGTCGGAGCCAGCAGATTGTCTGCTCTGTAGTCTCCATATGCTCTTTCTTTTCAGACGTGCCAGAAGTGGTCCTCGCTGGCAGAGGGCCAGAAGCAGCTGCCAGGCAGCCCCTGCTGGGCCCCTGCTTGGTGCTTAGCCCGAGGCAGCTCCCAGCTCACTGCTGGGGCCTGGTTTTCTGTACCCCACCTTTGTCTGGGGATCAAAGGCAATGAGCAAACGTCCTGGGGTCTGGGCCACCTGAAGGGCCAGATTTGTCACTGCACTGTGTCTCCTTTTAGGATACTTACTGCTGATTAAATTAATACGAATATTGTGGTTTTCTTCCACCTCCTATCGAGTGTGTTACATGCACTTGGAGATTTGAGAGTTGAGGATTTAATTATTGTGGCACTGAAAAATCTTCTTTTTGGGGGCTGGTTGTAAATCAAGGCTCATTTTATTTCAGAAATGAAAAAGGTGAGGTAAAGCTATGGAGTAGAGACATCTCAGGCAATGTATCGACAACAGGGACTTCTTGAATTAGTCCTATATTTTTCTTCTGTATCGTGGCAAAAAGTTTTGAAATCAGGTAGTTTTGTTTTGCCATCAAGTATTTATGAAACTGAAACAAATGCATTCACCACCTATAGCAAGAGTCAGAATGGTGGAATACCAAGCAGTATAGATAAAAAGCTTCAGCTACTTGTCTGTTAATTGAAGTCATGTACCATCAACTAATCTTATGTGTTTGACTAACTGTAGTATTTTTCTTCCTATATATGCATTGAAATACACAGAGAGAAGACAAAAAAGTTACTGTCAATCAGCTTGTTAGTTCTTTTTTTTTTACGTTTAGACTATGTCAGAAACTAACTGCTAAAGGAATGTTCAAAACCTCACATCATGAATAATGCTCGTACTGACTCCTACCAGTATTTCAGATTCACCGTGAATGTTGATAAGATGATCACATCCCAAGCTACGTACCTGATACCAGACCTTATCTTCAGTTGTGACAATTGAAATGACCTTTTTCTTTTTTTTTTTTCCTTTTTTCCCCAATAGGGAACACCCATTCAAGGAAGTAAACTCAGACTGCCAGGGTACCTATCAGGGAAGAGTTTCCACTCTGGAGAAGACAGTGGCATCCTGTCCACTGCAGCTACCAGAGTCAGAGCTCAGTTTGCAGGTGAGTTTCTCAGCCTTAGAGCTTGATCTATCACTTGCTTTGGTTTCTATCTGAATACTTATGAGTCATGTTAGGATGTGAGGAAGATGAGTGGGAAGGAGTGATGAGTCCTGCTGTCTCCACGTAAGTATTGCCAAGGATGCAGGTAATCAGTATAATTGTCCTCCTCTCACATGGTTGCACAGCAGGAACATTCAGCCCTGGATTTACAAATTCATGACTGAAAACTTCTTGACAATGTATCTGTCTCCAGTGTGTCTGACTAACAAAGTAGGGAAGAAGTATTGGTTAAAAAGAAAAGGTTCACTTCTTCATTCACAGCATCCAAGTTATGCTCGACTGTGGTAGAGCGGAGGGGTCATTTCATCATGACCCGTCCATTTCTTTTGAAAGAAGAACTGCAGAGATCAGCTGTAGATGACCTTATTAATGGAATATCCCATAAAAATTTCTAAAACAGCACATAAAAATAGAAAGTGGTGACGCTGCACTCTTCCAGGATCCTCAGAGCAGCTCCGTGTGAGGGGGAGGGTTGAGTGTTTGGAGCAGAAGATAGCACCACTGGCTTTCCCTCAGGTCTTCAGCTCCTCAGAGCTGACTGAGCAGTACTGGAAAATCCTGTTCAAATAGTACAGGTCTGTTAAGTTATGGGTGATTGGAAAAAATGAGCCACCTAAGATTTCAGTTTCAGCTTGGTGCTCTTTGCACATACAGGGATCCAGATTTGTCAAGATCAAAAAAGATCCAATAAGAATTGGAAAATTATGGAAAACCACATTAATGTTTTTCTGTGTAAGATCCTTTGTTGTGGTTTTTTCTTCATAGCACATTGCCTGGGCAAGCTTTCACATTAGCAGGCTTGCTGAGAGCTCATTTACTCAGTCCTTTGTTTGGGAGAATGTATACATGTATACTCTTCCCTTGTTTACTTGCAGCTTTGAACTTTATGATTTGATGGGGGGAAAAAAAATAGTGGGGGAAGGGGAAGAAAGGAAGCACACATTTAGGGTTGTCTTCTTCTGCATCTCCAAGTTATATGTTCAGAAATCCTGAATACGTGAAGATGCCAGATACTGAATTCATGGAGTTCATAGAAGATATTTAATTCTTGGAGTTTGTAGAGAAAATGAAATAGGGAAGGAAAGAGCTAGATGTTTAGTGAACACTTTTCTTTCTTTTTAGGGGGAGATATAGTGGGAGGTATTGTTTTATGCTGTTTTTTAATAGCAAGTGAAACTTTGATTGTTGGCTAGCATATCTAAAAGGGGTCTGAAGTTTAGTTTGTGCAGTGAGAATTATCTGGGATTGCCAAAGACCTAGGAAAGGCCTGCATGCCTTTTGCATCCTTGTGCCTAATGCTGCTGGGTATCTTTTATCTTTCTAGAAACCAGAAGAACTCCAAGCAGACCTGGGAGCCGAGCAGGAAGCAAGGCTGGCAGCAGGTCAAGTAGCCGCCGAGGCAGTGATGCATCTGACTTTGATATTTCAGAAATCCAGTCTGTATGCTCAGATATGTCAGAGACTGTTCCACCTACAAGCAGACCGACACCCCGAGCAGGTTCTCGGCCAGGATCAGCCAAGCCTTCCAAAATTCCAACCCCCCAGAGAAGGCCACTAGCCAGCAAATTGGACAAGTCCTTGAAGAGATAATAAGATTGGCTACGTAAAGTTTTTTTTTTTCTTTTGCATTAAGTATTTAAGTTCGTAAGATGTAAAATATTATGTAGAAATTATTGTGAAATATTGCAAGAGGTGGATTTTTAATTCTGCAGATGGCCTTATTTGTGTATTTGTCTTCTTATTTTATGTGTATAATTTTTGTCAGATTTGTTTTTGTTTATCCCATATCCCGTGAGAAGGGGGAAGAGTTCTAATGTAAACTAACAGTTGTACACAGTAATGTGTAGAAAGTACACTAAAAATAATTACCGAATGTACAGTGTACTGAATGTACAGTGTAAGTCTCTGCAACCTGAATAAAATAGGCCTATCACTATGTCATTAGCTAACAGTAAAGGATACCTCAAGATTTTTCTTTAAAAAAGAAAAAAAAAAGAATAACTAAAAAGCCAAAAGACACAATTACACATTCTGAGCTAACGAAACAAACACTGAAGGATCTATGTCCAAACTACTAAGGAATACAAAACCACCGTCACAGTACCCTTATTTATACAGCATCTCTCAGAGAACTCACAGAGTTAATTAAGCACTCGCCAGTGATATGATACTCCAATACCTTGCAGCATTTCTGTGCCATTGCTTTCAACGAGGCCAGACACATTCTGGATATTCGAACTGTTATTCTGTGAGAATATCAATATAAAGTGCATTCATGTAAATGTGAGGTTTTCTTTTGCTTGAGTGGATGGTAGCACTGTATCATTGAACTCATTTTGTATCAAAGCAATTTTGCTTGCAGAAAGCTCTGAAATAAACATGTCCCTTAACTTTATTTCTATCGTATTTCTTATTTCACAGGAAGATCATTTTCTGCGTTATGATTTAGGGCATATATTATTTCAAATGACCAATAATTGCCATAGGAACATAGACTTTAATGTAATTTCCAATTATCTGCAGTCGGATTTTGGTTAGCTACTGTATTTGTTTAATAAAACACTAAATTGCACATATCAGATCATACGAAATTATCTGTAATTATTGTGTGGTGACAATTATTTTCTCCGTATTAAACTGTGACATTTATATACCATGTATGAAAGGCATAAAGGGTAATTTGGCTACTTTTTTGTCAGTGAAATATTTTTGCCATTCAGGGATTCTTTTGAAAGGATTAATGATCCTTTATATCTGATCAGGATGTGGCTTCAGACAGGAGTGCTACAAAACAGTTAGGTAGATGCTGTAGTAACAGAATCCCTAGAAATGCAAAATGTTTGATAGTATCAGAAAAATCACTTAAAATTTGGCCAATACACCAGACTAAATAATCTAGATTTGACCGTCGATATACCAGAAAATGTTGTACAGGAACACAGGAATTTTAGAGGAAGGCTGGTTTAGGATTGGTCCCTTAGCATGCTAAAATGAAGCAGAAGTTCAGCTGGTTGCATGTAGGTAGCAGGGACATCCACGTTCTCTGCTAACGCTCATCGCAAGTATTACCAAGATGATTTTTTTCCGAGTTTTCACAAGAGCTTTCTGCAGACACAGACGTTGAACCCAGAGTTGGTTTGTGAGAAACTGAAAAAACAAAGTAAGTCTCAAAAGTCGGATCAGTCAATCAAAATCCACTTGTGTCAGGATTTCCTCCAACGTGCACGCAGGAGCTGTACAAGTGTTTGTGGAAAACAGGCAGGAAATTCCACTGAGAACTAAAAGGAAAAGTGAGGTTTGATGGGACCCTGAGTGAGATTGCAGCTGGTGGGGTTCGGAAAGAAATCGCACTGCTCTTCACCTCTTCCTTAGCCGCTGCTGGGTGTGTGAAGTCCAGGTGTTCAGGCTGCATGGTTCAGACTGAGCCCCAGTCACCTCCTGAAGCCGTTTGCACCTCCTGCCTTCCAGCAGCACCTGGCCTGGGACAGGCAGCAGTGAAGGGACGGGCGGCTTCTATCACAGGCTGAATTTACCCCAGGTTACAGCATTGGTCTCTGCTGTAACCTTTCAGCGTTTCATCTCTCCTCCGGCTGCTGTTCATCCAGCGATTGCTCTCCCACAGCACTGAAGTAAGTGAGGGTGCCTTGAGAGTATTTCAGAACCCCGCAGCACCCCTGGGTAATCTGAAGTCACCCAGAAGCAATCTGCATCTCCCAGGTGCTCATTGAAGCATCTCTGCTTGCTGGTTGTAAGAAGGAAGGGAAAAGAGTCGATGCAGGCACTTGCGTGGCTGCCTTGGCTGGAGGAAGGGTGGTGCCCAACGTGATGTTCTTGGTGCATTTCATAACCACTGGAGAAAAGGGTTGGGATGGCAGCTCTGAATCGCTGCCTTGCAAGAATAGGTGTGTAGTTGTATCCCAAAGGGACAGAGCAGGGATGAGGTCATGGCACTGAGCCTGCTGGAGATCAAGAAGTGCTTGGACAATGCTCTCAGACACACGGTCTGAGTTTTGGGTGGTGCTGTGTGGAGCCAGGAGCTTGATGACCTTGTGGGTCCCTTCCAACTTGGGATATTCTGGTGTTGTATGATTCCTTGAGCTCAGCCTTCATGGGGTGGCATCAGCATATACCTGAAGCACCCTCCATCTATATTGTGGTCTTAGCTTTAAATGTATTTATAATACTTCATGAAATAGGCAGCTAACTGGAATTTACTTGTTGCTACGTTGTAACTTCACAGCAATAGTAAAGCTGTGACCAGATTTTGAGAATCTCAGCACAGACTAAAAGAACGATCAACTCGCTTTCTGTAACTTGTCTACTGCAAAACCACAGAGGTTGGGGATGGGAAAGTGGAGGAGATACTTTATGGCTTTCTGTGAATCACTCCATTTTGGAAACCTGATTAATAATAAATTAAATGAGATTAGGAATTCTCCTGTTAAAAGCCCAAATCTGTCTTAAGATCTGGTACTTTACATAATTACCTTCTTCCAAAAAAAGACTTAAATGCTTTAAATTGATAGTAAGAATTCCCCAAACTTTGAGGCTTTCTAAAACTGTTATAAAAAATACACTGACAGAAGTCTGAAAACAAATACTGGATCCTCTGCACTTTCGTGGCACAAAGACAAACTTCAGGATTTGATTGAGCCCCCGTTAGCGTGGGGCTCTGCATCTGTAGTAGGCTGAAGTGGGGCTCCTATTGCAAATGGCTGTGGGTAACAAGCCCTGCTCTAGGATTTGGTACCACTGTGTTCTGGGAATGTGCTTAATTGTTGGTCTTTCACTATGAATGAAATGCATGGGAACGTGGGTTATCTGAACATTGTCCTAGTGGCCAGGGTCCCAGCATGGAAAGAAGAAAATGGAATCAGCGAGGTGTCAGCTAACAGGCAAGTTCTCCGTGGTAGGAGACACTACCAGCAGGATTTAAGGGCTGTCAAACCACAGTAAGAGATAAATAACACAGTTTTATTGAACTCACTGTGTAAAGAAAGCAGTGCTGTTCTGTTTCCAGTAGTTCAAAAATGTTATTTCTGTGTTCCCAACATAAACAAGACAGGATCAGCCCCACAACCATACCAGAAGCCGATCATAAAGTCAGCCTTTTAGCATGGCCTAGGTTCTTGTATCCATAAGTTCTGTGATTCTTAGTGCAGTGATGGCACGGAGGTAATGGGTACGAAAGACGGGTTGGAAGACCAGTGGCTGTGAGCTCCATGTTGTCGGCTGAATGAGGCACATTTAGTGCTTTCAAAAGCTGGCTCGGTTCTTGGCCCCTTTACATTTCCAGTCACTTTTATCTTTCTGCATTTCTGTTTTGCCGCCCTCAAAATGGGAGGGTGTCTACAGGATATTGTAAAATGTACAGACGAAACCTGTAAGTAAGAAGTAAGAAACCTGTAAGAAAGTAAGAAATGCACCTGTGGAAGAACTAAGCATGCCTTGTGGCCTCGGCAGCTTCAGCTCACTCGGTGTTGATGAAAAGTGAGCCTCTTAATGACATGCTAATGTGCTGGATGACAGTAATTCAGGCTTTGCCTGCAGCACATCATTTTACAAACGCACAGCGATGAGGTTATGTGTGATCTTAAATTAAAAATTAATGCATTTCTTAAAAATAAACTCTGCCATGCTCAGCAGCAGCGTCTGAACCAGCATCTGCTTCTGTCAACATCCTTATGTTGGATCTTATCAATGTTTACAGGTATCTTAAGTGTGGGAGACAGAGGGACTTGGCCAACCTCTTTTCAGTGGTTTGTGGGGACAGGACAAGGGGCAATGGCCACAAAATGGAGCACAGGAAGTTCCACACAAACATGCGAAACTTCTTCACGGTGAGGGTGACAGAGCACTGGGACAGGCTGCTCAGGGAGGCTGTGGGGTCTCCTTCTCTGGAGATATTCAAGGCCTGTCTGGAGGCCTACCTGGGCAGCCTGCTCTAAGGAACCTGCTTTGTCAGGGGGGTTGGACCCGATGACCTCTTGAGGCCCCTTCCAACCCCTACAATTCTGTGATCCACCCTGTAGGAACAGCAACACGACCCACGGCCAAGACACAGCACTTGCAGGGGTTGGTGACAGCACATGGCAAGAGGACATGCAGCTGAGCACCCTCTGTGCTGTTGCACAAATAACCATGGGGACGGAAAACAAGCATTTGGGGAATACAAACCCGGCCTGCCTCATCTCAGCACAGCTGCCCCAACAGCTCCCAGGTGTTTCCAGCTCTTAAGCTGTGTGTTAGCACCTGGTCTCGTGCTAGGCCACTGGTATTTAGCTGGATGTTTGCTCTTACTGTGGGCTGGAGTGGGGAGTGGTGGTGTTAGGAGGTTTATAGCTCAACACAAGCTGAGTGGGATTTTGCAGAACAAAGAAAAGGTGCTTTCCTAACGAAAATTGCTCTCTCTGCTGAATTTGAATAACCTGTTTGCAGGCACAGAGGTGGGAGGGATGGTTAGGTTGTTTGCTTGCCTTTTTTTTTTTTTTTTTTTTTTCTTGTAGTAGTGTTCCTGGAAGACAATAGTGTTAGGAGGTTAAGTGTCCATGGGTTAGTCATCTCCGTAGAAAAAGAAGGAAGTCATATTTTTTAAGAAGGGGAATATTGCAGAGGAAAAAGGAGCTCTTCAGAAATAATGGATGAGGCAGCAGCTTAAGCGACACGTAACTTGTACAGAAATGCTTGGTAGCTGATACTGTTGAGGTATTTTTTTATGCAGATGTAAAGCCTTCTGTTAAGACTTGTTCAGAGTTTGGCTGCTGCAGATGAAGCAGTATCTGACCTGAAGCTAAAAGAGTCTTGGGGGATGTAGTTTTGTAATTAAGTGTTTCTTCTGAAGTGAGATAGTTTAAATAGTCTGAATTGCAGCTTGTGGTGCTAAATCTGCATTTTTGTATTTGAAGGTTTAAGGAAAGAGTGATGAAGGTGAATTGTGTAACTCAGCTGGCATCCTGGATGAGTAAGTACGAGCAAGTTAATAGATGTGTTCTTAACACTTGGATGATCGAATATGAGTAAGAACCCCAAACCATAAATCAGGCCCTGTCAACATCCACGGTGCTTTTGTTCCTCTGGGAAGAGGCAACCCGAGTGGTGATAGCTCTGTCCTGGCAGGAAAAGCTGACTTGAAGCTTTTTGTGGGGGTCATTACAAACTTTCCAATGGTTAGAAAAAACTCCGACACTTTTTCTTTTTTTCCCCTCTCTTTCTGGGGCTTGATCATGGCACTTCCAAATCCTTCTTTTATTGGCAGAATGATGGTTATCTAGGGACCCATGGAAGAGCTTGCATTGTCTGGGCTGTTTTTAAAGGCAATGAGTTTATAGGATAAAGTAATAACCTTACATTTAAAAGCCGATGATCCAAGGATGAGACAGGAAACAAGTGAGTTCAAAATGAGGAGGAAAAAAAATAGGCTTGTACTTATTGTAAGGAACTCCATATTTGCTGATCAGAAGAGTTTCAGACCTGGGTTGGTAGAAGTGTAATAGCATAGAACAGTGAAACAAGGTAATCGGGGGTAGATAGTAGTCACCAAAGGCTGCTACAAGGAACTGAAAGGTGAAGTAGTGAGCTACTGTCTGGAGTCCTCATTTTGCACAGACTTGGTAGGAGAGGGTTAGAAAGTGTCTCGCATGCAGTACCAGCTCTCTTCTTAAAAGGTACTGCTGGGGACCTGCTGATCAGTCTGGGCTTGAAAAAAATCATAGAAGCAATAATAAATGATGTATTGGTGGAAACTCGAATAAATATGCTGTGGAAGAATTGGTTCAACTTCTAGAGAGAAGTCACGCCTTACAAACTGCCTGGGAAGCCTTTGAAAGGCTCGGTTAGTGTGGACAAAGGTTGAGATAGACCACATGGCTTCCCGAAAAATTCAGCAAGGTTGTTCACCACGAGTTCTTGAAGCAAGCACTTATGGGATCAGAAGAAAGGTCTTAATGAGGGTAAATAGCATGCTAAAAGCTAGGAAAGACCATGGAGGAGACAGTGATTTTAATAGTTCTAACAGGAAAAAAATACATATAAAAAAGAGGCCTGCTGTGGAGCCCTTGACAGGTTTTAACACACAGCTACAGGCGCTGGCTCAGAAGTTCCCGAAGCACACATTGTTGGAAGGGTGCTCTGGAAAAAAGCATCGCTGCCTTTCTGTGATTCATCTCGCCTCCCAGGAGGCGCGCATTGCTTTCCACTGACTACCAGGGTCCCACAGTGACTAGCTCAGCCCTCGCCAACTAACTTTTGGTAGAACAAATCCCACCCCAAATTAATGAGTTTATTTCTAGCCAAGAGTAACAGGGGATGGGATTTTCACAAGTGGTTTGGAAGGTCTGCTGTTGGCTTTTATCGCTTACACACCCTTTGGGTGGACTACGTGTGTTCTAGGGATATGCAAATCATGAAGCATCCCAAAATTTAGCACTATTTCTAGTCACGTTTAGGAAATGTAAACGTGTAAGAGGGGCAGAGAATCCACTCATGTTATTACTCTGAAGTATGTTAGGTACACTGGAGCATTCTTTTGGTCCTTCAGCAGCAAACTCACATATAAGCAATTATACTCCCCACTGCATTGCTGCAAGTCACACATCCTCTGCAAGGCACAGGCAAATCCTATTCCCTTTGGGTTCCCTGATAAACCACCACACCAGGAGCTCTTAGATCCATGCGCATCACAGTAAACAAACACATCATTCAAGGCATTCTGGCAGGCCACACATGTCCTTAAGATCCAAGCCACTTAAAAATTTGTCATTGATGAGAATACCACAGTGGCGTGTTTCTCTTCCTTGTAAGTGTCCTATGCATTGGAGGAAGATAACAGAATGGGATTTTCCAAAAAAAGCCATGAGCTATTCATTACTCTGGTGTGTTTTGTTTTCTTTATTTGCATCTTGAATAAGCACAACTGAATGTGGCCATTCATAAATTTCTCTCTCTCTGGAAGGAAGAAAAAATAAAAATAATCGTTAAGTTCTGGGTGTAATGAATATTTACTTAAAACTATTTGAATAGCTTTCCATTCAGTTAGAAATGAATTCAGGGTGCAGTTTAGTATGTTTGAACTTAGGGGCATAGCATAGGCATTCATTTTAAAGCAGATTTAATTTGTTCTGTAAAAATACAATGAGATGCAGTAAACAAACCACAAATAAATTAGTCATCCAGTGCCTTTATTTTTCAAAAGGAAGGCAAAATGCTAGCAGTGAGTTCTGTTTCCACTCATTGTGTTAGTGTTTTTTCCTCACAGAGTATATTTGCAAATACTTGCTCGAGTTGTTTTGAACCGTACGGCAACCCTGTAGCATTTCCTATTAAAATGAGCAAACTGAATTTTCCAGCCCGTGTGCGTCGCTCTGCAACAAAAGCCTAAGTGATGCTTTCCCCAGCCAGATGGCAACGAGGGTGTGTGAGCTGCGGCTCCTGAACTCGGGCTGAACCTCGCGGCGCAGAATGATGCTATTATAGTCCCTGCGTAGGCTGCCGGCACAGCTGCCTCCTAGCCCGGGAGGCCCGGGCGCGTGGAAAGCAGCGGCCGGTCGGGAGGAGATTGCTCATTATTTCTGCTGATACTGGGGAAGATCATTAGCTTGACCACAGCACTTCTCAGTCTGAAAAGTCGGCTGATGTGGTCACTTAACCAGCACAGGCTTTTCTGTGTGATTTTTTTTTCTTTTCTTTTTTTTTTTTTTTTTTTTTTTTTTCTCCAGCATTTTTTACCTCTTATATGCTGCATTTGCCTGCTCTTTAATTATGGGGGCTGGGGAGATGAAATTGTGAAGAAATAATCTTTATTCTGTTTTCCTCCTCTTTTTTTCCCCTCTTTTTCTATTTTTTTTTTTTCTGGCTTATGAGGCCTTATTAAATCTTTCCAGTTTTTAGGGGAGGGGACTGTTCTTAATGATGCAAAAGAATTTTAATGCAGCTCTCGTTAATGGTAAAGCTCTTAATTACTGGTGAAAAAATCAGCCCCGTATGAGCACTTAGTATTTGGTACCTTTAAAACTTTCCACACAAGAGAGCTCCTCTTCACCTCTGAGTTTCCACTCTGTTTCCAGCGATGTGCGTATAACTCTCCAAAAATATTGCTGTGATCTCATCCCATAAAATAACCCTGGTCAGTGTTGGGCCAAATCCTCAGGCTGTATCAGCTACAGGGGCAGGAGGCTATGGCCAGCAAACATGCTCTCTGTAGCAGAAGCCATGCCTATAGGCCAGCCCAAGTGGAAACTGTCCTCCCAGGGGTAGAGGATGATGAAATATGGTAGTGTGGGTAGACCTGGTGGCTCTGCAGGGAGGTGTGAGTCCAGGCAGCTTTCATGGGGGCAAGACTTCTGAGATATTTAGGCATTCTCACCCCCAGCAATAACAGGTCCTATTTCCCCTGGGCAGACCTTGGGAAGTTTCTGCACATGTTGGATCCTTGCATCCTCTCTTTTTTTTTAATGCCCTGAGTCATATTTGTCAGGCTCAGGACTGGCTTCTTCCTTCAGTCAGTTGCAGTATCACTAAGTGATCGCAATCTCTAGAGCAAGTAACTACCAAAGTCTGCAAATAATGAGCTATTTAATTAGTTAGGATTAGATGTCAGTAATGACATAGGCTCTTGGCTGCTCTTCTGCTTCCTCTGAGCGTCTTCTCTTTGTGTCCTCCACAGAGACTTTCTGAAAGAGCATGGTAGGTGAGAATTTGTCTCCTGAAGGTGCACATGTATGACTGTGCAGTGAGTCCTTAGCCCTGGGTACTCTCGGAAGAGATGAAAGTAGGACCATCCGATCACCTCTTGTGTCCTGCTGTTTTAGGGAAGTAGGGTTTGTACTACTTTGTAGAATCACAGAATATCCAGAGTTGGAAGAGACCAACAAGGATCACTGACTCCAACTCCTGGCTCCACACACAGAAACACCCAGAAATCAAGCCACGTGTCTGAGAGCATTGTCCAAACATTTCTTGAGCTCTGACAGGCTCAGTGCCGTGACCACTGCCCTGGGGAGCCTGTCCCAGTACCCGACCACCCTCTGGGTGCAGAACCTTTCCCTAACCCCCAGCCTGACCCTCCCCTGTCCCAGCTCCATGCCGTCCCCCCCGGGTCCTGTCGCTGTCCCCAGAGAGCAGAGCTCAGCACCTGCCCCTCCGCTCCCCTCGTGAGGGAGCTGCAGGCCGCCATGAGGCCTCCCCTCAGCCTGCTCTGCTCGGGGCTGAGCAAACCAAGGGACCTCAGCTGCTCCTCATATATCTTGCCCTCTAGACCCTACACCATTTTTGTAGCCCTCCTTTGGACACTCTCTAATAGTTTTATGTCCTTTTTATACTGTGGTGCCCCAAACTGCATACTGTACTGGATGTGGAGCTACCCCAGAGCAGTGTGGGACAGTCACTTCCCTCAACCAGCCAGCAGTGTTGTGCCTAAAGCACTCTAGGACACGGTTGGACCTTTTTGCTGGCAGGGCATGCTGCCAACTCAGATTCAGCTTGCTGTTAATCAAAGCACCCAGGTGTACCTTACCTTGTAGGAGTGACTGAGTAATGGGACTCAGCCCTGTAGGATATGGCTTGTTCTTTTTTAATCTTTCATCAAAGGCAAGACTGTATGTGTGGTAAAGATTTCTGATTTAGTAGTGTTTATTTATAAACAAAGCTTCTTAATTTTTATATTGAAAGGACTATTGAAGATGCATTCTTTTTTTTTTTTTTTTTTTTTTTTTTTTTTTTTTTTTTCTCCAAATGGAAGGTAGTATGTTCTTTGATTCGTTTCCTTTCTTCTTAGTATCTGCCCCAAATTTAGAAGGAATTCCTCTAAAAGCTGTCTTTGAAAAAGATAAAATTTCCTTTTTGCAGAAAATGCCATTGTATGGAAAAGAGCAGAACAGTCTGCTGTAATTTTATTAACCATGATTTGAATTAAACTAGTTTCGGCAGAGAAGACACATACATAGTGCAGACCTATGCTTTTGTTTTCCTAAGTTTTCCTCTGTTTTATTTTAAGCTTGTCTAGTGAAACACTGGTAGTACTATAATATTATCCAGGAATTTCCTAAATAGCAATGCAAAATAATAAGGTGGATTACCAGCCTAGAGTTGTGTTTTTTGCTATCAAAATGTCAGAGATGGGAATCTTTTCCTTGTCCTAGATACGTGGCTTGTTCTATATAAAAGTGTGTTTTTATATTATGTCTTTATATATTAGTAGTCAGCCTCTGGCCCTGAATGCTATGTTCTGTTATTAAACTCTAGGGTATTAGATGTGGCCTCCAAATCTACATAAATAAAGGCAAACATTTTCAACTGAGTGGAGTAATTAAATGTTTTCCAGAGAGTCTGAGTCCAGGCAGAGTGATGTCATTCAACTGTTTTTTAAAAAATAAATAAACTCTGAAAAAATACATCACTGTGCAATAATTATATAGGCACAATTGCTAAAGTACTGAAAACATTTAGAAACACCTGTTGAATGGGCAGTATTTTAGGCAGCTGCCTTAATGCAGCCTTGATTTGTCGAGTTCTGTTTTGGGGGTTGTTGGTTTTTTCAGGTTAAGTGCATGTGTGTATGATTACCAGAGTGAGGTCATTTGCAGTCCAGCACCCGGCTGTGTACATGGTTTGGAAGGTAGAGTTAGAGATAAAAATCAGTTGGATTAAAATCCAAGAGGAGAACACAGTTTTGTTGTGATATTAACTTGCAAGGAAATATTTTTGCTGTAAATTATACTGTGTAAACTCACATATGTAGTCCCAGACTGAAACACCAGCTGTGTCTATCGCTGAAGAGATTTAGTGAACAATGCATGTCGGACAAAATTATAGTATAATTTATTCATACCTCTTAGAATAGCAGAAGTAAAGCTGTAATCCATGTGCCTGTAGACAAAAGATTTTGTCCTAGTTTGTATCCTGTCCAAGGATGCTATATCACAGTGAGAAAAGGCTCTTGTGAAGGATGATAAAGAAGAAGTATATTAAAGCATAAATCCTAATTCACAACTGAAATAAGCGTGCGATTCAGGTAGAAATAGCTGACGAAACCTGTCAAAGCATGAGCTGCTAGTACTGTAGCACAAAGCTTTTTTTCTTGACTTTGAGGTTTTGGGTGTGTTGGGGGTGAGTTTGGGATTGACTTCATCAGGCCTGGAGAAAGATGGCTAAAAATCAAGTCTCATTTATATTTTTTTTTAAGTCAGTGTTTAGTTGTGTTTTCTGTCAAGATCTTTTTTCTGACTGTGAGGAGACAATGGCCAGAAGAAAACAAGGAGTCTCAGATTTAATGTCATATCTTGCAATAGCTCTTACTTGGCAGGGATCTATTCTGGCAGTAAAGAAGATGAACAGCATTTCTTCAGGCTGATACAGCATCAGGAGATTGTTTGCTCAGTGATGTTGCAGAATGGTGTAAAGACACAAGCTAATGTTTCAGGCTGAAAGTTCTCAGGACATTTCTTGAGCTGGTATTTCTTGATGCAGCTCTTATGTGCAGCAAGGCACTAATATAAAGTACTTATATTGGTGATAATTCTGTAGTAAAATAAATGGCAAATTACTGGAAATCTGAAAAATATGTTATGTGATAGTTTCCTGGCTAGTACTGGTTTGCCTCAAAAATGCTTTGGTGATGCTATACTTCCAACAAACATTAATATAATAAAACACACTCTGTGCGCAGTGCTTCTGATGGTGACTGTTCTCTCAAATCTCTAGCTCTTTGTTGTCTCCTCTGGTGAAGTGGTTACGGCACTTTGCCAGCACTGTTCCTCTCTCTCTCTAAACTGAAGACTGTATCTACAGTGGTGACTAGCAGAGTTGGCAAGAATAGAAAGGACATTTCTTGCTCATAGGGGACTGTTATTGTTATTCTTGTTCTTGGATTTCATGGTTCTGGGTGGAAAAATTGTAGTGAGTATTTAGCACTTCTGCTCCCTGTAATGAGTGAAACCAAGAGATGAAATTCTGTGTAAGAATATGAGTCAATATATGTAAGTGCTTTGAAAAAAAACAAAACAAAACAAACAAAAAAAAACAGATAAATGGAGATCTAATTTTAATCTTCAGTAGTATGCCTCAGGTTATTTTTTCATGTTCATCTATATGTCTTCCCAGTACATCACAAGCAAAGTTCAACTTGAGAATGGAATTTAAATTGTACTGAAGCACTTTTTATTTTTTGTCTGGTGAGACCAATTGGTGGTTGATCTGGAAAGGGATAAATATTCAGTGCATTTCCAAGTTGTCTTTTATGCTAGAGATATCATGTTATCTAAGTTTTGCTCCAAAGTTATATTTAAAATTAAAATTAAGAAGATGAGAAGGGGAAAATACCTATCTGAAAAATGTGGCCCAAAGAGAAACAAAATTATCTTTGAGCATTTGCAAAAGCTAGCATGTACCAAAACTGTCTACAGGGTAGAAGTGTTCAGTCCTTATGAGAAGTGTTGTAAATATGTGTCATTGTGGCACTGCTGGTCTCTTATTTTGGTAATTCTAACCTCTGCAGAGTACTGGTATGCTCTTACCATTTTATAACCAAGATAGATAGCTTAAGACTAGAAAGAAGGGAAGTAGGAATATGCTGGTTTTGCGGATAGGAAATGGAGAAACGGATTAAGCAATTTGCCTGGGAATATTCAGGAAACTTGCTGGCAGATCAGGAAACTGGTTCAGTACACTAATCCTCATTGAGTCTTCAATCTGTAAAGAACATCCCTCTCTTTCCAACACAATGTTAATTGATATGTCTGTTTAGAAACCTAAGTTATGTCTTCCATGTCTGGAAGCACATCCTCAGTTACCTAAAAACTAAATTATGCTTAATTTTAAAAAACAGTTAAGTGTCACTGTTTGCTTACCACTAGTTGATAGAGAAGACATTGGATATGTTAGGTACAAGTGGACGAGTCAAGCAGTAACACTACACTGTGCCCATCAAGTGTTTCTGCTAGGGAACACAGGCTAGAAGGGAACACAAACATGAATATGAATTTATCTTTCAGTTTGGGACTCTGGAATGTTTCTGTTTTAATAGCGTTCTAATAAAATCAAAACACTGAATCTTTCCCAGCAAAGTTATAAATAGAAAGTAGGCACACTCCTTGTTATACAGAAAGATAGACTCCAAAAGGAGATTGTTCACAAAATGGAAAAAATCCAATTAAAAATGCTGACATTTACTTGTATCTCAGAGTTGCCACACTTCTGCTCAAAACCAGCTGTTGTTTCTCCTTCGTTTTCCCGTGTAATTGATTTATTTTCATGACTGAGAACAGCATGGTGCAGCATGAACAAGACAAATGGCCTTTCTGTGCAGTGGCCCCATCGTGCCTCTGATGGGTGAGCTGATGGTGAACACACAGAAATGGGTTCATCTTAAAGTCTAGGTGGCCTGAGCAGCTTTGTGGCTGCAAACCATACAAGCAGAATCTACTAGTAAGGTCAAAATGTACTTCTGTTCCTGTGTTATAATCCACATCATGTCTCTGGTTCCTGGACTTGCTCTGCGCATGATACAAAACTGGAAGGAATAGCTAATGCATCAGAGGACTGTGCTGCCATTCACAGGGACCTTGACAGGCTGGGGAAATGGGCTGATAGGATCCTTTTAACAAAGGGAAGGGCAGAATCCTGCACTTGCAGAGGAATAACCCAAGGCACTAGGATGGACTGGGTACTGATCAGTTGGGAAGTAGGTTTGTAGAAAAAGACCTGGGTGTCCTGCTGGACAGCAGGTTGACTGTAAGCCAGTGATGTGCCCTCCTGGAAAAGAAAGCCAACAACCTCCTGAACTGTAGCAGGTCAACGAGGTAATCCTTCTGCTCTGCTCAGCTCTGGTGTGGTCACGCTTGGAGTGCTGTGTCCAGGCCCTGGTTCCCCAGTACAAGACATGGATGTAACAATGCAGCCAAGAACTGCAATTATGTAGGGACTGCAGCATACATGGAAAGCCTGAGAGAGAAGGGGCTGTTAGATTTGATAAGAGAAGGCTCGTGAGGGATTTTGTCAGTGCGTATAAATACCTGATTGAGAGATGATGGGGATAAAGAAGATGGAGGCAGATTTGCCTTAGTGGTATCCTGGGAAAGGACAAGGGGCAAAATCTGAAACATGAATCTGAAACGAGAATACTTAGAGGAAACTTTTTGCTGTGGAGGTGACTGAACACAGGAGCAGGTTGCCAAGAGGAGCTGTGGAGTCACCATCCTTGGACTTGTTCAAAATCTGACTGGACATAGTCCTGAGTGACCTGCTGTAGCTGGCCATGCTCTGAGCAGGGATGGTTGGGACAGATGATCTTCACAGATCTCTTCCAACCTCAGAGGTTCTGTGAATTTTACCATCAACTTTAGAACATACAATATCATATTCTTAATAGTATCTGATATTCATCATGCTACCAAAGCTAGGAGCACCAGCTACAGTTATGGATTCCAATGAGCTGTCAATACAGATAGACATAGCTTAGGACTATAAAAAATAATAATAATAATAATAAAAAAATTACTGAAGGTAAGCTGCAAGCCCTATCTTCCCTATTCCTTGCACAGTGCTCCATTCACAACACATTTTTTTCCCCTCAAAGTATGCTCTGGATTTTGTTTCAAGGTCTGTATGGGTAACGAATGAGATATGAATGCACAGATCTCACTTGTTATAAATATACTATTAGAGATTATATTTCTGAACCAAATTTGCCCTCTATTCAGTGCTTGCAGAAACAGAGGTACATTCATGCTGCAAGAACCTCTTCAAAGATCTATTCACAGCCACTCATGGGAAGTGCTACATCTCCAAGAATGTGTGAGAGAAAATCACTCTAATTGAATGCATGAGTAACTAACTGACTGCCGGATTGTGGCCGACCTTTGTTCAAGCCCAAAGTTGGACATGTTCTGCTGGGAGCAAGAAGACATTGCTGGGCCATCTGGTCCTCTTGCTCTCTGCAAGTAGCCATGAGAACTGAAAACAGGACTCCATGTAATAGAGAGCATTTATTCTGCTAAAGCACCTCCTAAATACAGTTTCTATGTATATACAGAGCTGTAGGTACTCAAATAGAGTTGAATATCTTAACATTTGTCTAAGAAAGAAAAGTTTCTAAAGCACTGGGGTTTAAGGCTACTCTGGGGCACCAAACTGCTGCGAAAGGCAAGTGTCAGATTCATTTACTGAGTTCTTTTGACTATTTGTCTCTCTAGGTATGTAGTGGTTTTATGTGGCAAGGTTTTGGTAGCAGGAAGCCATAGGGGTGGATTCTATGAGAAGAGTCTAGAAGCTGCCCCGTGTTAGGTAAGGGCCCTGCTGCTGGCCAGAGCTGGGCCAATAAGTGATATTGTTTGCACATCTGTGAGAGCATATTTAAGAAAGGAAAATAATAATAAAAAATAAATAAATAAAAAATGCTGGGGAACAGCAGCTGGGAGAGAGTGAAAGGAGTGAGAAGCATCCCTACAGATGCCAAGGTCAGTGCAGAAGGAGAGAGGTGCTCCAGGCAGGCAGCAGCAGTTCCCCTGTGGCCTGTGGAGAGGCCCCTGGTGGAGCAGGCTGTCCCCCTGCAGCCCATGGGTCCCACATGGAGCAGATCTCCACGCTGCAGCCCGTGGAGGAGCCCCTGGTGGAGCAGGTGGATGTGGCCTGGAGGAGGCTGCAGCCCATGGAGAGCCCCCGCAGGAGCAGGCCCCGGGCTGGAGCTGCAGCCTGTGGAGAGGAGCCCCCGCAGGAGCAGGGGGGCTGGGGGGAGCTGCTGCCTCTGGGGGACCCGTGCTGGAGCAGTTTGCTCCTGGGGGATAGACCCTGCGGGACGGAGCCATGTGGGAGCAGTTCTTGAAGAGCTGCTGCCTGTGGGCAGCCCCTGCAGGATCAGTTCAGGAAGGATGGCATCCCGTGGGAGGGACCCCACGTGGTGCAGGGGCAGAGAGTGACCATGAAAAAGTGGCAGAGATGAAGTGCCATAGACTGACAATGTATTCTTTGGTCTCTGAATTTCATTGGAAATTGACATGTCCACTTGAACAAAATTTGGCTTTAGTTCCCCTTTACTTCTGTGGGAAATTATGCTAATTTATAATACATATGTGTGACTTTTGATCCTTAGATGTAGAGGAATTCACAAGTCACCATGTATTTTTAAATATGAGCTTTGGTTTCACTCAATATTTTTGCTTGCTTACTGTACATCTTTCATTTTCTCTTCTTCCACTCTTAAAAGCTGATCTACTCATGCTTTTCTAGAAAACAAAAACAAAACCAAAATCCCCACCCTGATGGATTATGACTAATAATGCAAAGCAATCATACAGAATATGAAATGGGATGGTCAAAGGCAACAGGGTACCAAAGGATGCACTTCCGCTGTTCATTAAAAACGTACAAATCTGCTTCAGGAGATTTGATAAACATTGATTTTGCTTGTGAAGAGTAGAAGATAAAAAAGCAGCCCCCCTCCTCTTTTTCTGCAAAATGAAAGGAACTGATGTAATTGTTCTAAATTCAGTACAATGAAGTGCTATCGGACCACTGCCAGCACTGTATTTCCTGCCAGTGTCTGCTCCTCCAATCAGTTTAATTATGAGCAATTGTTTGGGTTGTGCTGTGAAGAAATATTAGAGAATGGAAAAAAGAACATACTTCAGGTCATTATTTTGTAACTGATTCATGGTTTGGCAGAAACCATTAACTAGATTTTATGCTTTACAACACTGTAATAGTATCAGCGTGGATCAACCTTGCCATATAAGCACATAGAGCACAAATCCACCATTTATTTTGACAAGGTTCTGGTTGAAGCATTTGAAAAATGCTGAAATAACATCAGCCATTGGCTAGAATTTTAGGTTAATCTTGTGTCTGCTCTTATCCAAGGGATCTAAGCAGGCCATGAAAAAACTGGCTATTGTTAATGCCTCCTATGTTTATCTGTCATGTCAAATTTTGGTGATGATTTTTCATGTGCTTGACGCACATCTCATGTCTTGCTGCTACATGCAGAGGCATTCTGTAATCCTAGATTGGTTCTTCTGGAGGCACAGAGTAGGGGAAGATGGTACTTTCTCCAGCATGCAAGGTTGCTCTTCTTCTGATATGGTGGGGTTTGTTTGTTTTGCTTTGTTTTCTTTTGTTTTGTCTTCCTGGGATGCTGAAGGCTTACCTGAGCTAACTGGATTGCTCAGGAAGTGAGTGCTGGTTAAAGTGCCCCTCAGCCTGGGTGGAAAGGGGTGAGTACAGACTGGTTAGGGTGGTTACTTGGGCAGAGCTTCTGTGCCAAATGGTTTTGCTACAGAGTTCTGCAGGACAAAACCCAAAATGCCAATTAGCACTGCTTGGCAGCCTGGTCAGCTGCCAGGACAGGAGCCAGCTGGGTATGGCACGCAGTGCTGGAGGTGAGGAGGGCTTCACACTGCTGGTGCTTATTTAGCCACCCTTGGTGTCATTCCTCTGCAAGCAAGGGATTTTAGATTTCAGGCTTTGTCAGATAATATTTACCAGAAAAGCTGGAAAAAGAATCCCTTGGAACACAGAAGATGCAGAATTTATAACACCTGTGGCAAGTGTTAGTTTTCATGGGTTCATGCCTAGATCTGATATATGACATGCTGCAACAGCGTGCTCCCTCCAGGAATGTAACATAAACTAGCCTGATCTGGATCCTATTCCAACAGAAAACAAAAGATGCACTTGTTTTCAGATTTGTTAATGGAAAATATTCTTTTTCCACTCCGATTTGCCTTATGTACACTCCTATGCTTTCTGATACCAAAGTGAATCTTGGATAACTAGCGCATCTCTCCTTGCACTGAGTAATATGGGATAAAAGCAAATAAATTGGGTAAATGCCACAGGTGACACTTTACATTTCTGCTGTCTTTAGGTTATGCACATTTCTTAGATGTAGTTTAAGTCTGCAGAATTCAGTGGGTACAAGGATTCAGCTCCTTGTAAAAACAAGGGGATCCCGCTGCAAATTATTCAAGACTGGGTCAGCTCTGATTCCACAGTTACAATGTGAGCAACGGTAATTTCTGGCAATGAAGTTCTGCATTTCACCAAGTACAGAAATAACAGCTACAGAAATTGTTCTGCATTTGGATGCTATGTTTAGTATTTCCATGTATCTGCAAAATCCACTTAGCCTGAAAATGTTATATGGTAGACATTTTAAATGCAAGAGAACATATTTGCCTGACTAGGTGGTGTACCTTTGTTACTTAAGTGTGACTGGGAAAAACATTTTCCACTAGGAAGTCATGTTTCCTGTGAATATGAAATCCATCCCTTCTTGTAGAGATGTAACAGAAGGAAAAGTAGCACTGGTCATTAGCAGGGCACGGAGACTGGGGAAAGAAAACTGATGTTTGGAAAAGTAGGATCAGAAATGTAAGGGGAGATAAGGAGATGAGAGCATGTGATGTGTCATAGATCTTACCAGAGAAGAGTAGAGAAGAAGAGGATTAAAATCTTACCATCCTAAATCAATTCAATCTAATAAAACCATGAAAAATGATTGTGTTGCTGCCAATGACATAGCTAATGAGTAAGGGCAGAGGTGGGTTTCATAAAGAACTTTCCATTACTACGAATGTTTTTAAGCATTGTATTTTGACAACAGTCTAAAAATAGAATTATTTATGGTGCCAGATTTATAAGTGCTTTATTTTTTCCAGCTGTACCCTTACAGAGTTGCCCAGAAAAGTCACAGATTTGAGGGCATGGCGATCGTCTGCTCTGTTGCCTTGTGCTGTTACCTTCTTCTATGGTACCCTCAGAAATGACAGAAATAACGAGATTTATCCAGGTTTTCAGTAGTCATTTACCAGCCTGACAATGCTGCTTAACATGACTTGCTAACTGTAAGCTTTTAGCCGCATGGGAAACTGTCCCTGACATCCTCTGGCTGTTCAGTGTTGAACCTCAGCTTTTGTGTTGCCTCATCAATGGGTTATGTGATATCCTCACAACTCTTTGCTTTTGTTTGTGCTCAGCTGCCTCTTTTCCTATACCATTTACAAGTGCATTGAAAGGCACATGTCCCTACAGGTTAATAACTCCACCGCAAAAGCTTTTTTTTCATTTCTACCTTTCCTCCTCCATCCCCTAAAAATAATACTAATAATTCATAAAGGATCTCCATTCTTCCTTAATGCCAATCTGGGTTTATTAGGACTCTTTGTGAAGGACCTTGTTACAAGCAGCCTGGAAATCCAAGAGAACTGCTTCAAGTACCTTGCTCCAGCAGTAACTCTAGGAGTTTGTTGAGGCATGACTTCCCTTTTTCCTAGGAACGCTCTTCCTCAGGCTATCGTATTTGGCAGTGTGTCCGCTGATTCTATTTCTTGCTGCAGTTTCTACCAATTTCTCAAATCCAGGGGTCAAATTTACTGGTTAGAAATTCTTCAAGCCACACAGACCTCTGAAAAATTAACCCTGAATTTGCCAGTTCACATTTTTCTGCTAATGTAACTGTTCCATACAGTAGCTGAAATTGGTTGTTACCACTAACGAAGAGTTTTAGTCCCTATATAGCAGTTCCCAAGAAAGATTTATTTGATCTTTGCATATAGCTTAGTATATAAGTGATCTATAGCATATACAGTGTACGACAGGAATTAGACTTCTGCTGAGAGTCACCCTCTGTGTTTACACCAGAGTTATGCAGTGCCTGAGAACAAATATCCAGTCACATCCATAGTGTTAAGCTGTTGGGAAGGTCTCTGGTGTGGTTTTGGCCTCAGATAACTTTTACCCTTGTTAACAATTCTTGGTCACAGATTGGGAGCTGGGGGCAGTCTTCATCCTGTGCTAACAGCTGATTTGGATGCAGCCTGCTGTTTTGGAGAGCTGTTTTAGTGGGAGGGTTGGGAGCTGCTCCATGGCAGCTGTGTGGGGAACAGTCCCAGTTGTGGCCGCTACACAGCCACAGGCCCAGTGCTCAGCGTGTCATGCAGGGGACTCTGCTAGGCAGCAGCCTACAACAGCTGATGGGTGATGGGTTGCTCATTTTTCTTCCAAAGAACATCTCAGCAAATCCCAGCACATCTCCCACGAACAGCCGAGTGCACTGTAGTTTATTTGCGGTCTTATTTATACTTCACAGTCTTAGTAAGAGGTCATTTGGCTCTTGTGCTCTCCCCCATCTCTGTACGGTGATTTCTCCTGAAAGCTGCCACTGCGCAGTGCTCGTCTGCACGTGTAGCTGCTCGCCTTGCTCATCGGCGCGGTTTCCTTGCTCCACGTAAGGTGCCTCGCTCTCCTCCGGCAGCGCCAGCTGCATGCGTGTGGTTCTCAGCTGGGGGCCACATGTGTTTTGGATTTGGTACTTGGTCTCTTCAGTTGATTTTTCCCTGTTGTTCAGTCTGATTACAGAGTCCTTAGTTCTGCCCTGATGCACTGGGATAAACACTCCCATCCTCACGCTGTGCTCGTACACAGTGATTGTGTTCATTATTGTGCTCATCTCATTTTTTCTGACTACGCTACTCACATTCATAATATTTTATAGATCCAATACAGTGCATTGACTGATTTATATTTCTAATGGTTTTAGAGAGCCTTTTTTTTTCTTCAGAAGACTCCTTAGTTTCATCTGATTTTCACATGTTTAAAATAGACAAAAGTCTTTGAGCTGTGCTGATACTTTCTCTCACTCTTTCCCCATGTCTTTTTCCCTGCAGCACTCTTTGCCCAGTCACCCAGTGAGTAAGCTCATCTACCAAATCTGGTCTTCCTAAAAGGACAAGGGGGCCTCCAACAACTCCTCCATACAACAGAAAGCAGCAGCTACCTGTGTAGGCACCCACAGGCAGGTCCTTCCTACCCAGACCACTTGCCTAAATTTAACAAGATTTAAACTCCAGAGAGATATCCCAAAGCATCCTTTCTTTCCTTCTTGGGCAGCTAATAGACCTGAACTGTCCTCTATCACATGCTGATGCTGCAGTATGAGGGATAGCTGCAGTGGGAGCACACCAAGGGCCGGACCCCCACCAGAGGAGCAGGGACGTTTTGTGCTGGCTCCAGAGGGGAAGAAGAGCAGCTGTGTGGCTGTGCCTGGCCAGTGTGTACAGCCCAAAAGGAAGATTAATTGACAATCTGGAAGCATTAAACTACCCCTGAGACCCAACCTAATATCTCTATGCAGGCCGTTGGCCTTACAATATAAAATCAAAACTTGTCTGTTTTCATATCCTGTCTCTGCCACTGGCCAACAGCAGATGCTTTGGCTAATGATGTTTATATCCTGACCATCTTGCTGAGTTAGTTGGTGTTGCTAAAATGACAGTTTACTGTTCAGTACATAACTTAAGATCCATGGAAAAAAACCCACTATGTAATACATTACACATCAGATAGTGTAAGAGACCCTCTGGGTACTACTATAATACAAATGATTTCAACCTGCCAGACTATTTATTGCAAATGATTTTTTTTTTCCCCAAAAAATAATGTAGTGCCCACAGAGTCCTTTTCATGGATTTCTCAGTCACTTCTCACCTCAAGCTGTCAGCTGGAGTGTAAACCCTGCAAGGCAGACCAGCTTTTCAGCTTTGTGCATATTTTTTTTTTTTTTTTGTGTTTTACAATATTCTGGTTTTATAATACTTTTTTGTTGGTTGGGCTACTTTACTATGCAAATCTATAAATAAAACAAAAACTGCTTAGGTCTCTTCAATGCTCTTATCAGAAAAATGATGTATTACAACATAAATAGTAAAAAAAGGCCTCTTTTTTTTTCTAATTATAGAGCAGTTTTCCACAAGCTTAGCAATGGAAATACTTGACTGTAGGAATCTTATGGTTTTGCTTTTGGGGGTTATTGGCTCATGATTCAAATTCAACTTCTGCCTTTTAGTTCATTTTTCTGGTTTGCCTCATGAGAGGAATTCTCTGTTTGTTTGCAACCTGCTGTCTAGCTGAATATGTGAAAAATGTGAAAATAGAGTTTTATGAGATTTCTAATAGACTTTATTTCTGATCAGGACTTCTTCACAAACATAGATTTTTTGTTGTTGTTGTTGTTACATCTATTTTTTAAATTCATGCCTTCTCTCTGCTGTATCTTCTTGCTTTGTTCTGATGTGTCTCCTATCTAAACTGAAAAAGCTCCAGCCTTACAAAAATGCAATGCTATTGCTTCCATGTCCTAGGTGAAAATGCAAGTCCTTGGAACAAGGGCCGGGCTGGGTGTGCTGCTCTCTCCCCTGGGCACTAACCTGCCTCCCATGGCTTTCCAGGGAGAGCTAGCTCAGAAGCTGAAACCCCTCAGGGAGAAGGAACAGGATAAGATCCTAGACCTGAAAAAGAAAGTGTGTGAGAAGAGAGGCCCGGAGTTCAACAACTGGATCAATGCCTAGGATGTGTGCTACCACGTGGATCAGGTGGAGGAGATTAAGTACAGTGTGGACAACAATCTGCTGAAGGAGTACTTCCCATGCAGGTGGTCACCATGGGCCTGCTGGCCATCTACCATGAGCTGCTGGGGCTCACCTCCTATCTGGAAGAGAAGGCTCAAGTCTGGCATGAGGATGTCCAGCTTTACACAGTGAAGGACACCTCCTGTGGGGGGACCGTCAGCAAGTTATGCCTGGACCTGTAGCCGTGGTGAGGACTTGAGCAAGCCAAAATGAAGGAGAAGGGTTGTGGCAGTGGGATCAGAGCCTACCATGTGCCTGGGTCATGTATCTACTGTGCTCCACGTAGGGTTAAATGATTCCTTGCTCTGAGATGGCTGTGTTGATGGTCTGGATCTTTCCTAGGCAGAGTTTGCCAAGTTCAGCAGGACACAAGTGGAGCACGACTTTGCTGAGGCACCATCAAAGATGCTGGAGAGCTGGGTGTGGGGGAAGGAGCCACTGCTGTGCATGTCCAGGCACTGCAAAACTGGAAACTTGGTCCCTGATGACCTGCTGGAGAAGCTCATTAAATCCCAGCAGGCAAACACAGGTGGGTCCCTGTGGAGGCTAATATCCACATCAACAACCAAGAGCTTCTTGTCAGCCGTGGCGCTCACCACACAGATGTTTGCAAAGAGACGTGCTGGGAGAAGTCCAGCATGTTCTGGTGGACTTGAAAGACAGCAGATGGATTACAGCAAAGGCAATAGCTTCATGTCCCAGAACTGCTTGTGAGCAGTGGTGTACATGGTCAGTCTGTGTTAATTGAGAGCCAGCTGGACAGCCTGGACCTGCCTGCCTGCACAAGGGAAGAGCTGCTGTCCTCAGACCAACCTGGAGCTGTCCTTGCTGAGCAGCAGTCACCCGCAGTGCCTGTTCTCTCCTTGTTCACTGCCAAGCTTGCTGACCAGATCTGTCCACTGATTTCCCACTACACTCAATCTTTCCTACAAAACTTGCAGGAATTTCATGCCCTTGAGACCCCAGCTCTTTCACCAGATGCAGCTGGTATCAACAGCCTCAAGAATCATGCATGTCTCCTTCCCTTAGGGAGCCTGGCTATCATTAAGACACCTTTACTGCAGATGCCTCTCTAACACTGTGCTGCCCCAGGTGTGCTCTGTCCTGACTTATTTCAATTTCTGAAGTGAAAAAAGCAAGCACTTTCCCTGCCATCATCTCTGCAAAACCTCAAAGAAGACAACAAAGGCACTTCCAGGAAAGTCCTGGCACACAAACTATGCCCATGGGCACATGGACTCCTAAGGAACCAGAGTGCTGGAGGCACACAGCAGCCATACGATGTTGCAGGCACCACTTACCCTGTCAGTTATGACAGAAACCTGGCTCCACCCTGCTCCATCCCCACTGCTTGGCCCCTGTGCCTCTGGCAGGGGCATCTGGCACAGAGGGGAGGGGACCACACAGCAGTGTGTGGAGTTTGGGGTGGTGTGAGACCATGGTGCTCCTGTGTAGGCCTTGTGGGCTGCCCCTGTCCCTCTTGTTCCCTGTCCCCATGCCAGGTTTGTATGTGTGGATGTTGCAGCTGGAGGACAGCTTTTCTGTCAGAAGCATCTTCGGTGCCCAAAGTCACTGGCTTTGCAGATGAACCTGAGAAATTTACCTCTTTGAAAGGTTTGGCCACTTCTCTCTTGGCATCCAAAGGACAAAGATAAAATTGCTGAAGCTGAGGGGTGGTGCACCAAGAAAACAGTCCTGTGAAGCTGAAGGATCACCACCCTTCTGATGGGACTGCTGTATCCTCTCTGCTGGAATCAGGTCGTGATGTTGGACTGAGGATCTGAAACAAGTCTCCTCTCTAGGGTCAAAAAATTAAAATAGAGCTCAAGGGAAAGAAAATTTATACTACACAAATTTCAATGGCTGATTATTAACCATTGGCCCCTGCAAAGTCTAGAAAAACAGTACCTGTTGAACTCAGCTCTGAGTTCTGTAAATGAGGTAATGCTGCACTGCTTCTGCATTAATGCTGCTACTTTTTCTAATGGTGTTTCATGAGGAGTGATTTTCCACCACATGTATTACAGATCTGCTGCTAAACATTATTTAGGTACAGGCTACTGGTAAAACCAAGTTGGAGTACTGGGAATGAGGGAGGAGGTGGCAATCTCTTACGACCTTGGAGATTTCTCTGCCGTATCTACCACACCAAAGATGCGTTCTTCCCTGTAGAAATTAAAACAAACAAACAAACAAAAACCACAAACAACCATGGAAAGCCAAATAAAAATAATGGCTACTAGCCTGTTTGAAGCCAAAAGTACCCTGTGTGGACCATTCTTCAGGAAAATGGCAGTTTAGGCTGTGTGACATGGTGAGCTCTGGAAAAGGGATAAAAAAAATAGACTGTGGCAGAAGTGGACAATGTAGCTGGTGTCTCAAACTCTCTCACAAAGCTGAAGGTCAAGAGCTCTAAAGAAGCCCAGTCAGTAAAGGAGGTTAGCTTGACAGAAGAATCCATAGATGGTAATAAAAGGAAGCAATTAGAACAGCTGCTCCCACGGTATGCTGCTGTGTTTTCCAAGAACAACGAAGAATTTGGATCACAGGATTGAGTGCAATACTGCTTTATGTTAAACCACTGAAAATTCTTGTGAAGCAGTGCTTACGCTGGCTGCCCTACACTCGACAAGTTGGGTAGAAATGTTAAATTACAAGCTGGGGCATGACCTGACTGTACATCCTACGGTGCTGTTGGCACCCTCTGTGGTCCACACAGTTCTGGGTTTCAATTTTTGCTATCGATACACTTGCTACCTTTGAAGAAGCTTACTGGTACTGGTGCAGTGGCATGAACAGCTTCTTTTAGGATCTCTGTTGGCCCAGAAGCAGGTCAGTTCTCTCTGTTGTGCCCACACAAGAAAACAACCCCTATGCTGGCTGCAGGCCAGAGCTTCCTGGGCATTGCTTTGGATGGGATGGTGTGATGTGGTTTCACCCAGTTGGCACGTACGCACCACACAACCATTCACTCACTCCCTGGCAGCTTGAGAAACAAAAGAGAGCTTGACTTTGTGTAAGCACTGCTCAGCAACAACTAAAACACTGGTATATCAGCACTATTTTCATTACAAATCCAAAACATAGCACCATACAAGCTACTATGAAGAAAATTAACTCCATCCCAGCAAAACCAGGACACGTGTAAAGGCTGCTGAGGCTTGCACCAAACGTGCACACCTCCGTAAGCAGTACTCATCACTCCATCCATCCCTCAGCTGCTTCCCTCAGAGCCAGGTAGGTGTTGTGGTAGCACACTTCTAGCACTCTGGGTGTGTTAGCCTTGGTGCACTGCCAGCCTTGAGCTGGCCACACACACGTGTGCTGCTGGAGGAGCTGGCAGGGCTCATCACAGCCAGTGCTGGAGCCAGCTCCACAAGCCATTTTGGTGTCTGCGCAGCACGTTCCTTTTCCTTCTTCCTTCTACCTAGACGTATACTATTTAGGTTTTTCATTCTTTTGAGTAGTCCCTCATTTCCTTAGGTGAAGTTTATTTTAATTATGTAAAATCTCAGAGGAGACTTGATACTGTGTGCTGGCTATGGAAAGTTTAATCTCCAGCCTGTTCAACATAGATGCTTATTTCTCTGTGTGGTATACATTCAATTTAAAATTTGGAGGAAAAGAGGGCTTTTTGTTTGCTTAATTGGTTTTATTTTCTTTTTATTTTGGTACTAGCTAGAATCTAGTAGGATTGGTTATGTCTGAGAATTTAAAACACTAGTCTTTGTGTCTACTTCTGGATTATTGCAAGTCTCCTGAATTAAGTCAAGACATAGGTGGGTTTTCCCACTACGGTGTTCCCTTCAGGCTAATGTGTGCTCTGATTTTGAAAGATCTTTGTATGCTTTGTGTGAACTTCACATATTTCTCTAAAATGTGGAAGAAACAGCTAATATTAGAAAGAGAGATTGTAAAGCTTGTAACTGTGCCAGAATCTAAATCTGGAGTGGCAAAGGTATGCAATCATTTAAAAGCAGAAATCTAACCCGCTCCTGGAGTAGTCTGGTACAAATTAGTTGTTAAAGATTGTTGATGTTAATGGCATGACTAATACAGGTACATACCTCTCCCTCCCACAAGGATCTTCCCTCAGCCGTGGTTACCCCACCTGTTTGCTAATTGTAAACACCGACTTGGGCTCCTCATTAATCTCCACTTAGAAATGTGATCAAGACCAGCATAAGTGTGAACAAGACCAGAAAGAAAGCAGTGTAGACATTGAAGGAAGTGAAATGGAAAGAGACATATGGTGATTGAAAAAAAAATATAGAAGCTTACGGTTCTGGTGCAAATACTCTAAAAATTTTACTGACAAGTGGAAGTAGTTCAAGTGGGAGATCTGTCTTTTCAGAAGGGCAAATGAAGATAATTTAGGAAGCAAAACATAGGTAATTTTCTGAGTGTTGCCAAATTGGTAGCAGAGGATATTTTTGACAGTCTATGTAATGTGAGGTTGGTTGTTAGGTGTTACTACGTAGATTCAGAACACTCTTGCCACCCCAGAAAATGAAGTTTTGGAGATGGGTCAGAGAAAGGGGAGGAACCAAGAAAGGGAGAAAGCTTAGAAGCTTTTATCATGGAGATGAGCTGGTTGAGACAAGCATGCAGTTGTGGAGGGACTATTACGCCAGGTTGTATGAATCAAACACTGCCCTGGAAAAAAAAAAGAAAAAAAAAAAAAGGTTTTGTAGGCAATCATAAGCCAAACTTAAAAAGTGCAATTGGATGCTAAATTTCATGACAAACTGGAAGAAATAGAAGAATTGCAAGCTGTGAAGGAATTTGGCAGTTCTCAGTACTAAAGAAAGGTATCTGAAATGTCAGTCAGTGAAGACTCTGTGGATTTTGCCAGAGTTCGCTAGATAATTGGTCAAAGTGAATAACAAAGCTTCAGTCTTAAACCATCTATTATATTATTTAATTCTCTGTTACAGTTATGATGATAGTTTTTTAATAGTCTTGAGATTTTCCTCCTGAACTAACTGTGAGGCATCTGTTTCAGCATACACTTGTATATGTTTAAGTAATTTTATTTGTACTTCTTCCTTAGATTTTCACTTGGCGTAATTTATAACAAGACAACAGAAAATGGTATAGTGGCAAGATAGGAAGAAGTAAAACCCAACCCTCAAAGCTTTGTAATGGTAACAGAAATACTCTAGTTTGTCACTTGTAATGTAGTGAAATAGTTTCAGAACAGCAATGTACATTACTCTAAGAAAACTTAAATTTGCTGTCAAGTCTGTATCATCTAATAAGAGGTAGCATCTCTTTTCCTAAGTCTATGTGGGTGACTATCCCGTTTTCCTACACAGGACCACTGATTTTTTTCTTTGGGTATCTGTGCTACAGTCCCCAACTACCTCAGTTGCATCCCCAGTTATATTTTTCCTGGGGAAGTCCTGAAAATAAAGTTTAAAAGCATAGGTTCAGCAATGAGATGCAAAGTCAGGAGTGCTGAATAATGAGATCTTGGGAGTAACTACTTTGGTATTTAACATACTGGTGAAGTTTCAGATGTGGTTTTGCAGACACTGCACTTTCAAGAAGGATGTGGCCAATTGGACAGAGTGCATAAGCAAACATGACTGACAGGGGTATGAAAAATCATGCCCTATGAGCTGGAGGCACCAGGGCTGTTTAGACTAGAGAAAAGAAGAGGTGTGATAACAGTCTTTGTTAAAATATTTTAACAGATGCTTCAAGGAGGAAGGGAATAAATTCTTTTCTTCATTGGGGAAAGCACAAGAAGAGCAATGGTCTTAACTAGCAGAAAGGGAGATTTCTCTTAAATTTCAGGGAAAAATAAAATGTTCCAATGGTAAGGATAGCAAAGTACTGGAGGTTCTTGTAAGGAGTATTGGGAGGTGGTAGGATCCCCTCGTTAGAATTCTGTAAAATAAATGTCTGTGGTGAGCTGCATAGTCTCTTAAGGAGACACTCCAGGACGACTGTCCTTCCACCATGACACAAACAGAGCTAACAAGGGAAAAGCAGGGCCTTGTCCCATGCCAGGTGCTTCTCAGTCACTGGGGGAGCAACACCTGCCTTGTGGTAATGCAGAAGAAAGCTGCTAGGCCTTTGTGAAAGGAAGCAGGCCTTGGGCCACAGGTAGGTGTCCGCTCTGTGGGTGCGGCAGGCCAGATGCTGCTGCTCAAGTTAGACCTTGCCTTGACGCGAGCAAGGTGACTTCTTGAGTCCAGCTTCTTTCTCTTTTCTTTTGTTCTCCAAAGATATGAAAGCAACTGGGAAAAGGCTGTAACAAGAAGCATTGTAGTAGTGGTCTTATTGCTTATTTTTGGAATGCCCTTTCCTGGTTACATGTATTTCCTTGCCCACCTTTCAGCTTTCACGGACACCCCTTGGGCAGCCAGGGGCAATCTTTTGGGCAATCTCCACCCGCTTTCAGGCCCCAGGTCCTCTAATTAACATTTCATAACATGGACATCTTTATTGAAGGTGCATGCTTGCAGTGCTTGATGTAGTTTTGCTACGTAACATCTCTTTATAGTCTAGACACTCTTCATGTCCCGTCATACCCAGAATATCTCTTTGTGAACTGCCACCTTCTGCTTTCCTTAAGAATTATCCTGAAATCCGTACATGCAGGAAGGCAGTGAAAGGCTGGCAGAACTGCTCGAAGGTGTGAGCTTATCTGCTTCATTGAATAAACCAGAGAAGCTCGCTGCAGCTCTCCTTAAAAAGCTCAGTCATACCTACAGCAGATGATTAGGGTATAAATAATCCATTTGGCAGGGTTAATACAAAAATACCTCTTTGTTGCTCAGCACTTGTTTTTCATCCATTTTCTTGGTTACGCTGCCTCACTGCCTCTGGCACCCACTATTTAGTTTCTATTTGGGGATTTTCCCTGAGTGAGTGCTCTCTGGGGACTGTAAGGATATTGGACTTTCCTTTACAACTAGATTTGTTGCTGGTATGCACATGGCATGTTAAGCGAGCGGAGATCCCATTCACCAGCTGCACTATGAAATCATGCACATCTCATAAGACAAATCTTAGCAGCTAAGACTATGTATGTCACATCAGGTAGGTACATCCTCATCTCTGCTTCTTCCTTGCAAATACCTTCTAGCTGTCTGAGAACCTCAGACTGTAAATCATCTCCTGAGGCTGTGTGCTCCATGGAGTTTTGTTCTCTAAGCCTCAGGGATCAGTACAAATTTAAGGAATGAAGCTTTCCTCCTTTTCCTGAGAGTCCGCCCTGGCCATCTGGCTGCATGCCTCATGGCTTTTAGCCTCAGCCAGAGGGCTAGACAAAGGAGCCATTCTGCAGTTCGGATTGCAAGCCTATACAAAAGCGGTTAGATAGGCATCTCTATCTCCCTCCCTCCTTGAGGCTGGGGCAATAATTTAGCATGCGTGCCCCCTGCGGAACTGGCATTGTCTGCTGCTTCTCTGCTCACCATTCTGCGGGGCTTCTTGCTTTCCTGCACATACTCGCATTATTTGTCCCAGCTGCAAGGTGCCTCCTGTCCTGCTATCATTCACTCCCTTCCTTGGCAAGCTGCTTTTCTTTTCCCCAGCTGCAGCTTTTGCCACTCCTGCTTATAATTCAGGAAATGGAGCCCATAACAGGAAGGTGTTGTTCCACCAGGGCAGTAGCTCTGTCTCCCTCACCTCCTGGTGAGACCTTGCTGGTTTTGACCCTGCTGGACCCTCCCTTGCCATACAAGCAATTTCTCTAAAAAGGACTGTGTTACGTTGCCCAAGCATCCAACAATTGCAAGAAGCATCTTATTTGTCCCTTATTTACTGCTTGTCTCTGGGCTCTCCATGAGGTGCTTATTAAAATACAATAGTACCTGGTGTATTTTCTCCCCAGTGGTATTAATCTCTCATTGCAGGAAAAGAGTATAAATCACCTTTGCATTACTTTTGACAATATTTCTTGTTCTGTTGTCTACAACCACAGTTACAGGGATAACTACATCTGAGAGACTCTTAGCAGATATTCTGTGTTTGTGCTTTGAAATTCCCAGGTAGAAATACAGGTGAGTTTGTGATGTGAGGTTGATCATACACAGCAGCTAATGCTTTTAGAATTTGCTTTATGTGTTGGGCCTGCCAGACCTGCTTGTGTGCTCCCTGATGAGCTTTAAAGCACATACATAATCAGTTTGCTATATCCCAGGACAGAACCATTGCTCTAAATGTGCTACATGGTGCCCTGGAAAAAATAATGGACAAAAAATGATACATATAAGAAGAAAGTAATGAGTGTCAGTCAGTTGCAGAGGTGGAGCAGGGAAGTAAAAGTAAAGTTTTTTAAGGCAGGGAAGATGTTAGGGAACCAATCCAGGAATCCAGGCAATAACCAACACAAGAGACACCACAATATACAACAGCCAGGTTTCCAGCTGTGAAGAAACCTTGTGCTGACTGTCATCCTTGCAGTACCAATGTTTTGTGTTTTGTCAGGGATGGGAAGGAGCTGCTGACCCTTTAGTGGAGTGTGGTGCTACAAAGGCACTAGATGTAAGCAAGCAGAGATGGGCCACCTGGGAGCTAACGCTGGAAGCTCGGAAGAACCTCACTACAGAAGCCAGAGTGAGCATGCATGCCGTGAGGAGGACAGGGCGTTTCCTCCAGACCTGATGGGAAGCCAACAAACCTGGAAAGGAAAGACCATCTCAAGTGTTTGCATTGGTGTCTCTTGGACAACCTTGGCCAAACAGTTCAGTCCCAGGGAGCAGGCTCCATGGGAGGCTTTTTTAGCAGCTGTGAACCTGCTTATTGTGTGCACTGGACCACTCCTCCTCTTTGCTATTGTTTCACTTTTCCGGCTTTGTTCCTTTCAACATCTCCATCTGATCAGGCTCCACAACAATTAATACTACTGTAAACAACCACTTGAGACAGCTCCATATGCTTTAGAAATAATATCAATGTTTTCCAGTTTAGAACAACTGCATTGGATGAAACCTGCACTGATTGTACTCTTGGTCTTCAGCAGACCTTTGCGGTCTTCTGAAAGCGGCATGACCTCTGTCAGTTATTCGGTCAGTCTTTGCATACAGTAAAGCAGAGCAGTTGTATTTGCAAGATTTCCATTCTGGTGCCAAGGTTTGCTTTATGAACACTGTGTTTTCTGTAATTACATCTGCTACAGCATGTATCAATGAAAATAGCTTAACAAGCTGAGTGTGAGCATAAAGTAGAATTTATATGTACATGCAGGTACTTTGTGCATAGTTACTAGTCATAATTTACTACATACAGTTACATCCTATCCAATAAGTATTTATTACGGCTAGGTCATCCAGCTCCAAGAGGAAGTTGCAAATTGGCTTTATATTGAAATATCCTACCTCAGAAGTTTATTAATTTAGGAATAATGCTGCATAAAATTCTGCTCTCCATCAGTGCTTTCCCTTTTCCTGTTTGAAATTGCATCTCAGTAAGAGATCTCCTGTCTAATTTCTATTTTCCCTGAGCCATAAAGAATTTTACCTGCCCCAAAGAACCTGCTGCAAATAATCTGGAATTTAGTGCATGATAACCCTACAGAACAGCCTTGCTAGCTTGCTGCATCCCTCAGCTGCTGTCCTTGCTCTTGCAATTCAAACTGCGCTTCTGCTGTGTGATGATTTTCTTTGCTTTCACTGGCTGCAGTCAAGTGTCTGTCTGCCTTTACCAGGAGCTGATGATACCTTTGTGAGAAACACAGCAAAACCCCTTCTGTTTCTGACAGTTGCTAGATTTGCATAGGCTACCCTGTTCTGAGTTTCCTGTGGTATAACTGGAAATAATTTCATCTTGTTTTCCCTAAAGCCCATTTTCTGGGATTCTCCAGTGCACTCACGCTGTTATCTAAGCATTTAATACATACCTGCACCTAGCTACCTGATAGCTCTTACCTTTGGTTATAACTTTTAAAGTTGTACACTGGATTTTGCCAGGAAAAAATCACCTGTGGGATTCAAATTTCTCACCATAATGATTGCACCATTCCCAATGTGTGCTCCTTTGTGCTCCTCAGTGCTGCAGCACGAGCTCTTGAGCTGACTGTTGAGCACACAGCACCAGAAGCACAACAGTTGTCACCCTTTGGACACCGGCATCTGCTCCCTGCTCCTCCAATGTCACCTCCAGAGCCAGAGACGGTCTGTGGCAAAGGTATCACCAGCTCCATGTAGGGACTGAGCAGATGCTGGAGGTGTAACACAGCCTCCTTTGCTCCCTTCCTGGATCCATATCAGTATGTTGTGCTTCTTTGTTCTGCCTTCTGCCTTATTGTCATTGTAAAAGTCAGTAGGAAATCTCATTTCCAGGAGAATGCCCCAAACATTTGGTAAAGAGAGTGAATATTTTATGGCCTATAAAACACTTGCACACTCTTTAGTTAAAGATCTTTTACAGCTCCTGTGATTTAGACTGAAGACTTTTAGATATTCTGTATTTTCTTATCAGCAATCTTTCCACAGTCAATCTGTTCCTACATGGAAGACTATTATCAGTAACTTTTCATGAGACATCACTGTAAAATTCATATATTTGATATTCAGATTTTACTAAAGAGAACTGTATAAAGTCCATTAAGAGGCACATTAAAATATTTTCCTTTTTGAATCTGGCTTCCAGCTTAGGACACAGACTCCAAGCTATTCCATTAGTACTGCTGACTCCCCTTTATATTAAACTAAGAGCTGAGATAACGTGCACTCATAGCAAATGAATGATGCAAGATGATCAGTGTGCCAATACTGCTGTGCTGGAGATATGAAGTTGGATTTAAACCACTGGTAAATTTATGCAAGCTTTCCAGAGGAGAGCGGACTAGCCGGCTGTGAGGCAGAGCATTGCTACCCTCCTCCTCCCAGTGCGGATGTCATTAGCTCTGGAAAGAATGGGAGCACCACAGAGTTATTTATACAGGAAGCATTGTTTGTTTTAAGGCACGATCTCTGATGTGAAAAATAGTCTCAAACAGTCTAAAAACTTAACTTCCAACTAAAATAAACAAATATGCAATATATTATAAGTCGAACAAAGAAGTACCGAACTTTTCCAAGGTTTTCGTGAAAGCTTTTGTTGGGACAACTCAGTGATGAAGCTATTAAATGAGGAATCTCTTTAGTAAATATTTTGCTGCCCTCCACTGGACCACTAAGAGAAAATCCCCTGCTAGTACATGTGCCACAAAGAAGTGAGATCCTTTTGCTTCAGACACATTTGAGGTACTGTGTTTTACCTGAAGAAGTTAGGTTGAATGTGTGAATATTTTCACTGCTGATTTTATTCTGACATTTCAGTATGAAACAGAGGATGTGGAAGCAAGACTGAGAAACATTAATCTATTTGTTTAAAGCCAAAGAAACGAGGTGTGGTTCTTACCAGGCAACAAAAACTGACCACATGACGATCAAAGCCTGAAGAGCCTGAAACCCGGTGGTAGTTATTCATGTGTGGACGTCCCAAGGTTTTTTCAAATGTTCATGTGATTTGCATTTGTTATCTCAGTATTGTAACTGGAAGGGTTACTACTGAACAGGTTTCAGCTGAAGTTTTAGCTTTAAGGCTGCTTAATAGCTGCCGTGTTGGATTTGATTGATTTCAGTTGACAATTAGACCAAGGCATGCCAATAGTCTGATTCATTTTTTACTTCACTGCTTCTCCAAATGATATCTTTTGCTATTTTTTTTTTTTTTTTTTTTTTTGCAAGTTCTCCCTGAGATAACAAATAATCTGTTGGAAATATGTTGTACTCTTTACTGGTAATTTTAAGAGGAATACATGTAGATCTATCTCTCTTCATTAAAGAGGTACAGGAGACAAAATACAGTCCTCAAACCTATGGACAAATATGCTATGAAAAAAAAAAGGTCACTAATTGTAGTGTTTTAAGTCAAGAAGTTACTGCAACATGCACACTCAGTTCAAGCCTGTAAATCAGGAGTATCAAGGGTGGTATTATTTTTTTTTTTAAACATAATAATTCTCTGGTTTCTCTCATGATTTTATGTTTGGATGTAGGTTGTATATAGTAAAAGTTAATTACCACTAAATTTGGTTAAGGTAAGAGGGAGATTTCTGTTCTGGATGAGAGAATGGGGAGCTTCTGATGAACCACATGATCAAAAGCTGTTGCTTCTTATGGGAGGGATGGGCAGCTCTCATAGCTGAAAGCACAGGCTTGGACATCACATGCTAAAATATCTGGTCTACCAGGAAGAAAGGAATTTTTGAGCATTTTAGGTCTTGATGGGAGCTGACAGTAACTACTACCACATGTATTCCCTGAAAATTATTATAGTGTTGAGTGAGGAGATACAGCCAGGTACTGGTGAGCGTTACCTGGTCCCCTGGTGCTGCAGTTAGTTACCCAAGCAGACACAATATAACCCAAGAAACACTCAAAAAATGTTTTGGGTTGCTGGAAACTATTCAGTTTTCATATTCTCATGTAAATAAAATACCAAACATAATTTGTTGGGGTTTCTGGGGCACCGAGAGGCACACAAACAGCCTGTTTTGGAGTTCTTTCTGGTGTCAGACATAGTCTCCCATTCCTCTGTCCTGATGTCCCAGGATAGCCTAATATGAACGTCACCATGGGGACTCCTTAAGGTGGGATAAGAGGGAGAAATAGAAAAATGGTTGGTGATGGGTCACTCAGCTATGACACTGATTGTTTCTTTTTTTTTTTTTTTTTTTTTGTTTGGTATCTGTAGAAGTCAAAGAGAACCAGCTGGAAAAACAAACAAACAAACAAACAAACAAAAAAAACACCTCAAAAATCCATTCTATCTGCAGCTGATATATTTGTCTCAGGTCTACCAAGTCCTTCTAAAACATTGCATCTTTGTTACTATAAAATGTCTCACTGGGTCCAGCAGAATCTTATATGTGTGAACAGAATTGCCTCCAATATGGAAAATAGTTATTGTGTTTACTTATGCCTTAAAATCATCAGCAACAATTTATTTTACTATAATGATTTAAGACTGTTATTAACTCTTGTGTTAAGTAATAAACATAGACAGCCATAAATTCTATAGTAGATATAAGTAGCAGCTAGAAATATTTTGTTTGATTTTAGTTCAACAGATACTTTTTACTACTGGACTATAAGTGACTTGTTGAAACATTACAGAACTACATATAGGTAAAATGAGGAGATTAAAATCTTCTAAGGAAGACTCAGTAAGTGTGAAATCTGGAGCCTTGAGGATGGTTGAGCAGTTTTTACCAACTAACCAAAGCTAAGTTACACTGCCCTCCCAGTGTAACTGGGAGATTCGTACATCTGAAAGCTATCAGGCAGATGGGAGAAAGGCAATCCAGAAATATCCTTCAGCCTTGATAAAACTTTCCAGGCAACTCCATTTGGAGAAGAACCTCCCAAAGAAAAGCAAAAACCTAGGAGTCCCACGTTCCTGCAAGAAAGCAGAGTTTGTAGGTACTGCAGTGGGCTCTATTTTAATGTAAATATACATATAATTTAACAGTGACTTTTTTAGTAGCTATGAAGTGATGCAATAAACATCTCCCTGTAGTAAGTATATAGATACATAAAAGTAAGTGAATATACTAATAGAACATTTACAGCAAGGTTCTGAAAGATGGCATTTGAGACACAGTCCTTTGAACCCTATTTAAGGATCCTTATCCTGATTTTTATGGCTGCAGTGGTGTTATTTATTTGAATGTCAGTATTTAAAGTACTGTGGATATTGTTATTAGTGTTGCAACATCCTACCAGTATATTAATATTCCTGTCCTTGTCCTTGATAAGTATTTGTGTATGTCAGTACACACATATCCCCTTATTCTGCCTTCTTTTTCTGTTCACAGCCAGGGATGGGCTGATGGGGGAAGATGATAATGCAGGTTGGCTGCTGCCAGACCCAGCAATTGCAGGCTTGATGCTAAACAGGTTACAGCTGGGCTCAGATGCAGAGTTTGCATCACCCAGTTGGAAGCACTCCAACACGTCTCAGCATCAGAAGAAGGATCTGTTTCTATTGACAGGCTTTGGAGGGGGTTTGTAAAGCTCATTGAGTAGTCTTTCTTTTGCTCTTCAACTGCTGTGTCCATATACAAACTTCATGTACATATATAGAAGCAGTAGTCTTTTGTGGTGGGGATATCATCATAAAAAACAAACAAACAAAAAAACACTGCAAGTCTGTCAATGGATGGTTGCAGACTGCCATTAATAGAGCTCAGAAATAGAAGTAATCGATCAGGGGGCTCAGGGAAACATGTTGAGTTTGAGAGCCTGAGTCTGGGTTACTCATTGAACCTTGTATGTTCTTGCCAGGGGTCTGATCCCTACCTCCCTACAGTCCTAAAGGAAGCAAACGTTTGCTTAGCAAATATCAGGCCTGGGTGGGCGGATGTAATAAATCAAGATGTGCTTTTCTGTGAGTAATTTTGAGGCTTATCTTTAAAATGAAGTTAAGAACAAAATTCCTCTGACATCAGTAGCTATAGGGCTGGATCTTATGGTGAGAATGATAAACAGCAAATCTGTTTAATACCATACCTTTCCATGTAAAATTATGATTAATATTTGTGTAATTAAATTCAGGATATGGGGAAGAGAAAACCATCAATGTGAAATAAATAAATAAATAGCAACATTGATCATCCAGCAAGGGTCTATAGAAAAGCGGAAAGCTAAATTCTTAAAACAGACTTTTAGAGGAAACTCTAAGTGGCACCTTCAATATTTAACTTTGTTTCAACCAAAGGAGGGTTGAATTGTACTTAAATAAAGTTAAATAGCACAGGGTATTTCCTGTTCTACGTCTGGAATGTTCTAAGTACAAGTTAATTGAAATTCTGTTGCTTCTCCTACAATTACAAGGAGTTTAACAACATTAAAAATCTAGCTATGGAAGACACAACTTACTACTTTCTTACTGTGGATGATTCTTCAATCCAATTTTCAAAATAATTGCTGAGTGTATTTCTAGACTGTGAACTTATGTAGTAAAGGGTTATTTACATTTCTAGCACTTATGTATTTGTTGTTCAGTGTAGAAATAGAGCATCTTTAGAGCGAAACTCAGTGCACATTAAATAAGAGCACCTATAAAGATATCAGCTATTGTTTTTATGTATTCTGTTTTGTGTAGAAATCACTGCAATCTCTAATGCTTAAGAGATTGTTAGCAGTGGACTATCATCAAGAGTGATCAGAATTAACTACAATATTAAAGGTTTCTTCCATAGATATATGTACTGAAGGTCATACAATGCAATTTCAGGTTGTTTCAGTGCTCCTGGTGATTCTCTTCAGTACTTCATTGTGCCTGCATTTAGCCAATATGTGTGTATAATTGTGTTCTCTCTGAACCCTTTTCTCCTCATAGCTGATAAATTCTAATTTGGAGTTGATTGCAAATACTTTTACTTGTTACATAGATACGCTACAATGAAGGATGAAGAGGAGTAACAATGCTTTTTCTTCATTACTTAAACGTGATGTTTTGAAATGGAAATAGTGCAATGAATTAATAACATTAAAGCTGTTAATGTCCTAAAATAGATCTAAAGGACATTTTTTTTCTCTTTTTTTTTTTTTTCCTTTATTCTTGACAGAAACTTTTATTATAATAGGTCTTTTTTTCTTATCTTTTTTTTTTTTTTTTTTTTTTTTTTTGAGTTACGAATGTGATTCTGTGTATTTATTTCATTTGTGCATATACAGAATTGGAAGAACACCTGAACAACATCTTCATTTGGGATAAGTTTAGCTTAAATTACTTTTCTGTCTGATGAAAATGAACAGAAAAAAATATGAGTTCTGCATCTAAAGATTATGATTATGCTATTTTATAAAGCAACCCACTAAATACATTTGTCCATCTTTGACTGGGTCTGCAGCACATCCAGTGCTGTCACAGCCCATAGTCTGAAAGCTAACAGCAGTGAGGCACTCCAGCCAAGCTTACAAAACTAAACCTGCTTATAAAGTAACCAAGTGGATGCAATTGTATTTCACATGGCTGGGTAAGAAACACATTTCCTGACAAAACATTCCCTTTTTACTTTTAATTACCTATGAAATAAGCAATTGTGAAGAGCAGATTATTTTTTTCCCAGGGCGAGAAGTCATTGTTAGAGCTGGGGAAGGAAATGTCTCATACCTTCCAACTAGACTTTCGTTTTGAGAGCACATTTACTACAGAGTGTATCAGGTAGCCAAAACAAGGGGATTTATAAAGATCTCACTGAGCTTTCTCAAAGGAGAAATCAGACATGATTTAGGTGCAGCTTCAGAACTTGTGGGGAGCTGGGATTGCCTTCTCCATTCCAAACCATCATAAACTTCCAGATTTAGTAGGTGATCAGGAAATAGGTCGATAACAGTGTCTTTGTTGGACTTCCTCTGGGGCAGCTAACACCCCTGTGGGCATTGCCAGTGCTCTGCATGCCCTTGGCATCCAGGCCCCCTTTGAAAGAAGGGCAGTATCTTCACTCCTTTGAGTTGCCAAACCTGATAATTTTAAGATACAGGCCTGGAAATAACCACAGCAAATACATTTTCTGTTGGCAGCATTTCTAGATAGCAACTTCCTCCAGAGAGCAACTCGGCCACTGAGGTCAAAAAGATGGGCCAAAAATTCTACCGAGTGCTATTTTTTGTGGACCCATATCAAACAAATGAAAGTAATAGAAGTATTTCCGAATTGCAGTGTTTGAGCTTCTTCAGGAATTCAGATAGTCTGAAGGAAATAAGATAAGATAGCCGAAGAATCAAACTCAGGAACATAAGTCCATCCCCAAAATCCTACCATGCAGTGTAGGAGAAGCTCTGGGTAAGCTATAAATTAAGATCTGTGTTTTTTGTTGTTGTCATTGTTTTTATTACTATTATTGAGAGTTGAGATAATGCTAAATAAATAAATCACTGTTAAAAAGAGAAGGTGAGGTTTAAACAGTATTGGTATTAATTAAAATGTCTTGGTAGACAATGATATAGTGCCAAGTGCTTTCCACTGCCTACATTCTGGGTGGGTGGGAGGGTGTTATGTGCAGTCAATACACATAAAAGCACCTCAGGATCACTCCTCCGGTTGTGCTGGAAGGCAGCCCACCTCAAAGGATCATGGAGATGTACAACCTGCTCTTAGAGGCCTCACCCTGGTCACCTTTGTGGCTAGCAGAACGCTGCTGAATGCTCCGCAGACCCACAGGAAGAGCTGCCCTGGTGTTTTCAGCAGAAGTTTGCCTGAGATAAAAACACAGATAGTGACCTTTTCTTCTTTGAAGTCCCCAGACACACGGCTAATTAGAATCAGGAAGCTTCATGGAGCCAAATCCTTTAAATACTGATCTTAAAATTTGTTCCTCAGCATCTCTTGATGTGGGTCTCTCTGCAGCATTACAGTACCATCAAAATAGCTATGTGAAAATCATTAGAAATGTGATTTACAGAATGGATCCTTTCTGTATTTGCCAGCAGGCAGGCTCTGACAGGCCTTGCACGTATTTTTCGTGCAGTGTGGCTCACCCAAATGGCTTTCCACCAGAGTACTCCATCGTTGCAACATTTGAGGTTGTGAATGGCCATCCACAAATTTATGGCTGGTTAGTGATTCTTGATGGCAAAGACCACACCATCATTTGTGTCCTGACAGGCAATTTCTGTGTCTCTTCTATGCCACTCCAGATAAAACTCTCATGCTCAGGGCCATCATCAGTGGGAACAAAGTTTTTGATGGTACTTGGCACAAGACAGCACTGAGCGTGAGAGAAACTAATGCAAACTTATTGCTTGCGTGCCAGGAGGTCAGTTTTATCTCAGTGCATAAGGCGATCAGTGCTTACAGAAATTAATATGTTTTGCAACTGAAACCATTGGTTGATGAGTCTTCTGGTTTGGCAAGCAGCTCAGCCAGGCGGCTTCCTCCCCACGTCCCATGTTGGATGATGCTGACTGGCTTGACCAGCAAGCCTCACTGGTGACACTCACAAGTGGACTACTTACTAAAGTAAGTTTTTTTACAAACGTAGATATTCCCATCATCTCTGATGTTAACTGTTTATCATGTGATGTCTTAAAGCATGCACACTTTTTTGTTACATTCAGTGCTCTGTTTTTCATTTGTGTGTTAAAAACACTTTATGCTTTTCTCCTTTACTCTCTAGGTGATTATTTTTTTTTCCTTATTTACTGACCTTTCAGGTATCAGATAAAAAGAAAAAAAAAGTTTTTATTTTAGAGGCAGAATAATAGAGCTTTTTAATTGTAGGAAACTTGTTTTTCCTCTTTCTTGTTATGTAATTATATCTCGTGTTTTTTTTTTTTTTCCTCCTAAGGACAATTAGTATTATTTAATCAACATCTCCCTCTAGTGGTAACTACAGGGCTCAAAAAGGACCGAGGATTTCCTGCTTGAGCGCTTTTCCCTACCAGATCACAGAGCTCTGTGCAGCGCTGACAGACTTTCTGTATCTAAATGCAATACTGTGGCTACTAACCAAAACCAGCACTTCTGAATTATTTTACTGTGCTAATTTTAATGTTTTTCTTCCTAGAATGTAAGAAATTAAGAGGGGGAGAAACTAGTTAGATGAAACTTAGGTGGTGGACTTTTAACAGTGTCATTCCTGACAAAGCAGCAGACGGGGAGTGTTTGACTGCAATTTCCTTTTACAATTGAGATTTTTATTTATTGCTGAAAAAATTAGATTAGCGGAGATGTAATTGCCTCATATTCAGTATTTGATTAGAAGATTTTGCAACGTCTCCACAGGAGCTGAAAAATTGCATGCACAGTATCAGAACAGGGCTAGCAATCTGTTTTGTCCTTGATTCCTGTATTTGTTTATTAATTGGTGCCATCCTGTTCCTAGTAAAAGGAATTCTTTTATGTGTCTCCAGATACTCTTAAAGCAACTTGAAATACACTGTAATGCAGATAAAGCCTGCTTGGAAGGATGCTGTGCGCTTCCCCACACAGCACATCTGCGCTCTCTTCCCAGCACTATGACTGCTTTCACTGATTACTTAATATTAGCTTTCCAGGTCCTCTCAATTTTCTGCACTGTCTGAGAACATCCAGCTTCCTTATCGACTGCACAGCTGAAATGAGATTACATACAGAAAGAGCGAGCTCCAGGCTCCACTCACACAGCATCTGAGGTGAGGGCGTTTGGAAACTAAGATGTTTTTTTTTTCTCAATGTTTTGAGAGGAGGCTGATGTTCAAAGTGCATGCTGCCTTTGGGCAGGGTTCAGAAGAGGATTGCCTGGAGGGAATGGAGCAGAACTTCTGGGCCCGTGGGCCATCCTGGTGGTATGTAGGTCACCTCCCGAGGGCTGTGTGGGTGCCCAGCCAGTGGTAACGGAGGAGGTCCTGATTGATGTGGAAGTTATCAGAGCCCTGAGACATTTGTGTGATTGCACTCCCTGTGTTTGCCAAGAGGCAGCTCTGCCGTATGACTTTCCAGCCTTTCTAACACCCTCTGGGAGAAAGAGGCTTCACAATTCCTCGCACAGAGAAATCCAAATCAAAACCAGGACACGCCCCAGTTCCCAAGAGCTGGCTGCTGAACCCCATCTGTCTGCCTGTGCTTGGCACAGCTGGGGGCTGCTCTTCTCTCTTCCACTGCTTCCTCTCTGCCTGCCCACCCTTTGTCCTGGAAATCTTCTTCCCAGATGCCGAGGAGTGAAGACCTGCCAGTTCTCTGTTTCTCCTTTTCCTGCCTTCAGAGTTGCAGAAACTCGTTTGCCAGCAAAGCTCTGACTTTGGATTTCCCTTTTATGATTCAGAAAATAAATAATGTGTCTGTGGCCAGCCTGAAGGAAGTGCTGGGCTTGGTGTCGCTGGAAACCCATCGTGTGAGTGTGTTGGTGGGAGACTGGGTGGATGTGGAGCACCAGGCTACCAGGTAGCCTGGCAAACACGACTTGCTGTCCTTGAGGAGCTTTTCATATCTGTGTGGAAGTGCTGCTGATTCCCCTCCAAATTGTTTTTCTTGTTAATACAACTACCAAGGGCAGAAAGTACAGGTATGGCAGAATTAAAAATACCATAGCTGTATGCTTTGATTCTGATATTAAAACAAGATACTGGCATTCACATGGTCTGAGTGACCAGCTCTCTGCTACCAAGCCAGGTTTGAGGTGAGTACGGTGGGCAGACAGCCGTAACACCAGGGCTTAGACTCCTCTGTCCATCTGTGTTGGGCTTCAGTGCAGGTTTTCTGCTCCCTTTAAAAGTAAAAATCTGTCGGTCAGCACAATTTTTGGATTGCCTGCACACTGTGGTTCCACATTAAACTATAAACAGTTTCCCACACCTCTGCCCTCCGGCTGTGGAAAAGCACCAGGGCTCTAGAGACTTGGCCCTGTTTAGGCCTTGCTTGGCTCCTCTTGGTGGGGAAGAAGCAAACACCATGGCCTGTTGAGGACTGCTCTTGTGGGGTCTGAGATTTTAACCATTCATTAAAAAAATATATGCTTTGTTTCTCTGAGGGGAAAAAAAAAATAATAAAAATCCCAAGCTGAATCTTCCTTGTGTCACTATGTGTGAGTTGTCATCCTAGCAGCCAAATCCACATGGAGGAAGCTGAGAGGTTCTAATCATTGCTGTCATGGTAGGCTCTGCCTCATTACGTGACCTTATCTGTGCTGTTACAGTTTGCACACGTGTGATGTGGAGATTTCTCATGCTTTGCTGTCATGCTTGCCAGATTCTCTAGCTTCAGTACTTACTATTAGCTTGGATATTTGCTATTGCTGGAGCCACTGCAGGGGTTAATAACGGAGCAAGTGCTGTGGTTTCTGTTTGCACAGCCCCCATGTCCTCCAGGACTGCCTTGAGCAAAGGAGTAGACCAGGAAGATGTTCTAGATGCAACTAGAGGGTGAATGGAAAACGCTGCATTCAGGGGCAGTCACTGAAAAATATTCAGCAATAGTAAATTCACTTAGCGTGAAACAATACAATTGTTTGCAGAGTTCTGGGTGACCCAGGAGGCTGTGGAAATGTCATAGGCCTGGCACAATTGTACAATTTTAATAGATTTTTGTTTTCAAGTGCTCTCTGCCTAAGTTTTGTTTTGATTTCCTTAATGAGGCCAACATTTTTTCCTTAGGGAAAAACAGTTGTTGAAGGTGAGAAAGGTCTGAGAAGGTTGCATGATGGAGTAGTTTTTGCTTTCTATTCTGTATATTTTAAGGACCTGACAAGTGGGAAAAACAAGCATGCTAAATATTCATCTGGTATATTTTTATGTTAACTTTCAGAGAAAAAAATGAGTACCTTGAGAAGGAGCTAGGTCATTATTTCACCTAAACCTTTATGAGGATATTTTATCTGTAAATGGTAAATATGAAAGCTTGAGAGAGATGCATAAAATTCTTTAGTCAATAATATAAAGCTACATCCTTAGACACTTCCCTCGCCCAGCTTCTTTAAAATACACATTTTAAAATGCATTTTAGCATAAGGAACTCAGTCTGCGTGATTTCCTTATGGCTTGAAGTTACGTAATTGGATGGAAAATATGATACAAAATCAGCAAAATAAAAAATGGCAATTTGGCTGACAGGCTGATTAATGCTCCAGCATTTTCTGTGTTATGAATACGTTTCTCTTTCAAAGAGGTTGAGCTCTTTGACTGTCGTAAATTCTCCCAGCAATACCTTTGTGTGTCTCCTGTAGTTTAAGGGTATTATTAGAGTCCAGAGTTGAAATGCATGTAACATAATGTCATCGTCTTCAGTTACAATGGAGCTATAAAGTTGTTATCAATGAAAGCAGCTGTTAATATAAATGACTTTCTTCCCCTTTAGGGAGTATCTGGAGTACCTGGAAACAGAGGACAATGACAACCTGAAGTGAAAGGAGAGAAGGTTGATTGTACAACTTGTCTCCTACATCAGGCTTTTGTGTCACTCTTGTCATCTTTCCATGTCCCATTGGCCAGTTCCAACAAAACATGAAAAGAGCTATACATCTCAGAGTTAACAAGCTCTTACAAGCTCTTTGAAAAGTGACGGCTAAATACAGAAGAGGGCTGTAGTTTGCACTCCATGTTTTGGGAAAGACGAGGAGAATTCACCCTCTGTTCTGCTGGTCAGGCAGCAGATGCCCAATATACCACTTCAGGGGTCTGGGCCAGCTGCTTGTGCTGCTTTTTGCTGTGCACCAAACCATGAAAATGTTCGTAGAAGACATGGAAGGAAAATAAGGGCCAGATAGTTCTTTAAAGTGGGGATGTGTGATGATCAGAGGTCACAACATAATGAACAATCTTTAATTGTGCAGCTCAGTTGTAATTGAACTGTTAGAAAGTAAAACGCAGCTCTCCCTGCTAATGCAAGGGGCGCTAGTTGTGATTTCAAAACTGAGCAATGAATTTCAGCATTCCAATACTGTGGTAGGAAAAGCCCCAGTGTGCACGTGGTGATACCAATGGATCAGGACAGCTCTCTTCTTGTTGAGTTAATACTGAACTAGTGTTACAGGATTTTACAGAATGATATCTTACTGGTGTTGCCCTTTTTCTGATGAATTTCAGAAACCTCTCTGTGGTTACTTGCATTTTTAGTCATAGAAATTTAGTCATCTTTGTTGTCATTGTTTTTAACTATCTGCTTTTCTGTCTCAATTGAGGCTTGAATCACCTTATTCTAACGAAAATTTTCTCTTTCTTTAGATATAGAAGCATTTTTTCATTCCTTCCCCAAAGCCATATTGCTGGTTCATTCCAACCACAGCTGCATTTTGTGCATGTATGTGAACCTGCAGATGCCAGACAAGTAACATGGGAAGTGGTGTAGGAAGGTAAAGACATGTGAGTTGCATTGAGGTCTTTAGAGCAGTGTGCTACACTACTGGTGTAGATTTCCAGGGAAGGTTAACACATCTGTGTCTAATATTGATAGTTGTTATTCAATCTGTAAGGGAGATCAAGGGGAATTTGGGTTTATGGGAGTTTGGGGATTCCAAGCTATAAAGGTACTAAAGCTTTATACTAAAATGTACAATGTTCACTACAAAGCAATAAGATATACTAAAAGTTGATGACATCCTTCCAGCAGTACTATAAATATTTTAATATGTATCATAGGTATCATTAAATCCATACAGAAAGAACAACTCTCAAGCAGAGCAAATAATATCCAGGTTCATTCAGACATAATTTCCTTTTTGAACACCACTGTCAGTGTACCCAGAATTAAGATTTATTTTTTTAAAAACATTTTTTCTGGGATTTTTTGATTCCTGAAGCTCAGTCAAACCTTCTGCAAAGTCATTGCATCTCCTCTGTTGTGAGGCCAGGTCACTTTGCACTGTGCATGTAAGAAGAATCAGAACTGGGCTGCATGAGCAGAGAAGGCACAGATCAGAGTCTGTCTGTACTACTACATTCATGCTGCCCACAAATTCAGGGTTTACCCATGCAGACAGCATACATGTGTGCGCATGCGTATCTCACTTATTTGTACAGATGTATATACACACACACACACATACATATACATATGCACATCACATATATACATATGCAAGTGTGTTTCCATCAGGAAAATCCTAGACATAAATAGGACAGCTCAAAATACAGTATACTCTCAGCTAATCCAATTCTAGTTGCTAATATATGGCCCCTGTGTCTAACAGTGGAAGCAAACTTTCACAATTACAGCACTGAGGGAATGAAGAGTGTGGATGTAGCTATGGAGCAGCACAGAGCTATCTGAAGTTCATTCATTCATGTTCATTTTGGAATTAAAAGTGACAGGTGAGCTGGCTGCATGCAAAGTGATTGATGGGCTTGCAGTCAAAAGCATCTGTAGGGTTGCAGGCAGCACTGTATGGCTCAGATTTCTGATTGTGAGCCTGAGTTGTTAAATCTATACAGGCCAACACTGTGCCAGGTGGATTTACCAGCTTGGATATGTCCTCGTTCAAGAGTTTGTGGCTCAAAATACATTGTGATGTTCTCCATTGCAGTGGGCCATGATACTCTTGGTGGGGTAGGAGTTAAAGACCAGAGCCTGAGCTTGTGTCTTCTCCAAAGGACATTGTTCCTGGCAGTATCAACATGCAGCACATGACTGCTGCTGCTGCTGTGGTCTGACATGCTCTGTATCTACTTGCAATTTTATTTACTGTAGTTGGTAAAAGTGTGATGTGTGATGAAGTTAACTCTGTTTATATCTGTAGGGCATCCACCTTTTTAATGCTTTGTGTAAGCCTGACACTAAGTTGGCTTCTCTGGGAGGCAGTGGGGCTGGGAAGGGCAGAGAGGAGGGCAAGGAGCGGGTGCTCACCTTTGGATGGATGCTTTGGGATGTGCCAGGGGATAATGTCCTGCACAGCAAAGGCAGGAGCCAATGCTGCTGCTGACCTGGCTGGTGAGTCCAGCAGGTCAGGGGTTACTACAGCTTGTAAGCAAGGATTAGATCTGAGGGAGGGATAATGAGGCAAAAGGTGATGGATTTAGGGTTGTGCTGGAAGGTCCTGAGAGGAAGACATTGATTCATGAGGGAAGAAAACCATGTAGATGGATGCATGCCTCCTGGCTTGGTTTTTCCCTTAGTAGCCATTCTTGTTATAGACCTCAAAGCAGGGGATGGATCTGAAATCAGAGATCTGGCTATCACAGCTGCAGATGTTACACCATCCTATGGATTATTTGGGACTTGCTCATTTCACAGTCTTGTGGTCCTGCAAAGAAGAAAAACTGCTACAAGGGCATTGCTGCTCCCTTTCTCCTTTCTAGAGGGCAACACAGCTCATTGTTTTCTGTGTCTGAGAAAAGAGCTGTGCCACTGGAAAGAAGGTTGCTTGCATGCCACAAGCAGAAAGGCAGAAAGGAGAAAGGCTTCAGTAGCCTGCTGTCAGGATGAAAATACGCAAGTATGGCTGAAAATTACTCACAAAATAGAGGTCAGTATGTGCTGACTCACAGAGCTCTGAGTGACAAGGAAAGAGCGTAGCTCTCTAGGATGTGCAAACCTATTTCCACATCCATGGATGTGCACATCCACGCTAAGGATGTGCAAATGCTAAAGAAGCCCAGAAACAGCTTTCAGTGACTAAGCCTAGATTACCCAGTTGTAGGGGTTTTTCTCTGAGTCAAGTTTTCCATACTTGATTATGAGTTAAATTCTTCTCTTAAAATTTATTCTGATAGCTTGTGAAAGAGCCAAAGCATTCTCCATCACTAATGTATGTTGGAAAGCAGTTCAGAACATGTTTATCATTTCAGTTTGGAGTCTACAAACACAATGGCAGAAGAAAAGCAGCCCTACGGAGCTCTGATTCATACGGATGGAAAATCCAGCCATAACTGCATCTTTACTTCCACCCAGCTTTTCAGGGTCATAAAAAAGCTATGCATCCTTCTCATTAGTAAACAAGTCCTGGTTACTTTTACCCGACAAGCTGAAAATTCCCACTGGGCATTGCAGTGGAGGGCCCTTACTTGTTGCTCACGGGAGAGGGCTGCAGGTCTGCAAATACTCTGGATAGATTCAGCTCCTTGGGCTGAATCAGCTCCTTGGGCTGAGGAAGAAGTAATTTTCACTTGCCATCTGTTTATTGCTCATTTTTCTTGAGCAGATGGTCACAGTTTTTACATATTTGTTTTTCAAATGTGACAGAAGTAAAAGATTCTTGAGACATTTTATTCTGTGATCTGGTCTGGATTGTCTCTTCTGGAATGAAGTCCATCTCATTTTCACAGAAGTCATGAATTGGTGTATGCTTTTGCTTTTAGTCTAGATTTGACTTTTCAGTGAATCTTAACTTCCTTATCCAAAAATCTATGCAAGACTACTTGAATTTTTTTGACCTGAAATCATTCTAACTGGTAGGCTGTGTAACATATAGCACATGAAATAGGGATTAAATGTGCATGATATGATTGCAAATGTTGCAATTTTTATATATGTACTTACAGATACAGAGTAATGAGCTGTCTGGCTGGGATTTTTGTAGACCAGGCTAAAATCATTCTCTGGATGGGGAGATGGCCACTGGCTTCAGACAGAGCTCTTGGGGCAGTTCATAGAGCTGAATGTGCTCTATGACAAACAGGGAGAGGAGTGGAGAAAACCAGATGCTACCTCTTCTTTGCACACTGGCTGGCACTGTGAGATGTACCACAAAGTCCACATGAAACAAATACGCTGGGGAAGTCACAGGAAACATTGCTTAAGCAAAACCTCCCCGTTTTCTTTCTTTGGTAGCTGATGGTCACAGGAGTGAGAGAGATTCACAAATATGAAATCTGAACAGGGAGCAAGCGGCCCTAAAGGAACTGCAGCAATTCCTGGAAGCCCAGGCCTGGCTGGTCTCCCTGGGGCTGCTGGAGTTTGAATCGTCACTAATTACTGCAACAGAAGTCAGTCAGTTTTGTGATCAACACAAATATGATGTGTGATTTGGGATTTAGCTTAACACTGGGATTTAGCTTAACACGGATAGCCATCAAGTAGCTGAGAAATATAATGATCATCACTTTCTTTTCCTGCTTTCTACAGTGTTATGCAGAGCTACCGGGAAGTCACCAAAATAAGGTACTGAGGGATGTAGTTAGTCATGAGGCTTTCCTTTAAATTGATGATTAGTAATTTCTTTATTTTTATTACCACTTAGTCAGCTCAGGGCAATTAGGGTTAAAGCGGAGAGGAAATATATTTCAGAGGTAAACAGATATGGAAAACATATCAGCAGCTAGCTGGAAACCAGTCCAAATTCTAAGTGTAAATAATTCACAAATTCTAAGTGAATGTGGCAAAAACAAACAAACAAAGCCAACAATCATAAAATACCCAAGATAGCAACAAATACATTTTTCTTTATTTCACCCCTTTAGAGAAAAAAAAATATCTTTCAGTGCTGCTGTGATTATTTTGCACTGCTTATGAGCAAGCCATACCAAAGTGCTCTGCCATATATTCTGCAAACACGGTGCTCCCTGACGTGCAGAAAAGGTGGGTGTGCTCACTGCCACGTCTTCTGATGGTGCCTGGCAATGAGAGGTCAGCAGAGGTGATGGTCTGAGGTCCTACTGAGGTACTTCACCGCCTTTACGGTGTTAAGTGCTTCTGTGGAGCAGAAAGGGTACATGCACACCAAGGCTGTGTTTTCCTGGCTCTTCTGTGGGCCAGTTGAGAGGAAACCTGACTTCAATTGCTGGACAGAGATGTGTGGGCATCATGTAGAAACTGGCTGTAAATCATTGGAAAACTTTATTATTTACCAAGAAGTGAAACAGAAGTTCAGAGAGGCCCAGTTCTCTGTGCATTTGCAATGTCCATTTTTTTAAATATTTTTTTTTATTTTTTCTCTCCAGAAAATCTGTTAATTGCATGAGTAACAAGCAAGAGACACCTGTGCCTTGCTGTTAGCATGCACACATGCAGACAGCCAGCTTCTGGTATTTTTGTCAGTGCATGAAGGCAAGACTTGAGAATAAGTTGAAAAAAGTCAAAATACTGTAGAGATAATTATTGGATTGGTGACTGAGACACACTTGTAACACCTTCATTTAGTGTGTGAATCTTCTGCCTGAGTCTGAATGATACCTCTTGGTTTTGAGTAATATAATTGTGAATACCTAAGAGCCTGTTTAAATCTATTAGTAGTCCACTAACGCCCATTCTCAACACCTGTCCTTTGAAAACGACCCATTGAAATAAAACTGTAGCCTAAGAAATGTGGACCAAATCTAAAGAATTCTGCATCTCTGGCACACAGCTACTAATTAAGAAAAAATCTGAAACACAAAACATTTTGTGATCTGTTATTCTCAGGTATGTAATAGGAATAAAGGTATCAAATATAACAGGATATATTGAATAATATAAATAAATATGTAAATATAGCACAGGTTAAAGCGTTATGGTTTTAACAAATTAAAGTTGTCCATTAAGAGCTAGATTTCTTGTTTGTAAACTGTTAAGAAAATATTGTTTTCAAGAATCCTACTGAATAAATGCCATCAGGATAGTTATTAGAAAAAGGATGAAGAAATGTTATAATTCGAAGTGGAAACGACTGGAATAATTAAGATTTTACTTATATCAGAAATAAATAATTGGGCATTTGTGGAGATTTCTAAATGTTTTATATGCAAGAATTTTTCTTCCTGCTTTAAGGGAGAATTTAGCCTTACAGGTATACATGGTAAAAGAGATGAAATGATAGTTTTACATGTTTGTAAAGACATGCAACTCACAAAATATTGTTCAACTCTTTGCATGTTCATGATTTTTACTAATTTTTCATCATTTTCCTATATTATTCTGGAACCAACATAGCTCCCCACCTTCATCATCAGGATGGATAATTTTTAGGTTGCTTGGGTCTGAACAAAGATGCTAATAATCTGTAAAATATTGACTATGCATACTGAAAGCTGCTATGTAAACCTAATGGGAGCAATTAGTTCATGAAATTAGATGCAATATCAGCATTTATATTTTACTTTAAAAGGATGTAATGGTGTTAAAGGACTGGAATGAACTGTAAATAAAGAAATACTTTTGATTCACTTGTTCCTTTCTCCCTCCTTCTGTTGCACTCATCTTCTGTCTGAACTTCTTGCAAAAAACAATTGAATAAAGCCAGGAAATAACTGCTCCAGTGGTGTTACAGCAAGCCGTAGTTTACAAAGTGCTACTAAAAGTGAGCTATTTGTTTAGGAAAGGAGGCAAAGGACTGCAAGGGCTTGAAGATGCTATTGGTGAAACGGAAAAGGGAGGACTGGATGCCAAGGCCAGACGGGGGAGAAAGGCACTGCTGGAGCTGGCAGTCTGTGAGATGTACTGTTCTTTTGGAGATAAAATATCATCAAAGACACCAGATATTTAGGGTAAGGAATAGATACACAGAACTGATCTGACACAGAAGGAAATCATTGTAATGAACACAACAGAAGGATCAGAATGGGAACAAAATAGACAAATAGTTATTCCTCAGGCCAGTGAAAATGCATGAAGGAAGATTTCTGACTCACAGAATCTGAATTTAACTTTACAAGGAAATTAATCTAAACTGATAAGAGTGCAGACATTTTCATCTATTTTTTTCCTTGTTTTTGGAAGAGCCATGTTTAAAAATAATTGTGCTTGAATATTTGGTCTACAAATACCATTTTTTGCCTTAGCTGGATGCTAGAAGAGGGCAGTACAGCCAAACATTGTTAACCAGATAATCACAGGAAATTTGGGAGGCGTTTTGGTGGGATTTGCTATTAATGGAAGTGTTCTTTCCACTGCTTCTACTTCATTTTCCTAATGTTTCTAATGCTCTTAAACTACAGGGACTACCTTTTCCAGCAACTCATGTGAAAGGACTATGTAAAAGAATATTCTTAGAGCAAATCTTACCTTTTGCAGACAGTCTGAGGAAGAAATGTGCCAGCACATATCCTCTCTGTGGAAACGTATCCCCTGGTTCTCCAGGACATCAGGGTATTCCTGGATACCTTTGGCAAGAGGTAAGTGTAGTGGGAGAGAAATATAGGCCCACTTTGCAAATCCAAGTGTAGCTGAGCACTGAATGACATGAAACATGAAATACAAGGAACAGAAAAGACTTTCTTTAATGTAGTATTATACTTGATTTTGTTCTCACTGAACCAAAGCCAAAGTGAGTTTTCCACTGACTTCAATAGGAACCAGGGGAATTTGCTTTCCTGCAGGGAAAACAAATAGAGAATAGCTATGGAAGAAATTAGAAGGCTGCAAAACAAAATAAAATGCCCAAACCAAGACCTTGAGATTTTTACTGTGTTAATTTTAGCTTAGAGAAACATGCAATGAAGTTACGGTAAAAGATTAGATAAATCCCTTTTAATGCTATTACAAACTGAGCAATAATTTAATAAACATTTTTTCTAAAAAACTACCCCCAAATGATATGAAACAGTTTTAAAACTTTAATTGTATCATTATTTTCAACAACTCTGAAAGCAAACTGTGACTCATAACCACAGCATTCATCTCCCACTGCTCTAAAAGGTCTTGAGGGACCACAATTTGCCTTTCCCTTACTTGAGGGACCTATGAGGGATCATAATTTCATTAGGTATAGTTGATTGGTATTTTCTGGTACCTACAGCAAAGAATACCAGAGAAGAGTAAGTTCCAAAGCAATTCTTTTACTGGAGTTATGTTTGTTGCTGTGCTGCTGCCAAAAACCTTATTGCATTATCTAAAAGAAGAGGGAGATTTTAAAAAGTCAGCAGCAAAAATGTCTGGACTATTTCTTCTTGTTTTCACAGTTCTTTGTACATCTTTGTTATTCTGCTGATGACCACTACCTACTGTGCCATGAACTTTAGATGAAAAAGATTTATTTTATGAATCAGAAGTTAAATACCATGGCTGCTATGAGGTATTCTTAGTGATGCTGTTCAAGAATAAACAAAATACTCTTCTAAGAGAAGAATGAAATTGTAAGGGATTGCATGGCAGATTTGGAAAATAGGTAAAAATCAGCTTGTTTCACTTTGCAAATTTTGGGTTACCACCTCAAAGACATACACCACCTCATATAGAGACATAATGTGTTAATGACCTAACTGTATAAAAAGTAGTTTTTTAAGGCTTGAAGTGTTCATCTACCTTTAACACTTCTTCCCTCATGGCAGTGACTCCCACTGACACACTTTGGTGCGTGCAGACCACAATGCCAAACTGAAAGCAAACAATGTTATCTCAGTTTTCTTGCCACACAGTTAAACATCTGGGATTTTGTCATTGTTCATTCGGTTGTACTGGCTTTGCCCTTGTGAACAAATGTTGAATGGCTTTATTCTATGTTATTTCCTTGCTCTAGACAGTCTTTGTCTTCCTAATCCCTTCATTTCTCCTTAACTGTTTTTAGTGTTGTCTCACCACCTTTTGCTGCTGTGCATTTTCTGCTTCATTCCTCTGCAGGGAGAAGTCTCTCCCTATATCTCCAGCCTCCTCCTAACTTCCCTTTTTGACTTTGAGTTACAAGTACAACAGGGAATCCTTTAACAGCTTCCCTACTGGCTTCACGTCATCTCTGTTCAGAAATAAAACTGTTAAATAATGTGCTCACACACAGTTGTTGGAGGGGATGCAGACCATTGCTGCCTGTGGGACTTGTCCTCATCCACAACACAATAGACCATGGTCAGCCAACTCTCAACTGCTACAGTTTAAGCACTGATCCTAGTAAAGCAGGCATCTGTTGGTGCTCTGGCTTCAATGCACATATTGAACCATGCTAGAAAGTTTCCTTATAAAGTTTTACAGGTATCTGAGGTGGGGAATGTAGACCAGAAGGATTTTATGTTGGTTTTGGTGATCCTGGAAAACAGGGACTAAAGGGTGGAATATTTTCAAAGGCTTTTTTAACATTGTCTTTTGCTCAATTAATTCAATGTTCAAAGTTTATGAGCAATGGACTGTTTTCCACTTGAGTGTAAATTGTTTTACTCATTAACTTTTAGATGAGCACGGTGAAAATTGAAATAAAGGCATCAGAGGTTTTGGGCCAGTTGGTTTTGAAGAGAAGCAAGGTCCAAGAGTTTTGTTCTTGAAATTCAATGATTAAGTGGCTAACAACAAGAATTTTTTTTTTGCTTTGCAAAATATTTTCTAAGATGACATGAAAATAACATCAGAATACATACATGCACATGCAAAGAACAAAAGACATTTACATTTAAGGGTAATAATAACAAGTGGGTTCATAAAAACAATGATTTTTCTTTTTCTCTTTTTTCTTCCAGCAAAGCCAGGTTCATTCCCCCTCCCGCCCCCCCACCTCCCCAGTTAAACCATAACACAGAACTGCCATTAAGTATAAATATGAAGACACCATGGTAAGTATATGTACTTCTGGTATTCTTTGTTCTTAGCTTCCCAGATGATCCTTAGTATTGCTTTGCCTGGGATACTGGGGTGGAATCAACAGCAATATTGACCATTCAGGTGACCATTTACACTATTTACTTCATGATATCCTAGGACAGAGATTTTCTTGCTTGCTTGTAATACTAATTTTCATGGGTCTATATGGGCAACTAGAGCCAAGTGCTGCTTTCCATGCAAACACGGCCCAGAGAAACTCCAGGAGATTGCTCTGCAACGGGCTTATTCTAACTTTTACAGCAATTTCATCTCACAAGACTACTTGCATTTGTTTGCTGGATCATTTATTTTCTACAAGAATATATTTTATCTCTGATTAATTCCAGTAACAATAAAATAAAAAGCTTATACACTGGATTGGAGCATTTAGATGAGTAATGGGACATATATATATGAACAGTTAATTCCACTGCTTATGTATTGCAGTTTTTGTACCCTTGCATCATTGAATAAAATGGTTTACTGTTTTCAGCCCCAATCAGTTTTTGGTTCTCCACAGCAGCTGCAAGCCCCTAGCTCCTCCTGCAAATCCTGGGCATGGTCACAAAGCTATTCACAGGACTCTGGCCCCAGAAGTCCCTCCTGGTGATGTGTACCTCGGAGAGGAACAACCTATGTATTGAAGCAGGAAGGAGGCATTGTGGGGAAGTTTTATACCGTAATGTGGGACTGGAATGCAGAAGATCTGTTAACATTCCTGGTTAAAATTTACCAGATATGATACAGCAAATTACAGCATTAGGCAAGCTGTTACCGGATCCTGGTCTCCATTTTCTTATCTATAAGATGAAGTTTATGAGCTACATTTCTACAAATCTTCAAAGGAAAAAGAACATGAAAATGTGTAATAATTGTTTTCCCTCAACACTTCTGTAATCTTTTCTCTCTCAGTTACAGCTATGAGGAAAGTACACATATTCAGGAGTATATGTACATATTCACTGTAATGTTCATGCTTCTCTAGAAAGACCACTCTATCCCTGTCTCCACTTTGTATTCATTGGCTAGAGGTCTTTCATATTGGAATTTTCTCTTTCTTTCCCTCTTTCTCTCTTTATTTCTTTCTCTCTCTCTCTTTCTCCTCCTCTCTTTCTTTTTCTTTCTTTTCTTTTTCTCTTTCTTTTTCCCTTTTTCCCTTTCTTTTTCCCTTTCTTACCCTTTACCACTGTTAAAATATCAAAGCTGCTCTTCCCATTGGTCTTTGAAAACATGAGCAGCCTACATGCCACGATCCTGGTGTCGAAGAAAGCAAACGCAAAAGAAAAGGTCATTGCTTCATTGCAAGGTGCAACAAATTTCCTCCTCTCTCCACAACATCTCCTGCTAGGTAAAAGCAGAACAAGACACACTTTCTGCTTGTTAATGTAATATGAATTGATCTGAAGAAACAGGGCCATTGGGTTCACAGGCCTCAGGAAAGGTTAAGTTCATATAGCTGAAGCTACTTCATCAATAGAATCATAGAATATTCTTAGTTGGAAGGGATCTACAAGGATCACTGAGTCCAACTCCTGACTCCATGAGACCACCCAAAAACCAGACCGTGTGTCTGAGTGTTGTTCAAACACTTCTTGAGCTCCAGAAGGCCCTGGGGAGCCTGCTCCAGTGCCATACCACCCTCTGGGTGCAGAACCTTTCCCTAACCCCCTGCCTGACCCTCCCCTGTCCCAGCTCCATGCCGTCCCCTCAGGTCCTGTTGCTGTCCCCAGAGAGCAGAGCTCAGCGCCTGCCCCTTCGCTCTCCTCGTGAGGGAGCTGCAGGCCGCCATGAGGCCTCCCCTCAGCCTGCTCTGCTTGGGGCTGAACAAACCAAGGGACCTCAGCTGCTCCTCATACATCTTGTCATCTAAACCCTTCACCATTTTTGTAGCCCTCCTTTGGACACTCTCTAATAGTTTTATGTCCTTATGTTGTAGTGCCCCAAACTGCACACAATACAATATGATGTACCCCAGGACATGTCTGCCCTTTGGGCTGCCCAGGAACACTGCTGGCTCACATTCAACTTGCTGTCAGTCAGAACCCCCAGATTCCTTTCCAAGGGGCTGATCTCCAGCCTCCATTCACTACTTTGTCTGCTAGACATGTTACTGTGAAAATGATTGCTGAGATATTTCATTTTCTACATCTCTCTCCCCCTTTGAGTTAAGGTTTTCCCGGATGAACCATAAACTTAAAGCTACTGGACGACGGGAAATTGGGGCTTTAATCCCTTTTAGCTGCCAGCAGACAACCCTCTGTTCTGGTCTTATTAACATCTCTCTTCTCAGAAAGACAGAAAAGGGAGAGAGGAAGCTGAGTATAACAACCATGCCCAACCTTCCCCCTGAGGTCTGTAAGGCAAATCAGAGACACATTTCTGCATGTGATGTGTGACTGAGTTATGAGGACTGGAGCAAATGGGCAATGGGCTGGTTCAGGGAGGTAGGGAGGTACAGAGGGGACAGGCTGGTGGTGAGCTGCTCTAATGAGGCAGGTCAGGATACATATTTATATATTGTATATTATATATGTATTTCTGGGTCAAGCAGAAGTCAGAGAAGTAACTAATAAAAGCTTATCTGAATCACGGTGTGCGCTACCACTCCTTAAGACTTATTATTATTATTGTTATTATTATTACCCCAGAAATAGTGTATTTCATGGTTTTAACCTCACCTCAGCAATACTGCAGAAACAATTCCTTTCACTTTGAAGGCAAAAGTTACAAATGAGTTAAACTGACTGATGTAATTGTTGGCGGAAGAAAATTACTTGTCAACATGGATGCATTACACACTTTAAGGTGTGCAGCGTAACTATTGTTTTCTGCAAAGGTATCACAACCTGTTCAACTAACCAATGATGAACACACAGTGAAAATGAAGTTGCATTAATTTAGGTACTGGTGCAATAAACAAGACTAATTTGACTTTTAACATGCTGGGAATGTGGCAGATGCTTTAGTCATCATTGCCAGCTGTTCCGGTTCTCTGTGGTGAGGAAGTCTTGATGTGGGTTGAGAGATGAGGGGTTGGTAAGCAATGCTCAATATCTGTTTTCAGAGTAAGTATGCCTGTGAATGCTGGTAGTGGTTTTGGTACTGAGATTCTTGTCAGAAAATTCAATGTAACACATTCCATGGGTGAAATTTATCCTTGCCCCCTCACTTTGAACTGGTTCTTCAGGACGATTTCTTAGGAGATGTGAGCTGAAATCTGTCAGAGATTGTGTGGTGTGTGGTTCAGCTTTTGTAGGAATCTGTATGTGCATAAACAAAATGACAATACGCAATGAGGTTTATCAATGATTTCTCCTAGAAGTGCTGTCCTCTATTAATCATTTAGGGGAACTGGAGTGAGAGGGACAAGTATTTATACTTTAATATTAGTGTTTAACATTTCCAGTTTCTCTATTTCAGTGAGGAAAGATTCAGCCCACAGATTGGCCTCTATCCCTGTGTAAAGGGTGAATATGTGAGAGACTTGTAACAGACTCTCTTGTGAGTTCTACTCCTGTAAACACTAAGTTGTGTGCACAACTGTTATGGCTAGTTACATGTATATGTAAAGCTTTGCAGAGTTAGGTGATGATTTCAGAGCATGACCTTGTTCAGAGTCTTCTGTAAACCTTTCCCTTTTTACATCTGGTATTTGTTGTTGAAGATAAAGCAAAGGCTAGGATTCTTCCATTCTTTTTATTTATATGAGTTTTAACAAGCTTTAGGAAACCTTTTAGTGGAAAATTAATTTAATTGCTATTTTACAGCAAAATTTCCTTTATTTTCAGTGTTGGAATATTAAATTTTCCGATGTTAGGAAAAGCCCAGTTCAAGCCTGATTACATTTCTTATAACGCAGCTTTGCTTCAGTTACTTGCTCAGAGCACAGAATAGATGATGCTCTCTTAGGAACACCTTTTCAATCTTCTGCTGACTTTAGTTGGTGGGTATAGGTTTTCTTAATTCATGATATTTCATCTGCTACTAGAAGAAAAATAAACAACAAACACATTTACTTTCTGAAGGGCCTTTGTCAGACAGGTGTTGCTGGAGTAGCTTTTATGTTTCACAAAGATGAGACAGTTTGTTTTGATGGTGCATTGCATAGCAAAGAAATACTTGCATGTCTCCTTCTTAGATGTGAAGCTGAGGAACAAGGGAACTATGGTGGGGAGAAAGAAAAAAGAAACAAAACTCTGAAATTTATGTTGAGAGTACTTAACAATACAATCTGTTTTCCCTGCTCTGTCAATCAGCCCTTCAGTCTGCTGCTCACACTAGGAAGCTTGCACATAGTGGCTGCTCACTGAAGACCTCACGTTAGCTACCTGCTCAAAAGCACACAAAGAAATAGGTTTTCTAGGAAATCTTTTGAAATAAACCCTAATGGGAGTTTTCATATGAGTAATCCACTGGGTGGCAGAAGTACATCAGAAAAAAACTTGCTTAAACATAATTAGCATAGAAACGTATGGACATATAAGTTTAGCCACCATTTAAACTATTGTGTAGCAACACTACCTGAATTTTCCACCTGAGCTGAATGCATTTGAAAATAACATATCTCAAGAGATAATAAACAGGAAAGACTTTTTTTTTTTTAATAATAATAATAAAATAATAAAAAAATATATATTTTTTTTTCCTTTCCGTATTTAAGCAGAAGTAAGCTTCTGCATGCTCATATTCTTGTCCCTTTTCTTTTTATTCTCCCCCTCTGAGATTTTCAGAGGGGGAAAGGACCTGGGCTGCCTTGTCATCCCATGCATTTCTTCCTGCACCTTTTGGAGGATGAGCACTGGTGCTGAAGCTGGGGACTTCATTGTGCTCACTGCCTCAGCTGCTGTTGTCTTGCTCCTTTGCACAGGAGAGATGTGATGAGGATGTATATGTCTTCTATCTTCTCAGTGTTGCTATAGTTAAACAAACAAAAAAACTTGACTGTCAGTATTGAGGATATGCAGATCCTTTTCCAAGGTACATGTTCCCAGGTAATCCAGGTCTTTAGGTTGGTTGCTCTTACCAGCCAAAGCTGTCCCTTTGTTTTGCCTGGCTTTGTAATTCAGGGCAGGTTTGATGCCTCAATGGAGGAGTCACACCACTGATAGTACAGTGGGTGAGTAGTTAAGAGACTTAGAGGGCAGGTGATGATTTTCATAGTAATTAAGACCACCTGGTATGGTTAGTCTCCACAACTGTATTCATTGCACTTTAGGTGAGCATAGCGAAAATGGAGATAAAGGGGAGAAAACTTGTATGGACTAGTTGGCTTTGAAGGTGACCAAGACCTAAGAGGTAAGTTTTCATCTTTATTTTTATTTTTTTTTTCTGCTAGGAATATGTTTCAGTCTATGTGGTTCCCTGCGTATGTGTAATTCTGCCAGAAGCAGACTAGCCTAAGATAAGACTGTGATCCAGTATGCTTCTCATGTCTGTACACCTCCTGTTATGGCAACTGAACATAATTCCTCTTTGGAAAATAACTTGGAATAACTAATCCATCTGCTGTAAATCCCAGAAAGCTTAGGGCTCACCCAAAAGATTCAGGGGGTTTAAAAGAATATAATATTTTGGTTTACCTCCTGTGTTCTTTTTTATTTTATTTTTTGTTCTTGTTAATTTGTTTTGTTTTTAAATACTTTCTCTATAAAATATGCAAGGAAGAAATAGAACCACTGTTGTCACTACTTCACTTTTATTTTTTTATAGTGGATTTAGCCTTGTTGCCAAAATTTGTCCTTTATATCTGCTGTCCAAATAACCCTGCTTCAAATCTCCCTCTGTTCCTTCTCTACTCTCTCTGGCACTCCTGATTTCTTCCACTGCCTGGCCAGCATAAGATGCAGTAACCAGTACGGTTAGTCCCCACAAATGTTTTTGTCCTATTAAAATCAGTGTCCAAGAACTTCTTTATTATGTGTTTTATTATTCTGAGGATGTGAGGATTGTGGCCCTTTGAAAAAACCACCTTGCAGGTGAGCATAGTATGTGGTGGAATGGGTCAGTCGTACTCAGTATCTGAAGGATTGCCTTTAACTGTACGTGGGGTGACTGATCTGGAATGCCTTTATTTTACCCCCTCAGAATGTGAGGATAGTTCCCAATAGCATATTTGTAGAATTTTTTCTTTAGAGGACAACAAATGCCAAATCATAATAACTAAAATGAGGTCATCTATATCAGGCCCAAGCTATTCAGCAGCACACTGAAATCTCTGCAAAGAATTGGATAAAAGAAACAAACTGTTGAATCTTGCACTGGCATGACGCCTACTCCCTTTTTTAAACTAATTTCTTCTAGCTGTATCATTCCACTTTGAACACCACTGCTAAATATACACAACATTATGAAAATGTGACTATTTTTTAACTGTCTTAAGTTGTATACCACATTAGCATATACTTTTAGGCAAAACAACTTATAGCTAAATTTTACCTAATCTTCAAGTTAAAATCTGAAGGTGTGATACTGTTCAACCTGCATGGAAGAATACATATAATTTTTTATTCTATATACAATTTTATGCTCAACTTGATTTATCCATATTTGATGATATGTAGAAGTTGGTAAATAAAATAAGCTCTCTGCACACAGCTGTGATAGCTGCAAATAGTGTTGCTTTTTATTTATTTATTTTTTTAAATGAGCAGTAATCATAAACCCTATGTGCTAACTAGTGCTAACTAGTACTAACAGATAAGAAGAGTAGGGGTTGGAAAAGGATATTTTCCAATTGCGTATGTACTTTTATGCAAGATATAAAATAAGGTAGTTTTCTGGGCACATTCAATGAAGGCTTGTGCATTAATCTGGTCCAAATGTGCTGGACAGACTTAATTCTCCCAGTCAGCCTCAGTTCTGGGGGTAGTGGCATGGAAGGACCACAGCAGTGTTCAGCCCTGTTAGAGCAGGGTCCCACCGAATCTGTTTTCCAGTGCGTGTTTTCACGTCAGCCTTCATCCAAGCCAGCATCTCTACTGGATCCACAATTTGTATTTTTAGCAAGGAAAAGCTGAACATGTGTATGATAATATCTAAAAAAAAATAATTATGTTTAGGAAAAGAAACAAATTTCCAAAACTGAGGCCGAGGAAGAAAAATGAAGATATGTAAAACTCCATATGAGTTCACGCGGATTTTTGATTCCTCTTCTGAAGAAAAGATACTGAATAGGATGTATTTGTCAGATGTGTCCCCTTGCCTTGCCATTTTGCCATGACCTCACTTTGAGAGAGGATAGAGGATCCAGAAAATAGCAAGTTTTTTTTTTTTTTTTTTGAAGGGGGGGGAGTCAGGGGAGTGGGGAGTATAGACATGTTAGATAGATTGATGTTAGTTTCATTTTATCAAATATTTGATTTAATCAGGATTTGATCAGGGAATACATCTTCATATTCCATTGAGCTCTGTAGGGCTGCTGGTCAGAAGTTTCAAACCCTAGTGGGGGTTAAATTCTGAACATATTGCCAGGGACACTTGGAGTGCTCTAATATATTCAAATGCTGTCACATTGTCAAGTATGTTTATTTTTCATCCTTGCTTTCTCTATTAAGGAAAAGCAGAATTTAAGACACTACACTCATCTATTGAGATGGAATTTTTTTTATTTATTTAGAGAAAACACAGAATTATTATCTTTTGCTTGTGCTATCTTGTTGTTGTTGTTCCTTTGTCTATTTAAATAAACAATATCTTAACACAAAGTATAACTAAACAGGAACATCATTAACTTATACAAAAAATCGAGAGAATACTCATAGGCTAATGCTGTTAGTCCAGGAGAAGTTATGGCTTTAGTGACATTGCATGATGCTGACATGGGCTTTGGAAGTGTAGTGGTTTACAAAACTGCTTCTATCCAATCTAAGCATATACATTTTCCAATGAAATAGTCCAAATTTTCCAAATAAAAAATGTTGAGTGGAAGGACATGCTGGAATCTGAGAAAAAAGCCAGGGTGGGGGAAATGTTAACTCACAGAGCAATTGACTAATGCTGGTTGGTCCCTGTCCCATTCCCCACTGACCTTTCAGAAACCAACCCTGGAATGACTCATTCTGCAGTCCCACCTCACCACCTTGTCTTTCCTCCCTCCCTTTGGGGCTGCTGAGAGGTTGTAATGACAGTTGTCTTCATTTGGCTTATTCATAACAACATTTTATGTTTTATTTCTTTCCTTAATTTATTTTGTTTTGCTTTTATTTCTTTCCTAGCTCATATGCAAAACCATCCCTTCCCTTTTCTTGGCTCTTGTTAGAATGCATTGTTATTCTTTCATTTGTATAATTCATTGTATGTAAAATTATACCCTTATAAAAAGAAGCTCACAATCATTTCTTTTCTTCTCTAAGGTCCATTCTAACATATATATTTTTTGAAGTTTCTTTAAATGACTTTTTATTTCTCAGCTGTCACCCTTTTAATCATTTGATTCCAGTTTACCATGATACTTGTAAACAAAACCAAAACTACCAGGCAAAACCAGCTCAGTGCCACACAAAACATACTCTGTCATCTTTTTCCTGTATGCCAAAGGGCAGTACCCAGCAATGATGAGAAGAATGTTAATATCTGCTGATCTTTAAGGAAAATATAATTGTCCTTTCACTTGCTAAGTTTCCAGAAATCAAGTCCCTAAAGACACTGGGATCAGCTTTTATGCTACAGTCACAATTTTATTGCAGCAGTTTATTGCCTAACCTTGAGTAATAACAGGATGGACTCGATTATACTTAGAGCAGTAGTAGCACTTAAAATTACAGAATTGGAAAGAAAATTCATGCCTGTTCTCTGGAATACCCAGGGTCCAGAAGACTTGAAAAGAAGTCAGAAAATCATTGAGACATCGCAGCAAGCCACCAGGGAGCCAGAGAAGCCTTCCAGCACTGAGTCAGCGTGTCATTTCAGGAGTGTATATTTCCTCAAATGCAATTCAGTTTTATTTACTTTATCCTGATTTTTTCCCCCTACCTTTTTCCACGCTTTCCATGTTTTCCTGGCTCTATGTTGTTATTTTCTCTTTTGAAAGAGAAGTAGGGGAATAATCCATTTACTTACTGGGAACTTGTGTGTGTTAGGCAGCCTAAGAGGGAAAAATTAACAGTTCTGGAGATTCCATAAGTATGCTACCATGGAATTGTATCTGTGTTGAAAACACTCATTAAATCTTAGACCCCTCTTGAGTGTTTCTGATTAACTTAAATGTTAACAGCCTTTGACAAAAAATCTGTTATCTAATTTCTGTAATAAAGTTATTCTTTTGTTTATCACACTTTGACAGCTGTCTTTATGCTCAGGTAATTAAGTAAGTAAATGGTTGACAAATTGTTAGGATTAGAAGTATTCAGTATAAAATTAACTTATGGTGGCTGCTTCTTGGAGCTGTCAGGAAGAGCATAATAAAATCTGGGTGCTTATAAAATAATGAAATAAAAATAAAAAGCGTGTGTGTTAGTTGTAAAATATGCTCCTGGAAAAACATTGCAAACCTTGAATAATTCCCAGCACTGTCATTTATAATACTGGAAATCATGATTTTTATTTTATATACACTTATGGATATAAATGGATTTTCATTAGACAGTAAATATATAATATCTTGAACAATCTGGCAGAAAGTACAATGCAATGGGAGTACTTCTCACAAACTTCTGTTATACTTTAGTAAACACAGGACTTCTATGTGGGAGGCTAGAACATGAATTAAGCAGTTTACTTAGTTAGCAATGTGCTCCTTAATTTTATATATCCATTCACTTACAACTCACAAAAAACAACATTCAGAAGTGGTTTGATCTCTGTCAACTGAACATCCTGTAGTTCATCCATGGTGGCGTAAGCAGTGTCACTTAACACTCACAGCTGTTAACTGTTTAACGCCTTAACTGTTTAACAAATTTGATTTCCTTTTATGATAAGATCACCCATCTAGTCGATCCAGGGAAACCAGCTGATGTAATCTTTTGGGCTTCAGCAAAGATTTTGACACTGATTCCCATAGGATCCTATTGGACAAAATGTCCAGCATACAGCTAGACAAAAACATCACACGATGGGTGAATGGGTAGGGCTCAAAGGGTTGTGGTAAATGGGTCTGCATCAGGCTGGTGTCCGATCGTTAGTGGGGTCCCCCAGGGCTCCATTTTAGGGCCAGTTCTCTTCACTGTTTTCATAAACTGTTTGGATGTAGGTGTTTTGAGCAAATTTGTTGATGATGCTAAACTTGGAGGAGTTGTTGACTCTTGTTGAGGGTGGAAAGACCTTGCATAAAGACCTGAATGGATTGGAGAGCTGGCCAATCATCAATTGCATGAAGTTCAACATGAGCAAGTGCCAGGTCCTGCACCTGGCTATATGTACAGACTGGGCAATGAGACGCTGAGGAGCAGCCCTGCAGAGAGGGATCTGGGGGTTGTGGTCGATCGCAAGTTGAATATGAGCCAGCAGTGTGCCCTGGCAGCCAGGAGGGCCAACCGTATCCTGGGGTGCATCAAGCACGGCATTGCTAGTCGGTCGAGGGAGGTGATTATCCTGCTCTAATCTGCGCTGGTGTGGCCTCACCTCGAGTACTGTGTGCAGTTCTGGGCATCACAGTACAAGAAGGACATTAAACTGTTGGAGAGTGTCTAGAGAAGGGCTACAAAGATGGTGAAGGGCCTAGAGGGGAAGATGTATGAGGAGCAGCTGAGGTTACTGGGCCTGTTCAGCCTGGAGAAGAGGAGGCTGAGAGGAGACCTTATTGCAGCCTACAGCTTCCTCACGAGGGGGAGTGGAGGAGCAGGCACCGATCTATTCTCTTTAGTGACCAGCAATAGGACCTGCAGGAATGGTGTCAAGCTGTGACAGGGGATGTTCAGGCTAAACATTGGGAAGAAGCTCTTCCCTGAGAGGATGGTTGTGCACTTGAACAGGCTCCCCAGGGACATAGTTATGGCAACGAGCCTGTCAGAGTTTAAGAAGCATTTGGCCTGTGCTCTTAGTCATATGGTCTGAACTTTTGGGTAGACCTGTGTGGTGTCAGGAGTTGGACTTGATGATTCTTATGGGTCCTTTCCAACTTGGGATATTTTATGATTCTGAATCTTAAAAAAAACAAACAAACAAAAAAGAGAGAGAGGGAAGTAGAAAAGAAAGTGGACCTATATGACCCTATATTTAAATCAAGTCACTGACACAGATGTATCTCAGTCTCAAGCGCTAGCCCTAAGGAAACCTATGGCAGTTCTGTCACAGATTTTCAACAGGACCAGATCTCACTCTTACAAGTTCTTTCTGTAGCACAGATGCTGTGTTTTTCATGTCTGATTTTGTTGTTACTCACACTGGCTTTTTTTTTTTTTTTTTGGTTTTAAGGACAGTGGTGCATAAGTTATAAGAACTTAAATATTATTAATTCATAATTAATATGAAAAACATATTGTTCTTAAAGAGTTAAATGGACTTTTGACTTGGTATTTCTGAAGGCATGTAGTAAACGGGGCTACTTTATTGCTCTTAAAATTGGGAAATTAAAAAAAAAAAAAAAAAAAGGTGATTTGCTCTTCAAGTCCAAAGTGGATAAAATAAGAGTTGTGGGCATAACATGCAATAATAAATAAATAAATAAATAATGCTAGATAAGAAGAAAAGCTATTAACTGATATATAAAACCGGTAAGAGATTGCCTGGGCACTGTGGGAATTCTTCATTGTTGGGCATCTTTAAGAATAAATTAAGCAAACACTTTGTAGAAATTATTTAGGACTTGAACTATGATTTTCTGAGGTTCCTTGACAGCTTTTTTTTTTTAAATTTTTTTCTTTTTTTCCCCCTGTTTATAATTCATTGATTTACATGTCCTCATCTTGCCTTAACCTACCATTTTTAAAGAACTAATAGTAACGAATGACTTCTATTGACTTTCACTAACCATTTTAATAAATGATGTAAAATTATTTTTCGGACTTTTTTTTTCCTTTTCTTTTCTGTAACCCTTAGTAATCTACTGTCTTCCATCTGGCACAAGCAGCCACATTCATCTGCTGAGTTGGGTTCACTATTTGATTATAGGTTTAGCCTTTAGTGGGACTGAGACTGATGTGATCTAGCTTGAAATTCTTTAAATGTTTCCATCTACTTTGTGGACTTTTCCTTAGAGGAGACAGAGTACAACTGCTCGGGTAGTACCTCTGTCTAGGTGAGCTAAAAGCCTTCTCTGGTGTCACTGAAAATCTACTTTGCAAAGTAACTTCACAAAATTCTTAGAAGTCATCCCATGTTCATGATGAAGTTATTCTCACTAGGTTTGCAGCTGAATATATAACTACTTTTCACTTTCTAGCATTCTGGTATTATTTGAATGCATATTTAGACAGCTTGTGAATTCACAGGCATCCTAAGTGGCACTGCAAGAATCCTAGCTCTATGTACCTGTCAGCTCTGTATCCAGTAAGTTCGTAACAAAAATGAGAGATCTCCATAGTCACTAAATAAATGAACTTTCATGGCTCTTTCTAATTTTTGGCTTTCACAGTTTCTGTTCTGTGCCTGTTGAACTTTTTTTTATTTTTTTTATTTTTATTTTTTTTTAGTAGAAACATAACAAAAACCTTATCACAATTATCACAGGTTTATGTCAAGTAGTTAGAATGGTTCTGGCACAGCATACTTCTGAAGTCCCTTCATCCTTCAATCTTCTGACTGTTTTCCAGTCCAAAAGAGTAGCTTGTATTTTCTGCTCTGTAAAAATTTCATGTGAAGCTCCTGTAAAAGTCTCTGCGCCCTCCTCACATCTGTAGGAACTTTCCATTATTTTACTCTTCCATATTTTCGGACACAAGGCTCCATCCCACCATTGGTGAATTTTTGTCTGAGGAAAATTGAGAGATCTTTTGTAAATGAGCATTATTTCTTACAAATTTAAACCCTGGCTTTTAAAAAGTTGTGGAGTACTTTCCACTCCTACCAGATGTTCCACCCATGTTTTATGGGAACAAATGAAGTCATTTGAGGATGTGAGGATGTTTTTTGATCCTCAGGACTTGAGTTGTACTCTTTACAAACATCTGAAATATCCCTAGTGCTTTCAAAAGTCTAAAAGGCAGTTTGCATCACTGAAACAATCCATAGGTTATCTATATCAACTGTTTTTATCCCCTCTCCTCCCCCCTCTTTGAAGGATATTCATGTATTGGGTAAATGAAAACTATATTTTGGTCCTTATCTTTTATCCAAAGTGTGTCTTGTATAATAAAGTGGGTGATCTCTATGTCTCTGTGAATGAAGACTTCTGTAAACAGAAATCTTTATGTCCCTTCATGCCTGTATCAGATGTTTGATACAATTGTGACCATGGAAGATCATGGTGATTGTTGCTTCTAGCTATCCTCTAGCATGAGATTTATTTTCCTTTTAACCATTATGTGATATGCGAGAAAATTCAATGAGGGTCGGGGTCCTATTACGTGAATTATGCTTCACTGCTGTTCTCGTAATATCTGTCCAGCTCTTCATTACACTTGGAGAAGACAAAGTACAAAATAATTGCTCTGTTCACTTCCTTTCATTACTTTCTATGGACATTTCTGCTGGGTCTGTTCCCAGACTTTTTTCACTCCTGGGTTTCCCCACCAGTTTTCAGTTCAGTCTAAGTGGCTCTGAACCACCACCTCTGTTGTGTACTCTCCCCGTGGCTGGATCTTCCTTTAGCTCCTGGTTATTCCTTTCTCTCAGGTCTCAAATTCTTCATCTAGCTTGAATGAAAGTTCTGAAAAAGAGCAGCCCCAATTTCAAAGAGCGGTTCTTAACCTTACAGACGTATTTGCATGATGAGGTATTGTCTTTCACATTCTATTCTGACCCATTCCTCAGAACGAGAGTAATGGGCGAATTTCTTTCTCTTTACCCTGCAGGCAAGACCATTGCTTCAGGAGGTCGCACTTCTTTTTATTGACTTTGAGCGCTCAAATGTTATCCAGAAGCAAGCTCGTTTCATTAGTGCTCTGGGGAATCTTATGACTTGGACAATATCCCTTACCCAAACATCTTGATTAGAAATGTTAGTACCGTAACAACACACACACACAAATCAGTTGTGAAAGGAAGCATGCAAAGCAAGCTGCATTTCTCTTCTCATCTGCTGTGGCAGAGGGTTAGTATTAAGCACAATTTCTTCAGCCCAACCCCCTACGTGCTGTTTCTTTCTACCATGTCAGCAACCTGTGCAACATCTCTGCCACTTCCCAATAATGGATGTCTCCAGTGCTACAGGAAACCCAGAAAGGAGCTGTCACCAGTCTTACAGTAACACCAGATTTTCTTCTCCTGTAAGCTGGCTCCCCTCAGTATTGGCTGTTCTTCCATTTAATGCCTTGGAAGTCTACTTTGTCTGTAAACATCATGTAGATTGGGGCCAGCTAAGAAAACAAATTTTCTCACTCTTCCAGTCCGTGCACCTTGAAGTCCTTCAGTATTTTCCAATTTCATTAGCAGTCTTTCTTGTTTTATCCCTAAGGAAACAAACAAAAAACCTGTGAAGTTTCTGTTTGTTTCTTGGAGCTATCATCACATGCATCGCGTTCTCTTTGTTCACCGTAAAATTCCTGCCAAGCCATTTACCACGTTAATTTTCATTCAGGCTTTGGAGTCCCAGGGCACAGGTTGCCCTCTGAATTACTGGTGCCACAGGCTACGCAGCAGTTTCAACCACACTCAGGTCATCTCTTGAGCAGAATGATACAGGGATTGCTCATCCTTTCTTCCGTTTAAAATAATAACGGCAAGCCAGGCCATTTTTTAAACGTACAGGCTTTTCATATTGAGAACCATCTATGAAATAACAATGAAAAGGACCAATTTTTAAACATACTCTTTGTATACAGTACTTTCTAAATTTTACCCTGTTCTTCAGTTCTGGAATATGCTAGGTCTGAAATCCTGGGCTTGTCTAACTTGCTGGTGATTGCTTTTTTTGTGCAGAAGTCACCAGCCAGAACTACTGTGAATGGTAGGCTTAGCATTCTGAGGCAGGACTGAGCTTTCTTCCCTTTAAATCCAAAGCATCAACATAGAAATCCACGGCTAAAAGAAAGCACTTCCCTGTGGAGTTGCTTCCTAGAATGATTCTTCTTACATCAAAATCAGATTTGGGGCCAGCATGCTATTGAGCTGCTAAGTTAATGATCACATCACAGGCAAAATTTTGTGTTTTAGCCAGTGCAAATATATCGGAAAGACTCTTTGCCTACGGCAGGTCTAAATTCAGGCCTGAGCTTCAGCTGGTCAATATGGATTACATTAATTCAGAAGACAAGAAAATAGTTCATGGTGTGGTTTACAAGATGCCTAAGTTACAGGAAGATTTTGAAGCTGGAAGTTCCCTACTCTATGTAGAACAGTGGACTATGTGTCGCCTTCTATCTGTGATAAATCTTATTTTATTTATTTATTTATTTTGAAAATTAGAGTGATTTTAACTGGGGAAACTTTCTATACATCACAGCTATATAAAAATTATATGCATGGAACCAGCGTCTGTATCCTAAATCATGCTGAGAGTTGTACTCTGAAAAGCTTTAAAGATTTACATGGTGATACTGATTTAATATAATATTATGCAGTGAGGAGAAGGGAGCCTAGCTCTTTTTTTTTTTTTTTTTTTTTTCCTTCTTTTTCCTTTGTGAAAGGAAATCTCTAAGATTTTTGTAAAATGTAATGTGCCAAGGCCTTAAGGGTAAAGACTAATTTTTTTTTTTTTTTTCTAACTTAAAGTTTCTGTGCATTTTAAATACTCATCTTCTTCTGTGTTAATGACTACAGTTACTAAAAATCAAATGTATTACCTCTTGTTTTTTTTTTTTTGGAAAGACCTATTTAATCCAGGAGGGTTACTCACCTTATGTAATTTCATTTTAAATTTGTAGTGCTAATGAAGGATAAACACTTAATGCAAATGTTCTTTGTCATGTACTGCAGAAGTCTGTGTTTTTGCAGAGAGCCAGGGCTCTTAAAGCAGGCACCGAATTCAAGTGTTTGTATCTATTGCCCATATTGCCTACGTTACCATCATTAAACCATCATTAAACTGTGAAGGGCTATCGCCTTAAAAATGGAAAAACAAATTTCCAAACATTAAGCTTTTTTAAGCAATGGCTTAAATGACAGAGATTGTGGAAACTTCTGTTTTGCAAATCCTCATCTCCAACTACTATTTTCCAGTTGTTTATTTCTCATGCATTAGCTCTATTTTTTCTTTTCCCAGCCCTAGCCCCTGCTCTCATCATGATAATGCAGAACTCATTTCAGAGTCTTGGCTGTGCCTATATGGTAAACCAAAGTATATTTATTGGAGAGGTAACGCAAAATACAGAACCACTGGTATGCAATCAAGTTGTCAAGCTTCTGTCCCTTAAAAAATAATCTGATCTTGCAGAGATGATTTAAAGAATGTGGTGTGGTTGCTGACAGCAGAGTTAAGTAGATGTCTTGCATTGCTAGTTTTCTGTAGTGTAAATTCTAAGCAGTGTGATTACTGACACTTGTGAATTTACATGTACTGTGATTTCATATACAGCTTAAAGTTACATCTGTCTAAAATGCATCTTTTGGGTGGAAGGTGTGATCCTGTACAGCCTAAACTCTTACTAAATATTGCCATTCACAGGCAAGTGTATGTTTATGAGGAGTGTAGTGCTCTTTATTCATTAGGTATCTGCTGAGGTCAACAGAAGTATTGGTCCCATGGAAATTATCATATGCAATTGTAAATTTGGCTGGTTCAGCATCAACACTTATCTCTGGGCCTACTGGTTCCTGGCTGGCTTCCTACTATTTATTGGCTGGTTTTAAGTCTGGCCAAAAGTAAAGAAATCATTGACACAGAAAGTTTGTGCTGGCTAAATCTGAAAACTAGAAATTACATTTGAAACCAGTAGATCCTTATGCTTGAATGTAAAATTGATACCAGCCATTCTGTAATACACTGAAATGTTACTGTTTTACACATACTTACAAGTAACAAACGCAGAGGTTTATGTAAATCTCTCAAATTACCTGAATGCTGTATTACTTTGGAAATAATCTAAATGGATACATTTTTTAAACTATTGAACAGGACAGTTGATGAATTTAAAAGATGCTATTTCATGAACCAGTCTTTCCTGCCCCATCATGTCATGCAACCAGTTTGTCCCAAACCAAAGGGCATGGGAGTGGACCCTGTGTTGCTGCTGTGAGAAAAGGAGGTGGAAAACTTGTGGTTGGTGAGATGGGTCTTGGGAGAATTGACCTTCATAAGATTTCTACATGGATGAGTCATGCTTACCCCCCATTACTCACATCCTCAGGACTATTCCCTGCAAACACTAATATGCAAACCAATACACCGTGCCATTCTTTTGAGTAAAGATACTCCTGTACAAGCTGTTACAGAAGCAGACCTATGAAAGAACTGTACATTAATGTGTATTTTATCTTTTCCAAGCATTTCAGTTAAAACCACAAAACTATGTTTCTGTTACACGTAGCAAAATTAAAATTTTGCTTTAGCAAAGAAGAATAAGGGCAGCAGAATGTGATTCGTTTTTCAGGAGGAGATACACAGACATGTGAGAATAGGTTTTTAAATGTAGTTGTCTTAATTTCAGTGAGTAAAACTTGAATCTTAAATATATTTAGGTATTATGGGTTTAGTACAACTCTTGAGAATTTCCACAAGGAAAGTTTTCTGTTGACATAGACTTGGCTACTGTAGCTTGTTTGTAGAATAACCAGAAACTTAATTTGAAACCACAGAATCCTGACACAAGGAAAGACATGGAGAACTTTCACAGTGTGGGAGGAGGATGACACAATTTCTGATTGCCTGAAGCAAGATGGGAAATGTAGCAGGGACCTCAAAATGACTAATTTCTGCATAGTTCATGCTTAGATTTCAGACTGGATTTTCATTTCATTTCTATTTCATATGATCCCATTGGGCACCATACCTTTTTTATGCTTCACATGACAATGTTACTCTTTTCCCTCTTAAATATCAAGTATTATTGACAAATAATCAGCCAAAACTCACCATTTTCATAATTTAACAGTAGGAGAGTCTTAATGGGTGAAAAAAACATTGTAACGGCACAACAGTGATCTACTGGGGTCTATGTTCACATCCACTTTTGTGCATAACTTACATTCGTATCTCACTGTTTTTAAGTTAAAAACAAAATTGTTAGTGAAATCTGGGTTATCACTGCAGGATTTAAGTCATATGGTAGCTAATTGCAGTTGGGACCACTGCTATAATTTTTCAGGCTTCATTGTAGATTCTCTTAAAGTCCATGTTTATGCGTGTAGTGCTATAATGTTTCGAAATAAATTCCCAGGAAACATATTTGTTAAACAGAACACCAAAAAAATTGCAAATGTTTCACATTTAAGGGTTCACAATATATTAGTCTTGACGGCAGGGTGGAAAATGTTAATGATATCAGTAGAGATGTTCTCTTACTACAAACAACAGCCCAGAGGTGCAACATATTGAAAAATATTTATTTGGTTAGATTTAAGCCCTCTTAGAGATTGCAATTGCTGTTATGTCTGCTGTCAGTGGTATAGTTAAAATTTACTTTTTTTTTTTTTTTTAATATTTTTAGCAAAAATAGGTATTGTCTACTCTATGATAGTTCACATGCAGAATTCCTTCAACATCTATCTTCTATGGGCTCTTCTTTTCAATACAAAAAAACATATACACAAAAGACGTGTGTGTGTTTATGTAAATATACACATGCACATAACTGAATGAGTTCATTGACAGCAATCAAACTGCATGATCACAAATTGAGATATACACAGCTTTTGTGGACTGTGTCTCTGTGTATAAGTGTGTATAACATGGACACTTAATGCCTTGTTCATCCACAAAAAAATGCTGCTGTTCAGTGATCCTCAAAACAGGCTACATCTCAGAGCACACCTGAGGCTGCGTTTGAACCTAGATTTGTCTCCTGGCTGAACTGTGCGAATACAAACTTGTACACAGGCATGGGTTTTAGGCAAGCCTGAAAGATCTGGGGGAAGAGCATAAATTGGGGCACAGGAGGTGCCACCTGCACATCAGGAAGCACGTCTTTACTGTGCAGGTGACTGAGCACTGCCACAGGCTGCCCAGAGGGGCTGTGGAGTCTCCTCCTTGGAGGAGTTCTTCAAAAGCCTCCTGGACATGGTCTTTGGCAGCCTGCCCAGGTGGCCCTGCTTGGGCAGGGGTTGGACCTGATGGGCTCCAGCAGTCCCTAACCACCTCAGCCATTCTGCGGTTCGGTGTGTTGGGCAGGAGGCCAAGGGGGAAGGAGGCGTTTGGGTAACAAACACCAATAGTTTTGCATGAACAGCAAAAAGGCTTCTCATCTGAGCTCTGGCGGTACCACAGGCTGCGGAAAGGGCAGCGTGGCGATCGCAGGCGATCTGAAGATCACAGGAGAGCTGAAGCGCTGCGTGCCCCTGGCCACCCAGCCCACCCCCCAAATTGCTGACCCGGCAGGTGCGCCATCACCGGGCTGCCTCAAGCAACCGGAGCGCCTCAGTGGCACGGAGCAGCTCCGGGGCTGCTCTCCGGGCCGTGCCGGGCCCCGCAGCCCCCGGGGCGGGCGGGCAGGAGGCGGGCAGGGGCGGTGCAGCGGGCGGGGCGGCCCGGGCCGGCTGCGGCAGCGGCGCGGGGCTGGGGCTGGGGCTGCCGCCGAGCTGGCGTGGGGCAGAGCCGCGCCGCAGCGAGCCGAGCCCGCCGCAGGTGGGGCAGCGCCGCCGGCACCGGCCGGCTGGGGCCGGGGGGAAGCCGAGGGGCTCCCCTTTGGGAGGCAGGGGCGAGCCCGCAGCCCCCGAGGGGCTGCCTCGGCTCGGGGGTCGCGGTGGAGTTGGGGGGAGACAGGGTGGGATGGGGATGGGGATGGGGATGGGATGGGATGGGATGGGATGGGATGGGATGGGATGGGATGGGATGCGGGGCAGCTGCAGTGCGGGCTGGTGGGAGGCAGCCGAGGCGTGGGGCTGAGATAATGAAGTGTCGTGCCTTCTTTTTGACAGGGAGCTGCGAGCAGAATGTGTCGCTGGTGTGGTGGTTGTGGGTTTGTGGCGCGCGGGGTGATTTCAGTGCTTGTGGGCAGGTTGTGCTGGCTTGATACCCACGCTCATCTAGCTGGGACGAGATGAAATGGTTTACGTTACCTTATATCGTTCAGTGTCATACAGAAATCTGCCTTATCCAGATACAGGGGTGAGATGGATCGCTGGCTTTATGTATATGTACTTAAGCTCCTTTGATAGTTTGTGGCATGGGAGTTCAGGCATTACAATTATGAGGAGGGTAGAGGTGTTCATAATAACTGCAATTATATTCACTTCTCTTCCTAGAAAGAGAAATCTGCTCCATGGGCCACTTCCGATTACTCCTGTACAGTTGTGTAATGCTTAGATGTACATGGTACTTACAGTGCTGAAAGGATCTGGTCTCTGATTCAAGGATGTCACAGGCTGGAAAACCAGTCACTGGTTGATGCTGAAAGTCTTCCAACTTCCAGACGCCTGAGAAAACATTGTGGGTTTATTAGACTTGCTTAATAAACTTACCTAAAAGTTTTCCCCAAACCTTACTGATTGTGGGGATGCTTATTTTATGTCTCGCAAATAGGTAGTACTGATCTAAAGAATGGGAACAAGGTATGCATTTGAAGAATTGTGAAAATTGTGCTAAGTATGTTCTTTAAGAAATGTAGTTTTTAACCAGGAAGACTGATAGGATACAGTATATTACAGATACGTGCAAAACATGATGTCTGAGCATGAGATGACAGAGACTGGCAAAGCGGAGTTTCTGCAGAAGGACTGAGGAGTTGCTGCTGATCAGAAACTGAACAGCAGTCAGTAAGAAACCTACAAATTGTATAGGCATTTATATTTAAACAAAAATCAAGACAAGCATCGTTCTGGGATGCTTAACTGGAGTGTTGTAGACATATGATGTCATCTTACAGTAGTTACAGCTTCAGTGTCTGGTGTCTGCACGGTATGTGATTTTGGACACCACAGCTCCAGCAGGCAGTTTAGTCAGGAGATCTAGAAAACAACCTATGAGAAAATAGCAAAAGAACTGGATTTTTATAGTCACTCTCTCAAAGACTGATGAGAGATGTGATAACAATCTTCAGGTGTGTAATTGGTTACTGCAGAGTGGAGAGAAATAAACTGCTCTTCACACCTAATGAAGTTGTGACAAGAACCAGCATGCTAAATGGTAGCAAGAGAGATTAGGTAAATGGCAGGGAAAGTCCTCTCTAATTGCACAGGTGATTGAGCATTGGATTGTCCTGGTAGGGTATGGAGTCTTTGTCACTGGAGGTTTTTAAGATCTGATCTAATAAACATTTACTAGAAAGGATGAATGCAAGGGTGACCATGGCAAAGGTTGAGCGACACACATGACCTCTACAGGAGCCTTACGGGCTCCTGGGGTGGCAGAGGCTACTAGAAGGCCAGCCCATGAACTCACACTTCTGGTGACAATCATGCATTTCTAAGAGGCAGCTTAATATGGTAAACACTGCTCAGTAATCCACTTATTGTATTTCACCCACATGCCTAACTATTATACTAGGTTTTGTGATCCTTTTTCCTTCACCTCAAACCGCATTTCCAGCTGAGGTCTAAGAACAGTGGTGAATGATCTGCTAAAGAACATCTTGGTTTGGCACCATCAGCCAGTAAATTGGCTTATTGGTAAATGTTTAGGAAATTTGAGCTCAGTTCCAGAGTACAGTTCTGTAAACTGTATTGCATTGCTCCCTTCAGGTCCTTGGTAACACGAGCATGTTTCTGGCAAGTCTACATGGCAAAACTGAAGTACTTTGGTTCAATTTATCTCAATCTGAAATTGCTTGCGTTATAATTCAGTTCTTAAACATACTTGAAAAGTGTAGTTTGTCCTGCTGAATCCAACAAGATTTTTTGCCCAGTCCAATTAATTTAGTCCCACTAATTATGGAAATAGCTAGCTGAAAAGGGATTTCTCTGTGCTTTTCTTCCCTTACCTCCTTTACCTTGAGGTTTCTGCTATTTTGCTCAAGGTTTTTTTTTTTTTTTTTTTACTGTGTTGTTGTTATCAGCTTACATATTAGTTTTGGTTAAAATTCTGCTGCATTCTTTGCTTCTACTGGTGGCCTGTGAAATTAGCTTCACGGGCCAAAAAAAGGATAACATTTTATTTTCTTGAAAGAGAATGAGAGCAGACAAGGCCTAATCCGTCTTTCTAGGCTATTCATTACTTTATGCATCTGTGTTTTGCCCTTGCTGCTTTAGAGAAGCATTGAATAAAACTAATCTGCCCAGTGCCTCTTTATAACACAGGACTTTTTATGCTCTTAGTCATCTGTACTTTCAAGATGTATGTTTTATCTTCTTTGAGCTGGCATGACCAGAGCTGAACCGGTAATCCCGTAGAAGAGCCGCTATTTATGCAGGGTTTTCTACTGTTTCCTGTTTTGCTGCTCCCTTTGCTTTCCATCATATCCGCACTGAGGGAGCAGCCAGTGACACTGGGTAGCATTAGTTCAAAATGCTGGAAGAGATCAAAATATGGCTTATAAGATACATTGTCTTGCTTTTAGCTTTCCCAATTCCAGTTTGCTATTGTGTGTGTTGTCTGAGTTTCTCTGAATCACACCTTTTGTCAGGGCTGGGAGCAGCAGGGACTCCCTGGGGCTATCAGGGCAGTGGCAGGGCCAGCCCCATCCCGGGCAGCTGGGGGCATCTGGGAAGCCCCAGGCACCTCGCTGGGGATGGGGACAGCCCAAGGTATTTGGGCCTTTTTGGGGGCCTGGACCATCAGGGCCTGTGGCCAGGCAGGGCCAGGCTGTGGGGAGCTGGAGCCCAGCTTTGCTGAGGCAGAGGCTGACAGCCCCAGACATGGGGCCCTAGGCTATGGGAATGGGCCGGTAAAGTCCTGTGAAGGCCCTGATGTGTTTCAAAGCTTCACTGATCCAAGTTTTGTGTTGGAAACATATGAAATTTACCCATTAGCACACTATCTGAAGTTGTAGTCTTTAGGGAGCCTACAGAGACTGGAAGGCAATGTTGCCATCCATCCCAGGGTGAGAGTAACAAGGAGAATGCCAGAGAGTTTATCTCCCCCCATTACACAAACCCTCTACAAGTGTTTCATATGGTCTAGACCTGGGGTTAAGCACGTCCCTTGCTTGCTCATGTTGTAGTGTGTGGGATGTTATGCTCCCCGTGCATCCCCTGCCAGAGAGGATCCAGTGCAGCTCCTCAGGCATCAGTGGTGACCATGCTTTGTGGCTGGTGAGTGGCCAGCTCTACTGGTGCAATTTAGGGACAAGCAGAAAATTGAGGAGATTATTGGATTGTTACCATGTGTACTGCCTTGTTAAATAAAAAATAATCAAGGCTTGGCGTTTCTTCTCTGCCCATGCGTGGGAAAATAGGGTGAGCCTTGCTCCATGTTGCTTCATTTAGAACTGGACTGTGGAAAAAAGCGGTATATGGTAGGAGAAAACTTAACTGGTATGGGCACACAAAATGACTTGAGAGGCTTTTTTTCCTCTCTCTAGTTTCTGTGGTAGTAGGGTACTGTGAGATTTATAAAAGCAACTTAGTTCTAAGTTGCCCTTGATCTGCACAGACATTGTTGTAAAGCAGTGCTGATTGATTTAGCTTTCCAGGGGAGATGTCAGGCATGCTAGTGGTGATTAACAGGAGATAGAAACCAGGGAGATGAGCAGTGTTGATCACACTGAATAATATTATGAATGGAAATAGGAGTACAAAGTAAATATATGTCAACCTTTTGGAATTTTGTGTGATTTATTTCGTTTCAAAGTTGGATTGAATAATTGATCTTTTTATCAGCGTGTTTTACGCTGTAATAAAACAGGGTTTAAATAGTGAGAAGTTAATAGTTGCTCTAAGTAAAACACACAGGCACTGGAATGAGGTACGTTCTCTCTAACAAAGAACATGCAAAAATTGCAGGGAAGTTTGTTTGAACTTGGTGTGGTGAAGAATAAAACTACCTTTCATGCCAGCGAGAGATTTACATTTTTCCTTGAATTCTCTGACAGTTCAAAGTAAGCCTTTAAAGAGTGCTGCATTAGCACATAGGAAATCTAAATTTCCTCCTTGTATGTTAGTACTTTAAGGCCTCTTCATAATTCAGACTTTTATATTCCAAGATTTTTCTCTCTCCCATGATTAGTTCCAGTAGCTTGGTCTGAAGCTTTGGTTAGAGGCATGAGACACTGCACTAATAACAAAGAGAAGCTGGAAGCTTCATAGCAATATAAACAGAAATAAATAGTGATGTGGCAAAATGAGTGGGTTCTGGAGATTGTGAGGGAAGAGAAGGAGGGGCTGGAAGGAATTGCCACTCTTTGGGGCAGGAGGGGTTGAGAAGAGGCTGGAAGGACCACATGGCATTGGGTGTGGGACTGGGGAGCAGGAGTGTTCTGGGTTCTGACAAAGGGACAGAGACTTGAGAAGGGTTTGGGATGTTTTTAGGAAGGGTTTGTAGGAGCACTGTGACAGCAGGAGCTCTTGTTCCCTTATGCTTTTCATCCAGACTAGCCTTCCTCATTGACTTCATAGAATCATAGAATGGCTCAGGTTGGAAGGAAAATTAAAGATCATCTAGTTCCAACCCCACTGCCATAGGCAGGGATGCCACCCACTAGATCAGGTTGGTCAAGGCCTTGGCCAACCTGGTCTTGAACACCTCCAGGGATGGGGCATCCACAGCTTCTCTGGGCAACCTGTGCCAGTGCCTCACCACCCTCTGAGTAAAGAATTTCCTTCTAATATCTAACCTAAATCTCCCCTCTTTTTGTTTAAAACCATTTCCCTTTGCCCTGTCATTGTCAGATTGAGCAAAAAGTTGCTCTCCATCTTTTTTATAAGCCCCTTTAAGTACTGGAAAGCTGCAGAAAGGTCACTCCGGAGCCTTCTCTTCAGGCTGAACAGCCCCAGCTCTCTCAGCCTTTCTTCACAGGAGAGGTGCTCCAGCCCTCTGATCATCTTTGCGGTCCTCCTCTTGACCTGCTCCAACAGCCCCACATCCTTGTGCTGGGAGCCCCAGACCTGGATGCAGCACTCCAGGTGGGACCTCACAAGGGCAGAGCAGAGGGGGACAATCACCTCTCTTGACCTGCTGGCCACTCCTCTTTTGATGCAGCCCAGGATGTAGTTGAACTTCTGGACACACATTGCTGGCTCATGTCAAGCTTTAAATGTCAAGTCTTTTAATGCCAAGTCTTCTCCACTGTCCCATGGTGTGGGTACCTCTCAGTGCCTTTGCAGCCATACATTTTTCTTCCTGAAGCTAAAAGTTTTCCTTTCTCTGTTCTCTGGCCCCTGCAATTCTTTTCCCCCTCCCAGACTTTGGGAAGATGTTTAAGGTCCTACCACCACTTGTTCTGCCTGTTGGGATGGCAACGAAAGGAGGTAGGATATGGGGACTGTGCAGAGATGATGCACTTCAGTGACTTTGAAGAGCAAGGCTTACTTCTCTTGTGATCCTGCTTAACATGAGAGAGATATAAGGGAGAGGTGTAGGGTAGTTCCTGCTGATGCTTCATGTGTTACCATCCTTAGCAGTGGTGGCAGAAGTACTTAGGGACTGTGTGACCAGGAGGTACTTGTCAGTGATATGGGATGTATCTCTGCCATCCCCATCTTCTTCAGTATAAGTAAATTCTACCAGTTGTACTGTTCTAGTTGCTAATATATGTGCAGGTTTATGTACGGAATGCCCTGAACAAAAAAGTGAATGTTGGGTTTTTGTATGTTTTAATTTGAAAGTTAAGATCTTCTAGGATAGCTCTGAATGTGTCTGTCTGAACATGGAACATGATGGCTGTAAAATGCTGCACATCTGCTGGTGTGACAGAACTTGGGGGATTTTTTAAAAGATTTTATCTGTGAAACATGCTAGAAATGCGTATGTACCCAAGCTGCCTTTGAAGGGGAGAAATTGAGTTGCTGGTATGAAGAGTGTTCCAACTTCTGCGGTTAAAGCATACATTAACACTGATATTTGGTTAGCTCAGAACATTTTTGTATATTTTAAAGAGCGTTTAAAATAACCAAAGCTCTGTCTTTTTTTTTTTTTGTGTTTATTCCAATTTATCAAATTTACAATATTGAGTTGCATTATTCAATGTCTTGATTACTTTCCCCTTTCTTTTGTGTAAATCTTTAGAGCCATGTTGATGATAAAACATGTTTTAACTTGCCTGAAATGATTTATATCCTACATCAACAGAAAGTTGGAAAAAAAAACCCAAGCTCTAGATTGAGAGTAAGCCAACATTTTTTAAAGCATGCCAGCTTGTATTTTCCAAATTATTTTATAACAATCTGTACTTTCTTCATTAAGCAGAGTTAACGATTTCCAAAAGTTTTATTTTTAGTCAAAGCTGTTGCAGCATTTTTATTTTGTGTTTGCTGAGCCCACTTAAGGTGATTTGAAACCATGTAAGAGAAGGGTGCTGTAGTTGCTGCAATAATGAATTATCCATGGGTTCAGTCTTTCACGAAGACTCACCAGCTGCCTATTATCAAGAATACCTTGTGCTTCTGTTCATCTCAGTAGGTAGCTGCAGTTCCCGTCACCTTTGAATATTGCTTCCCTAATTCCACAACAGCCCGTGGTATGTTTTTTGGAGAGGTCAAGATAACACTACATAGTTGTAAAAACATGATTTATTAAAATACCAGATTATTTATTTCAGTGTAAAATGTTGTGGCATAACCCTTGCTTTGCTCAGGTGTGCAAAATTGTGTGAACTTTGGTGAAACTTGCAGAATGCCAGGAAGGGACTACACGATCCTGCAGTGAGCCTTCTAGACCATCAGTGTAAAGAGTACATTTGAAGGCAGATGTACAAAGTGGTACTTTTATTCCTTTTGTGATATCAGACACTGAAAATGTTCAAATATAGGTGCAATTAGAAAAGAACCTGCTGCCTTTAGTGTCTGCAAGTGTAATAATTTCTTTTTCTTAGTCTTTTAACCACCTGGGATGTCCTGTGTGGCTTTGGCCCAGATAGATTCCATTAAACAGTGATCTAAGCACAGCTGTCAAAAGTGAACATCTCTTCCTTTAGTTGCGGCTCCCTTTGACCAGTTCAGCGTGTTCCTACCTCTTGCACTTGGAATCTGACCCTGGTTTTCTACTGTTTCCCCTCTCTGCGTTGCAAGTAAAGCAGATGGAATCAGATTGCCAGTTTAAAAAAAAAAAAAAGGCAGAGGAGGAAATAGTAAGTGTAGCTACAGTGTAATATGTGGAGAATAGGAGGAACGCACATCTGTGCAATAACTTACAGGGTGGGTGAATTTTGTAAAACATGGCTTGGTTGGAAGAAATGAGTGTGGACCATTGTTGGATTGTTAGGGTCATGGATTCATTCCTTTCTCAGCTGTGGGAAGTGTTTCAAAACAAAAAAGCACTCTGTGGGGAGTGGCTCTCTGAGATTTGAATTTATGTCCAAGGCAAAAACCCTTGGGAAAGTTATATAATACTGCGCTTCCATTTAATCCAGGCATTGGTTGCTTATGGGAGACAGACACAGGAGTCTCCAGTTCTTAAAATCTTAGCCTTGATAGCACGTGATTGCAAGATAAAGCAGATCACTCTTGAAGTTGAAATGCGTGTCAGCATATTGGGAGAAGCTCCTTACTTACTGAAGAATGTTTCTACAGAGTTTCCACATTTTGTTTAAAAGGCCTCCCATTCAGAGGGAGCAGACCTAGGCAGGCAAAAGTGAGAGGAGTTTTGAGATAAACCATAGCTGTCAACTCATGAAGCAAAACAATGTGGAAAAGTGCAGCCAAGAAAATGGAGCTATGTAAAGAGTGGATCCTCCTTATTTTATAGCAATTGAAAACAAAAGAACCACTAGGTGGAAATACGAGAATTAAAAGGTGTTACATAGCAGTGAATTATGTTTCTTTACTGAAAGGAAACTAAAACTTTCACCTACTGAACTGGAGTCCTTTTTGTACTTCAGGAACATCCAGAGAAAAGTGAGGATCGAATGGCAACCCTAAGGAAACCAGCCAAATAAATAAAATGACATTTTAAATAGCTCTGGCTGGAAGTTGACAGTAAAACAATGGGGAAATAATGGCAACAAGAGACTTGGGGGAGATTCCTCCTATCCCTGAGAAGTAAAATTGAGAATCCTCCACATTCTATGTAGACTTACACAAATCATGACAAACCGTTGTTGATATAATATATCAAAATGCTGGCAATCTATTAAGCTGAAAAATAAACTGAAATACAATAGAAGATAAAGCAATAAAGGAGTTGGTTTTTTTTGTTGTGTTTTTTTTTTTTTTCTTTTTTACTACTGTGAAAAAGAATGAGGGGTGGGGAAGGGGAGGAAGACTTGATGAATAGGAATAGCATTGATTTTTATTTTTTTTAAGGTCTTAGACAATAGAGTTTTATGTTTCTTATTCCCCGATGAATTTGAAATGAGGAGGAAGGAATGTAATTGTATGCCCCTGTGATTAAGTCCATTTGCTGTGCAAAGAGACCCACATGGCCGTGGTGTGCTCATGACTCAGCTGAAATGAACATGGACAAATTTTGCCAAAAAGGGGAGGGAAGCTAAGAGGCAGAGGATTTCATTTAGGATCTCAAAAGAGAGGACAGCTGCAACTAATTTTTCAGAAGCACATAGTTGTCTTTGAGGAAATCAAACAGTACGAAGAAAATAGCTTAATTTTGAGTTCCTAAAGAGTAAAGGTATTCAATTTATCTCTTTTCTTACCTGGGTTTAAATAGAGCATTTACTATCAAAGGAGGTATTGCCAGCAAAGGAGAACTTTAATTTGTGAATGCACAGGTACTTTATGCTAAGTAATCACTACTGTTACTGAGTAGTTTGTGCTTTTATGCTACCTGGCAGTAGCAAGAAAAAGACATCTGACAAAACCGTCCTGGGAGCTGTCCAGTCCCGAGCATTTCACTTGCAAACATCTCTGTACTTTGCAGGAGACATGGTTCTCTCTGCTCCTCAAGAGTGGACCACATGCACTTTTTTTGCTTCCTGTATTTACAGGGTGTCTTTGAAAAGCTGGGCTGCCCTCATAAGCATACTATGAAATCTTGCTCAAAATTCAAAGTGATTTGAAAATGTTGTTACATGGTGGTTTCGCCCTGGAAACTCCATTGCACTAACAACAAAACAGAACTCAAATGTGGATGATACCATCTTTGTTGGTGACATGGACAGGGGAACTGAGTGCACCCTCAACAAGTTTGCGGCTGACATCAAGCTGAAGGCTTATGGATTACAATATAGTTATTATAGCTAACCTCTGTTACTTGTAAAGTAATTGTGAATCATTACACAGCCTGTGCAGAGAATGTAATTGCACATCTTGAAATAAAGTTCAGATGAAAAATACATTTTAGTCAAACAGTGGATCAATTTATTAATTAAGTGAGCAGTGTATGATACTCTACATGCTTATTTGGATGTTGATATTATTCATCAGAGATTCCTCAGATCTGATTCTTTTTAGGGAGAAGACATTTTTGTGCAAAGTGATTCTGAAGTGATGAAGAAACTTATGAATTAGCTTATAGTGTAGAATATCTGGAATTCACAAACTAATTATGTAACTGTTAAAGTCTTGTGTACCTCTAAATACCATTCCTTTTGCACTGGCAAATATAGCTTCTAAAAATATGCCTAGACGTACTAAGTCAGTATTCTCATAGTATTGAATGTGTCAGTAGTTTTGTATTTTGTAAATGTAGCAGCAAAACTGGGGTGAATAGAACATCAAAGAATACCTCTTGAATTGTGATTGCATCCTTTGTGGAAAGGAGCATTAGCTGGAAGGTAGGCCATGGCATATCATTCTGTAACTGGAAATAGAATAGCCATTATTTAAAATTTCAATTTATAGAATGTAATCATAGAATCATGAAGTGGTTTAGGTTGAAATGGATCTTAAAGAACCTCCCCCTCCCACTAAATCAGGTTGCTCGGGGCCCCATCCAGCCTGGCCTTGAACATTTCCAGGGATGGGGCATCCACAGCTTCTCTGGACAACCTGTTTCAGTGCCTTACCACCCTCAGAATAAATGATTTCTTCCTTAATGTAAACCTACTCTCAGTTTAAAACCATTTCTCTTTGTCCTGACAAAGAGTCCATCTTCTGCTTCCTTGTAGGCCCCCCTTAGGTGCTGGAAGGCTGCAATGAGGTCTCCCCGGAGCCTTCTCTTCTCCAGGGTGAACAACCCCAGCTCTCAGCCTGTCTTCATGGCAGAGGTGCTCCAGCCCTTTGATTATCTTCATGTTCCTCCTCTGGGCTTGTTCCAATACATCCACGTACTTCTTGTGCTGAGGGCCCCAAAGTTGAATGCAGCACTTCAAATGGGGTCTCACAAGAACAGAGTAGAGGGGAAGAATCACCTCCCTCACCCTGCTGGCCACACTTGTTTTGATGCCCTCCAGGACTGAGGTGGTTTCCTGGGCTGCAAGCACACATTGCTGACTCACGTCGAGTTTCTCATCAACCAGAACCCCTGGGTCCTTCTCCTCAGGGCTGCTCTCAATCCATTCTCCCCCCAGCCTGTGTTTGTGCTTGGGATTGCCCCGGTCCAGTGCAGGACCTTGCACTTGGCCTTGTCGAACCTCATGAGGTTCGCACAGGCCCACCTCTCCAGCCTGTCCAGGTCCCTCTGGATGGCATCCCTTCCCTCCAGTGTGTGGAACGCACCACACAGCTTGGTGTCATTGGCAAACTTGCAGAGGGTGCACTCAATTTCACTGTCTATGTTACTGACAAAAATGTTAAGCAGGGTTGGTCCCAATACTGACCTCTGATGAATTTGTGCACTTATTTTGATGACTTCATCAATTGTTTCATTTAGAAGTCCCGTTGTACAGGCAGTGCTGTTTATTTAGGTAGGTAATCCCATTGAATCCATTGGAATAGTTTATGTCTGAATACAACAAATCACAGTTCGGGTGCAGATTTTATGAGATCGTCATTAATTTATTCTGGATTCTTTTTGAGTGGGAACAGCAGTCTGTGTATAATGACTGGATTGGTCTAAACCAGTAGGTGCTAGTTTTGCAGCTTGTGGGTAAATGCCTTATTTTATATTTTTAAAATATTTAAACATAGAATTTATACTATAACATAATTTACTGTATAAAAATGCATTGAACTTTACTGAAAACGAGTTTGTCCACCTTTCCCCTAGTATTAATTTCTGTACAAAACTTTCTATAAGTTTTGATGCAGATGGGGTAATACTACTAGTAGCTTCTTGTAATAAGTGAAGCATTGATGAGTGAACCATCAAAATCTGTGCAGAATTAAAACAAGTCATGTGCTTTGAGTGAATGAGCTTGAGCTTCTTAAAACAAGTCTTAAGGATGGGTGGACAGTGAGAGCCATAGTGGTGGATTTGAAATTGAATGAATGTTTGCCAAGTCACAGTGTTAAAAACTTGATTTTTCAGGTGTCAGTGGGACACGTGAGAACCTAGAAATAATTGTAAGAATGAACCTGAAGAGGTATATTCCATGAAATGAGTATTTCTGGGAATGTACCTTCAGCAAGCAGCACTTGAGTTATATTTTGCTTCTCTGTTTCAAAGCACAGAACTAATGCAAACCATCTGCATTTTGCATCACTTGGATGTTCTGGCTTACCTGTGGATTGCCCTCAGGTACAGAAATGAGTCTAAATTATATCATTCCCCAAAGACCTAAGGACTTAGATGTGTAACTTTGACTTTAGGTGCCTAGGTCAAGCATTTAAATGACAGAGAGACTCTTGCTTCTACTCAACCCAAGAGGTAAACGAAGTCATGATGTGTAAGTTTCTGTCAGTAAAAATTCCTGCACACCTACACGTCTGATGGTAGGCATGCCCAGACCATGTAGCAGGGTAGGTACGTAACACAAGCCTGTTCCTAGAAAGATTTACAAGGCAGAAATTCCCTGTCTCACCTATGGATTCTGATCCAGCAGGATTTTTTACAACCTGTTTTTGGAACAAGTTCCATGAATAGAAAGGTGTTTTGTTTTTTTTTTTTTTTTTTTTTTTTTTTTTTTGTTTTTTTTTTTTTTTTTTCTTTTTAATTCTTTATGCTGTGTAGTTAGAGCATAAAGAAGACCTGAAGACCTGTATTTAGTTCTTCCTTAATCTGGAGCAGATTGAACCATTTACCTCAACATTTATGGTAAATGTTTAAATGGCGAACTTCTGGTCAGAGGTGGCATGGGAGAAGAGAGGTGTGAGGGCTGGTTTAATTATGGGTGGTGTTGCATGTTTCAAGACCTTTTTTTTTGCCAGTACTGCAGAGAGCCATAAATACAAGTGTCAGCATTCTCAGTTTCTAAAGTGTTTCTTGTGGCATAACAGATATGTGCCAACACCAGAGAACTTCAATTCATTTTAGGTGTTAGACCTCTGAAAGCAGGCCACATCACTCAGTAAGCATTTGTGTTTACGCTGGTACAAATGGACTGTGTATATATGTGTGGTAGAGATTATGCTTCTTACTAGGCAAAGATGAGAGCTATGTGAAAAGTTAAGGATTCTGTTGAGGATAATGGCAGACATGGGGCGGGGGTGGCTGTATTAGGAACAAACTTGCAAAAGTAAAACACATGAATGCATTGTTCCTACTGCTACAAACAATAGCACACTTGGTAGCTTCTTCTTTAGAATTTTCCTATTCAAGATACCTCTAGCAGAACTGCATAAATGTCTCTGATACATACTCAGTGATGCTCTGCTGCACTGCTGGACAAGACTTAGCCAGCAAAGGCTGTGCCTGACTCCACACTGCCTTTCACAATCAGAAGATTGCCTTCTGTTAGAGGCTTCAACACCTGTTAGTAGTATCCCATTCTTACCAGGACAGTGTTAGAGAACTGTAATGTAGAAACAAAGCTTTAATGTATTTTTAAACTGTCTTTTTAATTCATATTAATTAAACCTACTAAAACTTTCACTATGAAGTGAATGTTATGGATGGGGAACTTGATATAACATGGAATATGTTTTGAAATTCTTTACCTGGATCTGTTTTGATCTGTATTTGTGTATGTTGGCTAAAATAAACTATTTATTGTTTTCTGTTGGATAAATTGGGTATAGAACATTCTTTCTTTGCTTCTTTATCATGTTCTGTGTGTGTTTAACACTGTGTGTTCATGCTGCTGGATTGCTATACTTATGACAGTTTATTAATCCAGCAATTAAAATCCTAATAGATGTATTCTAATATACTACAGAAATTAATAGAAATCTTGTTCAGCATGGAGAGCAAATCAAAAACATAATTTTGTGTTAATATTTCAGGACATAAATGTAGGCACTGAACTCTGAGTCTGGCTTTTGTTTTCTGCTGTGAAAAGCAGCATTTCCTCTTGTAACTAACTCCTTTATACCAAGTATTTAAATATTAACTGGGGCCAAAAAAACCGTAAAAACAAAACAAAACCAAAAACAAAGCTACCAAGATAACAACAAAAAACAAAACCATCCTGCTATTGTTACCTCCACCATCTGTAGTGTTCTGGTGATAAATGGCCAAACTGTTTAGAAATGCTTGCAGGAGGCTAAGAATTGGATATAATTAAAATGGATCACTCCCAAAAGGGAGACTGCGGAACACCATGGTCTGAAGAATCTGTGCTAGTAATGCATTTAAGCCATGATTTTCCATTTACTGTAAAAAATAAAAATTGGAACTGACATTTAACAGATGACTATCTCCACAAGTCTTCTTTAAATGAAGTCACTAAGACTGCATGCTCAGTGTTTTTGTCCAGCTGTATAATCCTTAGTTTCCAGTGCCAGAATCAACCTTGGAAACACTTTTTGCTCTGAAACACTCTAAGTGATGCTCAGGAGTTTCTGTTCTTGGACAGCAATGAGAACACAATATATTAGGATTCTCCCTTATATATGTGTTCAGTATTTTGTGTGTTTTTGGTTTTTTCCTTACCATTTTTTCTAAGAGCACCAGTATAACATAAAAAAAAAAAAAAAAAAAAAAAAAGGAAGCCCTTCTGAACTTGAATGAACTCTGGAATACCTCTGAAAATGCATCTGGCATATTTAGAAATGTCAAATTTCTGGCATGCATAATAGCATGTTTAATTCCTTTCACTTTTTTTTTTGAAAACCATATATTAGAATCTATGAAGATACAAAGCCTGCTCTTTTAATCTGGGAAATGTATTGTATACCTGCTTGTATAACTTCTTATACAAGAAAGCATGATCCATAATCTCTTCAGTGTCATCAATGTGCAATGTAACCAACTTGTCATAGGTCCTAGCAAGTGGGCTACGTTGTTTTATCCTTTTTTTGGAACCTTCTTTGGTGATGTGGACTCTTCAGAAAATGTTACATGTGTTTTGTATGATTTGAGGTATGTGAATGATTTGGGAAAATTAATCTGCAGTAGAGTGTTTTGAAAAATGTCTAAATCTGGAGTATGAAGAGTGTGCTGTTAGCACTGCTAAATGCAGTGTTGTGGGAAGGATATATAGTTAACTCATTCACTATAGTAAGACTCTTATCTAATATAGTCTCTCACAAACTGCTTGATTTAGGTCACTATTTAAACTCTAAAAGAATTAAGTGACTTTGCAACTGTATTCTAATGTCTTCTATTGTGGACTGCTTTGTATATGAAATCATCAGAGCTAGTTGGCTAAAGTAAGTGGAAATATGGATGTGGTATTTATTGTAGAATATTGTAGATATTGTATAACACAATACAAGATATTGTAGAAATAGCCTAGAGACTGTTTTCTTTCCTCCTTTCTTTTCTTCTCAGATGAGATTGTTAAAATTGAATGATCGATCACATCAGTTTGTGAATCAGTTAACTATAAAATTTTATCATCAAAAGAAGCAGATCAAAGGAGGTGATTGTCCTCCTCTGCTGTGCTCTTGTGGGACCCCACCTGGAGTCTGGGGCCCCCAGCACAAGAAGGACATGGACTTGTTAGAGTGGATCCAGAAAAGGTCCACAAGGATAACCAGAGGGCTGGAGCACCTCTCCTATGAAGACAGGCTGAGGGAGTTGGGGTGTTTCAGTCTGGAGAAGAGAAGGCTTAAGAGTGACCTTACTAAAAGCCTAGACTAGAAGCCGCAGGAGTGGTCTTCCTAAAGCGGGCCTACAGGAAAGATGGGAAGAGACTCTTTGTCTGGGCGTGTAGTGATAGGACAAAGAGAAATAGTTTTAAACTGAAAGATTTAGATTATTTATACAGAAGAAATTATTTATTCAGAGGGTAGTGAAGCACTGTAACCAATTGTCCAGAGAGGCTGTGGATGCCCCCCCATCCCTGGAACTGCTTTAAGGCCAAGGCTTTGAGCAACCTCGTCTAGTGGGAGGTGTCAGGGCAGGGAATTGGAGCTAGATGATCTTTCAGGTCCTTCCCAATAGAAACCATTTTATGATTCTATATTGGTACTATGAAATGTCATCTTATTTAGCCAGGTTTATTGTGTGATTAGCTGTATGGTATGAACAAAAAATTGTTTGAAGATGGATGTTGTGCTCATTTCTGAGACTGTGTGGCAGAAACTCAGAGTGTTATACTTTTCTGGGAGTACTTATATTTTGTTGTTGAAAGGATCTTGGTAGTACAAATGGGTTAATTCTATATGATATGAAGTGGAGGGGTGAACATTATTCTGGAAAGCAAAGAGATATCTTCCTAAAAGAATTTGTTAAATTCCTTGTCCCTTGGTACAATCTGTTCCTCTCAGTGTTGCTCAGAAGTACTGTTGAGAGCTCTGGGGGTAAATAAAAGAGTTTCTTTCTATGGTTCTGACAGAGAAAGCCATTAGTTTCTTTATATTCTCCTTCTTTTAATAATTTTACCAAGCTCTTCTCAAAAAAGCACAGGAACTCCTAAAGTATTTCTAGAGAATGCTTTTGAAATAAAAAGTTGTCTACATTGCTCTAGCTAATTGCTAATTTAAATTAAGTTGGCTGATTCAGAAATATGATGCTCCTGTATGAAGTACAACTTTATTATTAAAAAATTCTAAGCTGCATAATGCCAAAGGGAGACAGTGGGTAGAATTGTTTGTGCTGATCTTTTGAACAGAAAAGGTGCAAGTGGAAATGTATGAAGGAGATAGAATAGGAAATTCTTCAGCTAGTTACTGTATGGGCTATAATATTGTACTAGATAATATCTTTCAGAGTAGCTTGATGTAGGATGCTTAACATGTTCAATTATTGCTCAAAAAAAGAAAAAAGTCCCTGGCTGATACCTATGCAGATGATGAGCACTCCTGACTGTTTGGGATCACTGCTGACTATGGTAGGAAATATCATCTCCGGGTCCTAGATGACTCTGACCCATATGTTGAAGATTGCTTCATAGACAAAGAGTGGGAGGAAGGAATTTGCCTTCTTCCCATGTGCTGTAACCTGGCAAGATGGAACAGGATGCTGCCTTCCACCCCCGCTCCATCCTTGCAGTGCCAGCTTGTGGGGAATTGTCTACAACAGCCGAGGAAAAATTTTCCAGAGTTTTGGACACTGAGATTTCTGAGAATTTCCAAGTGCATAACAAACCTGTGTGGCCCTGACTGTTGTCATTGTTGTAATGATAAACACCTCTGACGTGAGGGTAGGTCTCTTCTCAGTATCCTGGTGATTTGGAAATATGCTCCTATTGTACTATTAAATCCTCATTAGTGAATGTCTGAAGATTAAACAGATGGCCAGTAGCATGAATGGTCTGGAGTGAGAGAAAAGGGAAAGCAGAGTTGGTGGAGGTAAATGGATATATCAGGGTGCAGGAACTTCTTCACAGGGAGAGGTGATATTTGTGGTTGTCATAGATTGGAAGTGGGCAATCACTTCCCAGTATCCCCAAGGTACAGCTCATTACAACACGAGTATGGAACTATGTATTCAACTAGGAGGTATCACATGAGAAAAATCCTGCACAAAGACATTTGTTTTCGTCTTACGAAGAGCGTCTGAGGGAGCTGGGTTCATTCAGCCTGGAGAAGAGCAGGCTCAGGGGTGACCTTATTGCACTCTATAGGTACCTTAAAGGAGGCTGTAGTGAGGTGGGGGTTGGTCTATTCTCCCACGTGCCTGGCAACAGGATGAGGGGGAATGGGCTTAAGTTGTGCCAGGGGAGTTTTAGGTTGGATGTTAGGAAGAACTTCTTTACCGAAAGGGTTGTTAGACATTGGAACAGGCTGCCCAGGGAAGTGGTGGAGTCACCATCCCTGGAGGTCTTTAAAAGACGTTTAGATGTAGAGCTTAGGGATATGGTTTAGTGGAGGACTTGCTAGTGTTAGGTCAGAGGTTGGACTTGGTGATCTTGGAGGTCTCTTCCAACCTAGATGATTCTGAGTTTCTGTGATTCTCTTATTCTGTGAAATGACTTTAACATACATGAATACAAACACTGACCCTTCAAAAGCAAAAGATGAGTGAAAGGAGGAAGGCCACCACTACTTGTTAAAAAAACATAGGCAATGAAAAGCCACTTTGAAAGTTTAAAGCTGGTGGAAGTCTGCTAAAACTAAAAGGCAACTGCTGCCCATTTTGCCTTTGAGCACATGAATTCCTTCTTGAGCATCTCTGAGAAACTGTAATGGTTCATGAGCCAGCAATATGCCCTTGTAGCCAAGAAAGCCAATGGCATCCTGTGCTGCATTAGGAATAGCGTTGCCAGCAGGTGGAGGGAGGTGATCCTCCCCCTCTACTCAGCCCTGGTGAGGCCTCACTGGTGTCCAGTTTTGGGCTCCCCTGTACAAGAGAAATGTAGAGCTCCTGGAATGAGTCCAGTGAAGGGCAATTAAAATGACTAAAGGAGTGGAGCATCTCTTACATGAGGAAAGGCTGAGGGAGCTGGGCATGTATAATGGGATTTAACATAAAAAAAAAATATTTCATGTTTCAGGAAGGGAAAATAAAGTGTCAGAAGTCTACATGAAACCATTAGAAGGGAACAAGATCTAAGTATAGGCTAGAGAGTTGCTGTGACTGGTGCTGTGGACTGGAAACACAACCCTCAACCATTCTGTGATTATAATAATAGTTTTTAAAAAGTTTATTTTAACATTTCTGATGTGAAACTGGAAGACCTTTTTTAAATGCCTCATGTTCAGGATTACGGCTGCATGTTCTGTGCATGTGGTGGGGAAGGTACAGTGTAGGTGTTGTGGCATGGTGTTCAGTTAATAGCCAAACTTTGTCTTCTGGTTACTGAGCACTTAGATATGAGGGGTGGCAGTGGCTGCTCTTAAAGCCCCATTCTGTCCTCTGGGGCATCAGGGAAACAGGGCTGTCTGGGCCTGTTTTCCTTACCTGTCTGGGCCTGTTTTCCTTACCCTGTTTCATTTCTTCCTCCTGTCTGCTCTTCATCTCACTGTTCTCTTACCTTCACAGGCCCTAAAACTGAATAGCTCAGGGAAGCAAATGACTTGAAGAGCAGTGTGCCTTAGGGATGGAGGGTCATGCAGCTTAAGAGAAAGTGCCTGAATGTTGTACTCAAGAGTGAAAAGGAGAGACCTTGGAAAGAGATTGCAGAGACACAGGAACATGGAGGTTGAGCCTGCTGAGATATTCCAGCCTAGCCCTGCTAGCCCTGCTTAAAGCAGACTTGGTGTAGGCTGATTTGGGCCTTATTCAGTTCAGGTTTGAATGACCCCAAGCATGGAGAGTTTGCCACCTCTTCCAATGTTCCCTTGCATCCAGTTGGCATTTCTTTTGTTCCAGCATGAGCCCGTTTCCACTGCTTGGCTCTGGGAAGAGCCTCTCTCCATTTCCACCATGCCTTCCCTTTCGGTAGTTGCAGACTGCACGACGATCTCCCCTTCTCATTCTCTGTCTTCAGACTGGAGAAAGAGAAAGATACCCCAGTTTTATTCCTCTCTCTCATTTAGACCCTTACAGCCCCACAACAGTATTTACCAGGACTGTACAGAACTTCCCCATCCCTGCTTCCATGCCCCAAGACTCCAATGGAGTCCCCCAGAGATCTTGTTTTCCTATCATTTCACTCCTAAAGACTTGCGGCTATGCAGCATTCTCCCCTGCTGCATCTACACTGCCTACATTTGTTCAGCAAAGGACATTTAAATAAGGTCCTTTAAATAATTAGAAACAGGTTGATTAGCAGACAGTGAGGGATACACATGAGCAGTGTATACCTCATAACGCTTCTGAGATCATCCCTAATAATCATTCTTTGTCAGAGGTATACTCTTTGTAGGTTACTTCAGAGATTATTTTTTTTTGTTACTCTTCAGTAGGTAATTGCCTCAATGTGTGCTGTTGCTACAGTGCTGGGGCAGAATAAACCAGTATGTTTGAGTGTGTGAAGTACAAGACTTGAGTGGAAACAGGGAATTACGGCATCTTACCATAGCAAGTATGTTAGAATACCGTGCCCTGTTCAATGTCAACACCTCAAAAATATGATGTCAAAAACAGAGCTCAAAGGAAAATAATGGAAAGGTGGAGCCATTTGGAAAACAAGCATTGCAGTATGAATCTTATGAGAGTCAAGTATATGAAGGACAGGACTGAGTGGTGGCTTGGATTGTGTATACGTGTAGATAGAAAGAAGCAGGGGGACCTTTTAGTTTTGCTAAGAAAGTCACAAACAGAACTAGCAGATGGGGGTTCAGACAAATTCAGTGTTGAAATATGGTGCAGTTTCTTAGAAGTGTTCAAAACGTGGTGCCATGCCTTAAAATTGAGGGTAGTTCAACCCTCAAAAAAGTGGGGAGTGGGGAAAGGGGGGACGCACTCTTCAGTCATTAAAACAAAGATTATATATATTTTCTAAAAAGCGCATTTTAATCCAGTTTATTGTAAAGTTTCTACAGCTTTATGCATGTAGGGGTCAAACAAGGTGACAAAAATATCCTGGATGATCCTTTCCATTCCCAAGATCACACAACGACTTTGAGAAAGAAGATGAACTTTCATTTAACTGTATGAGTGTTAAAACTGAATGTCTCTAGTAAATGTGTGTGCTTTGTGCAACTTAAAACAGCTTCTTGCTCAGGCACCCATCCGGGCTATTGGGAAAGACTGTGTGTTTTTTTTGTGTTGTCAAAGTGATTTATGACATCTAGGATGAGATTTGTATGGTTTGTACTGAATGTTTTTTTTCATAATGCTATTTACCTATACGAAACAAAGCTGAGAGCAGAGGGGGATACACAAGAATTTCCCGGGAAGGGGCTACCCAGAGTCACTGTTTATATAGGACTGGATGGCACTGGCCTTCCTTCCCCTTACCCTGCACCTTTTCAAAACCTTCTTGGTCTGCATTTTCCATTCATTATTTATCCAACTCCGCAGCTTCTGTGTCCTCAGTTGTCTGGTGGACTGAAAGAAAGATGTATGGTAAGGACCAGGAAGGAGTCTTAAACTTTATATAAAGATATGAAGATATCTTTCTATGAAGATAATCAAAGTATTATATTCACGTAACAAGCTGTAAAAGTCATCACATTTTAAAGAAAGAGAGATTAAATATTTCTTGGAGTATCTTTAGTCTTTTTGCAGGTGGAAGGTAGCTAAGCATGAAAATCTTGTGTGTTTTAAGATTTGCCTGGGGTCATAGTGTATTTGGACCTGCAAGAGTTTATTAAAGCACCAAAGTTTGGATATACTTGAAAGAATAAATATTTATGTTACAAAGATGTTTTCCTCTTTGAGCATGAATGTGCTAAATTTGTTTTCTTCCTCAAAAAACTGTTTAAAATGTAGAGGGTCTGACTTAGCTCCACTGAAGAGAACTGGAGTTATTTCAAGTTTTTTTGCTAGTTCTAGAATTGCTAGTATTTCCATTCCTTCAGCAATCACAGCCTCCTTTGAATAACTTGTCATTATTTTTGGTATGAAAAAGGCTAGGCTAAAACAAATAAACAAAAACCTACTGTAGTTTAAAAACCAGAACTAGAAAAGCTAGAATTCTTTTTTGTCTGTTTAGCTCATATGATTCTTCTTGCTTTGATGTTTGTGAGTTTACATATTATTGGCAAAATGTTAAGATATAATAAAATGTTTTAAAGGCTAATCTACTTCATGATACCTTTCTGTGTAGTCTAAAGGCTGTTGTACTAAGTTCAGTGGAATGAAAAGTCCCAAAAAGACAAAGATGTTAACAAGGGGGATTTCACTTAATAAAACAAAAAAAACAGGTTCTGAAGATTGAGACTTTAGCCAGCTTTTCTCATGGCTATGGACTGCTACTAATAAAAAAAACAAAACAGCAATTTGTTTTACCTTTAATGGAATGCTGCCAGAAATGAGGGAAAAGAGGGAAGACTGTGAAAGAATCGGAAAGGGCTAAGATTTCAAATAAAGTTTTGAAACCTACAGCTAAAGTGGAGTTCTGTGTTGTCATTTTTACCCCTCCAACATTTGACTGTACTTTACATGACACAGAACGGTGTTAACTAGAAGATGACAAATAACTGTAATGGGTTGGATCTGTTGTGCTTGACGTTGGAATCCAAACCTGCTTGAGGGAATAACAAAACACATGAATAGGACAAGGAAAAGACGGGATGACAGAAAATGTAACTCCTGCTTGGATGCTCTTACTTGAAAGAGACAGAGAGAGTTCATAGACTTAATCTTTTTCTTGCATAGCAGACTTATTTTAAATCATCTGTTGTGTATTTCCTACTGCTGCTTTCTTGATTTCACTGAAAATGTTGCAGTCATCACATTGCAAAGAATGGGTCTTAACTAAGCCAACCCTAAGCTCTCTTTATAGAAGGTAGAGAACAAAAACAAAAAGATGGAGAAAAAAAAAAAAAGTATGGGGAAAAGGAAGGAGTGAGGCAGAAATGTTTCTCTGACATATCAGGACCCTGAATTTGGCAGCAATGGCAATGTTTCTGAATCCTTTGCTGGCTTGCTTTATGCAGACTTTGAGAACGTGGCAGTAGTGGATGAACAGTTCTGTGTATCTCTAGTCCACTGGGTATAATCCTAATTAGTCTTTAAATTGCATTAGAAGTTCTTACTTGTATTGGTTCAGTTTTTTATGTTACCATTATGCCTCTTTCTATCAACGTTTGTTAGAGATTGTTGTACCTTTCTGTCAGACTTGAGCCAATTTATGTAGTGGTTTCATTACCAAGCTATTTATAATTTTGAGTTATTGCCCTGTGTGTCCCAATGACTATTTCCCTTCCTTTATCAACACTTGTTGTTGGCCCAATTAAGTTCTGCATTCCTCAGTGCAGACAGAATTGTCTCCCAGGCTATTGCTCCAGGATTAAATTGTCACTTGGATTAATTTTCTATTTTTTTTTTTAAACATGCACATACTTATGTACACTTAAAATCAGAAATTTTGGATTTCCAGTAGGAGTAAGTTTAACCATTTCTTACACAGTCTTATTATCATATCTGACTTTAGTTTCAACTGTACGGTTTGAGTGTCAGAATTTATCCTATTGATTAGCTGTTTTGTTTCCTTTGGATCTGTCCATGGAGGGAAAATTCTGTGGAATCTCAAGTTGCTTGATAAAGAGAGAGAAAACAGCACGGGCTTTCACAGGCAGGATGACATCATGATTTCCAGGGAGACCTCAAATTCATTTGTTGCAGCCAGGATGCTGAGCTGCCAGTGGTGGTTGCTTACATAAGTTGCCCATCCTATATTGTTTTCAATCAGTTGTGTATCAATCCAGCAGCTCAAGTGCTGTGGTGAAACTTCTTTTTTCTTTAACCCATAATAACTAATTGCTGTAACATGGCACAGCATCATCTTGGAGTGGGAGCAAATCCAGCAAAGTGCAAAATGCCAGAAAAAAAAAAAGGATTTAAAAATGAAACCCTTCTGTGATTTCTGATGTTGGAACATGAATACAAACTGGAGGAGACTGTGTGATTGCTGTGCTTTGCTGAAGCACATGAAAAAGAACAGTCAGGCCATCCCACTTAAGAGGACTGTTTAGCTTTCAGAAATATTTGTTTTTGCTTGGATTAAAATATGTATCAGTAACATACCTTTGTCTTTGATGTACAGCATTAGTCTATAATGAAATTGGTTGGATCACCTCTTACCTTGTAGTGTACAGCTGTGGTACTAAAACCCAACTCAATGAGAATTAATTTTTTTGTTCCTGAAGAGCCTGTTGTTATAAAGCATACTTTCCAAAATCTGCCCCCCCCAAATATGATCATTTCTTTAATCCTCTCTGCTCTTCATAATTATCTCTTAATAACACTCTATGCACCATTATATTATCAAAGCTATAAATACGGAGTATAAACTTACCATGTAGTGTTAACTTGTATGAGTTTCTTTTGTGTATGTTCAATATTCCTAATAGTGAAAATTGTAACTATCTTGCAGAATATTTTACCTTAAACCACTGGTTCATCATTTTATTTGTTTTTGTTTTCTTTTCTTACCTATCCCTGCAATGTCTTTTGGATTGAAGACTTAAAAGGTTTGTTTTGTCAGTAGTCTGTGTTATGCTCTTAATGAGAAATTTAAGTTGGCATAGGTGAATGAAACATCAAACATAAATGTGAAGTAGTTGTTAGTGCCTTTTTTGAACCATGGGCAAGAAATCCAAAATAACATTTGAGCAGCAGCAAATGTTGAACAGATAGATCATGCTAGCATGTGCTCGAGGGACCACAGAAGCATATGATGTGTGAGAATGCAGATGAGATGTGATGTTACTATGGCACATTTGGTATTTCATGCGATATCCCATTTGGGCGAAAAAAAAATGGAATAAATTTTACTCTGTGGAGCTTGTGTGTTTGTGAGCCTTTTGTAGCCTCAGCAGTCACCTTAAGGCTTGCAGAAGCCCTGCAGCAGTGCTTGCTGATGTGGGTGCACACCCACTTCACTCACCTTTCTGAATGGTCTGCTGCAGTTTATCCAAGCTCTCCAATATTTGTTCACTTTCCACAGGTGCTTGGACATTCACCTTCAGCTAACCAGGTCGCTTTGCCATCATCACTGCACAGCTTCTTCTGTTTCACCTGTGGACCTGCTGTACTCAGCTGCAACAGTTTTTTTTTGCCTGCATCACTCCTTGCTTCTTTCATGTGTTTCTTCAGCTCTGTCTCTGTTCTTTAATTTATTTATCAGGTAGGCTTTTCTACAGAGGGGGAACAAAGTAGTCACCTCCTAACCTTGTCACTGTTGTAAAAAGAAGGCAAAGGAGATAGGAACTTGGGGAAGGGTCCAAATAAAATTTCCATTTGTCTGTGTGTTTTGAGGGAGTTCATCAATGCTTTCTGCTTGATTTCAGGATTAGGAAATAAAATGTTTCTGTGTACTATAACTGCATGTGTCTGTGTAACAGCCATAATATAAATAAGTATAAATACTGCTTAGCCAGAAAAAAGCCATTATACAACTACTTTTCATTCTTGTTGCACTGTAATTAACTATAATAACAATATAGAAAACTCACAGTATATGTAACTTACACACATAATACTCTTTCTTGACACCTCTTAGTAAAAACTCATCTGTAATCATGTATTCAGTGATGTAGAACAGTCCTAGTACATATGTAATTGTACCAGTGATTGTACCAAAACAGTTCATTTCAACATAGAAGTAGAAATGGTATGGGAGTACTAAAGTACTCTTTACTGTAGGAGATTTTATCTATTAATGTACAGTCTTGCATTTACGTACATCTGTTTATGTGTAAACTGAGCCTAAATTGTGTTCACAGCCTCATCCTTCCCAGGCAATGCTGTTTTTCTTTTAAATGATTGTAAATATAATAACCTCATCAGTTGTGCCCTGCAAGAAAAATAAATGAAGAGGAGCAATATGGAAAATGTGGAAAACTCAAATGCAGAGTGGGACAAAAATCCAAGTGGAAATACATAGAGATTCAGATGTATTATTTGTTAAAAAGTAACAAGTGACTTTGAACAACCTCATTAACTTTTTGAATGCCTAGGGCTAGTAATACTAGGAATAAGAATAAACAGTTAAATAGAAATTGCCCCAACATTTTATTTGTAAGACCCATGAATTTTGAAAACACAGACTGTGTAGAAAAAGAAGGTGATACAATACTGCATTACTTTGCCACGTTATTTAATGTGTATAAATCAGGATTTTCAGGGCTTTTCTCTCGCTGTACAATTTCTATGGTATTACATAAGTTTTGGAAGTACAAAAAATCTCCAGTATGTCCTTTTTATCATTGTTATTGTAATGTTTTAATCTTTGTACCTTTGTAGGCCAAACCTAACGATCCCTAGTTGAATTAAGAGATGTTTGTGCAGTGATGTAATATGAAAGAAGTGTTAATTTATACTTGGAAGATGAGATAATATACATAACCTTTAGTCTGATTATTTTCCTGGAATGCTGGAAAAGGTTAAAATCATACCATTCACGGCTTCTTTCTTAAGCAGTGACTAGCAAGGGGAAGAAGTGAAGAAAGGAATTACTCCTCTGTAACAGTTCTCGAGCAAGAAATCTTTATGTGGCAGGGAAGTGTGGGTTTCAGAGAAAGGAAATCTCCCTATCCATTCCCCAGTTTGAATAGTGACAGAGCTGCACTGAAGAGCAAATATTTTTTGTTTCTGGAAGCTTCCAAATTTCTCTAAATGGAAAGTTTCTTCAGAAAGTATTCCTAGAGTAAAGTGATATACTTATCTGGGCGCTGGAAAGCTACTGTGGAAAGACTGCATCCATAGGCTGCCTTTCAAGACACAGAAGGTGTTGCTTTTAGGTATCTTAAATGCAGAATAGAAATCGTGCCTAACCTGCTTAGCCACCTAAATTTCCTGCTGAAAACTTGTTTTGGATGCAAAATTCTTCTGCTGTATATGCATATAGACGATGCTGTTGTCTGAGCCACTCTCTATGCACTTTTCAGTAGCAAAGGTGTTTTCAGAGTTGCATGGTTTTATCCATCTCTATCACAGAGCAGACGCCTTTATATGAGATGTTTGGGATTGCTCTGTGTGAGACAGTCCATTTTACTCCAGGGGACTTGTTTTCACTCACCCTAAACATCCTTTTGCTATCAAAGAGGCAAGAGAAAACAACATAAAAAACAAACAAACAAACAAAAAAAGAACAACCACCAACAACAAAACCACAAGATGAAAAGCTTACAGTGAAGAACAGAATGGTCGTACTGAGTCACACTGAATGTTCACTCAGCCCGGTATCGTCTCTTAGTTAATGGCTGATAGGCCCTCGTGGCTTTAAATTGAACAGGTTTGTGGGGCTAGGAGATAGCCAAGGGCTTGCTTGTGTATCGCCGGAATTGCAAAGCTTCTAGGTGTGGTACACTGTCCCTCTTATGGCGGGAAAATGAAAGAGACATGGGGGGATGCTCTGGAAAGGAGGGTAACGTATACGATACTGCTCTACTAATACTCTCCTAGTACCCAAACCTTTACCTCAGCTGGATGCAATTTCTTTGTATTAATTTAGCAGCCCTGTATAGAATTCTGTTTTATGATCTCCTGTATACTAAAACTGGTTTGGTATAATAAAGAGGTAGGAAGAAAACTTGATAAATATATTTTCCTGGTTACCTTTGGCAAAACCACAAATTTACACATGAACAGATAATTTGTAGAAAGACAATGGCTAAAAGTTTTATTTTAAATATTATTTTTTTTTGTTTGGTTGTTTTTTTTACTTGCTTTTTGTCTTAATTTTTCACTTAGCTTACTGTAATACGCTGAGCTATGCCTGCCTACTATTTGGCTCCATGCAGATGCAGAGAAGATAGGAGCAAACGAGAATCAATCCCTTGTCCCTCTGCCTGTGCGGGGCTGGGGCATGTTTAGCACCCCTCAGTGCTTTCCCACACAGTTTGAGGCAGCTTCTAAGCTCCAGCAGCAGCAAGTTGGCACAAGGACCCTGACTTCTCCCAGCAGCTCTTTTGGGGCAGAGAAGAAAGCAGGGAGCACTTCCATGGACCACCTTTCAGAAAGGCAACTTGCTGTTTCTCTTCCAAAGAAGAAAGATGGAAAGGACACGATCAGCAGGGATTAATTTTGTCTTTTGGCAATGTCAGTGGAGAGATCCTAGGCTAATATTAATGGTGGCCTCTCCATGGTAGTGGTGAGGCACTTTGGCAAGAATTTTCTTTAAGGGATTTCAAGTACAATTCTGTTGCCTGTGTTATAATTACTGTTTTGACAAGACACAGAAGTTTGGTCTCTAGAGTTATTGGTTTGGCATCTCTTTTGACTATTAAAAGTGCAGTGCTATATTATTATTTTCTTTCAACAAACTGAATGCTGGATACTTCCTGGATTCCTCATTGGGTGGTTGCTTAAGGCTTGGGATTATCCTTTTAATTTTGGTTTCTATTAGTAAGTCTCTTTTGGACTACCACGTACTTATTTGGCTTTGTACTTACAATGAACTTCTCAAGTTCAGTATCTCATATTTTTCGGGTTTTGTTGTAAATGAAATACAGAAGGACTATCACAAATAGATGGAAAATTTGATCCACTAAGGGAATACAATTTAATTCTGCAAATCAGATAAGCCTGTTTTGCAAAGTATTTTAATGACTCTTTTTAAGAAATATCATGAGTTGGAGCATGGTTTCACCAAGAGAAATCTTGTTCTAATGTAATAGTTTAATTACTTTAATGTCTTTCAAGGTTAAAGACTTAACCTGAAGGCTGCTGTAGCATTCAGTAGTGAAGAACGGAAATTCACTGTGAGAATTGAGATGTATGTTATGCATGCCGTATAATTCTCTCCCATGCTTCCCACACTGATGCCTGATAGCTCATGAAGCATTTGCAGCATTGTTTTTTTCACCAGTGGAGTGAGGAGTTTGATTATGCCCCACTTTGAGAGGCTGTGGACATATGATGAACAAAACTTCTTGCTGTTTGTGTAGGTGGGGCTGAGGCCAGGAGGACTTTATTAATGTTTTTTGCTTTCTTGTTCTACTTTTTTTTTTTTTCTTCTGGGACTTTTGTTTTGCATAGTTTTAGGATAACTTGATGAGAGCTGACCATCAGGATTGTACAAGGGCTGTGCTGTTAATTTCTGCCTGTTGTTTAAAATATATGAAATGAATGAAAGGAGCAAGAAGGAGAACATAGAACTGAAAAAAAATCAGGGGACAACATATTTCTATTTGGTGTGTGACTGGGACACACCACAGCACATCTCCAATAATTTTCCTTTTCTTATGTCTAGTTCCCCCGTAACATCCCTCATCTATTTGCAGGGATTTTGACAAAAGCTTTCCCTCTGCTCCTAAACCAGACTCCCTGACCATCCCTGTATACTAGGACAGCCAATAATTGCTGCTTTCACACATACCTCTTCTGTGGTGAAATGCTAGAGAAGGTCCTTCATCAGGGGCACAGAAGCTGTGAGCAGGGTTTCAGAGCTGCTCTTTTCTCTCCCACCAGGCCAACTCTTCTCGTGCTGAAGGCTCTGAGCATCTTCCTCTTTCCTGTAGCTTCTCTTGTTCCTGCTGAACTGGGCTCTTCATTTATCGGGATCAGTGTGTAAATGTTTGGGGAGAGATGAGCAGAGATGAAAGAGGGTGTTTCAGTTTAAGGAAGGCATTAATGGCTTCTTCAGGGGTTTGTGGAAGCAAGCAGCATCCTGGTATTCCTATGTGATCCGAAATGCCTTCACTTGCGGCAGGGAGCGCATACAAGTCATGTGTTATGGGGAGTGTCTTGTTAAAATCATTTTGTAGATTGAGTGTGCTGTTTTATTTTCAAAGAGGTGAAATATTAGCAGTCATTGTACTGTTTTTGGTCAAGACTGATACATTGAAGTTCCTTCTTTTTTATTGCTGTAGTATCATCTTCCTTTTGCATAAATTTTGCATTTATTTTATTTGCATGTATTTTATGTCAGTAACCATTTAAACAACCACAGAGATGATAAATAACAGAGATTTGTTATTGTGTTGTTGTCATACTGTTGTTGTTATACTCATTCTCCTTTTTCATAGCTGTTCCATAGTATTTTTTTAGACATTTTTCTGTTGGGGTATCAGTGGGAGGAATTTGTGGGATTCTGTAGTTCTTTGGGGCCAACACTGTTGTTTTGATATGTATCAATGCACAGTAAAGTAGTCTGTTTTTTGGTGATTTTTTTAAATTTCAGTTATAGGCTAATATTTTTCTGATAAAGAGTGCAGTTGTGCTTCTTGGTGACCTGCTAGTCAAATTCCCACATTCATTTCATATGTTCTTTTTTGGTATTGCTCAGTTTGGTGCATTTTACCCTTCGGTAAATGTGTGCTGCTGAAAAGGCTGAAAGTGATTTTAAAATTATGAAATTTACGAATCATCAAGTCTGAAAAATGTAAATTGTCCACTTATACTATAGGAGGCATGTAATACATGAGAAAATCTTAGTATTTATACATGCAATTCATAGTTTAAACAGATCCTTTTTCCAATATTTGGGACAAGAACTTGCTACTTAATCTATTTAAATGAAGTTGACATCCCAGTATTTGTATAGCATCATTGGAACAGCGCATCGTATATCCTATCCCATAGATCCCAAAGTACATCTGGTTTCTCACTCGTTCTATTGTAAGGTAATATGGAAAACAAAGTATGGTGTTACATTGCAATTATCCATGATCTGAATGTGATATTTAATAGTATAATCATGTTTTTTGCATTATTATTTTTGGGGGGGTTATACTAGGTATTGGTTGCATCTCCTGGAAACCGATTTTTGTACATTCCCTGAGATTGTGGATATTTTTTTATCTTAATGGAATGAATGCTTTATAAGCAGTGGGAAAAGCAAAGAAGCTGACCAAAAATCCAGATGATTACTTACTTCCATTTACTTATTTCTTCTCCTAAGAGGCACTTGCATTAGGTATGCTGAATCTTGTTTTGGTGCATATTTAGAGAACGGTATTTTCCAGCATACAGATGGTTCAGAACACACCTTGCCTACCCTGAAGAGTTCAAAATTAAAGATGGGCTCTACAAAAAGTGCAAATGCGAGCAACTTTCATCCTCCCTCCAATATAAAGATGTTTAATTTTGTTATGTAATAAATATTTTCACATATATTTGACTACTTAGGTGAAAGTGTAGGTCGTTTTGATGTAGGCATAAGTAAATGCTTATGACTAGAAGAAAAAGATGTGAAAAGGGAAGGGAATGTATTTAGAAAAAAATCATTTTGCACTGAAGGATGAGATGATATGAAAGTTTTTTGTTTTTTTTTCTTTCTCTGAGATAATATATCACTAACACAGTACTCCAGAAATGTCTTTTCCCATTATAATTTTTTTATACAATAAATAATAAGTTAAAAATGTGACTTAAATTAGGTAAATATGTTAAATAATACTTATGACAGCAACATGAGACTAAAATTGCAGGTTTGCTTTTTTGAATTATGTTCTTTTGGAGGTGTTGTTCACAGACCATGATACCAAAGGGGATGATATAAACAGAATTAAAACAATATAAAATTTAAGATGTATATAATTTATATAACCCTGGGGTTTATGGGATATAATGGATAATGGCATCAGAGGGCGATAGCAGGTGGGCAAGTGTAGCTGTTATTGATAACATAACCTCCTCATGTATGTATCTTGAAGGAGGAATATACATACAATATATATATGTATCTGCCTTCTGTGAAAACTGAGCTTCCACAGAACTCCATTTTGGGCTTGCGTGCCTGATGGTTTTTGGGTCTGAGGTCCATTGCAGGCTGGCTTCATGACTGAGTCTGCAGATTCGATTCCAAGCTGTTCCTCATGCACAGGTTTTAAAACAAATAAATTTGGATTTATTTAGGTTTGTAATATAATGGCACTGTATTTCTCTTTATTTCTTCCCTTTCCAGTTTAATCTCAAGATTTTGAAAATACAATACACATGGCACAGATCATAAAACTTTTTCAGACACTGCTAATTCTGATACTTCATGATTACATCTCAGCTGAAGATGGAGAAACAAGAGCAAGTAAGTCTTAATTTTTGTATTTCAGGTAAAGGCAATTTCAAAGCATGCCTTATATTTCTAGTATGCATGTTCAGGTCCACATGCACAAAATACAAAATAATATATGGTGGAGATTTCAGCAAAGCACTGAGTCCAGTGCTATCCAAAGTCCCTTCCAGCCTAAACTACACGGTGATTCATGTCCCTGGACCTGGCTATTTATCTTCTCTCTTGTACTCTGAAAAGTGATGCTGTGCTTACCACTTGAACCTTTTCCCAGTGTCTTTTCTCTTTGCCATCACCTATGCTGCAAAAGCATCTGGCTGTGGCCACTTGCTTTCAAGAAAGGTGAAGTCTTGACTTGACGAGAAGTTTCTGTAGACATAAGTCAGGACAAGGCAAAACTCTTCTTCACAGTGTGGAGCTCCAGCCTTTCATGAAACAGAAGGCACAATTATACACAGCAACTCCCATGACTCCACATACCATGGGATCAGATTAATTTCTCCTGCTTTGGGCCACCTCTTTGGCACCTTGTGTATCCATTATCTCAGATCCTTTCACAGTGGATGGGAGGTAGCTCTCCCCTCCAGAAAGTTATTCCCTCCATCTGAGGATGTGCATGTAAAATACTGACACACAGAAACACTTGTCTGTGGCCTGTAGTTGGCAATTTGGTCTAAAAGCTCTGTTTATGAGTGGCTACAGCTAGAGGTGTTGAATCCATGCCACATCATCATGCAGTTACGATGACATTTCTAAGAAGAGTGCATTGTATTTGCTAAATTAATAGGTGATTTGTATTCTGGAGCTTGATTTCTTCACTGATCATTTTTATTCTAATAAAATCAGAATACGATATTAGCAATGTTCAGTTGAGACTCGGGACTTTATAATAACTAGTTTTGTAAGTAGCAAGTAATAGTTTCAGATGTGCATTAGAACAGATTTGTAGAAGGAGTGGATATTGCTACTGAATTCTGCAGCATGCAGACTATAGCCTTCCTCTTCAGTGTGTTTGACTGGTGTTGTGGCTTAGCCCCAGCAGGCAGCTCAGCCCCATACAGATGCTCGCTCAGTCTCCCAAGGTGGGATGGGGGAGAGAATTGGAAAAGTAAAAGTGTGAGAACTCAAGGGTTGAGACAACGAGAGTTCAGTAGGTAAAGCAAAAGCTGTGCACCTAAGCAAAGCAAACCAAGGAATTCATTTGCTACTTCCATCGGCATGCAGGTGTTGAGCCACTTCCAGGAGAGCAGGGTCTATCACATGTCATAGTTCCTTGGGAAGACAAACATCATCACTCCAAACGTCCACCCCTCCTTCTTTCCCCCAGCTGTTATTGCTGAGCATGACACCACATGGTGTGGGACGTCCCTTTGGCCAGCCCGGGCCAGCTGTCCTGGTCCCCTCCCAGCTCCTGGTGCACCTCCAGCCTCCTTGCTGGCAGGGCAGCACTAGGAGATGGAAAGTCCTTGGCTCTGTGTAAGCACTGCTCTGCAACAACTAAAAGCATTGGTGTTTTATCACCACTATTTTCATCAAAAATCCAAAACACAGCACCGTGTGAGCTTCTATGAAGAAAATTAACTTTATCCCAGCCAAAACCATAACATTTTGCTAACAAAAACGAGTTCTTATGTTGACCAATCTCTGCAGACAAAGAGATATGGATAAAAAAAAATGTATTCCTCTCTGCTGATTGCATGAAATACAATTGGCAGCTAAGGAACTGAATTCCAGAATATTTCGTAGTCGTTTCTGGTGATAATGTAAAAAACAGAAAATGGTATGGTTTTCAGATATGAAGTTGGATCTGTGTGATTTACAGAAACAATCTTGTTTTCTCTAACAAAGTCAGCTGATTGGTTTTGTGTTCTTTTATTTTATTTTTAATGGAATGTATTTATTGATATAGATTCTAATACAAACACTATTGAAATGAAAAAAAATCCTGTGGAAGAGAAGAGTGGATGCGTTCACTAAAATATTTGTTTGATATGTGTTCTTTTTAGGTTGCAGAACTGCTCCGGCTGATTTAGTCTTCATCTTAGATGGCTCTTACAGTGTTGGCCCAGAAAACTTTGAAATAATCAAAAGATGGCTTGTCAATATTACAAGAAATTTTGACATTGGACCAAAGTTTATCCAAGTTGGAGTTGTCCAGTACAGTGATTACCCTGTACTTGAAATCCCCCTAGGAACACATGAATCCACTGAAAACCTCATCAGGGAAATGGAATCCATACACTACCTGGGAGGAAATACAAGAACAGGAAGAGCTATTCAGTTTGCCTATGACCATCTTTTTGCGAAATCTTCAAGATTTTTAACAAAAATAGCCGTTGTTCTCACTGATGGGAAGTCCCAAGATGAAGTCAAAGATATAGCAGCAGAAGCAAGGAAAAATAAAATCACGCTGTTTGCAATTGGTGTTGGTTCAGAGATTGAGGAGGATGAACTTAAAGCTATTGCTAACAAGCCTTCATCAACTTATGTATTTTATGTTGAAGATTATATTGCAATATCAAGAATTAAAGAAGTTATAAAGCAGAAACTCTGTGAAGGTGAGTGATCATAAAATGTTTTAGAAGGTGTGCAGAATGGACTTCTGTACCCATCTTCCTTTAGTTCACAAGCAGAATTCATGATTAATGTAGTGTAAGGCACTTGATAAACTATACTATGATCCTCCTTTATTTTGATATTGTTTGCTGAAATCCCTCCCAAAATGTTATTTTCTGCATTAAACAAAGAGATATACTTCAGAAATATGCAGAATGTTAGCCCAGTGTGTGCTTAATTTTACTATGTGGGATTTTGCCCTAAGCACCAAAATTTTCACATTGATAGACTTTGGAAACCCTAAAATAGTTGAGCAATTCTCAGAGTGCTGGGACCGTAGGGCTTTCTTTATTCCTTTTCCTAGGTTCAGCTGATACTAATCTGCAATTCAGCATTTCTTCCTGACAGTTGAGAGGATAGCCTATTATTACAAACAGGAGTTCTTCCTCTAGCATGTGTTGAAAAACCCAGAAGAGAGACACTTGGCAAAAGTGCTTGGAATTGTAACAAGCTGTTACGATCTTTTTAAAAAGGATTTTATAGAAGAATTAGCCAAGACCAACATTGTAAAATAACTTTTCAGTTTTAGAATGCTAGCAGTGTTATTGCATTGAGTTTTCTGATAACTTTGTAAAACAATGGCTTTCCTGAATAAATAAAAAAAAAAAGCTTGCAAATGTCTTCTAAACTATATCATTCAGAAGGACTGTATTATACAGCGAATATGCATCAATGCTGTGTTGTACGTTTTATTACTAATAATTGATGGAAGTTGTATTTCAGTTGTACCATATTCCTGTACTTAATTAAGTGAAAAATAGCTTTCATTTGTTCTCTCTTTGAGTACTGACTTCACTGAAAAAAATATGGCAATATTTATGTTGAGGTTAATAGTGTTTATTTCTTGATAACATTATGAAAATCATAATAATTCCATGTGGCTGATGTAAAGTAAGGTAAAGTCTGTCAAAAAGTTTAATCAGCTAAGTGCAGCTAAATTCTTTAATAAAACTTCATACAGGGACAAATTTCCCAAAATAAACACAATATTTTCCTTTAATAGACTTCAGAAAAAGTGACATTTTATCAAGATGTATTTCCTGCTTTCAGAACTAAGTTTAGGGACATGGTTTAGTGGTGGACTTGCAAGTTAGGTGGATGGTTTGACTTGATGATCTTTTCCAACCTAAATAATTGTATTATTTTATGTTTACTAGTATCCTTTAAAATTCAAGCGAGACATTTGACTCAACTCTTACATGCAAAATACTTTAACTTGTTTTAAGTGTTTTACTGTTTTATTTGGAGTGTCCCTTTCTTTCTATGCCCTTACGTCATACTCTTCCCTCACATTCAGAGATGCCTCATAAGAATAGTGATCAGTGCCAGCTGGCAGCTTTGTTTCTAACTGCAGTATTTTTAACAGGTGAACTCAAAGACTAGCAAACCGGAAATTTTATGTCTGAGTGGTAGATTATTTTATTCATGTTGTTAAGATTCATTTTGATTCTGGGAGAGGAAGTTTACCCCTTACTCCATAAGGGTAAAGCAGCAATGATTTGACTGTGATCAACCACATGAAACTTCCTCAAAGTTAAATTCTGACTTAATCATCTGTGTTGTAATGTTGAAAAAAATGCTAGCCTTTACTCTTCGGAGTTTTTAGGTTTGTTATTTAATGAACGTAGATATAAGACCATAGGGGCAGTGTTTACTTTTTGGAAAAAGAAGGATGAAGCTTTGTGGCTTACGTAGCAAGTAGTGCTGATATAAGCCTTGCAGATGGAAGGCTGTTGTGCATCTTTTGGTAACTTCAGTGTTTGTTTTAGAGTAGGCAGTGTGAAAACAGCTGCTGAATATGTCTTCCAGAAAGATGAACAAGGAACTCCTGACAAAACGGAAACATAAACAGGAGGTGTACAGGAGGTGGAAGCAGGGGCAAGCCACTTGGGATGAATATGGGAATGTCTGTCAGAACGTGCAGAAATGCAACAAGGAAGGCCAAGGCCAATTTGGAATTAAATCTGGCTAGGGATGTCAAGGACAACAAGAAGGACTTCTTCAAATACATCAACAACAAAAGCAGGAAAATGTGGCCCCTCTACTGAATAGAGAAGGGACCCTGGCAACAGAGGATGCAGAGAAGTTAGAGGTGCTGAATGCCTTCTTTACTTCAGTCTTTGCTGTGGAGGCCAGCCCTCCAGAATACCTAACCCAGGAGACCAGGGAGAAGGTCTGGACAGAGGAGGACTTTCCCTTGGTTGAGGAGAATCAGATTCGAGATCATTTAGGCAAACTTGACATTCACAAATCCAGGGGTCCTGATGGGATGCATCCTTGAGTGCTGAGGGAGCTGGTGGTATCATTGCTAGGCCACTCTTGATCATCTTTGAAAGGTCATGGCTAATCAGGAGAGGTACCAGAGGGCTGGAAGAAAGCAAATGCAACTACAGTCTTCAAAAACGGCAAGAGGGAGGACACAGGGAAGTACATGCCAGTCAGTCTTACCTCAGTCCCTGGAGACGTGATAGAATAGCTCATCCTGGAGGCCATCTCTAAACATGTGGAAGACAAGAAGGTGATCAGGAGTAGTCAACATAGATTCACCAAAGGCAAGTCATGCTTAACCAACCCGATTGCTATGGTGGAATGACTGACTGGATAGATGAAGGGAAAGCAGTGGGATGTTGTTTGCCTGGACTTCAGCAAGGCTTTTGATCCTGTCTTTCCATGATCATGTTTCCTGTGATCTCACAGGCAAGCTCAGGAAGTGTGGGCTGGATGAGTGGAAAGTGAGGTGGATTGAGAACTGGATGAATGGCAGAACTGAGAGGGTGGTGTGTAGTGGCACAGAGTCTAGTTGGAGATCTGTAGCTATTGGTGTCCCCTGTGGGTCAGCAGGTCCAGTATTATTTAACTAATTCATCAGTGACTTGGATGAAGGGATAGAGTGCCTCCTCACCAAGTTTGCTGGTGATACAAAACTGGAAGGAGTGGCTGACACCCCAAAGTGCTCTGCTGCCATTCATAAGGGTCTCGATAGGCTGAAGAGATAGACAAAGAGGAACATCTTGAAATTCAACAAAAGCAAGAGCCAGGACCTGCACATGGGGAGGAATAACCCCACACATCACTAAAGGCTGGGCCTGACCTGCTGGAAAGTAGCTCTGTGGAGAAGGACCTGGAAGTCAGGGTGGATAACAAGTTGACCATGAGCCAGCAATGTACCCTTATAACCAGGAAGGCCAATGGTATCCTATGCTGCATTAGAAAGAGCACTGCCAGCAGGTTGAGGGAGGCGATCCTCCCTGTCTACTCAGGTGAGGCTTCATTGGGAGTACTGTGTCCAGTTCTGGGCTCCCTGGTACGAGAGAAATGTGGAGCTCCTGGAGTGAGTCCAGCAAAGTGCTACTAAGATGATTAAGGGAGTGGAACGTCTCACATGAGGAAAGTTGGAGGGTGTTGGGTCTGTTTAGCCTGGAGAAGAGGAGGCTTGTGTTTTGAGATGAGTAAGAAAGAAAGTTGTGTATATTTTTTCCTTGTAGCATTCAGAAGGTAGACATTTTAGTTTCCTTAATGTAGGCAAGCGAGTTCTTGCAATTCTTCTCGTAGAACCAAACAATTAACTTGTAATATATTTTTAATTAGGGAGTCAGGTGACATTTTGCTTTGAGGAGGAAAAGAAAACCAAGGGAAACGTATGCAGCTTCTTGCTGCTGCCCCAAGTACTTGTGCCATTTCCCCTTAATGTGAATTGTCCTTTCCCATGAACAGGGTAGCTTCTGACTGCCCTTAAACTTGCTAAAAAGAGAAGACATGCAGTGTTGCTCATATTATAAAGTGAAGCCAGTGAACCTTTGAAATGATAATTCCCTGGCACTGAAACATGACTTTTTCAGCCCATGGCTGGTCCAGAAGGAGCTGAGAGAACTCTCCACCCGTTTTTTGGAATGCATTCCTAAGTTCTTTTCTTTCTATGAATGGATGCTTTTCTGAAGAAACAATGGAAAATGATGAAAACTTAAATAATTTAGCATAATTTTAATTTAATGAAACATTTGCTTTTTTTTATTTGATTTAGTTTAGTAAAAATATTGGCCTTAGCATTACATTTCACTTTGCTATCTTGCACATTTTTTAAAAACATTATAGTCCACTGCCTAAGATTATTTTTTTTGTAAAAAGAATTAAACAAAGATAACATCCAGCCAACTTTTGTTTCCACGGAATTTTGTTTCTCTAGTGAGAATAGCTTCAAGCAGATTTGAGTGTAACAAATTAGATTGGTGAAATTTTGATTGAAAAGTGAAAAAAATAGTTGTTAATAAAGAGGGATACTGAATTAATCTAAACTGTTAGTGTACCATAGAAATTAACATTTATAATTTTGTAACATCCTGAAACCATGTATTTTTAGAAATTAAATCTAGTATTATTTTTAGTCAAATATTGTAATACCTTTTACTACAATTAGTCCCAAATCAAAATAGAAGTATGTAGTTGCAGCAAAATATGGCATCTCAGTATTCACACTTGATGTCTCAGAGGATACTGCACATCACTTCTCTCTTGTTGTACTTAACCAGCGGTTCTCAATTCTTTTTTATTTCTTGAAAGGCAGCTACAAAAAACATTAGGTAAGCGAGAGAGTACCTTTTGAAATTTTTAAATCCTATTTTTATCTATATGTTCATTTATTACTTTGCAGAATCTGTTTGTCCAACAAGAATTCCAGTGGCAGCTCGAGATGAAAAAGGATTTGACATTCTTCTAGGACTAGGTGTGAAGAAAAAGGTTAAAAAGAGAATTCAAATACCAACTACTAATGCCAAAGCTTATGAAGTAACCTCCCGTGTTGACCTGTCAGAATTGACAAGGTATATACATTTATATGTCTAAAGTTAAAAAGATTTTGTTTGATTGATTGTTTAAAGTGAGAGAGACTTGTTCTAAGATTTATATTAAATGTTCAAGTATTGTCCTTTTTTTTCCCACTTCCCCCTTATTTAGGAATGTGTTTCCAGAAGGTCTGCCTCCATCCTATGTGTTTGTTTCCACTCAAAGATTTAAAGTGAAAAAGACATGGGATTTGTGGAGAATTCTAAGCCTGGATAAGAGACCACAGATAGCAGTCACTATTAATGGAGAGGAGAAAACATTATCATTCACTACAACGAGTTTAATAAATGGCACACAGGTTATTACTTTTGATGCACCTCGTGTAAAGGTAAGAATTAGGTAGGCATCATGTTGGAATACTCATTTAAATACACATCTTTCCTTTGCCCTTTGTGTTTTTTAACAATGCATGATCTTATTCTTGGCTGCTTAGATGTTTAAAAATAGATGGTGAGTACTTCATCCATGTTTCCTGAGAGTCCACAGTGGTCATCAGTGAAAATGCTTTACAGGTGCTTTCTACTCAGCAGTTTCCAGCAGGTACTTGTGGAAATCACAGAGAAAGTTTTGCACACAGCACTTTGCCTAACATACGTTGAAAAGTATTTTCTGTGTTTGATGTAGAGGCTAGAAAATTGGAACAAGAATAGTCAGTTTTTAGAGAGAGTTTTTGTTAAGTATCTAAATTTCCTTGAAAATGCATAATGAAAGTAGCTATTTTCTTTTCCAGAAGAAATAAGTTCAGCCTAGATTTGTCTAGTTCTCTGTAGAGTAAAAATTCCTTTCAGCTGCTTATTTTTCTCACTAAATGGATTCCTCTCTTTGTGTAAACTGTCTCCTAGTGTAACCTGAAGATTGCCTTTTCAGTCTTTTTCAATTTCCAGCGAAGTACTCAACTCTGTAAGAAAGATGATCTAAGTTCCTGTGAAAGACATTGAATGTCTCTGTATGTGTGTTTGTACCAGTATTGGAATACACAGCCTGGAGATTCCCATACCTGTCTCAGGGAGTGTTTATTAATTTGAAAGATAGTGACACTTAAGCAAAAAAAAATGGGAAAGGATGGAACACTTAGTGGCCAAGGGGGTTCTAATTTTCTGGGAAGTGTTGGCCTGAATTTGAAACCTTCCTCCAAATGAGGCTGAGGCTAAAGGAATTTGATATATAAGTACTTGGAGAAGAAAGGTCTACTTTCCAAGAGAAGGTCTTAACTACCAGGCTTTTATTGGTGGGGAGTATTTTATTCTTTTATTAAATGGAGAATTTAGCTTTTTTCTTTCTAAATTTCCCTTGCCTTTTTATAATTACTTGTAGGTAAAATATATGCATTTTAAAGGAGCAAAGTGTTAAATTTGTTTTACTGGAAATTGCTGGAAATTTTATTTTTAAGTCAATCTGAAATATTTTAAGTGTTTTGGGGATCTACAATGAAAAATCAATTTTATTCCTGCAGTCCCAGGTATCCATGAACCGCAAAGACAACTTTTTTATTTCTTCTGTGTTTCTCTATGCTTATATTTGCTATTATGGAGGACAATAATTTTATACGTTTTTTTAGATCTGCACATCTATAAACACACTATAAATACACTGCATTATTAACGACCCTTTTTAAAATGATTGCTTATCACATTACCCTGGAAAATGGAAATGTTTTATGTTGTGATTTGTTGTTTATTTTAGTTTGTAATGAGAGCCATTATAAGTAAAATCCCAATCTACAAATGAAAATACAACAGAAACAGAGATACTGTTTAAGTGTGTATATATTTTTAAGTACCAATTTGTTTTTACTGTGATTTAAGATCTGAAGTGTTTGAGATGCTTGTTATGCTGCTGAAAAAGGTCTCTGATATCATATTTATAAGAAATATGTTTCAGCATGTTCAGGGGCAGACTGAAAAAATCTATGTGAGTTAAAAATAATTCTGAAGTATAGACTTACTCGTTAGCAAATACCATTTTTGCAATTATATTATTACTTGACTACTATTATTTTGCCTGTACAGTTATAATTTTTGTGTTTGTGACAAAACCTGGAACATTGATCATCTCAACCATTGACAGGTTGTTTCAGTGTTGAAAAGAAGTTTTACTGTAATGTAAATTAAAGACATTTTGGTTTAAACATTTCCTTTTTTTTTTTTTTTTCCACTTTTCTTAGACATTGTTTGATGAAGGCTGGCATCAAACATTTCCTTTTTTTTTTTTTTTCCACTTTTCTTAGACATTGTTTGATGAAGGCTGGCATCAAGTTCGTCTCTTAGTAACAGAAGAGTTTGTAACTTTGTATATAGATGACCAAGAAATTGAAACGAAGCCATTACATCCTGTTTTAGGTATTTACATCAGTGGACTAACCCAAATAGGAAAGTATTCTGGAAAGGAGGAAACTGTACAGGTATGCTTATGTTAAAAACACAGTAATTTAAATATCAGGCTAATTTAGAAGTTCTGCTATAGGTTAACATTTCATTGGTGCTTTCTCTTTTTCTGAACCTACTCTTCTAATATACTCTAGGTTAAAATGTAATATATTAAATTTTAGCAGTTAAGAGGGAACATAAACTGTCAGAAGGACCCAGCACAACTGGTGTATCCTGTGTGATGAGGACTTACTTGGTCTCACTGACTTCAACAGGTGTTTGTTTTTGCCGAAGCACTGATTTGTTGCAGTGCAGTTGCTCAAATTTGGGGAACAACATCTCAGAGCAGGGAATATCCTCTGTGCTTGACAGTTGCATGTAATTTCCAGTGTATGGGTTCTGTTGGCACAATAGAGAGAGAACACAATTTTGAGGAAATTTCCTTCTCATTGCTAGCTGTGGAGAAAGTATGAAGCACGTCAACTCTAGCTATGTTGTACTGCAGATATTTGGTGCACAAACTAGCACTGTTTGATTTTGCTGTGATGGAAAGAAGCCCTGAAACTCCTTTGTTCTGAGGAAGGTGTACTACTCTTGCCTACAGCTGTACAGAGACACCAAAAAGCTGGTAACAGCATCAGGCTCTGTAGGTAAAGGATGTATAGAGCAGTGGTGAGGACTACAACATTGACAGTGTTCCAAATGTTTGCTAAATAGATTGTTTCCTTATATTTATAACAATGTGGTAATAGCAGTACAAATTAGACTGAGAATAAAGAAGCAATACTAAGAAATACTGAACTAAGAAATCCTGAGCAGGTGGGTTTTTTTAGTCATTTTGAAAGCTGTTCTTTTTTGTACTCTACTGTTTAATTTCATGATCCTTACTACTCCTATTAAAATATATTAATGTGTTTTGCATCATCTTCATTAACTCTCTTCAGATGTTGTTAATCATTACTCTCAATTGTGTGCATTTGTAGCCAGGCTTCATTTCTATTATTACCATATTCTAAAAATGTACACAGAAACTTGGGTGACATACTGTGTGTGTGACTCAGCATTTCTGGTGGAAATGTAATTTGTATACTAAAATACTTCTTTGTGAAAAAAATGAATGCTTCTCACAGATTTCTGGTAGGACTTCAGGCACTTATGTCAAGGAAAGAGATTTTGGAAGTGTAACCAATCATCTCATACATTTTCCCTTTCAGCGAGGGATTATCCAGTTTTCATAGTTTTGTGTGTTCTAGGATTTTAGTGCCTTTTTTTTTTTTTTTTTCTTAAGTTGCTGCAGAAATGGGACTTCTATAGATTCCCAGTAATACAGTTTCTCAATTAGAGAATGTTATTAGCCAAACATGTTGTCTAAAATAGAAATGAAAGCATTTTAGGAGAGTAGAACTATATAAGATCCTCTCCTGACAGTGGACTAGAAGAAAAGTGGAAAATCTTCCTCATTTCCAGCTGATTTCTAAAATCTAAAAAAGGTATTTACTGTTTGTCCGGTTTCTCAGACTGCAACACATTCTGTAAAGCATTAGCAGTCAACCTTTGCCAGAATATTTCTATTTAAACCATGATTATAAACATTTTAATGAGTCTGCGTGCCAACTTTCACTGAAAATGTATTTTGAAATATTTTTTCCTTTGAATCCTTTTTCCTTTGAATCCTTTGAAATGTTTTTGAAAGACAAAGTATGATAGAAGATCCTTCAGAAGTTCTTTGGTGAATTTTCATTCTCTTTCTTTCTCTGATTCAGAAGTTTTCTAGTGATGTTTTGCAAGGCTTCTCAATTTAATTAAGGTCTTAGTGGCTTACGTGGTTTCCAGTACAGTGATGATAAACCTGTGTACATACTTAAGTGTTGAAAGTTGTAGCTAAGACATTTTAAATTTGAAAATGTATATTACTATGTATGCCAGATTCAATATTCTGTGCCATGTTCTCCCTGCTAGTAAAACTCATGGTCTGTGATTTCTTGTAAGTGTAACAGGGCATTTTTCTCTCTGTGGTCATGGTAGGTTCACAAGAGAAAAACTAACTTCAGAAATTTCATTCTTCTGTAGTATAGTAACAGAGCAGAATGGCGCAAACTTTTGCTTTTCTGGTGCCAATGTTTCTATCAGCTGCTTTTTACAGTTTTGCATTACAAATCTAAACTAAAACAAATTATTTCAAGTGTCATGGATGCTTTCTGATGCCTTGCCAAACTTTAGTAATCTTACATCTAGTAGAGACAAGACAGTGTAGAAAGATCGAACCAGCAGCACTGTTAAGGTAAAAAGGAAAATGTACGCTTTGCTTATGCAGTTGTAACTGTTTCCAAATGGTGTTGGCAGCGGGTGTAATTCGTGCTGTGCATGTTTGGATTTATTGCCAAGGATTAAGGGTGGTGATTTCTATTACTTTAGAAAACAAAACCTTGGATTGATTATTTTTCTTTAAATAATTATGCGACAGAATTTTGAATTGGTTGCATGTATGAATCATTGTGAGAAGCCTGATGTTTCTACAGCTTTAATTGATTTTTAACTATAGTAGACATACAGACTTCCCTGTTTCTATTGCTTTTTAATATTTTGTTCTTTTTTAAAAACTGTGGATGATATAATTTAAGAAGGGTCTAGTTTAAACTAATGTCAAACTATTAACACTTTTTCTAAAAAAGTCTTTTATGTTTTGAATTATAGTTTGATATACAAAAGCTGCGAATCTATTGTGACCCAGAGCAAAATAATCGAGAAACAGTCTGTGAGATCCCGGGATTTGTGAGTATGATAGATAAACTTTTGCAGACTACTTGGCATTCTTACAAATCACTGTTTACTGCTGACTTAATAGTGAGTTCCTAAAATGAATAACATTACATAGATTCAGCTGGTGCAAATGAATGCTTGTTGCTTTTGCAATATCAGGTGACCCAGAGATTGTCTGCCTTCAAACTTAGTTTTGCATGAACATATTTTAAAAGCTTTTTTTTTTTTAGTTTAGATATTTGATGGTGCAAATTTGACAGCAGTATAGAAGAATCTCAGAATCATCTGTTAGAAATTAAAGATTTTAAACATTATAAATAAATAAAACAGCTAGGTTACAGCAGTGCAAAAAATACTTCAAATATATTTTTTAACTTATCTGCTATACTTCTATACTTGATGCTTGCCAGGTCATTTAACATCTGAAATTTCTATATTTACCCCAAAAAACTATATTTTTAAATCACCTTTTCATATCTATGCTGAAGTCTGATTTAAAAATCCCATTGACTAAAACGAAGTCAAGATTTTACAAAGTATGTTATGGATAAGATGAAAATAAAATGCAGTTCAGGGTTTTAGGATTCTCGTACACAATTACAAAGCTTATGGGGCTTTGATCCTTTCTTAGCCCTCTTACATAGAGTTAATTATACAATGAAATGTAAAACAAACTTGGAAATCATTCATGATACACAGTTGGGGTTAGATTTTCAAAAGCATTCAACTCACATCTCAAAAGAGATAGGTTTATATTTACAGTTTCCTTCAGAATTTCATCCTTTGTTTGGTGTCTAAGATAATCAGACACCAGTGTGTTAGTCTGCAAAAACATATTCGGCATGTTTTGATTTGGTATATTAGGACTTAGGACCATCTTGCCAATTTGACAACAGCGCCCATGAATCTTCAACATCCAGATATTTCATTTTTTGCCAAACTTGCATAGACCTACAGCTAGTCTGTTTGGCTGCTATTTAGTTAGGGCCAGTATTTCTATTATAATCAGCACTCAATATGAGTCTAATTTAAAACTCACACCTTTAATTTAATCAACAAGTAGGTGTCTGGATTATTAGCTGTTCTGAAATCTGACTGTATGTGTAGGTGACTAATGGGTTCAGGAACACTATTGTAAAGTTAGCTTTAAATCTGATGTAAACTTGATATTTAGCTATTTACCTGTAACACATATCTTCTTGCTCTTTGCAATGAGTAGGTAGGATATGAAAAATGAATCAATGAAAAAAAAAAAAGTGGCTAAAGAAAGCAAACGCTAAAAACTCTATCATATTTTGCATTCTCTACAACTCGGCAAGCAGTCTGAGCAAAGAGATCACATTTTGCCAGTTTAGTTTCACTTACTGTTGTTGTAAATTAAATTTGGGCTTCACTCATGAAATTCTGGACTCCTTCAGGAAATAAAAATGTTGGATGATCTCTAAGGAGGTAATGAAAGTTGGAGGCATATGTGGTTTGTGGTTGTACTCCATCAGAGTGTGGCTGTGTCAGAGCTCCTGAACTAAGCAGGGGCTGTATGTACTAATTACAGCCTAAATTCCCTGAGACGACTGGCTGCATCGTAATTTTAAGCTCCCACTATGATCACTGGGGAAAGACAACTTTCTCTAGACTTTGCCTGAGATGAAAATTGAATACAGAGGAAGCCACCTCTCTCCACTGATTGTGTGTAAAGTCTGTGGTGACAGTGTGCATCATAAAACTCCTGCATGTAGTGCAGGTAATGCTGGCTACTCAATTAGTAAGTCAATTACATGTTTGATGTGCTGAAATATTTGGCGATGGTTTGTTCTATGATACTGCACATACTATGCAGTCACACAGGAAAGCAAGTAACAGAAAGCCAGCCTTGCCTCTGTGCTGCTATATATTTTACCAGATGCTGGATTCAGGCAGAAATCAGAGATTTTAGAAATGTTTTGGTACATTCTTGTACATCAGTGAATAAGTAGAGGATTTTTTTTTTTATTTTTTTTTAAATAAGAATTTGCTCCTGTTTTGAGCCAAATCTAAACATTCAGTGTATAAATATTTACATGGTCCAGTTTTACTTAAAGCTTTGTCATTGCCTTTGAAAAACTGCTACTGGCAGCTCCTTTTGAAAGACCCATAAATGATACTAAAATTCATATATGTTGATAGCAGCTGTACACACACCTGAGAAAGTCTGAAATTTTGAACTGTAGTTGCTTGGTATTTACAGCCTCACATTTATGATTGTTTTCGGTAATGTTTACAGACGAATTGATTTTGTTTATTGCAAATATTGCTTTATTCTTAAACTGTGTTTCTTCTTGTTTCAGAATGGAGAGGTAGGCTCAATCCTAAACTGCTCAAACTAAGTTTAAGGTAGTATATGACTTTATATAACTTACTATACTAGGGAATATACTGTTTGTTTTGAAAAATGGACAGAGGTTTGCTAAGCTTAAAAATGCTGGATTTCCATTAATTGAGCTCTCAATGGCAAATTCAAAATCAGTTCTGTGTAGAAGCACACGTTTATTAGAATAAATGGCCTGATTTTTTTTTCCCAGTTCAATTGAATTGCTCTTATTTTCAGGGCTGGATGCCGTTGCAAAGTGAACAGTCAGGTTCCTGGATGATGCAAATGGGAGCTCCCTGAAAGGGAGCTGGTTTGAAGGCTTAGTATGATAGGTCCCCTAGCCACCCTGGTTACACCATTCCTGCTTGGTACCATTATGAAGGAAATGTGAATTTGCATTTTAAACAATTATTTGACCCTAAGAGAGAATTCTATTCAGAGACGATTTAAAAAAGTCTGCATTACTGTAGAAAATCTGAAAAAAGATGTTCTAGAACGTGTGTTAGATAATAAATACAAAATCTGTTCTTTCATAGCTTGGTTTCCCATATTTATGCCTTTCCACATTTCTAAGAACTAGGTCAAAGAGAATTCACTGAATCTAACCTGAGTCTAATCTATAAATTGAGTACAGATGCACCTAAATTTTGGGTGCCTAGCCCTGGTCAAATGAATTTGATCTAGTAACTCTCCCTTTGCCTACCTTAGTAAAACACTGGGGTTTCATGTGAACTCAGTGGTGGGAAGTAGATACCTCAAATGATCTGTCCAGGTTTAGTGTTTACTGCTGTTTGTATAGGGAGCGTGGTTTGAAGGAGTTCACTGAACTCTCCCAACTAGATGATAGATACCTGTGGGGTTACTGGTTGGAATCAGTGGCAGCAGACAGACCTCACCTCTCCTCAAGTACCATAATGGCTGGGGCATATGCCCACGAGGTGGGAGACATGGGCTTTATGCTCTTTTCAGGCTTGTTACACGATAACATGCAGTAAGATGTGGTCACTATGCTCTACATATTATTTATTAATTATTTTAAAAAACTTTTATTAAATAGTTACATTTAATAATTCTTCACAGTTCAAAGGATGGTTATTGGTTAGTTGAGGAGAACAGATTTGCATGTTGCCAGATTGAAAATTACCAAGCTATTTGACAAAAGATTTGTGGAGGAGCAAATAGAGTTTCAGGTACCAACTCAGTATTAGTACTTACTTTTTTATTTATTTTTCTTCTCTGTTAAATGGTGAATTCATGCATGCAAAGTAGTTGTAAGGCAGTGTTCAGGTGAGCAGAAGTTCCAGGTGAACAAAGGAGTGAAAGCTAGGACCTATGCAACCTAAGGAAAACCAGCCTCCTATAACGTTATGATATGTTTGTTCAATGCTCATGGAATGTGTTTTGATGGTTGGTTTCACTCTTGGTAGTGCATGAATGGCCCTAGTGATGTAGGCTCCACGCCTGCCCCCTGCATATGCCCTCCAGGGAAACAAGGACCTCCAGGCCCCAAAGTAAGTTTCCATTCTTTCTTCTTGAGTATACCCTACTTTATTTTATTTCTTGACGTTTTATGTTGACTATCCATGGTCAAGCAGGTTAAAAAAGTAGGGGACTAGTTCTGCTACTTCTGGTTTCCAGTGGATGAATATAATGATTAGGATCCGCAGGGCCAGGTTTGGGTGCCCTAGCTCCTGATAACACAATGTGGTGGTTTTACCGTGCTGGGCAGCTAAACCCCACAACACTGCTGTTCCAGCTACAAGTACAGAGTACGGCACTGTATGGGCTGCTGCTGGGAAAGTTAACATTCCAGCCAGACCCAGTACACACAAATATGTCTTCTACTTTCAAATAAAATGCTTGCAAGTTGCGTTTTCTTGCCAGTATTCAGCATTGGCAAGAAATCTTGCATTTGATCACTTACATGATCTTGCACTGTCAGTTGTTTGAGAATGAAATAGTTTGCTAATAGTTTGCTAATAATCTTTAATGGAGAATTTTCTTCTTTCTTTAAGAATAGACTAAATGCTTACTGGGAGAGTAAGGAGAGTTCTACCTTAGTTGTTCTGATTTTTATGACCTCTCATCAGTATTGGTGAAGGATTAAAATGCAAAATAGACTTGCGTTTCAGATGCCTAATGTGTCAGACTCAGATCACTAGTATTTTGCTGTAGTACTTTCCCCAGTTACTGTGCTAAATAGTGCTGTTCCCAGTTCCTAGCTTTGCTTAAAGTTTAGACAAGAAGTCCCTGAAATGCATATATTTCATTAAGCAAATGATTGAAAGAAAATACTTCATCACATAAGGGATAACATTCTGTTGCAGCTACCTCCAGTTAAAGGGCATTTTTCTATAATGACAAAGGTTTCTGATCAGGGAATTGGATGGAGATGATTATTTTTTAATGTAATAGATTTTTTGCGTTTTTTACCCTTTCCTTCTTCTTTAGCATATTAAAGAAAAAAGAGATAGAAGGAAGTACTTACCATCCTGTACATCCTGTAAAGCATGAAAGAGTATGATATGTCAGAACTAAGGTGACATGCAATCTTCCAATTGCATTGCAGTATGATATTTGTTTTAGGATAATGGAATAATACAGTTAACATGATGGTGCCTAACCCAAAAGACTGCAGAAAGAGTGAAAAGACAGCCAGTTTAAAATCTATAGGATATCTCAGTTACAGTACATATCAATGTTTGAATACTGGACTTTGAAATCTTATAAATTTAAACTTAATTTATGTGTTTGTGATTTTAACGGAGTACAATAAAATTAATTAGAAAAATAAAATACAAGTAACATTTTAATTTTTTTAAGCTAAGGGCATAACATTGCATAGTTTAGAAAGTATATTTGAAAGCGATTTATTTTCTCTTAGATCTCAAACCTGGACTCTTTAATTTGGACAATAATAACTGCAAAGAACCTACTATTAATTTATAAAATGATAGCTGTTACTGTTTGTGGTTCTTCTAAAGAGACATTATTCTATGTCCTTTCCCATTTAGTTGAGCATTACATTTCTGTGGTTTATTTGTGAAAAGATGTTTTTTCACAATCACACTGAAAACCAATTTCCTATTTCCTCCCTGTTTATAACAGTTCTGCAGTGGTAGCTGACCTGGTCTGTTGGTGGATCAGACTGAAGAAATGATTAAAGTGCATGCTTAAAGCTTCTGCAGAAATAAAATATTTTTATGGCTGAAGTCTTAACATATTTTTCTGGGTCCAAATTAAGTCAAGATCAAGTCTGTTAGTAAAATAAATAGAGAACTGAAATACACTAAGAGGATATACTGAGTAGGGAGATATGCTTTTGCTCTTCTACAGTCAACTTGGTCCCTGAGAAACTGTCTTCTTTTCCCTTACTATGGTCATAGCAGAGGTTATCAAAATAATTGCAAAGGCCTTATAAGAAGAAATCTAAATATATATATATATATGTATAGACAGCAGTAATTGTGTGGAGAAGAGTTTGTTATTTACCAGGTTTTAATCTTGGCTCATGCCTTTCCATGCTTTTGCTTTAAGAACTAGACTCAGCCAGATCTTTGGTGTACAGGTGAGAGTTTTCCTCCCAGTAGAAATGCTGGAATAACAAGGTTTTAATAGAGATTAGATGAAAACTTTTTTCTTTTTTTTCTTTGCCTGTTGCTGGCAATTTTGAAAAGCTTGAAGGCATATGAGGTTATGGGTCAAGCCTGCGCTGTAATAGTGAGTGTGGGCTTTCTTCTCCAAGTCCTGAACCAGAAGTTAGGAAGAATTTTCCCAGGGAGGGCTTACAAGATCAGTTCCTTTTTGCTGTAGGAATTACTCCTCAATAGCAGGTATCTGGACTTGCAGCCACTGTTTTATGGGATGTGTTAGTGTTAAAGTTTCTCTCTGCCAATTTTAAAATGTTTTTTCACGTCTTGTTTGTGTCAACATACTACTTCTCTGTAGGGTGATCCTGGGCAGCCTGGGAATCATGGTTATCCTGGTCAGCCTGGTCCAGATGGTAAGCCTGTGAGTACTAAAAACTTAGTCATATATTGCAAATGCAAAACTAGCAGGAGAAAATACATGTACCACTAATACCAGATTCTGAAATTTAGATGCTTTTGTCTCCATTCTATGAAACTCTGAATGTAACAAATCTATGATTACAATTCTATGAATTGCAGTATTGTTGTTTCAAGCTAAAATATAAATATGATGGTGTGAGGTAAGCACTGTTATAAAACAGAGAACAGGATGTCAGTTCCTGTTGGTCTTTGTATCAGTTTGCAACAGTTAACACCTTCTGACCTTTTTTGCATGAGAAAGCAGTTTAGGGCAGCTAAAATCCTGTTGATTTTGTTTTAGAGATTGCTTCTCGTGTTTAATGTTTGTTCATTTAATTTCTTTTAGTGTGCCTCCTACAGAAGTAATCAAAATATGTAGATGTATGCATACAATGTAAAAATACCTTTTGCAGTTCTACACATTATGTGTTAAAACACACCTAACAAAAAATATTGATATTTTTCTCTTGCCCTATTTTTACTTTATAAGCTGTCATTCCATTAGTATGGATAGTAAAGAATGGAAGAAAATAGATGAATAACACATGTAGTTAAAACAAAAATGCCAGGTTTTGCAGTGGCTAGTCTGGTCTTCATGATTAGCATTCTTATTGCAGTCAAATCATATAAAAATTAATAAATAAAGATTTTCTAAGGTTTCATGAAAAAATATATTAGATCTTTGAATGTAATTGGAAGCCTCTCAGATAGTGACAGCTGAGCTGCTCTGTTGAGCAAGATTCTGGTAACAGCTGGCAGTCTCTGCATCTACAAAGCAGTAGTGTGTATGTGCTCTGGTGTGTTGAGAGAAGGCAGGCTAAAAGCTGGGAGACTCAACTAGTCATGTTTCTTTTCTCAGAATGTGGCCTTTGATATTAATTAGTATTAATTAGAAGGTAGTCATTAAAAAAAAAATCAAGAAAAAGATAAAAGACATTATGAATAATTTACTTCTAAAAAGAGGATAATTTCTCTGCTGGATACTTGGGTACCAAAAGCAGGAAAAGAAAAGTGCATGCCCATAACTAGAGATTATTAATTAATTGTAGCATTTCATTCTTATCGTGAGGACTAAATTTTATGGTTGAGTCTTTAGGTTGTAGTGTTATTTTGAAATCTCCCCGTTGAAGCAGAAGAAAAGGTAAGCATCATGTCTTGAAATCAGAAAACACAATTATGGAGCGGTCCCAACTGCTATCAAGAAAAAAATACAGAAAAATGTCCCCCCAAAATTAAAAAATATAAATGGTTGAACAGACAAAAGCAGACAAAATCATTATGAAAGAAACATTGCATTATGGATGGGCTTGGATTAATAGTCTGTGGTTTTGGTTGAGATTTAGAAGGGATGTTAAATTATCCTGAGCCATTTTAGTACATGCTTGACAAACTAGAGAGACTTCAGGGAAGAACAACAAATGGCAATATTGGACCTTTAAACTTAGCTCTTTTTTAGTAATTGTTCTGGCCTGTGGAAAGATTGATTATGATATTTTAACTAAACCCAAGTCCTTTCCAAATCCGGCCTTGCTTTTCAATTCCAGCACCTGTTTTGTCTCAATAGGCACTACCTGCCAACTTCAGTGGCTTAATAAAAACACCTAAGGTTCTATTTTTGTTAATTTTTAGTACTTGTCATGCATTTCATTTCTATGTCAGCTAAAGGTGGAAACAGTGAGATGGGTACTTGGAAGTGTGTATGTTTTAAGGGCAATGAATATTACCAGTTACAAAGAGAAAGCTCCATGGTACACGTTATAAAAAGTTCATATTTCTCCTATTTTGTTGCTTAGTTACATCTTGGCCTTTTCTTAGGAACAGCAGATGGTTCACTTAGTGGTGGTGATTCCTTTTGGAAGAACAGTTAATTTGATAAAAATAGCCAGTGAAAGCAACAACAAAAAGATGCAATTACTTCTATAAATTGAAAGTTTTTCTATTTTAAAGTATCAGATTGAGACCTGGGAATGGTAGACCTAATGGTCTAGGAAAGCAGAGAGAACATGAATTTTTCAATAGTTCCACGAATAAAGATCCTCATTTTTCCTGCTGCAAAATTTTTCCTTGTGCTTTTGTCTTAAACAGATTTTGATAACAATTACCTTCAAAGTTAAACTAGAACTTAAAAACGTTAAATTATCATCTTCAGAGTTCAACTAAAAATACAGAGCACATTCTGAATTGAAATTGTTAGTGCTATAAAATACTACTTTTTCAGACATTCATGAAAATACAGGTTTTAAAATGGGAACAGATGGAAACTGAGCAGGGTAGTTATGATCTCATCAGAATAACCTTTTTATTCAGTTGATTATTGACAGTGCTTCAGTTTCTGAAGAACATTCCTATTCCTATTCCTATTCCTATTCCTATTCCTATTCCTATTCCTATTCCTATTCCTATTCCTATTCCTATTCCTATTCCTATTCCTATTCCTATTCCTATTCCTATTCCTATTCCTATTCCTATTCCTATTCCTATTCCTATTCCTATTCCTATTCCTAAGATAGGTATACAAACTGCATCAGCCCAGAGTCTCTCTCCCAGAGGAGAGAGAGCGTGTGTCACAGTGACTGCTAGAAGTAGAGTTGCAATATGGATAAGCATAGCAGAACTGTCTTTAATCCAACTAACTCTGATGTTTTGAAAAATAAAATGATATTGTGTAAGTGTTAGTGAAGCCAGAATGGACTGGATATTGGTAGGGAACTGTCAGTTTCCATTCTCTCCTTTAAAAAATAGATTGATTTTATTTCTTAAGCATCCAGTCAGATGCCAACAGCATTGCTTTAGAAACAAGATTCTAGGACTTTTTCATAGTTTTATTAACCGGTTTTCAATTCAGTGCTATATTTCTTCCCATAAGTAGTAAAATTTGTAACTGTGTGAATCACAAAGGAGAAATAAATTGATGCTGTAGTCTTTCTGTAACGTTGTAATCTGGCAGTTATGTGTTCTTTTTTTTCTTTTTTAATTTTTCCTGCAAGTGAGTCATAACATGCATAGATGGGCATTCTCTGAACGTAGAAAAGTTTAACAAAAGTATCTCAGACAAAAGCTAAAAGCTATGTTAATGGGAGAAATTTTACCATTTTGCTTCATTGAAGTTCATACGTTATGTGAAGTGCTTATAGTTAAATCCTATAGCTTTATTAATTTACTAATTTTTTTGAAAAATCAGCTGTAGCTTTTTGCACTTGTTCTTTGTAAGGACATAATTGCAAGCCTATTAGATCATCTGCAGCTCTGGCCAGTACATTATTGTTCCTTACAGTACATTCTTGAGTGCTTTCCAGGCTAGCTTTTAGCTATGAACGAAAGAAGACCCTTTAGATACACTGTGTAGAAAACCAGATCTCTCCGTCTTTTTTTCTCTGTTTTATTTATTTATTTGCTAATACTGCTAGCTTTAGTTGCTAATACTACTAATAGTTTATTTGTGCTGTCAGAGATTTTCCTTATTTGAGATAACTTTGCTTGCATCAATCTTTTTTTTTGGTGAACCTCCTTGGAGAACTGAAAAGCGAGCTCTTAATGCACACAGTACAATAGGCTTACAGGTAGTTGCATAGTCAGTGTTGTTTAATCAAATGGCTTTTGCATGAAAAGCTTTTCCTGGAAAGTCAATCTTTTTTGTTCCCAAAACACATTTTTATGTTCTTCTCTAAAGTTATTCCAGTTTGCCTATCTGGTATTCATTTTCTTGGAACAGTATAACTGGTCAACAAAATGTTTCTTCCTGTGAGAAAGGTTTTAGGCATGCATTTGTATTACTATATGTAACTGATTTTTAAAGCCAAACATCAAAGAAAATTTAGTTTATTTTTCGTGGGCTGGCTAGATGGTTGTAACACTTTTAGTCTGGAAAAATTCAGAACAATTCCCATGAAAATCTGCAATATTACCAGAAAATAATTGTTCACATGGTATTACCAAGTAAAATTGTTTGAAATTGTTTGCTGTAATATTTGGGGGAGGTGAACATAAACATGACTCAATTTCAAGCATTCTTTTTTTTTTTTTTTTTTTTAATAGTTTTGTCTAAAAGCTCTTTGTGTGTAGGGTGTTTTTTTTTCTTTAATCACCACCTCGGTTTATTTTCCATACTCTGATACATATAGAACAGATCAAAGTAAATGGAGAAAAGCATAGCAGTGAGAAGCCTAATATGTAATAAAAATACATTTTAATTAAAAATTTTATTCACAACCTGAAATCATTAAATTGCCTCGACAAGAGAAATTGCATAAAAAAGCATAAGTGTAAAAATAGTATTTGAATCTCAATTGGAACTCATTTTAATGAGCATTATTTGTCAGAAAGAAGCAGCTGGAGTAGTTGCTGGCTCTGAAAATGCTCAGCAGTCTGACCGCAATCACAAAGCCATTTTTTATTCCAAAGGGTATGTTATACATCCTGGAGAAAAACTCAAGTTAAGAGGGAAAATAAATGAACAGAGTATATGCAGCAATCACTTGTGGTTAATAGAGGTGATAGGTTATCAGCCTGCTGAAAGAAATGAGAAAATACACTTATCTGTCAATTTTGAACTTTGAACCTCATGGCTGACAAATCTGGATGATTTTCTAGTATTCCATCTAGTTTCATTCATGAAAGTTTGGAATTGTTTACCATGTATCCATTACCATGTATCCATATTACAGTGTCCATAAGCAAGAAGCAGTTCAAAAATAATCTGGTGAGACTGACTTTACTGATTTATCTAGATGCAGTGTTCATACGGTATCAAAATTGTCACATAATAAGTAATTTCTGATCATTCCAATATTTCTTTTTAAAAACCTCTAGAAGATTGTTACAGCTGTAATGTGTAGAGTTCAATAGTATGTGGTGATCAACTAAGGGCTGAATCTTTAACAATGAATTTAGTATAACGTCCATCTATTTCTACAGAACCCTTGGAAGAAAAGTGGGTAATAGTTTCATCTATGCATAAGATTACCTGTGCTGTTGGATGGTTTGTCTGAGATTTAAGTTGATATAAATTCTACAGCTACTTTTCTCAGGAAACTTTCCCAAACATAGTCGATAAGTCTGCTGTAAAATGCTGCTCTCAATTCCAGAGAAATACATATTCCTTAGTAATACTGTGACCTTGTTACTCTTGGAGGAAATATGTTTGCTCTATTCTGACTAATACAGTCATGTAATGGCTTTATGGACATCTACGACTTTGAAATCAGAGTGATGCCTGCTGCTGACTTGTGTTACAGCTATGAATCAAACAGCTCTGTGCATTTGTACAGACAAAAGTCGATCTGACTATGTTCAGCAGTGGCCAAACACAGATGATGGGGACAAACACCTAAGTGGCAAGAAGGAAGTTATAGTTAGTACATCATCCCATTTTCCAGCAGTCTAAAGCTTGGGAACTTTCCAAGTCAGAATTTAAGATCTTGTTTCTAATAATCTTGATGAAATTTTTCTTCTCTATGGAGTTTGAGCCCATACAGATATTTATCGCACAACATCATGCTCAGTTAAAATATATTGCTACTGACTCAGAGTTATGAAAGCTGTGGCAGATAGCAGAGTAGCCAGTTGTAATAATGTGGAGAAAGAACTAAACAGGACAAAACAAAGCAAAATGAAAAAGACAATGAATGAGGCAATGAAAACTCTTTTCCCATAATAATGTTCATGTGATGACAGATCTTTGATCAGGAGTCACCAAAAAATTTGTTGGAAAGTAAAAGCAGCATTTAGTTACCTTTGTGATCTAATGCTAGATCTGCCCTTCATTTTCATGCTTTGATAGAGACAAGATGACACTTGTTTTGATTCAAACAGATCTGCTAGAGATGACCAACTGGTGTGTGTGGGACAACCTGGGGATCAGGTGCAGCCAGCATGGGTTCATGAATGGCCTGACCAACCTCATTTCCTTCTATGACAGGGTGACCTGCCTGGTGGATGAGGGAAAGGCTGTTGATGTAGTCTACCTAGACTTCATAAAAGTCTTTGACATGGTCTCCCAGAGTATTCTGGAGAAGGTGGCAGCTCATGGCTTGGACAAGTGCACTCTTTGGTGGGTTAAAAACTGGCTGGATGCTGAGCCCACAGAGTGGTAGTGAACAGAGTGAAATCCATCTGGTGACTGGTCACCAGTGGTGTTCCCCAGGGGGCAGTGTTGGGGCCCATCCTCTTTAATATCTTTACTGATGATTTGGATGAGGGAATTGAGTGCGCCCTCAGTAAGTTTGCAGATGACACCAAGCTGGGGGGAAGTGTCAATCTGCCGGAGGGTAGGAAGGCCCTGCAGGGGAACCTGGACAGATGGGCAGAGGCCAATGGGATGAGGTTCAACATGGCTAAGTGCCGGGTCCTGCACTTTGGCCACAACAACTCCATGCAATGCTACAGGCTTGGGGGAGAGTGGCTCAAAAGCTGTGCAGAGGAAAAGGATCTGGAGCTGCTGATTGATGCTCACCTGAACATGAACCGGCAGTGTGCCCAGGTGGCCAAGAAGGCCAACAGCATCCTGGCTTGTATCAGGAATAGTGTAGCCAGTAGGACCAGGGAGGTGATCGTCTGGCTGTACTCTGCTCTGGTGAGGCCACACCTTGAGTACTGTGTTCAGTTTTGGGTCCCTCAGAGGAACAGGTAGCCCAGGGAGATGGTGGAGTCACCATCTCTGGGGGTGTTCAAGGAAAGGTAGGACGTGGTGCTTAGGGATATGGTTGGTGACCATGGGTGACATTGGTGGTAGGTGGATGGGTGGACCAGATGATCTTGGAGGTCTTTTTCAACCTTTATGATCCAACATGTCCAGAGGGGAAGGAAAAGAGCAGCAGTAGGCAGATGAGTACAGGCAGAGGAGTGTTAGAGTAGGTTGTTTGGGGGGAGGAAAGGAAAAAAGCTCCTTGAGAAAAGAAGGATGAAGGACCTAAGGCAAAAGGTTTAGATGATAGACAACTTCTCAGAGAAAGGATGAAACATTTCATTCAAATACATCAAGTTCTTTCTAACATTTCTGTAACCTCACAGGATTTTAGTTGCTGAAGAGATATTGCCAATGAGGAATAAGGTCATACCATGGCTGCTAAGTGAGTGTAGGCGTGGATGCGTTTGAATAGCTGTAGGACTTTCTCTCCTTTAACATGTAATCTATTTAATTAATAAGGTTTGAAACCTTTTCTTGTAACACTTTAGATAGCTGTTTTAAAAGTAGTAAAGATTTTCTGCAAAGAGACTTTCACAAGGGGTCTGCAGACCTCTCTGCTGGGATGTTTTCTGAACATGAAGTCAAAATTTTCTTTCACAAATGAATTCCATTATGATTAGTTACATCACCCTAAATAGTTCTGTTTACTTAGTGTTTACAGTCCTTAAATATCTTTAGACCATTACTTGATCCTTGGTTGATCCTTGCTTATTTCCTAGCCAAATGGAGCTTGTTTACTTCTTCCATGTCTTTCCCAAGTAGTCCTGTTGTAATCCCATTATAATTTATGTTGTTCCATAACTCCAAAAGCTTTTCAATAAGGAAGTGCACAGTGCAAATTGCATTGTCTTATCAGTTATTTTATTTATTTTATTTTATTTTATTTATTTTATTTTATTTTATTTTATTTTATTTTATTTTATTTTATTTTATTTTATTTTATTTTATTTTATTTTATTTTATTTTATTTTATTTTTCAAATGTGATATACCCATACTGTCTAAACTTCTGTCCTTTGGCAGCCAAGTGCATTGAAGATGTACTTCAGACATTTACTCTTCTATTGCATTTAAAACATCTTTGGAAATAATGACTAATTTTGTCATATGCCCTTCTAGGTCATTTTTTCCCCTTACAAATAAGCCACCTTTCCCAGCAAGATTCTTAATTCACTGACAGTGTTGGTATTGCAAATTTGTCTGTGTCCTTTATTAAGTTCTTTGGCCTAAGTAATCTGCTCAGCTTTTCCCCTTAGAATTATTTATAAATTGCTGTCATGCTATTAAAGTACTAAAATGAATTTATGTTTTTTTTTTTTTTTTTTAATACCCAGCCATCTGGTACCTAAGGATCTTGGTATCTTGCTGTTTACAATTTTGCCTTCACAAGTTTTCAGGCCCATTTAATTTATCAGTTCTGTTCCCGTCCACAACAGCTTGAGAGGGAGATTTCATGTGATCAGTTGCACTGGTGAAAAATAATGAGAACATAAAGTGCTGTGAATTAGTGCTGTTGCACAGCATTGATGAAACATTACAGGTGGAATTCAGTTTAACACACCTACATATAGGGTTTACGTGTGTGCAGGGACACTTGGCGTCTAAATTCCCCTATTAATGGACAGATTTTTAACTACTATACTAAGAGGTATGGGGTTCTCGTGCCATGGGGCTGTCTTGCTTACAGCTGCTACTTCAAAAGAGTGAATGCCTTCCAAGTATTTTGTGCCTCTTTCTTCTAGCACTGTGTAGGTGTCTAGGGAATATCAAAAGGCAGGAGATGCCTATGTTTAGGCCACAGAATTCAGAACTTAGTATTAAGTTCAGGGGTAGCAACAATAGCTTTCTTTCCACAACATTTTTTTGAACTTCCGAGGAGGTTATGGGAGAAAACCAAGCCCAGACTAAAAGAATTCTATTTAGTGGCAAATGTAGTGTTTTCACCTTATCTGAAGGTGAGTCTGCAGTTCTGAACTATCTCTGCAGTCAAATGAAAAGTGAACTTCCACCTCTGACCATCTAACAAAATGTCAGCTATGGCACAGCTGGTCTTGGAGCATACATATGTATACATTCTTCTGTTGAGAGCTTTGTGAGGAAGGAAGGCTTAATCTGACTTTACAGCAGAAAAATGTAGGTCTTAGCATATAGTTTGATGACCCATACTACATTTGCCGTTTAGAATATGTGTTTTTAAATCGGAGTTTTGTGAGTGACAAATAAGTGTGCAATTAGGTTAATGAAAGGGAACAAAAGGAGGCTATGCAAATTGTCAGTGATATAGGAACTGCTTCTCTCTGATAACTGGAAAAAGAAGTGGTAATGCAAAAGGACAATCAGTTTTTATGAAAATTGTTTGCCATAATTTATAGAAGGTGTTTTTAACTTGTCCAAACAATTGCTAGGTTATTTTTATCAGACATTGATTCTCAGTTTTGTATCTTTCTATGAATTTCCTTTCGAATCTTCTCTGTTGCAGATTCCATTGAACAAACACACTGAACACATGCTTGATTTGCTCTGAGATCACATTACAAGATCTAGCTCTGAGCTAAAGATGTGGTTTTGTAAGCTGAAAACTCTTCTGCCATCCTCCATTCATCTTGCGAATCTTGAAATTTAGTTCAGCCAGGAAATTATCCTCCTCTATTTCTTCTCCTACTCAGTTAGAAGAAGGAAGGGAAATTGCATTTCAGAGATCTAAAATGTGAAATAAAGTTTTATTTATATAGGACTATATCCTACAGGAAGAAATCCAAACTTTTTGCTTTTTTTGGAGCAGAAATAAAAGGATGAACTTTTAAAGGCATTTTTGGCTTGGTGAATTGTTTCAGCTACCCAGGAGGCTTATAAGCAATCATGGAATGCTACACCATTTACAGTTAAAGCTGATTTTGCTAGAACTGCCTTGAGCAGTAAAAGTGAATTGCTTGATAAAGAATCCATGTAGGACAGAGACCTAGAATTCTGTTTACTTCTATACTAACCATTACCAGCTGGTTCTTTGGGCATCTGCTCAAACATCTTTTGGGAAGAGGGCACAGCAAGTACTCTCTTGTATCTAACCCAGGAAATAATTTTAGCTCTGATTATTATTTCCAGGCTGCTATAACTGATTTAAAGAAGAAATCAGACGTACAGGTTGCCCTCCTTGTATTGAAAAGATTCTATTAGCTCCTCTGTACCAGTGTGGGAATCCCGCCATTACATTTTGTCCTTGGTTTTTAAAACTGAAGCTCATTCACTAGAAATGGGATTATTAGTTCTTTCAGGTCAAACCAGGATCAAATTCTGGGTAGCTGAAATTGGATAGTCTGCTTTCTGGGATTTATCAAACGCCATAATGTTTCCATTTAGTTTGGGCTGTCTGTTGAAAGGTCTCAGCCTCAGAATTTTATAGGACAATTTATCTTCTCATTTACTATATTTTCTCAAAACACATGCATATGCACAAAAACAAACAAACAAAAAAACCCTCTCCTTGTAGATCATTTTGTCTATTGGAATGACATGTTCTTAATGCAATTAGCTAGAATTCCCCATTCTTCACTTACTTCCTCTGTTAAAGCATTCTTTTGAAGCACTGGTTAGTTTTGCGTAGAAAACTGGCTATTCTTGCAGTACATACTGACTGCAATTTACCAGTACACCTCAGGCATATATTTGGGGTTCTGTCAAGGTTCTGCAAATGCTGATTTCTAGTAAAGCATTCCTGAAGTTCTCCTTTTGACTCATGAATTATTTAGTATTTCTTTTCCTAGTCCCAGTCATTCAGACTGCTTTTTTTTCACTCGTATACATTGATATGTACCTTTAAGCTAATAGCTAAATGCTTAGTATTGAGAATGGAATTTTTATTGTTACTGGATTTTTTATTTTTATTTGGAGGTTGGACTAGATGATCTTTAAAGTTCCCTTCCAACACAAACCATTCTATGATTATTTAGAGATATTATAAAACTAGCTGCATAATGTATTAGAACATGCCTTATTTGTTAAAGCTTTTTCCTGTAACTAGAAATAAGCCTTTAAGAGTCTTGGCATTCTTCACCTACTTTTGTGAAGAGAGAGAGGAAAAAAAGTGTCTGCATATGTGCATTAATTTGTTCCTTTTTTTTTTTTTTTTTTTTTTTTTTTGAACAATGGTGAATAAAACAATATGTTTGTTACATTCCCATGTAACAATTTTAAAATAATGGATTTTCCTTCTTGCCTGAAAAAAATCACTTGGCATAAAGTTTGGAGGCTGCAAATTTCAGGTGCAGATATTAAAACTTCTTAAATCTAAATCTCAAAAGTAAGATTGTGATAGCACTTACTGATTTTTTTGTGATCTAAAATGCCACAATTGTGATTACAGTTGTCCAGTAACTAGGAGGATTGCTTTTTTTTTTTTTTTTTTGTGTGTGTGTGTGTGTGTGGTGTTTGTTTGTTTTCCTTAAGTAAATGTTTGAAAATTTGTGAATATATCTTTTGAAAAGTCACAAGTCTTGATTCCTTTTCCTTAGGGATATCAAGGATCAGCAGGAACTCCAGGTATCCCAGGAACTCCAGGGGTTCAAGTAAGTTCCTATTTCATTCCTGCAGTTTGGAAATCTGAAATAAATTATCTTCTTGAGGATAAGAAGTCTCTACAGAGGAATGTGGATAGGCTGGATCGATGGGCCATGTCCAGTCACAGGACATTCATCAAGGCTAAGTGCCGAGTCCTGCACTTGGTTCATAACAACCTCATGCAGCGTTACAGGCTTGGGGAAGAGTGGCTGGAAAGCTGCCCAGCAGGCAAGGACCTGGGGGCACTGGTTGGCAGCTGTTCTTTGATTCCAAATGCTGCCAACTCTCTCAGTATTCATTATTTATCAATGAGAGTTGCAGTATGAAGTATAAGGCTCAAGGGGTTACATGAAGTCAGGGGCAATCTTTGGATGAATTGCTTTGATACTCACATGGCCTTGGGGTTTGTAGTTAGGCTATCAGTTAGACTGCAAATCTAATCATTGCTTGTCAAGGTCTGTAGCAGCAGGAGCTGGGGTGTGGACATTTTCATCCTGATCTAGAAGCCAAACAGTGGTTCTATCTATTTTTCTTTGGATCAGTAACAGTCATCTTAAGCCATGTCATGAGGATTGATTTGCTCTAGGTGTCTCTGCTTCAGCAGGGGGTTTGGACGAGATGGCCTCCAGAGGTCCCTTCCAACCTCAACCATTCTGTGATTCTCTGATTCCCCACAATTCACATATCCAAACACATCAAAGACTGACTGAAGAGACTTCTTTTTCTTCTTCAGAGTAGAAATTTAGGAGCACTGACTAGAACAGTTACAGTAAACCAGTGCTGTATTTTACATGTATGTGTATCATAATACGTTCTGGCTGAATACTTGAGTACATGTTAATTTATTGAATTAAGCATCTGAAAGCATGCCAGGGCCAAGAGCCAGGCTGCATCATGGCATATGTGAAGGCTTTCTGATGGACACTTGAAAGGAAGAGGACATTGGTACAGTCTGTGTGACAATCGTATCTGCCTGGCGTACTTCTCAGTTAGAGCAAAGAATTGTTTTGGTATTCCCCAGTCATGGGTTATGACAGTGGGGCATAGTCTCACACTGGATACATTTTGTGTTGTTTCTGCTTTGGTATCCAGTTACCAAAATACTGTGATCAGCCAATTCAGGGATTGTTCCCTGGGTCACATTGCATTACATTTCTGAGTCTCATTCTGTAGGACTGTGTGTTAATATTTGAGCTGTTTTTTCATTTATTTTCTTCTCTTAGGGACCACGTGGCTTACCAGGTATCAAGGGAGAGCCAGGGAAAGATGGGGCTAAGGTAATAAGAATCCAAAATTTAAAATGTCACCTCAATTTTGAATCTGGTCTGCTTTATTTAATAAAAATTATATAGCTGTTAGCACTGCTAGTAATACCTTTATTGCACTGAATATTTTATATTTAGAAAACATCTAAATATGTGTACCTGGAAGCATGATACAGACATCTGTCAGAATGGTTTCTTTTTGTCTCTTTTCACCCTTTCCCTCTTTGAGTGAGCATCCAGATGAGCTAGATAAGAATTTTTGGGTGACACTTTTTAACCAGAAAACACTGACTAATTGAAACCAAAACATTTTGTGGAAAAAATCTAGCTGAGGTGTAGCCAGTAGCTTGGAACTGCAGACAGATGTGGAAGCTTATATATAAACTCCCTTCTGGTAATCAGGATAAACTTGAATCTGGATCTCCCATATGCACAACCTCTGGCTATTGGCAAGTCTTCTTGATATGTGAGTATTTGTGTCCAACCTTCTGTCACACTTTTGCCCTATGAGAAATACGTTTAGAAAAGTTTAAAGTCCATTGTGATACAAACTTATTTAACTTATTTTCTTTTTGGTTTGTTCAAACTTCAAGCTCTCTTTTTTTTTTTTTTAAATGAAATCTTGTTTTCCAAACAGATTTTACTGAAGAATTTCCTTCTTCTAGTGTTCCCAATCCTAAAAGCATCCTAGAAGTCCTTGAATTCACAACTGTTCAGCAGAATTCTCAAATGCATTATTAAAGCTGAAAAATGTACTTATGTATTCTGTTGCTTCAGGGATCTTATGTTAATCTAATTGATAAGTCAGTATTGGGCCATATGCAGAAAGAAATGTACTGCTGACAAAAAGCAACATTCTCCTGGCAGTGCAGAGTTGTGACAGATAGAATATTTCCTAATGCTCAGTCCAGCCCTGTTTAAAATATGCCAAGAAATAGGGCTTCCACCAATGTTTTAGAAAACTTCTTCCACCATAAAGTATGTTTTGCCATTAGATTTTTTTTCCTGATGATTCAGCCCAAATTTTCATCTCTTAATTTCATCCCATTACTTGTGAGGTTTCTACAGCAACTAATTGAAAACTATATCCATTGCCAAATATGTTATTTTATCTAATAATTGAATCACCACTTCTGAGCAGAAATTGGGGCTCCATTCTTTTTCAGTAAGAAGCAATATATGCATGAAAGGTTTATTTTATAAGTTTTGCTGATTTTTTTTGAACTGCATTCAATTTCTGTTGCCTTCTTTCAATACTTACTTGTTGAAAGATACTTTGATTGCTTTAACCCACATTCTGTCATTCCTGTGGTCATGTCCCTGTCTTCTGTAAATGTGATAGACCTCTACAAATCCCTGTAGACATGGATGGTTTTGATAAATGCCACTGTATTTTTTGTATTTTGGCTCGGAACTTGAAACATTATGTAAAATAACTTCCTGAGCATAATTTACTATTCTTTTCTTGTGACTGAAGTATGTTAAACAAATTGAAATATATTGCTCCATTTAAAGTTCGATATTAACAGAGAGATAACACTGTTATTGTTCAAAAACAATTTGGTGATTGGCTCTGTCCTGAGAGAATTAGGTCCGGTCTACTTATATAAAATAAGCAACTTATTTTGTTTTTATTGTTTCAAGTTAGGTTCTGCCAAGTTAGAATTAAGCCTTTTGTTGTAATAGTTCAAGAGAACTTGCAGATAAATTGTCAGATAAATATCCTTAGTACCAATACCAAAAATTTGGGAACTCCTGACATTTGACAGCAGAGGACAATAAATAAAACTGTTATTTTGGCTTGTGTTTTCACTTGCAACTGCTTCTAGCAAAGTGCATTCTTTTTGCATGCCTTTTTTTTTTTTTTTCTTCCCACTTCTCAAAGAGCTTAGTTGCTGCTTTGGAACCTCAGCAACCTTTATTGAGAGATTACAGTAAAATCCATTTTAAAAAGTTTAGTGATTGGTTACTTTTTTCTTTTCTGTCTTAAATCTTGTCTAAAGATCAACAAACTAATCAGTCAGCATACCAATATTATGTCGTAGGTATCATGATATGTAACATTTTTCCTCTATTTGTTGATTGTTTAGATTATGAGTGCTGTTGTAGCCTATATTACTATTATTTTCGACATAATGATTTCAAATATGTTTGTTCTTTCAGGGTGATCGTGGACTACCTGGTTTTCCTGGATTACATGGCATGCCTGCACCAAAGGTTGAAATTAAATACTTGTTCCAATATTCATATATCTCCATTCATTCTGTAGTTTAGTTTTTAAAAAATGAATGTTTTAATAAATGAAATGAATGTTTTAATACATGAAAGTTTTTAATAAATGAATGTTTATATATACAATACTGATGTACTTAATGAAATACATAAAATAAATAGATAAGATGTTGAAATTGAAGGGTGAAACATGCTGTAGGCATTGATTAAGTATGTATCAATCAATGGAAACTGACTTTTTTCATTTTTGTTCTGTTCTGTTGGATTTTATGTGAATTACTTTAAAATTTGATTGTAATAGTACTCTTCTACATCACAAGTAGTGTACCAGGACCTTAAAAATAATTATTTAATTTTCTTGAAGTTTTTCGATTTGAGGGGTGGTATTTTGAAGAGTAGTTCCAATCTGACCAGAGCTTATTTTTTCATGTTTCTTCCCCACAACATCATCAAACATATTTTTGCTCTTCTTTGTTAGTATTCAGCTCAATTACTTCTTAGTTTTTCCAAATTTGTGTTTCAGACTTTTCAGATAAGGTCTCCACAAAAGTGCAGGAATTTTCAAAGAGCTGATTTTCTCTTAGGTACCTACCTATACAAAATGACAGGAAACAGAGTGCCTTCTGCTCAGCTTCCATTGAAAGCAGAAGCACTATGCCTGATATCTGTGGATTGTCTCATCAGTGGTGTTGGATAGCCTGGGCTCCTAGGAAAGCTTGGAAAATTCAAAATTTGCATTCACTGTCTTGATAGTTTTCTTTCTTTATATCAGAAGGAGCTCTTTGCCTCCTTCATTTTATGTCTGTTATCTATGTTTCTTTGTATATATATCTGTTTGAAACTACTTTGATTTAAAAAAATTAACTTATACGCATTCATTTTGTGTAGGGAGAAAGGGGTCCTAAAGGAGATCAAGGAGTGCCAGGAATATATGGAAAAAAGGCAAGTAAAATTATAAATTAAAACAACAACATGGTTGATACTTGTGGTGGAGTTACCATGGCAGGCTGCTAGAGGACCCCCTCAGCTGCTCTGTTATTCTTCCTCAACAAGACTGGATAAGAAAATAAGATTAAAAGGCTTTTAGGTCAAGATAAAAACAGGGAGATCACCTAGCAGTTACTTTCACAGGCAAAACAGACTCAACATGGGGAAAATTAATTTAATTTATTTCCAGTTAAAATAGGTTGGGATAGTGAGAAACAGAGACAAAAATTAAAACACCTTTCCCTCATCAACCTTTTTCCTAGGTTCAACTTCATTCCTTCATTGCCAATCCCTCAACCTCCTTCCCCACCTCCATGAGCAGCACAAGGGTGGTGGTGAAATAAGGCTTGTGGTCAGTTTCTGTTTCACACTCCTTCCTCCTCAGACTTATCCCCTGCTCCAGGGGTTCTCCATGGGAAGAGGGTTCTCCATGGGCTGCTGTTCATGTCAGGAAATATCCACCTTCTCTGGATGGGGTGCTCTGTGGCTTTAGTGCAGATATCTGCTGTACCTTGGCTCTCTCCATGGTCTGCAGCGTAATCTCTGCTCTGGTGCCTAGAGCACTTCCTCCCCTTCCTCTTCACTGACCTTTATGTCTACAGGTTTTTTTCCTCACATTTTTTTCTCACTTCTGCGCAGCATTTTTACCCATTCTTAAATACATTTCCAAGAGGCACCACCACTTTGGCTGCTGGGCCCAGCTGGGCCCTGTGGTGGGGCTGTTGGAATCAGCTGTGTCCTGCATGGGGCAGCCCCAGCTTCTCTTCACAAACGCTGCTCTGCAGCTCCCCGCTACCAACTCCTGGACACCAATACAATATCATTTATGTCTTATAAGAATACAGAATTTAATTCTGTAAATTCAGAGTTAATTCACTAATTCAGAAATCCTTCTACTGAAGATACACTTTTGTCTAGTAACATTAGACTCCTATTCTGCTTATTTAGATATCATGAGAACCCTTTTCATACTTCTGTCTTTCTGTATTTATGTAATACATTTTAATATAACACCAAATACCTTTAAATAAATATTTTTGCAAATATGCCCGTGCCTTTAATATGGTTGATATATAATAATAATAATATTGCAAAGGCTTTTTACAGCATATTTGCACTTGTGTGATGGGTCATAATTATTAATCAACTACTGTTTGTTTTAAGGAAGAAAAACATCTTCCAAAATTTTTCAACATAAAAAATAATGTATATGAATATGCTGATTAAATATGCTGAATTTTTAACACAGACATTTAGTACTACTTAATTCTCACTTGTTGCATTTCTCAGGGCTCCAAGGGAGAGAAAGGTGATACCGGGTTTCCAGGAATGCCTGGGCGATCTGTAAGTTGTGCCACGACAATTTACCTTTAACTTCTGTTTGTTAATTTACTTACTGATGACTGTTAACTGTTGCCACAGGGAGACCCTGGCAGAAGTGGGAAAGATGGATTACCAGGAATTCCTGGTTTCAAGGTAAATACAAATACATATTCATATGTATCTTGAGTGGAGAATAACTGGGAATTGAAACAATACATGTTGCTGGAAATGCTAAAGTTTACTGTAGTGACCGGGCAGACTTCATTGATTTCAGTTGGCTTGTGAACCGGGACAGTAGTTTTGAGAGTGATAATCAGAGATTTGCTTATCCTTGGGGCATCTCCATCCTCAGCCAAGAATGGAAACAACACAACTACCCTGAGCAGATTGTTCTGTCATGGACTGTCTTTATGGTGAAAAAAATATCACTCTTATTTGCAGCATGAAATGGCTCTACATTGCCTATATGTTACAACTGAATCAAGCTCTAATTGATTGTTTAGAGTGATTCAGCTACTGACTCTTAACTGCTGAGACCACTCATAAGTCTGCAGTGTTCTTTGCTGCTTTTGAATATCCCGGGAGACCTGTAAGTGCCATTTCAGAAGGATGCAGGCCTTCTGTAGGTGGTAGCTGCTGGTCTAAGGTGGAAGCCTTGGCTGCCTTACAGCACCTCAAATGGCACAAGGTAACTGTATCAAACCCCTCTTGGCTGTAATGAGATCTTAGGTGCCTAACATATTCTGGTAGAAAAATGCATGTATATGTCTTAATTAGAAGTTAAAGAGGAGAGTTGGTTTAAAATTAACACCTGTATACAACAATACAGCACTGTTAGTCTAAAAGTTGCCCAACTTCAATGTACAATTAAGCATTCTGCAATTCAAAAATTTGTTAGGAGAACATATCTAAAATAACAGCCTTTAATATGTACATATAAAATTTAAATTTTACAGTAGGTAAACTCCTGCATTGATTTAATTTTAGTCTTTGAATCCCATTTATACTTGCATACAAATTGTCATTATTAATGTATATCTACAACAGTATGACTCTCACAGTGGCATATATGTCATCCCAAGACAATTTAACAGATGTTCTTAAAACATTTCGCTAATTTGGCTCCATGGACATACTGTGTTTTCATTGAAGCCATTGGAGGCCTAATCAGTTATGCCAGTGGAGTCTGGTGAGCATTTCAGCTCAAAGAAGGAAGACCAGCTTAGTAGCCTACATAAAAGCATCTAGTGCTATTTGAGATGCATTAGAGTGTCCAAAGCATCATAAGGGAGCTGACAAATATGACTTAAATCCTATGGAAAGCCAATGCCTTTCTGGAGTGGGAGTAGAAGCCCAGGATGTCTATACAAGACAAGCTTGAGTATCTCAAATGTGACCAAATATCCATGTGCGGGCAATGAAATTGATCTCTTGGTGACTGATCAGCTGAATCGAGGCTGTCAATTGCCTTGACTATACTTCTGCTGGTTGTGACAGCAATTCACATCTTTATTTCAAATGAATTATTCCGTATTTTCACTATATATGTGCAGATATCTCTGCTCAGCTGGTGGAGAAATTCCTTGTCTGTTATTATAGGAAATAGAAAAACAATTTGATGTTTTCCTCTCTGGTTTTTGATAACATGGAAAGGTAATACTTAAGGTTGTTTAACATAAAATTTTAACTGTCACACACTTTAACATCCTTTAGAGTGGAGTATTATGTTGATAAAGCATGAATTTGGAGAGTATATTGATATGTTTTTATGCTTCTAAACAATGTAGAGATAATGCAGTATATTACTTACATGAACCTGTGTACATTTAAACTAAAAGACATTTTCTTGACTATTTTCTTGATCTAATTACTGTAGTACAAAAATATGACAACTCATTAGTTTTTGTTTTAGAATATAATAGTTAACAGAAGTTATGTTCTTCATTCAAACATCTTGTCAGTTTGAATTCAACATCTGCTTGCTTTAAAACATTGCTTCATTCTGGGTCCATAATCAAACTCAGAGCAGTAACAAACAGGCTGACTTTGAAGGAAATTTCTGCTAGAGCTTTCTTTTTGTTTTACAATATTCATTCTGGAAAAGAATTTAGAAAAAAAGCATGGCTGACAACTCAGATGCTACTCATTGTGACTTCAAGACCATATCTTTGTAATTCAATGTCAATTATTACTAGATTATTTTTATATATATAATTGATCTGTGCATCTGTTTTATATACTTTTATTTTTGGAATTATTTTTTCAATTTTCAGAATATTTAGGGGGATCATACATATTTTGAGTAAGAACATAAAGATTTGATCATATCTGGTACTACTGTAGTTCTGAAGTGTTTTGAAATTGTTTTCAGACTATTAGTTGTATTTGCAATTAGGCAAGAATAATTTATTATTGTTAAATGACCTTGAACGAGTAACTGCTGTTCTGATTCAACTCTTCTCAAATTTCAAAAGACAGTTCTCTCTCTCTCATCTCTTTTTGCAAACTGTTTAACTGTTGGACACAGCATGGGAGAATTCTGGATTGATGTCTTGTGTGTTTGAAACTGTTTTAAGACATTTGTTTGCTGAAGCTTTGAGCTTGCTTTACATTTTACTTATAAAAAAAAATTGATAACTTACTGTTTAAAATCATTATTTTTTATGCAAAAGAAAGCCCCTTGTGAATATGGTACTTAACAATCTTTTTCATTTTAAAGGGGGAAGTTGGACAGCCTGGATCTCCTGGACAAGAAGGACATCGTGGAGAGCCCGTAAGTGTTTCAGTTGCTGGCATATTTTTACATACAGTCTTTTCTTTCCATTTATTTTTTAGTTAGTGGAAATTGCACTTTATGTTCCACCCATTTTGATTTGAATTGGTTACTATATCATTTTTTTGTAAAAGACTTTATTTTCTGGTGTTTATCTTTAAATTTGGGCTTAGTAAAAGAAATAAACAAGCTTGTGAAGTGCAAGATTTGTTAAAATATTTTTAAGTATGCTACTGTTATACATCAATATTTGTAGATAATATAAAGTCTCATTACTGATGTTTTTCCACCAGTACTGTGTGTCTTTAACTCTTGCTTTTGCAAAATGGAATATGTTCTTTTATATTAGTTGATTGTACTTACATTTATTTTTTCCTTTTCTACCTCCCCTCTCCTTTGTTCAATCACTTTCTTGCATCTCATTATATTGTCCATGTTATCTAAATCTCAGGTCTTCTGGCTTACCTGAGGAGCATGTTGCTGCTTTTTTGTTTTGCTTGTTTCCCAAGACATTTTTCTCTCTGCTGGTGTTTGGGCAGCTCATTTGTTCCTCCTATTTTTACATGATAAGTTGTCTGTGTCCTCCTGGTTTCTTTAAGGCCTCCGGTCTTTGCTTGAAGCAGAGGAACTATGACATCTGAAGAAATAGCTGAAGGTTTTCAGTGCTGAGAGTAAGCCAGCTGCTTGGAAACGATCAGTGATCATTCTGTAGGCCAAGAGCAGTAAATAGTGCTCAGCTGTTGAACCACTGCCTTTCAGATGTGTTACAGTTTGTGTTACATTTTGAATTGTAAGATAAGAAGATGCAGTTATTTATGTTCATAAACCTTTTACTGAATGTAACACCATGAGAGGCAATGTGTTATATAATTCTGAAATCCAGTAGAGATTTGCTAGCTACAAGGTAGAGGTGACGATCTCAGATGAAATATTGTCAAGCTCTTTTCTGTAGATTTTTTATATATTCACCAAAAACTCGTAAACACACTGAGAGTAAATGGCAACATACAAGGCAATCGTTCCAAAAAGTCTTCCTTTCATTTTGCTGGTTTAAGTGAAGAACACATGCAATTCCTCCCCTGGCTTTATTTTTTACTTTTTTTCTGCCCCAAGTAACTGTGAGATGTATTAATCTTTTACAATCTATGCTATCTTTAAATGTAAGAAAAACTGAAAGTGAATGTTTATTAAGAAACATAAAATCCAAGTGAAGTTTTTTAGTATATTGTTATAGTACACTGTAAAAAAATCGTTAAGATAATAACAAGAATTCCATTATTTTCCTAGCCTTGTTTTGCCTTCTTTCATTTGTAGAGACTATATTAGTTTGTCATAGTCATTTTTTTAGTTAATTTTAAAAATTAATTATAAACAACTACCAAAGATATACACAGTCCTAACAGGGCAAGCCAGATTGTACTATATGCTTCAATTTTAAGCAGTGGAGGTTCTGAAGAGCAGAAAGTCTACATGCTGATCAGGAAATTGCCTCAAGGTAACCATTAAGAAATCCAAGACACCTAGTCGTATTATATACATTGATTGCCTGTCTCTATTGCTAGTGTAGCACCAGAGTGTATATGCAAACGTGGTGTCCCTGTCTATTTAAATGCTGGAGGGGGAGCAAAGGAGATCTCTGTGCAGCCACTTCAAGGCAGACGTGTGCTTGGGCTGTGGGAAAGGAAAGCTGTCCTCACTCGGCCATAAGTGGGCTCCCCCATTCAAGTAGGATGCAGTAGGCTTTTGTCTCATGGAAAGTGACAGTTCGTAGGGTTTGTGGTAGATGCCTTGTGCAGTCTACTACTTTTGTTGTTTCTGTTGTTCTTACAGCATTTATTTGATGTATAATGTACCTCCTTTCTGCTGTTTTGCTGGCACCATGACTTCGCACTGTGCAATTATGTGTGGTCTTCTGTAGTGAGGTACCCTAGTAGTAAGGGCACTGATGTAGGAGAGAGGCACCAAACTCTGCTGTGTACGTGGTGAGATAGCGAAACAGGCAGCCTAAGCTCAAGACAGGCCATGGATGATACTGTTGAAAGTGTGTGAGTGTGTATTGACCAGCCAGCTGCAGCTGTGGCCCTGGAGCAGCTCAGTAGGTTGCATGGATACCCCACCCACACAAGCATACATGCAAACAATCTTTATTTCTTCCATTCAGCCACATTAGTGGCAAATTTGTGAAATTGGTCTATTTAAAAATAGCGATCTTATGACCCCTTTTTGCTTTAGCAAATAAAAAGAACATGGTTGCAAAACAAATGCATCTTTAGACAACATCTAGGAAGCAACTGTCTAGAATGGAGAGCACAGCTGAACTGAACTCCCATTGCCTCCAGCATCTGAGAGAGATTATTATTTGCTGGACAGCATTCTTTCTGGTATATTATTGCTCTTATTAATCCGCAGATGTATGAGCAGGAAAAAGTAGGTTGTTAAAGTAATTAATTCCAAGTGATGTGGTTGTTTTCCCTCAGCAGTACTAGATGGAAATGAAGTTATCCAGGCCATCCCTCCTGTCCTGCCTACACTGTGTAAGAAAACATTTGACATTATGGACAGAATACTTGACAAAGCGTTTAGTAAAGCTAGTAATCAAGCTCAGCTTACTAATGACAAATAGGCCATGCTCCAAGTGCAGTCATGCTGTCACTTGAGTGACACTTTAATGGCTAGTCATGCATCTTTCTGATGACAGGCTGTTTTGATAAATACAGTTTTTTGAGGGGCCAGCTGTCTAGAGGGTAGAATAAATCAATACATATTTGAGCTTAATTTCAGCCCGGTTCTCCTTTCTAATGTAGGTAGTGTTGTCAGAGTTCGGTTTCAGAGAAAACAAAGTTAGACTTGTGTTTACAATTCTGCAGATGGGAACTCTGAAGTGAGTGTCTGTGGGTGAAGCTGGCAGGACATTTATAGCACTCTTCTATGCCTAGCATATGCTGTCTTGCCACAAGTAATATGTCTGAACAATTGCAACTGCTGATGTTTATTCTCCAGAAATCATATTTTTCAGAAATACATCTGCAAATACTTAAAAGGATAGAGCTTGCCCTTAATATTTAGGCCACATCATCAGACCTCAGATGTGGTCATACAATCACAGCATGCCTTGGTTTGGAAAGAACCTAAAAGATCACCTAGTTCTAACCCCCCTGCCGTGGGCATGGATGCCACCATCCCTTGGAGTTGCTCTCCTTTTTTTGTAAGCCTCCTTTAAGTACTGAAAAGTTACAATAAGGTCACCCCAAAGACTTCTCTTCTGTCGGCTGAACAGCCCCAGCTCCCTCAGCCTGTCTTCATAGAAGAGGTGCTCCAGCCCTCTGATCATCTTTGTCGCCCTCCTCTGGACCTCTTCTAATAAATCAACATGTTGTCTTTTGTCTGTGACAGGGGTAGAAGTATAGCATGGCTGGCAGTTTATGACCTGACTCCCACTGTTGTACCTACACTGCTAGTTTGTCTATTGTTCTCCTATAACTGCACCAGGAATGTCAGATCTAGATCAGTGAGATTCTCTGAAACTTGGTCTCTAATATTCACAAAATTTGTGTTTTATGCCGGAGTATGGTAGCAGAATTATTTTCAAGATAAACTAAAGATAAATCTACAGACTACAGAATTTACTGTATTTTCCTTCCTAAAGCAGGAATCTTTAAAATATGGCACAGAAAATGGTATAACTAGGTAGCCTGTTTATCTCAAAAGCAGACATAAGGTTAGTGTAATTCTGCTGCATCTGTAGCCATGGTGAGATTTATATAAACAGGGTCCAAGGAGAGAAAATTCCTGACTTAGTGATATAGTAGTATGCAAGACAAAATATATTTTTGTTGCTTCTTTCTTCTGTGTCATGTAGTACTACTAGCAGTCCCTTACTATACAGTTTTCCACATTTCCTCCCTACCAATAAATTGTGGTGGAACCCGTAGAGTGCAACACCTCCTTGAGGCAAGATGCCTTGTTAAAAAGTCTTTATTATGTTCAGCATTGCCTCTCTCATCTTTCTTTGCAGTTTCTTTTCAAACTGTGGAGAGAAAAAAAAAAAAAAAAAAAAAAAAAGACAAAAATAGTACCAATTGTTTTAAGTGTATGCTGATTGTATTCCTTACAGATCGCATTTTTCAGGCAGCTGACAGTCATAACAGGAAATAACATTTATTTATTAAAAGTAAATATCTAGGATTCTACTGAACTTTATTCTTCTCTAGTTCAGCTGTACAGTTATTGCATCACTGTCATTTCAGAAACTGACATATATAAGTGAGAAAATATTTTCAATATGGAGGAAATTTATATTTCATCACATATTTACCTGCTGCAGCAAATTTTCTTTCACTTTAATTGCACCCTTTTATGCTTCTAGTCTTGTGCATGTTCTGAGGAGGGAGCATCATTGAGGAGGGAGTATTAATAGCCCAACCATGGCATTTGAATGAAAAATCTGAAATAAGTGGAGTGTGGAATTTTCTTTTTGAGATTAACTGATATAGTTGGATGAAATGTGCACATTTTAAAGAGTTCAAATCCTTCTTCATGTCTAAGATAGAACAGAAAATAACTTGAACGTGATTTCTGTTCATTTAACTTGGCTTGATTAGGTAGACAATATGAGAGGAAAAGCAATTACCCATGTAATGGGGTTGGAGTGTTAATGATGGAAAAAATGGTAATTGCTTCAAACTATTAGTGAAAGAAAACTTAAAATTCACAATCAAAACCTTTGCAGTAGATAAATGAGTGCAAGAACTATGCAAGTCTCTTTAGAAGAAAGATACCATTCATTTTGCCTTTGATAAGATAGCTTAAATTTTATACTTTTAGTAGTCATTTTTATCAATATTATTTACAGAAATGTTTTTGATACCAAACATAATTGAGGATGCAGCATCATGTGTGAGTACATTGTCATTCCTATCATTGTATTTCAGAAACAGAAGGAGCAGCACAGTGTGCAGAGTTGACCTCACCATGGAGGAGAGTATTTAGTACTCAATGCTTCATTGAGTACTAAACGGTTATTCAAGTTCTATGTTACCTCGAAGTAGGCACTGCTATAAAATTGATGTATTTAGAATAAATAATTCTTTAATCAGTCATTAAGAAAAAAGTAATTAGCATGCACAGGAGACTTAGCAGTCTGGTTGGTGTGAGTCCATCAAAATTCTTATCTTCAAATCAAACATCAGTGCTTTTCCACTAGCCTGAGAAACCTCAGTAGTGGTGGCTGAACACTGTTGGCTTCCTTTTCCAGCATTATCATCATAAGGGAAGTAAGGACAATGTTTTATCTGGAAATGATGTCCTGTCCTGTGGGTTTCAAAAGAATACCTGTTTTTTTTCTTGAAAAAATTGACTTTGACCTTTACATATAAAGTGAAATTGCTGTTCAGGTGGGATAAATTTTTTTGACATAAACAGCTGATGCAGTAAGACTTTGGTAGGCTCTATGCCGTACATCATTATTTCTTTACAAGCAGATTTAGCTAGTCAGATTAATTTTGTAATGATTGTTTATTAATTTCTTCTTCCTCTAAGTTAAGTCTTTAGAAGCAGAAGTGCTTTTCTAATCATAAAAATTATCCTTTCCTGCTTCTTCCCACAGCCAAAAAAAAAAAGTAAAAGATAAGTGCACTAATTTTTCCTCAAGAGGCTCTGCTGAACTGTGAGAGTAGTCAGGGCAGACAGAGTCTTCTGATGACTTTCTGATTGCAGGAGCTACTATAACAGATGTTAGTCTTGTTCCTACATGAGGAAGGGAAAGATGACAGCTTTGACAACACAATAATTTCAATAATCTTGCTTTAATTATACAGTGCTTGCTGTAAGCTCAACCACATTTTTTAGACTGAATGGAGGTTTTCCTGTCAATTATAACTTTTAAGTCCACTTAAAAGGTGTATATATTTTTAACAGACATTATTTGCGGTATAGCTTATCTTCATCATTCAATTTGAAAAATTATGTTAATTACATACATTCCATCCTGCATTTTCAGCAGAGCTAATTGCTATTAAGAAGATAAATGTGAGAATGGTGCTGTAAAGAAACAGTCGATTAAAGACTTCTGGAACTCGAGGCAGACTAGTCTCAATGGCTCTATTATTCCCAGGTGACAAAAATGATGTAAGACATGACAACATATTTGCTGATCTGAAGCGTATTGAAGTCAATGGAAGGATTCTCATTGAATTCAGTTTGGACCAGAGCCACAATAAATGTTGTAATAGACTTGGACCCACTGACCTAATGCAACTTGGAAAATAATTCCTGCATTTCTAAGTTGTAAAACATAACAGTTCTCTCCCATCTAATTCTCACTTTCTTTCTGTTCTTTGGGATTTCTAATTTTCAAATTTCTGGCTGTGCACACCAAGCAATTAGATTAATTATATTCATTTTCTGTAATTATGTGGTATCTTTTTATTTTTGTTATGTCTACAAAGACTAAGGAAAGTATTGTTTTTGGAATTTTTCAGTTATCAACATTTCAAATCAGATAACTTACTCTGGGAAATCAAACAGAGAAGGGATGGCATACCCGGCTGACATTTCTTTAGAATTGTTTTATAGATGCAATGTTAACAAAGGCAATTTCTTAAAACATGTAAGGGAGTACTAAAGGAGCTGTAGTTGTATGCCTATTATGGACAAGAACGGCATGTACTATAAATAATTATAAACAAATAATTATAAACAGTACTCAGGAGTATTCTGTTTTATGCTCGTATAATGCAGTGACCTTTTTATAGCTATGCTGGCATTTTTCTTATTAATTCATGTGCTGATAAAATTTACGTGCAAGCATTCCCTGTCCATTGCAGCTGTTTTGTAAGCCTACTGGTAGAAATACCTCTGACCAATACATTGTATCATTCAAAATCTCCCTACTGACTTGCTGAACTGCATTACAATAAATAGATATTTTTCTTTTGTTAAAATCTCTCTTAAAAGCTTGTTAATCTTTTATAAATTAAGAAATTTATTTAAAAAGCATGATTCTGTAAGAATTGTCCTCCAGCAAACAGTTTAAGTACACTTTTTTTTTTTTAAATTTCAGTATCTTCAGAATTATTGGTAGTGCTTATTTATTTGAATTCAATGATTCAAATGAACTAGTCCTTTTTATACACAAAACCATAAACCCATAGATCTGAAGAGCATAATCTCTTCTACTTATTAAAGTAATTTTGAGTGTTTATTGGAAATTTTCATGTTGAGACTTTAAACTTGAAATTGTACTTAGTAGCTATACTAGAAACTGAGCTTTAATTCTCAGATGAAGTGTTTGCCTGACGTACGCTTATAGTGTAGACCATAAGTCTGCAGAGTAAGAGCTGTGATACACATTGTTCCATATGTGCCTTTTCCCACTGAGGCAATGCTCATATTTACCTCATACTGCAGCTTCAGCTGTTGTGTTCTCAGCTTGTGTGAGATGGAGTGCAGAGATCCGGTATGAAAACAAAAGTGAATCAGCTTGGCAGTATGGATGTATACAGTATACATCGCATATCCTCTCTTGTGGTAATACGACTTAAAAATCCATATAAATGTTTGCCCATTTAAATGTTTGTGCTTTTAGGAGACAGGAGTCTTTCATATTAGTTACAGTGATGTTTGTAAGCATATATATACTGCAGTCACTACTTTTTTTCTAAGTATCAGAAACAAGATTTTCTTAGTATTAGTATTGCAATGTACCTTCCTGCAGAGAGTTTTTCAGTATTTAAACATTATAGCTATACAATTTGATTTTTAATGATTTTGGGGGGGGAGCAAAAAGTCAGTTTTCTGCAATTGATTATAAGTAAAAAATATTTTTGACGTTTTATGTTATTTTGAACAAATGATGAATGGATACATATATTAGCTAACATACAACTGCTTGGACTGAAAAATAAAAAAGGCATTCTAAGTTCTTTAAATGTTCTTTATTTTCTCCGTAGGATTACTAAATTATGAACTTGTTTACTTCTTTAATTTGATTTGATCTGATCTAATACTAGGCAATCCTAGTAATGATCTATCCTAGGCAAATGCATTAATTTACCCAAATAAGGAAAGAATAACCACTCCAGACCTTGAAAGTTATATCATATAACTGGTGCAAAATAGGTATACCTCAAGTGATTAATATTCACTTATTTTGACATGTGATATTTAAAAAAAGACTAATTTGTATTCTTTTTGGTCCAGCTGATGTCAGTAATAATATTTATGACATTCCTGAACTTGTGTGGTAGTTTCATCCCATGAAAGGCTTTGCTGAAGTACAGGGTGCATGCAGAGAATATTTGGACTGGTATTTGCCATGTTGTGTGTTGGGCTGACATCTGCCATTTTAATGCCAGGAAAGTTGTGCTTCCAGTGCACAATATTTCATACTTGCTGATTAATCTTCTAACAGCAACATCTCCCCATTATTCTCACCTTACAGTTTTCTCAACGCCCACATGTTTCAAGAAATACTTCAAGACCCTGTAAAATCTGTAATCTAGATAGCACATTAGAAACGATAATTATCAAAATGGATTTTCTATGTTCCTCAACCGAAACATTATGCCTAGGATCATAAAAATAAGAATGTGCAGAGAGGAATGCTTAATGAATTTATGACAACTCAAACCACCCAACAGTCCCTACTTGGTGGCAGTGCCATCACATGATTTTGGCCTTATTTAGTCATATACACATCAACCTCTTAGCCAAAATATGGTATCATAAAGTATTTGAAATCATTGAAGAAACATTTTTGCCATTTAGTGGGAAGGAAAAGAACAAAAAAAGAAAAAAAAATCTTTTGTAAAGAAGAAAATATTTGTCAACCAGTGAAACAAATATCCGATTTGTGAATTGTGGCTAAGAAGTTGCAAGTAAGTAAAATGGCAGATATTTTTTTTTTCTCTTTGTGTTTAAATATTGTGAAGCAATGAAAACTTTGTTATTTGTGTTTTTGTCTATGCTAAGCTCCCACTCTCAGACATATTATAGAATTAAGATATAAAGTATGTCAGTGTTTAGTATCTATGCTGATAGAATCAAAAATATTTTTAGTAACAATAAATAATCATTTAGTTAGTACATTTTATGCAAAAATGCAAGACATAGGACATATTTGCAATCGTATAAATTAAATTAATGACAATGCCATTTTTTTAATGCTTTCATCTGTAAACACAGCACTTGTGTTCATGACTATTGCTCAGCAGCTGTGTTCAATCACACAGAAAGAAAGGGTAATATTTGTTAGACTATGTTAGATTGTGAGCTGCATGAATATGTAAGTAATAATGTGCTTACCCTAAGTGGTGAGTCACTAAACAGTGTGCTTACTGTGGTCTTTCATCATGTCAGGTCACAGAAACAAGCTGTGGAAAATTGAGATGCATTTGTTTTTTTTTGGCATTGTTTTAACATGTATTGTTAAAACTGTTTTAAATTTCTAAATACTTGTCAGACAATAAAGTCTTTTTAAACTTAGATTATCACTTATAGTGAATAAAAGGAAAATGTATATGTTTTGTTTTTGTTTTTGTTTTTTTTTTCACCATTTATGGTGTGTAACTGAAAAATTCAGACCAGGCTTTTTAAACTGTGTGTTGGTAATTCCACCTAGTCACAGACAGTGCTATAGGAACTAATGCTTCATAATGCAATTTCTGTTTGTGTGTGCAATTTCTAAGTATTTCATTTTTATGCACACCAATTATCCATTGTCAGTGGTTTGTATCATTGCATTTTGGCATAACAGTAATAGTGTGATTTGAATCTCAGTAGTGTAGCTCATAAGCAAATTCCTAGCAGTATTTAAATGTTCTGTAGAGCACTGGGACATGGTGTTTCAGGTTTCTAGGGAAAGCTCTGTCTCGGTGTGAATTTTGTCTCTGTTAATGTTTGTGCTAGAGAATAATCAAAGGAAGAGAGACCTGAATCTTTAACACATCCCCAGAATATTTCCTTAAATCCTTTCTTAATACATTTTGAACACTAGGAATCAGGATTTAGATTTATAATTTTGGTACGTATCTGTTGGCATTTCCAGTGACTCTGGAGACATTTAACTGAACAGAGTCTTTCCTCAGTTGATTCCTAAACATAGAAACCAAACAGGCAGTAAGTACAGGAGGCAATGAATGAAGAAGACACTCAGATAGTATGTAGCAGTCATAAATATTTATTATTTCAGTTCATTTGCTTTTCTCATTGCTGTTGTATTCTCTACTTCTCAGCATGGTTATGGTGAGTTACTTAACCACAAATAGAAACAGGGGGATCCAAAGGATGCCTTACCTTCCTTCTTCTGATTTAATTTCAGCAGGCAACAGGGTAGTAACAAGGTAGCGAGCATTTTTCCTAGTGCTGAGTCTTCTTCAAGATATGGGACAAGCCAGAGAAAAGATTTCTTGCGCATATGTCCTGAGAAGACCTGAGTTACAGCCTCCTTGAGAAGGTGGTAATATGAAGCAATCTAGCTATGACTCCTTCGATGTTCTAAATGTGGGCAGCTAATCTACAGTCTGTGCTCTGATAATTACCATGTTCAGCTTTCATTTCACCTATGTCACGTAGACATAATTTAATCCACCTCTGTGTTTTGGTTCCCTGTACTCTTCTCTATCTATATAGGGTTATTCATCCCATCATGAAAGTGCTGTCAGATAGCAGGGATCATCACTTTTGAAGTTGCCTATTTTTTTTAATTAACCGTAAAGGAAGCCAAGTTTGGAAGATTGGCTTAGAATAAAAGTATGGTTTTTAGATTGGCTAAAGTTTGTTGAACTGAACCTTTCCAGAAAGTGTGGAAGAGAAGAGCAAACAAACATTTTTATGTTTTATTCTGTGTTCAAGTGTTAGCTGGGATGTTAACGTTAAGTAGTTTCTTATACTTTTTCCAGGTGCCATTCAGAATGAGCAGCATTGCCTTACTCTATATATTTAGTTGGAGTCCTGCCAATTGTTCAAGATAAATCATCACATGTTATGTAATGTAGGAATAATGAAAGATATTGGGAAGTTAAATAAGTCAGATCTGCAGTATTTGTGAACCTAAAAAATCCTTTCACCAGAGAAATGATGTTACTATTCTACTCAATATAAAGAGGATTTAACCATTTAACCATTGTTTTGTGAGACCAGTTGGTTCATCCCTATTGAAGAATTTGAGAAATTGTGAAATTTGAGAATTTGTGAAATTGAGAAGGTGATACTTAAGTCTCAACTTGAGTAGATACAGCGCTAGCAAATTTGGAGAAATGTGTTTCAATTTGTGTTTTCTTGTATGTCAGATATATGTGTTAAAATTACAGTGAATTGAAACCCTGGAAAGCCTTGTCTGAATATAGGCTGGCTTTCCATACATAATTGTTAAGCATTGGAATGGGCTGCCCAGGGAAGTGGTTGAGTCACCATCTCTGGAGGTCTTTAAAAGACATTTAGATGTAGTGCTTAGTGATATGGTTTAGTGGAAGACTGGTTAGTGTTAGGTCAGAGGTTGGACTAGGTGATGTTGAAGGTCTCTTCCAACCTAGATTTTGTGATTCTGTGAAATGAAAACCTAAACAATCTTTAATCAGAATGAATTTAAATCCTTTTGTAGGTTTTAACTAATGCTTCTGCTAAGATTATAATATTGTGATGGCATAAGGCCTGTCCTTCCCACACTGGAAAAACATACAGTAAAAATACATCGTTTTTCATTTGTTGTATCAGAAAGCTTCATTTTTAGGTATGTAATGGCCAGTAACTATTTCCTTTCAGACAGATAACTTAAAAATACTGCCATTCTTAGCCTTTGCTGTAAAAATGATGACATACCAGAATCAAGTAGTACTCTGGGCTAACAAAGCACATGGAACAGTGTTATGTAATCCTGTTCTTAAGTCAAGCTACAAAACAAATTGTCTTGAGGATTTTTACACCTTTTACTCATACTGGACCAATGTGGAATAAATTATTACAGGAACAGCAAAAACAAGGCTTCTGGATCCAGTAAGACAAAGCATGAAGTGATATGCTGCAGAAATATTAGACCATTTAAGAAGGAATCTTTGACTCACATTGCAAAAGTTTGATCGTGCTTTAGTTTTAGTAATTAAATATAGTCTTAGCAATTACTAATTGAATCAGGTTATGATTTTCCTACTTTGTGCACTGGAAGGGTTTCATCCCATTCTCCACACCAAATCTTGTTTAGCTGTTTCTTAAACACAGGTAAGAACTGCCAAACAGACCAAAAGAATTATCACAGAACTTTCTCTCTGACACCTAATAGGAGTATGTAGAATTCCCCCCCATGTCATTTACTGCCAGATTCTGACTGTCTTTAGGGACTTCCTTAGCCAAGAGCGCATGCTGGCCCACCCTACTTAATAGCCAGCAATGGACCAATTCTCTAGTAATTTTATGGTCCTTTTTGGAACACAGTTTTATTGTTTTCTTTTGCTACATCCTGTGTCACAGTATGCACCGTATGGAAAAAAGTGTGATTTGTTGTTTAACCTACTCCTTACTAATTTAAATACGCGGCCCCTTACTACAGGAGAGGGAGATGGCCCAAAACTACATTCTTCTACACCAGTGTGATCTGTGTGAGCAGAACTGCAATTCTTGTAGTGTTAGCCAGCCAGGAGGGTTGGGTGCAAGGAGCAGAGCAACAATTGGTGTCCCTCAGCCTGACCTCATGCTCTGATGTGCAAGGTGCTCAAGACTGTACGATCAATCACAAGCTTTTCTGCATAAATTATAAGTAGTGGAGAAATTTTATAACATTTTGAAGACATGTAACTTCTTGAATATTAGTGTATTTGAATGTAGGTATGAAACGTGGCTTGGTTTGTCACCTGTTAGAAGTCTGAGCTTTTTAGCCACTGTCGACATGCTTGGATTGCTCAGTCCATAATGCGTGGCATGAGTGGCAGAGGGAGGACATTGCAGTGTCACCTGTGAGGCTGGGGACTTGGATTTTGTCTGGCTAGCTTTGGATCCACAAAGATTTGATGAGTCTGTTATTCATATTATTTTGAAGTGTATTTGCAATAAACAGTAACATCAGTTTCACCCTGTGAGAGAATATGCACAGTTCTAATTTTATTAAATTTTCCAGCTTTCCAATTATAGTTTTCCAAGTTCTGTGTTATTGGCATTGCAACAGGGGGTCACTATGTTCCACGTGTAACATATGTGTGTTTCATTTTTAATAAGCAACTTGCCAAAAAAAAAAAAAAAAAAAAGTGCTTGCAAACTCTGGTCTTATAACTCTAAGGATCTTGGTAATGCTTTCTCCTTTCCTGAATTTAGTTTAAAGCTGCAATGTTAGTCTAGTGAATACTCATTATGTGTGTGAGAACCCTTCTTTGTATTTAGCCCATTTTTATTTGTTGTCAGTTCCAGGTAGTCAGTAGTAACATGCGACTTTTGAGTTTCTTTTACACATATTTTGCTACTTCCCACAGCAGAAGAGTTTTATCCATTATCCAAGTTGGTTTTGTGTATTTCATTCTTTTAGGATTATCAAGGATTTGCTCTAATCTTTTAAAAAGTATCTGGACTGTTTCTGTACTTTTATTCAAATTTTGTCTTGACTTGTACTTTTTTTACATACCTCCACTAAATCTCTCATGTATCATGAAGTATGCTTGTTCAAGTAAAGATCAGTAACACATGAACAGTTGAATTCTTCAGGTTCTAGGAGGGATCATGGGAATATCTGTGTAGATAGATATCTTTTGTGAATCTTGTGCCATTGCTATAATTTATGCAATGTATTTTAATGCATTTCCAGAATCAATTATAGATTTTTCAGAATGGAAGGAATATTTTAATTGAAATATGCTTCAGAGAGCTCAAATATGCTAAAACACCCATCTTTTTATCAGTAGTTATGATTTTTATCTTTTTTAAACATGATACTTCAGCTGGCCTTCATTAACAATTACACTGTTGAAAAAAGAACACAGTCAAAATTAGCACCAATCTGGCAACCTTCATAAAAAGACAATGGATTTTGTGCAACTGAAACTCTGAGTAAAGTACCCTACTGCCTTGCTGGGAGTATTTTGTGAGGCTTGTGCCACTACCTGAATTGAATGATTATTAGGGATACAGCTTGAATTTTCATGGTGTAAATGGGCAGCAGACTAGAAGTGACCATCTTTTAACAAAAGTTTCTAAATGTTATTCATGGATCTATTTTTGAACATTAATATAAATTAAACAACGTGGAGTCACGACAAAATAACCTCACTGACAATCCTTATATGAAAGTAAGAAATTAAAGCAGATACTATGTTATGTTATAAAATAAACCATAATGTTCAACAACAGTACTAAAGAAGCCGAGATTTCTTCTCCCAAAGAATGACCTCAGAAATAAAAGTTGTATGCTTAAACATCTTTATATATATATATATATATATATATATATATTGTTTTTCAAAAGGTCTCAGTTTAAACTGATTTTTTCAATCCCATCTTTTACAATCATGATAATTTTTAATAGAAAAATGATACTACTTCAGATATTATGGTTTTGTATACCTGTCTTTAGAAAATAAGGTGATTGCACTAATGCTTTTTCTATCTTCTTGGTGAATTGACTGCAAAACAGTTTGCTCATAACAGAGAATCATGTGAAAATATTCTAGAATCTTGTATTTTCTTGACAGAATGTTTTATGATAATGCATGTTTTCTGAAGTCTATAAATTTTCCTTACACAAGCTGTTGACCAGTGCCAAAGGGTGATGTTCTACCAGGCACTGAAGAGACAGGAAATATTAAAGACAGTAGCAGAAAATAATAGAATAAGGTGATAAATGCTCATTTTAGGAGTAAAATAATTTTTTGCTTTCCTTGCAAAAGCTTTTATGCGTGGTTTCTTCTGCTATTCATAAGCATGAGGGAGATATAAATAATCCATGACGCTAACTAGTAAAAGGGGGTGAAATATTTTGAGAAGTGTAGCTTGTACCTTAAGTAAAAATGCTTACACCTAATTGATTTGTATATAAAGCCTTGGCCAACGTAGTGGATTTTTACTTGGATTGCATGGAAAAAAATCCATCTGTTTAATATCATCCAAAAACAAAAATAGACACTTCATGATTAAGGAAAGCTGCAAGACAGATTTTCCAGGGATTGTGAAACTATGTTCCTTTTACAGTTAAATCCGTTATATCTGCCAGATATTATCAAATAATGGAAGATTTATTTAAATTGCTAAAACTGGGATAGCATAGAATATTTATACAGAATTGTTTAAGCTCATCATCATAATTGAAACAAATTCTTGCTTTTACGCATCCGGAATTCCCAGCTGTGGAGTCTGCTACTGAGGAAGACTGCATCAAGGGATTTAGTTCCATGTCTGGGCAAACTTCACTCTGTGGTGAAGCAGGGAGACCAATGGCTAAGCAGTGGTATTTCCCACATGGAAAGGACACCCAGAACTCATTTTACCCTTGGATATCCTAGTTTACAGTTACTTTTATTGTGATTCTTAGTCAAAAATCTTAGTGAAGACTTTCAGGAGGCTTTGCTAGCTGTGTCTGTAGAAACTTATCAGGCAAAGGAGGATGAATAAAAGGGGAACACAGATGTATCTCAAAATAAAAAAAAAATAGTTAGCAGTCAGACTGATATGTGATTGATCGTGTTAGCTTTTAGGCACAAACTTAGTAGTGCATGATAAGGCTGCAGTAGAGAAGCCAAAGTTTTAAACCTAAGAGTTTGGCTTACTAGGATATCTTGCTGCCTTTAAATTTCATGTGTCTATAGCACTTGCTAAAATTATTTATATAGGCTTGTAAAGGGGTAAGGGAACACTTCCCATTTAAGGGAAAAATTTAGAGGAAAGATTAAGACATTTGAAGGAAATGCTGGGAGATGAGTGGTTGGAGAGCTGCCAGGCAGAGAAGGACCTGGGAGTGATGGTGGACAGTCGGCTGAATATGAGCCAGCAGTGTGCTCAGGTGGCCAAGAAGGCCAACGGTATCCTGGCTTGTATCAGAAACAGTGTGACCAGCAGGGCTAGGGAGGTGATCGTCCCCCTGTACTCGGCTCTGGTGAGGCCACACCTCGAGTACTGTGTTCAGTTTTGGGCCCCTCGCTACAAGAAGGACATCGAGGTGCTTGAGCGGGTCCAGAGAAGGGCGACGAAGCTGGTGAGGGGCCTGGAGAACAAGTCCTACGAGGAGCGGCTGAGGGAGCTGGGCTTGTTCAGCCTGGAGAAGAGGAGGCTCAGGGGCGACCTTATTGCTCTCTACAGATACCTTAAAGGAGGCTGTAGCGAGGTGGGGGTTGGCCTGTTCTCCCACATGCCTGGTGACAGGACGAGGGGGAATGGGCTTAAGTTGCGCCAGGGGAGTTTTAGGTTAGATGTTAGGAAGAACTTCTTTACTGAAAGGGTTGTTAGACACTGGAACAGGCTGCCCCGGGAAGTGGTGGAGTCACCATCCCTGGAAGTCTTTAAAAGACGTTTAGATGTAGAGCTTAGGGCTAGGGTTTAGTGGGGACTGTTAGTGTTAGGTTAGAGGTTGGACTCGATCTTGAGGTCTCTTCCAACCTAGAAATTCTGTGATTCTGTGATTCTGTGAAATTAAGACAGTTAAGAAAGTCAGACAGCTGATGCTGAAAGAGCTGACTAAGGCAGTGGTAAGACTTGCAATAAGCTTATTTTTTAAATACCAAATTGACTAAGCCTTACATGAAATTTGAGGCAAAAGAACATCAAGAAATGAACTGCCTCTAAAGGGTAAGATGGTCCAATGTGTGTAAGGATAGAAAGCATAAAAGCTCAGTAGATGCTTTGATTTGTAGTTAATTCTGGTTAGAAATGTAATGCTATGTTTATTGGTATTGTAACTGTATATATGATAAATACAAACCATTTAAAATAAGTTTTCTGGAAAGAGGAAGAAAAGAAAATCTAGAATTACAACCTTTTCTGTATTTCATATTTCAAAATGTTGCTTAGAAGCTTTGTAAAAAAAAAAAAAATCCCTGAAGGCATTTTTTTCCCTAGCTCAGTGAATCATGAATTATTCCATAGCATTGATTCTCTTACTCCCTGTGGGTGGCAATTTTCCCATTTGTAGTAGTTCCAAACATTGTGTTTCCCTTAATGGCAGAAAAATTGCATGATGAATCTGTTTCATATTAAGTTTTGATTAAACACAGGCATTTGTGATAATTTTAGTTACAATCTGCACTTCACAAAAATTACATTTTCATCTAACAAATGGAGTGATACTTATTGTTTCACCTCATGCTCAGAAGAATATCTTTTGATAGTTACGGTAAGGTTTCTTTGATAGTTATGTCACCCTATTAAGCATAACTTCCTGTTAAAAGTGCCTTGTTACTTATGGTGGATGGAAAGAAAAAGAAAGCTCAGATTTTGAGGATTTGTACTGTGGATGAAATCTCTGTTTAGGAACAAGGATGCTAATACATTTCCAAAACTTGGTTTGGCTTTTGACAGAAGTTAGAGAAGCAACTCCAGATATCTAAGCTACTTTTTAACTTTGCCCTTTGGGAAAGTGCTAGTTGGCATGACCAGGGATTATCCATGTAAAAGGAGGTAATAGATTTGGAGCAGACAATGAGAAGGAAACAAAATTTACTGTTTTAAGCATCCTGGAACTGAACCTACAGAAACTAGTCCTTGCAGTTGCTGAACCATGGTAGATATAGAGAAAAATAATCCTTATGGGAAAATCTCATTCTTTAAGGACAAATTAGCCACTTCATTCTCCTTCTCCTGTGCCAACTGACTTGTGGTGAATAACTGTGAAAATCTCCACCCCATGTAATCTGGGAATCACTCAGATTAAAAGAAGTGATAGGTTCATTCTTAGCTGAGTGAATGTCAATGAGCCATAAGAGAATTTTGAGAGTCCGGATAGTCTCCCACTGAAATAAGAGCTTAAATTCCCTGCATTTCAGTAGTGCAAAATCAATCAGAAAATAAAAAAATGGCCCAGTGACTTAGTTTTACAGTTGTTCTTTGAGTTTTGTCCTTCTTTTCCACTGACATAAAGGTAAAGTTAAATGTCTTGTATCAGCGATTTCTTTTAGCCCTGAAAGTGCAACAGAGCTCAGCAGGACATTCTGTTTCTTCTCTTAAGCATGCTTATATAATGGTAAATCATTCCCTGTGTTGGATAAGTATGTGGAATGGTCTTCTCTCAGCCCTGCACGTAACTGAGAAATGTGAACATGGAAAGCTTTGGTGCATCCTTTCAGTAAAAGAAGATTCCTGCCTACTGGGAGATTTTTTTTTCATCATTGTGTGAAATTCTGGTATGGATATTTATAGCTTAGTTTTACATTTTACAGCTACAGAAATAAACTGTTAAATAAATATACTGAGAAGTCACAGACAGGTCTAGAAGTTCTTAATATGGTGATAAATGCACTCCATTTCCTATCAGTTTATTTGCGCAAAAGATGGTTTTGGACAAAATTTTAGCCAGAAGACTTATATTATGCAAGGTGAGTAGAATTTTTAGAATGAGGCTTTGTTTTCCAGTTATTTGTATTATATTATTTGATCTCTTCTTTTAATGATACATACATTGGAATTTAGGTGACTTACAAGATGCTGAGGATACCATAGTTAACTCAAGCAAACAGACTAATGAACTGCTTCTGCTTGATGGGCTCATTATTAACGAGAAGCTGGGTATAATCTGCAAAGCAATGGAGCTATCTTTTCCAAGCCAGCATTGTACAAATGTAGTCCATATGGAAACTATTAAGTTATTCTGGCTGTTACACTCATGTTGATTTTTTTTTTTTCCATAGAATGTGTTTGTTTGGTGTTGTCTAGACCAGTCCACTTGTTTTCACTATAGCATATTAATTTCAACGTGATTAAATCACAAAGTCTATATACCAAATCCTTGCTGCAGGTTGATAATGGTACAAGAACAGTATCTGTACAAAAAACTTGAAAGGATTTAACTAAGAGGAAAAACAGATTAACTGAATATAGATTACAGTTTTAAGTATATCTTGAGTTTTGTTTTAAAGCTAAACTATATTCACATAAATTATTGCTTTAAGAAACCAGTTTGAGATATACTGTAGAGTTAAATGAACAATGATGGTGAGGAAATGATAGAGATCTTCAAGTATTTATGAAAGTGGAAGCTAGCATACATCACATATGATAATAGCTCTCTCTTGTGTTAAATTACAATCAGTGTAATTTAAATAGAAAAATAGGATTTGTGGTACTCAAACCTGATGTCCTGTTGTCCAGGACTTTTGCTGGAAGAAGGAAGGCATGCTCTATTTTATATGGGAATCTTATGAATAATGGGTAGTGGTTTCTTTCCCCATGTCAGGGTTTTCAGTACAGTATTACAGCCTTTGGTGGGCAACCAGGAGTACATGAGCCTGTCCAGGGCAGATGTGGAGTTCTGGCAAGAAAGCACCAGGGAGGGGCTGAACTTTGCTGTTTCACTGTATCCCCAGATGAAATAGTTTGCATGTATCCAGCTGAAGCTCTTTTCTTATACCATTATTTTTTTTTTTAATTTTCCATTTTCTGCCCATATTTGGAACCCTAATTATATAACAAATGTTAAATTTATGAGGATATGTTTTTTTTTTTATTATTTTTTTATTTTTTATATAGTATTTTTGGGTAAGATATTCATAAAATATTCCATATATTTAAAACTTTTTTTTTTCCTCCTTCTTTCCCTCCTCTCCCCTCAGGGAATTCCTGGAATCCCTGGAAATCAAGGAGCAAAAGGACAAAAGGTATTGTTAGTAAATCAAAACACAGTTAAAAACTATGCATATATATACTGTTTCTGTGCTAAAGGTTCAACCTGTACTGAGAGGAGGGTTTTCACAGGGGATATTTAGGACAACAAATCATGCTGCAAATGAAAGGAGACATATTCCAAAATGCTTAGGGCATGTTTGGCATCTCTTATTAGGTCTTATTTCTACTATTCCAGAAGGAATGCATAATTTAAAAGTAACAAAGTTAATGTCATAATATTTTGAATCCTACTCAAACCGATGTGCATAATTAAAGGGAATTTAACACAACTGTTAATTGTACATATATTAATTACACAACTATTCTCTTTATCCAAAAAAATATAGGGTGAAATTGGACCACCGGGTCAACCAGGAGCAAAAGGGTCACCAGGGGAAACTGTGAGTTTGCAGAATCATGTTATTATGAATAGGAAGTACCAATAATTCTTACACTGTTGTTTGCTACCTGTGATGAGCCAACAAGCACATATAGTAGCAACCTGGCATTTTCACATTTGCAAATAGGATCAGATCATATCTAATTTATAAATTATCCCCCAAAATATACACACACTTTTATTTTCAAATTGTTAATTTCCAGACTGCACATTTGATAAACAAATCCAGCAAACACATTATCATTAGTGTGAATTTGCTTTCTGAGTTACTTTAACTTTGATTTAACTCTGAAGGTACTCAAGTCAATTTATTATGAAATTATAGACTAGATTATATGTTGTCATAGTGTGCAATGGATTTTTGAATGTGAATATTGGGATGCTTTTCTAATAATATTCACTTTCAACAAGAACTGTGAGAATAGCTGAGGTCACAAAATTCCCAAAATGCTTAAAAAGATTTTTTATTTTGTAATGTAGGAAATTGAAAATAATTTAGTCTTTTTGGACAGTCCAGCTTAACACATCTTAGTTACTGCTTAAGTAGAGTGATTTCTGTGTTCTTTATAATCATTTAGAAATCACAGAATTCTTTCATTAATTAATAGGATCTTCTTTGTTAGTTGAACATACGCTGCTTTAAAAATAATTATCTTTTTATATTGAAATCATAGAATCATTCAGGTTCGAAAAGACCCCTCATCTAGTCCAACGTTTAACTTAGTACTGACAAGTCCACCACTAAACAATACTTTTAAGTTCTACATCTACATGTTTCTTGAAGACCTCCAGGGATGGTAACTCAACCACTTTCCTGGGCAGCCAATTCCAATGCCACACAACCCTTTCAGTAAAGAAATTTCGCCTAATATCCAATGTATATCTCCCCTGGAACAACTTGAGGCCATTTCCACTCATCACTTGGTGCTAGGGAGAAGAGCCTGATCACCACATCACTAATGTTCAACAATGTTTATGTGGTTCCATTTTTAATCATCCTTAATATACCTCAATATTTTTGTTTTGTGCTTTATATATTTTATCCTCTTTGCTGACTAAAATGTTTCTGACTTTCCTGAAAGATGTGCAGTTATTTTAATGTGTTCATGGTCTATTTTGTGTGTTTGATGTGTCATTTAATGTGTCAGCAATGGGAAGAAGAGCTCATGTAATGAGCTTGTTGACACTCAATCCAAATAGAATACACAGCCTCCCTTTCTTAGAAAGCCGAGAAAGCATTTCAGTGAAAATATTTAATCAAGAATTTTCAGCATTTCTGTAGCGCTACTAGTGAGATAAATAGGATTATATGGGAAACAATAAGATACAGTTTAACTTAGCTTAGAAAATATGTTTGAAGATAAATCATCACAGAGTCCAAATCTGTGATTTTCATTGTGGTAACAGCGAAAGTTTCCAATATCAGAACCAAGAAGAAACATCAGATTCTTATGAATACCTCGACAACATTGCTTTAATACACAAGAGACTAACATGTAAACACTTTTTACAAAAAATAATTTCAGAACAATAGTTCTCTTGATTGTTCATTCTATCTGAGATGGAAGTGAAAAAGGAAGCAGTAAATTAAAATTAACTGGACAAAGCTGAGGGATTTGAATAGTAGCAACAGGAAAATGCTATGGGTAGAGCTTCAGAAAAATCACTGGAATTAATGGATGACATTTAGCAAACAGAAGAGACTGAGCAGTTTTGAGTGATGTCTGTAGGTATAGATGGCACAGATCTTTTTATCCCTAAATAGGGAAGCTATGCATAGAAGTCACAATATCAGTGTCACAAGACAAGGTTATGGCAAATTTGTTAGTCCAGTGGCATATATGAAGTTTTGAAACCGGGGGTGAAAGCTGTGAACTGTTCTCTCTGCTGTCCTTGCCATCACATTGCCTCTTGATATTTTAGCAACAGGTGAGTACACTGCTATAGATTCTTGGATTTTGGCAATCATTAACAGATTGTGTCATTCTGTTTCATAATTTTTCTATCTCTTAATTTGTCTATTACATCTCTTTGCAAGATCTTTCCTTATGAAAAAGCTTCATCAGTAATGAATTTGCTCTTACCCCATGAGCTATCAGTTTTGATTTTATCCATTCCCAAAGAGAAATGGGTTTCAGTGGCCACTATGCAGCATTAAAAAAAAATAGAAGAAAGGAGAGGGCGCATTCTGAACTTAAAGAAAACCCTGCTTATGTCTGCAAAATCAAACTGTGGCTCTCTAAAAGCTCTCCATGCTGTGGTTTAGGTAAGACCATACACTCCAACAACATGCGTGAACGCTAGATCATTGATGTTTCTAACAATATCCTGTTCTTCTGCAATTATTGCTGAGCAGTATATACCTATTGGGCTAAATGAAGTGTGTACTTTGTGTATCTAAATCCAATTCCTTTCAATCCTTGCTATTTTTGATTATATCTTAGTGTTTTAATCTTAATCTTTTTGATTATGTATATCAGTTAGTCCTTTCAGTATCTGTAATTCCCACTGCTCTCTTCCTGAAAGCAAGTCTATATTTTTTTTCTGCTCTAAATTTCTTAGGGTGTACTTGTTTTATACAGAATTGTTTAGATGATTATTTGGTGAGAGGGTCTTTGATTTAAAATAATGTTATGTCCATTGTTGGAAAATTACTTTTTACTGGATATTTGTTTTCTATTTATTTTTCTGTAAAGTTTGCCTGTATGTCCACTCAGAAGGTGGATGGACTTCAGATGCATAAACCTAAATAGTATTCTAACTTTACTTTTCAGAGAAAAAATATTTTCAGATCCATCCAAAATTTATATTTTATCTTGTATCTGAATTGTACTTGAATTATGTGCTAAACTTCATTTATAATTGGGTGGGTTGATCAAGAGCACATCCAAAACAGGAATCATTATTCACATTTTTCAAGAAAAACTTGACTCTGGTTTCCAGATAATATAGATTATAGTTTATGTTACATAGATTATATACAGACATGGATGTCTGTAAATGTATTGATGATCTCACCTCTTCTGTCATGATTAAGTTCCTTAATAGAATATAGGATCAGTTGAAACCAATGCACTCCAAGATGGAGAGGAAGACTGAATCTAGTTTTGTGTTTTACAAATTCTGGAGTACTCTGTCATCCAATAACTTCAGAATTTCCTGTGCAATGTACAGCTACCCTGCATCCAGCCAGCAGTATTTTTTCCCTATTCCACCATAGGTGTGACCACTGCATCATAGCTGTCAAAAGCCCCTTAGAATAACATGAGTACACTGGTTAATTTTCTTTTTATGAAATTAAAAGACTCTTTCAGCTCCCTGAAGACATTCTTTGAAAGAATAAATTTCCTTAAGAACCTGTTGTTGGAGTTGTTTGGATCACATTTGGAAGAAGCATTGAACTGGGAAGTTCGAATACTTCTAGTTAATACGTGCTCATTTGGTCTCACCTGTTCCTCTAATCATTTTTATTAGCTATCACTGGAAATTTTTTCTCCAGTTCTTTCTGAATGAAGCTGAACAAAATGCTGGAGGGGAGGCTATATCAGCAGCTGTAATAAAACCATGTGTGATTCCAAAATGTACATATTTATTCAAGTAACTCACTATTTTTTTCTTCAAATTGTCTTTACATAAATAACATCTGGTTCTGTGATAGACTTGAAAATAATATATTAATGTTTCCTGACAACTCAATTTAATGTATCTTTTGTCACCTGATAAAATAAGTAGAAAATTGATGCATGGAATATTTGAATATGTTATGTGGCATTAGGGAATTCTAGCCAGAAAAGATAGTGGGATTTTCCTTGTATTACTCACACTGAATATGTTTGTTCCAGAAAAAAACAGATGGAAAGCTTTGGATGGGCTATTAATACCTTGGGAAAATTCTTCAGTAACAAGTTCTTCTTCAGTAATAACTATCCCTATTACATTGCCAACATCAGTAATTTATTAATTTATCTGCCACATAAATAGTGTCAGATCTGGAAAATGGGGAAGTAACACTACATTTTATGTTATTGAATTATTGTTTATTCAGGACATATTTTTCTCTTGTAATTTTACATGCCCTAGTTTTCAGATTATGTTCTCAAGCCTTTCTTATATTGCATCAGAAAGTTTTCTTCTTGCAGAGTGCCGATTTCATGTAGTTACCCTCCTGTAGCTTTTTAGTTGCAGTGCAAGAAAGGAAGTCTTGCACTAGGTTTTATTTTTCCCTTATAATATAAAATGAATGTGAGACATTTGTGATGAACATTTAACTACTACTAATCCAAGTGTGGGCATAAACTAGAAGAAATCTAGCGTGGAGTTTGCAGGGGGTAGGTTCTCAACAGCATGTTACATGAACTGTATCACAAGGCCATACTGAGCTGGCAATGTGAGAGGAACCAGAAATCCCCAAGTTCCGTTTCTCATCCTTTCCCACTATTGCTCCTCAACTTGTGTTTCCTTTTCTCTACTAATTAATGTGCTAGAAATGAGCACAGAACAGGAATTCAAGGAGGAGAAAATAATAATTTCACAAGGGTTTTCAGAGAAGGAAAGTGGCCATCAAGGAATGCAAAAAAACATTACATAGCTCTGTTTCAGAAGGTCAGTAGATAATATTAAATTTGTTTTAAAAAAGCTGAACTGAATTCAGCCTTACAGTGAAATGAAAATGTATAAAAGCTTATTTTGCTATATAAATGGAAATAGAGAAAATGTGAAGAAGCAGGACTGATGTGCAAGTAAATTAAGACAGCCTTGGTGTAATCAAGGTTCAGTTCTAAAATGAAATGGATATTTTATTACACTGTCCCATAACAAAGCTGATTCTAAACATATGCCCTAAGCAAAAGGTTAATGGAAATACACTGTCTCTCAGGCTGTAAGTGGAAGCAGACTGTGGAAGCTTCACTCCAAATAAAGAGGAAATGGTAATTTATATTCCAAAATTATGAAAGAAAAGGCACAGGCTGTAGTAAACCTTTATTCACCAAAAAAGTAGCTTATTCTAGATTAACTGAATCATCTCTGATTTTTAAGTAAGCACAAGCAGATTGAATCTTCAAAGTTAGGATAGTGTTGGAAATTATGTGATGTCTATAGTATATATGTGATGTGTATATATATAGTGTTATTATTACTATACTATATATAGTATTATTTATATTAGAGAAATAGAAACGTAATAGTTACTCAATAATTATATAATTACTCAAGTTTTACTCACGATAGATACCATTTGTGTTCTGTATTCACAGCCCTGTATCTGTGGCCCAAAAAGCAAGTTGTTGTGCTTATTGATGTTAATATATTAATTTGGTGCCTGATAATTTATTACAACACAGCATGATAGAAATCTGAGATAACCTCCGTTGCCTCAGTTAGCAGCACATGCAAAATAACAGAAAAGTGATGGAATGGTGAAAACCCTGCATATAAAAATTACTTCTCATTCTAAATATTTTGAAATTTCTCTTGTATTTTCAAAAACAAAGCCATCCTTTTAGTCTTAGTGAAGTAAATTTATTTTTTTTTGTCACAACTGGATTACTGTCTGTGTAACAAATTACTGTAGACACATTTATTTTTGATCATGTGCAACTTTTGAAGAAGGATTGGGATATTATCACTGAACTGAATTGTTCCTAACATTTAGTACTAAATGGACAGTGGTTGCAAAGCAATGTGAAAGCAAAGATTAATTTAAATAACAATAATAAGAGTAGTTCTTGAAAATAATAACAATTGGAAGAATTGATAACATTTAATCACTAGTAAATTAGATTACATGACCTTATTTAATTGTTTGACTTTGTGTTATTTCTTGTATTTTATGCTGTGTCTTGTTAAGTACATTCTTACAGCAGATCATATTTCAGAGAATATATGGAAGTCTAAATAAAACAATAATAATATATTGTTTGGTTTTTTTTTATTGACACGGTTCTAGAGTAAAAAAGAAGTGAGATGAAGTGGTGAGAAAGACATATATTGACACCAGATTTAGAAAACACTATAAATGGGAATTCCTTCTTGGAAAGTATGATTTGAAAATAAGATTTCCTTTCTAAATTATACTTGAGAGTAGCTTTAAAGAGAAAGGGGGAAATGCAGAAATTTAATGGTTTAATACCCTTTTGTTATTAGCTTATGTGTGGAACAAAGACAGTTAAATATGGCTTCATCAACACATTTCCCTGAGGAGTCTAAGGGACTGTTGGGGTCTTGAATGAATGGTTCAGTCTCAAAGACTGTTAAAAAGCAAAGGTTAGGCCCCAAGTTAACTGATCCAGATAAATCTCCTCAAGGCTTGGAAGAGGAGACAAGGCATGGCAACCTTGGAGGGTTACATAGTCAGAAAGAAGAGAGAGAATTCTGAAATACCACAGATACTTTCTTCAGTTTTGGGAACCCTAAGTGGAAACTAAAACTTGTGTCACTTTCAATTATAGCTAAGGACATTTTAAAGTTATGTTAAAAATTAGATGATACAGATGGAGTTTTAATTTGCAGAAGTTTTTCTCTCAGGAATATTTTATGACAGCACCGTTCTTTTTTTTTCCTGAATGTTTTTTCCATTGCACAGTGGCCCTTCCTTAGGCAGTAAGAGGCCTAAATAACCCAGAGCTACAGTCTGTGTAGTATAATGATAAAAAACATCATATCACCTATCCGTTTATTTTGCTGTAGAAATATAATAGTAATACTAATTTACACTTCATTGAAGACATTATTCCTCTAGCTTACTATAGAAATGTCTCTGCCTTTTTCAAAAATAAATAGGGCATGATGGGACCGGAAGGCTCATTTGGTCTACCTGGAGCTCCTGGGCCTAAGGTGAGCATTTGTGTTAATTTACCTGTGACTTTGATAAATGGCTGCTTTATCAAAAAGCCCAGATTTTGCAGCTAAATTTCTGGTATAATGAATACTGCTGAATACCTATATGGTTTTCCATATATTACCTTATATGATAGTTCGGTCTCAAGAGAGCTTAATATAGTTTAGTAAATGGTGCCTGTCATCCCATGAGGTTTGGAACTGCTGCAGAAATGGTCATGAGACTTTGTTTCAGCTTTGCTGTCCTGGAAAATGTTCTGCAATGCTCGGAGCCAGATAATTCTCAGTATACATCAGAACTCTCTGCCCATGTTACATTTATTTATATTTTAATTGTGTTAAATAAAGTTACGTGCTGCTTTTTCCACCCGAGGAGCCAAATTTATTTCAGATGTAACTTTACTGATTGCACTACAGCTACAGCAAGAATTAATTTGACCCATGCTCTCAGAAACCAAAATAGATACTATAAATCTAGATCTTTTAGTGTATCCTTTTAGTGTAATCCAAAATGAGTTTTGGCTGGTAAGCATTGAATTGTGTATCCTAGAGAAAATGTATTAATATAGAATCCATTTCCTGAACTTTGTATTTACATTTAGGTTCACTTCCACCCATACATTATTTATATCTAAAACTACATATGTATTTATTTAAAGTTGTGTACTGAAGGCAACATTCTTTATAGTCATTAATGTTTGCCATGGTCAAGAAGATTGATCAAAAAAAAAAAAAAGTCTTATTTCCATTTGAGAAAAATGTGGTTTTTTTTTTTTTTTTTTTTTTTTTAATTTTTTTATTCATCTCTCATTCAGAATATAAGCTGCATTTCCAGAAGAAAACTTCATGCTTACAGAAAAGCATTATAAAGGAATCTGTAGTTCTTAGATTTAAATGAAAATCCTTATGCTGAATATACGCCTAATTCTATTGCTTACAGTATGTATACATATTTGCTCAGACAGGTCCAAGGAGTTTCAGAATTTTATTAAATAGTATGGTGGAAATGTGAAGTCAGTATACACAAACCTGGTATAACTAGGCAAGGAAAATGAGAGAGGTGGGGAAGGAACAGTTGAGAACAGGCAGGTGGATCCTGTTTTGTCATGGGTATTTCATCTTCCTGAGAACCTGCCGGTTTCCCGTAAAGGAGCAGTACTGTAGCCTTTTGATCACACACCTTATTTTTAAAAGCTGGCTATCCATTAGTGTCTGTTCATATTAGCTAGTAATACCATATTTGATAAAAAATATTGATGTATCAGTCATGTTCCTGTGTTGTTTTATAGGGTGATAAAGGTGAACCTGGACTACAGGGGAAACCAGGATCACCAGGAGCCAAGGTAAATATGAATCTGGAAGTATTTAGTTAAAGCAGAGATTAATTTACTTTTCCATTATAAAATTCTTAAGATTAAGGCAGTTTTGTTTCAAAATAGAATAGCAGTGAACATAAAATCACATCAGAATCCATTTGATAGGTTATTCTTACTGACTTTGTATTAGACTGGGATACAAGGCAGCAGTCTTATTGAAACCTGCTTTACAGTATTCTGTGTTGAGCTAGATCATGTGGTTGTTTCCTTCAAATTCATATGCATTTGGGGTTAAACCAACACTTACAGTGTCACATCTGCTGACCCCTGTGGCAGGTACAGCTGTTTGACTGGTCTATCAGTTCTGGCTTGCTGTCTGTAGTGCTGGTTATGCTTTGTGGCCAGGGGTCATATATGAGAGAATTTATGGTGCTGTGTTGGAGCCAGGACTCAGGAGAACCAGCAACCTTGATGCCAGAGAGATGCTCTAAAAATGTGTTTGGATGGGGAAGCAGCACTACAAGGAGTTTATCTTCTCAATCCAAAAAGGACTCTGTGATCCACAAACAGGATGGGACTGGGATGGACTCTAACTGGTCAGCTCAGCCCCCACCAGAAGAGCAGCCATTCAAAACAGAAGGCAGTGATCAAAAAAGAGAAACTGTCTTTAGTCAAAAAAATAGTGCTGGGAACGCTTTGTGGGGAAGAGCAGAAAGGAATTGGTTCTTTTTCTTCCTTTCATCTTTTCTTCAGTCTTTTACTGTTTCTGGGCTTCATATGTACACAATGACACAGGCTTCTATTACAGTCTTCTAAAGCTGAAGAGACAACAAAGTTGGGTTAAATTACACTGAGATGAAAATAAGACCAATATGTTCTGAAATGTTATATAATTTCCAGCCTCTTAATGAAATTCAAACCTGCAAACATTGCAAACTTCAGATAGTTTTATTTGTGTAACTTTGAAAAATCAACATCAGATGTATTAAAAAGCAACAGAAGATAGGTACTGGAATACTAAGAACTAGGAGTGTCTTTTGTGGCTTGTGGGTGTTCAACATCCCGTTACAAAAACTCCAAACATTTCAATCATCCTAAATTATAAAATTTCAAAATATCATAGCCAAAATATATCACATGACCTTGAAAAAACATGCAGTATGTTTTTACTCACAGCATATCACTGATACTTATGGAGCTGTTATGTTACTCAGGGAGATCTAGGAGGACCTGGTGCCCCAGGTGAACCAGGCTACCCAGGCATTCCTGGTACCCAGGGTATAAAGGTAAGCAGTTTTTTTCTGGTTTTATATTGCTTCCATCTTCTATTGGAAGAGCTTCTTCTATAAGTGGTCATAATCAAAGAAAATGATTTTCCTTTTTTTTTTTTTTTTAAATACGTAATTATTATTAGAGACTATTTAGTATATATTGGAAGGTCCATTTGCCAGAAAAAACATCAGCATTTTTCAGGGAGGAGAAAATGACCAAAAGGGAGAAACTGTTAACATAAAGTGCTGTGATATAGGTATATTAATGAAATTTTCATTATGAATTATAATACATAATAGTATGATCTGTGATTCCATATTTACTTCATAATATATTGTCTTACATCATTATATCTGCAAATTCTATTGTGCAAAGTCTTTTGTGGATCTCTCCTAAGAACTGGAGCAATTAGTCCCAGGCAGCTGGGACAGATTCAGCTCAATTACACTTAGCCCTTAAGAGCTATTTGATCTAGCCAACTTGTCCAGGTTTTCTCCATGTTTAACTGAGAGAGTCTAAACTCCCTGGGGAGTCATTCATTCACATCTTTGCTTAGGAATGGGTAAATCTGGAAGTACTTGTCTATTACCATTGACTATATCTGAAGCCTGGATAAGGCTTTAGCTTAGCTAAATTTCTGATGGCAAAGGTTAGGTGAATCCTACTTCTGCTGTCCTGGCTGAAAATTATTTCTTCTTTTCAGGCAGGAATCTGTATTTTTTCTTCTTGCATACTGAGTTCTCAGGTAGATCATGCCTTCAGGATCTCACCATTGCTTGGCGCAACCTCCCATCAATCAAACACTGTTATAGACATGGTTATTGCTGATATTCTTCATTGCTAAAGAACTGCTTTGTGAACACATCATAAAATTTTATTATTTATGTTTGAATTTCTGAATATTAACCTTTATTTTTAAAGTGTAGCTGTATAGGATTTTCTGACAAACATATTAAGGAGTCTTTAAGGGGTCCCCAGTTGAAAAGATTATAGGCAATGTTGTTCTTTGGTACATTTGGAAATTCAAGTATACATTTTTTTGCATGTTAAAACCTGTAATTAACATTACAATAAGTCCTTTCCTTGAGATTTTGTTCTATAAGATGTCATTCTAAAAATCTTATGTGTTTTTGAAACTTCTCAGTTTCATCTTAGCCATTAACACAAAACTTTTTATTTGACTGGAAGCTGGAAAGCCTACAGAATATTTCCAGTTTTAAAATACCTGTAGAATCTCTTGTTGTAACTCTCAGAATGTACTGGAGTGCGAAATGAATCTCTTGATGAAAAATCAGCTATGCATTGTCTGTGGAATTGGATTTAAGAACCTGAACATTAGTAGTAATTGAAAATCAGTTTTCATGCCCTGTGGATAACAAAGAACTTAAAGTTGTGTTTTCTAAATGATGTTCTTTTTTTCAGGATGGCACCTTTCTTCTATGTAACTCAGCCAAGGAGAGAAATACCAAGAATTTACCCTTTACATATGCTATTAAGCAAATAGATGTGAAGGAAATACTTGATGTATATTTGAAACAGCTGGGAACAGCTGTTCTTGTGATCTTCAAAGCATGATTTTGGGAGATTTCAGGGTTAAAGAGCTTTCTTGTGGTTTAAAATTGATTGAAGTCAAATTACTGACTTTATTGCTGCAAATCAATTAATTCAAATTGTAACTGAAGTTCTTATTTGTATCCATTATATTTATAGGTTAAATTTTGATTAGGATTTCTTTATTCTGGACACTTTAAAAGCAACAATGTGTGTCCTGAAAAATAAATGTTTCATTGCTTTGCAAGATAGTAAGTACTGCTATTGCTTTCAGTATTTTGTTCTATTTTTAAGGGAGAACATGGCAGGTCAGCTAAAGATTTATTATTTTTTTTAATTATTATTTGGCATATACAAATATAAAGCTTCTTTTAATGTTATGCTGTTGTGTTTTTTGTTTTTGTTTTTTTTTTTTTTGGGGGGGGGAATGTAAGTTATCTGATATGTAACAGGCTTGTTTCCTGAAGGTATGGCTTATTATGACTAACAAGCTTTACATGAAACCTTTCAGACTAGGTATTTATTTAAGCAACAAGTTGTCAAGGCTAAAAATGCTTCCATATTTGCTATCAGTCCAAATTTAAAGTTTTAGAATTAGTTTAAATTAATAAATTAATTTAAAATTATATTTGAACAGGTTTAACAATAGCTTTACATTTTTATGTATCAAGTTTTTTTTAAATAAAAATAAATGGAGTATATCTAAGTGATGTATCTGACACATATTTTGGAAGCCTAGTACTATTCCCCAGGAAATGCTGAAGACTCAACTTAAAGATTAAAGATTTCTCCATTACATATCTGAATTACAGATTTCAGAATAAACAGGAGGTCCTTTAAAGTCAAAGGAAGTTCAGGTAGGGTGTCAGATAGAAGTAAGCAGTTAGTCAAAAATAAAAATGATAACATGTGTATAGCAGTACCAGCAATGTCAAGGAGCCCCTTTTGAAGGATGATTTTCCAGAACACATAAGGGCAAAGATTTCCTGGCTTAATACAGTCTTTCAGAATGCACTGAAGCCCAAGAGTGACTGGTGTCGAGCTAGTGTCATAAGAATAGTTTAATGAGTTTCATTATCAATATATGCTCGGTTTCAGTATCTCAGGGTCACGGATCAAGACATTAACACTGATTTTAAGAAGGCAGATTTTGTTAAAATTTATGGAAAGTCTCTAAATTTTAGAGTGAAGATGGTAATTCTTGCAATGGGTAATTCTTACCCATTTTTTTATGAAGATGGAAGTCAGAAAAATGTTTTGCTTGTTAACTGGAGTTACAAGTTGGAAGTATGACAGTCTTGAATTATCCAGTGCAGTTTGGGCATTCAACAATAAAAGTGAAGCCCTTCAGCTATAGCTCATTTTAAACTTGAAGCGAAACCAAATATTTTACATTCAAGTACAATACAACAACTGGCATAAATACATTCTTGTGGGATTTTCAATTAGGAAAATATTTACCCTGGCCAAAATCTCCTTTATGCTACTGTTTAACATTTAACTAAACATTCTTTTTTTTTTTTTTTTTTTTTTTTTTAATGCAATTTTGCCTCCCTGCCCTCTCCCCTGATCTGTCTTTTGTTTTATGAGATGCTGCATTCTCAGCCCACCATTTTATTTTGTGTCTATTTAAGTAGTCACTCTAATTTAAGAGGTCTCCCATAACTTTTTTCTTTTCAGTCATTGATGAGAGAGAGGCACATTCTGGGATTACATACCTCTATCATTAATTGGCATAGTTTTCAAGAGCAGACTGATTCTCTCCATTGACAATTAGATGGTGGTCAGACAACTTGATAAACCTAGGTACCTGCCTTTTATAGTGTCATTTGCACCATCTGGTTACCAGTTACCCACATGAATGTTAACTTACTATAAACATTTCAATCAAAGACAAAAGAAGTGGGTGGAACTTAGTCTCTACAAAGTTTTGGTTAAATTCAAATATAATATTTTTTTTCTGATTAGAAAGAAAAACAATTTTTTTGCCTTGTCATATATAACTTCTGCAATCAATGGGTTTATAGTACATTACAGAAATTATTTATACTCTATTCTCTGTGGGCAAAGGCAAGCACACTTAGTGGTTAGCATCCAAATGAAATTTAACCCTTCGGAAGTACTGCCCTTCCTTCCCCTCTGTGTCCTTTCCCCTCCCATACATTCAGTAGATGAGCTCCTTCTGGGTTTGCCATTTAACTTGTTATATGAGCATCTAATTTTCCTTGTGACAACTCTTTCTATGGCAGATTCTCTTCTTATTATAACTTTCTGTATTTTTTTTCAGTGTTTGTGTACATGGGGATACATTTGTTTTCATTCAATACAAATAGAGGCTATTAGATGCTTCCCTTGTATTTACTGCATTAAATTAAAACAGTTCTTGGAGATGAATCATGTTAAATGGAGACTTTTCTTCTAATATTTTACAGGGGGACAAAGGAAGCCAGGGTGAAAGTGGTATCCAGGTACATCAACTTTTTTTCTAGTCAAAATCATCTGATAACACTTAATAAAAGTGCTAGTAGTTAATTAGGATTATTTTTTTAATTAAGCTCTACAAGAATTTTGATTGAAGAAGAGTAGAAGCACTTAGCCCTAAATCTTCTTCAAACAAAACTACCCGGTATGCCCTGTATGAATCTCCAGCTGCATTTTTTGGGCTGAGCAGGCTGTGATGGCATTTGGTGCAGACCTTGTGTGGCTCCAGAGATGACGCAGGCTTGGGCATATTGGTTGTATTGCTGATCTGGGGCACAGGGACAGGACCCACCAACCTGGGACAGGCTCTATCCCTGCCTGCTCCAGTCACCACGGCACCACATAAATCCTTGTAATCGCTAATGCCACCTGGCCTCTGCCTACTATAATAATATTATACTACTATTATAAGCGGTGTCACTTTCCTCCTCCTTATCTAAAAGTCATGGAAATATCTACAAGAAAAGGTGATGATACTATCACTACTCATATCCTAACTTGTGTGTTTTCAGAACAGATATTGTGTCTATCTATCTGTACTGGTTCTGCTCTGAGTTCTTGAAGAGTAAATTTTAGATTGATTGGGCCCAGTTCTTTTGTCTTTGTGATATTTTTGATAGTTTAATTATTTCTCCCAAATAAATATACATTTTAAGAAAACATGCTTCTTCTTTTCTGAAGGGACGAAAAGGAGAGAAAGGAAGACAAGGAAATCCAGGCTTACAGGTACTGTCAAAATGATAATCCTAGTTCATGACAGCTATCATTCATGTATGTTTCTTAAGATTATTTTCATCAGCATAAGTATTCATTTTTTTGTTGTGTAAAATATATTTATGTAGAACATGATTATGTAGTTGTGTTAATTACCTCTTAACCACCTTAAGTATTTTAAATATAACAGATACAATAAAAGTAGAGAAGATGCACATAGGGAAGGACAAGAGGAAATGGACTTGAATTGCAGTGCAGGAAATTCCAATTTGATCAATGGGAAAATATTTTGCTGCAAGGGTGGGTCAAACACTGGAACAGGCTGCTTACAGAGGTTGTGGCAGAACCTGGCTGGACACAGCATTGGGCAGCCTGCTCTAGCTAGATCCACTCTGAAAAGGAGGTTGAAATCCTGGAGCCTATGTTTCTGTGGCTCAGGAATATTATATCTTGGAAAACAGACTGGAAGTTCATTTTCCTGTATTATTTTATGAAAGCGTTCGTTATGGAAAATTTTCATCAAACAGTTACAAGTAATATAAAACAGATAACAGCACAAAGTGGCCTTTGTGAAAAGTTGTAAGAGTGATGCTTGAGGTGTTAAGATTGTGTGTACCATGCTACACTTTCACGTAGTTTATTACCCCCAGTAGTAATGACTCTCAATAATGAGAGTCATTATTGACATGTTCTGTGCACATAAATTACAGATGTTTCCTGTTTCAGCTGCAAATCAGTGAGACCCAGTTATTTCTCTTTTCTTTCAATTCTGAGCCAATGTATTCTGATTGTGTCATAGTTGGCTATCTTGTTATTCCACAGAAAATAACTGTTAGTATTTATAAATGCTTGTTAACTACATAATCTATGTCATGTCTAAACAGAAAAGTATTTGTCAGAGGTACGTATCTAAAACTAGACTTGGAAGGAAGTCACAGCTGTTTTTTCAGAATTACGACATTGATACAGCTGTCTGTCTAGCCAGAAGGAGCTGATTCCAGTGGAGCATGGGCAGGAGGTCTAGATTGTATGTTAGCTTGGTTTTATCACTCTCAGGGGTATGTAGCTTGACAGGAGTCTGGTAATAAAGCTGAGCAAAAATTTTTAAAATGAAATAGTTTAAACTAAAAGGCCAGTGTCTTTTTTTAACAAAAAGCAATGTCATATTCTGACATTCTACAAATTAAACTTTCTGGTCTATACCTTTGCAAATAATAGACCCATTTCCATGGGTCACGTATTATTTTAATTATAAGGCAAAACAAACAAAAACAAACAAACAAAAAAAACCACTTATTTTTCAGATAGAACAATACAGCTGAGTAGCTGTTGCTTGCTTCATTTTATTTTATTTTATTTTATGTGGAGAAAACTGAAAAAATAATACAGGGCTAGTCTAAAATTGTTTCCCACGCTTATCTAGTTTGGCCAGCAACCAAAAAATCAGTCATTCAAATATTTTGTTAGACAGTACTAGGTCCTTCCAAGGTTTCTAAAGCCCTCAGGGCTCCTCCAAGATATAATACAGATTCTCTTGTCCCTAAGAGTCCATCAGCAAAGTGAAAAAACCTGCGCTAAGCTGCCAGCTTGCATGGCATTTAATGATCAATAACACCATTGAACCATTTGGCAGGAAAGGCACCATGCAAACATGCCAACATGCAAAATCTGGCTTCTAAACTCAGTTGGTATTCAAAGGCTCTGAGCTTGATTTCTCTCTTGTAAGACAGTATTAAGCATGCACAAAACAAAGTTTCCTTTTGCTAGCGCAAAAAACTTTATTCCTTTTGTCTTTTGTAGAGTAAGTAAGATTTAGTCTATATATGCTACTTCTACACTAATAAAATACATGGTATATGATATGTATGATACAATTCCAAGTTCCTTTAATACCGTATACCAAAAGGGTATTACTAAAATGTTGATTCACCATGATATACATTTTTAATTCTTATATACAATTTGTTTTTTTATACAAATAGAAATCACAGAATCTTTAAAAATTAACTTTTGTGATTAATTATTGAAAGCAAAGGGAAAAAAATATATTTTTTTTATTCCAAGTAACTTGGCTCAACTTGCTTCTTCCTTTTTTTTTTTTTTTTTTTTTTTAAATTAATCCCTGAAGGGAATAGAAGGATTGAATGGAGAACAAGGAGAGGTATGTATTTTGTAATGAAAGAGTATTATAAAATTATTATATTTGTTTCTGCAAATTGTGTTCTGTAAAACATATGTTTAAAGTATTATTTCCATACTCACATACATAAGCAACAGAAATTATTTGAAAATATCAGAAAATAGAACAGAAATAACTATTAGTTAAAAGACACCAGACAGCAAAATGCGTATTTCATGAAATGCAAAATTTAAAAAAGTAAAGCCAAATACACATTTAAGAGAATAAAAAAGTCAGAAAAGGAGCTGGCTGAAGAAGGCAAACAGTAGGACGAAAAAAAATCTAACTTTTGGAAAATCAGAAGTTACAAAATACATCAGAATGATCTTTCTTTTTCAATATTTTACCTTCAGCAGCAGCCAATGCAAAAATATGGAGCACAATACATAACAAAGATCCTTCTTATGTACCTTCACTGATTTTGGCAGTCAACAAATTAGGGGCATGTAAGCTATAGATCCAAAATGTTGCATTTAATGTCAATCAGAAATCTGTCTAAAACCTTTTGAACTGTGGTGATACCCAGACTGTATTTTTAGCTTCCTTAAAAGTCTGTGACAAGGGCTTCCACATCTGTACTATTTATCGTAATTTTGAACTTGACCAGTGAGATTTCTTTGTGTGCCTTTATTTCAATAAAAGTAATGAAAAGGAATGGTGAAGCATATAAAAAGATTTTATTTTTTAGAGGATTCTGTCTTTAAGACTGACTCAGAAAATGCAAGGCAGACTTCTTTCTCTCTGCTACCACGTTTACACAGGAATGATTTCCAACTCAGCCTGAAACTTGAGGGGCATAAATGGAAGCCCACTTGAACTTGTCTGGCAGAAACTAAATCTCTTGGTCTCTGGGTTATTTTTAGAAGTCCCATCTCTTTTTCTTATCTTTTTTTTTATTTTTTTTTGACTACTGTAGATATATTTATGGTCAGACCTTTCAGTTTTTGTTTTGCACATTGTTTTGAGTGTTGGTACTTAAAAGATTAATTTTTTTAGTTATTTTTGATTCATACTTAGTGAAATCAGGGTGCATGCTGTCTCATTAATATCATCCTGCTCCAGCTTTACCTAGAGTTGTCTTTGTTCAACCCTTTTTCATTAAAGTAGTGTTGCATATCAATAATTGTATATATTCCTCAAAGATCGTGTGCCATCAAATATTTAAATTGTCCTATATGCTACAGTGGTTCTATGAAATACTTAAAATTGCAGTTTTGCTTATAGGTGCTTTCTGAATTGTAGCCAAAATTGCTAAGGTGTTACTTGTGTAACACCCTAAAGAGGCAGTAGCCTCTTTAAATGTTTTAAATCATGGTAAAATTCTGAAAAATCCTTTCAATAATATTCTTACTGTACATTAAGATACAGTGGTGTCATGGTGTTTACTTATCAGACCTATAAAACTAGTTTATCTTCTGTTTTTATAAAATATTTTGTCATTTGTTACAGCCTGATTTAATAAAAAGTTTCTTCAGGCTGTAATTCTCAGCATTTACTGAGCTTTTTTTTCCTTTTTATTGATTTTCTTTGCCAATAGCAAGGGTCGATAAACAAGGCCACACATGAGATGTGGCTGAACATTACAAAACCGTGATGCACTGCAGAAAATGTTCCCTCAGCAGTTTCATTTGATTTTTTGGCAGCATTTTTTCCTGTGATGTTTTTTCTACAATAGTTGCAATTTTCACAATAGTTCACTGGTTCTTAATGCTTTCTAGCCCTTTTAACATTTAATTCCAAATAAATCAACTTGCAAGTCAGATGTTGCTGTGTAAACATAACCCATAGCTGTAAAAGTAATTGAAATTAAAACAAACAACTGGCTACATGAACGACATTATTTTCAGATCCCAACACGTACAGCTTCTGGTATAGCCACAGGCAGCTAGCTACATATGCTCTGTATGTTTATCCCTGAGCCTTGCTGGCCCTTTGAGGGTATTTTAAAAATAGCTGTGAAGTGTAAAAACCTTTGCAGTCGTGTAATAGAAATGAACAAGTACAAATCTATCTGGTGGTAACTAGAATATCAAATCTCTGTGACTATAATATTCAAGTTGACAATAACAAAAAAGTAAAATACAGTTACCCTGGAACAAATCAGTTCTGAATTAGCATATAACTTCTATAAAGGGAGGAGGATATAGACAGCTGTTCAATTCATGCTTGGTACCTTAGTGGTGGAGCATCTTTCTAGCAGTCTCTTAGGCATTTTATTGACATCTGTCAAGTTTTTTTCTCACTTGTCTGGTTGTTATGAGGAAAAACTGCCCCCTTTCTTTTAACACCTTTTATTTTTTGAGTGGGTCTTGTAAAAATAGTGGAAGCAAAAAAAAAATCCACGCTCCCAAAAAGAAAACACACCAAAAAAACCACACACACAAAAAAAAAAACAAGAATGCTTAAAATGCACAGATAACCAGTCACTTGAGTATATTTTTCTGTGATGGCTTTTCATAGTAGGGTTGCACTGCCCCACTGGCATTGAATTTTGTTTACAACAAAGCTAAATGAGTTCAGTAGAAGAACTTAGTTAACCTGAACAGACTGTGGTCCTTTTGTGATGCCAGGTATGCAGTTCTGAGTACTTTCTTTTTCATTGATTTGTTTTCCACAGCTAGGTATCAGTAACCATGTCATGGTTTTGAGATATAAACCATCTAAACATAGCAAGGTGAAATTCCTGTCTGTTAGCTCCCTGCATAAAAATGAGTAAGCAGACACCAAATCTGAATCGAGCTACCTGTAGTAATTTATTTGGAGAACTCTGGGCATTGTTACTAATTCAGAGCAATCCATAAAGCTTTGAGTGAACCATATACTTTTCTGATGTAAAATGTTTTGATAAGAACTGTACAGAAGGATATAAAGTAATTTAAAAGCATAATTTAAAAATCAGCATAAGTCTGTGAAGATTACATGTATATGCCTAAGTACTTCTTAAACTTCCATTGTTTGCTCCAGTAAGTTTTGTTTGTCAGATATAGTGATCCTGTTGCCTTGTTTCCATAATTCCATCAAAACAGTTGGAAAATGAGAAAGAAAATGTTAAAGCTACTGATAACACTATGCAGAAGCTGTGAAAAAATTGAAGGAAAATACTCATCAGGGAGTAAAGACAGTTTACTAACTTTAATCTTGGGCATGTACCAAATTACATTCTACTGAAGGTTTGTTGGCTTCAGCACAGGAAAGGAGCTCCACAGGAGCTATTGCAGTAGGTAATCCCATACACAGAACCATTGCTGTGATAAAGAGATATACAGTATTATTTTAACATTTCCCAGTGAAGCAAATGGACTGCAGCTATTAATCATAAAGAGAGTAGGTGAAGTTTAAAAAAATAAAAAGCACCACCAACAAAACAAAAGACCCTAAATGAAATCAAACTATTTTTTCTTCTGTCTTATACACTAAGGTAGGGTAAAAGTCTTGATTGCTACAGTACATGGGAGGTTTGCCAAGAACTTCAGTGGTGCCAAAATTTCACTTGTAATTTTTCCAGCCTTCTGAGAAGGATGTTAATGTATTGTAATGAATTACTCACTTTTTCATGGGAAATTAACTAAGTATTTTCTTCTATATGTTAATAAAGAAGAGATTTTTGGTTTATATCAATTAGTAAGTCAAATCAGTCTCTTTAAGATGGAAATTTAAGTCCTTGGTAAATTATTGTATCTGAAACAGATGTTAAAGAATCTGAAAACTTAATACATTTTAGTGAAAAATACATTTTAGTGAAATGGATCTAATCAGTATCAAATTAATTTTCAATGACAACTTGATTATATTAATTTTATGAAGATTGTCAGTGAAGATTTTTTTCAGAATGTGCTTGCTTGGTGCTACAAAGCTTCCAAATGTCATGTAAAGATATGATTGGCTTTTCATTGGTTCTTATTCCAGAAAGGTGAAAAAGGAGATCCAGGCATTCGAGGCATCAATGGACAAAAGGGAGAAACCGGTATCCAGGGTTTGGTTGGACCTCCTGGTGTCAGAGGTCAGCCAGGAGACAGAGGGCCCCCAGGACCACCTGGATCAGATGGAAAACCTGTATGTATGGGACCTCATACTTGTCATTTTGAGTACCTTAGAACCCCAAACATGCATGCTCTCCGTTTTTATAACTCTTCTCTGTTCAATTTAGGCACGAGAATTTTCAGAAGAATTTATTCGACAGGTGTGTTCAGATGTACTGAGAAGTAAGTTTGAAAGGCTCTTTACTGCTCTTTCCTTGTTTAAAGTACTGAAGAAGTTTCCTTGTAATTATAAAGATGCTTTATTGAAAGCAAGATCAGTATGTTCTGATTTATCACTGGTTTTCATACTGCTGTAGAAACACATTTCCATGCCACAGACTCCATACTTTAGCATCCTGTTTCCTAAAGGTACCATATTGCCTAAAGAAAGGAAACTGGTTTTGTTGTAGTGGGTGTATGGAAACATTTTTATATTTAACTGTTACAACACTTTAAGTAATTTTTTGTTTGAATTCTCCTAGCCCAGTTGCCTGCTATCCTTCAGAGTGGAAGGCTACAAAACTGCAACCACTGTCAGTCCCAAAGTGCTTCCCCGGGACTTCCAGGGCCACCAGGTCCAAGAGGCCCTGAAGGTCCAAGAGGATTTCCTGGTTTGCCAGGAAATGATGGTATTCCAGGTCTGACAGGTGTCCCGGGTCGCCCTGGGGCTCGTGGGACAAGAGGTAATGTGTGCATGTGTTGTAGTTTCATACAGCCATTGGCTCTCCCCCCGCCTGCAGTGGGATGGCAGACATAATTGGGAGGGGAAAAAAAAATATAAAAGCTTGTGGCTTGAGATAAAGACAGTTTAATAGGACAGAAAAGGAAGAGAAATAATAATCATGGTGATGATGATAATGGAATGTACAAAGCAAGTGATGCACAATGCTCACCACCTGCTGACTAATGCCCAACCATTCTTGAGCAGCAGTTCCTCCAACCCCCACCAGCCACCCCATTTTAATTGTTCCGCATAATGTCACATGGTGTGGGACATCCCTTTGGTCAGCCTGGGACAGCTGTCCTGAATGTGTCTCCTCCCAGCTCCTTGTGCACCCCCAGCCTCCTCGCTGGCAGGGCAGCACCAAGAGCTGGAAAGTCCTCTGTTTGAGCACTGCTCTGCAACGACTAAAACATCGGTGTGCTATCAACATTATTCCCAGCCTAAATCCAAAGCACAGCACCATACCAGCTACTAGAAGGAAAATTAACTCTATCCTAACGGAAACCAGAACAACATGTCACCATGCTAATGGCCTTTATGACTGCACCAGCCCCATTCAAAACTGGAAGCAGAAAACGGTGCAGTAAGGGAATAGCTGGGTCTGTATCACAAAGCTGATACACTGAGGATGCGGTTCAAAGGTTTCTTTGCTTTTGAAGTATGCATATCAGAAGAGAAAACACAAGAATACAACTAGATAACTGGTGATCAGTTCTGCTATACTTTCCTTTGATCTTTTTACAAAGATCTTTGTTTCCTTCGCAGTCCCCTGTAGATATTTTAAACTGCATTTATATATATATATATTTTTAATCAGGTATGTTTAGATATGAACTTCAGTGTATTTTCCATGCTTTCTAGTTTGTTTTCTTCCAAATTTCTTTATTTCAGCTATTTTAATATCTGTGTTTATTTGCTGATCATTTACTGTCTGCCACCTGTAGACAGATTTTTGGTATATGACACCTTTATACCCCTCTTACTTCCTGTTTTTTTTTTTTTTCTTCTTTTTTCTTTTCATCTCATAAGGATATTTATTCCTTTCTTTCTTCCTTTTTTTTTTTTTTTAATTTGTGTTTCTTTTTAATAATATTAGTGAAGCTAATGATTATACTTTTAGGTATCTCAGCCATACAAGCAGTCTAACTGATTTCTGTGGGTTTATTTACAGACTTAAAGTTAAATATAAAGTTAAATAAGGGAAAAAATAGATATCTATTTTTATGAAGCAGTTGAATTCATTGGGCTGCAGGGGTATAAGAGAGCATTTTGCCCCTCTCAGAGAGTTCTTCTTTGGTAAAAATTTAATTCTGCGCTACATTGCAGAAGATTGCCTATATAGTGTGTATCCCACAGAGACTGTGGTGAATACTTCACACGTTTTCATGCAACTTCTTAAAAGCTTTGCCAATGAAAAGGCAATACAGTTAACAAATTTCTTAAATCCTCATCATCTATTCACTCAATTCACAGTGGCCACCTGCTTATTAGTTGCTAAATTGGCTCTTAATTTAGTGGAAGCAAGGATAATCAAGAACTCAGGTACACCATGCAAGTTACAAGGAAATGAATATTTACGTCCTTTATTTATTTATTTATTTAATAAATATTATCGAATGTTGACTTTCTGATTGTTCTAATAAAAATATTCTTAGTGTGCAAAGATATACATGAGTTTGCTACTCCACAGGGCTGCCAGGGAAAAATGGTGCAAAAGGCAATCAAGGAATTGGGGTTCCTGGGATCCAAGGCCCCCCGGGACCTCCAGGTGAGAGTTGGCTTATTTGTGCAGATTCAGTGCATGCTATTTTTTTTTTTTTTTAATAAAGTTTATACAAATATCAGTATAGTTAAGAAAATGTGAACATTTTTTCTACACCTTAATTATCATGTATCTTCCATGGCTGGAGCCTATCTCATACATGCCTTTTAAATTGTCATAGAACACATTATTTAATAGAAGGCATGTCTTGTAGAAATTGGTACTTGAGATTCCCTTTTCTAAACAAACAGCTCTTGAAATCAGACATTATCTGAAAACTGAACCCTTATATAATCATGTGACTTGTAACCATTGCTTAGAGAAGGAAAGTATTCTTCCAACATGCAAAGTTGAGTATTTGGAAGAGAGTTTAGAGCCTGATCCTAACCTAGGGAAAAAAATAAAAATCAGAGGACTCTGATTCATGCCCCAGTAATTCCAGATTATGTCATAAAGTATAAGCATACCAAAGCAGATTTTTATATTTCCTTATAAGAGCTATTTTACTTAGTGCTCTCCATGCTTTTTTTATATTTTTATTTTAAATCTTAATAAGATAACAGTTTTGCTATACATATATATAAGTAGTTTGTGACAAGAAGTATCCTTTTCAGAAAATAAAACTTTCTTTGTCTTGGTACTTCAGCAAAGAGCACGGCTTCTGTGTGTCCATACTAGTTTCCATTTTAATGAAAATACTCTGTAATATATTTATTTTTTGCATGTGTGTCACTAAGGTCCGGAAGGTCCCCCGGGTATGAGTAAGGAAGGACGTCCTGGAGAGCGTGGGCAGCCTGGTAAAGATGGAGACCGTGGCACACCGGGAATGCCAGGACCAGTTGGTCCCCCTGGAATTTGTGACCCATCACTGTGTTTTAGTGTAATTGTGGGGAGAGATCCCTTTAGAAAGGGACCAAACTACTAATTTGTGATATAATAATTTAGAGGAATAGGAATGGTGCTTGTCTTTAATGGTCTTTCAAGTCTCAGGAAGGTGACCAGCAATAATCCCAGGAACAAAAGGACCTCTGACATTATAAACATTACAAATAAGGATCCCAAAGGTTATGCAATCCTTTACAAAAAGAACTCCAATAATTTTTTTTATAACTTGCATAAATTGAATCTCGAGTGTTTTTAAAGAGATCGTCAGTTTTAATAGGAATAAAATTAACTATAATATTTGGTATTTAGTATTTAAGTGTCCTGCCATAGTCCTGCTGCCACTGAAGTCCTTTGCAAAACAGCTTCAGACTCCACTGGCAACAGGATTAGGCCTTAAATGGTATCGGTGAGGTGTAAATTACTGTGAAAATTTTCACATGCAGCCAACAGATACAGTATTTGATTTTGAAAGAATGTGGCTGGCTTTAACTTCATGTGTGTGTGAATTTCATTGGCTTGTGTACCTTTCATTTGTCATAGCTCCAAGTGTTGTGTGAGCAAAAGCATGTATTTGATTTTTATAAATTAAGAGAAATATCTGGACTGGTTATAGAAATAGTGTAGTATTTTGCTGTGTAACTCCCTTTCTAAAACCAAGGTGAAATGCAAGGGTAGAACTCCTACTGACTGAAGAAGGACCAAGGCTTACTGAAGATGGTACTTTCAACTACAGAAGGTCAAAAATGTCCCATGCGGGTGATTCAGTTTATATGAAAATATTTAAAAATAAAATAAAACAAATGGAATATTGGTATAGCTGGCTTATAGCTGTATTTTGAAAAAAATAATTAATAAAAAAGTTTGCACAACCCCATTGTAACAGTTCTGCATAATTATGGGTTGTTAGGTACCCTTTGTTGTTTCTCCCCAAGAACTGCAGCTGCCAAATTGAAGAAGTAGGTTTACAAGGAGAATGGTCTAACTGCTGGCTAACTAGCTGCAATGTTTGCTACGCTGTTTTCTTTTTCATTTTAAGCAAGCTATGTGTAGCTTTCATTGTATGCTTTGCTAATAAGGTGTATTGCTTGCTTTTACATAAACAGCAAACGCACAGTTCCATGAGAATTTGAAATCCTTTTTTTAAATTAAGGCAAAGTTGTACTGAGCTTATCCAATGCTTTATAAGTGGCTTTTTCTAATGTGTTGTTTTTCTGTTGTCCTACTATCAGATTGGTAATATGCTTGAAATTCAAGGTCAAATAAAATTTTGTATAGAACTAGTGGTGGTTTGGTGAGCGATTGCAAGATTTGTCCTCTGTCACAGAAGAGTGATGCCTACAACAGAGGTAGGGATATTTCCACCACACAGCTATGCTGTTTTGTTTGGTGTCCTTCCATTTTCTCTGGATAAAACACCATCCCCAGGAGGAGAACCTCTCTGCCAATGTCTTGCTGCATGGTGCCTTGGCCATAGTGGAGTCCAAGCATTAGTCTCTCATAAACATAGTTTAAAAACCTCTAAGATGATCCTTGAAAGATACCAACTTGAGAAATGAAGCAGTGCATAAAATCTGTTCCCCAAACAAGTGTTCCTTGGCACACGCTGTGGAGCTTTGCTCATGTGAACAAGCATTGACTGAATTTGTGGAAGAAAGAATCTAGAAACCTCTTTTTCAGTTGTGTTCAATCTTATGCTTTTTATTTTTTGAGAGCTGGAAGCAAAACACATTGTTGCAAGGTCAGGAAGGAATCAGGACCACAGCATGCTTTTTAGAACCCTTCTGAGCTGTCCAGTCTGTGTGTTAATTTAAGTCTATGTTTAAGAAACCTTTTTCTAATAAGATGTATGGTTTTGTGATTACTGAGCCTTTTGGGTGGTGTCCTGGGATGAAGTAAAAACAACAAAAGAGCAAGTCCAAAGGACCTCTGACTGCAGTGAAGCAGAAAAACAGAATTACTTGCTTGTAGGAAATCCTAGTGTTTGCTTCTATTATAATGTAAGACACCACCCATATGTTCTTCTACCTCAGAAAAATCATGAAAAAAAAAAATGAATTTTTGGAATATTTCAATTTTTTTTTTTTCCCATTCATCTACACAAAATATTTCCTTCTATATGTCAGCACTTCAGTTTTATCAAGTGTAAGAAAAAAATTAACACAATGCATTTGACCAGTAAAAATGCCTTGATTTGTTCAACCAGTCTGATTTTTTGGTAATCTAGGTTATGATTTCATTTATCAAATACATACCTGATTTCAAAAGCTGGTGGTTTTGTCACCCCATTAGTTCTATTGGAAGGCCATTCCCAAACTATTCTGACTGAAGATCTTTTTGTACTTTCCAGGCTGCATCTATTAATAGCAATTTTATATAACTTTATTCTTATGCTAGTGTTGTCTTTGGCTGGAGTAACTTTTTCTTTTTTTTGTTGGCATCTTTTAGAAAGCCAGTGGATATGGGATAAGGTATTTCTCATTGGAGGGGACCTCAACTTAGAGTAGCTGTACTTATTAGTTTTTCAGTGTATGAAATGCAGTGTAGCACTGCATTTCAGAGCTTTATGAATGTCTTAATTCCAAGCTAATCCCTCATCGTTCTGATCCTCCTTTCTTTTGTTCTGGTCTTCATTAATATGCTTCTACTCGTGTAAAGGTCAATAAGGAAAACAGTACCATCGGTTCAAAAAAAAAAAAAATCACAACAACAACAACATTCTTGAAGCAATCCAGTATATACCTTTCCCAGTATTTCCCTGTGAATAGCTCCCATTTACTTTATCTCCTTGTTCATTGCATTGCTTCTTTAATTGGAAGCCTGTATATTTTACCTTTGTGTCTATACTAATAAAAGAATGACATTTACTATTTTTCTACTCCTTCTGGTATCTAAGACAGCTCATTCTGACCTAGCATGAGTATTTCTATACATTGCTGCATGAAGAGTACAATCTCTTGCCTTTGTTACATCTTCAAGGCAAAATCTCATTTGGAGCTATTTCACTCTGTATAAGAAGACGCTTGACAAGAAAGACTGACTTTCAAAACTTAGTAATTAAGAGGCTTCACTGAATGTAAAAAAAAGCCAGCTTAAATCCCTTGATCTGCAGAAGGAGATTTGAAACTGAATCCATTTGATTGCTTTACCTGTTGAGCTGTTTAGCTTTGAACTTCAGTATTGCTGTGTCTTTGGTATTTATCTCTAAATTTGAGTTTGCTGAACCTCTTAAATATATTCAAAAAGGATTTGGCTTTGACAAATTTTCATTTTCCAAAGGAAATGCTATCTATCTAACCTGTTCAGGTGCCTTTTTCAAAGCCAGTAACAATGTAGGTTATTTAAATGAAGACAAACACTTTGAAAACCTAATTCTAATTCTAATACAATCTAATAACCAGAAACTATTACCGAGCATCCTGCATATATTACAGCCTAGGAACATGTGATTTAGACTATTGCCTCGTACAATTCTTACAAAATTTGACGATCCACAATCCTTTAATTTTCTGACTTCATTTGGTGTACAGGGATTATAGAATAAAATGTAGATGTATTCAAGATCATATCTTGATTGAATATCTTCTTTATCTAAGAATATTAATATTTTTCACAGGTCTTCAACTAATCCTGAAGTAAGAGGTTAAACAAGTGGTATAAATTTGAGTAGTATCAGATTAGTGATCCACCGAAGAGTCTTAAATACTGTTCATGCAAACTGTATGAGGTTCATGAGGGTGTTGATCTGCAACCAGAAGCTGTGAATAAAAAATTTGCTGTGAAACATGTCACCACCTAACAACCAGATATCTGGAAACAGTTACGAGAAATACTCAGAACTGACATTTACTGTCCTGATGATAGTCTTTAAAACTGAAGCTTGGGCTAGTTTTTAAGCTGAAGGCAAGATGCAAGAAGAATTTTTGGACTTTTTTTTTTTGTAGCATCTTACTCTGTGATATGGAGTTAAAAATATATACTCCCTGTTGGTCTAATGCCTAACTACAATTCACTACAGTAATTTGAGTATGGCTTCAACTCATCATATCTGTGTGTGTGTAAAATGGATTTAACATTTACCACTTTATTACAGTTATTAGTTGCTATTAACCCTTATATATTGTGGTATGTCCCTGGATGTAAAGATGCAGAATAGCAAAGTATTAGTGTGGGATCTGGATTTCTTCATGAAAGTCTAGTGGTGTGTGGAGCTCAAAAATTTGCACCTCTGAGAATCACAAACTTCTTAGGGAAGTCTGCAGTAAGCACATATGCAGTGACGTGTCCCTGTATACATACACATAATTTAGTAAAAGACCAGATGTCACAGATGGCTTCCATGTGCATATTTATTTGGTGAGTGCATATGTGTATGTGTTTTTGTATGGTGTATTTTGTATGTATGTATGGTTCTCAGTTCCTCATTTAATTGAAAGGTATTATAGTCTTCCAATTAGGGAACAACAACAACAAAAAAAGTCTAATTTCTGTGACAGCTGAACTCTCACAGTAACTGCTGCTTCAGAGCCAAGATGTCATTGTCAGCTTCAGTTGTAGGCTGTATATTTCAAGGTTGATTGGTCTCTTAGAGGAGGAGCTGAAAATTGTTAGATGTGCATCTTTCAGAACTAGAGAATCACATTTCTCAGAAAAATCAAGTTGCAATAAAATGAAATTTTCTATCAGTGCATCTGACTGGCCTGGCAATGAACACTATCCGGATCTCTCTTTTATAGTTCACACAGATTGAATCAAACCCTTGTGGAAAGAGAGTAATATTTTCCTTTGCAGAGAAAACATAGATGATAAAGCACATCTGAGGAATCCATATTCAGTAGTGACTGTAAGCCATTGTAGACAACTGCTATTTGGGATGCTCTTGAAATGTTTAAAACTTGCATTGATACAAAAAATAGTTATGGGGTATTTTTTGCTGTTGATAGGCAAGATTTTCTCATAGAGGATGTTGTCTATGTATCCTGGAGGATCTAAGTCCAATTTACAGTGGGGAAATAATTACTATGAGATTCATGAGATTTTCTTTATAAGCATTTTCCCTCTCCTAGTAGTCACAGTGTTTGCATAACGTACTTTTTGGTAACAAAGAAATATTCTGGTGATGGCCCAGTGTATTGTATTGTGTTATTCTTTCCTTTTTTGGCAAAAGATGGAAGCATTAGAAGCTTTTTTTCCAGCAGTGTCTGGCCACGAGGCTAGCTCTCCAGAAGGTATATTGGCAAGTTGGAGGCTCCTTGGTTGTCTGCCATAGGCTTTTAGAACTATGTAAGTGCTCCGTGTTGGTCATCTGACACTTTTTGACAGTTTCCTCTTGCCGCTGATAAAAGTACACAGCATTCTTCCACTTAAAGAAGAGGTAGGTGTGAATTCATCAGAAGACTTAGCTGTGTGACTGTTACGGCATCGTATGTCCATATCATCTGCAAAAAGTATCTTTCTCGTGCTGGAACCTCGTAAATTCCAGAGTGTGTTCCATTTGTTGTTTTTGGTTTTTCCTTTTGTAAAGCATGAAAAAAACTCATGGTATCTCTGTGACACATTGAAATCACTTATTAAATATGAAAAGGAAAAAAAAAAGGATATAATGCTTAGAAACTGTTTCAAAGAAATAACTTTCTTGAAGTGCTGAAAAATACAATAATACCTGAGAGGTGAAGGAAAATAAAAAAGAAGCTGTCTTGTAATTAGCTCATGATTCTTCGAGGTGTACAAAGCTCTTACTGATATGCAAGTGAATGCTGCCTTTTATATGGACAAGATCTTGAAGAAAAAATAGTGGCATAAGCAGTATAGTAGCCTGGATATCAGATGAAGGAGAAGAAAAAGGTTATTCACTTTATTCCTCCGTTCTGACATAATATATTTTGAATGAATGGTGCTTCTCCCTGTCCCCTTAAAAAAAAAAAAAGAGAGAGAGAGAGAGAGAGAGACAGAGAGACAGAGAGGAAATATGTTGTGAAAATAACACCTCTGGATATGAAGTGACAGACCTCCCAGAGGTGAGAGCTCAAGAAGACTCTGCCAATGCTGAGCACCAGGAATCTCTGGCAGCCGGCACCTAAGTTCTGGATGAGACTTCAAGAGATCGTAAGACTTGTCCCACCCTGATATTATCTAACTTCTACTCTGGAAATTGGCAAGCGAATACTAGCACTCAATAGTGTCTGTGTTATGAAATTTTAAAAAGATTTTTTATCTACGCAATAAGTCCTTTTATAATGTTTCTTAGAAAAAAGATCCTAAGCCTAGAACTGATGAAAGACTCCTGGCTTTGTGGGTTATGACAGGTCTTGTACTGAATACGCGAAGCCATCTGAACAGGGGAACTGGGTTAGTTCGCCTTCATGAGGAAGGGGCTGAACTTCAGAAAATCTTTTCTTTTCCCTCCTCTCTGTACCACAGCTTCTGTCACACACAGGCACCCAGCAGGCGGCAGCTTTCTCAAGGGCAGGTTCTTCTTAACCAAGCTATAGAGACACAAAATTCAGTATTCATTTACAATCTGCACTGTGAGCAAATCACTGCTAAATTATAAATCAAATAAATAATCCCTTTTTGCACACTGCTCTTTGCTGGGCACAGCTGCCATATACCACCAAGCATGTATGCCTGTGAGCTGCTAGGAAGGCAGCCACAGGTGGTATCTGCAAAGTACCTGTCTGCAAAAGTAAACAGCTATTAAAATGCTCCTTTAGTGGCTTGGCATAGTAGATAATAAGGAAAAAAAAAAAAAAAAAAAAAAAAACTTATTTGATGGATAAAACAAATATCTGGGTCTGCCACAAGAAGGTAGATTTTATAATGTTTGGTATAGCTTTTTTTTTTTTTTTTTTAAATCATATTTCCCCACAATTACATCACTGCCTTGAGGATGCCTTCACATTATGTACACTGGCAGAACCTTGAGAAACCTTAAAATAATACACTGATAATAACTCACTAGTGAATCATTATGATATGTTTTACTGGTTGAGAAGTTGACAGCTTAGCCCTGACCACTATAACATCACTTTCTTACAAACCGGGCAGAGTGAGAAAGCCCAAATTTAATGTATATTTTATGATCAGAAACTGACAAGAACTAACTTGGAGTTGTATGTGATGAGGGAGCTTGTAGTAGAGCTGTGAACATTCTGGTGACTCCAGGAGCCACTGACTGGCTTCTGCACCTCCTGCTTACAGGAGCACTGGAGGAGAGACTGAAGTAGAAGCAAGACATGGACGCACAGACAGTAGAGTGTAACAAAGATGGAAGAACATCCAAAAATATTTTTAAGAAGAAAACAAAAGTGAGACTATAAAAAGCACTTTGCGGGTAGAGAAAAAAAAAAAAAAAAGAAAAAAAGAAAGAAAAAAAAAAGCGAGCAAACAAATTATTTATCAAATGAAAGAAGTGAAATAATGTATTGTAGAGACCCTGTGAATGGACTCCAGCAGCCGGCAGATGACTAGACCTGTGAGAGATCTATCCCTAGCAGGCTGAGTGTTGCTGCTAATTGCAGCCAAACTCAGTTCCGAGCTAGAATGGGAAAAAGCAGAAAGCAGTAATCTAGATAATGAATGTCAGAGCTAAGCATCTGGGGATACTAAAAGTGTTTTTGACAACAAAAAGTATCTTTGTGACATGCCCGCACCTGGAGAATTTTTATGTGTATTTTATGTATATTATACGAGGCTTGCCTTTGTATTTATGTTGAAGGTTTGCCTTCAACAATATACTCTCTGGGAGAGAAACATCTAGTTTTAACTCTGGATTATTAGCAAACTAGTTGACCTGATAGAGCACTCTAGAGAATATAGAGCAATCACAGAAATAGCTAACAGGTAACTAGCGCCTATCTTACTGTCTGTGGATTTTGTATGACTATTATAAATATATAGGTATCTGGAATAGATAGAGACTCTATATCTGTGGGAATGCTGTGCAGACATCTGTCCAGGAACAGAGTACTTGGCATAGAAATGCATGTCCTGTTGACCAGAGATAAATGAAGAAAGAATAACCAAAGCCTTCTCATCTCCTCGTCACATGTTCCTGTGTAGTACAGTGGCATAGGAATATAGTTAGAATAAAAGCAAATGCTAAAAGACCACTTGGTTACCTAGACCACCTCTTTCAGAGATTAAGCTTATAGGCAGAGTAGAAGGCAGTAATACTGTTAAAATCAGAGAGATAAATTGCACTTAAAATTGAAAATGTTATGCTGTCAATACTGTTACAGTGTGAAGTCTAAGAAAATGGAGATACTATTTACATTTTGGGTTGGGATTTTTTTTTTTCTTTGTAAGATTTAAAGGCCATATGGTATGTGTATGGTGAAGTCCTGCAAAGTGCAGTCTATGGAGGTTTCATGTATTTTATTGCCTTTTTCTCTCTTTCGTTCTCTCCCCTCAGTAACTCATACCCATGGCCTATCTGCTTTGGCACTCACTTGCAACTTGATAAAGAATTTGTTTGCTTGCTTTTTTTTTTTTTTTTTTTTTTTTTTTTTTTTACTATGCAGCTGTTAACAGGGCTGGAAGACCCTGGCAGCAAAGCAAAACTAGTTTAGTTACTCTCTGTAAAAGACTTCCTGCCTGTTTGGACTCAGCTTCCTACACTGTGCATGCAGCACATATGAGGTTCAAAAAAGCTTGCTGTGTATCCCTCCTGCTACTGCTTGAAGATTGAGCCTTGATGTTTGTCTTTCTAATGAAATTAAAGATGACTGGGGACATAGCTAGGTGCAGTTTATGACACCTGACAGTCTCTTTCACCCTTCAAATCTAAAGACTTTGTCTTGCCTACCTGGTGTAACAAAACAGATGGTGCAAATCTACAAATATAACAGGGTAAATGGTAGGGAGGAAAAAGAGCTACTTACGTCAAAGGACAGTATTACTGTTCTTTAGGTATAAGATGTAGATGGGTGTAACCTAACCACAGGTGAGCTGCAATGGAGAGCAGGTGGAGAATTATAGAAGCTTTGCCTCTGTTTGGGAGAAGAGCCTCTAGTAGTTGTTAGCTCCTTGTGTATAGCTGTTCTTGTGATAAACACTGCCTACAGATCCACAAGGTTCTGGAACAAACCCAGCACTGTATGTCATGCTTCCAGCAATTCCCAGTGCCTCTTTGAATAAATCTTATGCTTATGTATACCAATATTTCCACCTGTTGTCTCCAGTACTCAGATGTTTTACTTTATATGTGTAGAATTCCTTCTACTAATATTTGTTAGCTGAGCTGTGCCAAAGTAAACTCCTAAGCAGGGATGTGCAAATATTCTCAAGTGAAAGGTTTTTGTTTGTTTGTTCAAAAAAAGATCTCCTGTCAAAATGGAAACTGAGTGGGAAGGTATTCACCAGCTGGATGAAGAATGGTGTTGTTCCTACGTTTGTATGTGTGTGTGAGAGAGAGGCACGAACTCTTGGCCACCTGGGAACTGAATTCTCCTCTGGGCTGTTGGGGTCACTGATCACATCAGCCAGTGCAGGGTCTTCCCTGCTTTTCTGTGCCAGTTCCTGCAGTTCCTGAAGTACTGATGAGGTAGGCAAAGGATGGTGCTTTCAATTTTTAAATCAACTTATAATATTACATTTCTGTGAAATTAAGAACATTTCCTCCACAAGTCTGTTTTTAAGTTCTACTGGTTATAAGCTAATCTTTAGGAATCTAGTCCTGAAACGCTTTCATTTCTGGTAATGTACGTTCCTTTCATATAATACAAATTATTTGAGACACGTGTTCATTTTCTTATCCTCCTGAATAAACAGTCAGTTTAACCTCAAAACCAGAGGTTATTACTCTGGGAACAATTGATAACCTTGGTGGACACTCCAGGTTAGAGATCTCTGTTGGGCAAGCTCAGAAATAACTCTAATACGAAAATGCCTGGAAAGGAGAAAACTTTCACTATCTGCTGAAGAGTGCTCTGTTATACCTCAATAACGATATGCTGTGAATGTTAATTCCTTGCACGCTTATGCAATGTATGCATTAATGGTATAAAGTACCATTGATTCCAAGGTGGTCAAACAGGAAAATCTTAACACCAGTTCCAAACTCTTCAAAATTGAGAGGAACTTTTTCCCAGCATTATAGCAATTTGTCATACTTACTCCATCTGTTGTGCCCATATGCCAAGTAAAGAAATACTGTGCTTGGAAGAAGTGAAATTTCAATTTCCAGTAAAAATATTTGGATTCTGCAGAACTTTATGCATACATAACAAAATGTTCCTCCACCTAAATGCTTTAAACAAATGTTTAAACAAATTGTCATCTGTTAAAGTGCCCCGAGAGCCCTGGGCACTGGGTGTTGACAAATGGAAATTCATTTTGACAGTGAGTGTACTAATGGGAATTCTTTTATGGTTATGGGAGGTGTTCCAGCATACCCCTGACAGTTAGCAAGCTCATTTGCCATGCTGGATCATCAAAAGAAAGATGTGTGCTTGTGTGCTTTGGTTTCAGACAAGCTCATCTACTTATTTTCCTTGTACATATAAAAGCAAGGAGATTTTATTTTATTTTATTTTATTTTATTTTATTTTATTTTATTTTATTTTATTTTATTTTATTTTATTTTATTTTATTATTTTATTTTAATTTTATTTATTTTATTTTTTCTCCTCCACATAGGTTCTTCAGGGTCTTTCTAGAGTCACTTAGGACTGAGGGAGAAATTCCAAGTCCAGTGAATGATTTCTCTGCTTTCAGATCCGCATTACAAACAGGGTCAGGTGTCCTCCCAGTCTTCCACAGTAAGTCTTTACCTTGCATGCAGAGTGCCCCAGCCTGGCCTTTGGGAGGCCTTCCACATCTGTTCAGGTTCAGAAAGCCATACAGGCTTTGACCACCTAGGGTTGCCCACATACAATGTCTATGTGTATTGTATAAGATTAGTTGATGGGTGCCTGAACCTCATCTGGTGTGCAGTCTGTCTGAGGAGCTGGAATGAGGTCTCTTGTAGCAGTGGAACTGCTTGGGAGCAGTTTGCATGGATTCAAACCATTGCTGAATTTGATCTGAGACATTTAAGAAGTTTGGGTATCAAGCACATCTCACCAAGAGGAGCACAGATAGAGTTATTTTAATGTAAATTTATTTATTTATTTATTTATTTATTTATTTATTTTTATTTTTTATTTTTTGCCCCCAGGAAGATGGAAATAAGCTGTATCTGGGCATTAAAAAAAACTTCCAAACACTATATTATACTAGATCATTTCCAAAATTGCCTTCTGTGCTGTTTAAGTTACTGTTGGAACAAAACAAAAGCATACTAAAAAACAGAAAACAAAAACTTGTTTTTCATTATAAAACTGACTGCATTTTTGTATTTTGCTCAGGTAATTAAGTTTCTTCCAATTAGTGCCACATTACTTGCAAGAGGCAGTGTGTTTGTTCTGTTCTCTCAACTGTTGTAGGCCATATTTCCATGCTGGAGCACTTTATTTTTTATTTTTTAAAAGCTTTGTTTTTATCAAATGTTCAAGTATCTAGGTTAAATTTTGTCCATCAGAGTATACATATTCTTTATAATTCCTTTTTTAAAATGGAAAATAAGCACGACATGTAAGTCTGCTATAAACATAATCGAGAAATGTAAATATATGTGTAAAAAGAGTCCTAGCCAGGTTGGGATTTTAAATGACATACAATCATGTTCAAATGACAAATAATATAAAAGGACATAAATAACTATGTGGGTTTGTTTTTATTGTTGTTGTTTAAAGAAAATTAAGGACTTGAATATTTCTGCAGCATATTTAAGTGTATTAATAAAAGAAAACCACAGAAAAGAGCTGGATTTGAATTGCTGGAGCCTGGTAGCTACTGATTTACAAGCAGAGAAAAGGGAAATTTGCACTAACAATGGTAAATGAATGAAAAACTTTAAATTTAAAATAATTTATCCATTGATAAAAACTTCATGTGCAATGATTATGGAGGAAAACTGAAAAGGTTGCATTAAAGGTAGGGTGTAGTAGTTGACCTATCAGAAAGGTGAGCCCTCAGAATTTGCTTCCTTTTCTTGTTTTCTTTATTGCTTTTCCATTGCATCACTGAATTTTTGAAGCACACGTGTACATGCAAGCACATTAGTAAAGTCCTCAGGGCTGTTAGAACTTGAAGTGTTTTAAATCAGGCTTCAAACTAGTCATGTATAAGTGCTTTACTCATTTGCGGCTTTCTAAATAATGGAATAAATATTGCCCAAAGCTGTACACAGGAAGCAGTGTTTAACAACAACTTTATCAAACTTATAAACTTCTGTGCTGGGACAAAATTATCATGGGCTCATCACAAGCAAATTATTTTCTTCCCAAGGATAGGCCTTGCTTTATGTGAAAATGTTTAATTGTAGGTACTGCTGGGACATAATATTTTGTACAAAAAGACTTTTCTTTGAAAACATCAATTTAGCTAGTGCAGCTAAGTCCCAGACCCTTTTCTAAAGGAAAAACAAACAAACAAACACAAGCCCTGAACTTCTAGGCAATATAGAGATTACTCAGAGAAGTAAGAGAAATTAATAATAATAATAATAATAATAATAATAATAATGCTGGAACTGAAAGGAATATATCCAAATGCTTCAAGCTGTTACAGATATAATAACTGTGACCTCGAACGTGAGGTGCAGATCTCATATGTTAACCATTAATGTAAACATTTACTGTTTGATTCATATTTTGTTTAGAAATTGCTACTAAGACAAAGTTAATCAAACTTTTATGAGGAAAGAGAAGTCGCTATGATTCCTGGTGAACCAAATCATTTAGTTCTGAGAAACATGATCTCATTGGTAAAGAAAACATCTTCATCAGACAGATGGAAGAAATTCAGTGGGCTCTGGGTAAGGTTTCTGAAACAAGTGTCGAAACTGAAGAATACAGAAAAAACAATTAGTTTTATGAATGTATTCATCTTCAACCAACTTTTACTTATTACCATATGACCCGCTAGTTTTTAAAGAAAACTAACAGCCTGTGTGATACAACTAAGAATCAAAAAGGTTAGAAGAAACAGTTTGGAAGTGCATTGGCTGCTGCCTTGCAGCACCGGTTTTTATTCTTTGTGCACGTGTGTGTGTGTAAGAGTGTAAAATTTATCCATAAATTACTGGTATCATCCTTTAACAAGTCACTTGAAAGCTAAAGGAGTGAATTTTCTTTAACGGAACATTTCTAAGACAAAGGGATACATCCCAAGGCAGCTGTTAGTACCATATTATAATGCTGTCTTTTTGGCTGTCTCTATCTGCCTTCCTGTTACAAGCCAACAGTCACAGTGAAAAAAATGGGATGGATAAACAAAAATGTCATCAGTGATTTACGTCTCTGAAGAAGCCACAAATTTGTTTGATGACATTCCTAGATAAAGCCAGGAACAACTTTCTAGCTATTTTCCATGCAATAGGGAGAAAACCAAGTTCTTTCTCGTACTTCCAGCAGTGGTCACGACCTATCTGGTTGTGGGAGAAATTCCTCCGTGATCGAAACATGATATTCTGTATAGAAATATGCTCAGAGAAAATATACGTCTCATCCCAGAGACTTTGGTACCATGAGGAGTACGTGTACATGTTGCCTACAAATTCTATGTTTATCTATAAAGCTGGACATCATCTCTATGTCTACTCTATGCTGTGTTCCAGGTAGTGAATAAATAGCTCTGCTTCAACTTTACTAAAAGTTCACCTTTCTGTGAATATTCATACAGAATGATATATTCTGTCATGAAACTCATTCCTCAAGCTCTTTAAGAAGTTTTAAGTTCAGTCATGCACAGAAGTCAAAGACAGTGTCTTGTGTTTGTGCTTCATCCAAGTGTTCTTTTTGTTCATAAGAGAAAACATGTTCACCTCATTAAAGTGCAGACATTTCTGAGTAATTTGGAAATAGTCATTTGGTTCTAAAGAAGATATATTCAGTGATAATATGCATGATCAGGTTTGTGATCTTTCTCATTTGAAAGCTAACAACACAAGAGGTCATTCGAGTCGAGTTGTGTGAAGTCCTGTTGGCTGAAAGACGGTACTTTACAATTCCAAGGGCTAATCATATTCTGTGCCCTTTAAATGTAATTCTAATTAGGGGGAAGCAATACAATGTTTATGATGGAGCATAGTCTTCCATACTAAAAATTAACACAGAATTTGGAGAGGAAAAGCATGTTCTAAAAGCTATTCAGAAAGAACAGAACTGACAGTGTTCCCTGAATTATAGTTGAAGGAATATTGCACGCGTAGTTTCTGGGTTCCTCAGTTCAGCAAGTATCTGTTCCATGAGAAAAAGGTAAATTCCAGGTCTGAAGAGATACTTGCTTTTCTGAATGAAGCAGTTACGCTGTTTTTCTAACTGATTTTACTTCATAATAGAGGAGGATGCAAATTTATTACAAAATATTTCCTAATTCTTTGGAATAAGAATGAACCTTTGAGCACATGTATAAACCTCAGTCCATAATTAAATGAATCAGATGCTACAACTAAAGGAAACCAGGAGTTGTTTTTTTGGAAGACTGGGTGGAAGGGAATTAAGCCAGGTTCCATATAACCATTGGCCTCCAGAGCTGACTTCAGAGCCCTGGGTGAGGTACCTGGATTTTCTGAGCCAGTAAATAGCTTTTGGGAGTGCCATATCTGAAGTTAGCCAGGTGAATATTTTCTCTTAATATATACCAAGACCATAGTAATTGCCTTCTCCTATAAAGTAAGCTATTTGTGAAACTGTTCATCCAAAACTTTGATAAGACCATTTGGTTCCTAGTCTAGAATGAAGAGTTAGAAAACAGGCATCCTACCCCCTCTCCCAGTGAAGCTTACAGGTGTTTGAATGCTTGTTGTCTGCAGAAGCTGGCTTTGAAATAAGAGGTGACTGCAGTACTTGCAGTTAAATCATGGTGTTGTGCTCCCATACTTCACAGTTAAACAAGAGTGGCAGCACTCTAGGGTAGTCTTGTGTTTTAGTGTTTTGGCTGGGAATTTGGGTGTCTTCAATCCTAGGAAAGAGTTGAAACTCCTTCTTGATTCCTAGCTGTTTAGCCTAGTGGCTGGGTTGCAACAGATGATGCTGCGGTGGTCTTGCAGATGGGCCCCTGCTATCAGAAGGAGCTTGTGAGGGGCAGGCCTGGCTCCAGCAGGACTTAGCGGATAACCTAGTCCAGGACAATTCATACTGACTGTGCATGTGGTCAAGGGGTGTATGTGTATGTTCTTCCTCTCTCCTGGGGCAGAGTGGGGAACCTTAAAAGGCTGGTGTGCCCCCAGAGACACCTGAGGTGTTTGGAGGTGGCTGGGCCAGGCACAAGGATGCCAATACTTGACCATGCTGCCAGTGAGGCTGTTTTGTGACCCAAAGTTATTCTTGGTATGTTCATGCATGGATGGTGAAGACAGGTCTGAAATCAGGCACCAGATCAACTTCATATTGGCTTTTAAGAAGCAGTGCAATAAATGTTTGGGTTAACTTTGAAGGAGAAAGTGAGACACTGGTGGGGCTGAGCTGCTTTTTGAATCCAGCAGTGGCTGGCTGGGGATGGGGGGATTGGGGGTAGCAGGATTTGACTGAAACATTCAATTAGTTGTTTTGTGGGTTTGGCTGGTTCCAGTCCTGGGCCCAGGCCCAGGCCCAAATGAGCTAAATTACTCTACACATAAAAGACAAAACCCTCCACTCCGAGGTTTATAATTATCCTGCTATAAAATTCTTCTTGTCTGCAATTCCATCCATAAGAACTATTAAGTTTGGTTGACAACCTGGTATGTTTATTCATTCATGACAAATCAAACAAAGCTTTTGGAGAAAAAGATACGAATGAAAAGAAAAAAAAAAAAGTAAAGAGAAAAAAAAGGCAAGACAGATAAAACCACTACAATCAAACAAAATGCTTATGTTTATACAAATGGGACATATTTAAAAAGGCGGGCAGAAGGCCCAAAGCCTTATTTGTTGCTTCAGCCAAAACTTCTGTTAAATAATGGATCTCAAAAACTAGCTGAGAAGTTATATAGACAAATATGTTAGAATTTAATTAAGAGAGAGAATAGACGTGGAATCAAAAACAGTTGGTTTGGGTAGATTCTTTTCCTTTTTTTTTTTTTTTTTTTTTTTTTTTTTTTTTTTTTTTTAATTCTCTCTCTCTGGTAAAATGAGAAATGTGTGAATATAAAATGCATTATTTCTTTGATGGAAACTGCAAAGAGTTGTGTCTGATTTCTCACCCAGTTATTTCATTCCCTTGCCCAGCTTCCCAATTTTCTCCAAGGTGGATGTGGATTCCTCATGGAACTTACGTTTTCTAAAATCTGTAAGTTAAACTGCTCAACTTTTCCATACCCTTAATGATTTTGTAGATTTCTCTCATATCCTTCCTGAAATATCTTTTTCAGCTCATGATCATCTTAATGGTTCCTTATACAGGAGCCTTTCCATATCATCCTCATTGCCTACCTTTCCTGAGCTTTTCCTAGTTGCGTTATGTCCTGAAAATCATGATGTCTGGACATGGTCCTAGGTAACACCCTTTAGGTGGCCTGCTCCAGAGGTCCCTTCTGATCTCATCCATTCAGTGATTCTGTGATATGTCTTGGCATGACACAGTAATTTTCCATAGTATGTTTTCCAATTTTTTTTTTTTCTACTTTAATAACTTCAAATCATATTTGACTTTTTGGCTGTAGCTGAGCTTTGAGTTAATGTTTTCAAAATTGTATTCAAAGTGACTATGGGATCTTGGAGGAGTGATAAATTCATATATATGTGCTTAAGAATTATACCAACCATACATCCCTTACTTTTCATTTGCTGGATAATGGCTTTCATCTTTAGGCAATTTAATTGCCTGGTAACTCATTCTAATGATAACATTTTATTGCTCTTTTCAGTCATTTTTTAGATTTGATTATCATGTGTCATCTGTGAACATGTCAGCATCTGTGAACTCATCATTTAGTCCATTTCTCAGAGAACTTGCTGAAAACTTCTGAAACTTCTGAAAATGTGGAGTAGCTAAAAGACCTGAGAATAGGTTCTTCCCATCTCATCTCAGTATATTTATTTATTTCTGCCTAGCTTTCTGTCTCTTAATCTCAGTTATTAATCTCCTGGAAGGTGTTTTTTTGTTTGTTTGTTTGTTTGTTTCTGAATGAACGATGGCTTCTTTTCTTTAGTGTAGTTTTGCTTGAAAAGCTTTGAAAAATTGGGCATTCTATATTCCAATGATCATGCTTATCTGTATACTTATTAATGATTTTTTGTTGTCTTGCTATGGTTTTAAATTTACAATTTTAACACATTCGCCCTCCAATAGGATGCTGATTTAATTATTAAAACTGTATTCTCTTACTTCAAATATTTTTTTCCCCTTTTATGCTATTTATCTACACTCATATTTTTTCACTCGTTTTCTGGGATCCTAACTTCCTGTTTAAAGTCATGCTTACAAATTCTTTTAGACATTTATTTATTTATTTATTTAAGGAAGTCTTCCTGTTTAATCATTTCCCTCAATAAAATTAAAGTTAAAGTACATCTGGGGGAAGAGGAAAGGTATTTTTCCATTCTACAAGGATGCTGAATATATACACTGTGCTTGTAGCTGCGTTTTCATTTTTGTTCTATGAATTACTCAGGAAATTCCATAGTTACTTTTCCTTCTGCAAATGTTCTGCCTAGGCTTTGGTGGTCACATACCATATCTTGTTTTGTGTTTGCTTGTTTGTTTGTTTGAAATTTCATGTTGCCTTTTTTTTTTTTTTTTTTTTTTTTTTCCCTCTATTTCTTCACAGAAACCTGCTTTAAGTTATATAAACTTTTTGAAAGCATTAAAATAGTAAACAAGATTTTCTTCATGGGGTACTTTAAGACTTCTGTGTTTACACAGTCCACATAAAGTATTAATGTTATCATCCAAGTGAAATGTATTATGAGTGTCTCAGAGAACATCTTTAAACAATAAAACCTTCATATTTCTTTTCAATTTCAATGTGCAGCTTAAAATATTTTGAATGATATATTTAAGGGATGTCAAATTTAACTCTAAATATAAGAAGTTTTTTCTGTGCTTTGAAGATATTCTTAACATTATTCTGATGCAGAGGAAAAGTAGAAACATAGTAAGATAAAAGGAATAAAAAGTACTTTCAGTGACTGAAAAATTGAAGAAATACCACTGAAAGCAGGAACAGGCATATCTCTGTCCTCTAAAAGGGGCATAAGCATGAGGCATAAGTGTGCAGGTGTAAAAATATAAAGGTGAAGTTTCAAAAAAATTTTCCAAATACAATAAAAGAAAACTCAGATTGATATAATGTTTGACTAAAATTAAATGGTTTATCACAATTCTTATTAATGTTAATAAGAATACGAGACATGAAAGAAGAAAGGTCAGTAAGTGAATGCTTAGATAAATAAGTAAAGCATGATATGAGACTATAGAGTTTACTTAAGGTGAAAACTAGATGAAGAAGTTTCTGAATCATAGTGATCTCAGGGAACTCGCAGATGGTAAGTGAATCCCTTAGAACTGGCAAGAGATATAGAAATTAAACATAGAAGAAAAAGTAGTTTTGAATGGGACCCATTTACTGAGAAAACTGAACAGACAAAAAAAAATGCAGAACTTTACTGTCAATAAAATGTCTCCTCAAACTAATTTAATATCCTTCTTTGACAGAGCAAGTAGTCTAATGTGCAAAGGGAAGTATCGTTTTTAACACAACTTGACTTTTAGCCTTTAGGTCTGCCCCACATGGAACTGTCATGAACAAGTTAGGAAGTATGGTGGACTGTGAGGTGGCTATAAAATTGTGTGGAGACCTGTAGTCAAAAAGATGTTGTTGGTAGCTGTCTCCCAAGGAGACATCAGTGAGGTGAAGCCAGTCTCCCCTGGGGCTACTGCCATTCTAAATTTTCATGTGTGGCCCATATGTAGCTTTGGAGAACAATAGGATGTTTGCAGAGGACAGCTGACTGGAAGAGGTTAGGGAAAACATGAGTGCAATTCAAAATGATATTTTTAGACTGCAGGAATAGTCTGAAATCAATACAGTGAATGGTCACCCTAACAAGATTTGCTTTCCAGCTTCTTATCCTTGACTCATTTCTGCCTGTTTTAAAAATCCAGTATAAAAGAACAGTCATTCTCCTTTGTAGCCAAGGATTTCTCACTACACATTGATAGTTTCTCCTTTGTGTGGAATTCTTCTGTGCCTATATAGACAAAAACATTGCAGACTTTTGTATCTGAACTTGTAACCCATAATCAAAAATAGACTGTGATTTTTCTCATCTTATACTAAATGCACACATTAGGTTAAATTTAATCCTTTCTAAAAATGCCTGTTTCCATCTACTGAATACTAAAGATTATTATGTTGGAAGTAGCATCTACATCAGAAGTGTATTAAAAATAGGCAAGATATGGCTGAATCTATACTAGAAAGTGAAGCACTGCCAGTGAATGTTTCTGTGTTAGTGAACTGATGGAAGACTCCTTGGCTTGATGATTGATGTTCTTCCAAATAATTTCCAGGTACAGTTCAGAAATGAAAACACTCCAGAGACTTTTCCTTCCAAGGCATTTGCATGGAGACACCATGTTTTAGACAGCTTGGACATAGTCAACTCCATACCAATTGACTTTGTTACCTGGGAAAGTCACTAATTCAGTTGTCTGGGAATGTTACTAAATCACAGGAGTATAGAAGTATACTCCCCTCTGTTTTAGGACTCACATTAGTACCAGCTCTTATGTTTTGAATATTTTTACATTTGTTGCCCAGAAAAAGGCTTTTCCACCCCGTACTGTTTTGGGTATCTCCGAAAACACACTTTATTCCTTGCTGCCTGAGAAGCCATAGAGCCTTCATACTTCCAGATTGAAAAAGTCAGAAGGATAGTGAGGCCCCACTTTCGGAGTCTGTATTCATATTGAAAATCAAGATCAAGCATGATTTTGCCCTTCTGCTTGATAGGAGGTTTCTGTCTTCCTTAAGATGGCCTAAAGACACCTGCATTATGCTTTTTCAGTCTATAATTTGCTTCATACAAGTATATTCCTTAAGTTTTAGTCTGCCCACTTCCTTCTCAAACTTTTCTACTGTTCTTGAGAGGTTCCACTAATAGCAACTTTTGTAATGTATTTTTTTTTTATTTTCTTTTCCCTCCTGACTTTCAGTGGATGTAAGATGCAGTCCTTAAAAAATCCTGACCAGTATATATATATTTATATATTTACTGGAATATATATTACTATATATATATTACTATATATATATTTATATATTTACTGGAATTCCTGTTTGCACAGAGCATTCATGGAAGAAGTGGAAAATCTGCCAAGGAGATTCTTGCAATGAAACATGAAGACTGCATCATTTTTGTCCTTGCATATTTTTGTGATCTTCATTATCCTTTCTGTATCTCTGACAGGAACTTCCTCTGCAGTTCCCTCTTCGCTTTCCTCTTTTCCATGTGTTTATTTAGGTGGTTACAGAAAGGGAAATGCTCATTGAAGCCTGGGGTATGTTCCTACAAGATGATGACTGTGGAAATGCATACAAATTAGAGGTTATTATAAATGGGTCTCTCGTTTGGGAGTTTTGACAAATATTAGCAACCAGAATCTCTTTGCAGGGCATAGAAACAGAATAACTTAGATTGGATGGGACCTCTGGAAGTCATCTGGTCTAACCCCTTGCTGAAAGCAGAGCCAACTTAGAACTTTTATCCAACTTTGAAGTTATATCAAGTTACTGATCTGTAAGATCAGCACTTTTATTAAGCCCTGTTGTTGACAGTGCTTCCTATTTCTGTGATCACAGAAACTATTGTTTTCTATTAATTTTCTGGAACCAAAAAGTACATTTTAATAGATTTTTTTATAGAGTCCTTTTGTTTGCTGAAGAGGCTGCTGTACTGGATATGTTAAAGGCATGATGTAGAAGGGAAGAGAAATGAATGCAGGAAAGATACCCAGGAGCAACAGGAAAACATAGGAACAGAAAAGGTGAGTTACTATTATAAAAATTACTCATCAGTGGTACCAATCAAGAGCACCAATCGAGGAAGAAGTAATGGAGCTGACAGATTGGGAAAGCCTCTTTTTATGGACCTTTTGAGTTATTGGAGGGCACAGCGCCTTCACACAAATCTGATTTTCTAGTTGTGGTATTCTTGAGGGAGGGGAAAGGAAGAAGAAAATAAGAAGGGCTAGACTGAGCCTAGCTTTGGGCAAGTAATAAATAAATGAGAAGGGTTCAATATACTCCACACATTCCTGTACAAAATGTGCATCAAAACAGCCTTGGGGGTACGTGATCTGTTACAAACATCTGTATTTTATAAGCTTGTACAAACTAATCTGGGGCATGCCCACGTTTAACGCTGGTTGAACTAGTTGTGCTTTGTGTTGCATTGAATTCTGTACAGCTATTTCCCATCTACTTTAGCTGTGCTGTCATCACATCATGGCATCAAATTAAAATATGGTGGGTACTCAGACCTACTTCTGAAACTAATAACTACGGTGGTCCAAACAAATACCTAGTATGCTTCCAGGAAAACTATCTGCTGGAGACATGGCAGCAAAAAGCTTTGGTTTTCTTTTGATATCTCTAATTATTAACCAAAGCAAATTCTACCAAGTTTGCAAGAATTTACACAGTAGTGTAGTTTGGGAATAGAATACTCCAAATTAATCATGAAAGATCAAGACAGAATGTCTTAAGTCTGCTAGAATCAAAAGGGATCTCCGAACACTGATAGTCATCCAAGTCCTCTAAACTTGGAAATAATCTTATTCATCATAATTGGTTATTACTTACCACACTGAAGATGATTTTATTTTGATATATTTGATTCTTTGCTACTTTTCCTCTTAACTTTTTTTCTTTAATTTTTCAAATACATTGATGGCAAAACAGACTAAAAAGCTACTTAGTTTATGTTCTTCCAAGCTTTCTAAATTGCCAGGAACCATCTAATATCTAGCCAAATTATTTGCACAGTTTGCTGAGTTGGAAAAAAGTACATGTAGCTGACACAAAATTAAGCAGCTCCTGTGTGCAGCTGATCTTTGGGGATTCTTACTCGAAAACACTGAGCTAATAGAACTACCACATGTGTTGGCTACCAAAGTGCATCTTGTTACTCGTTGCTATGGTCATTGCCTATGGAAACTTACTTTTCTGCCTAATGTTAAAACATGGCACTTCTTTCTGTAAACATGGTAAGAGTTGGAAACTTCCTTACTAAGACACATTATTATAGTCTCCAGCCATATTTTAAGATGATGTGCTTTAAGTTCACTTATACCTTCTTAAACATGTAATTATAAATATATGCAAACATTCTCTTCAGTATTAACAATATGTGGCTGTCTCTTCAGTTTTTTGGCTCTCTCCCACATGCTTCAGTATTTCATAAATGTCATCAGGATCTTTGAGGAAAACTTGATTTTCAAGAAAATTATTTGGATGATACAATTCATAGTGATAGAGATAACTTGTCAAATCATACTACTAGGTTACAAAATACATAATGCTCAGAGGCTGATAATGTGGAATTAGGCAGAAAAATAGGTTAATAAAAGTGTGCCTTGTGCAGACTGCTTTTCAGAAATACAAAAGTAATATAGTTTTCCCCTCATTTATTAAGCAAAAAGGAAGTCTAACCAAAAGAAGAACTGGAACTCTTCAGACTTCTAGTCGTGGTGCTCTAGGGAGAATATGACTATAACTGTGCACCCTGTATTGCTTTTTATCCAATTTATTTTTAAGGTTCTACCAAGTCAAAATGGCAAACACTCAGTATTTACTTTTCATTTGTATAAATACCTAGCAAAAAAAGAACATAAGAACGGTCACATTGAATAAGGGCAATTGTCCATTATGCCTTTTATTTTGTGCCTTGCAACGACCAGTAGCTGACACTAACTATAAATTCCATGGAAATAGAATATGCTTAACCTGCTCATTTCCCTGGAATAAGTTTATAACAGCTTGTAAGCTTTCCTGCATTTTAGGAAACTAAAGATGAAACTGCACTTCATCTGGAATATTACATTAAGTAGTCTCTGATAGATCTATTCTCCATGAGAATGCCCTTTTATGCCTTTTCAAACCTTTTGGACTTTTGACCTCTACAACATCCTATGATAATGAATTCCACAATTTAATTTTGCATGAGTTTTAATTATGTGTGAAAAATGACTTCCTTTGTTTGTTTTAAACTTTCTGCCTGGTGAATAAATTGGGTACTCCCTGATTCTCATACTAAGAAAAACAGTAAATAGTGCTTCTCTATTCAATTTCTCCACATATTTCATATTTTTATAGACCTCTATCATATCTCCTTTTTTTTTAATCTCTGTCCAAACTGAGGAGACACTGTCATCTCTTTGTGCATTAAAAATTATTTCACATATTTGCTCTGCTTTGTTTCAAAGATATGATATAATGATGAAAAGGTGAAGGTGATGATACACTTCGTGATAATAACTCATAATAAAATGACTTCATTCCTTTTCCAAACTAGTGGGACTTCTGACCGTTCCTGTCCTTCTGACTACTGGACTATCCTAAAATGTGTCACTCCTTATATGTATACTTTTCTCGGTATCCCTAAAGAAATTCTATGTCAAGTGCATGGCTTTAACTTCAGAGAGTCTGGTTAAATTTCCATTCTGGAATTACTCCATGACCTAAAATTTCCTTGCCTCAGTCTAATATCAATATACTTGTCTATGATTATGTTTGTATCTAAGAATTACAAAGGGTGATTTAACTGCTAGGTGTTGACAGTCTGACCCAGTCACCAAATCTACATTGTGTCTTCATGACCTGCTTAGTTATTAAGAGGTTAGTAATACAAGAACCCAATTAACAGAACTCATGTCCATAGAAAATAAGACTTCTGTGTCCAGCTGCTTTGTGTCACACAATGAAGATGCCTAAGTAGCCTGATTTGCAGCTGGCAGCTACTTTGGGTGTCACCATCAGTGCCTGTGTCAGTTGCAGGCATGTGCACAAAGAGTTTTGGGAACTGACAGAACCAGAACTTCTATTAAAAGTGCTGTGCATGGAGAAGTAATTCAGATTCCAGATGTTCTGAGATTGCTTATATTTCCAAAGATGTCTCATTCTTAATCAAAATAATCATAAATGCAACAAACCTTATTTTTATCACATTAATGCTTTTACCTTATTTTGATTAAACTTTTTATTTTATGATAGCATTCAATGATCCTTTTCCATTTATGTTTCTATCATGTACGCAAGTTATAGTCTGTGAAAGAAAATGACTGTGTGACAGGGCAGTCACTGTCTCAGTGACATTAAAATAAACTGACAGCTTGTCAATGTGAACCTCTCCGGGCTTTTGCTTTTGTTGTATTCCCAGGCCAGGTTCCCTAGGTTTTGTCAGTCTTTTGGTGATTCTTGGTCATGTTCCATCAAGTTAGGGCCAAGTTTTAAGTACTCTGGAAACTGGACTTTGTTCAAACCTTAGAGTAATTTATAGTTTAGGACAATATTAATATAAAACTTGCTTTGATTCAGCCAAAATTTAATGGATTTATTTCTGAGTTTTATTTCTGGTTTTATAAAGAAAAATTACATATATATATTTATAGATAGGTATTCATTTTGTATATATTTATATATTTATGTTTTTATATAACTGGAATCTGAGTACATAAGTTAACGGGGAATAAAAAGGAAAAAATCTTAACAAAAATACTATCCGTTTTCATGAAATAAGGAGTGAGATGAATAATTTTCTTCCATTCTACATTAAAAAATTAACAAAGTTCAGTGATCCATTGAAATATAATAGTCAGTCTTCTGGCAAAGATGATGTTCTAATAAGATCATACTATGATCTTAAATTGCTCTGTTTGCCCCTGTAGGAAGGGGCAAACATACCGTATACCTACTATGTCAATGTGAATCTCTTCATGATGCTCCTATATTATCCAGAAATAACATAACACAGGTTAGTCTGAGACCTATTTTGAAGAGAATCATGTAGTTTTCTCACACACAGCATTTGGAATGGTTTACCTTTTGTATGTTAAAATGTTTCCATCTCAGAGAGAGCTCTCATGGACAAGTAAAGGAGATGGACAATTTGAGACTTTGCAATTGCACAATATTGTTGCCTGTGGGTACTTTACTGGGTGACTTCTTAGCGGAGCCTGTGAAGAGTTCCTCAAATAAAAGAACAAACACCAGAAGTCTAAAAGGTAGCTTGTGTAAAAGTCTATGATGTGCCTCATGTAAGTAAGACAGTCAGGCTTGGGTATGAGCAGGCACAAGGACCTGTAGAGCGGGGGCCAGTACACTCCAGAGGGTGCTACTAGTGCAGATGGAAGACACCAATGGTCCAAAGAATGCATAAAAGATCATAAAGATAGTACATGCATACATAATAACTTAATTATTGTCTGCCAAGCAAGCCTGCAAGATCAGGGCTCTTCGACTTGGCACAGTTAAATTCAGAAACAGACAACAGATCTCTCTCTCTCGCTATATATATATTTAATGCAAATTTTATCTTTGTTTACTTTGTGATTTGCCTGCAAGATATTATTTTCTCAGATGTATATGCAATATTTATTTAGTAATTTTGTAAAATTAATGTTGATAACTGGCTTTTGCAGAGATGATTACAGTATGTGATAATAGCAGTTTCTTCAGTTTAAACTGAGATAATGGCAAGTCTGTTTCTTTCAAAATATCTTATATAAAAAGATCTAAAGGATTTGGGATTGTAATTCATATATGCTTTCAATCAATATTCTGTAATGTTTATTTGAGTTGCTCTTTGGGATGCAAACTGAAAATGAATGCAAACATAGTGGAAATGAATGGTCATCATAAAGTAGGCATTTCCTTTCAAAAGGACATAACATTTTAGGAGGCTAAAATTCAGTGACATTTAATCTCGTTAGGCCAAATTTTGAGAGAGTTTTATAGATGCACACAGAAATATACAGAGACTTGAATATTTGTATGGAATCCCATCGGGCTAAAAAAAAAAAAAAGTGTAATTTATATTTTTTCCCCATTAGTAGTGAAGACTTTACCTTGCTATTCACATGTTCACACCCATTATATACATTGCAAGTCTTTACCTCAACTGGGGCCTGAGTAATTAACTGAAAGATTTCCTGAGGGTGGAATAGTTTCCAAAATCATCTCTGCTGTGGGAAACAGACATTATCTTTCAGGTTCAGTACTAATATGCTGGAACGTACAAGTGGCCTGTACTTCAGGTTTTCCCCAGCATATTTCTCAGCAATGTCAGTCTTTAAAGTAATGGTACATATGATGAGATTTGCCTATTTATGATAATTTTACTTAAATTTTACTATAAAATTTTATTATTATTATTTTTATTGTAATTCAGAATTTGATTATCTGAAATGCATTATTTATTGCAAAATGAAGAATACTCCTTTGCTTCCAAAACTACACAATGACTTATAGCTTCATCTAGGCTAGAGAGGACCTTCAAGATCACCAAATCCAACCATTAATCTGACCTACTGAGTCCCATCACTAATCCCTGTCCCTTAGTGCCACATCCGCAGGTCTCTTAAATAACTCCAGGACTGGGGACTTCACCACTGCCCTGGGCAGCCCATTCCAATGCTTGACCATCCTCTCCATGAAGAAATTCTTCCAAATGTCCAACCTAAACCTCCTCAGGCACAAGTTGAGACTGTTAAACTTGAGATTTCTGTAGTTCCCAAATGGCACTAGCTGCCTATGTAAAGACAGGTGAATTGAAACATTTGGATTAATGAAAAAAAATAAAGACACTTTCTTTTTTTTTAGAGAAATATACGAGAAACAAAATCAGGTAAAACATAGTTAATTTCTAACAGATATTTTATTCTTATTATTCTTTTATTCTCTATAGTGTGTTTTTTTTTTTTTTTTTTTCTATTCTTCTTATTCATATTTAGTCTTCATTTATACTCTTAACATAAGCCTCTGGAAAATAATTAAGCTCTTACCCTTTAAATACATCAAAAGGAAGCCTTAGACTCAGATGTTATATGCACAGTAGTCACAGCCTTATTGCCTTGTCCAAAGTCAGCAAGCAGACTTATAGCTGTTGCTATTCCCTAATCAGAGAACTGCTTGGGGAGAAGATATGTGGGAAACTGATGGGAACTCATCTGGAATCCTCGGAAACCTGCCCTAGCAGTACTACCTAGTCAGTTCAGTTGATGTATTTGATCCCCAGACATATTAAAAGGGTTGGATAGACTCCAGTAGACTCCAATGGGCTTACATTAGGTAATTATAAGATTGCTAGAGGACTGGAAATTGATGGGCTTTTGCCTTAAGTAAAAGTTCTTTTGAAATCAATGTAAAATGATACGGGGGAATCTTAGCAGATATTCATCTTAGTGACATATGTGTGGTTTCCTCTAAGTACCACCATTGCTGAATGTTAAGGAGTGATGTACTCAAAGTTTAATTAAATATTTCATTCTAATTGTGTGGGCTTAGAAGTTTTGCTGTGCAGAGGTGCTGGGGAGCAGGTATGAGCACAGGAATGCAGCTGTCTGTGCACAGCGATACACTCATTGACTCTTCAATGGACTAGAATAATTATTTTAATTAAAATCACCATTTCTTGGTATTACATTTCACAAACATAATTTTCTTTGTATTGACAAATTGATTTTATAACAGACAAATGTAGATGTCAGTCACTTCTATTACTTTGTAAACATGAAAAAATTACAATCCCAAAGCAAGTCTCAGTGTTCTCTCCTCCATGAATGCTGTGTTAGTATCCAGATTCCTCACCTCTCTGTGTCTGAAGCCATGAATCAGTGCAGACTTCCCCATGGCCAGTTGGGAATAGCTTACAACATGTAAATTATATGTTAGAAACAATTATCCACTCTTCATTTTCCCTGCGGTGTTCTGAGCCTTTGCACTTAAATGTATGAACTGCCTTGTTGAACTCAGTGAGTCTACAAGCAAAAGCTTTAGGATTGAGCCATTTGTAATAAATTTGGCCTTCAGGGCTTTCTCATTGATTTATTTCCGTTTATAACGTACTGTAAGTTGGGTAATATGTAAAACACTTCTGATGTAATACTAAAAGAAGAAATTGTGGTTTTGGACTCTTAGTGGCTAGAAATTTTCAGATTCAGAAATAAATATACTGAAGTCACAGTCAATCCAAAAAGTAATCCCGTAGGAACATTTGTTTTCTGGCCAAGCATTGTAGTCTTTCTATACGCAAGCTTTGTGTTCACATTTAGAGTTTCCCCAATGGACAATAATTTCTAACAAGACAGATTTTTATTTCTATCTTTTATAGACTCTCTAGCTCTCTGAGGAATGCTATGAAGATGCTTTACTGGATAAAAGGTTAAGTCATGAACCAGCATTGGCTTATTCAAATGGTTTTGCCCATAGTTGTCTGCCATATATAAATACATTGTATAGAGCACAGAGTAAATACAATATCATATCATATGTGCTGACTGTAAGGAATCAGTGTTGACATTTGTGCATGCTTATTTCTATAAGGAAGTGCTTTAGCTATTGCTTTTGTCTCCTATTAGTTCCCTTTCCTTTTTGCCAAGAAGCGGGTTTTTTTCAAATGAATCACTAATTTTTATTTTTTTCCAACACGATTATTTTGTTTAGCTAAATTTTGAGGCCCTTTTAATAATCTGGAAGGAAATCTTGGCAAGAAACAAAACAGATCCTGAATTAGTTTTCTGAGTCCGTTTTTACACCCCTTTAAAAAGACCAAGGGAACATTTCAAAGGAGTTCAAAGAGAGGGAGTAGAACATTTGGTGCAGATGTGACTTTATGACATGTGACTGGAAATGAATGGTAATGCAAAATGTATATTTTGATTATCAAATGTAAACAGCTTTGTTTCTTACTGTTTTTAAGGGTGTTTTGTTTTGGTTTTTGTGTGTTTTTTGTTTGTTTGTTTGTTTGTTTGTTTGATTTTTGTTTTTTCTCCTTGATTTATTTCATGGCACATATTGTCTGCATTTCAGCAGCTGGATTAACTCTAGGCTTTGGATTATTTAGTTTTTCATGTGACCTTAAATCTGTGATGACTTTTACATTGATTATATGCTTCACTACAGTACTCATTCTGTTGCAAGTATTCTTCATAGGTTATGTAATATTTATAGATTATAATAGCAAGTAGCTATTACAATGCAGTTGGATGTCTTGCATATTTGTGTCTTGGGTATATATTTAAGAAAAACTGAGCTGATGCTACAGCTTTGGGGCTTTAAAAAATCTGTCATCTGTTGCTCTGCCTATACCAATTCCATGAGATCTTTGCCAAATCTGCTTATCTTTTGGTTAACTTGAGATCAAAAGTTTGTGGGTAAGACTGTCACTATGTCATACAATACTGATAATTTTTTGTAAGTATCCAGGCCAAAGAATAACAGACCAATACTGAACCTTATCTTCTGAATTATACGTCCCTTCCTCTTTACTCAGCTTTTGGCAATCAATGGCTTAGGGATTTCCTGAGCTAGAGGCAGCATCTGGACCATCATATTTTAATAGCCACTGGTGGACCCTTCCTCAATGAATTTGTCTAGTCTCTTTTTTAACTCCATTTACACTCTTGGCCTTAGCAACATCCTGTGGCAATGAGTTCCAAGATGTAATTATGTGTTGTGTGAAAAAGTACTTCCTTTTGTTGGTTCTTAAATACTTGTTATGGGCAAAGTGCGTTCTCCACTGAGTGATATAACACATTTCTTTACTGCTCTGGGAAGCAATCACACTCGGGACAATAGGTGTTCCCAGCAGTAGGCCAATGTGGTAATATGTGGACATAAGTAAGAAGAGAGACAGGAGGAAAGAGAAGTGTGCAGTGGCCCCAAGTTTATTTGACTTTGTTCTGTCATGAGTCTATATGTAAGAACATTATGCACTTAAATAGGAACTGCACTGCTGGGTCATTTATTGATGATGTTTAACAAAGTGGACAAGTGTTTATGGTAGGCTCTTCCTCTTCCCTTACTTTGCAAATGAACTAAAATATAAACTGAAATTTACCATGCATGGTTAAATGCAAGTTTCCATTGCTCTGTATTTAACAATGTACAGTTAATATATCGTACACTAAACACTAGTGTTTGCAACACAGTAATGCTGTGTAACCCACATAAAGTACTTCACATGTCACAAACTCGGTGGTCATTTTTTTCTAGTGAAGAGCTCAGAACTAGCAGCTGCATCAGGCTGTGTTCCTGAGCACTAGGATCGATACTTTTGTTATTAACAAGGTTTCAATTAGTAAAAAAAGTCTTGTGTCCCCCCCCCCCCCCCCCCCCCAGGATATGCTAATTTAATTAGAATTTTGATTGCTTCAAACTTAGGCTTTTTACTTATTCAGCAAAATAAGGTTATAGGGAATAATAAAGAAATTAGTTCCTGAAGAGTAGGAAAAAAAATAGCAGCTAGATCCTCTTGTTCTTGCAGCAATATTCCAAAAGAAGACTAGAACAAATAAAGGCTTTTGTGTTTGTTGTTGATGTTGTTGTTGTTTTTCCTGTAACATAGTGAGTTAATTTTGAATTACATTGTGTTGTTTGTTCTTTGGGCTTATATTTACAGAGCAATCCTAGAATCTTTTAGAGAATTATTCAAGAACTGTTGTCATTGCAGAAGTAGAAGAAGGTCATTCATTTCACCTGGGTTTTGACTAGAAGACCAAATCAAAATTGTTACAGGGTCATAACTGATTGCAGTGTGATGTGCTCTCCTCTTTCATTTTTCACTATATTGAACACTTATTTTACCAATGAATACAGGCAAAATGTGACAACAGAAACATCCTACTTACCTGTAAAAGAAAAACTAGCTTATGCTTTACATGATGGTGACAAAGATGGTGTCACTAACCTATGAAAGTTTATTGAAATAAAGCCATTAAAAGGCAATATGTAGTCTATATCAATAGATTATCTAATTGGGTGGACTTGTGGCTCCTTCTGTGTTGTCAAATTATAAATGCCTGACTCAAGTACCTAAGTTGAACGGCAATCTCTGTGAGACAGAAAGAGAAAGAAGGGTATTTAAAGAGTAGCTTAAATTTGATTCTTTCATCAAATAAAGACACTGATACAGGAGGGTGTCCTGGTTTCAGTTAGAACAGAGTTAATTTTCTTCCTAGTAGCTGGTAGAATGCTGTGTTTTGGCTTTGGATGAGAAGAGTGCTGATAACACCCCGATGTTTTAATTGTTGCAGAGCAGTGCTTATACTAAGCCATGGACATCTCAGCTTCTTGCTCTGTCCTGCCAACGGGCAGGCTGGGGGTGCAGTAAGAGCTGGGAGGGGACAGACCCGGGACAGGTGACCCAAACTAGTCAAAGGGGTATTCCATACCATCTGACATCATGCTAAACAATATATAGGGGTGGCTAGCCGGGGGGAGGGGGCTGGACTGCTCGGGGTTAGGCTGGGCATCGGTCAGCGGGTGGTGAGCAATTGCATTGTGCATCACTTGTTTGTACACATTATTAGTAGTAGTACTATTATCATCATTGTACTATTATTATTATTGTTATTATGATTATTGTTATTACTATTTTCCTGTCTTATTAAACTGTCTTTATCTCAACTCATGGGCTTCACTTTCCATTTCTCTCCCCCATCCCAGAGAGGGAGGGGGGAGGGTGAGCGAACGGCTGCGTGGTGTTTAGCTGCCAGCCGGGTTAAACCACAACATAGGGAATTCATGGCTCTAATTCAGAATTGCCCTTTGAAGGTGCCTGTGTCTCTCTATTAGCTGTGTACATATATTAGTTAAGACAAAGGTACTTGCTTGAAGTTTGGTGATGTGAATTTCCTCCCTGCATGCCTCCCTTCAAGGAAGTGTTGTGAACTCTTTTGCAGGTGGTAAGGGAATTCAGAATAGTGTAGAAGTGAAAACAAGGGAAATTACAGCATTCATGTGGACTGTTGGAGTCAGTCAACAAGGAATTTCACTTCATTCTAGATGTTTTTCAAGCACTTAATCCAACTGCCATGATTTATGCAAACTTGGGAGGTCAGAACGTAAGAGTTTCAGTCCATACTAGTTAACTTAAATTTCACATGTAAAATCATTTCTAGTGAAATGTTCTCCTTTTCAGCTTCATAGGAGAATAGTAGTTTTATTGCTGGAAGGCATTCATCAATAAAGTCATCTGTTTACAAGTGACAAGCATTAGGGGCCCTAGAAACATGCTTACAAATCTTTTCCTTTAAATTGTACTGGTCAGAGGTATCAGGTAGATAAACAAGAACTCATCACATTGTAATCCTTAAATAGTTTAAAATTTAATGGAAAAGTAACAGTCTTTTTTAGTGTTATATTGTGTCTTCTCTCTTGAATATCTGATTTATGAAATAAGTATTAAATAAAGACTTTTTACATTAGTTTGGAAATGTTACATTGGTTGATCTAAATGGAAATTGCTGAGTATTGTTCTCTAGAACCACCACTGCATGCTAGGGAAGATGACGGCAATTACTTTGGTATAAGCCCTAATTAACAATGCAGCTGTCTACTATAAAACGAAGCTTTAGGCAGAATCTCAAGGGTACCTACCTCTTTTCCAGCATCTCCATTTGGGAGCTGGGACTGGATTTAGGACTGGGTTAATAATATTCCCAGCTTTTGTTTCTTTGACCTGGGCTCCTCATATGTTCTTCACAATCAGTGGAATTGCATTGAATTTCCACACAATGCTTGCTACATGCACCTTGCTTTTTCAAGCTCTGTTAACAGATGCTTATTTCCCTGTTTGGAAAATAACCTAGGTGAAAAATAAATATTACAATGCACATTATCCCTTTAAAACCAAATCTATGAACAAGTTAGCTCCTTCTTGTATGAAAACAGAAGCGAGGCTTCCCTGGAGGCTTGATAGATTTCTGATTGCATGTCTGAAGGCGAAAATGTATCCAAAACCCCTTGAAAATATTGTAGCATAGAAAGAACGGCATGTATAACTGAAACTTTAAAAATATTTTTTTATTTATTTTTATTTATTTGTTTATTTTAATTATCAAGAAGACCTTACATTAGAAAGTAAAGAAGGAGAAAAACAGAATTTATTGGAAAATATTCGTAAGTGCTCAGGACAGACTTAAAACTTCTAACCATATGGGCAACATATGTATACACTAGCTGAAAACAAGATGTATTTTCCACTGTTCAGGCACATAGAATGTACTCATTAAATGCATTTTATATTGACAGTTATATGACAAATTTCCTCATGTTGATGAAACACATTTATTTATTAACTAAACTAAGCAGGTAAAATCAGCACTTCCAGTAGCAAAACTTGAGATGGTATCCCATATGACTCACTTTCTGAGCCCAGTTTTTTAATAATTGAATGATGTGAGGGAGAAACACAGTAAGCAAAAAAAAAAAAAAAAAAAAAAAAAAAAAAAAAAAAAAAGTTTATTAATATTTGATGAAAACAACAATGAACATGTGTTTTGAAAATTCCAGTTTTATTATCATTATTATTATTAATTAGTTTTATATAGTGGAGATCTTTTTGTGTAGCTTGTTTAGATTTTTTTTTAAAAGTATATGTTAATTTTTTGTAACATTAGGTTGCATCACAACCTTAACAATGGTTCTTGGTATATTACTGCTGGAATGGACTACCTCTGAAGGGAAGAGTTTTTTCACATGACCTAGAACTATTTTAAGCAGAGATATTCTTTCTGTCTCTGCTGAGGCCTCATCCATGGGGTCTGTTGCAGCATCCCTAGACTGACTGGTACTCCGTCAAATGACTCCCAAGGAGCAAGGGCACTTGTTTGGTCAGCACTGAAGGCATGTCAGGAGCAAGACAGTTTGTAAACCACATGGGTAACCTGGAGAATAAAAATCCACAACAAAACTGTGAGTGACCCAAAACAAATGGTGTACACAGCTCTGTATGTACTGCTGTGGGGAGGAGGTCAGCCACTGTATCAAAAACATCCATTACTCATATAGCTTCTCTTTTACGTATTTAAACATTTTCAAACTTGCTGCTAGTAGCTGAGCACTTCAGCTGATGGTGAGATTTTAATCTTCTGAACTGTTTACTTTTTGGGGTGCACTCCTCCAACCACAAGAACATTTCACAGCTGAAGTAGATTTAAGTACCTGAAATATTTTTTTCTTCCTATAGCCATGATCGTCTACTTTCAGGTTACACCTATTTCTCAGAGATTTTGGAAAACAGGTATGTATACACTTTCGAAATAAGAAGGCCACCATTTACCATAAAAGCAGTTTCAGAAGGAGGTTTGTCTCACTTCTTTATAGATTCTCAGATGGCTGTGCCTATCTTGTTCCATAAGAATTAGAGTGATGTACACTCCTAAATTTAAGTACACATTCATGATTTTAGTTTCAAAAGCTAAGACCAATAAATGTGGGCTACAATTTTCCATTGCTTTCTCAAGTGGATGAAGAGTTTTTTGACTTTTTTTTTTTTTTTTTTTTTGGTAGAAAAGGTATATTTTAGGTGGACCTGAAATAACCAGAAAGTAACACAATCTCAGAAAGATCAATACAACCTGTGCTTGTGGAATATGCTATAACTCAGGATAACATACCGTCACACTGAGCAGTGATCCCCAAAAGAAAGAGCAAGAATTCTGTTTTCACCTTGAATAGGACACTGATACAGGACAAAGTGAAAATTTGTGCCAAGCACAGCTGTAGTGTAGGTGAGTGAAGCTGACAAAAGTTGGTGAGAGACATGAATCTGAAATTGCACCAAAACAGAGATGTGATAAGGAGGATTAATTCTGGATTAAATAAAATTTATTTAAAGCAGGATCAAGCTGGTGACTAAGATGGGACCATTGGATGAGACAATCAGGAAGTTTTCCAGCCATCACTGTAGAAAGCAAACTGGAAGAGATTTTGGATCCACACTGAATATCTGATGACAAACAAGTCCGTGCTCCTTATAGATAAAGATCGCAGGATATATAACAGGGTGTTTATGTCTGATGATGATGAAACTACAGTTCCTGGAACAAGCATTTGTTTGGATTTTTCTTCATGGGGAAGGTTGTCGTTCTCATTCCTAAGTCCAAAGACTCATTTCAGTTTTCTTTCACACTGAAAGACCAAGGCTAAAACCAGTTCGCTGCACAGAGATGAAGAAAGGAATTTCTATGAGAAATAGTTTTAAATATTATGGAGGTGTGGTAAAGACTCAGAAGATTTTTAGGCTTAAACCTCTGTTTCTAGGACTGTGAAACATACTACCACCATGGAAAGCTTATGTCAGTGTAGCTTAGCTGTTAGCTGTATGAGACCTATGTAGCAGTTAGCTATATTAGATCTATATATCTTAGAGTATAATCTAAGAAATGTGTTCAGGTATATATATATAAGGAGATTGTTAGGGTTTCACATATGCCTTGTTTTCTGTTGAACACTGCTAGACACCTTTCTTTGACAGTTTTTAGAGATGACAAGGGTTAGTAAAAGATTGAATATATTCAGGTGAACCCCTATTGACTTCCTGACTTGCAGCTGAACATTAGCGCTCTTTTAGTACAGGCCTTTGCTTTAAGAATCCTTTTCCATTTGACTGTTCTAGAAATTCTAATATGAAGTGCCCACAAGACAATTGCTCATATAAATCTGAAATCTCAACTTAAGTGAGTAGATTAAGTACTACCGAAAACTGCTCTTGAAAAAGCGAAGATGAAATTAAAATTCTACCCTGTTGAAAAGAAGGTCTCTGCTGAGAATGTCAGATGAAGGGTCAGGCCTGCACACAGGAGCAATTGGATTTTCTGGTTCGTCTCATTTCCAGTAATAGGTTAATCAGTACAGTCTTACAGGTAAACTACTCATAAGCAGCAGTGATCTAACAATCCCTATGAAACAGTTATCTCAGCCATTTTTAAGAATACATTGCCATCTGGTGTACAAATTTTTGAATTCCTTTGCCTTTACTATTTGAAATATAATGTCCTTAAGCAGAAAAATCTCCCATCATTTGAAACTTACTTCCTGGAATCAACATACTGATCTCAATGAATTAAAACTTATTGTACCTTTCAATGACAACTGTGTCATAAAAGATTTCTGAACCTTTGTGAATTTATGCAGTGGAAATAATAAATTTAAATTGTTATAGAGACTAGTTATATGTCGGGACTATTAGTTCCCATATGACTTAAATTTCTCTCCTATTTTACCTAGGATTTAAGAGAGGAAAGTAATCATAATCCTACAAAAATAAACTGTGCTCATATCAGTAGGATATGCATTGCACTGAGTTGCAGTGTTGTTACTGGTGGTATCTTGTGGAAAGGGAAGTTTGAAAACAGAGGGACAGATCTTCAGCCCATGTTTTACAGATTTTAGATAATTTTTCATTGATTCTCCACTGATTAAGGGTTTGATTCTTAATTTATAGTTTGATTAAGGTGCATCCATGTCCAAAAGTGGTGTGGTTAACAGCAGTCTTTGAGTAGTTTCATTTAGTCTCATATCTCACAAAATCATCTCTGAGTCTTTGGTAGCTCTTTAGAATACATATTTGCCTGTTACATAAAAGGTTGATCAAGGTTAATCCATCTTATTATGAAAGCTGGTAAAACTGGCTCCTCAAATATTATATTTATGACAAGGTAGGCATCATACAGCAATTTTTCTACTAGAAATACAGGCAACCAGAAAAACAATATATATATATTTTTTTCATGGTGTCTCTCTTTACTGTAAAGTACAAAAAAAAAAAATAATTAAATAAATTGTGAGTGCCTTACAAATAAAGAGAAACAACAACCTCAAGCCCAGTCCATGACCTACCCCCAAATGATTACACTGAGTCTGATGAGAGATGAAACAGTTCCTGTTTCATATTTAATTGTGGGATCAGTTTGGAACTTTTATGTAAAAAAACAAATAAACAAACAAAAAACCCAACAACTAGAGAGGTTTGAAAAAGTTGTGTTTCTTTTTCTTTTTCTTTTTTTTTTTTTTTTCCAATTAATTATATTTTTAGTAAATTTTAAAGAAATTGATAGAGTGATTTTCTGATTATCACAGTAGACTTGCTACCCTGTGCCTTTACAGAGTCTAGCACAATGGGATTCAGCTATCTTTGGTCGTGAAAGACTGCCATGCTAATAAACATGTTTAATACTAATCTTATCTTAGTTTTTTGAAGACCTCCTTTTCTCTTCTCATGGAATCTGAGGAACAAACACATGAGGTTACTGGGTCAGGCTCTAGTCCTTCTAACAATGAACTTTGATTTGTTTAATTTATCTGTCAGGATTTGTTTGGCTTTACATAATTACTTCCAGGCTTATCTGTGATAACTTAATGGCTTACTTTTGTTGTGACCTTTTTGGTAAGGTTATATATAAAAAAAAATCACTGATTGCTTAAGAGGATGTGGGCTGTATTATAAAAGACATTTGTTTGATTAAATGGCAATTAAAGAGAGAATGTAATTAAAAATACAGTTATGCCTAGCTCTTGTTCACTATGACTCCTGTGGAACTTAAAGGTCAGTCTATGCTATTGCTTATAGTGGTTATTAGTATTTATTACATGTATGCTAGACTAAGCACTGCACAAATAAAAAACTACAAAATGGCTCTTGCTTTCCCTTTCAAAAAATTTATTGTCTCAAATACAGTTATAGTGAATTGCATTTTAAGCCTCTTCCCATTTTTCATCCTGAAGTTGCTCACTGCAGTCAGGTTGAAACTTGCAGTAGAAAGGTAACCGCTAAGAAGCCAGTAATTTTCAACAAAAAGAAATATTTTAGCACATATCTCAGAAAACTAGAGCTGCTTTGATTTTTCTAAATTGTGCTTGGAGATGATTAGTGTTTCAAGGGAAGCTTGTCACTGCTGTGTACGAAGATATAAAGATACAATTGCACAAGTGTGGGAAGACAGTGAGTGTTTGCACCTCCTAATGAAAGAAAGCAATGAAAGAGGGAAGACTCCTTAGGTCCCCATCTCTCCAAGACAACTTTTCTCTATTAAACTAAATTTTGCACCCTATTGGTGGTGAGTCAGGAAAACTCAAAAAAGAAAACATGATATAAGTTAGAGTTGTTTAATTATAAGTTTAAGTTAAAACAAAACAAAACAAACAAACAAAAAACTAAAACTGTCTGGTTAGTCAAGAGAATCAAGAAACAATGTCAATTTTATGATTTTGTACAGAACTTTATTTCTGCTTCCTCATCAGGATGATTTGCAACATTATCTCTAATTTTGTGATTCACACTATAATTTTTAAATAAAATGGCAATCTGTGGTTTTCCAACATAACTGTGTAATCACAGTGACCTAATCAAGGGATAAATTGATGCATTTTGTTTTCTCACTGAACTGCTTTTTCATCTGGAACAGAATCTAAGACAGGAAGTCATGAAGTCTTGATTTCTGTTGCCACCCTTTTCTTGTTGGTCAATTATAATCCATTTTCAAAGTATTATGAAGCTTCACAGCATGAGAAGTGGTTTCAACACCTACGTTTTACAATGATCTTGGAGGCACAGAAAATTGAAAAGACATGTCCATAAAGCATCTTGTTGCATAAATGGAAATAACTTCAAGATCATTGAATATATATTGTTTTATTCTTTAAAAATAAAAGAAAAAGGTACTGTAATGTTATCCTGCATAGTTTTCAGGGGGAAAGAAGCTTCTTATCTAGTCACCTCATTATGTTATCTGTGTGCAGTGGCTATTTGCTTGTCTGGCAAAGATTTGTAATCAGTTTTGAATGGCAAGGTAGTTCAGCTTATTTGTGTTTGGATTTTCAAGCAAATAAAATTCTTCATGATAATAATAAAAAAAAGTAAAGAATACTGATTATTTTTTTCCTGTTGGCTTAGTGCTAAACTTTAATTCCCTTTTGTGCTTTGCTAGTAGAGTTAGCTATAAATTCATCTTGGTCTATATTTTTAAGAACTTTAATATTGCAGCTCTGGTCCCAATCTGCTTTGCTTGTGCCAGATCTAGATCTCTCCTCATCTATATTTCTTTTTCTGGAGTTAAAATCCTAATTCAGGCCAGCTGCTTAGGTAGCTAAAGTCTAGCTTTTTTTTTTTCAGCCAGTGAAAAATAGCAAATAATAATAAACACTCACTGTGGATGTCGAAGATCGGTGGTTCAGTTTCTGCTCTAAATCAAGCATGAGTTGTACCAGCTGTAGCAGGTATTCACATGCCAGATGAATCTCCCAAATATTTCTGTGCTGACCTTTGGCTGTAAGTATGCTCTGAACAAGCCTGTAGGTTTGAGCTTCACTAACAAATTAGGTGTTTTCTATAACATTACATCTGTAAATGACAGTAAGTGTAAATTGCTTGAGAAGCTCCCTAGTGGAAAGCGTACCTTCCTGGGTGACTCAGCAGGACAGCAGCTTTGAGACCAGAGCTAATGCAACTTTGGCTATCCCTTCCTTCCTCTCCCCCTCATCTTCTGTTAGGAGAACTACATAATGTGAGGTTCAGATGTAAATACAGAACAGTTTGTTTCATCTCTTCTTTCCATTTGGAGATTTGACATGCAGGGCAGATAATACTCATCTGAATGCTAACTGCTAGCTTTCGATGACAACCAAAGCCATCTTCTGGTGTGCTTCCAGTGAATCTGCCTGCCCTCAGCTGTACCTGGTTACCTGAAACAGGATTGTTCCTGGAAGGATCACCTGTGGTGCATATAGGGATGTAAAGACAAAAGACCAGAAAGGACAGTTTCAGGTGTTTTCCTTCTCTTTCATGATTAGAGAGTTCACCAGATGGTCAGAAGAGAGGGTTGGATCACTCCTTTCATACCCAAGACAGAAATATTTTATCACCCAGTAGAACTGAGTTCAATGAGAGTATTTGTTTTTCTTATTTTTTGTTTTTACTTTTTTTTTTTCTACATTTCTTTGCCTAGATTTAGTATAAATGCTTAGACCGTTATGGCCCTTGAAAAACAGTGGGCTTGAGATAGGAACAATATATCTTCCCCCAATGCCTATAATTACTAGGGATCCTAGTGGAGGGAAAGCAAAATAACAATTCATAGTTAACCTTACATTAAGTAATGACTAATTAGAACCCAGATGCATTTTAATCAACTCCTCTGTGCCCCACGGTGTGTTGTATGTGGGTGTCCAGAATTTGTCAGCAGGGGACTGTGAGGCAGCCTCTGTGAGGCTGGGACTGCCCTGTGCTAGTCACAGCCAGCTCCAAGGGCCTCACCACAGGGCATGTCTAGGCCCAGCAGCTGAGACAGCAGTGCCTTGGGGGAATGTATTTAAGGAAGGGTAAAAACACAGAGTGAGGCACAAGGGGAGAGAGAGGATGAGAAAACTGAGTGGGAACGAGAGGGAACAGGAAGGTCAGAAGAGTAGGACACGCTCCATGGTGGACCAGGCACATCCCCAGAGGTACTGTAGGACCCTTGCTGAAGAAGAGGAAAAATTAGAGAAGGAGGGAGTCACAGAGATAAACTGCTGTGCATTGACCCTGACCCACCAACCACCCATTGCCTCAAAGAAGGCACAGGCACTTCTGTGCTGTGTCTGTTTGGATTTAGGACGTAATTTCATTTACTGCGACTGTGGAAACATGGACAAACACTACTGGAGCTCACTGTAGTCCTGCCACTTTCCTCCAATGAAAGTACTCAATACAGCTTTTCAGGCTTTTGAGGTATGCTTCAAGGTCAGGATTGTGACTGTTTCTGTAAATACACTAATATATTGCTTCTTAGGTCAGACAATTCCAATGTATTTACGTGAGGTATTGAATTACTTTGAAGCCCAAGAAGAAAAGTAATGATCTTTGATGCCTTATGGTTTTATTTGGACTAAGTACTGTAAGATATTCCCCGCATTATATACTGGAGTAAATGCATTTTAAATTGGGTGTTCTGATTGTAATAATCTACAAGCAGGTATTTGAACGCACTCATCATTATGTGGAAGAAGTTTGTGAGACATTTTGCCCACTAGATGGCAGAAGATACTTTGGGCCAGAATATCCAGTAACTCAAAAAAATTATTGGATTTAAATCCTCTTTTTAAAGAGGATTTAAAACATTGCAGAGTTTTTTACAAATATACATAATCATATACTAGCCAGGTACCTTTGAATATGTAGGCCCACTCTCTCTGAATTATTGCAAATAAATGTTAAAACTTAATCATAAAAGTTTGACTACAAAATTCTCTTTGATGCGGCATCAAAACCACACATGGGTCATAGAAATTTCAATATGAAATAAATACATAGAAGACTGAACCAAAACAAGTTGAAAAAGTGCAAATAATTCAAAGCAAGTACTATCACTAGAGTGTTTCCATTATAAAGTGTATCTTGTTTTGATACTGTATATATAGTATAGTATACTATATGTATTTTAAATCCTTTATATTAAGTAGCATACTAAGTTGTTGTATGGAAAACTTTTTACCCAATAATTGTTTTCACTAACATCTTCATGGACATTCAATTCAATGTGGCTATAGTACAATACCGTGACAGAGCAGTAGTTCTTGTTTTGCCAGCTCTTCCTAGAGCATATGCAGTTCCAGCAGCTGGAATCTTCACTGAATAATGCAGCAAATATGCACTGCACATATACATAGAAATCCCCCTCCCTCTAGTGTACACACATGTATGTAAATATGTATCTATGCTTTGATTTATTTTTCCCAAAGCGCTTCTCTGACTGTCAGACAAACACTGCAGTTGCTAATGCCATTGTTTACTGTGGATGTTTTCCATACAAGTTTGGCGTCAATAACATCTGCTGGCTGGAAACATTGGAGAAACACAGCTACCTCTCAGGTGGAGGGTGATATAATACGTTCTGAAGTATTCAGTGGATAGCAAAAAGGTGTCAAAAGACTTTAACTCCCTTAATTTACCCTGTTGTTTTATATCTACAGAACAGCTACTGAGCATCAGTAGAAAGTTTCCAAACAAAACACTTGGAGTTCAGTTAGTTTGCCTTAATTAGCTTATACTCACTGAACTTGTTCTGGTGACTTTAAATGTTTTCTTGATGTTATGTAAACCGTGCATTACAGAGACTAATAGAATCACCCGTGCTTTTCATATTGCCAGTCCTAAACCCCATTTTCCAGCTCCTTATGATTTTCTGAACTGTAACACTTCTTCAGGGCAGTGCTTTATATCCTGGCTCTGCCTCAGGCTGAACTTTGTGGAAATTTTTGGCTGAGAAGGTTCAGTCACTTCCAAGAAAGCCTAGGGAAAATGAGTTAGTTATTCCATGTTTAAAAAAAAATCTGGGATCTTTTCTGTGAATGACTCTTGCTGTCTGATACGTTGAAGTTAGGGTTTGAAATTATGCTGTTAGGAATGGGTATGAAAAGGCAATTTAGAGTCAGAGTATGACCTTTGCTAGTCATGGGAAAATCTGTTACAGGCTTTTGCAAAATCACTCCTTGCACATAGGCAACATAACCTCACTTGGTTTTAGCAGCTAACATGACCAGAGAGCTTAGTTAGGCACTGCTTCTGCTGGCCAGAGAGGGCATGTATGGGACTATGGCCAGAGGCAGAGAGAAGCAGGCTGGACTCATCACTCTCTATTTCAGATGTCTGCATCTATTTTAGCTGCTGTGTGCTGCTACCAGTATAAGCTTTCTTAGGCACAATACATATTAATCTATTTTAAACCCTGAAGATAAAATGAGCTGTTGCCAGTGGGTGTAGTGGGGTAACTTATCTCAGATATACATATATATTTCTAAGCTAGATGTATCTGATCTGTTGACTCAAGTAAGAGAATAGGATATGCAGTTCTGGAGAAGGCAACCGGGGCTGGCTGGATGTCAACAGGGTGAATATTCTTAGCATAAATTAATTTCAGATACCCTTTCTTGCTTGACAAAGGAGACCTCCTAACAGTACGTGAAGTCACCTCCACAACTTTGGCATCACAAAATGTTCCCAGAGTGAAAATACTTTAATGCTATCCCCAAAATTCTAAGTTATTAACTTGTATAAGCACAAACAGATCACAAATGTTTTTTCAAGGGATACCTTTGTGTCTATAGTGTAGTTTGAGGAAGGCCATTGTATTACTTTACTGATAAGAGTGCTGATATAAGCAAGTTATTTTTTAACTTACTAGAGATCTCCCTTTATTTTGGATGTTGGCTTCTTTGCACTCCTTTCTTCATCCTTTTATTAAGCAGGAAATATAAACATTGTCAAACTTGTTTCCTTTATTTTAACTGATGTCTCTTCTCTTTTGTACAAGCAATGCTTTATGTTAACTCTATTTCTTAAATGAGCTCATCCTTGTCTTCTCAGCTAGCATTTTCGGGTCTACTCTTTCACAAATCGTATATCTCAAGAAACAATTACTATATCAATATCTTAAGAGCACTGTAGAAATCAGCTTGTCCTTAACAGTTAATAGAGACCAATTAAGCTAAATAAACATTTTATTCCAGAACTGGAAGAAGGTTCTCTGAACCGTATAATGCTTCTTCTCTCCACACTGCTTTAGGGAACTTTTTCCAGAGGTATTTGTAACACAGAATGGTATTGTAGTCTAATCAAAGCCTAAAAATATCCTTTCTTAGGTATGAAAAGTTCTTTTTTTTTTTTTTAATTATTTTATTTTATTTATACATAAAAAAGAACAATTTGGTTGAAATTACTGCCAAGATTATTTCTCTCTCTCTCTCTCTCTTTTTTTTTTTTTTTTTTCTATTGCTAAATAGAAACAGAGGGAAAATGTTAGACAAAGGAAGTGTTAATAGTTCCTTCTGTGAGCTGGCTTCTCCTGATGCCATTTCCAACTGATCTGAGACCTGCTAGAGCTCCATGCAATGCAGGTTAGGTCTTCTCTGACAGAAGGCAAAGGTAGCCAGTAATTCTGCTTTGTGGTTGTAGTTCTAAGGTTTTAATGCTCTCATGGATACCATATAAATATTCCAAGAAGACTTACAATTGAAACCAGTTTAAAAAATCAACTATGTCATTTGGGGGTAAATTTGGGTCTATATTCCCTTTGTTGTTGCTGTAAAAGATAACACAACACTCCTTTAAATATACGTTTCCTGTCTCCCATAAAAATCTTGGCTCTTAGTTTGCTTTTATGTTAGCAGAAGAGATTAGTTCCAAATGACATTAAGAATCAAAGAAGCTCAGCAAATTAAGGTGCCTTGAAAAATCTGTCACATAAATCCAATATAATGGATTGTTAGGTCCTGATAGCAAAACAAAACAAACAAAAACAACACCCTATGTCTGCTAAAATTTCAGTACGGTACTGGAATGGAGGTCAGAGCTTCCTCGATATGAAAAGGAATCCTGTTACGGGGATAAGTAATCAACCACCTGGGAGAATATAAAACTAAAATGAGAGGTGTCCACGGAGACGCAGCAGTGCTGCCAAGTTAAAGATTTAAATCCAAATAAAATATTACAGTAGTCTCAGGTGATAGCATCCATAGAAGTTTGGACCTCATTAGGGGAATTGAAAAGCTTAGAGCTGTTTCCAGTAATAACACTCAATTTAGTTGGTTAAATTAAAGCCAAACTAATCTCCTTTCCATGAAGTGTTTGAGCAAGTTGTAGAAAACTCCCCCATCAGGATTCTTGTAGGAGAGAGAAATCTCATATAAATAGCTCCGCACGACTGAACTCAAACTCTTTGCACCAACCTGGCAATTGCCTTTTACACTTTGGTGTGGTCATATCTCTCCACCTGTTAGCTAAATCTAAGACCTCACTGTTTCATCCTTCATCAGATCTTATTAAATCAAACTTCTGGAGAGTGTTTGGGTTCAAGAGTGTCAGCTTCACTCTCGTAAAGAAAGTGGTGAGTTCATGATTTCAACAGAAGCTGACGGAATTTGGTTTGAAGGAACTGCAGTAGAGTTTTCCTTTTCATGTGGCGTCCTCTGTGTTTTTTCATGTAGTCCTCAACTGCTTATAAAGATTCTTAGGAAACATTTAACTAGCCAGAGTTAAAACGAAGAGATGACTTTAAAGGAACTATTGAAGTAGGGAACAAAACATACATTCCATACATTACAAATCAGTACCGCACTGAAAATAAACCAAATTAAGCAAATGCTATACTTCTTTGTAATTCTGAACACAGAAAATTACTTTGTACAGTGTAATCCTTCAGCAAAGCTTTTTCTGCAAACAATGCTCACAACATGTCAGTCAAATTAGAAATTCCAGGTTTTATTGGTGATTAAACTTAATCAGTGTCCATCCCAGTCTTTGTCTAGCCAGCATTAAACAGCACTGTTTCCCTTCACTCTTTGTAGTTTTCCATGACACTTCTGAAACAACTCTCAGTGATACAGAAAATGTGTTTTCCAATTTTCCCTGGCATTCTGAATACACATATATAGCCAGACTGAATAAATTGTCTATGTTTAGACTTACTAAGGATTTTACTCTAGCTAAAATTAGAGTGCTACAGCAAATTGAGTTTGATATCATCATACTTTGAAAGTTGTGGACACCATGAAGGCAAATTTACCTCGTTTGGTATGCAGAGATTTGGTAAATGCATGGAAATAAATCTTGAAAAATATGACGTCTGTTGGCTTTTTTTTGCTACTTACTCTATTCTACAACTAGATTCAATAGATTACTTAAAGGAACAGGCCTCAGTGAATTTCAGCATGTGTTTAAAGGGCAGTGTATGCTGGAAGGCTTTGCTGAACTGGACATCTTGCCTGTGCATTATTTATTGTGCTTTTATTATGCTTTCTAAGTTTCTCATGCTTGTCCACCTTCGCTTTCACATCTTAGATAATTTCTAACTTTTAGAAAGTCAGACCATTAGGTCTTCAATCTCCAAAAGGACTATTCTTAGGCAAGTTATCCCTCCTACTTTTCATTCTACATGCACGTAGAATGGGGACTTCAGACTGGTTTAAGTTGCTGCTACTCTTCATGAGTCCACAGGTTCCACAGGCTGTGAAGTTTAGCTGGACTATGTTGCTAATGAGAGCAACGCTATTAATTTTAGGTTGCCCATCTTCAGCCTGACACATGAATCTTGCAGATACAGTCATGTAGTCACTGAATGGACGGTAGTGAATTCTGAAAAAAGCAGTTTATGCTTTAGTCAGAGATAGGCAGCTAAACTGTGGAATTCTGCTGTATGGGTTGAATTTAGCAGTGAAAGAAGCTGAAAGGCTCATTCCCATGCCATTGACGTTTCCTTGCTGACCTACCCAGGCAGAGCGTGACCAAGGCATTGTCAATAAGACTTGAAGTCTCAAGGAGATTTTCCATGTCTCTAAAATACGTGATTATAAATGACTTAGCTTGAAAAGTTGTAGAGAAGAATTAAATAAACAGCCACATTTAAAAGTAAAAATTAACAAAGAGGGGGAAAAATAGCTAGAAAGCTCAATGTTTTAGCTGACTTTCCATGCCAGATATACTTTTTTTTTTTTTTTTTTTTTTTTTTTGTAGTAGTAGAAACCATTTATGCTTTTCAATGTGCTTTTTGTTAAAGTAATCCATGTTACATAACAAAACCTTAAATACGTACGGATGCTCACATCGCACTGTTTTGCTGTTTTAGTGGTCTGTTGTTTAGCCAGTATACTCTTCCTTTCCACAAGTCTTTTTCCTTTGGCTTGTTAAACTCTTTTTCTCATTTACTAAGTCCACTGATAAAGAAATTGAAGTAGCATGAGGTAATTAAATAAATTTATTTTTCTAAAAAGCATTTGAGTCAAAGTCTTCTTTAGCATTAATTCTAGATAATAAATATTGCAATTAAACTGTACTCATTTAAAAAATATCTTATTAAGAGCCCAAGCTAGTGCTTCTGGTTGAGGAAAAAATCAGTGGAAGCTTTGTTGTTGAAAGGAATACACCCTTGGCCCAAATATTCACAAAATTATAATGTGCTTTCATTTTAGTACTCCTGAAATTGCTAATTGAAGAAATTAGATTACAGGCATGATCATGTCCTTAATACATACAGCGTTATTTGTGAAACTGTTTTTTCATTGAGGCTTTATTCCTATTGTTTAGGGTTTAGAGAGTTAGTGTTTGTTGTTGTTGTTTTTAATTTATTTTTATTTTTATTTTATTTTTTAATAACCGTGTATAGTTGTCTTAAACTGTGAGAGTCACTTTGGAATATAACACTGTTTATTTTATTGTGCTCTGTTTAGTTATTCTAAAAAAAAAAAAAAAAAGTTACAGACACATAATTGTAGCCATCTGTTGTGTTTTAAGTCCAATCTAGCCCAAAAGTCAAAAAAGTCATGGCAACAACTTATAAAAACAATGGCAATAATATGAGCTCACTATGGTTACTGGTGAACCTTTATTTCTTCCCTCAAATGAAGTAAGTTTCCTCAGAGAATTATTTTAATATTTGATTTATTTCTTTATTAAATTTGCCCACAGTATGACCAACATTTCTATCAAGATTGTCATATAGCTGTCTCCTTATAGTAAATCTGTATGTCTCCACAAAGGTGAATTCTGTTATTATACAAAACCAAACTCTAAGGGAAGCCCCACTGCTTGCCATATATTACTCTATCATGACCATCAAGTAGGATTAAGATTGTTTAAGAAAATTTATTAATGGAGCTAAATAAAATTTATCATATAATATATTTAACCCACATTCTGACAGATTTAAAAATCATTATTTATAGATATTAGATATTTGAAATGTGTATTTCGTTTATTATTTGTGTTATTACTGAGATATTTAGTAAATAGTTTGATCAATGAATTTAATCAAACTGTCAGTGACTTTTATGAGCGATTGATAATATTCAGTATTATCCTGTCTTCTAGATATATTCAGTTTGTAACCGTACCACAGTTATTTTAATGAGAAGTGATGCATTGTGTACACACAGATATTTGTAGTGTGAGCAATAAATGCTGCACCTGTGTTGAAAACAACCTCTAGATGTATCAGTTAAACTCAGTCAGATGGATGCTTTCTGCTACTGCAGATTGCTGTCACAGTGTATTTCATTTGTTCCCTCTCCTCCATACTTAAGGAAGAATCGCATACTGCAAATCCACCCACAACTTTTTACATAGTCATTCCCACACCTACCTCCTGCTAAACAGAAAAGGTGAAGAGCATTTGGGGAGCACTGCTGTCCTTTTAGTAGAATTGTACTACGTCACTGAATGCTAGTGCCTTGTACCTACCTGAGAATGGTGATGGTGCCTAGGACATGAAATGTGTGTTGGCCATACCCATTTCTCTCTTTTGACTATACAGATCTTAAGCTTACACGATTAGTAGTTTTGAGACTCATGCAGAACTTGTCATTAGGCAGAATGATATGAAGTTCCACCTTAGTCACCAGCAGGGAACTGGATTGTTTCTGTCAAACTGTATTTGACATTGTAATGGTGAAGTCAGGAGGAAACAGAGATCAGTTTCGAGTTGAAGTCACCTCTGTGAAATAAGAAGAGATGTAAGTAATGGGCAATGTGTGTCAACTGTTCTAGTTAGCTAGTAATCATGTAAATGAAATGGCAAGTATTTTATATTGCTGTAAAAGGGAGGTAAAATAGGCAATGCAAATGATGGTGTATGTGCAAACTTTACTCAGAAGTATGAATGTCATGTGAAAACCAACTGCTATTTTTTCACTTGTCATTTATTGGGCTAATTAAGATTGTGTGGGGGTGTCTTTGCTTTTACTCGGCTCTTTTGATAAATAAGTCTGCTGGGCATGAGAGTGAACTCACTCTCATTAGTATCTGCCTCATACTGCCATTAAGAATGACGATGGGGACTTGCTTTTACAAGTTATTGCTTACTTTCCTTTTTTTTCAGGGATGTAAAAAATATCCACTTTTAACCTAAAGATTATATAATAACAGAGTGATAGCAACTGCAAAGATTTGGGTCAAAATAACACTTTTTTTTTTTTTTTTTTTTTTTTTTTTGAGAAGCTTACACTGAGCAATTCTTTAGATGACCAGACTTCCCTTGCATTTTCTTGAGCTGCAATGAAAAACTTTCTATGCAATATCATCTTCTCATTTAGGAGTACTTGAAGTCCTTCCCTTTTTTGCTTCTGCTTTACCAGACTTCTGATTCTCTCTCATTTTAAGCATTTTTCCAAATATTTATCATTATTTCTAGTTTGTGTATGCATTTCTGCATATACAATGAAATGAGTGCAATCATTGTCTTTTAAGACTTAATCCCTGAAGTTATCTGGAACTGATGCATTCCCTTTATTACCTTTCATCAAATAACACAGTAAGTGAAAATCAATTTATTTTATATAATTTATAGTATTTCATTCTTTATTACTGCATTGTGTAAAATAAACTCAGGCTTTTGTGTTAATTCATTAGAAGCAGGTCAGTATGTAAAAGCAGGGCATGCCTGTGGTTCAGAAGGCAAAATGTGCATGTGGTTGGAAAAAAAGAAAATGTGCCAGACTCAAGCCTGCTCAGTAGCACTGTTGATAACCTCACTTGGTCATCACCCATTCACAGCTGGGAATATGTTATGCAACTACAAGGGTTTCTGATTGTTTTTAATACTCTGTCATCCATAGCAAGGAAAAGAAATAGTTTCAGAAAAAGGAAAGACCTTAGGATTTTCTTATCCATCTCGGGAAGCTGAAATGCTGATTACACCAATTTAAATATAAGTGGGATGGTTTAGGATGACTTAAAAGCAAAGTTGTTAAGTACATATATATATTAATACTCCTCTGAAGACCAGAGACTTCAGTTTCTAATCAGAGATCTCATCTGTTATACAGGTGGTTGTACAAACCGTTTGAAAAATATTAGTAGGATCAAAATATCACAGTTGTGTGCTATAGTGTTTGGAATTTCAGTTCACTATAAACCCCACTTTCCCATTTCATCTCTTTTTAGTCTCTGGTTAATATTAATACAGGCTAATGGTGCAGACATTCTGGGTGTGATGCAACAAGGCATAAAAGCATGGTCATAATCTGAAGTATTTGAGTCATCCTTTTAACTGATAAGCATATGATTAAGTGCTCTGCTGGAACTCTGCCAGAGTACATTTTACTGCTCACTAGAATGAGTTTGCTTGCACACTGTAATACACACCTTTAAATCCTAGTTGGGACTAGCCATCCCTATGCAGGATAGAGTTGGTACATTGTCGACTGGACTATTATCACATTCAACAGCCGGACAGTGTTCAAACCATCTGCCAGTGCCATACAAAGACAGGGATCCTGATCTGTGAGTGGATAAAGAAACCAGGCCAATTTCCACAGTTAGCATGAAGTAAAAATCTCCCACTGACTTAATTAGGTGCACTGCCTGACTACAGGCTGCATGATTTGGCCAACGTTTTCTATCATTCCACTGTTATGACAGAAGTCACCAGAATAATTCCAGCTGAGGAGTAATCATGCTCCACATTTCGTTTGGAGAACAAATGGAGGGCTGCAGCAGAACCTGCACACTGATTTACATTGGTAATGATACTACATAATCCTGTTGCTCAGCTCCTGGGGAGTCCTCAGATTTAATGACCCTTTTATTTACACAATGACATGAGAAAGAAAAGGTTTCCTGTTAGGCAAACAAAGTGAAGCTTTTGCTCTTAGCTCTTGTATATGTTGTATAGAAAATTCTGTGCAACAAATCCAAAAAAATAGTCTTTTATTTCCAATAGGAACCTTAATCTTTTATTCTACTTGATATATATATATATATGATATATGTTATTTGTTATTAATATCTGGTGGCAAAGATTTAGTTTCATTAGTGTCCTGTTTGCATATCATTCTTGAGAGACTGATACCTACATGTAATTCTGGTTTCTACCAAACACTCCCCATGGTATTTTTCATTATCTCTCTTCTGTTCTTGAATAGACTAAATCTTGACAATAACTCAAGTTCAAATTACAAGACACCTGAAGAAGAAAAGCTTTTGGTTTTCAAGGACTCCTGTGTATACAGCCCTTCTCTTGACCATAGAAGACAGAATTATCCTTTTTAATTTGATTTTCCTGCTACACCTTCTTTTGTAATTTTATTTCTGAAATGCATCTTCTTTTTCACATTTTTTTTGCTGTTTTAAAGAGGCCTTATTCACTTCCCTTCTATAGCAGAAAATAACAAGCTGCTGAGGTCAAATACACCCTCCAAGGAGATGGACTCTACTGGTTTCTGCTTTCACCTTTGTAGGTATCCTTTGCTGGGAATTAAAAAAAGGCCCCCAAACCAAAAACATGTGGAACTGATAAACATGATGTCAAGGCAATCAGTCTAGTCAGTTTGGATAAAGGAGTCAGATGATGGGGCTGGTGTTTTCTTTCTTTCTCATTGTCACACACAGCCTGTTCGCCCCTCTCATTTTGTGCGTGGTGCAATATACGCGAGGATCAAGAGGTGTTTTACCATATATCCAAGGGGAAAAAAAAAAAAATATTATAAAACTGAACCTAAAGTTCATGACGTTCTTCATCATCGGTCCTCAAATCTACTGTCTTTTCCAAATCCCCATGTTTGTACCCCACCCTCCTTCCTTGGTCTCACCTCCAGTCCTGCTCAGGCAGCACTGGGTGCATCCTCCCAGGACACCTTGGCTGTGGCTGTTACTGCCCTCCCACTACACCCCTGACTGGAACTGTCTGCGAGGTGACTCACTGCCATGTTTGAAATCTCACCTTAAAAGCTCCTCTCTCTTTCCCATGTTTAAATGCAGAGTGGGAGTCAGCCATCACTGTCATCCAGACAGTGATAGCACTGCATCAATTGTATTTTTCTGTTCTTTGGGACCTCACTGGACCCTGGCTGGTTGCAGGCATCCGAGGCTCAGACCCTCCAATCTTTCCAGTCATCCCTTAGATTATTGCTTGTTCACCAGTTTTTCAGCCTGAGCTTTATCACTGAAGCATACTTTCCAGCCTTTTTTCCTCACACGGTTGAAATCAATGTCACCTAATAAATAGCTAGTGAAGAGTGATACTTGAGATATTTGAAACCTCAAATATAGATATTGGAGGAAGGCCCATGGTATAATTTCTGCGCATTTTCTATGGACTTTCTTGCTGTTTTTCTCCCTTAAATTTCTCTCCACTTTGCATTTGTTCTCCAAGGACACAAAATAAAAACAAACACTGTATTTCCATTTTCATTCAGCTGTTTGGACATAATTACAGCTCTTTGGTAATGTAATACCAATAGCTGTATCAGGACCTGAAAGAAAATCACAAGACAGTGCAATTGTTTGCTTGTTAATTTTAATTTTATTTATTTATTTTTTTTTTCCAAAGCTTGTACTGGTAGATTATCTCCTGTGCTTTTCTCCCCATGCTCCACTTGCAAGATACAAAGGCAGCAAAGACTCGTGGAAGGTCCTCTTGGCAGGAGGCAAAACTCCTGTAGGAGGAAGCAGGGAGAGATCTGCTGGTAACTCCTTTATCTCTTCTTCTTAGCCTGGGAGTGTGTTGGAGAGAAGCAAGGAAGTGACATAATTAACTTTGATAATCTCTCCAGTTGGTAGATGGACCCTGGGGGAAAATGACTGAATAGCATTTGTTGGAATAGTCTCGTTCTGAGGCCAAAAGGAGAGAAATAAAGGAGCTATGAGCAGTGCTTCTAGCCAAGCCTTCACCGTACCTACTGCAATTCAGGCATTGCAAAAAGGTGTTGAGAAATATATTTAGAACTGCTTCAGTTTGTGTGTTGTTTTTCAGGTTAAAATGTTACACGCTTCCATCTATCTCATTTGTGTCCGGTGGGTGGGGGGAGAGAAGGGAGGGGGCGTTAATACTGCAGGACGTTAAATCGCACAAGTGGTTAAGTGACGTAAGTGGTGGTGTGACCTGCTTGATTTTGGTCGCTGAGCATCTCACTGCCAGCGCGGTTTTCCTGTCACAACTCGGCAGCGCGCACCTACAGAGCTGCTGCCGTTTGCCACGGAGCGATCGATACCCGCTCCAGCCGAGCCTATACCGAACGCGAAGCCCCTCTGTGAGACACGGAGGAGCCCGTTCGTGCCACCGGCCGTAGGGGAAGGGAAGGGAGCCGCGGCGTGGAGCGAGGGCCGTGTCCGTGTTCGTGTCAGTGCCCCCAGCAGGTGGCAGCAGGGAGCGGCCGCCTCCCGCCCCATCCCAACCGGAAGTCGCCGGGTGCGGGCAGTGCAGGCAGCGCAAGCAGCGCAAGCAGTACAGGCAGTACAGGCAGTACAGGCAGTACAGGCAGCGGCGGGGCCCCGGAAGTCGCCCCCTGAGGCGGCGCCATGCCGCGCCCCGCCGCGCTGCGAGGCTGCGGGGGCTGCAGGGCGGCGTGGGCGCCATCTTAGCTGCAGCCCGAGCGCTGCAGGTCGAGGCACACAGCGCGGGTCCCGCAGCGCTGCGGCCGGCGGAGACTTAAGCTGCAAACGTTTTCTGGTCCTGTAAACCTTTCTTGGTCACAGATGAGAGGGACAAAAGTCTCCATTAAAAAATACAGAGCATCTGAAGTCACCAAAAGACAGTTAGTAATGACCTATAAAATGCATGCGATCTTCTAGTCAACGGTATAAAATTTATTTAAAATATTTAACAAAGAAAGACTACTACAGGCAAGAGTCTCTTTTACAAGGGTGTCCTGGCAAGAGGGGCGGCGTAACAGTCAATTACTACAAACAAAATCCAGGTTTCTTAATTAAAATACAAAATACTGGCTCTGCTGCGTAGCCTGTAATAAGTTATGTCTTGAGAAGACTGTAATTATGCTGGCGCCTGCTAGTGCCGCCATAGTTAAGTCTGTCACCATTTCCATTATAAACCCCATTTTTAAGCAATTTATAACTTAGCCATAAAAATAATTTTAGATTGAAACTTGGCAAAGAAGTTCTTAGACCAAAAAGTTTTGCTTTTGTTTTTTACTTACTTATTTTTTATTTAATATAAATAATCTGTTTGGTCATCTTCTTGCTTTTTTAGGAGAGCAGTAAACGAGCCAGAAGTTTTACGGTTTTGAAGCTTTCAGGCCATCCTGAAGTATAAACATATTTTTTTTATTATTTTTTTATTTTTTTTTCATCAGCATCAAGAGTATCCTTCATTGCTTGGAAGCAGAGGATTTTAGTTCTTCAAAGATCCATAAATACAGGAAAACAAACTTCAGCATTCTTTACAGAAATAGTGAAAACCGATTAACATTGAATTACAATGAAGAAATGAGAACAAACATAAATGAGCTAACCGTGGGCCTCAGAAGAAATCGTTGGACAATGTTTCAGCCATGAGACTGACCTCAGCGTTCCAGCTCCCAGCAGAGACCTGAAGCACCTTCTTATGCCAGAGGAAGACATGGTTGGAGCCAGAAGCAACAGCCCCTCATGGGTGGACAAGACCAAGGCTGAAGCTTTCTTAGCAGCCTATTCTTTTTCTAGAAGTGCTCACAGGATGATGAGGAAAATAGCTGTCAGGAAGTCAGAGAAAATTCTCATTAACTTGTCCCAGTACACATTTTATCACCAAAGATTTAAAAAAAAAAAAAAAAAAAAGAAAAAGAAAAGAAAGAAAAAATGAAAAAAATGAGCAGGCAGTATATTGGACATCTGCTCTGAAAAATGACAATGAGATCGTATACCTGTGTACTTGGGCTATGATGAAGTAAGCTATACCTGTTGAGCATTATTAATATAACAACTGAGTAAACTGCAGAAGTTCCCTGTTTATCATCCTAATCTGAGCTATAAATAAACAAAAACCAGTTTATTTTTATGATCCAGGGCTGAGTTTCTAGAGAGGCAGATACGTTTTTGATGAGTAGCACTGAACAACAAATAGTAAAAAACCATGAAAATATCATTGTGAAACTATTCCCCAAAGGAAAAGACTGTTCTGCGGTCCCAGTCTGCATCTGTAGCTGTCTTATAATTTACATGGCTTAACTAGAATTCCTCCAGGAAATACCATTTGTTCCAAATTAAAGGTCTGAATGCTAAGAGGCACTGAAGGTAGCAAAGCTAAGGAAGCAGAAATGAAGGACCACTTGTATATCTCTTCCCTGTTTAGATTATCTTGCAGTTTTGGATGCAAAGGTTGTGATGTAAATTATGCTTTTCTTGCCTAACCCTGTCTCGTGAGATACATGCATTATTCTATTTAACATCATGCAAATCCTGTTTTCAAACCTCCAGGTCCGTGAAGGAAAGGTTAGCAGCTAAAGAGATCTTTCAACTCCAATATACAGATTTTAGTGTAAGGTAGGTAAATACTTTGTCCAATATTTCAGTTTTTCTCAACCACTGTAACAAATCACTAAGGAAAACAAGTGAGTTTTCTATGCCAGCAGCAGGGACTATCTTTTCACTTTATTCCTTTGCTTTGCCAGCTTACCACATGCTGGCTTGAACAGGCTGTTTATAGTAGTAAATTTTGGCAACCATTACCCACTGTGGGTTTAAAAAAATGCATCAGCTGTGGCAAATTGTAATCATTTTGAAAGATAAAGGCATTATGTGCTAGAAGGGAGTATGGTCTAATGAGAGAAATTCAGGAAGGCAATATTTTATTTTAAAAACTTGTGTCATGGCCATTGCCACCACGCTGCTTCTGCACGGTGTCTATTTGAATAGACCCAACCCTGGAGAGTTCAAATTTTTCCCTGATGTGTTCACAGGCTTGACTGTCACAGTTGAGCTTGGTTACTAACTTGTGTCGTGTTCTTGTGGTTCAGTACAAACACAAAGGATACAAATAATGTCCTTTCTGACTGAGCTGGTATGAAAGTACTGCCAGCAGAACACTCGTTTTCTAATGTTACTGGACTGTTCTCAAAATCTCAGGTATTGTATTGCTGATTCCTGGTTAATTCTGACATTGTCAGTTTTCCTGAAAACACAGTTTGTGTGAAGACATTTCGTAGCTGGGCTGTTGCCAATTTCTTAGCTGGGTCTGGGCTATCTCCCTGATGCATCACCACTTCTGAAGAAGTCCACATAGAAAGACCAGCAGGCATACACCGCAGACTTTAGGGTGCATGTAGTCTTGCAGTGGTCCCATGCATATCTTCTTCTTTCGTAATCCTCTCCAAACAGAAAGAGAGGACTGCTTTCTCAAGGACCGCATGATTCATGGTAGTGCTCACATAATTGAAAGTACTGGAGCAGCAGCTCCTCTTGTACTGCCTGAGAGGCCAGATGATCTCTTACAAAAGGGGAAGCATATTGCTAAACAAAGGAAGTCATTTTAAAAGAAGAAAATAACATCTGTCTACAGATATGTGGGGAGGGAGAGAAGAAATGTAAAGAGAAGGGAAGGAGTAAGGCAATGGAGATGAAAAAGGTTTACAGTTTAAAAGTTGTAAAGAAAGGCCATGTGGCATCAGAAGCAGCACGTCCAAAAGTAAGGAGACATAACGTGAGAAAATACAGGAAAGAGAGAGGTAGCATGTGTAAAACAAGGCACAGAAAAAAAGGTATAAAAACAAAACTGCAGTTACAGAAAGATTGCGAGACTGCTGCATCATACAGTTGCCAGTAGAGGTGCTAAAGCCACAGCTATAGAGCTTAGTGGCAAAATGCTCGAGGGAAGAAATAAATCCTAAATTTAGATAGGTAAAGTGTTTCAAGAAATGAACAATAGTGCATTGCAGCTACTTGAGGGAACTCAGTTTTGGAATGAATTTTTATACTTCTTTGTAGCTGAAAACAAAAAGGCAGCCAGCAAGAGGCAGAAGAGGTTCCCCGAAAAAGTGCTGGGGACAGCATGGGAACAACAAAAAATGCCAATGGAAATGCTTTAGCCAGAGAACAATGAGACTAGCAAGTACCAGTGTGCAGGTGGGGCACAATAAAACCGGTCTGCAAGCTGAGCCAAGAATAATCTACTTTAAAAGTGCTATGCTTTGCTACTTATAAATGTTGCTCTTGTCCAAGTGTTTTGTATTTGCCTCAGTGCAGTTCCTTTTTTCTTTTTTTTTCCCTTTTTTTTTTTTTTTCCCTTTAACTAATTAGAGACTTATTGTAAACCAGAGGGGATTTCTGGGAGCTCTTTGGGTTTGTAAATTATGCAAATGACAGCACTCTGATGTTGGATCGTATTATTAATTGTATATTTTGTGGTTCATGTATTCCAAAGAGTATGTGTGAAACAAGTTCTTTTTTTTTTTTTTTTTTTTCCCAGTCCTTGAACACAGTAAGTCTTCAAGCAGATTACAAAATGATTTTTCTACTTTTTTTTTTTTTTTTTTTACCTTAAAGAGTATATTGTTAACTCTACAGACTATTCTTGAGGATAGCTTTACAACATTGTGTGTGTACTATGAATAGAACAAACTTCCCAGATGATTATACTTTAAAGCTGGAGGTCTTTCTGTAAACTTTAAACAGTGTTCTATTAAATGCCATCTATAAAATGCTTGATGACTTACCTCTTGGGATGATTTGTGATTTTGCCTGAGCTTTTGAAATCCTGAATGAAAAACTCTTTTGCTACAGGAAGCTGATTGGTAACTGGATAAATTGCTCTATAATCTGAGTATTGAACACTTGTACGTAGCAAGCTTTATTTTGCAATGCATTCTGCCTGCAGCATAAAATAGAAGCCCTCTCTTCATATAATGCTTAACAGTCCTCAGGAATACATGTAAAGATTTCAGATGTCAGGTAAAACCCCAGTGATTACTCTGAAATTGCCCTGTGGTTGAAGAGCACAGAACAGCTATCTTTCTGTCCCGATACAAAGTTTAATAAAGTAATTACATTGAACAAAAATTCTGTTCCAGAAGCAGTAGTATTTTTGCACATGAAATTATTCCTGTTTATCAATTAGCAAACAAGGCAAGATCATCCCAAGTAAAAGGCTTTTATATAGATAAACTACATTTACAAGCATCGTAATCAATTTATGTTCCAACTGCCAATTTCTGCAGCTAATTCTGCCAATTTTCACACTTTGTCAATTATAAGTGGAATTCCCTTTGCATTAGGAGACATATCTTTCATTGACAGAAAAATATCTTTGTTTTTCTGTGATATGCTTGCAGGGTATGAATACAGCATCCATGGAACATTCTACTCAATAAATTAAACGTGAAAAAGTAGAAGATGTCGTATATGTTTTGTGGATTGGACATTTAGAGCACACAAACATCTGCATATTTATGTTCAGAGTCTCACAGGTATAGCTCACGCAGTCCATAATATTGTAAATCCAGTTTAGATGCAACTAGTATAACAGGTATGCCTGACTAGGATGTCTGTGTAATGTTTCTGTCCCTGGAAGAGTACAGAAGACTTGTTTGCTTTTTTGCTGGGGAATCTGTAATTTGAACTCCTGATAATTTTCCTGCTTTCATGAAACTTTTTCATAAACGTCTTTCTCCGTATACCTTTTTCAGAAATAACCTTCCAGAGAGACAGCAATGACAGATTTACACATTTTTAACACCGGGTCATCTGTTTATGCACAGTACAAATGCCAAATTTAGCTGGTCTTTAAGGGGGAAAGAGCCAGCGCAATCACTCAACTTGCATGTGTAGGCTTCAGAGTCCGGCTGCAGATTTCTCTGAGAGGGTCAGCCTTCTATTCTGTTCTGCATGTGGCAGGCAGTTACAGAGACCCACTGTTGGGTTGAATCACTCACGGTTGATGTGACAGTGAGAATCTAGTGGGATGCCGCCTTTGGTCTGCTGATTTTATTTTTGAGTGGTAGGCACTGCCCATACAAACAACTGCAGTAGCCTGCTGGATAATTTTATTTTATTTTTTTTCACTGTTGCAGTGTTATGATCCATTGCAATCCAAGACTGGTGAGATCTGTAACCCCAGGTTTCACGACTTTCATTATAATATTTTTTCTAACAGTGTTTAGGTTGGTACAGATGCTATAAGCTCTGAATTCACTCATTCTGTACATATATGCTAAATTATTTAAGAAATTGGTGCAATTGCTTTCGGCCTCATGCTGCCTGCATTGCCTACATGGTGCTCTGCTGCTTCCTTGACTCCGAGCCCCTGGCCTCTAGGTGCTCTGAAGGTTGCATGCTCCTCTACCAAAAGGGTTTGTCCCTCATGTGAGCTCACTTGTGCAGTCGTCCTGTTTTTCCTGTTTATTTTCTTGCTTTTGTAAGGACTGGATGAGCACTGGTCAGTTAATTTCTTATGATGTTTCCAGGTTGAGCATCTGGGGGAAAAAAAGGAAGTTGATCCATTTGTGTGTTTTGTATTCCAGAAATTCAGTTTTAGACCCTGAAATCTCTGGGGCATCTTACTCAAATCCATGGGTTTGATTCTGGGTCAATACTTTATACTGACCTCAACTATTATTTAGATTTGAGTGCATCTGAAAATGGCATGAACATGATATTTTTTTTTTTTAAGTTTTAATATTATGCAAACAACTTCGAATAATTTTTTGTTGTAAAACTTGAAACCTAGATCTAAGGTGACTTTGAAACTGAACCCCAACCTAAACTGAATCCAGATATCTGTGCCAATCTATTTTTATGTATTATCAAATAAAGTATCTTGACATGCTGTAATTGTATGTGGTGTTTTTCTTTAGAAGTAAATTGATTCATACTGGAAATATGAAATGGGACCTATCAGCTATTACAAAGTCCTTTCATTTCTCTAGCAAAGGCTTGCAGTTTTAGACCTGGCTATATCTCCCATATATGAGATATCCACGTTAACAATGATTGTTTGTGGAACGCAGGTTTATTACAAAAGGACATTGTGTTTATACTAATAAAAATATTTTTATCTTTACATTCTAGGCAACGATGTTTGGTGTAGGGGAGGTTGCTGTAAAATAAATCCTTTGTATTTAGTTTGCATCTTTGGTTGTGGCTCTGTCTGAAAATAGCAGGAGCTGTTTTCATCAAACATATGATTACTTGGTTGTATGTTTTCCTCTTCAGTTTCTGTGTAGAAATACATTTACAACATAAAAGCATCCTCAAACTTGAGGGCATTTTTGGCTTTTTAAATACGAAAAGATTAACTAAATGTGGAACGCCAGACACTCTAGTGGGATAATATAGGAAGTTTCTATTGCTGGACGTACTGATGGGCTGAGGACTTAAATCCTCTGAGCAATCAATCCACTGGCTTTTATGAATGCTTAGGGAAAAAAAGGAAATACATTGCTGGAAAAGAGAAATAAACCTTGTTGCAAAATACATGATGGGCTGATTCAAAAAAGACATGTATGGTAAAGTCCCATGTATCATTACAACTGTCTGTGCAGAACAAGTAAAAGCAAAACAAAACCTGAAATAACATTTTTCTTGTAACAAATGGATTTTGAGGAAAAACCTTAATGAGGAGGATAGAAAGCATATTTTGATTTTCTACTAAGTATAATAGGACTTTTGCTAAATAGCTTAATTAATTTCAGTGTTAATTCAGCAGGTCTAGTATGAGATAAATCCTTCCTTGGTGGAAGCATTGTCTATTATGTGTGCTGATTTATGGGAGAGAATCAGCTATATGTTAACGATAGCTGCACTGGACTGCAAATGTAGACCAGGACTCACAATATATGAGAAAAGCTCATTTGTACTTAATATACTAGATAAATTGTTCCTGGCTTCTTAGGGTGTGACTGTACTTGCTGTCACACTCCCAAGTTTACTCAAGGACTGTGTGATTTGCTGAGTAGGTGCGAGTCATGTAAGGGAAAACCCGACAGGATGCATTTTATATACCTGTTTTTTTCCTCAGCGTCGTGTGTTTTATTAACTTTTTTTTGTCCTCCTCCCACCCCCCACCCCCTTCAAAGGAAAATCTCCCCGAGACTTGAGGCAATTTTAGGAGTGAGAAAATGTGACCACAAACAATCTGAGCAGTATGAAATTTAACACTGTGATTTTGTTTTAGTGAGAGGAAAATACAAGTTGCTGGCTGTCATAAAATCCTAAGCTAAATCTTAACTGCATGTGTAGCAGTTTTTAAATCTGTTTAATATTTCTTTTTTCTTTCAGTCAAGCTGTTTCTTTCTCCAGTTAATAACAGGTTGTGGGATTAAATCTCAGCTTTTGATATTTACTGGGAAATGTAGTATAACAGTTTATGAGTCAAAATCTACTTTGAATAAATTATCATTGCAAATTACAGCTTATGAAAGTTGTGACTATAACCCTTAATTACACTGTTGGCTATGCACAACTTGAAATCTCACTTGCTGAATAAATTTGTTTTCATTCGGAGTGCATTCCCGTCATTTTTAGAGAAGAGTGAATCAAGCCTAACCGACAAAATTTCCTGCAGAGTTTATTAAAAAGGTCACCTTCGTTTGCTAAACCTACCTAAAATATAAACATTTCTTGAATTAATAGGATGCTATTTTTGTCTGTTATAAGGGTTTCATATTCAAGGTTACGAAACTATATACTCATAAGTAGGCTCGCAGGAGCTTCCACGTTACGCCATGCCTTCAGCTATCTACATATCCTAAAATTGCTAAAATTAAAATTGTTTGTTGGGATATTCTGCAAGCTGGCAGGAAAAGAAACAGTCGATAGGCAAGTTAGGTATATTACTGTAAGCTGGGGGGGGACAGGGGGTGGGGGTTAAAGCTTTGTCTGGCAACAGAAGGGTTAAGGACTTTTTTGCTATACCCGTTTCAAATTACAATGAGAAGCCTCTTCTTTCCCAGCAGGGTTGTGCTTACATTAGTCTTTAGATCTCTCTTGAAGAGAGCTGTTATATTTGTGCCTGCTAGAGTTGGAAATAACAGTTGAGAAGCTGAAAAGGGTTGAATGGATTTACAGAAGGTTTTTTTTTCAAGTAAATTCATGGCACCACATTAATTTGATTAGTACATGCTTTAGAATTACTTAACACTCAAGCGCTTCAAAAGATGTTAAAGTTATCACCAGGCTGCTGGACAAATATGTGTTACACCACCAAGGTACAGATCAAGACAAATCTGTGACTCAGGATTTTATCTTGGGAAGAGCGCAAGGTGTACGAAGAACTCAGAATAAGAAGGGAAGATAACTCTGGGAACTACAATGTGTCAGAAGAACAGCTCTTGCTAATACAGCTCCCCACCCAAGACCTGGTTATCTAAGGTTTATATAGGAATGCCTAGGTCAGCTGACAAAATACTGGTCTTCTGCTCCATAAATGCAGAAAAAACGATAACAACAGTGGAAAATTGGAAGTCTGAATTTCAGCTTTCTTAGAAATAACTGCAACCTGACACATTCCATAATATTTAAACAGGGTGGGGGGAGAGAAAGCACCAAAGATGTTACGTTTAGAGATGACATTGACATGAAGAATAGGTAAATTTTGTTTTTCAGCCTCTGGGAAAGCAGACCTCATAGGAACTCAAAACAAGTAGGAGAAAAGATTTTTTTTTTTCCTTGTTCTTTTTCTTTTCAAAGATGAACCTAACTGCGCTCAAAGCTTTCGTGGGCTTGCTCTGGAATTGCTGGGTTCTGGTGGGTCACGCACAGGGAGGTTTAGGAGACAATCATGTCCATTCGAGTTTTATTTACAGGAGGCTGCGGAACCATGAGAGAAGGGAGATTCAGAGAGAGATTCTCTCTATCCTGGGTCTACCTCACAGACCCAGACCATTTTCACCAGGAAAGCAGGCTTCATCTGCACCCCTCTTCATGCTGGACCTGTATAATGCCATGACAAATGAAGAGGATACTGAGGAGCTGGAGTATTCACTAAAGGGATCCATGGCAGGGGAGAGCAGAGGGATACGGAAAGGATACCCTGCCTCTCCAAATGGATATTCGCGGAGAATACAATTATCTCGCATGACCCCCCTGACCACACAGAATCCTCCCTTAGCCAGCCTGCACGACACCAACTTTCTGAATGATGCTGACATGGTCATGAGCTTTGTCAATTTAGGTAGGTCGAATTTTTTTATTTGTTGTTTCTGTTCTGTTTGACTAACTGTTAGCCTGATCTTGGAGGGCTCAGAGGGGCAAATCTCTCAGCCGGAGCATAACCTGTTCTAAAAGAGCAGGATTGGGCCCTGGCTGCTGCGCCACTAGCAAAAGAAAAGTTGTACTAATGGTAAAGTAGCTACGTTGTAGGTGGCCATGGAAAAAGATTTTTCTCACTGTTTATATAAAGTCAGTTTCTATAACTCCCCTCTGCTGGCTTCTGTTTTCTTTCTTTCATTGATGTAATGAAAATTCTAGCCTTAGGCCAACTAACTCCTTTTTTTTTTAAATCTCAAAAAATCAAACACTTATGCCTATTGCTCGGTTATTTCCCTCACTGTTTTGTTTAAAGCTCAGACATGAACAAACATCAGTTGTTAATATTTTAAAGCCCGGAATGTTATGAAGAGGGAAAAGTTAATCCATTTATAGGGAAAAAAAAATAAAAAAGAAAAACAAAAAAAGTTTCTTAGGTTATTTAGGGCTTTTTTTTTCTGTTTGTAAGAGTCATATTTTTATTATCTTTTCAGTTGGATGGCTGGATTTTAAATAATCTGTTGCTGTTTCTTTGTTATTTCTATTTAATAACCACAGACTGTGTTTTATTACACTGCCATGGTGCTCAGAGTCTGCAATGGTTCTCATTTTTTGTCATTAATAAATTAAATAACAAATAGAGTATTAAACACCAGAAACATGCAAGCAAGGAATGCTTTTGAAAATTATTTCAAATCAGACAAAAAACCTGATAAAACTGAATTATATTGGCTTCTGAGTATACTAAACATGTTCACCAGTTAAGTTGTGGTTAAAAAAGCAGTTACAGATTTCTTTAATAGAAGGCAACTTAAATCTCATTAAGAAAGCTGCTAATAATTCATGAAATGTATTTACTATTTTTATAAGTATTTTAAATGCTGCAGGACTCATAAAGCTATCTAAAAACCTCTTGTTTGATCTGAATAGCAGGAGATTTAATTGAAAGCTTGAAGTTACTCAGTAAGCTCGTACAAAATCTGATAAAACCTTGCTTTCCAGGATAATACATTCTGTAGAAACTTTTTAAACAATGGCACATGTTCTGAAATACCTTCAGATTATCACACACACTCTATATCTTTTATGTCTACCAGGTCTTTAATCCCTGCAAAAGGATTAAAAATGTTTCCAAACACTAAATTCCTCAACAACTCGAAACTCTAGGAAAATGATACCCTAGAGTTAGTTGGCATAACAATAAAATTACTTTTCATTAATTATTTGGCAGATTAGGTGGTGCTTAATTCTGAGATCTTTTTTCCTTAAGAGTAACATTTGTCCAAACTCTAAATTCATTTGCTTGTTGCTCTTGCTCCGAAATAGAAGACTAGAAGAAAAAGAAATTCCTGTTTTTGGAAAATATGTGCTTCATCCTTAAGAAAGAGTTACTTCTTATCTGTATATTTCTTTTAAGTTATCATTGCACGACTTGATTCACTCAGAATAGCTGGAGTCCATTGAATTTGAATTGGCAATGTTGTAAAGAAAAATGATAAATGCTCTGATCTCTTAAGCATTAGACAAGGCCCTGATCCTGTAAAAATTTTCCTCATGTGTCCTGAGAAAAACCCTCTGTAAATATGTCTCAGACCATTTCATCAATGGCACTGATGGCTATTTACATGGGAACTAGCCTTTGATTTCAAGAAATATCTTTGATTGCAGGAGGACTTCTTGCACTGCATGAGTATAAGTCTCTGAAGGGTCAGTGTCAGATATCTACTGGCCTGAATCCGCTGAATTTTCCCAGATAAAACTCCTCACTGTAGGACTACAAGTTTCCACTGCTTTACTTTAACTGGGAAGTTTCTAATATTTTGTCTCAATTGGTTTGGAAGGCAGTGTTGCCTTGAGAAAGTCATTTGGAGGAGTTAAACTCTATCTTTCATCTTATGTTTCTAAGCTGTGAAAACTGGGGGTGAGATGTGTGATTTTTTCAAGTGGTTGTGATTAATAGACTCATTTAACTTACAAAAAAAAAAAAAAGCAAATATCAATTTTTGTTTGGCCTCTGTAAAATTAAAATATACCTCAGCTTTTAGTGAGGCTAAACTTTAATTCACTACAAATTCTCTTCCATACATATTGGTTATTGTGGTTTATCACATATTCCACCATGTAGCTTGCATAAGAAATATTGATGACTGACATAGATTAGCTTCAACATTTTTATTAAACAATCCTATGTTTCAGTATAATTAACATAATAACAAAATAAATCATGGAAACAGGTAACCATTTAATATGATTTATGCCATATAAGATTGTGACAGATGAGGGCATGCTCTTTTAATGTAGAATGGGGAAAATATGCAGTGATAAGCAAATACTAACACTGTACCTTAAAATCAATAAATGCTGGTGTAGCGCAGTAATAACTCAACTGGTTTTAGATTAGAAGCCTCAGTCAACTTGCATCAAATTAATCTGCTCTGGAAATAGTATTCACCATGTTCATACTTGCACACCATTAATTACATAAGGTGTAATTATAAAGCTTTATTAATCTTCTTGATATTTTTAATTGAAACTTTTGTATATAATTGCAGTCAGTTATAATAATTTAAGACAAATCTATTTAAACAAGAAATATGTAGCTGAGATGTTTGATAAGAATAATGAAGCATTAGATTGAAAAGACTGAGTAAGATTAAAAATGAAGTTTAAAAATATTTTTATATTAAAGATTAAAAATAGGAACTTACATGCTAATTTTGATAAAAATCAACCTGTCAGAGTTGCAAATACCTCACTTTCCAAAGCAAATTTAAAAAATAATCATCAAGGGAACTGCAATTATAAGACTGTCAAGCAACCAGGGAGAAAAACAAGACTGCATTTACTTCTCCTGAAGTTGAAATTGTAAACACCTGCTCTTTATACTGGAATTTATAGCAGAATTTCCATCTCTTTCTTTCTTGAAAGATACGACAAGACAGAGACTATGCCTTGTCCTGTATTTTGTATAAGACTGTGTGTATTGGCAGCTCTCCATAAATATTGATGATTGTAGCAGAAGAGTTAACTGGGGTTGGTCCAGCAGTCAAAGAATAAATCCTCCACTAAATACACTGGGGTTTTCAAAGATCTGATTATATCACCTACAAGTTCAGGACTTTGTTTTCCTCACTGGGTGTTTTTTATCCTGTTATATTTTATTATATTGTTGCAAATCCCTGACTGTTTAGAGTTCTGGCATCTTCTTTTTGGCTGATCTCCCAAAATGACATATATAGGATACCCTGTTCCTCAGAGAACAGACAAATAATGCTCATGTAGCTCTACTCACTTTTCTGCTCACTCAAAATTTAGTTGGGGAAGGACTTTGTTAAGATAAATGTTAGCATTCCCACTCCTCACCTCTCACCAAAAGAGAGGGATTGTATGAAAAACATACATATGCCTGAGACTTGGAGAAACAGCAGCACTTTTTAAAAAACTACGTTCAAGCATTTCAAGGACTGAATTTTCCATCAGCATCATAGTGATCATTAAATCCACTGGACTTAAGTGTTCCTTCTCATTCAGTTCAAATGTTCTGTAGTTTCATTTGTTTACAACACATCTGTAAATTTTTCTCAAAACATATTGCATTTGCTAAGCAACTCAACTTCTTTCTGCATATTTTCCTGTGAATTAATCTGTACTCTATATGATAGGGGATAAATATATAAAAGTTTTGTGTTTTTCTGTTAAGCTTTTTGTTCTTAGCATCTAAAATTAATCCCAGAGACTCAAATGTGAAGATCACTATAAAATGTGTGCCTTTGACCTACCCATGCTAATTTAGATAACAATGCCAATATTATGGAGATTTTTAAAGTAATTAATGCACCATCAAACGACACCTTATCTTCTTCACACTCAGTGTGATCCCGCAATCTTAATTAAAATAATTAATAATTTAAAATTGCACCCGCTGTGATCAGTTCTTAAATCAGACAGGGAAATCCAAGGGAATGTTGCCTATTAAAGGCACAGAAAGCTGTTCATATTTCTTTAGTTTCTCTACCCCAAGGTCATACGCTGCCTTGAAGATTATGTTCTTCTTTAAAACACTGACCAAATACATAAATTCACAAGATTTACAACCCATTGTGTTCAGCTGAGAATGCTAACATGGTAGAGCACAACTTTTATAGAAGTGCTTTAAGAAACCTACAGTATATCAATCCACACTGAATACCTGTACAAACATATTTGCATTACATCTGAGAAAGAAAGGATTGCTAACTGCAATCAGATCTGGAGCGTATATAGTAGCTAGTTTCCTAAATTAAACTAATTCAGTTTCTACAAGCTTCCCCTCGCAGCTAACATATCACCAGTGAGGGATATGGAGTGCTAAGCCATAAAATGTCAGGAATTGTGGAAGGGGAGTTGGGTTTGAAGGATACTTGCAAAAAGGCCACAGGATCATTAACTTCTCCCCTCAAAGCTTAAGAATGAGTTCTCTCATGAGTTCTTTCTCTTTCTTTCTTTTTTTCTTTTCTCTTTCTTTTCTTTCTTTCTTTCTTTCTTTCTTTCTTTCTTTCTTTCTTTCTTTCTTTCTTTCTTTCTTTCTTTCTTTCTTTCTTTCTTTCTTTCTTTCTTTCTTTCTTTCTTTCTTTCTTTCTTTCTTTCTTTCTTTCTTTCTTATTCTTTTCTTTTTCTTTTCCACTCAATTTCATATCTTGCTGTCTTAATTTTAACCTTACATGAATTTCCTTGGCTATGGTACAGTTTTAGTCTGTAAAATGCAGACTTCTAATGAAAATATTGACACAGCCTTAAGTGAAATGACAGAAATAGTGCTATTATCTTGCTGTGGACAGAGGGATGCTATTACAGAGATAAAACTTGTTAAATAAAAAGTAGACCCCATGTCTTTATTTGTGGAGTTGGATTAATACCAAGAAAAAATGAGAGTGTGTTTTTGAAGCTATTTAAAGGCAACCCCAAATCAGTAAGAGAGTATTTTTCACTCTTTTATTTAAAATTTAAAGGAAATTAGATCCAGTGGGTCTGATTTAACTTCACTGGTATCTTGAAATCCTTATTTTTCCCTCCCTTGATAAAATTCTAGTCACCCAATCAGTGAGATGAAATAATTTGTTGTCACATTGGTACCCAATCAGTCATTAGAAATAACTTTTAATATGGAAGCATTCTCTAGACTGAAATTAAATATTAAGATAACTTTTTAAAGAACATGTTTTTATTTATTTATTTATAGAACAAAATGGCTTTACTCACAGACTTTACTAATTTTATTCCCTAAAAATCCTCACCCAATTCTTACAATTCATTAGGCAGATTTAACCAATATTTGTGTAATGATACACAGTTAGGATTTTTTTTTTTTTTTATTTCAAGCAAGAAATATTCTTCTCCATATTCCTTTTTGGAATTATACTACATTTGTTGTTTTCTATTGAAATATTTTATATTTCCTTTGAAATATCTCATGTTACATGAACTTTATGAACTATATAGTTCTACCTCAAAATAGATCTGTGTGCTATCCGTGAATATCATCTACCAAATAATGTTTTTATAACTGTAAATTAATTTTTTTTTTTTTTGCCAAAGTTAACACTTTAAATCCAAGTAAATTATTCTATTTACCCAGCCAAAAAAATGTCATGCTCTCCATTAACTGGGGCATAAAACTGTCTGACTTTCCTTGCCGACAGATTTGAAAGAAATTGCAGATAACTGAAGAGAAACTGATTTAGCAGATGGTTAGACGTGCATGGTGAAAAGCTATATATATGCATGCATATGTATAAATATATATTGTTAATAATATTTTTCCCATTGGGAAGAATGGCTGACCCAGTTCCGCTGCTTCTTTAGAAAGCACTGCTTTCCAGACTAAACACAGACTTTGGGTGGGGTTGTGGGGATTGTATGTATTGTACAGTACATATTTTCCCAGGAAAACACAATCTTGGAGTGACTCTGGCTAGCCATGAAAGAGAAGGAGGGCGGCTTGCAGAGACGCCTCTGTGTGGAGGATGTTAGGGGAGGAATTGGCCTGCCATGGACTGGATGGAAATCTTCTTGGTTCTCCTCCTAAACCCCAGTTTATATGCTTAGATAACAGGACAACTTTGGCACATATGTGGTCTCCAACACTTACTGCTTCTGTTATTTTTTTCTCTGGATGTTAAATTATGCGAGGAATTTCGCCATGGCTACCTGCCTGCTTACTGCCTGAGTTATGGGGGTAATTACGAGATGGGCAGTTCCTTTCTCTTCTCTTTTTAGCCATGGCAGTTCCTTTCAGCTTGCTTTCACAGGCCCACAGGCTAATAGAGTTTTGCAGAAAATTGATTGATTATAGTCTGATCATGCTAGGTGTCGTCTGGTGTTTCCACATAGCTGAGAATGAACAGTTTATGAAGTGCCAATTGCAGCCTCCAGCTAAAGAAAGGCTCCCCAGGGCTTCAGGAGAGCTCTGGCTGCTACCAGACTTAATAATTATTTCCCACACTTTCCCCCATCCTCTCCTGCTTGTCCTTTCCCTTGTCTTTAGCCCCCTCCGTCTGAGCAGGGTCACTGAACTTTAATTTTATGTCAGTGGCGTTCGGCTGGAGAAGGGATTAAAGGAAGAGAAGTGGTGAGACCGGGCGACGGCGCGGGAGATGGAGGAATGAGAAGAAAATGGCAGGGCACAGTACAGGCCACAGAGGGAGTAGAGGCCTCTTCTCAGCAGGCAGCGGCCGGTGGGCCTGGGAAAGTTTTGGGACAGACACGGTATGGGCTGGGAGACACTGGTGTTACTGGGGAGCCCCACATGGGGCACGGTATTGCAGCACTGAGGGCATTGCGCAGGCCAATAATGCTAGAGAATTTGGGGGAACAGAAGAGGGGAGTTTAATGGTAGGGAGAAGAGGGTGAAAACAGACAGCGAGACACACACAGCGGAGAAAATGAGAGAGAACATGATAAATATGGATGACGAGTAAATCAAAGAGAAAATGGGTTGGGGTTTGGGTCTCCTTTTCCAGCAAGCTTTGCAGGTGAAGGGAACACTTTTCTTCATGATCCCTCGTGGCAGAGCAACTACCTCAACCTCCCCAGGCAAAACTTTTCATTCCTGCAAAATAAAACGCAGCCCTCCCCACCTCCATCCTGTGTGCAGGGAGTACACAGACGGGCTACTAAGGTTGGCAGCCATAAATAACGTAGAAGCTAGCTTTTAAAAACCGCAGGTTAAAGGATGAGGGCTGCCATGACGCACACAGAGAGGTTGAGATCAGAGGAGCAGCTAAAAGGGGTCGGGAGAAACAATGAATCCCCTTGTTCTGAGTCATATTTATGAGTGCTCCATTGCACCTAAAGTTCATATTTTATTGGTTAGGCCATGGGGTTTCCCCATTTGCTCATCTCTTAAAATAACACCCCTGGTTAAAATTTCCTATAAAACACAGAAGTGCTACAGCAGGCAGAACTTGTCAACCCTGACAACTACATTATTTAAGTTTGTGGGTGGGGTACACCTTGCAGGAGCTGCTTTGTGTTTGGGACTGGATTATGAACTTGTTTCAATATAAAAAAATGACTGTAAACTAACCAGAAAGGAGAGGTTTTACAGTGTGTCTCCCCACTCGGAAACTTCCTGTGATTATAAGAGATGCTCCAAAAGGTGAATCTAAACTTGTAGTTTCCAACTCTTTTTTGAGCAACTGCTCGAGTGCAATAGATTGAGGTCAGCCACTATTATATAATTATATAATTCAATGACATGTGTGGTACCTTGCCAGACTACAGCTTTTCTTTGTTCCCATTGTAATGCGTGGCAAATTGAGACAACAGTTAATGAGTCAGAGCCTAGAAAGCTAAACCAGACAGCTAGTGATGGTGAATGATATATACCCATAGCTGACAACTGGTAGCTCTACAGAAGCAAAATTTCACCTAAATTTGTTTTTGGAGAAGGATCAGGGGGTGGCAGGAACTCGAACAGCTGAAATTTCTATTAGGTTTGTTTTCTACTGGCTTAGCAATATTATCCATTCAGACCCCACGAGAACCTGGTTTGTAAATTCCCTCTTGTAGTCTGTACCTATTGAATTAAATTATTGTTGTTCTAATTCTCATAAATTTGACTACAGTTAAATGTATTAAACTTAATTCATTTTCTCTTGAAAAGCTCTAGCCATGATCCAGTACAGTGATAAATTAATAATAATTTGTCTAGGTATACCCATTTAAAATATCCCATGTTTTAAAAAAGGAGAGGGAAGTATAGATGGAATATTCCGTTGTAAGGTACCTCAAAATAAGTTCCCCAAAAATGTTGTGTTGGACTTCTACAATATGGATAGCATCAGTTTTGGAGGTAGAGATTTTAAGTTCAGTCCAGGCAAACCTGGTCTGCAGGAGATGAAAGAGCAGGGCTGCTAAATGTTTTGTGAGTCTGATTTTGGAGCAGAAGGTGGGTGGTACCAGATGGCACTGGTGTCTGGAGCCACGGGATTCTAGTGGTATGCTTTGCAAAAAAAGTTAGCAGAGAAATCGAAAGCATGGGTGTGGATAAAAACATACAGTATTGATGTGAAAGAATATGATTTAAAGAGGAGTAAGTGGTAGTGTGGATAATAAAGACTGTGGAGCATGAGCAAGCCTAGTATACAACAACGTGACAGCTGTAGTCTTTGTGGTGATTTATGATGAGACAGCAGGGACATTGCTTTGGGAAGGTCCTTCTGTAAGGATCTTAGGGCTTCTATAAGCCCTGGACAAGAAGACTTTTTACTGTTCTTAAAAGAGACGGTTTTGCAAAATAATGAAAGAGAAAAACAAATACTAGAAATAAAGCACCAAATCTGACTTTTCAGACCTGGTGTAAAGAACAGCGAGCATGTGATTAGTTTTGCTCTTGTTCCCATATCATAGGCTGGTGCCTCTCCGAGGCACGTGTGCATATCAGTGTGTGTGCATGAGTTTGTGTATGTAATATAGCAAGCATGTAAATCTCTTCAGTTTTAGTCACTGGGATTTTTTCCCCTTTGAATCATAATATTCTTTCCCATCAATACTATGTGGTTTTAGCAGCCCTGACCTTTCAAGCTGCCTGTTTGGGCCAGTGTTTATCAGATGACCGTTTGACCTCCTTGTTAATTGTACTTAATTACATCCTGTCGTAACATTTTGAAATAAGGAGGAGAGTTTATGGATCTGCTCCAAAGAGCTGAAGACTAAAACAGCAGAAGAATTCAGTGGTATGAGGTGCTGAGTAATCTCCTAGTTAGGTCAATAAGTGCTGTGCTTTGTCCAGTTGATTGCAAAATTTGATCATTAACTGCCCCATTTTGATCCTTGGTACTTCTCAGAATAAGTTCCTCAATTTTCATTATTCTGAGAAGGGCTTCTCCTCTCTGAATCTCAGCTTGGATCTTTTTCTAAAGAGATCAGGGAAGGAGTGAGAAGCCTATCAACAGCACTGCAAGGGCTGAAGTTCACATATGATGAGATAAAAGAGATGAGCCTCTGTCACCACAAGCAATCTCCCTGTGGTTTTCCAAAACTACAGAGTTCCTTATGCTTCCCTAGAATTGCTAGTTCCCATGAGCTTGAGAGTTGTGTAATATTTGGTATGAGATTTTCTGTGAATTGATGATTTATGGGAACGTCTAAGGGTTCATTAAAAAGCAGCAATTATCTCCTGTTGTTGCAGAAAAATAAAAATAAAAACAAATCAACACCCAGAAACAGATGCAGTTCTAGAAAATAGGTATTCTAAAGACTCAGAAAGCATCTTCAAACACTTCATATTTTATAAGGCTTGTCATTATAGTTGATGTCTTTTGAAACACTAGAGGTTTACCATATTGCTTGTCTTCTCAGTAAAAATGATATATAAAAATGAGATAAAAATGCTCTCTCTATTGTTGTTGTTTCATAGCTCACCTTTCACAAACAGATTGTATTAAATTCATTTCCTAAAATGAATGAAGACAAAAAAGAGTGGAAGCTATAAAATAGAAACACAGGTGGTGTCTATGATGTATATAAGCATACATACACATACATATCCTTGGCTGATTTAATATTTTAACTCTATTAATGTCAGTAGAACAGTGCTGATGAATACCAAGTACAAGTTTAGACCCAAGACTTTAAAAAACACAAGGCAAAGGAATGTACCTTCATTCTTATTTTATTAAAACACTGATAATTAGACTTACTGGAGAATGAAGTGTCATGAAGAATTAATTGTCTGTGAACTACACGTAATTATGGATTTATTGTAAAAGGTCTATCATGCAGCATGTGTCACATTCTAGATAAAAAAAAAGAACAAGCTACTTGATGCTGTGCTGAGAAGCTGTAGGCTGATACAGTACTGCCCATGACTTTCACAACACAAAGTAAACGGAATTATTGCGAAAGCTCAAAATCTGTACCAAGACTTTCAGGGGGGCAAAGGCTAAACCTGCAGTTCAGCTATACCCAGTAGCATTTACACAGATTAATGTTTTTATATGTTGATTTAAATTACAAGCTTATATGATTAAAAAGAAAACACTGACTTTGCTGAATATCATAGTAAGGCAACCAAAAGATCATAACGTTTAAATTCTCTTTGCTGTTATCCTGTAGTAGGTATAACTGAAATCATACTATTAAATATGATGAATTTCAAGAATACTTGATATATTTTTTTCAGAATTTTTGGAGGTACATGCGCTGTAACACAATATAATATTCTTTATTAAAGTAATTTAATATTATGTATTTTTTTCCAAATAAATTTCTTTGATTCCTTGGCATGCTGCTTTATTAATGTCATTTTATAGTTTTTGAGATCAGTTTCTAATTTAACCACGTAACTCTTCAAAAAGTGGTACTTTTTATCACTTCTTAAGACATTAAATTATTAATCATGTTTAGTGAGGCTGTATATAGACCACATTTTACAAGGAGATAGATTTATATATATATATTAAGTACAGTCTAAATAATATTTTATAATATATATATACATATGTATATTGCCATATATTCCAACAATGGAATATCCAGAGACAGCTTATGCTAAGGAGTGAATACCAAGTATTTTAAGTTCATGCCGCAATTCACTGGGTCAGAATGGAGGGACTGATGCCATTAGGATTAACAATATTTTCCCCCCATTTTGGTTTCCCAGCTGTTGTGTTCCACTTGGTCTATATTTACACACATTCATTAGAAAGGCAAAAATACTAGCAAGTGTGTATGTACAGAAGAAACCTGATGTTCATCAAATGAGTGAAACAGGCACACACGTGAGCTGAAAGCTGGGCTCAATGGGGACAGCTCCTGAATAAGTTATGAGAAAAAATCCAGACTTGCTCATCTCACATTTGCATTACCATTTGCTGCCATACAGGAATGGAGCTTCTTTTATTAATGTTATATCACCTCGGTCAGTGAGATTTACTGGGCTCCATTAAAATTTGCTCGTTCAGCTTGTCTTCAGACAGGGAGTGCTGTCTCATCAAAACAAAACTGAAAAGAAGATGCCATAACGCTTCCAGTATTGTATATAGGCAACAGACAGTTCTGAATTACTTTATAAAAAACTAGGCCTATTACCAAAGATTAGGGCAGTAGTCCTAGAACTCTGCGATCACCCAGGATACTGCTTTTGTAAGTAGTTTGTCAGGAACTGAGTAGGTATACCATAAAACATTATGTCTGTATATCAGAAATTCAGCCCCAGGTGGAATAACAGTGAGAATACAAGAAGTATTCAAGTATGTCCATCTAGACATGGGCCTGGGCAGCCTGCCCTGAGTGTTGCTGCTTGAAAAGAGAGGTGGACCAGGTCACCTCCAGAGGTCCCTGCCAACCTCAGCCTTTCTGGTTTTCTGTCATCACAAAGGTTCTTAGTCTTGTCTTCTACATTGACACTAATTGTTTCTGCTTTATTATTATTATTATTAATTGGTTTATTGTTTTTATTGTTATTGTTGTTGTTATTTTATTGTAATTTTGGAAGTGGGGTTATAATCTTACATGGACAATTGCTGAATTAACACTTCTACGTGTTCAAAGTTTTGTGCTATTTCTTTCTCCTTCGAAAATTGTCTTGCAGTTGGTTGGTTGGTTGGTTTTAAGTAATTTTGACACTCCTGTATCTTTCTTTCTGCATCTGTCCAAAATAACCTACTGCGAGGGATCACCACGTGTTTTTATGTTACTTATAGCGAATCTGAGCTTTTTTTCCCTTTCCTCTGGCAGTGTAGGTATAATGCTGGATGGCCAGCCCAGAGATCTTTTAGTTGTTCACTAACAGCCAGAGAGTTTCTGTGCTGAAAGAGGGTTGAAATAATAATTAACTTTGGTAAGATTTAATTTAAGCTTCTTTCAGGGGAAAAAAAAAAAACAAAAAAAAAACAGGTGCTTTTTCCTTCCCAGCACTTATTCATTATGGGGAATTATTTGTAGGTGAAATGATCTCTCCTTGCGATGAATTAATCATAATCTGATTAGACCACCAGAACTGTAGAGGAGAGGGTGCAGCCTGAATCAGTGTAACGAGCTATTATAATCACAGCTAGCTCCCAAATTGGCAGTTAAAACCTGTCCTATGAAATTACCAGAGCTCACCACCTCTGCCCACTCTCCTGGCTCTTCTTCCCCTTCCCCTTCCCCTTCCCCTTCCCCTTCCCCTTCCCCTTCCCCTTCCCCTTCCCCTTCCCCTTCCCCTTCCCCTTCCCCTTCCCCTTCCCCTTCCCCTTCCCCTTCCCCTTCCCCTTCCCCTTCCCCTTCCTCCCCACCTTCTGGGGACTGTCCATGCTGTGCTTCTGGTCCCGTAGTTCTGTTTACCAGAGCTTAGGGTCTCCTAGGCAGGGTATGCAGTTAGCCAAGAGCAAGCAGGCACAGTGCAAACCTCCAAAACAAGGCTAATGACTTACATAAGATGAAATTCCAGTCTCTTCACATTTCTAACTTTTAACGTGATGATTCATTCAATACAGTGATTAACCCAATATGCACGAAGTATCTGATTTAAGTAGAGCTAAACTAGCAAGAAACATGGCCTGAGATCAGCTTTTTTTTTTCTTTTTTTTGCAAAAGTGTGTATTCTATATAAAATACAGCACATAAAAATAAATTTCAAATTATTATGTGTAATAGGCATTCCTTGACTCTGAGTGAGATGATCATGAGTGTTTTCTTCCTTGCCATTATTACAGCTGGACCTATTTTTATTGATTTTTTTATTTTATTTTATTTTTTTTTTATTGAATGGGAATGGGTAGCATTAAAATACTCAGATGTGAGTACAGGCTAAGCAGAAAACAGAGCCTGTCCGGTCATACCCAGTTTGACACACAGAAATGACTTACATGGGTGCTCTTATGACAAATTCCACTGCTTATTAGACAACCTGTTTGAATGGTAAATGGTGGAGTAGCTTGGAACTGTTGGGTTGGAAGTGAGTAGAGGGTTAACATGAACAGGAACTAAGAAGATGTGGGAAGATAGAATGTGCTTTAGTGTTTAGCTTTTACTCCCCTGCCAGTTGCCCTATGATGATATATGCCCTTTCACCCTTCTTAGAAGTTATGTTCCATCTGTATACTTTTACAGTGTCAAAACAGTTATAACTTACACCTATTTTCTGACCATTGGATCCCAGAGGTGTAACTTTTGTTCCTATTCAGTTGCAGCCGAACCCAAGAGGGATTTTTTTTAATGTCATTTGTTAACCTTGAGGTTGTGTTGATCTGACATCCTGACTTTCTCACACAGTCAGAAACCTGGGAATAATTGTTAGTTTTCTTTGCAACAATTTGTGATTAGAGAAAAACAAAATCACATACAAGATAAAGTAGAAGTCTATTGACAGAAGGTATCAAAATATACTGGTTTTGCTAAAGCCCATGAGAAATAGACATCATTGAAAATACAGAAGTAATTAACAACCTCAGTCATGGTAGAGTAAGGATTAGTTAATTTATCTATGCATTAGCTCAGAACTACATAATGCAGTGATCTTTTCTCTATCTGTTCTATTATTTATTTATTTTTTGGAAGTAAGAATCTGTTTTTCCCTGATGAAACTGAACACAACCAAAAATCTAGTGGACATGCATTTTTAACATTTATGATCAAAATGTCTTTGCAATACAGGGTGACTTAAAACAATGATGAACCAGAGGCTTCTACTTGTTCCATTCAAAACAGCAAACTGCACACGATCCTTTCTTCATCGCCTCCCCCAAACATTTGGTTGAGATGTTTCCCTCTCTTGGCACACTGTTGACTGCCCAAAATTAGACCCAGTAAGACCTCTTATGTTATTCCTAGAAGCTGTGTTCATCTGGACTTTCAGCCACTAAATTTATGAAAGATTCAACTGAGATACATTCTACCACTATTGCTGAAATTAAAAAGGCAAAATTAAAAATGATATGTAGTGTATCGTTTGTTGTGCTTTGTGCTGCATCTGAATGTCTGAAGTCAAAGTTTTGCATTCCAGAGGTTGAAGGGATACAGCACATTATACTGTAGCAACTAAGAAAAAAATAGATTGTGAAGAATGGCTTTATCAACTACCCTTTAAATTTGGTCTGTGGTAATATGCAGATGAAGGCTCTCACAGTACTGTACACTTCCACAAACTGTGTTACAGCAGGAATCACCCAATCTCTTATTCAGGTTATTTATTGCTACTGTTGCATTGGCCAGGATCAGGCCAGCATAAGAAAAGCAGGGTGCTGCTTTTTCACTTGTTCTGTATCAACAACTGCAAGCTTTCCAGCATTTAATTATCATTGGAGCAGCTGCAGTGTAGCACTTGTTTTGACTTGTTGAGCAAGTGCATTTGACTTGGAAGACACTGAAAACAGTAAATTGAATGAATACCACATGTTTACCAGTGAAATTTTCAGCAGAACAACGGCTATTGAATGAAAAACAGCAATTTCATTAAAACAAATATTTTGTCCCATATTTTGAATAGTGTGAAGTAACAGAAAGGCATCATAGGTAATCTCATGGTGTATAGGACATCTGGGAGATTGTGCCTGAGAAAGAGCAGCTCAGTTATGCCTCTTCGGTCTAGGCGTCTGTTTAGGTCTGTGCTTATAAAAGCTGCTGGCAGGCACTGCTCTATAGTTCCTGGGAAATCTTTTCCTGCTCACGGGAAATGCTGAAAGCATTTAGCTACTGAGTTCTAATTCTCAAAATAATTCCAGAAAAAATAAAAAAGAATTTTATCGTTTTTACATATTCTCCTATATTTTACAATGCCTTTGTAAATTTTTCCATTATTTGCCTAGTCTCTGCCTACCACTCTCTAGAATGTAAAAATCATATAATTTGAAAGTCTACCTTAGAAAGAACTCAGGGTTTCAAACTATTTTCCTGTTTTTACTTTTTCAATTTTTTACTGTTGTTGTTTATTGGTAAAAATCTATCAGATCTTATTAACTACAACAAAAAATTAAGAACTTAAAATTCAATAATAGAAGAGTGCTTTACTGGTCATTCTCAAAAGATGTAATACTAAATAGTTGGCTAAGATCCATGAGTATCCTAACTTATTTTATTTATTTATTTATTTATATTTTTTATTATTATTTTAGCATGGGATATTAAAGCACTTTTTTTTTTTCTCCTTTTCACTCTTGCTCTAGATTCAGCTGCAGTCACTGAAGGTTTTCTCATTGACCTTATCTTGCCTTGAACTACTTTGCAATTTATGCATTTCAGTAGTTCTGTGCAAATATGGAAGGGATATTCTACCATTAGAAGTCTGGATTCAATAAACAATAGATGATTTTTCATTTATTGAAACTGCCACTAACTGCATAGTATTTCATCAAATAATTTTCTAACTATCCCTAATTTAGTTAACCAAAATAGCTAAATGTTGCTCATTGATGTCAGTAACTGCTTGAAAGTAAAGACTTTAGTGAAATAACTTTAAATTTACAGTAGTGAAACTTGCCTCAGAGTATGACCCACCAAGCCTTCTCCTTTGTGTTTTAATAAGAAAGTATATATTTTGTAAAACCAATTTACATCACTCTTTCAAAACCACATCTGTAAATCTGTAATTACTTTAAATACAACCAGCCTAATAATAATAAATACAGAGAAAGTCAAATATACAGCACTGCAATGAAGCAGTTTTTTTTTTTTTTAAATGAACTGCTACAATGAGAAATGTAAGATATTTGAAGACTTATCCTCCTTAATTAAACAAAATTCTCACTGATTGCAGAAATCATTTTGCTTCATTTGGAAGAGGATGAGAATCAGAATTTGAACTAAGACTCCGATGATGAGTTTGATGCTTAGGATAGGATATGAGTGGAATGTAGCTCAAGAATACAGGTAATTTTGGGAACACCCATCTTCAAATACCTACATTTATGATATAAGGTATCCCAATAAGACTGGTCTTGGGCTTTGAGTATTCACTGATCCATTTTGCCCAGAATTCTCTAAAGATTTCAGTTCAAAAGACAAATTCTGAACATGGCTAAGGCATATGGACAGACACTTAAGAACTCTGTGCAATCTGTTTTCATAAAGAAACCAGATGGTAATGATTGCATCTTCATTCACCTTTTATTTGCCTAATAGGCCACTCACCAAGGAAACAGAGGATGTGGTCTTGGTTCCCACTTCAACATGGAGAGGGAGATGGGAAGGGAAATGACATATTAAGTCTAAATCACCCGCTTTCCCTTACTACAGGCTTCAGAATAGAAGTGGGGGTCCCAGCCCTTACTTGCTCTGCTGATGAAAATGGATCTCAATTTGGAAAGAAATGCAGTAGATTTGGTACTAAAAGAAGAACAAGCAAGTGGTCATATGACTGCAAAGTTTTGTACTTAAAAAATTCAGATGAATGATTATCTAGTAGATGCCTAATATCAATAAATGGATTAAAAGAAAAAAAGCAAAACAAATGCAGGAACAAAATTTGAGATATATATGTATATACATATATTTTTTTTTCATTTTGACCACCAACCCTGTTTTTGTGCAGTGGCCCAGGATGTCCCACCTCTGAGCTACTCCATATCCTGGCAGTTAAGATGTAGTCATTGAAAGTAGCTGGTATGGGTTGAAGTGTTTGTTGAGAAAGGACTGTTTCTTACTCCTATGGACTGCAGCTGCAGGTGACTGAAAGAGAAAGGTAGATAAACTCATCTGTTCTTATTATGGACTGATGCAAGGCAGTTGACCCTTAACAAACAGAAGTGTCTCTCCAGTGACTGTGTCAGGCTGTGGTGTCCAAAACATTCCTGTGAGTGCAGGTGACTATTTTTGTGAATTTTGATATCTAACTCAAAATAAATTTCCCGAGTCTTGATCAGGATTCTTTTAATTTTATAAAAGCATTATAACCTTTTACAATTAAAGTAGCTTTGCTTAGACAAGTATTTCCTTTGTCTGCACATTTTTTTAAATGATCACTTTTGGAGAGTATTTTTCATCGCACTTGATCTTTAACAGTACACTCAATCGAAGACTTTTTTAGAAGACTAATTCTTATACAAAAGCCAACAGACAGAAAGAAAAGACTTCCATTTACTTCAACAAACTTTGAATTAGAATTTGTGTTCTGAGGAATAAAAAGATGAAAGATATACTTCCTGAGATAAGCTTAATTTAACTTTCTTAATGTTTGTATTCTACAGCCTGAAAGCCTAAACAAAGTTACAAAGCTTTAAAATGTATATTTTTAAAAGTCTGGCCTTCCTCAACTGAGAATCACATTCTACTGAATGTTCTTAAATTCTCTGTAATGCATTTCATTAACATATTGACATCTATAATAGCAAAGCATCTTTCATTCTGCTCTGGGATCGGACCTTTTCTTTTGTCAATACACCCTATAAAACCTTTTTGCCATATTCTGTAAAAGGTGTTGTCACTTCACGTAGTCTAATTGTAGAAGAGAGAATGGGTTTCTAGGATTTGAATGCTGGAGAACAGAGCAAGAATGAGGTAGATAGCTATTTGATGTCTGTCTTTTCACAGTAGCACAATAGCTAATTCCTAGGGCCTCTGACCTTTTAGTGTCCTGTAACAGAGTACTTGCATTAATCTGTTGCTTATCTGTCACCTACCACATTTGATATTTCCAGCCTCTGCTTTCAATTATCAGTCATTAGAGGCAGCACTGAGTAATTTCAGGAGAAAATGCCTGGAACCTTTGACCTGTTTCTGTCAGATAAGCACAAGTGTTCACTGTAGATAAACTATCATTTCATTATATTCAAGATGTAAACGAGTGTCGTTTGTAGTGTATCGGCTTACTGTAACCTTTATCACCTTGAAGTGATTAAAACTGACTGGTTTACTTAGTGCTTATACAAAGAATCCAGAGTCAAACAGTGAAATTCAGTGAGATTAGTGTAAATGGCCCCTTATAATTACATGGTCTGTAAGACCATGCTTTGGCATGTATAAGTAGTAGTTAAACAGTTACACAAGTTGATTAGGGAAGCTTCACTATTTGTGAATGCAGTTGGGATCCTAAAACCTTATGTTGTAAAATCAGCCTGTTTCAACCTGGCTTTGGTTTGCTCCCCACTTGCTAAAGAAGCTTTCACTTTCCATACATGTCACCACATACCAGCCTCTTCAGGAAAAGCAAAACACATGTCAGTGGGGAGCTAACTGCTAATGAAGGAACACGTATAATAGTCCCTCATACACTGTGACATAGACTTCTTGCCAGCACTTTTTACATTTTTTTAAGCTCAGTCAGACATTTATAGCTGAATTGATAATATACTGATTACTTATTGCACATCCATCTGTGTGATTTATACTTGTGTTAATGAAAATTTGTGAATAATATTTTCTCTTCATATTAAAGATGACTCATTTTTCCAAAGTATCTCTGTGGTGTAGATTTGCCTTCAGTCTTTTTGTGATTGGGCTGAGTGTTAGTACAGTGTGAGTATTTCATCAGTGAGCCACATGGGTGGAAAATATCATTCTTTCCTATCTTACACACACAGGTGTTTGTGATATTCCCCTGAGCTATGATTTGTCTGATGTAACCATAGTGCTGAATATATTAGTTTCAGGTGGTGTAAAAATACCAGTTCAAAAACCTGGTGCTAGGAATCTTGACAGCAAATGAAGAGTTTTGTTGTAATCAGAACTGACACTGATATACTAGTTCTTTTTAATTACAAAAATGATATGCCTCTGATGGTTAAAAAAGGACTTCCTGATTTTCTGGTCAACTATTTTTTAGATGCCGTGATCTGTCCCACAGAGAAGCATTTTGGCAGATGAACTGAGCAGAGCTGGAATGACATGAGAATGATCTGAAAGAACAGAATATTTTAAAAAATCTTAACCTGTATTTTTTGGGCTGCCAGTGCTAATGCACTGAAATAAAAATACTTGAGACATGGTGCTCCTCTGCACTCCATGTCATTTCAGCAGTGCAATGGACCCGATAAGACACCTTACTGTGCATTCAAAGTCTTTCCTAACAAGGCACTTTTTAGATGTAGAAGAGATCTAGGTTTGTATATTATTTTCTGTATTAAAATACTCAGTATCATTAAATAACATTTATCTTTTATATTTTGTAATTCAAGTCACTAGACAATACCACAACATTGGTTTGTGTTTTGTTTTGGTTTTTTGTTTTTTTCCAGTCTGCTATATAATGCAAGATCTTGACTTGTCTAAATTCATAAAAATTGTTTTTATGTTTTGTGCTTTGGCTTACAGAAATTTACGGGTTGAGAATCTGGCTCCGATGCAGAGGGTGGGACTTCCCTGGAATCAGGGTTTTTCATGAATTTTAGTGCCTGTTTTATACAACCCTTCATTTGTGGAGTCTCTTGCTACTTCTAAGTCTTGCCTTGCCTGCCAATTCTATCCTGGCAAATCTAGGCCTAAGGAAAATCTGAAATTCTGTCCCTTTCAGATGGCAGTGCTGTCTCTTCCTGGGTTATATGTGGATAAGTAATATCTGTGTTAGCTGTAATAATTAATTTGGGGCTCTACAGACAAGGGCTATCAGTATTCTTCCAGCAGTTGTGAGTGATCCTGAGAGAATCCCATCAGTGTTATTGCAGTGTGTTGTAGAGGTTTGTGTCCAAACTGCAGTGTATATGGAGACAACTGCTGTTTCCAAACTAATGTTATTAATTAGAATGTACTTGTAAGAAACTAGACAAAAAGAAACCTCAAACCCAAATAAAAACAGCTCAGGCCAGGAGTACTGGCATTTAATACTTTTATTCCGTCTAATTCTCCAGTGCTTACTCACAGTGAGTTGTGCTTAGTTACCCATGAATGCTGGTAAATACTTGTTGAATAAACACAAACCCAATATATTACTGCTACGTTAATTCTGGCTTTAATATATCTTTCATTTGCAGATTATTGACATATCTGTTCCACGTTAGCCCAGCAATCCTCAGCTATAACATTAGAAACTTGCAGCAGACTCTTCATACTAGAAAAATCCTCCCTGATTCAGAGCATTTGCATATGCTAATCTCTGCCAAGTCCTTTCAGAACTGTACATTAAAAAAAAAAAAAAAAGGCAAACAGACCCCAAACCTCAAGTTAGATCTCTGTATATATCTCACAGCTTAGAGCCAAGCAGCGGAGCTGCTAAATAGACCGTATCCTGTTTCTCTTCAGTAGCAGCCCATTCATCTCCAGGTACAGAGCAGCCCGTTTACATGCTTCTGCCTCTTTTCTGCTTTACTTTTTCTACATAGTGTAAGATGGCAAACCCACGTAAGCCAAATACACACTTGAGCCAAGTAAACCTTGCAGTTAGCAGACAATTTTCCTTTTGTCAGCCAAGAGAAAGTTATTTTCACTGAAGATAAAGTGTTCTTGTAGCCTATATATTTTATTTTTGGTGATTCTTAAGGCAACACAGTTTTGTATGTTTTCAAAAACTGTGCTTATAAAAACAAGAATAGTTTACATTTTTGCAGGGATGAAAGAGAAGTGTACTGTAAGGGATAGCTCTGTGGCCACAGGTGACTTAGCTGCTAACTACTGCTCTGAAAATAATGTAAATACTTTTGCTTCAGTTGCTTTCCTTTTAATATGTCCATAACCATAACTTTATATGGCAACACCAAAACAGGTTTTTCTTTTGGCAGATTTCTGTTTTGTAAGACTACATATGCTTTATAATATGCATAATACTTAAATATATGTACAAACACATTGTATACAAATGCATTGTGTATGTATGTAAATTTATGCAGATGTACACATAAACATGAATATATAAGTATAAATATACATCTATTGTAATAATACATACATTTTATTGTTTATACATGTAATGAAGTAATCTATACCTACACATTTTCGGAACTGAGGTTGTTCCTCTCTCAGATCTCAGGACTGTTAATGCCAAAACTCAGTAAGAGAGCAAGGGTTGTGGGATGGAGCGTTTAGCGCAGCTGGGTGCAGTCACAAATCTGTTTAGCCGGTTATCCGAATTGAATCCCAGCTCTGAGTGTTTGGCTTTGTCCACCATCAGTCCGGCAATGCACCTCAAGAGGAAGGTAGAATTTTTCCACTGCCACAGGGCACTGGGCACAGCTTCTTCACAGGTCAATGTTACACCATGGATCATTTTCCTTTCCACATCTCTTAAATCAAACTATTCGTCCTGGAGAATGGTCATCAGACAGTACTATGGCCTGTATGTTCACTTGCCACATCAAAACAGATATTTCTTTGCAGGAGTGGCTCCCAGCTCAGGGTCAGAACCGCAGCAAACATCTGAATTAGCCCAAAATCAGTTGCACAGTGAAATCAGCTAACATGCTTTGTCCACTACACTTTAAAATTCCGTGTGATCCTGAATTAAGCAGTAATGAGATTAGTTGTTTTGTTTTGTTCTTTAAATTGTGGTGTCAGAAACTCTGGCAGCTGCCCTGCACACCCTTCCTGTTTGAGGGGGCGCCTCAAGACAGGAATGCCCCTGCCTTTGCTGTCCGGGTACCAGAACCTCTCAGCCCTGATTCACGGCTCCTTCTGACCACTAGCAAGATGACACTGATGCCATTAGACTACAGCATGTGTTAATTTATACGCGACCACTTCTTGAATATATAGTGGTTGTAGTGCACTTTAGCACTACTTCAGGATTTATTACACTGAGAGGGAATGATCAACTTTCCTCTCAGCTGCCTGGATATTAGTGGCTATTAGTGTTTTCCAAAGTCACCTACGTCTCTGGCATTACTGCTGCTGGGCTTACAACTAAACTGAAGTCCTAAATCCTTCTGCAGCTTTAAGTTTGTCCATATTTCTAGTTACTTTACAACATGCCTTCTTTTTTTTTTTTCTTTTTTTTTTTATTATTATTTTTTTTTATATTCTTTCCACTCTGGCTTCTGGAATTTTTATAAAAGCCACTGAGGGTTTTTCCTTTTGAACTGAAGACACTTAGCTTGTGGAATTTCCTTTAACTGGAAGTATGTCTGGGCTTGTGGTTTTACTATTTGCACAGTTTTATATTGTCCTGTTTGTTTACTCCAAAGCATGGGGAACACTCTATTAAGCATGGGAAATGGGTGTTGTCTCTCACTTTGTCTCTTTAATTTGCCTTCAACTCTTTTTCTAACAGTTGAAAGAGACAAGGACTTCTCCCACCAGCGAAGGCACTACAAGGAATTTCGGTTTGACCTTACTCAAATACCACATGGAGAAGCAGTGACAGCAGCTGAATTCCGGATATACAAAGATCGAAGCAGCAGCCGCTTTGAGAATGAAACAATTCAGATTAGCATATACCAGATCATCAAGGAGTATCCCAACAGGTACCTTGCCAGCATGAGTGTATTATGCCTGAAACAATGTCCCAGGTTTCTATCTGAATTAGAGAGGTGATAACTGACCATAAATGTACCCTTGGCAAGGCATTATTGCTATCGCTGTGGCTTGTGTTGCATTAAGTCCTAGGCAACGACAACAAATACCGAGCAAGAATAAAACTTATCTTAAATGTAATTTATTCCAGGTTTATGGAAAGTTGCATATCCAATCTCACCAAACAGTCTGCCCATGGACAGGAGAGGTGAAGGTTCATGTTCTTGGTGAGCAAATGGTGGATTTGTAAACTCAGTTGAAGTGTCTGGATTTGGGAAATACACCATTTGCCAACACTGACATACTATAAGCCAAGACTCAGCTAGCTCCTTAAAGACAGAGTGTTCAACTTTGCTGACTTTTGAAGGAGTGTGGCTTTTTTTGTATGTCTTTTAATGTTCTGCAGAACATGATTAAAAGATGGAGTCATGCACTGTCTTTAAGATGACACATGGTGCTTACAATAACACTAAAATTAGAGCAAATATGTCACACATGAGCAAATCTCTGATTCTGAGTATGTAGAACAGTGCGAGTGACATATTTCCAAGACTCTGCAAAACCTACAAAAATGAGTAAATTACCAGATTTGTTGAGGCAAAGTAGCTAAACTACTTAGTAGTTTAAGTAAGAACCCTGTAAGTAGAACATTGAGCTTGTACCTTCCAGGTGAGATCTCTGAACACCAAGTTATAAAATCGTTATGGTTATAAACAGGGAGTTATTTTATGTCAATGGAGCAGAACCAACAGGTGGGAAAGCACTTATCCTTCCAGAGTGTCTTCTGCTTTCTTACTAGATTAGTGCAGGATTTTTTTCCTCTGTGTCCAGCTTGCAAAATTTCGGTTGATATAGGTCCCCAAAGAAGCTTCTTGGAGGAAGGAATGAAACAGGAAGGGAAAAAAATATATCCATTTGAAGAGCATAGGTCAAGGCTAGGGTGATGAAAGCTCTTTACCTTCAAGCTCAACAGAATTAATTTTATTTTTAAGAACTAATGGGAAAAGTTGGTTTTCTAATCCATTTTAATGGGTTTTGTTTTTTTGTTTTTATGTTTTCTCAGTGAGTGATTTCTGTTCTATTTCAGAAAAGGGAAAACAGCTTAATCCTTTGAAGCAAGATGAAACTTAAATAACATCTGGCTTGTTAAAATGACAATTTTCTCTATTAAACCATTGGAGAATACTAGCACTTTCTTTCAATATCTCATCTTCACATTTCTAAGCATTTCTAATTCTTCACATTTCTAAAAGCACCATTTCTATTTATAAACATAATTTTATAAACATATATATTTCCATTTATAAGTATAAAAGCCCCTTGTCTTCTGATGGAATCATGATGCCAGAAAGGTGCATGTGCAATGACCTGCCACACCACCTATTTAATTTTCACTATTATAACTAAGGAAACTTCAGACTTAGTCTAATCGTCAAGTGCTTCCCTCCTATTGCTGATTTTGCTGGTCTGTACTTATACATGGAGTATATGGAGGTATATGGAGGTAAATGTGTTGAGGTAGGAGAAGATCACAGCCTCTCTAGTGCTTATATTAGAAATTAGGAACTTTTCCTACTTGCTTCTTTATAACTCCAGACAGAAGAGCTCCCAAAAATATTATATTATTGGTTTCTGAAATAAAGTTACAGTTTTTGCTTTGGGGCTCAGACTTCAAGAGTTTGTCCTACATGTGTACATGAGATTTTAGGTGCAAAATTTTCAGATTTAGCTGCAAATTTTTGTGCAACTGCCATGCTCCACACTCCCTGCTAGTGTCATACCACAGCAGAGCTGCTCAGTTTGACCCTGGCCATCCGCCTTTCTTTTCTCTGAATGGGAAATGTGGGTATCCGATGGAGTCCTACAACCTGCTACAGATTTTGCTATGCCTTTAGGCAAGACGTGGTCATGGTTTATTGCTTCTGTGTTGCTGACTTTATAGTTGCAGACATTTTTCTGTCTCTGTGGCAGCATGGCTGCTGAAGCATACTTATTGAATTCACTCAGAGTTTGCTGAAATGACAGTCTTTGAGATTGAAGTTTTCTATTTGTTCTAAGGAAAAGTGTAAAGCACAGCCAATGGCAAGGCAAACTTTCCTACTTGGCCCTGCCAATGTACTCCTGCCCTGATCTTTTCTCATGACGAAAGTAATGTGCTCCAACAGGCCAAATCCTTGTTCATGATCTGGTGGCAGCTAGCCACTAATTTAACTAAACCCAAAGGATTCTTCCTGCATTAGGGAATCCTCAAGTGGCATTAAGATACTAGAGCAGCTTTCTGGAATGAGGCGAGAGGTGAAGCAGCGTTACGGGGATGGCCAATTACATAGTAATTGTAGTCACAATTTGATCTAGTCAAAAACTTTGCTGGCTTTCAAGGAACGTATAGATGGTTTATTCCACCTTTCCTTGCTTAAATGACCCAGGAGATCTGGAGCTACTTAGATGTTCTGACCATAGCCTCTTTGCTGAGGTTCTTGACTATGGTAGCATTTCTGTTGTAGACAATGGGCCGTTTGGGTCCAACTAAGCTTAAACAGCCTCCATAAAGGTAAAGACAATCAGCTGTATTCTGCCTGAATGTGTTCATTGTTGCATTTCAGGCTATTTACGACATAATGCCTTACTTTTTTATCATATGTTGTAATTTTAAATAGCTTAAAAAAAAAATAGAGCCAAAATTTGCAGCTGTTTTTCATCTTAAGTGTGATTTTTGTTTGTTTGTTTGCTTTTTTTCTCTTCACAGAATAAAAGAGACTTTTAAAATTAATAATGTCACAAAATGTGATGAGAAATTTCAGATAATGGTGGAAAACTGAACCCTGAGCTGTTACTGACTTTTGAAGGGTCTGGTTTTCATCTGATATTATACGAATTCTGGGAAAAAACAAACAAACAAACAAACAAAAAACCCACTTATTTTCCTGAGTAATATTTTGAATTTCTGTAGTAAATGACTATTATGTGGACCAAATCATTTGCACTGATCTGGAGGCTTTTTCTCTATTTCACCATCTGTTCTTATGAATCAGTTCTATTTTTCTCTAGGTGCTCACAACTTATTTTTAGTTTGTTTTCTGAGTAAATGGGTAAGAACAGTCTGCTGGCTATTACCATAGCTAGATCCTGCTTGCAGGAAGGTGGGCAAGAAGATTGACATATCAATGCCAAGACAAAGTGGTGTGAATTTCTGCTGCTGTACAGAATAATAAAGTCACACTGCAGGAGAAAATCTATCTTTTATACAGATTTCTGGGCTGCACCATTAGTAGTCCCCTATTCTGAGTTGGCACTTAGATATCGCACACACTGACTTTTGAGGACTTTGTATATTATTCACACAAAGTTTGGAGCTGACAGAGTCTATATGGGAAAATGATTATGTATTCCAGGAGGAGACAATACAAATGTGAAATTATGGCACTGTAATATTGCAATACTTTATATTCTAAACAGTTTTACAGTTTTCTATTAAATTTATTGAATGATACACAATATATTTACAAATAACCATGTCAAAGCCTGTCGCATTCAGAATTATGCCATTCAGTTTTAAAGTTCTGATAAAACTGCTTATTAGAGAAAAAATGGGCATTTAAGACTCCAGAGAGTACTATTTATGAGCTTGTGGTACGTTGTTAATTTGTTCAGTGCTAGCGTAGCGAGTCAGGCTCTTTTAAATCGTAAGACTGTTTTCATGTTCGCTCCAGAGGGAGAAGGTGTTTTCTCCTTGTGTGGTCATTCACAGTGTTCTATTAGAACACAAACGGTACGAGCCCAGCAAAAGATTTTCCCTTAAAGGAAGGCAAAAAGACAAATTTAAAGAAAGCTCTTTCAATTTCCTTTACTTTAAAAAAAAAAAAAAAAAAAAGATTCCTTCATTGTTGCTGAGCTCTTTGACCTGATTATGTAGATATTTCTCACATGTAAGCAAATGTTGTATGCTTGTCTGAGCGCATTTTGTCTTATTTTTCTAAGCGTTGAACAAGCACTGTTTCAAGAGCTAAGCAAGATGTTTTTTCAGTGTAAAAGGCTTGTAGTACGTGTGAAGTGGTTAGTCAAGATAAAACAGCAAATTCCTACCATGTCATTGTGATTAAGCAGCATAAGAATACAGTGACAGGAACGTCATAATTTTAAATTTACTTATTATACACAAAAACTGTTTCCATCTCTCCTACCTCTTTAAGCATATATTCATGCTGTCTGTAAGGTAACAATTCAGCTCTAAGGTCCGTGCAAGCCAAGACTGTCTTTAGTTGTTTTGGACAGTCAAAATGTAAAGTAAAACACTTTTTTCTTGGTATTGTTGTTTTGATTACTATTTATAGCAGAAAAGGAATAGGTTTGTCTAACAATAGATTTAAGTTTAAAAGGCTAAATGGTGAAAACAGTTTCTAATAATGCGTGCTGCTTTGTAGAAGCATGTAAAATGAAACTGATGAGAGTTAAATATCTTGTTTTTAGTATGTTCATTGCAGTAAATTATTTGTGATACAGATGTGGTTCTGGAACCAATTGTGTCAGGAGATATGTGAAAACAGAACAAATAAACGACCCATGCTAAACATTTAGTAACACAATTATACTAACTCCCCTGAGCAGCCCTTCTGAATTACTGGAAAATTTCATGGGAACAAATCTGAGAATATACCAGGGAATCGAGGGTTAAAATGTAATAATTACGTTATTGAATTGATATATAATTTCTACTTTGATATATAGACGTATTTTCTAAACATCTGTACTAATATGAAACTGTCATATATTCATGTTTCGTTATATGATATAACTGCTGTCATATGTTATTAATAACAGACTTTTTTAGCAATGCTATTCCTTTGAATTTAGTTGAAATTGGAACGCGATTTTGACATTTTTTGTCTTTTGCACTGGACGGTTTATAAAAGTTAATATTCCTGAGACATTCTGGTGCTGAAAGATGAATCCTTTATACACAGTCTCAATTACATATTTTGTGTATTTATATCAGGAAGCTAGATTTTTCAGATTTTCCAGAACTGCAGCTTTCATATGATGAGAGTCATTTCAGATAGGCCTGTAAGGGGAAATACCTATATTATACTTAACAATTATATGCTGGCTACAGCACATGCTATGCTGCGTTACGATGAGGATGTGTCAAAGGATTATTCATTTGGGCTGGAGGAAGTTATTGTCAGCAAGGAAGTTAAGGGCAAAAAATAATAATATTTGGATGTCGTAACTTTCTATTTTCTTTAACTTAGGGATGCAGACTTGTTCCTGTTAGACACAAGAAAGGCTCAAGCTTCTGATGTGGGCTGGTTTGTGTTTGACATTACTGTGACCAGCAATCACTGGGTGATTAATCCACAGAACAATCTGGGCTTGCAGCTCTGCGCTGAAACTGGGGACGGTAAGAGAGTTACTATAGATCATAACTCCGTATATGCTCTTGTCATCCTGTTGCTGTGAACTTTTTCTGGATGGGTGTTTTTTAACTCTGCTGGGTGGCAATCCATGGAGGGTTTATAAATGAAGAACATAGGCTTGTCCTGCTGCAGCTATGGTCTGGAAACTGTTTATTGTTCTTAATTCTGTAGAATATAACAATTATAAGGCTAACTGAATCAAGCTAAATTAAATGAAGTTTGGGATAAAAGTTCTTACATGAAAAATCAAGTTCCATTTTAATGTTCTTCCACTGATGATTACCTACATGCAGTTAGGAAATTCTAGCAGATTTTTGGAATTTTTGGTTTATAAAGTTTCTAAATATCTTTCTGGGCTGAAGCATGGAGAAAGGTATAAAACAACCTCTGAATATTTCAGAAATGACCTCCTAGACCCTGATACTAATGCTGTAGAAAGGTTAAGAATAGGGTAATTTGGAAATTGTTTTACTATCCTTCAAAAAAAACGTTAACCTCAAAACTTTTTTACTTTGAAATGGGTCAAAACTTTGAAATCTTGAAAAAATTTATTAGCTGAATATTAGAAAGAATTCTAGCAAATCTGAAGTACTAATTGTGGGTTTTTTATAGGTCAAATTTACTCAACTACTACATTATTCACAGTTATACTGTTTATTAAGTTAAGTGAAAATGCATCTCAGTGCAAAACACAGTTTTTAGAGGTGTTCTTTCTTAGACTTCTTTAGAAACTAATAAAAAGAGAATTATATACCTTATTTCTGTGATGGTTCACTTAATCTGTATTACTTTACAAGCAAACTTTCAGATTTAGCTTTTTCTTGTCAAAAAGCTTTCTGTGTCAGAGGTCAGGGGATCTATGATGCCAGTTAATCTAAACCTTAGCTGACATAATGTTAATGAGTAGCAGAAGAAACCCTGGTGTAAGGATTAATATATATTTTTTTTCTTCTTTCTTTGTTCTGGCTATATTTTCTCATTGTTTTTGATCTGCATTCTCCCTCAGGCTCAGCTGGGCTGTGAACAAAGCCCCTCATACTTTTCTGGAAAGTGCTCTGGCTGCTGGAGAGTTATGGAAAAGGCTGCCATGGGCTCTGATGTCCTCCTTTAGGCACAGCGCTGTGAAAAGCCTTGAACTGGGGTGCACAATTTCACCTAACATTGCCCACAAAGTTCAGATACAGTCAGCAGAAAAAGAAGGCATGGATACTAAGTTGACCACATTGCTGCTGCATTCAACTCTTCAAATGGCCCACACCTGAGCATGAGCTGTGCATGGGCATGGTTTTGTTAAGGCCAGTTTTAAGACCTTAACATTTTGGAGAGGTGACACCTCCGTCAGTCATCCAAATGAGGTGAACTGGCTCCCAGCCAGTTGTGCTGTTCCAGAATAAACTCCATCCTTAACAGCCCCCCCCCCTCCACGCACCCCCCCCCCCCCCAGAGATTCAAAAAAAGAAATTCTTGAAAATGAAATACCCATGAAAGGCACTCATTAAGAAATCCTGGAACTAGCAATTTGTTGGTTCTAGCTTCAACCTTATATTCATTCAGTAAACAGCAGAAAACAGCAGGAAAGTTTGTATGGATAAAAGGAAACCTTTAGATTAATACACTGAAGAAATTGTAAAAGAACAGTTTATATAAGTATTTCCTCTGTCTTTCTCCCAAGATCAGAAAGGTGGTAGATAATTTTCTATTTTAAATTCGAAAGCCACAGGCAGCTTTACTCTCTGCACCTCGCTTATTTGAATTTCTCAACACAGCTGCTCAAGTAAGGAGGGAATTCCCCTCTTTCCTCACTTTCTGTTCCCTTTTCAGTTTATTCATGCAAGAAGAGTGCCCTCCCAGAGAATTCTCAAAATTTAGAATTCTCAAAACTATTGGGAAGACCTGTGCTATACCGCTTCATTTTAGCATAAGGAAAATCATCCTTTCATGCTCTTACAATTTTGCTCTTAAGGCTTTGATTATTTTTATTGGGTTGCTGTTACTTCTGGAAGCTATTAGAAACACCAGCAGTCGAATGACATGTTTGTGTACAGATGAAACATGAATTTTTGTACATGACTCAGTTTGTAGTGGACTCTGTTTGCAACCCAGAGAACCCCACCCACCTTTCCTCCAATCACTTCCCTACCAAAACCCAGGGACTGATTCAAAGCTATAGAAAAACCTGCCATTGGCTCAAGGAAACTTCAGGCCATGCAGGTCTGAAGTACCTTTCCACATGCCTTCAGCTGCTCATTATGTTTATGGGAAGTATAGGAGGTCTGCCCCCATAACTGGAGAGATATTTGTGATAAGACCCTATCCTCTCTATTGCAATGGTCTGTTAAACTAAATCTGATTCCATTAAGTCAGAAGATTCATATTTGGGGTAGACAGATGCTGCACTGGGGCCCTGGATAATAGAGTCTGTAAATATGTACTCAATTTTTTCAGATGTATTCATATAGCACCTTTAAAATGGGACACTGGTAATTACTGAGACTTCAGGGTGCTACTGTGTTGTTACCATTATCATTAATAGTAATCTTTCTTATGGTTGTCTTTCAGTGACTTTTTAAGCAATTACTTGTGGAGATCTAGTGATCCCTGAAGAAGATACATATAAAATAATAATGTCTATGTGAGGAATAAAAAAAAATGTAGCTATTTAATATAACAGTGTGATAAAAACAACTCTGGAACAATGTCTGGTTACTGTAATTCATATTTTCCCCCCTTTGAAAATGCTGAAAAAGTACAAAAAGCCACATGACATTGGAATGTGTTTTCTTTTCTCTTTAAGACAGTATTTGGTATCATACGCATCATTTTAGCATGAAATGTAGACTTTTTCTCTTAATGGGACATTTTATTTTGAACAGTAAGAATAAAGGTTTGCATGACACATATGGAAGCTGTCAACATATAATGCACTGTTTCCCTGGGGCTGTGGTAAATTAAGGTTCTTTTTTTTTTTTTTTTTTTTTTTTGATTCTCTTTTTTAAAGTCTCCTCAGCATTCTGCAGCATCTCCTTTTGGCCATTTCCCTCCTTTTGACACCAAAACTCTCCATGGTGTTTAAAACGAGAGGTGATCATTTTCACACTGATGGAAGTGCGGGTGTTAGATGAATTGCAGCATAAAATCAATACAGATGCAGAAACGATTTGAAATGCTCCATGTGATGCTTTTCCTGTATATATACCATATGTGTCCTAAGACTTAAAACATGTTCCAGTGAGTCAGCACCTTTGTATTAACACTTAACATTTTTATAATTAGAAGTTAGCAACAATTTGCACATCACTTCTAATGGAGAAGTACAAATCTGCAAGAGCCTTCCTTTTGCTGTTTATGTCAGTGCTGAGGAGAATCTAATGTTGTCTACAGAAAACGGGAGAGCAAGAAAGCGTGTAACTATGATTACTGCTGATCCATAAGAAAAAAAAAAAAAAAAAAAGAAACAGATCCCAAATATACACACCTCAGTATAACATCCTGGGTAGCCTCCGTAGCCCGTACTTCTGTGTGTTTTCCTGCCATGGACTGCTGCCATGCCTCTCAGCTTATTTTCCATCAGCCTGTGCATCACAGAGTTGGTACTTTGAAAAACCCAAGCTGATTAAGGTGATTTCTGTCATCATGTAGTCCTAAGGCAGGTTTTCTTAGACTTTCTTGCTGTTTGAGGTAGGCAGACAACAACAATCTTCAGTTCCCTGACTGACTCTTACTTCAGGTATTTTTTTTTTCCTCAGAGCGAAGGGAAACTTGAACAAAAATAGGTTCCCTGATCCAAGTGAAGGCTGGGGAAGGCCAAGTCTTTCTCCAGCACGTACTTGGGTACATGTGTCCCCTGGAAGGGGATGTTGGCTCCTACTCCTGCATGCTGCAAGAAAGACTGGGGAGCTGCTTCGTCGGTGTCATGGGGGAGACACTAGGAGACCCTGTATCTCTGTGTGGGTTTTTTTTGTTTGTTTGTTTGTTTTTTACCTTCTCCTCATCTCAGCTTGGGACTTTCAAGGTCCTTTCCTTTTCTCCTATGAAGCTTTTAGAGGCAGCATGTCCACCTTCTCTTCTGGGGAATGCACTGCAGGAGGTGGCCAAGTTGCCTTTAACCCATAACAAACTGTGGCAACACCATGGCTCTTACAGACAGTTGGCTGCACACTTTCACGTTGGCCTTGACCTCTCCTTTACAACACTCAGTGTTACTAATCTCATTCTGAGGTTGCCCCAGTCAACCTTGGCACCTACCCTATGTGACCACAGTATCTGGCAGGTAGACCAGAGGATGATGCTGGGTTGTCACATTTAAGTTCTTTGGTGGAGCTGGTATTTACAAGGCAAAATCATCAGGAGTGATTTCACCTTCATTAGCATCCTTTCAGTGGGGGAATTTAGGATATATATATATATTGATATATATATGGACTTTGGCAGGCAATAGCTCTGCCTAAATTCTGAGCCATCTGGAAGCCATACAGCCATGTTAGCACAGCACTGAACCCAAGCTAATATATCCTGCCCCTCAGCAGGTTTTATTAGCTTGGGCTCAAGCACTGCCTAAGTACAGCTACATGAGTTCTGGTTCAGAGCTGACTTTGGCCAAAGTTATATGAGTAAATTAAACATGCTCGGGAATACTGTGGGGCACTGAGCTCTGCTGGTGTGAAACAAGCCAGAGGGACGACTCTCTCAGCATCCAGAAAAAGGGTGGCCACATGGCAGCCGCCACAGGAGAGCCTGGGGACAGCTGGCACTGGCCGTGAGCATGGTAACAGCACCTTGGGTGGCCCCAAGAAGTGTGGATGGTCCAGCTCCAGCACCTGGGAGCACTCCAGGGCACCCCTTACTTTTTGCAAATAGGTGTAACCTGTTTCCAGCTGGGTCAGAAATACCACCAGCATTTTCATGCATCTGCTTGTAGCCAGCAACGTGAACACACTCTGTGTTAGTACGGGCACACTTACTTGAGATAGGCTCCTGCCCCTGCCACCAGTGCACACTGGAGCATACTGGTCCTGGCTGTTTGGCTGTGCATCTCCCCCCCTGCCCTGCTTCCCAGGCAGATGAAGGATACATCAGCATCTAAGCTAAACCAGTAGTTTCTAAACCAGTAGTTTAGGAATAATAATAATAAGAGTTTTTGCTTAGTTTCATTCAGAACTTTTTTATCCATTTTGTACTTTTATCCATTTTATACTTTGGTGGATGACCAATTAATCTAATCTTTCCTTGTTTTATGGTCTTCCTGAACAAATTCTTAACTGTTCAGAAAAGCCTTAGGGCTCCCACAGACAATTCACAGTTTAAATACATTAAATGCAAAGGATAAATCAAGCACTTAAGAGTTTTTGTGTATGATTACGTCTGATTTTTTTGTGTAAGCATACATGGTCCTGCTGCATTATACAACATGCCACGGTTCCTAACGTGTTCACAAATTATCCCAAGTGATTTCTTCAAGAGCTTTATGAATACCAAAATCAACACACAAAAAAAGATATGCAAAATTCATTTAACTGAACAGAATAAAAACAACAGAATGTAAGATTTTAATAACAAAGGCTGGAACTTCAGTTTTGACTAAAGCTGTGAAGCCTCGGAAATGCACAGCAGACCATCCAAGACCACCCATTTTTCAGAATTCCTTAAAGCCTCCAGGGAGCAGACAAGTCAATAAAATACATGAAGCTTGTTTCAAAAGCTGTATTTTATGTCCATGTAGATAAATGTGTCCACCAAAGGAAAAGTTTGTGCAACAGTTTATGGAGGTAATCCAGTAGAGAGAGTATAAAATACTTCAGAGTTGGAAGATTGTGGATGCCTTATATATGGACCATCATATTTGTGTTGTTAGCTTTTCTCTTTTCATTTTTTAAATAAATCTTTATTTAAGCTTTGATAGCCAAGCTCTCCCTCAATTCTTTTGTTTCCATGAAGTCCCATTGCTCACAAGAACACTGTTCAAGCATGAGAAATCAAGCAAATTTCTATCTAATTTTGAAACTACCTAGTGAGCTTTCAGACTCAGAACCTCAGAAGTGTGTTTGCTCAAGTTAGACATTATTGGACCTTGTATACTCAGGGTCTGTCTCCAAAAGGACTTCCCCAGTCTTCATGGGGATCACTCCCCACAAGAAGAAAACCATAGATGTGTCATTGGAATGTTTTGGTATTTTTTTCAACAGACCAGAAATGAATTCCCAACATCACTGAAGTTCATAATTCTATCTACAAATATGTAAAATTATTACCAAAATAACTACTGTGACCTAGAAGTAGTGGTTAATCTGTAAAATGTGTTTTGTGGCTTGTTGAACACTTTTGAAAGTAAATAAGTGCTTGTTTTTCATAACAAAATGAGTGGTTTGCTGCAGTTCGATGACTCAGGACAAAATAATGGATCTTGGAATCACTCGTTGTCCTGTGTTGCCAGTGTAAATCTGGCCAAGACACATAATGGCTGAAAGCTCTTGCAAAATTAGTGTCTGCTCAATGCCTTACATAAAATATATACTGCATGAGGAGAGAGAGCCAGGTCACAAATCTTACCACTGTCACTGGCATCCATGCTGGCGATCTCAGAAAAAGTCAGGATTCAGAATGCCATGAAAAATGAGGTGATCTCTCCAGGTCAGGACTGTGAGACAGATTATTATTGAAAGCTTGAAACGCTCTTGCATTTCCATTTGGAGTAGCTGGGGAAGAAAATGAATTTTTAAGATGGGACTCAATCAGTTTATGAAAGGAGGTGTATGCTGTTACTGCGTGTGACAGCAGAAAACCATTCAAAGGAGTGCTACAACAAATAGCTCCAGAGTGTTTATCCTGAGTGCTGTTCTTATTCTGTAGGTTTAAAAAAGAAAAAGAAAAAAGGAAAAAAAAAAAAAGGAAAAAAAAAAGAAATGATTAGCATTGTTGAGGTAGTACCTTTTAAGCTGAATGTCACAGCTATTTTTGAAACAGATGTTCCTTTATTATAAGAGGCCAGAATGTTAAAAAGGAAATAATATTAATTCAGTTCAGTCACTCAGACCAGCACTTCCACACAACCTTTTATGCAAACTGCTAAGGGCACTTTACTATCAAATAGAAGAAAAGCCAAAAATAAGTTTAAATGCCAAGTTAAACAAACACATCTTGCCAAGGACTCAGAATCATATGAATAAGAAGTAAGGAGTTGAGCAGATTTGGGACATAATGCTTTAAACAAGTTTTAAGTCCCTGAATATACCTGTCAATATGGAAGAGAGACAATAAATTATCATAGCAGGATTGAAAAGCACATGCCAGAATAAGAGGAATACAATGGCTCTAGATTGTCCCTGCACAAAGTCCATCTATTGCACTTATTTATTTTTGCTAGGTGTATCTCAAATGCAGTGGCTAGGTTCAGTGAAGTCGGCATCACCAACTGCTGGTTTCTTACATTGTGTGTGTCTATACAGTCTGAAAAAAAAATAAAAAATCTTTGAAATCCTCAGGATTAAAGATATGATAGAAGCAAAAATAAAGCCGGTTTCAGAATGCTTGACCATATTTGATTCTTCTTCAGACATTCTCAAGAGAGGTAGAGATACACCTTGCTCTTTTGGTTTTCCAGTTGGGTGAAGCCAACAGGGAAGGTATGGGGTCAACCTGAGCCACTCAGGTGACTTTAGGAAATGCTACAGTAGGGAACAACTGTGCTGGAGAGACCTGAATTTCCAGTTGCCACTGAGGCCAAGAGAAAGGTTTTATAAATGGTTACTATAAATGATAAACTACAACCACTTACTAAAAGTGAAGCCCATGGATGCTTCTTGCTACAAAGACCAGTTCAGGTTAGGGTAAGATTTTTCTTACTGTGTCCTGAAATCCATGCTATGGAAAAAGGTGTGGTCTGCAAGACTATGACAAGGCTATGATTGAGCTCCTGCTATAGCAAAATACTTGATGCTTTTCAGTGGTTTTCACTAAAGGACAATAGAAGTTCAAATACAAACTTTATTTTGCACAGAAGCAACCTAAAATGGAGACAACATATGTAGTTTGAATTTCAAAACGAAACAGTTCAGAGATCCTCCTCAGAAGAAATTTAGTGTCTCAAGGGCAGTGTATATTTTGATTGCTTCATCTTCTGAAGGTTAGAGTTAAGCTAAGGTATATGATAAACCAAGAGAGAAAAGTTTAATGATGAACCCGCTGAAGCCAATAAACGTTTTTGTCTTGACTTCACTAGGCGCAGATTCAGTGCATATACTATTCATGAACTGAAAAAAATGGGTCCTAAAAACTCAGGCTGGCTGCTTAAAAGATCAAACAAATAAAGGAATAAAGTCACATAAACTGTTTCTGTGTGTAAAAAGGCTGTGGGTTACAGGCTTAATTTTTATGGTATATCTCTATACCCTGAATAAGTAAGTAAGCCCTAACTTGTGGAATCTTAATAGTCATCTCATTGCTGAAGTCTAAAGGAAACCCAGAGGAAACTTAATAATATTAAAAGTTATTTTAAAGGGAGTTCACATTGGTTTGAAGGATATTTTGCTTCGCACACAATATCCACCATTGTAAATTCAGAGAACCTAGATTTAAATTCAGAAAACCTACAACACACATCTTTACAGCACTCAGTATATAAATCTAATAGTATTCTTAAAATGTCCACCAGTAAGGTATTAATCTTTTACAGATAAAATTAAAATTCTGAAAGTCATTGGAACAAAAAATAAAGAAAAATAATAAAAAATATTCCCTCTAGAAATGAGGGGAAACTTGGAACTTTGTGGTAAGAGGTTGGTTTGTCCATGTTCAATGAATAGAGAATAGTCTGTACAGTTTTTCATATCTGACTTGCAACAGAATATTTGAACATACAGAAATTAATGTTACTGAATTATTTAATAGTTACATACATAAATACATGAAAAGAAGAATTAAAGAAACACAAGACTAAAAAGTCATTTAAAATGAAATCAGAAGCTTCAACAAATATATTTTTCCCTTGCAGTCAAAAAAGTAATTATCAAAATTGTTCAGAATATGTTGCCAATTACTCTGCTCCATAACTGCTAACTTTCTCAGTTCTTCTCCTGCCTTTGCTGGGCTCTCTGTCACTGGAAACATCTTAAACCAATTTAAAGTGCTACACCTGAATAAACATGTTGTAAAAGTGTTTATGTATTGAAGTGGGTCAGTTCAAGGTATGGTATTTGGCTGGAACTTCTAATTTCTCTTTTTACTGCAAAAGGGCTGCCAGAAGGAGGAAGTCTGAGCTGAATTAATACATTTGTTACAGTGGAAGTAGAATGGAAACTACTTTAACCACAAATCAAACTGCCTCTTTCATTTACGCCAGTGATAGAGTTTTTCTAAGAAATATAGACTCTGGCGTACAGCCACTGTACGTTTGTGTTTGAAAAGGAAACCTATATGCTTATTTCTATAAGGTTGATTCCTAGGCTTATTTGTAAGTTCTCTTTCAGGGTGATTAAGCTAACGGTATTGCAGGTTAGCGAGGCAGATGCTCCTTTGTTGTCTACGCAACAAACGCTTCCAGCCAGTTTAGAGGAGTCCTCCGGTGCCCTGATGCCGCAGCGCAGGCAGTGCTTGTGCCCGCGCCTCCCCATTTAAAGGACCTCTGTGTCCCCCACCCAGCACAGCTGCACAGCTTCACATGACACTGTCTCGTTTTCTGACGGTTGAAGGGCTCTGCATAATACACGTATGCACAAAAGTGTTTATGCTGCCAAAATAAATTCTGTTAAGAGCAAGGGTTTATTTGCTAAAATGTCACTGATGCAGTTTCAGTGACTTGTTTTGCTTTCTTTTATTTTACTGAGGTTTAGATCCTATAGTATAGTGAGGCTACCACATGGTCCTGGCTGAACAAATATTTTAGAGAAATATGCACATCCCTTGGGTACAGAACCAAAATCAATAAAGTCCATATTTCAAAACCTGTTCTCTTGAGCGACTGAACACCTTCCTACTTTTACTAGTGAATGGACATCAGTTTGAGTAACACTGTACAATATTTGTTTTTAAAGCAGAGGTATATTTATTATCCACGCTTCTCTTTGCCATGTATTTGCTTTGGGGATATAAGTTTCCACATCTGACACCCAAGCGATGCAAAAACTAGATGACTGCATTACATTATCCTTTTGATAGCATATAGACCTTAATGGGACTCATTTATTTTTTCACTTCTATAGTTGTATATGTGAGACTGAATTAAAATATCCATGTATTGAATAATATATACAGTGTATGGAGACTGTACTTTCATGCAATGACAAACTACCTGTAAAGCTGTTGAAACTTTTGTAAACTGTTGAATTTTTTGTCCTTTAAGTTCTCTTAAACAAAAGAAGGTTAGGATTTCTATTCATGTAACTTCAAGGTTATAGGCAAAATCCTTGCCTTCCTTCAGCCACTGGTGGAAATCTCAGTGTGGCTTCAGGAGGGGCAGAACTTCACATAATGTATATGACTTGTGGTTTCCATTGCTTTATAGGTCGAAGTATCAATGTTAAATCTGCTGGCCTGGTTGGAAGACAAGGGCCTCAGTCAAAACAGCCATTCATGGTTGCATTCTTCAAGGCGAGCGAAGTACTTTTCCGTTCTGTCCGAGCAGCCAACAATAAAAGGAAAAATCAGAACCGCAACAAATCTAGTAGTCATCAGGATTCTTCTAGGATGCCAAGTGTTGGGGGTAAGACGAAGCTATGATTTACTAGTCCATGTTTACAGGAGTTATGGGCACCTGCTCAAATGCAGTGGTGTCTCAGTAGCTTAAGACATTGCTCATTGGCTGAGCTGTCAGAAACTGTGTTCCTGCCCTGTTTCCGCCTGCCCCCATAGCTTTGCATAAACCTCTTTTGTTATGCTGGCTCTGAGCATGATCTACCTTCTGTGAGTTGGTTTACTTACATGTCTGACTCAATTTTATTTGTATTTGAGGTGTAGGTAGAAAAAAAGGTACCGCTGTTTCTCTAGTTTCATTTGCAGATCTGGAACATAGTTATTTCTGAGGTAGGTGACTTAGAGGGATACACGTGTTCCTTCTGAAGATCCTAGGTTTTGTAAAGCTCCTAACATTAATAAAGGCACTATGGATCTCTGTTTATAACTGCTTTGTTTGTTTGTTTTTGAATATTGAAAGGTTTTCTGGTATTCTGTGTAACTATAACACAAACAACTATAACATCTGCACAACTAACTTCTAAATCCCATCAGTCAATATTGTAGGAGAGCAATTAGAAATAAATAACAAAAAGGTCACCAACTAGGCAATTTTAACTTCTTGTTAGTAAACAAAACAAAACAAAACATGCCCTATATCAAAAAGGTATTATTATCCATTACTTATAAAGTGATATTGACTAAGCATTCTCTCCTTATTATCTATTTAAACTTCTTCAGAAGTCTTGTAACTCAGACGTGATTTAAGCATGCACATCAGTTAAATTTGCTAGCTTATGCTAGCTCTAGATCCATTCACTTCAGAAAAAGAAATGAATTTGCCTTTTGGATGATTCTATTATGATCAGCTTTGGTTCTGCAGAAACTGTTCCTTCTATTTTCCTGCTACCATACAATGCACTTCTGCTATTTGCATAAAAGGGCTCTGGACTGAATAGTACAACATGAGGTTTTCTTGTGTTGTTTTTGGTTTTGTTTTCTTCAAATACAGTTAAACATGCTCTTTGTAATTGCATTAAATCTAAAATACTCTCTGTTAGCTCCAGAGTAAATAATATTCTCCCTGAAAAAAAACAGCAAAAAAAAGTTAAAGTCTTCTAATATTTTCTGGAAAATATTTCTACTAATTTTGAGAATTACATGGATATATATGTATTGAAAAAGTAATCTAAGTGCATAGTACTTTTAAGATACCTAATATAAGTATCATACTTCAAATTGAATCCCATCTTTCTAGTCCATGAGGAAATGAAAACTGAACAGGTTTGTTAAGCCTGCTTGATTATAACAGGGAAGATGAACACAAGCTCTCTGCTGGCTTAACTTGGGAAAAAAAATCAGCCTTAACACATGCCAGCAAGTTGCATCAGAATGAGAATTGCCTCATGAAGAGTTGTATGTATGTCTCAAAACACTGGTCAGCCTCATTTATGCATCCAGTCTTGCTCCAGAACTGCTGTAAAACAAGAAAAATCAGAATATCTCTAGTGAAATGTGCATTATGAAACAAATTTTCTCCTAACCTCTTTAGGGCCCCAGCCTGCATAACCATAGATATGCATCACTGTATATGTTGATCCATGCCATATTTCTGTCCAAAAGCTTGTTAGTTTCAGAAAACCTTAGTGTTAGAACAAAATTAGATTAAGAAGCATGTGCAGTTGCATCAAGGCAGAGGCAGCAACCTGTGACTGGAGATGGGGGTGGCAAGACGTGGACAGGCTGGAATAGGTGGCAAAGCTACATGTAGATGAGTAACCACAGCCTCACATAGCAATGTCCTCCATAGCAAAACTGCTTGTAGGACTAGCTCCTGCACCACAGCAAACTGACTTTCATGCTGTTACCTTGCAGTTTGCACCAGCAGTCCCCATATCACACATATACAAACTCCATTTGTTTGTGGGCCCTTAAAGATCAGTGATGGGAATTTTCATGCTGTAAGTGAAAAAAAAATAATTAAAATCTGTGAATGAGGACATTGACGACTGCAAAGGTAATGTGCAGATTCTATCCAGATGTTGCAATGTGAAAAAATGGTGTGAATGAGAGAACACATTCTTATTTCCCATATCTTCACATCTTCACAGCAAACATGCACAGCCTGCTATGAGGGAAAAGCTATGCCCTTTTTCTCCTATATACCAACTTCCGGAACTGGACAAGTGCATTGCATGCATTGCATTGCAGCAGGCTTCTGGGAGGAGGCTGAGTCTCATAGTTTTGCACAGCTTCCAGAGGTTTCCAATCCTTCTCCTCATATTTCATCAAAGAAAATCCCAAAGAATACTGCCCATCCTCCTCCTCACAATGGTCTGTGATGCCACATTCAATTATCATTTACTCCCTGATGCAATGCCCTGTGGAAGTAAACGACACAGTGGTGGGCAAAAGTCATTGTGTGATGTAAGTGCTTGTTTCTAAGCTTGTTCTACAGCATCCAAGTCAGACTTTGACAGTGACAAATGCTCATCTAGGTAGCCAGAGCCAGGTAGGTGTGTTGCCACTTATAAGTCACAGTGTTCAGTTATATTTTTCCCAAATTTACTCCAGTCCTTACTTCCTTTTATTTTGAATTTCTCTCTCTCTCTCTTTTTTTTTTTTTCCTCTTAATCTTTTTCTGTTTCTTTTTCACATTTTTTTTTCTTCTTTTTCTTCTTCCTTCCTGTTGCCTTCTGTCTTTTGCTTTTTGTCTAATTTCTTTTCTATGTTTTTGGACCCCGCTGATTAGCTTTACTGTATTCTCAGCACATTAAAAAGGACAACCCTGCTGGGCAACTCAGTTCTTCCACTGGATAACACATTTTTGAATTATTCATGAGGACATAGACAAACACAAAATAGAGAAAATAAAATCTATATGCACCAGTTATTATTATACCAGCTGGGTAAATGTTAACAGATTTGGTGCCAGCATCCCTATGTTCCTAAAATCTTCAAAAGAACATGACCTCAGTGTAGTGCAAAGACACAGAAATGAAAATTAGCATTCAGACCTCACCTGCCTGCACAGAGGATTGAAGTGTTTATTACTTATCTAGTTCTATTGCGGTCAAACTGAAGATAAAATGAAAAAAACTAAAATCAAAACAAGACAATTTGTTCCCAAAGTACCTCATATAACTCTGCCTCGAAACAAAGTCTGACTTTATTTTTTCTTTTTGAACATTCCTAAAAAGTGTATATGGATACATATATAATCAGGCACTAGAGGATAACCACATCTGAATACTTGTTACAGTAAATTACATAAATTTTGGTCATAATGCAATGAGATTAAAAAAAAGCAGTGCTTAACTGTGCGTTTCCTGTATTTCATCGGTTGATGTCACACTTATTAATGAAGAACATGTGATAGTATACATAGTCATGTCTCAATGTCTTTATTTTCCCTGCCAGAATAAATAAATAATAATAAAAATCCTTTTTAAAAAATATTACATTTTCTTGCCCTCCTTCCACAACTCCTTCTGCTACCTAGGGGTTCGGACCCTAACTGCTGTCCCTGATAATGTTGGGAACAACATTTACTTACCCATAATGGCCTATAGTTTTGATTCTTGACAGAATAAGCATATGGGCCTTGAAGCCGCATTATATGAAATTGGATGCTTGGCACCAAATCTTGTTATAAATGTCACATTTGATACTTACATGCAATGTTACAATAGACACAATGTTTGTCTTGTATGAAAGATAGAATTCAAGGAAGGAATACACATTTGCCTGAGTTTAGCTTTCTTCATAGGTGTGTGGATTAGATGGTTTACCAATTCACATCTTCATATAAAATGCAGACCACCATATCAGGTAATGTGGTGTGACTGTGCATCCACCCCTGGTTAACCTATATTCAAGTAATTCAGAATATCAAGACAATCAACATGTCTCAGCAGTGATGCACATATTTATTATGCAGCCTTTCTCCTTTAACTGTAGACACTTCTGCTGTATTCTGGTACAAAAACTTCTGTACATACTCTTAAATATGGAAATGTCATGACTGAGAGAACTTACAAAAGCACAACCTTCAGCTTACATTAGTTTGACTGCTTGGGTGCTATCTAAAAACAGATTTTGACTTCCCTAACTGTCTCATATGCATATCTTTCCCACATTTTTCAGTCATAGATTGTTTTTTTCAATGTGACTTGCATTGACTGAATTTAAAATTCTTATTAATGACTGAAACATAAAAGCTCAATATTTACCTCCTACAAATGCTGATATTAGTGAAAAACAGTATACAGATCTTTGTAAAGAGTGAGACAGTTCAATTTTTTTTGAACTTAAATTTCCTTTGCACTTCCCTTACTTGTAATGTAAGTGCAGAACATACCAGACACAGGCAATTCAGCACAAGGGATGAGTAAGGGGTCTTGGTTTTATTGAAAGCATATAGATTTTCAGAAACTCATCATGTCTTAGAGTATCCTGCCTTGCTTTCAGTGGCTGCTCCAGAAAGATACAGGAGTTCTATAGGATGTGGGCATATACTTTGGCCCTACCTGCCCCGGGCAACAGAGGGTATCTGACGTAGCAGAAGGTAACTAGTTACCTGTGGAGAACTGAGCTGAATCTTTAATGACTGTCGTTGACAAATAGCTCATTCTAAGAGAATGCTAAGAAAATGCTAGGGCTAGGAAAAAAAGTAGCACTCATCTTTAAAAAGAAATGGGGTTTGGGATACTATAGGTATAAGGTAGCCTAACTTAACACTCATGACGATATTACAAGTTATTTAGAACTGCAAATGGATATATCTCAACCTGTGCACAGTTTTTGACACCATCTCAGGAGACATTTTGGGGCCCAGGTGTTTTCAACAGAAGATATATACATAGCTTGATAAGAAAAGAAAAAAGAAAAGAAAAGAAAAGAAAAGAAAAGAAAAGAAAAGAAAAGAAAAGAAAAGAAAAGAAAAGAAAAGAAAAGAAAAGAAAAGAAAAGAAAAGAAAAGAAAAGAAAAGAAAAGAAAAGAAAAGAAAAGAAAAGAAAAGAAAAGAAAAGAAAAAAGAAAAGAAAAAAGAAAAGAAAAGAAAAGAAAAGAAAAGAAAAGAAAAGAAAAGAAAAGAAAAGAAAAGAAAAGAAAAGAAAAGAAAAGAAAAGAAAAGAAAAGAAAAGAAAAAAGAAAAGAAAAAAGAAAAGAAAAGAAAAGAAAAGAAAAGAAAAGAAAAGAAAAGAAAAGAAAAGAAAAGAAAAGAAAAGAAAAGAAAAGAAAAGAAAAGAAAAGAAAAGAAAAGAAAGGAAAAGAAAGGAAAAGAAAAGAAAAGAAAAAAAAAGAAAAGAAAAGAAAAAAAAGAAAAGAAAAGAAAAGGAAGGAAAAGAAAAGAAAAAAAAAAAGAAAAGATAAGAAAATGATATTCAAATAGCATGTTACCAATAAAAGTAAAATTTGGATGGGTATTTTTAATGATATCTCATTGAGTCCCTTCTGGATCTGATTTGGTCCAACATTTTATTGGTAATTTGAATGATGGATGACTCTCCCCAGGTCTGGTATCCTCTGTGAACTTGCTGAGAGCACACGCTGTCCCATTGTCCAGGTTGCTAACAAAGACATTAAACAGTACTGGCACCAGTACTGGTCCTTGAGGGACATCCGTAGCAGCCAGCTGCCAGCTGGACTTCATACCACTGATCACAACCCTCTGAGCCCAGCAGTCCAGCCAAGTTTCCACTCATTTTATTCTTTACCTATTCAAACCATATCTGATCGATTTGGCTATAAGAAAACTATGGGAGACCATATCAAAAACCTTCCAAAAAGCAATGTGAACACCCAGTTCTGACCAGCCCACAAAGTTAGCCAACTCATCACAGAAAACTGTCAGGTTGTTTAGGCACAGTTTGGCCTTTGTAAATCCAAGCTGACTGTTCCCAAACACCTTCTTGTTCTTCATATGCCTTGATGTGACTTCCAGGAGCGTTTGATACACAGCCTTCCCAGAAACTGAGGTTAGGCTGATTGCCCTTCTTGAAGATGGGTGTGACATTTCCCATTTCTGAATCATGAGAAATATTCTCCAGTCACTACTCCAGAACACTCAAAATGTCAGATAGTGACTCTGCAATGGTACTGGTGATTTATATAAATACAAAACAATCCTAAAATGACTAGGCAGCATTACATCACAAAGGGAATCTGAAGTTGATCATTCAGCAGTGTGATTTTGCTTTAAAATTCCCATTTAAAGGAATGGTCTACAGCTAAAAAATGGTCCAAAGGTCATAGGAAATAATTGTTTTACTTTACATCACACTGTATTCAGTTTTGGCTATCACATCTTCAGAAAGTCACAGAGAAAGTGAGAAGAATTCAGAGAAGCAGTGGTACAGTTGACAAGAAGCCATTGGTAAATTCACAGAAAAGATCATTTAGGATAGTTATTTGGAAGAGTTTTCTACAAAGATAGAGAAGCACTGCAACAGGTTATCTCAGATGCTATATATTTCACTGCCTTGGAAGTTTTGGACTATACATTAGGCAAACAATTGTCAGCAATATTCTATATATACAATTCCATGTTACAGCAGAAAGATGAACGAAATCATCACTGAGACTTTTCACAGCCTACAAATTCTATGATTTCACGGTACTTAATTGTGAGCTTTAATTAATGAGACTATTAATATTTCTAAACATATATGCAAGCTTTTAATTCAATCAAGCTGTAAGAAGCCTTGCAAGATCAAAGTACAAATTCTAGAAGAACCTTCTGCTCTCCTCTACAGTTTCTATGGCAAGTCATGAAGTTCAGTCAACAGAAAGCTCTTCCATGTTATAACAGGGTGCAATGAAAATTGTGTGGTGTTTTTCATTTTAAATGAAAAAGAACACTCTTTCAATTTTCCTGGAACTTTTAAACAGAGACCATCCCATTTCAGCTTTGATTTTTTTTAGTGTTAAGAAACTTTATTTAAAAAAAAATCTGTTCCTGAAAATGAAGATTTTGTTTGTTTTTCTTTTTATTTTATTTTATTTTTTATTTTTTTTCTGTCAGAATAGTTATTTTGGTCAAAAAACCCTACACTTTAAGCATTCTCTGTACAGAACCCTGCTCCATCACATGCCTCACTGATTGCATCACTCAAATAGCTCTCTAAACCAATTCTGGGCTGCTAATGGGGTGAAGGCATGTCTACACCTCCTTCTTTTCCTGTTCCTCAGGGGCAGTGGGGAACAAATACTACATTTTCTCAAGGCTTAAGATTGTTCTGGAGAAGCACATATGGAAGGTTCTGCATGTCCTTTGATCCTGACATATTTCTGACACTACAGAAACATTCAAACCTTGAAAGAGCAGCTGCTATTCTACTTGTGTGTATTAGTAGATTTAAAACTAATGATCATTGACTGGTAAATGTTTCCAGAAAATATGATTTAAAAATGAGTGCAAAACATGCTAATAATAGAATTTTGGAAGTTTTGTTGTTTCAGGACAATTTTTGTCTTTGTTAATTTATCTTTTGAACTGGGATACTTTCTTTACCTGATGATTAAACCTGTGCCAACACGCAGAAGACTTCAGTTTACCTTAGATCAGGCTGTCAGTGTCCTCCTTTAATTACCTGTGTGAATATTATAGGATTTGTTACATAGATAGAGAGCAAACAGATCATGTGAACCTGTTTTCCCTAATGCTGAGTGTGTCATTTCTTCTGTGTACAACAATTGCATCAGGCTGATACTGGTGATTCTGAATTTCCTAGTTTATACCGACAATATTACCAACTCTAGGAGGATAAATGACAGTATGCTTGTACCTTTTTACAATTTGGTCAGGAGCTAAATCTTGTCAGTTCTAGCAATGTATTTTGTTTTTTGTTTTTCTTTTTTTTTTAAGTTATTAATTTTTATTCTCTTCCTATAGATTATAACACAAGTGAGCAAAAGCAAGCATGTAAGAAACATGAACTTTATGTGAGTTTCCGAGACTTGGGATGGCAGGTATGGTTATAAATTCTGTTTCCTATTAGCACTAAATGGCACAATCTATTTTACTGTCTCCCAGTATTTACAGTCTGTTTTTCTCATGGTAATTGGTATTTCACTGATGAGAGACAAATTCTTTAAATGCATTCTGCAATACAACCCTATCACTATCTCTTTACTTTTTTTTGGCTGCTATTCTCTCAAACATTTTGCAGATGACTGACTTTACGATCTGGATTTATTCACTAAAAGATAAATCTGGAGCATTACTCAAGATCTGAGTAGATCTGCAGTAGATAAAACCAAAATTCCAACAGCAAGCAAAGAAACTTCTGAAATTTGCACCCAAATTCTCCTTTCTCTAGTGTACTGCAACTCAGAGAGATTTCACTTCTTTGAGGTTCATAGGCAAGGAGAGCTTGGATCACTGCTCAATGGCCCTTACACTGATGCTAAATTGATGTAATTCCTGGGACAAACTCTCCCTGTGGTATAGTAACAAAAAAAGAAGGTACTTGTAGTAAAATGTCACAAAGACAGAGATAGGCCATGATGAGGAAAAGAAAATAGAGATCAGTCTAGTTTTTTGTTTGTTTGTTTGTTTTCTTTAAGGTAATAAGCAGTCTATAAAGAGAGAACAAGAAGGGCACCAGAAGCCTATAACCTAGAAATGTTGCATATGCTCCTAAGAAATCAGAGGTGTCTGCTTTCACATTTCTCTGAATTATTTCAAAAGGCATCTCCATGAGCAAAACAGACTATATAGTCTTGAGAAGAAAAAGTGTGCTTTTTAATTAAAGCTCATCCTTAAGACATCTAGCTCAGATTCTCATATGTTCTCAAGGCCCTGTCTGAATTTTGTTGTATGAGTATTCTCACAGCAGCCTGAAGAAGTAGGCAGATAGTCTTTTCCCAGGTTTGCAGAGTATAAGTACCCTGTCCATGGTGACAGAGCAGCTTTGTCATATTGACTTGGGCTCAGGCTACTGAACAAGTGAGCCATTGTCCCTCTATTTTTGTCAGGTATCACAAGTTCTTTCATTTTTGAAATGTGAAATTCTGATATGCACCCCAATGCACAAGGCTCTTAAATCAGTCAGTCAAGAAAGAATTTTTTTTTTTTTTTCCACAAAAAGTACTTTAAAAATTCAGAGTTTCTGTTGGAGAGCCAAAGTTACGCTGTATAATAGTAGATCTGTGAGATTCAGGGTGGAATCTCATCCATGAAATAGGTACTTGCTTCTCTCCCTTTTTCCCACAGCAACTCCATTATCTTTGCCTAACAAAAGAATTCAGCAAATTAAATTTATAGATTTCATTAACATTTTAAAATATTTTCCCTCATGTCATCTTTTCCCTATGCTGTTTGTGTTGCTAGACATTCTCAAAATACATGATTCAGTGCCATTCGACTGGGTAATCTGTAGTAACCATTAGTCTCATTAAATTATACTATTAATGGTATTGAATATGATGAAGAAAGAGGATAGATTTTAATTAATTTTGTTACCCAAAAAAGCATCCAAGATTTTGACTCTAGGAAGAAAAATATTTTAACAAACATGTTTGGGCCTTTAATTCCTGTTACAGCCTCACTAGTTGGTATTCAGCACAGATTTCTGTTTAATCTAATTTTCATTGGAGTTTTGGAGGAACAAAGCAAATGCTTTTCTTTTTTTCTTTTTTTCTTTTCTTTTTTTCTTTTCTCCTTTTTGGCAAAAAAATATTTTAACATGCCACATTCTGAAGTTCATTTTGTCCTTGGACAAGTCTTAGTTAGCTTGATATAGTTTTATACTTTCTGAGTGAGGAAAAAACAACAACAAAAAAAAAGGAGTGGGTTTATTTGTTCTTGTTTTAGGACTGGATTATTGCACCAGAGGGCTATGCTGCATTTTACTGCGATGGAGAGTGTTCCTTTCCCCTCAATGCCCACATGAATGCAACAAACCACGCCATCGTTCAGACACTGGTATGCCTCTGCCTATGTTATACTTGTCTATTTTGCACTCATGTCTTGGGACAGGGCCTGTCTCTTCCTCTGCTTACTGCTATTGAACCTTGATTATTTCTATAAATAATTACCCATTTCAAAGACATGATTTTATAATTACAGTGGAGAGCAGATGAACTGTCCAGAATGGTCTCTGCGATAGGTTTCCATTGCATTTCAAAAGCAATAATACATCAAAAGACCGTGTCTTATTATTGGAGAATTGTGTAGACAGGAACCAAATGGGGCCCCTGCTCCCCCTGAGTTTTTTGTAGCTTATTGAAGCTCCATGTTAACATCTACATAATATACCTTCCAGAATTGTTGACATTTGGCCACTCTGTGGACCTCTATTGTCAACTGTTGGCAGAGAGCTTTAAAATGTAATTTAATGTGATTCTTTGCAAACAGATGCATTTGCATGTAAGAAATTGTCTTCAGTTATGCCTGGCTGACAAATACAACTTATTTATAAGTGTGTTTAGATTTGTTGCTCTGCCTGGTACATGTAAAAGATTTGCAGCCAGCCTTTTGCCTCTGCCAGTTAGTCCTGTGTACCAGCCAGAGCAGCCAAAAGGATGATCTTAGTTGGAGCAGCTGGCCATTCCTCTTCCAGCCCAGAATTGTTCAGCTATGTTTTCGAAAACACAGCACCTCCAGAAATCAAGACCTTTAGAATGCAATGCTATGGGTCTGATGTCTGGTCATGATTTTTCACCTGTGCCAGCTGAAGAACAGTCACTGAACATCATCACTATTAGCAGACTGATTATGCAACAGAGAAATGAGATACACAAGAAAGCAGTGGGGGGATGAAATCAGGAGAGAAGATTGCCATCATTAATGAGTTTCTGGAAACATCAAGACACTTGACTGCACTTGACTGCAAATAGAGAAACATGGGTTTAAGCTTCACTCTGATTTAAAGTGATGATAGAAAAGTGTCTTGACCACCTGACTATCCTGGTGAGTCTGTGTTGCTTGTTGGTGATCTTTGATTTTGAAAAACAAACAAACAACAACAACAAAAAACCACTTGCTTTTCAAAAGCCTTTTCCTCTTCAGAAAAGTATGCAGCTTTACCCTCCTGAGCAAAACCAAAAGTCAAGAAAACAAAACAAAACCCCCAAGCAAAGAAAGTTTGGTTTTCCCTGCTTGTTTCTGACAGTTTTTTGTTTTTCTTGTGAATGTTGCTATCTTAAGTGAAATGGACATTCTTAGAAACTCAGCATGTGCTGAGACCTTTTCCTTTCCATTCAACATCTCATTTATGCATCTTCTACAAGTCCAGCCACCAGTGTAACATTATTCCTTTATCCCAGAACTAAAGTCAGCAAGATTCACAAAAGGAAGGGAAAAAGTCAGAGTCTGGAAATATACAGAAGAATTGTGGTAAGAGTTTCAGGTGAAGTGGAACATCAAATGCTATTTGGCAAGGAATATAGTAATGTGCCTAGGAGATGATGAAGAACAGAATACATGCAGTCCCAAACTGCAAAGAAATAGGTCAGCAAAGCAGAAGTTTAGCGTTATGTAAACATTGCCCAGAAAATTTGCCAGTATCAGTGCAATCCCCAGGTTAGAGTTCCCTTCTATAATTATGGGCTTTTAAATAAGAAGTGGACCAGTGCTATTTTCTCTTGTATGTCTAATCTTTCCAAAAATGCTTAATTTACTATGGTTAAGAGATTTGTGTAGATTCTCAACTTTTTATTTATTTTATTTTATTTTATTTTATTTTATTTTATTTTATTTTATTTTATTTTATTTTATTTTATTTTATTTTATTTTATTTTATTTTATTTTATTATTTTATTTTATTTTATTTTATTTTATTTTATTTTATTTTATTTTATTTTATTTTATTTTATTTTATTTTATTTTTAAATTGGATACTTAGATTTTCCCTCCTTTTTATGGCCTTTTTGGAATTGTGTGTCTCCCACTGCATGTACTGTATATGCATTCGGTTGTGCAGCCAAAAAATCATGAGGCTAATTAAATTTTAACTGCACATAAATTAGATGAGATAACAGTAGTTGTATGCTTTCTGGTTTAAATTATGCACAATTCAGATTTACACAAGGTGTGCACATGGGGATGGCTTGGGAAACAATTATTCATACACCCCACCCTAATCCAAATGTAATCATCTCCCAGCCATACTGATTACACCATTCTAAAAAAGCCCACTCTTTGGTTTGGGGAGTGATTGTTCCTTGGTACCCCTCCAAACATTACTGACTCATTTTTATTTTCTTTTCTTTTGTAACAAGCATAGGAGAAATGCTGGGCCAGTACCTCTCTCTCTTCTTTTTCTGAGGCTGAGCTAAGGCAGACAGAAGACGCAGATGCATATAAATACAAGATAGACTGCACTTAATAAATTACATTAGCTTTCTTCTCCTCCCATCAGCCACTGAAAAGGTGCTGGCATAGAACCGACCTCATGGTCACTCAAGTCAGAGGGTCAGCAGGTAGACCCACTGATTTCTAGACTTTTGGAATTATTGCCTTAATAAAGATGCTCGCTCTTTAAAAGGCTGTGAGCATCACTGTCGTGAAGGGCTAGCAGGGCCAAGGGGCTCCTTTCTGGGGTAGCAGGGGCTGGCAGAACCAGCACTGATGGTGGGGTAAACATCTGCTTAGACAAGGCACAATCATTCTTTTCTCCAGTGCTTTGCTATTCATTTGTTAAACTGTTTTTAAATGTGTGTCTAAACCCTTTCTAAATTGCTACTTCAGGATTTATTATTGCTCATTTCAAAAGACCTTCTCATGGTAACAGTTATGTAAAAATCTTTTCCTGATAGACTGTTCTCTGTTGTCTGGCAGAGTCTCTGGGCTTATATCACTGCAAGACAGATGGCTCTAACAGATTTACAAAGATTTAACATACAAATGAAACCTATTACTGCTGAAGACTTCATCCATGCCTTAATAATCTCTTGCCCTCTCTATTACAACTCCCTCTTTTCTGGCCTCCCCAGTTTCCAAGTCTTCAGCATGTGTAGAATATTACATCCAACCTTCTTTCAAGTACAAAGAACTTGTATTTCCCCCATTTTCAGATATTTCCACTAGATCTTGTTCATTCTGGGATGCTGTTCAAAACTGTTTTCCTTCTCTTTAACCTTTCATTGATATATTTCAGCCTAGTGTACAGAAAGCCTTCTCTGTCTCTGTCCTTTCCCCATACCTTCTATCCAGCTGGCACACACATTATGAATTGATTTTGACTTCAGTGGAAGTAGAATTGGATCCACAAATACCTAGATAAAACCTTAAAATACACTCATGCTGTCTGAAAACCTACATCTTACTCTTTCGTAGACTGAAAACAGTGTTTCAGTGTGAGTCTTTGCCTGCATAGCCTTTGCTGCCTGTAACAAACTTTCCTCCATGCTGAGACTCTGAGAGAAAGCATTTTAGCATATGCTAGAGTCTCAGCGAGACCAAGGACATGAGCATGTGCTTCATGTTAAGCATCATCCTCAGCAGAGATGGCACTAACATATGTGTTTTCCTGAACTACAGCCTAGCTTCAACTCTTTTCTAAATTTCGTCTGAAAACCAACTTTGTATCTTGGCCGCTCCTCCTCATTTATCTCTCCATCTGCTGTTATTGTATAACTCTGTCTGCACGATTGAAATCAGAGCAACATTCTGGAGGTAAGCTGTGCTTTAAAGTTGCTAACCGAGGAAAATCTGCAACCACAGAACTCTCTGAATTGCAAAGACATATCTTGCACTGACGTTGTCCTTGTACCTCTCCGTTTGATATATGAGCTATGTATTTATCTGTCTTTCAGGTTCATTTGATGTTCCCTGATCATGTACCAAAGCCATGCTGTGCACCAACAAAACTGAATGCAATCTCCGTGCTCTACTTTGATGACAGTTCCAATGTTATTTTAAAAAAATACAGGAATATGGTGGTGCGTTCATGTGGCTGCCACTAGGAGGAAAAAAATAATAATCTAAAGCAGAGGGGTTTATTCAGTATTGTAATAAAGTCAAGATATGAGCCTTGCTGATGAAAAGGCAGTCCTAAATTTATTCCATTTCATGTCATCTCTCATTTAAATGTACAATATAATGTATATAGTAGCTTTTATTTATTTAAAAGTATATAGTTTCTTTTGTATGAGCAAAATTTCAAAACCATTTATATTATGGGTCACCTTACTATGCAGTAGAACTTCAAAAAATAATTTTTTCAATTGAACATACTGGAACGTATTTCATTCCATTTCAATACTTTAAAGCAAAACCTTTGTATTAATTTTTTTTAAGTTAGAAACTCCAGAACTTCTGTAACTGCTTCATATTGTTAAAGGAACTAAAATACGTTTGGTCATATTGTGCCAATGAAAACTGTGGAGGGGTATTTATTTAGAAAAAGGCACAGAAAAAAAAATAAACAAAACTGCTTGGCTAAATGTATTTTTTCTTTTAGAAGTTCTGCTCCATTAGAAAAAGTGAAATGTTGAACAGTGTTTAAGTAAATAAATAGTAGATAGAAAATAGAAGTGAAGAGATTGCACATAATTGTTGTAACTATTTTCTTTAACAAGATGAGTGTGTTACTTCTTGGCTTGTGGGTCACAGGGCTTGCAAAAGGCCCAAAGCTTCAGGAATTCTGTGGAGACAGACTCTAGCATCTCTCTCTGACTTTCCAAGTTAACACTAAAAATTGAACTACAACATTCTTACCTCAAATCACATCAGTCTATTACCTATCACATCACACTACCATGGCAAATATTCTTATAATAACACAAGGTCAAATCAAACAAAAACCACACAAGCGCTACCATTACAAAGACAAGTTACTATATACTTGACCCTGATGGTGATTGTTCACAAGGAAAGATGAAAAACACCTTTCATAAGGAGCTGCTGGGTAATTTGCAGCCTACTTTTGGTCCCATCTTCCTTTCTAACATGTTTGGTTTCAATAATAAGATGCAAGATGGGATATCTTTCCTTTTAACATCAGTTATTACAACTTTGAAAATTCTTAAATCCATACAAATAATTTTTAACCTCCCTAAATTTTCAGCCTCAAATAAAATCCTGAGGTTATAAATTGAACAATTTATTAAAGATCATCATTCCCATCACTACCACCCATATGCTTATTTTGAATTTACCACATTTAAAATATTTGGACATCCCTTTGTTTTCACGTTATCAAAATGGGAAAATAGTTACTCTGTTTTCTCTTTATTGAATGGCTAAGTATCATATGCTTTTATCATGAATTACCTTGATTAAAAATGCTTCATTTAAACAGTTCTCAGAGAGTTGTTAAAAAATGAATAGGACATTTCAGTTTCTCTTTAGACAATCTATTCATGTAAACTCTGACTTCAGTGGTTAAGACATATTTCAGAAAACTCAGATTATGACACTGATAAAATCAGTGTGTGTGTGACTGTGTATGCATGCAAATGTGCAACTGCCTTTTTTTTTGCAGAAACTAATTTATCTTGCTATTGGAATATTACATACATCTTTTTATGCATACAATCATTTTTCTAAAAAATTAACAGTTCTAATTTCAGTCTTGGGAGCTCTTTCCCCTTGATACAACAGTTCCATTTTACAATTCAATTTCTATTTTATGCTTACATTACCTACATATCTATGTTTAGTTGCAGTTCATGCACAAGGGTTTATATCAAAATACTATGTCCCCAGTTGAATTACCATTTTGGAACAGCTAAATAAAACAATTTAAATTCCTCAGTTATCTTCAAAAAATGTAATTGTTTCTGTATAAAGTGGGTAGGTGGATATGCTTTTTAGAACTTGATTTATTCTAAATAGAATTTGATGGAAACTAAGTCTGGGGTACATTAAGTAATATATTTTTAAATAATGGTGTACCATTTTGAGAATAAGAAACTGAAGATTATTGTTATATTATTCTTTAAAATATGCTGTTGGAATATATTTCTATATTTTGAGACATAATAAACCTCTAACACTATCTTGTTCTACTGTGATTTTGCTTCTGACACATGACAAAATTACACCAGCTTCATCTAGTCTCTTATAAGAAAAAGGAAAACAAGCCAGCAGTGTGTACAGGTGGCCAAGAAGGCCAGCAGCATCCTGGCTCATATAAGAAAGAGTGTGGCCAGCAGGATTAGGGAAGTGATTGTCCCCCTGTACTCAGCTGTGGTGAGGCTGCACCTCGAGTACCGTGTTCAGTTTTGGGCCCCTCACTACAAGAAGGACATCGAAGTACTGGAGTCCAATGAAGCTGGTGAATGGTCTAGAGAACAAGACTTATGAGGAGTGGCTGCAGGAACTCGGGTTGTTAAGCTTGGAGAAAAGGAGGCTTTATCACTCTTTACATCTACCTCAAAAGAGGTTGTAGTGGGGTGGGAGTTGGTCTCCCAAGGAACAAGGAAATGGACAAGAGGAAATGGCCTCAAGTTGCATCAGGGGAGGTTTATGTTGGATGTTAGGAAAAAATTGTTCACTGAAAGGGTTGTGAAGCATTTGAACAGTCTGCCTAGGGAAGTGGTTGAGTCACCATCCCTGGAGGTATTTAAAAAATGTGTAGATGTGGTACTTAGGGACATGTTTTAGTGGTAGACTTGGCAGTCCGTGGTTAATGGTTGGACTTGATGATCTTTGAGGTCTTTTCCAACCGAAATGATTCTATGACTCTGAAAATTATTGTTTCATTATGAGTCAGAGCTTCTAAATCTTCAATTTACTCATAATGTTAACATTATTACTATACATTCTTGGCCAAAATCATGTTTGCAGTAAGCTACCAGTGACCATTTCTATGGCTTAGAAGTATTCACCCTGTGGTAGTCAGCACTGAAACGTGCAGTATTCCAGCAAGAATTATTTAATCTTCCTTTAAAAGCACATAGTCCTGTGATTGTGATGTTGATGAAGTCCTGTGAGTGCAATGATGGCAAGGTGAGCTCTGACTGACTGAAGTGTAGAGCATTTGCAAATTCTCTGATGTGCTATGCTGTGGACCCACATCAATAGGCTTTCTCTAGTTTGGAACTTGATGGGCACCTCTCCTTTTTCTGGAAGTCCATTTCCACAAAGTATTTATAGGGTCAATTTTTCCTGATGTTGGCCAAAAGGTTTAAATCTTAAATCATTAATTAGGAAACAGGTGGGAGAGGTTTACTGATAGTCAATAACATGCTTCTTTCAGTTTGCATTGCCCCCCTCCTCCCCTTTTTTTTTTTTTTTAGCCAAAAAATAAATTCATATAAAGCTGGCTGGTAGCTGACAATATAGCAGTGCATCCAATCACTATGAAACAACTAGAGGTTTCTCAGACAAACGTTGGCATGGATGTCTTCAAGCAAAAAGGATGATCATTCATTGTTCTTGTTGAAAGTTTATCCTGACTGACATGTCCTTTCCAACCCTGTGACTCTTCCTTCTGCAGTGGCCTGTTTAGGTTTTTAGATACATTTGCAGTTGTGTTGAGTGACTGGGTAGTTCATATAAAAGGAGCCTTTTGAGAATTTCAGCTGTCTTCAGGACTAAGAAACCAGTCCTTCATAGCTGCACAGGACTGCACAGCTGTTTATTTTGCATGCTGGTACCTGTAGGACTGTAAAACAGTAGTTAGCATTTATATTATGATAGGAGCCAAATGTTAGACAATTCAGGACCTCATTGTATTAAATGCTGCATACCTGAGTGCTGCTTGTTACATCTATACTGTAGACACTGGAACTGAGGCTTTCATTAGGGACAACATAGAGGAATTACACTTTTAGGTTGTAATTCACAAATTTCTGAGCAAAGACTACAAACTGGGTTTACAACAGTGGCTGCACTATAGACCTTTTCTGAGCAACTGCAGGAAATGGCAACCCATGACACTTTTCAAATATCATTATATTGTTTTAAAATTCCTATTTTTTATCATGCTGGGAAGTCAGACACTACCATTTTGGAATCAAATTTTTCTCATCCATTTTACCTGAAAAATGTTGTCTCAATTGCTGACTGCATATTTTTTCTGTTCCATTTATTTATTTATTTATTTATTTATTTATTTACTGCCTTGTCTTCTGAAACAACTGCATGGAAAATTGTCTTTGACTCAAATATGACTCTTAAGGTAGTTTTAAAAAGCTATTAGGCCTGTACTCATAAGATTCTGAATTGTTTCAGGAATGAGCAGAGGATTCTAATAACCAAGACTTAAATTATGTTCTTTGTAATCTCTACCAACTTTTCTGCTTGCACATTCAGCTGTGCATTGGGAGAATCTGACATGTGGTGCTTGAATGACGAACAAGCCACATGTGAATTATACAGCATTATCTTTTACTATCTCATCTGCAGTCAGAAAACTTGCAAACTGTGATTTACAATGTGTTACTGGATACTTACTCACATGGCTTGAGCAAGAGCTTGATTAAAAACAAAAGAAAACTAAACTAAAAATCCAACAAAAACCAGCAAGAGGAGGTTTTCTTGCCATCCTAATTCAAATAAATCATCACCAAACGTGGTACATGAAGGATCAGGAATCTCATGTGAATTAAATGGGCCTTTTGCATTCTGTTTTCCATATTTACAACACATGATACAGCCATTTCTCCTGACTGCTACATTTCCAGCTGAATGCTTTGTGTTCTGTTCCTGCATGTTTTTGCTGCCAGATGGGCACCATCAATTATTATTATTAATAGGAATGAAGATACTTTCATTGCTTTAGCAGATGTTAATGCTTTATAAAAGAAGTACATGTTATTATTATTGCCACCTTACAGGTACAGAAAGGCGGAGACATTTGTCTAAGATAAGAGCAGAGGAGAAGCAGTATAGGGGAGATGAGATCTACAGCATCCGATGCTCTAACACTTATCCCACACTGTTTGTGGAGTGACAGATACACTTCAGAGTCCCATCACTGCAGCTCATATCTTTCACTGATCATCGGCAATCTTAGGGCTTTACCTGGACCTATAATTGCATTTACCAAGTACTTTTCCAGTTTCATAGTTTCATAATTATTTATTTATTTATTTTTGGTGAAAATCCAAACTGATAAAATCTGAGCATGTGCGGGGTACAGACTCTACCTTCCTGTGTGTGGGTGGTTATATTTTGAAGCTATTTCTATGGAATTAACCAAGATCTCTTTGAATCAGATCTTGGAGCACCTTTTCAACAAAGTTGTAAACCTGTACCAGTAGAGTTGAAGGCAGTAATGCCTCCCTCCCTCTCTTTTCCTCCTTACACACTTCTTCTGCTCAGTGAGATGTTCATCAATGAGTTAAGACTATGTTAAAATCGCTGTATTAGAGGATTTCAGGGCAGATGTTGGCTGGAAAGCAACATTTTTTCCAGGGAACAGTTCTCTGAGAGAGTGGAATTGAAGCAGAAATGTGGGAACTCTGTCTAACTTGTTCTGGTCTCTTCTGTGTCTCCAACTGACTTGTGAATAGAAACACTTGTAAAAATGAGAAAGGTCTTCAACTAAGCTGTAAGGAGAAAACTTGGAGAGGGCTTTTTCTCTGCCCCCGAGAAGTTCTTCCACAAAGGAGAAATCTAAACTCAAGCCTAGAACTACTCAACTGCTCAGAGACCAAAAGCTGGACAAGACAAGGTGGAGAAACATGGCACATGTAAACTCCCTAAATTGATCTAATTGAAAAACAATGCTTTTCATGTCTGATTATTTTCTTGGTTGCTGAGCTGTCTTGAATTACTTGAATTACTTGCCACAAGAAAGTGTGTTCCCTTTTATTTGGGCCAATAGTATACCCACCACTGGGATTCCTTTTCAAAATGAGTGTTTCTTCCTTAAGCTCTGAAACAGCTCTTTTCAGCCTTCTCCACATGTTATCTGTTTTGTTATTCAGGACTAACAACTCCCACAGGGAATGCTCTTTCCTACACTGTACTGCAGGGATGGAACAAAGACAAGACCTGCCAAGCCAGTTACGTGTTTAATTGGGATGTAAAACTTTGAGAAACCTTTTTGCTCAGTTTTCTTTTCCCTTTTCATACATATTTGGGATTTTCTTGATTTGATATAATGTTATAAATTCTTGTGGATAAAGATGTGTAGGTAAGTACATAGAGTTCCACGAAACCTTCCTTTGAAAAGTGTTTATGCATTTAGCAAGAAAATTTAAGTATGTTAATATAGCTAGTAAAAAACTTCAATTAAGGAAGCAAACTACTGACCCTGGTCAAATTTCATGTTTTGAAATCTATTAATTCAGACAAAATTAAAGAGTTAATTAGCAGGATCTACATTGTTTACCTCAGTCATATATCCAAGGACCAGATAGTTACTCTCAGATACACTGATGTAAATCCATGAAAATTAGCAGTGGCCTTGAAATCCTCATGAACATATTTCTGATTTTTACTGTTTATCTGTATTGGACAGTGAGATAATGAGAACTTTACTTGTGCCAGAATACAATTTAACTGCTTAATTCTCAGGGTTTTTTTTCCTCATTATAACCAAGCCACTATGCTTTTGCTCCTTCATTTATCCACAACAAAAACTGTCTGAAAGTCATAACATACAATTCTGGGGGGGGGGGGGAAGGAAGCACTAATTTCAGAATTTAACTGAAATTCCTAAACTTGCATTAGAAGATAAAAAAAAGAAAAAGAAGATTAAAAAAAAAAAAAGTCATGACAACATTTAAGATCAAAAGCATCCAAACCCAGGTTGGTGGGAGCAGGGGACCCAGGGCTATGTCCACATTTGCAGAAGCCCTGACAGCTTGGCAAGGGCTGGGGTGGCGGGGTGCCGATGTACCCTGATGAGGAGCCAGGACTGCTGGGGACTGCGGGTTCTCAGGTTCATGGAAAGTAGCCTGGAAGCTGCAGGGTTCCCTTCTCTGACACAGTCCAGATGTGGGGGCTATCCAGGAGATCTGCATCTTCGTGTCCACTGCAGGCAAACAGGAGAGGTGTCTGGCAGAACCGTGCATGGTCGAGCACACTGAAAATGTTGGCATTTTATTGGAAAAGTGCTTAAAGATATGCCTCTATTTCAACGACAGAAAAATATTCACTGTAAAATTCCCATACTGGCTAAAAGCTCTACTAGTGTTACTGAGTGAAGCTTCACTGACATTTTCACAGAGGTTTGCTCATTTTTGGCAGGAAAGAATTTGACCCCTCTCTTCCATCATGTTACACCCCATTTCCACCAAGTGTCTCTAAGTCTTTTGCCATTCTCTTAGCTTTTCCCATGATGTAAATACAAACTACAGTAGAAGAGATTGTGTTCCTCTGGATTTACTGTAGGATAACTGAGTAGTATTGCCAAATGCTTCTTACCATGTTTTCCTTTCACTCCTCTATATCTTTCCCCTAAACTGACCTCTGCTGTTGAAAAACCTATAAGAAATAAGCCAATAAGACAAGTAATAACTGTCAAGGAAAGAATCAGATTACATGCATATACTTTTTTTTTTTCTTTTTTCTTTTTTTTTTTTTTTTAGTTAAGTAACTAAATATAATACACAGCTATGATATCCCTCTCCTTAAAATCATTGGTTACGAGGCAGGAGGAACAGTTCTGCATATGTTCATAGCTGATTGCAGGTGTGTAGGTTCCCTGAAAACCTGTCTTCTAAAATGAGGCTATAACTAAGATCAGCACTAATATTCTTGTCTGAGTGCAACAATGGCTGTGCAGATGGCTTCTGCCCTGGCTTCTGCCCTATCCTGTGAAGCTAGTCATGCTATTTTAGATCACAAATGGGATCTTTGCTTCTGCTGATTTTGTTTGTTTGTTTGTTTGTTTTGCCTTGTTGTTGTTGTTGTTGAACAGACTGTTTCACTAGAAGGTTACTAAATATACTAATACCAATACCTCCAGAAGGGCAGCCAGGAATGATATTTCCATTGACATAGCTGGGTCATGAGGACACTTGTGCCCAGGTAGATTTTCTTGATATAAATATATGTTCTTATGTTCTTTGCATTCTAGACATTAAAAATGACACAGTAGTTTTCTACCAGGAATCAGAACTTCATCAGATTGCAAATCACACTTATAGAGTGTTTTTTTTTTTTTTTTTTTTTTTCTTAATGGTTCAATATTTTTCTCTATAATCTTGTTTTCATGATTGCCCAAAGCCTGCAGAATCCCTCTCACTCATCATATGAATTGCTGCAACTAACTTCCTGTGGACTACTCTAATTTCATGCATTTCTAAAGATCCATTTTCTATCTGTGTAATTACCACACTCATTTGCAAGCAAACTGATGCTTTGGTAATTACATTCTTGTTTGCTCATTTTCCCACCAATATCAGCCTTTTCTCTTTCACAGTCATGCTTCATTTTTTTCACACTGCAGAAAAGTTGGTATTCTGTCAATGAAAATTTGGGTAACTTCCATTTTTTTCCCTTAAAAAGAGAAAAGGAAGTGTTTCTAAGGCTATTTTTATGTGACAGAATCCAGCAGTTTTATGCAGATACTTGAGCTAACCCTATTCCAGAAGCCATGCAGTCGTGTTATTGTACATTTCCAGATTGTTTGCAATACTTGCAGCATGTCAGTCAGAACCTACATCTTGACATGGAGGTACACTACATGGTGTAGAAATATATGAAAATGTTCCTAATAATATGTGGGTCTCTGAAGAGAGCTGATAAGATCAGCTCTCAGTTTTGCAAAAGTTTGTGAATGGCAATTTAATGTGTATGTTTTTCCTCTTTGGTATGTGTATGTGTTTCCTCTTTGGTGTGAACAGTGTAAGCAAGCCAAGGCAAAAAATCAAAGGATCTCTAATTCAGTGAGTACCTTCCTGTAAAGTGTGTTCAGAGAGATGTTAAGCATCAACTTGCTTTGAAATCAAGTTGCTGTTTTTCACTTATGGCTTCTTTTCTCTTGAGCCTGTCTTGCAATCTTTGGTTTCATGTAGAACCCCAGCTGTCTTAGAAGTTCTGTTATAATAGCACCATCTTCTGACTATTGTCCTGTCAGGAGTACTTTTATCTTTGATTCGTTGTATCTCTGAGGGTCCTACTTTGGCAAAAAGCTGATAGCTCCCCTGCCTCATGCTTTGCTTCGAAGATGCAGTGAAGTGGTTAACTGCATTAGACACTTAGCCATACACTCATCCGCACAGAGCTGAGAATTTCTTCACTTTGGCAGCCTGATATTGAAATGTACACACAATTCCAATGAAAACGCAGAGAGAATTAAATGGAAATAGAAAATGTTCTGCTGATATTTTTGATGCTGGCAAAGATCTGTAGGAATAGGAGCCACTGACAGCACTTGTCTTCTCAACTTCTTCCAAGGTCAAGATTGTATGGTGGATATATATTTATTTATTTTTTAAAAGGTCTATTACAGTATAAATGCAGTCCATTTCCTAAAGTTTTAATATAACTCAAGGTAGCCTTATTTAACCTTTGCCTTGTTAAGCACAAAGATGTAAATCTTTGTAAATATTCAAATCAATACTAATGGAGATATTTTCCTAAAGTAGTCCCTTCATTTGTACAGTTTTCATATTGTACCTATTTTATTTAACCCTTGGCTGTGTTCTAGTACATAAGGATACTTTCTCCCCATTTTTGTCTGTCTGGTAAAGAAAGAAAGAAAGAAAGAAAGAAAGAAAGAAAGAAAGAAAGAAAGAAAGAAAGAAACAAACAAACAAACAAACAAACAAACAAACAGCAGTGACTGTCTATAAAAACTATTTAGTCAATTAATTTTGGAAAGACTGAGGATTGATGTTTGAGGTCACATGTCTAGTTCATATCACATAAGTTATGATTAAAACTTAAGATACAGTTTCAAGATTATAAGCCCAGAGTCTTGTGCTTCATTTATATGAGAAAAAGAGAAGGGTTCTTAATCTCTGGATTGTTTCCTTGCTTCTGTCACTGATTCACTATGAAACTTTGGAAATCAAGAATTGCATATTTGCTTGTCTTGATAATGCATTTATAAAAGACAAATGAAATAAATTAGTTTTTGTGAAACATTCTGAGATTGAAATTTGTAGAGCAGAACAGAAATAGTGCTGCTTTGGGCATTGAATGTTGGTTTGTTTCCTAATTCTAGTCTACCATATGCTTCTTTTTGTGATACGTGAAAATTTTCAAAGATAGGTTTGCCTTGGTAGGACTTATGCACCTTATTCTGTTCTCATTTGTAATACAATAATAGAAACATTTATTGATATCACAGGTGAATTAAGAGGATAAATTCTTTAGTGATAATGAAGGACTCTGATATATCAGTAGTCATGTAAGTTATTTGCATATACACACCATGTGATATAGTACTTTATTAGAAAATTATACCTTATTTATCTGGGCTCTTCCTTCCCTATATTTATTCTGATGTGCTCACTTGACTTCAATGTTATAGTTTGTTCCACCCTAAAGAACTTCTTTAGTGACTACCAAAGCCGGTTATTTGCTCAGGCTATCTATCTATCTATTTATTTATATATTTCTATCACTTCCTTTGAAGTGACTTTCTCCAGTCTCTTAAACACTGATGTTCTTGTTCTCTGAATATTTGACATATTGTGAAAAAGACTGAGAAACATAATGTATAGAGCTGATGGCTCACTGGAACTGAGAGGAGGTTTCTGTAATTAGTGACATCCCTCATGGGATGATTCATTGCATTACAGAAATCTTTCCAGGGGCATACATGCTCAAGCAAGGTGTACACAGTTCTCTACTGCCATCTACAAGTGGGGCAAGAGGGAACTGAAATCAGTGCTTAAATATACTTGTCAGTTGTGTTGATTTTTATTTCCCTAATGACATTAATCTATGAGTGAATAAGCCAGAGAGAAGTACAGGTGGTTATGGTAACATTCTTTACTGTATAGCTAGATCCTTTAGGACATTTATTGATGTCACTAGAAACCAACAGGTTCAGGTTTTATGATTCAGTTTTAGCACACTCAGTGTCATCTCCACTTTTTAACTTTGGAAGCATATGTCCAAAATCATAGTGAACTTGTTGGATCAGAATACTTGCTACTCCCAACCCTACATTTATTTTCAGATAAAAAAAAAAAAAAAGTAGGTGGAGCTATAGACCTCATCTAGATCTCATCTCAAAGGTCATGAGAAAGTGGAGAACTATCTCAAAATAGCTTGGAGCAAGAAGACTGTGCGTTCAGTTAAAATACTGGTGAGGTGATATCCCCAGATGGGTTTAGATATTGTTTTGATTTCTGGCTATACATTTTTGTTTCATCTCCTGAACAAATGGTAGATGCTGAACATCCCTGAACATCCCAAGGAACCAAGAGCCCTTAAGGAACAACACAGACACCCCAAGAAACATTTTTTCCCTTATTTCTCTTCTTAACTTTTCAGTCTCTAGCCCTGTTTACACTGGTGAACTGTAATGTATATTTAATGTCTCTACATTCAGAAATCTATCATGCAACCCCCCCTCCATACCTAAGTGCTTCCAAGTGAAACCACTTGGAAACCAAGTGAAAACCATCATCAAGGTCTCCAATTGGCTCCTCCATCCACTGCACTAGTACACATCAATCCTTGTTGACCTGATGATCACAAATTACCAGCATCCATACATTGGCCTGTTTGACCAATTATTTGCCTAACCAGTTTCTTGTTCCTTACCACATCTCTCTCTTCATGCTACCCATTAAGATGCAAATCTTGAAGGCAATCTTGGCTGCCTGCCTGCTTTTCATATCAATCTCTCTGTGCCTTTTCTATAATCACTGTCCTCCATTACCCAGTCCACAAATCTATCTCCCATTTCCTTCAAATAGCCGTTCTAGCTAAGCTTTGTAAAAATAAAAGGTAAGGCATAAAAGGCATTTTGGGGACAGTGCAAAGGTCAAGAGTATGAAGTTGAGGAAATTCCACATCTCTTCTCATTGTATGCGGAGTGGTAATGCAGATTTCCATTTCTCTATAGCACCATCTGTTCTTCTAGATCAGCACTTCATAAAATGCCACGGAATCTCTATGAAAACCTATTTCTATATTTGTATTATTTCAAGCCATGAGATATATGACAAGTTCTAAAAAGTTATAATTCTCCCTTTACTAATTTTAACCTTCTGAGCATTGCTGCCTCATCTGCCACTTTTCATTTTCCTCTTCACTTGCTATTGCTGTGAAAATGGTTTTAGTTCTCTATTTGTTAGCACATTCTCTGACTATTTGCATATATGTGTGTCTTTCAATGTGATGTTTATGGTTTAAGTGCTTTATTTGCATGTAAAAATAAAGAAAATATCTCCTCTTGGAATACAGATTGGCCTTTGAATGGAATTTTAGCCTTTTTTTTTTTTTTTCATTCAATCTATTTCAAAAAAGTGACGTGCTGTTGAGTACAATGAATTGGTTTATGGATGCAGAATGCCACTGGAAAGGCCAGAACACAATGTGAAAATCCCAAACTCTACATTATGCAGTTGACTTTCTGAGTTCCCTGGATGACAGGTAAAAGTCAGTTGCAAAGAGCTGTGTCTCTCTGGAGTATGAACCTATGCTTGGCTGATTTGTGGCTTCTTCCAGACAGTGTGTGCATAGACTGCTCCATGAAGGATGGCACAGAAAGTAGAGCATGGCTTAGTCCTCTCACATCCTCCTTCAGACATGTTTTGTTCTTACTTTGCAGTTGCTGAGCACGGGTGTTTGGTCTGCATGGATTAGTCCCAATTCACATTGTCAAAGAGCAGCAGTGTTTTTTTTGCATGAAAACAATACTGCTTGGGCTGTATTTTGTTACCATCACATATGACTTTGCTTTGGGATGTCGTGCATAAGGCTCAAAGCTTCAGTCCTTGGGCTAGATCTGCAGCTGGTGTTTTTTGGAGTAGCTTTATTATATTTGATTGATATCACCTGGAGAGTTGACACTCATCTGCAGCAATGAGAAATGGAACTTTCCCATGTCACGGCACTGTGACAGCACTATGCACAAAGAAAGGAAACCTGGATCTGGAATTCACCCAACAACCACCATATATCTCAGTGACAAATACTGGAAAGATACAAAAAGTCCAGATTTTAGTCCCATGGGTTCTACATACAATTGAAAAGCTTGAATTTCTATAATTTCTAAACTTACTCTTGTTTGATAAAAAGCATTTGTATCAATTTTACTAGCTGGTGAAAATCTGATTAAAATCCCAGTATAAAATCTTTTCCCAGTCTGGCTCCTGTGATATTTTTTTTTTCTGTTTTACTGCCATTGAAATAGATTTTGAGTAGGTAAAGTAGGTAAAATCATGCCTCTTATGTTTGTTTTTTACCTGCTATTTAGAATATTTGTCAATTAAAGCTGAGACGGCCACAGGAAAATACAATTGATAATGAATTACAGTGTGTGAAAATGCATAAAGAGATGATCATCTACTGTCCTTTCAGTTACCACATTTGTGCTATGACTGCTGTACTTTCATTTTAAATTTATTCATGAAAGTATGAAGAATGAGTAGAAATGTGAGAATGGCAGATTCTGCTGGGATTGCTGGATCCTTCTAGGGGCCTGTTCCCGAGGAGAATCTCAGGAAGTGAAAGAATTTTCAAGATTTGGATTAAAGTCCCTCATGGATAGTAAGACGTTATGGATTGTTTTTTTATAAATTCTTTCTTAAGCAGCAGGAAACAAGTTTGTGTAAAAGAAAGGTAATAAATTAAGCACTATAATGAATATAAATCAAAATTGATTATTCACAGAAACATCATTTTCAAACACATAACTAACAATAGATATTCATAGACCGTTCTGAGAGAAACTGTGACAATCATAATGATAATCAATCTTACAAGGAAGCTCAAGCTGAGTACTACTTCATACGGTACTTTTGCTTACTTAGTACATACTTCAATTGGAGTCAGGAGTCTGACTGATGGGAAAAAAAATAGAGAATCTCTTTAAGTCATCAGCAACTTCCTTCATATCTTGTTGTTAAGCCCTACTTCAATTAATCAATTGTTTTTTACCCGCAGATTTTCTCTATGTCCAACTCTTGTTTGCCTTTGATGGAGTCGTGTTATAAATGTGTTAATACAGTAATGTGTTACTTATCATATGTAATGTTTGCTAGAAAAGCCTAGTGCAGATTTGTAAAACGCAGAAGTTATTACAGCATTTACAATTATCCTTGAATAGTTTGGGATCATAATGGTTAAAATTCTCAAAGACACTTACACGAATTAGGGACTTCCAGCACATTTTTAAAAGTAGCTTTGATACAGGAGTTAAAAATGTTAAACTGATCTAGGAATCCAAATGCTATTTTACTGCTAGAATAAACATTTTCACCAAAATGAAAATTAAAATAAAAGAAAAAAAAGCCAACTTAAGCATCATCAGATTGTCAAATTGCCTAAACTCAAATTTCTTCCAGTGAAGTCCTCTAAAAATGCTTGAATATTTCCCTTTGAGAGTTCTGGGGCTGGCTATACTTGATTAGTAGCTAGACACCTTACACTTACAACAAAGCCCAGGTAATCCCTACCTGTTTCATTGGCAGGCTCACTAGGCTGCTGTGCAAGTGTAACCTGATTTAAATGCTGGATGCCAGAGTTGTGACCTCTCCCTTCAGTTTGTTTGGGCATCTCCAGCTGAGTCATTTCAGCAGGAAAATCCAACAGAAAATTAATGTGAAAAAAGGCTGTTGTTTTCCCGGCACATTGACCGGGTTCAGTGCAATGCTTGTCAAATGCTGATGAAAGTGTAGCAGAAAGGGTGGGAGCATGAGTGAGAGGGACTGTTGGCTAGCTCAGCTGATGTGGAAACGCAGTTTCAGAGCATGCTGGATTAAGCCACACAAAAATACCACAGGAGTGAAGATGGGTTCCCCACCCTTCAGTAACACAGTATTTGTGAAGGTTCTGATTCTGGTTACTTCAACTTTGAGAGATTTGCACCTTTATTTTTTAATTTGTCACTACTTCTTTAATGAGCAATTTAAGTTCATTTGGAGGCCAAATCACCTGACTGTATCACGTGAGCTGCTGCACATCCAGAATTGTCTCTGTGGTAGCAGGTGACTCAAGATCTGAAGCCAACACTGCTGGATCTTCCTGGATCTAGCACCCAGCCCAGTCCACTCCATCCCATGGGAGCCCAGGCAGCTGTTGTCATTCTCCACGCATGGACTATTCCTGCAGGTCCTCCTCGTCTTCTCTACCCTCCCAGGTATGTGGTATGCAACTGCCATTCTCAGTTACATATACCTTATCTGGGTATCTGCAGGGTGGCTTTCAATTCTGATCACTATTTTGGAATAAAGTAGCCCTAATATTGCCTGACATAATTGTTCTTCTTTAGGGAGAGCATTAAATCTCATTGCAGGACTAAAAATATGCTTATAATTATAAGGGATGTTACCTTAATGATTGAAGAATTCATGAGGGAAATGTGGGATCTAATCCCCTCATACTGATCTGAACCCCAATTACCGCAACTTGGTCTCTAACACTCAGTTTTTTAGGTAAAGGGAATGCTGACATGATTACCTTTTACCACTGATATTGAGTTTTATGCCTAAGACTGCAGAAATATTAGCTTGCAAAGGAATTCGTGGCACGAATTCCAGCTACATGGGGCCTTCTTCATGCACTACAGGCTTCAGCAAATCTTCCAAAATTGCTTTAGCACCATGTGCTCATTAGCTTAGTGAGTTCTCCATTCAGCTTCTGGACCCCAGAGAGAGAGACTTAACTCCTGCAGAGCACTCCTGGGGATGGCGAGGTATGTAAAGCACTGGGGTCATGGTGCTCAGCTTTTCGATGACTGTACCTGATACAAAGCAGGGTCCTGGCTGAAAAGGGAGCTTATGCTTTTAAGTCACTTAGAAGCTTTTGAAAGTATCACTGCTTGCCGTATTAGCTGAAAAATATTTTATATAGAATGTGATACTCCCCAGTTGCTTCAGGATATGTTATCTGGACTCTGAACCCTGTGGTCACTGTGAAGCCTCCCATTCACAGAAATGTTAAAGAGATGTAGACCAAGAAAGCTTACTGCATTTCTCTGGTGAATGTAATACGAGATATTCACATAGTAGCTGATCTAATTTTCATCAGATACAGCTCACTATTTTGGGCGATCTCAATGCAGAAAAGAATGTAATTGCTTATACAACTGAATTTCAGCAAATAGCTTTGAAGTACAGTAGCTTTTTCTCCTTGTCTTGCATTGTTAGCTTTAGCTCTGTTCTATGATTGCCAGTTAAAAACTTGTTTTTCATGTGAATGAAGAAAAGAATTTATTTATTTATTTTGTGATTCCACTACTAAAGAATTGTGTATAACTAATAAAACAGTAAGACCATGCAGAGCAGACACACAAACGCCTACAAAAATTTTGACCATTTGCTTCCTCTGTGCATTTGAAACACACCGCATGAGTCAGGATGGCAATTTTAGCCTACACTTAAACATCTCCACTTAAATTAAACAAGGCCAGTGCATGGGTCAGTCCTGTTTCCATGTCCATCCTGTTGTCCATCTTTGAACTGCTGGTTGATAATTGCGGTTGTTCACTCTGCGCATAGTTTTGTCTAGTGGCTAGTTGGCACTCTCTTATGCTTCATCTCAATTCAGGGATGTTGTGGGCAGGGAGACTGCTCCCAAGAGGTGATATGGATGAGGCTGTCTTCATAGGAAGACTGGAGAGCAACTTGGCTCTATAGATGTGTACTATGTCATACCATTTGTCCTTTGAGGCACAAGATGAGCCATGGCCCATTTTGTTTATCAATATGTCAGTGTGTTTCCACTGACAGTAGAAGATAAATAGAGCCACAGGACCAAAAATAGCGTTCAGCAAGGATGAGAGCTTTTCTTCAGCCAGAGAGGCTGTCCTGAATTCTCAAATAGCAAAGTACAAGAGTGATCAAATGAACATGGTCATTAGACAACGGGCAGTTTCCTATTTTTTCCCTCAAGACTGTTCTCCCACTTGACTTCACCTTGATGTTTTGAACTAAGAGAGCTGGAAGAGGTGCTGCTCTCAGGTGAAAAGGGTTGTGTTAGTGAGCAATGGAGCAGTCATCCAGGGCTGTCCCTGCTTCCTGCAGAGACCAGGGATGACTGATAACAAAGTAAGTGTCAGCAAAGGAGGGAAAAATATAAACCTAATTAGACAATTCTTCTCTTATTTAGATATGATTGATACTTTCTGCTTGAATCCTACTGATTACCCAACTCAAAAAATAAACTATATTTAAGATTATTATTCAGACTGCTTAACGTCATCTTTTTCCTTTTGAGTTGCATTTGCCATATTGGATCAAACTCATATGAAGTTTGATCTCAGAGGATTCTTAAAATTCTTCTTTAGTAAGAGTTGCCTCATTAAATTGGCTTTGAAGGTTTTTATATTCCTCCTAAGACACAAAACTTTTTAAATTAAGCTTAACTGTAATAACCTGTTTATCAGTAGCCATATAATTGATTGAGATAAGCTTGTGATATTGAATTTCATGAGGTAATGTTAAAAATATTTTTAATTTATCCTTTCCATCTCTGTTCTCCTTTAAATTCTTTCTGTTTATTGTATCATAAAAATTATTAGAAATACATAATTTCCCTTAATCATATCATTCTTTAATATTCTTTTTTATAATGTAGCAGAAATGATACAATCTTTCATATGATTAAGAAAAAAATAAAGATAGAAAATTATTTTGGCTTAAAAGAGACATGATCATAAAATTAAGGGGAAAACAGAATACAATATGAGACATACACTTGAGAGAAAAATCTTCTTTAGCTGGAAAAAAAAAAAAAAAAGGAAGATATTAGAAATACTCTGCTCCACAGCACACAGAAGTATCAGGTCCTGAAAAAAAAATGCATTATTTCTCTGAATAGAATACTATAGTTGGAATGTCTTTGTACATGCTAAGGTAGGTTTTAAACATTTTTTCATTAGTCTGGCACTGGATTTGAAAATTAATACTGCATTCCCTGAATCAACTTTTGCTGGAGATGGCAGAAGGCAACTTTCAGAATTCATTTGCTGTTAATACAACTACTTAAGTTTGCACAGCTGGGAGACTTCTATTTTTTCCTGCAGCCTTTTCTTCCCCCTCCCCCATTCTGATTTGTTATTGTTTGAAATTCTGAGAATGTTTTACACACATTTCCAGTGTACAACATTTGGACACTGATAAACGAATGACAAGTATGATATAAGGCCTTGTGGAAGACCCTGCAGGGTCTATCCAGGGAGAGGCATACATCTGTCTCCAGCTGTGCAGCTATTTAGGAGTGAAATGACTTGTCCTGGGTTGGGCAGAGATGGTAATTATTTTCGTTGTTGATGTGAAGATCAAAGGTTATTCTCAGGAAGTAAGGACAAGGACTCTGCTATTTAGCAGGAAAGATTTATACAGGACATAATTTAATACATGGTTTGCACATTAACCTGGTGCTAATGCATGTAGATGACAGAGAAAATGTAAACAGTCCTGATGTAAGATAAATTATAATTGGTGAAAAGCAAATTAATCTACTGGTCATGAATCTCCCACAAGTTAACAGAATCTTGAGCAGCTGCTACATTCCACAATCACACTTTGAAAGGGGCTGCTCGATCTGAGGATTTCTTGCTACAGTGCAAATAACTTGTTCCTCCTGTCCAGTGTGGCTGCTTTTTTTTTTTTTTTTTTTTTTTTTTTTTCTAATAATGACCCCCTGCATCTAACAACAGCTTCCAGTCCTAGACTAACCTAACTTACGGATTTATTCCCATAAGAGTGAATCGTTAGGGTTAAGGATTTTCAAGGTACAAACGAAAAACCACCCACCTCCCCCAAACCACAAAGGTAGTAGTTTATAAATGACTTTTCATAACTGAGTGTACCATGACCTCATGGTCAGTAGATGAGATGTAATGTTTACTTCTCCACAGTTTCCTGATACAAGGCCAGAAATCCATGAAGTAGCTTTTGCATAGTTTTGGTCCCTAAAATCGATTTATACATGCAAATAGTTTTTCTCTGTTAAAAGTTATTCAGTGTTAAACACAAATATACAAAGTGCTTGAGCAAAGAGGGGAAAAAAAAAAAAGCTGAAGAAATTATGTGGGAGAAAACATCAGGATCTCAGAGAAAACCAAGACGAAGACTAATGAACTAAGATTTATGCACTAAGCATTGTGACATAGCACGTTTTTCAATAACACTGACACACGCATAAAAGCTTTTCTGTTCAACAGCAAGAGTTCCAGTATCAGTAGGACCTTAGTTCTCTTTACTGTTAGATTCTGTTCAGATATGTACAGGTTTAAATCAGGAAAAATGCCATGAGCCAGAATGAGTTCTACTGATATGAAATCAATACAAAATGAGTTTTGAATAAACATGACATGCTCATTGCAGATTCTTATGATAAACAACTACCTGTTTGGCAGAAGTTTAATCAAAAACAGTGGCCAAACTATTTCAGAACTGTAGTTCATTCACTAATATTCATGGAAACTTGTTTTGCCATATCTATTAGAATCCAGTCATTTATCTCCTGAATAATTGCTAGGCTGTGGAGAAACAGTGCAGGGAATGAAATTCTAGACTTTTTCCCTTGTCTAACTTTCTTTCAATTTTTGAATGTGCAAGAAAGCACATCCAAGGGATCAAAAGAAATGTTCTCCTCAGATGGCATTGCTATCATGCAGGCATCAGATGTCTGAGGAAAGCAGCTAGTGGTAGAATGCACGGAGAATATCCAAGCAGGCCTTCACATCGTAGAGAAGTTTCCACCATAAGAAAATTTGGTTTTCTAATTTTGTGCAGGCCCTAGTAAATCTCTCAGCATAGACTAATCTGCTATTACAATAAGTACAGCCAAAGCCCAGAAATTCTCCACCTAATTCTTCTGCAAGCCAAACCTCACTATTTCCCCACTGTACTGCCCTCCCACAGACCAAAATTTTACAGGATTCCCTTAAAATAGCAAATGAACTTTGAATTCATTGAGGGCAAATCGGCTTCAACCAATGAAAGATAGGGTAACCAAGCTAGGGGTTACTCTTAATTTAACACATAAAGCATTAATATGTTATATATATTCTATTATTATATATATAATGTAGCATCCTTCAAGAATTTAGATAAATGTAGCATTTCTGTTTAGTTAAACCAGTGGGGTGGTGGAGTGGTGTGAACCAGAGGTGAAGAAAGAAGAAGTAAGAAAGGCTTGGAAAACGAGGCTCCACACCTGCTTTTTCACATGTAGTAAGCAGAGAACAACAGGTACAGTAAAGCTTAAAGTGATGAGATTACCAGTCATTACTGGACTGAGATAATTAAAAGCTGACCTGATAGGAGCTTCAGCTACTGAGACCATAGCTTCCTTATTTACTTTGGTGATAAAGAGCTTCCATGTTGAAAAATTTGGGTGCCAGCAGTTCATAGGGTCTAATTGCTAGGAAAGGAGCATCATTAAATCTATAGTGGTTGTTTGTGGGCATGAAGAGACGGTTTCTACTGAGCAAAGCTAGGTCATATCAGGTAGAGCAACTGCTATGCCATCACCAGGAGAGAAAGAGCTGTATGTGCTCTTCTCACAATTGTGATACCATATCAAAATTACTATAAAGGTAATAAATGTTGGGAAAGGGTTATCTGTACTCCAACTGATTAGTAGATACAGAAAAATGTTTCTCCACGTAGCTATCAATGATTCATTAAAAACAAACAAAGAAAAACTAGAAAAACTCTAATATGTCTTGTATTATCTGTGACTGTAACACTTAGTATGGAAAGTTTATAATGGAGCTCAACTCTTTCCTGGTCTCTTTTTCATTTCCTTTTTCATGTTCAGAATGTTCTAATACATTTATTTATAATGCATTTGCTACATTTTACACTTATTACTCTGTTAACACTATTTAATTTTTCCCCTGAATAAGTCTGAAACAAAATTGTTTTGTATCAATTTCTATTCCACAGAGTTATTGCTAGAGAAAAATAAGAAACTCCACAATTATCTTTCTAAAACGTTCTATAATGACAAAAGTACAAAACTTTCAGAAAATATTTTGGAAAAAAAAAATAACCTTTAGCTTTCAAAAGATCACAATGTGGACACTTTAAATACAAAAGCATATTTAATAAAGTTATATTGCATACAGTTAACCTCTTAAGTACAAGATGGATATTTGCCACTTGTGTCATGTTTTCCAGGATGAATCAATTCTCTATGATTTTACCTATGTTATATATCTTGTGGTAGAAGCTCATAAAAATCCACAGCTAGTCACTTAATAAAGACTAATAACATTAACTGTCCAGTGCTGGGAAAAGCAACTGAAATGGTCCATGCTACTGACAAAGCCAGATTTCACAATAACTTACAGCAAATCTGTAGAATGTGAATAAACTCCTTAGAGGACAATTCAATTGTTGAAAGAAAAAAAAAAAAAAAAGACAGTGGCAATAGAAGAATCCAACAGACTTTTAGAAACGTTCTTTTCTAGCAGTGTCATGAAAACCTAATGACTTCCTAGTGTCACAGAAATATAGCTGTTTCACAATATCGCTGGGGAGTGATATTATTAAGCACACAGTGCTATTAAACAGAAGTTCATTCAAAAAAAAAAAAAAAAAAAAAAGAAAAAAGCTCGTGTTTCCTCCCAGCCGTGCAGCTCTCATACATTTTTTCTTTGTAAAGACAATTGCTGAGGATCTGGTGGTAATGAAGACTCCTATTATGTAGGAATGTTTACAGTCATTAGCCTTCAGGCAAAGTTCATCAAAGGAATACAATTACTTTAAAAAATACCTCTGACACTTTAAAAATGCCTTAGCGGCACTTAACTCATCTGCTTTCAAACTAGTTCCACAGGTTGCTGCAGAGCTGGACTGCAAGGGAAGCCAGGGTGCATGGTGTGGATCAGCTTTCTGAAACCAAGGGGCTGCAAAATTCGGTGTCATACCACATTCCTCACCATGTGAATCACAGGCCATCGCAGCTGCTGGGTTTGGGTGGATCACCTTGTTCAGTAGCATGATCAACTGGCTGATAGAAAGCAGGAAAAACAGAGAGATTTCCTGGCAGCAGATCTAGAAGTGACGTATGGAAATGTTTCTTCATACCAGTCGTGGTTAGCTGGTGGAACGTATTGCTGCAAGAGCACATTGAGACAGGCTCTAGAGTGAACACATCTATAATTTTATTTCTAACTCCCAAGATTTAGACCTATAAAGCCTAAATATACAGATGAAAATGTTAGGAGACAAAACTTCACACACCACAGTGTTATAAAAGATGTCTCAACTCTGAATTTAGTAACATAAAAGAATTATTTATAAAACAAATATTTCTAAAATGTTTCTAAAAGGTATAAAAGGCAAGTAAACAGCACTGGGTGTGCGGGGAGTCTACGCTCCACCAACAGGCACACAAGAACATCAAACATTCTAAATATACAGAACATTGCTTTACATACAAACCCGAATATGCCTATACATATTTACAATCAGGAAAGGTAACAAACAATCCTTTAAGTTCCATGACTTAACAGTCTCCATTTTCCATTCTTCGGGCCTTATGTATCCCGTTCTTCCCAGATTGAAGAAAAGCATATCCATCTCCTTTTCAAGGCCAATAGGCCTGGGTCAAAAGGCACGTTCAGGTCAACAGGGGATGTAACAGCAAAAGCCTTCAATCGCTGTAGCAGCAAAGGGGCCGATGGCGTAGGAGTCGGATCAGTAAAGGAGCCCGCAGCTCCTTCACTGTCTGGCAAGCCACACGTTTGTGATTGTGGCTCCACATGGCTCTTTAAGGCCTCAGATTGCTCTCCAGGTGCCGAGCAATCCCACCGCAACCTTGTCATTTTTAGTTGCAGAGTCCCACACCTTGACCTCAGTTTGGTCCCATACTTCAGGCTCATAAACTGTCCGATTGTTAATAAGGAGAATAAGCTGTAAGGTTACCAGGACAGTCTTTGTTCCTAAGGACGTATGATTCCCCATAATACGCAACTGCTTACCAGCGAGAGGCAGTTGTGTGCACAGGTCCGCTTCTCTCAGCTTGAGCTTCTCTCCAGCTCCAGTGCGCCTATTTCCAGTGACTTTCTGTATGAGCTTCTCTGAACAGTTTGCTAAGTTTGGCCGAGCCTATCTTCATGAGACGATCAATGTGCCTGTTCCCGTCCTGGTCTCCATTCTGCCAGCCTGTTCCTCTTCACTTCTTTTTCCTGCTTCTTTATTGATGTAATTTCATCGTGCTGCCTTTTTTTTTTTTTATCTTGAGGGCAGGCTCCCCTCTTATACCTTTCTCTCCACAGCAGTTCTTTTCAAAACAACTTTTTCATTGGTCAAACAACTTTGAATACAATAACAACAGCAAACACCCGGAAACATCCATGCCTTAACGGCTGGAGAACAAGAAACCATCTGGAGAACAAGAAACCGGAGACTGCATGGAGTGTCCTGAATCACCCTTCTTTGTTCCCTCTAAACTCTTTTATATTCCTGATGGTCTCATCTTAATTACATAGATAAGATATATATATAAGAATCTATTATTTTAAAATGTAATGCAAGTGAGAATAATTCATATGGAGCTATTGGTCTCTGTGAGAGCAGAACTGTCAAGAAGAGTCCTTACTGTCACTGTGCACTGTTGATGCTGCTTCCTGAGCTCTACATTTCACTAAAATGTTATTAATTTATAGCATCCATAGATTTTTGGTGTTTAAGGTAGATTGAGCAAGTTTCTATTGCTTCTGGCCTGTAGATATTTGATATGTATTGCTAAACTACTAAAATAAAGAAATCTGATGATAAATTAAAAAAAAAAAAAAAATTTAGCTCCAGGATACCCTACAGTCTTTGTGGATATAACTATTCACTATGCTAAAATACAGCACTGCAAGTTCTCTCTTGTCCTGGGCTCATTGCTCATTGTCATTGGGAACTCTTTGGAATAGGAAAAGGCAAAAGATTAAAAAAAAAAATAAAGAGAGAAAGAGAGAGAGAGAGAGAGAGGGTATTTTGAGCTCTCCTTAAATATAGCACTTAAATCTTAAAAACTGTGATTACTTATAGTAGGGGAAAACTTATACACAACTGAAAACACAGTATCTGGCACTATCAAGATTTTTAGGTAGCCTTACATAAGTAACCTCTGCCCAAGTTTATGAGTTGTAGCTTTGGTGCTGTTGCAGAGAGCTGTTGGTGCAACCTTCCCCGTCACACAATTACTTGGTGTTGGCAGCTACCCATCCAGTCTCCTTTTTTGATGCAATGTATCTACCCCAGCTCCTAGACTCTGATTGTAAAATCCTCAGCTGTATTAGGAGAAATCACCTTTGAGAAGATATCAACACTTATTTTCAGTTCAATCATTTACTTTTATGCTTTTTTTTTTATGCTTTTTTTTACTTTCACTTGAGAAAAGAGAACACAAATTATTGTTTTCACATCCTGATTTTTACACACTAGCCTAGTGATTGCTTTGCAAATACTTCTACCTTTGCAAGAAAAACAGTAGGTAGATCGGATTTACCATACAAGTTTAAAGAAATCTTGTAAAATCTATGCACTTGGGCCAAGCTTCATCTGTGAAGCTGTGCAATGTAGTGGCATTATCTGGCTGAGCAAGAAACTTGTTTTAGGACAACACTTTCTTTAAGTGTTGGAAATTCTGCATTTCCCACTACCAGGAGAGACTGGCTGCCACATTCCAGAACACTATAAATACCACCACGCTGTCTGAACTGGGTAGCACAGTTGGGCTGAAACCATAAAAGAGGAAAAGAAAAAAAAAGATTGATATGCTAAATAGACAAAAAGGAAATTAGATGAAAAAAAAAATATGAGAATTTACCAAGAATAGCAGCAGCTCTATAAAGCCCCTCAAATGTATTTATTCTATAGCTAAATTTATTTATTTAATTGGTTTTGTGTTGTACTTTGTGTGTTGCAACCCCTGTGTTGTAAAAAGATGTTAGATACAAAATGTTAAAGAACTTTTCCTGTAGATTTAATGAACAGTCTAAAAGGAGTTTGTATTTGGAGGATATGAGTTAAATATGTATATAATTCAGAGTGCAAATATGCATTCACTTTGGTGTAGCAGGAGAATTTTTCAAGACTGAAATCTCAGGTTGCAATTTTTAAATGATTTTCCATATATTATATGGATTGAGATTAATCTTAATTTTAAATTGGTTAGAGAGCCCTTCAGTATTAATCAACAGATTTTTCCAAGTAATACATATTTTTCTACCTTCCTGTCTTTGACTCCTTGAATTTAATAAGGTAGGGATTTCCTCCTCCAAAGATGGATCTGCTAAATAAATTTGAATTAACTTAAACGTGTAAAAAAAAAAAATTGAAAATAATGGTCTGATAATATCAGGAGTCTGAATCTATAATCCTCCAAACACAACAATTTGAAATTAAATCTGAATCTACATGCTTTTCAATTGCTGTTCAGAAATGTTAGCTCCTTCTTATATCTTTTAAAAACCCTTTCCCCAAGCCCATAACCTGAACATGAAGTTCATATAGGAAAATATTATAGAATAAGGCTATTATTCTACAAGCCCCATAACTCCCACAGAATTTCCCTTATGAAAGGGAACTCCAGACTGGCCAGTTGGCTTCACAGTCATCTTTAGTGGCAGAGATATTCAGTGGGGTTATTATTGTGGGTAATGCCCCATATGCTTCCTGCATTAAGAAGGTGAGGGGAGAAGCACACCTGCCATGACATAAGTCATAATGAAATGCGCTCTGCAAGGTAGAAAAGCCCTAACAAAAAGGAGTGGAAAATCTCTATTTCTGAATTTCAGTGTGGAGTTGTAGAAGGCACTTCCAGCCAAAAAACGATCAGGTTTTGAAACGAATGATGGGGACAATCTGTATCCTGCATTTGCAAGTTCACAGGAAAGGCTAGAAAAGAAAATGAGAAGAGTTGCCAGGTTTTTAAAACAGGATGGTGAGTTCTGAGGGTGTTTTTGGATGGCAGCACTGACAGGCCACACCAGTTCATTGGTGTTAAGCTCCATGCAAACACAAACACAGAAGAGTAAAAGTACATTCCTGCGTGCCCCACAACAGATGGTTTGTAGAAATCACAGAATGAACTGACATTTAATAATATAACTGTACTTCGAAGCAGGTTTTATGATGCCAAGTACAGTATATGTCTGCTAAAATGTAACCGTAAAAAAATCATGCACAACTTGCATATGTCAACCCATTTATATGGCAAACGTGGGGCAATGCTATGTCAGTGGTTGGGAAGTGTGGCAGGGGTATCGCTTTTTCTCCAGCATCTGCTGCAACCCCTGCTGCAGACAGGTGCCAAGCTGGGTGGACTTCTGCTTGGACCTCGTGTAGCTTTTTGGAGCTTTAAAAATGAACAAACAAAAGGGGCATGCAAATTGAGTACTCCTCCATTTTCATTTTAGTTGACTGCTTCAGACCGTTTCAGCAGAACTACCTGAATGACTCTTTGAGAAGCAACCTATACTTTTTACCTATAAACCTTTCTCAGACATGATCAGGTTAGAGGGTATTTCGTAAAGCAGCAATAGACTAGTGCAAAAACACAAAGGTGTGCAGAATGGAAACGCTGACAGACCTTCAGCTACAGTTGTAAGCAACCCAACTCAAATGTACTGCTGCTAATTAAGTAGATGAAACAGAAAACAGGGAGAAAAATTAGTTCAAGTTCAGTGGTTACTTGCTGCAAATTTGTAAATGGGCTCTCTACCATGGAGATATGTAAAATAATGCTCTTGTTAAAAGTTATGTGGAAAATAAAGGTTCTCAGCAAGCTAATTTTACTCTGTTAACAAAGCAAGGTTTCAAGCTATTCTTGTTAACCATCCACCCACTTTCTCTTCCTTCACCACCTCAGATTTGCAGATAGGAGGTACAATTACAGTCCTTTGTTTCATCCTGAGATCTCTTTACAAAATAAAGTCTGCTTTCATCCTGTTGAAACCTATGTGCTTTCCTTCATTGTGTAAAACTAAAGGAGCTGAGGTCTAACTTTAAAGTAATCCTTTGTGCTGCTTTTTTTCCCCTCCCTTCTCTTTGTTGTATGTATAGTCTAACTGTGTGCCTTCAATTGAACTTTTCCCCTGCCAAATCACACACTTAAAGCAAGAAAAAAAAAGAAGCTGGGGTGAAATCCTGGCCCCACTATAGTTAATGGACTTTAACAGGGTTAGGTTTCCACTCTAGTGACCACTACTCTTTTTGATGCTCCTTTTAATCTTGCCTGAGATGTTTGCTGCTGGGATGGAGGTGATATGATGCAAATTTCTGATGTAGATGGTCTTCTAGAAACAACAGAGTGCTATGAATTCGTGTGATTTAACCGGGTGTGAAAACCGAACTTGACAGAGTAATGGGAGTCAGGGTCTAAGAACAAGTACCCCATTTTTAACACATAAGCAATTCCTAATACAACTCCAAAAGTGAGCTGTATTTGCATTTGTATTGTATTTGTGCTTGTGTCTATGTTTTTGTTCATATTTTCATTTCTTCTTCTCTACTGGACTTTTCTGATCTGCCAGAACATCCCAGCATCCCAAGCCAACTGATTTGTCCAGTGTGCTTCATGGGGTGTTCTGGCAACTTGTAGCAGAAGAAAATGCTGCAGAAGACAAGCAGAAAGGGTTGTAGAAATAAGGTAAAGCAGTCAAAAACAGTAAAAAATTATCAACGTAAGACTGACAACTGTGGTGGGAATCTTTCTCACTAAGGTGGCCAGGGCAAGCAGAAAAGACTGTCTGCAAGATCGATGTAGTGAAGTTAGAGGGACAGAACAGTTAAGACATTGATGTTAGAGTGTTTCTTGTGATAGTCTCTGCCTTTTTTTTTTTTTTTTTTTTTTTTTTTTTTTTTTTTCATGCCTGTAACACAGCTGGTCTCTGAAGGAGCCACAGGAGATGGGATTGATGGCAGTCTTGTCAAAAGAGTGTGTGCCTGAAAACTAAACCCTTCCCCCTTCCTCTGTCACTAGTTTCATCCCATGGTGATTTCCTGGCCATCTACTTCATTTCCATTAAGTAATCCCGCTGAGTGCACACTGAGCCTTCGAGGCAGCACGTGCTTTGTGTTGATCAAATCCACAGGGAAACAGATTGCAGTAGATATGCTTGCTCAAATAGGCAGAATGAGCAGCTTCACATTTCTGTATCTTTCTCTGTATCTTTCACCAGTGAGTCTCAGGATGTGCACCATCATGATCCTGGAGAAACTCTGCTTCTTCCTTACTCAGTATCAGCTCCTCTCTGTGACTGAGGCACCACTTTTCTGAAATCAATACTGAAAAATGGTTAAAATTCTATAAGTTTAGCTTCTACAAGAAAATTTACTTAATTGTTCAGGCTCTAAGAAATCACATAATGACCTCTACTCAAATTTAGCTTAAAAGGAAGACTAGTTTCACTGTGATCATAGATTTTTTTTCCCTTTGTATTTCTCTTCAAATATCTTTTCTTATTTTCTTCTCCTGACACACAGGGGAGCTGATTTTTAAAATTATTATTATTAATAATAATAACTATTATTATCATTATCATTATTATTAGTTATCCTCCTACAAATACATCCATGACAAGAATACTAACAGAAATCATAGAGATCTGTAGTGTTTGCATTTTGCATAGGATCTTCAGAAATTAGAGATGATGGCAACATTTCTTAAGAACTGGAGAAAAGGTCTAAAAACCTTCAATCTGTTTAGGTTATCAAAAAGATGACTGAGTGGTGATTTGATTACTGTGTTTAAATACATCTGGTGAAACATTTTGACATTGTGAACTAATCCAAAACAGGACTTTTATGAGGACTGAAATAACCAGCAAATGTCAATGAATTCAGAGTGTAGTTTCAGCCAAAAGTGGAAAAGCTTTTTGTTTTGGTGCTTTTAAAGCTAAAGCTATTCCTGTATTTGAAAAGACTTTAAAAATTTACTGAAGTGAAAAGAAGTTAAATAAAGGACGAATCTAGACATTTCATATTGACCCACACCTTTTGTTTGTTAAAGCAAATACTGATTCATTATGTTGATACTAACTGTCTAGCTGTCCAGTTATTATTGTGTTAATTATTCTAGTGCTAAAGAGACATCCCCTGCAGTGGGCTTTGTACTCTTAAATTGATGTAATCAGGAAAAGCAACAAGACTCTGTAACTCTCTGAGCCTTCTTGGATATACAAATAACCATGGTCTTCTGTCAATGGGAAAGTCAGGGAATGGCCTACCCACATTTTAATCTGATTAGTCTCATGTATGCTGAGAAGGGAAAGAAAATTATACCAAGTATTGTTATCTTCATTGTTTTTCAGTATAAGTAATGATTCAAGGCGTTCCTATTGCAACCAAATGATATTAGCAGCAACCTTAGGGCAGAGCATTCTTATGACTTCTGATTTTTGGCTTTGTGATTTGAAGATGCTCAGCTTTATAAAAGTACTTTACTAAAATATTTATTCTGTATATCCCTGCATGAGAACTGCTATATTTTGTTTCATTTAAACTATCATGTACAAATTTATAGAGAATGTAAGAAAAATAGACATTGGGAGTGAGATTGTTGAGTCAGGGAAATGGACCCCTGAGGGGGATGACACGAACTTTTGTCTGAATGAGGAATATCAAGCTTAGTGTTTAGGTTGGAGAAGGAAAAACTGTGAAATAGAAGGACACATTTTCATAATTCCTATGAGGCAAGTGACTTTGTTCATATACAGCCCTTGTACCTGCACTCTGCTTTTTGGAATAAGAGGTAGAACTGGTCTCTCACTGTAAAGAAGACCAAATTTAAAACAGTAAAGATTAACAGTCTTCAGCAGCAGTACTTATGTCTGCTCCATAGGCCAGCCAACAGCTCTGGACTCCTCCAAGCTGTTCTGAAAAAGAAAGCATTTGGCTAATTGGACAAAGGTGCTTGGTGGAGCTCTAAAATAATCAGTACCATCCCTCATCTTTCCCAGCCCTAAATACACATTTGAACTCTATCTTTTAATCCTGTTTTTTTTGGCAGAACATCTTTAATCTCCTGCCCTCCATACTCAGAAAAATTCATCTGCATGTGAGTGTAAATAAAAGTTACTATTTATAGTAGGTTTAAGTGATTTATATTGTCTAAATTTTTATTATACTGTCATGATGAATTTACAGGCTTTTTCAGTGTTTTGCTTTGAATGGAGACTCAGATGTGTGCTCTGCTTACACTGTCTAATTACTGAAGTGGGCTGTTTTTTTCTTCCAGTAAGAATTATCTTTGCCCCTTCCTATCTTTTTCTAAAACGCAGTTTGAAGTCATTCACAAACAGTTGCAAATTTGACTTGAAGTTTGTTTAACAGTTCTCACCAAATGAAAAATCACAGAATCACAGAATCACAGAATTTCTAGGTTGGAAGAGACCTCAAGATCATCGAGTCCAACCTCTAACCTAACACTAACAGTCCCCACTAATAAAGAAAAATTTTGGAAATGAGAAATTTTCCAAATGCTTTAAAGCCTAGTTTAGTTAATTGCAAATCTAAAATGCCTTCATAACCCTGTTTTGCTGCTCTCAGTGCATCCATAGGTAGGACACAATGAAGTAGTTTGAATATTTGCTTAGATGTCCTTCTCAAATTCTGTGCCTTTTTTCTTCTTGGAGTGTTTTCAGCCTTTTCCTGCAGAATACAGTGTGGTGGCTTTCTCTGTCACTCTTTCTCTCCCCATGAATTCCTGTTTAAACCCCTATTATTTTAAAGAAAAACAACAACAACAACAAAAATAGTAAATGCTATTTTGATTAGTGGGAGAGAAAATAAAAATTTTATTGTATATTTTGGTTCTGTGGTCATACAGAAAATGTAATTATTTGTACAGTCCACTACCCACACACTAAATTTTTGGGTGATGAATTCCTGGGTGCATTATGTTGAATTAATAAAGCAATTTGGTGTCCTGGGTGGGGGAAGGTCTATGATAAGTTGGCTGTGTGAGTTAGTGACCTAAGGACTGCTTACTTCTTAGTGATTCAACCTGTTTCTTTAATGACTGTTTCATTTTGTTTTAATTCCATGGTTGTTGTGACAGAATGAATTATCGGATGTAGAAAAATGTCAAAGAATCTGGTTTCAATTAATCATTAATCCCCTTGTGGTTTGCAGGGAGCTGTGGCAGGAGTGGGGAGAAGGCTCTAAGGCCTCCATAAGCCAGGCTTAAGTCACAGCAGGGCAAGAAGTATTCAGAAGTTTCTGAAGTGTCAAGAAATAACTTGTCTAGCTCGAAACTGACAGACTTTGTGGTATGAAAAATAATCCTTTCATTCTGATTGAGCCTTATTGCATCCAGTTATGGGCTTTGCACTTCAGGAAAAAATGTCGTTCAGATAAAAAGGGAAGCAGAGGAAATAAGTTGCCTCTCCAACATAATCCTAACTATCTTCCACCATGTGAGCTCTGAATCAACAAGATTCAAGTGTGGTCATCTTCCTTCAAGCCAAATGCTGTAAATCTTGGATCAGTGGATTCCAAATCAGAAGACAAGGTGTGAACACAACGAAATGAACTACAAAGCTACAAAGCAAACTGTAGGTCTGCAGGACAGTATCAACACCAGTCTCGGGACTGGTATGGGGAAGGCAGGGGACTAAGGGGTCAGACCCAGTAATGCATGGGCAGGACCAGTTTGTTTTCCTGATGTAATATAAATACCATGAAACACTGTTGCTCTAAGAGAGTGTTAACAGAGACAGAAATAGGCAGTGATTCTGGTCTCAGTAAGTTACTCACCCAAGTGAGTAATGCCTGTGTTTTGGTCCCTGATCTAGTGGAAATGTATTTACATGAAACAGAATAGTTTCAACAGACACTGAGTTTGCCCACTTGCTCCCAGAAGGCTTTGTAACTTTTAAGATTCTCCCTAAAGATGAGGGTAAAAATTCTTAAACACAGAGAATTAATTAGCTACTGTCTGGATTAGTACTTTAACTCATGAGATACAGGATGAAACGAAAAGGAAGTTCTGTGTAAAACTTAACCTGAAGAAAAACAAATGAAACTATTGTATGAATTCAGCAGAATTTATGTGTAGGGTTAGGATGACCGAAACTGAACCTTTCAGGGGAAAAAAGAAAGACCTTACCACTGTTAAAGGTTGTCAAGACATTCTTATAGCACTTTTTATTATATTACAGTGCTAATACATTTAGACATACAAAGCTAACTCTAATGCTTGGACATGTTCTCTGCGAATGTAATATCTTCATTCTTTTCTGGAAAGATAAGACCTGAAAACAGTTGTTCCCCTCATGAGAATGATGTCCTAAGTACTGTGTAGATATTTGCTGGTGTTTTAAATAGTTTCAGTGGATCAGTTGACAATACTTCTTTATAGTTTATTCTACAAAGAGAGAAAAAGTTAATGGATCTTCTAGGATCACATCATGATCCTAGAAGGCAATGAATGAAAGCAAACGGAGAAATCTTGTTTTATAATTAGGGCACAATATGTGCAAATACTTCTTTTCAGCTCGGCTCATTGATATTAAAATGTAGTACCAATTGCAGCAGAACTATTTTCGTATAAGAACATCCCTTTTGTTGTTTATCCATTTACCAATGTACTAGAACAGTCTTCTGCACTATTTATGACCTATAAGAACAAGTTTAAAGTAGTATTCCCACCATATTTATTGCTTAGCTTATTAAGATTTGGAGAGCAACTGTGGTATAGTCAAATGTAAGTGCTAGTAAATAGATTACTCATTCTGGCATATAGAACCTACACAGTTCTCAGACAGTCGAAACAAGTACTTATCCACTCCTTAATTCCCCACTATCCAAAGGAGAGAATCATTGTTTTCTAAGCCAGATTTTTTTCCCCTCTTTTTTTCACAGTACATTACATAGCTCCATTACATAGCTATCAGTGATGGCACTGAAGATCAACATGGTGGGAAAGGTGGTCCACTGGTCTAAAAAGAGAAAAACAATAAGTGGAAGCCAGAAAAAAAAAATCTGCAAAATAGAAACAAAAGAATACATTTGGTCTTTTCTGTTAGTTTGCTGCTGTCATTCCTCATTCAGTTCAAGAAACGAGCTTGCCCAGTTTAACTTACTTTTTTTATTAAAAGAAAACAAAACTGGCACTACTAAAGAGCTCTATGTGCAGTTTCTAATGGGGTAAAAAAAGTTGTAAGAACCTCAAGAGCAGATGAAGGGCTGTTGAAGCCTATAGCTGTGACAATGCTTGTGGGAAAGTCTGGAACAGCAGGGAGGAAAGTGTCAGCCAAGAAACCAGAAAAATGGTCCAAATGCTATCATAAAGCCCTTCTTTTAATAATATGTTTTTAATTTTAATAATATATTATTATTTGGTTTGTTTCTTAGGGCTCTGTGTTTATTAAAATGCATTCCTTGAAGCTGCCAGTCTTTTGGAGCTCCCCTAAATTCCCTCAACATGCAGCTTTGGTGTTTTTCCTCTGTTTTGAGAGGGTACATTAATAACCACACACTACTATAGGCATTAAATGGGCCACCCACCCTCCTAACAAGTCCTATGTTTCTATCTACTCATCATGGCAGCTAGCCTAATGGGAACGATGTCAAGGGGTGCAATGAAACACTCTGTGTACCTCTTGACTTCTATCTTAGGGAGGATCTTTCCCTGTTTGACAGCTATTCATTCGGTCAGGGAGTGGAGTTGATTTAGTGCTGACTAGAAAGGAAGAGTGCCACCCGCCATACCATCAACAGCAGATCTGGCTTCCAGCCTGTGCTGTTGCCCTCCGGTCACGTCTGCATACATATGACCTGTAAGTTGCTCTAATGACTCATAACTCTTGAGTTTATCACTCATGCATGCTGCATGACTGTGACCTATAAGCAATGTCTGCAGTGGTGGGAGCCTCATTTCTGGCTGACTCCAGACAGTTCACGCTTGTTCTGCACTCCTCCCGTCTCTGTCTGGCCAGCTCTGCTGTTTCTGTCCAGGAGACATGTGAGCACAGATGAGGGTTCTGAGGAAGTCTATGTCTGTGTGTGCATGTACAACTTTTTTTTTTTTTTTCTTTTTTTTCCCCACAGGCAGGGCTGGCAGCTCTGCTTATTTGAAGTTGCCTGACACTTCTGTCTATAAAATCTCATTTTCAATAGGTGAAGTGTAACCATCTGATCTGAAATGGTCCAAAACTGGTCCACATCAGACCCCAGTCATTGTATGGGATATGAGCTCCTTTATTTGAAGTTTTCAGGCAAACCTCTTCAGTGGTCCTCTGAAAGTTAGGGACATCAACATATGGCTTTACCAGGAGTGCATTTCTTTTCCCCCAGTGATAACTCCTTGGTGAGTTTTTCTCTGAAAATCGCTCATGCCTTCACAGTGGCAGGGATGCCTGCCAGCTCAGCTGCCACACTGGTGACCTCTAGAGTACAGGGATATGGTTTTAGTGAAAATGTGTCCAAATCCAGATGAGAGTAAAGTCACCACCTCGGAAATTGTAACCTGCCCTATAATTGCAGCTTCATTTGCTGTTGCTGCAACCACATAAAGGGCTATGAACTGGTTGTAGGCTGTTCACTAGCGTTTCTTGATTGACTAAGCTCCAGACTACAGTGCTCACGTGTGCAAGCCTGACACGTATCCTACAAGTCCTTAGGACGTGCTTTACGAGGCACTGTGGATTCACTAGATATACCCAGTAAATACAGATAAGACATTATGCTGGTGGCCACCTTCCAATGATCCCAATTGGTCTTACTAAGGCCAGGTGCAGGGATCATCCTCTAGATTCAAAACTAGGTGGCTTGCCTGCAGCCATACTATGTAACACTTGGCCCAGCATTACCTGTGGGTGCCTCAAATCATTCCCTTACCTTTGAGGAATAGTTATTAGTTTGTGTGCACATGTGCGTGTGCTGACAAATTCATATCTCTCTGAAATTATCTGAGGGATATCTTGCAGTTAATTGAAGTTGTATTTTCATAGTGTATACCTGAGGGTAGCTGTGTGGCATAAAAGCGTGTGAGAATGTTTTATGACGCGAAGGCAATTTGGATAGTGAAGGACTGTGTACAGTGGAGGAAGGCAAACTGGGCTCAAGCATTTGATTGCAGTGGTCTTTATTGCTTGAACAATGGACTGGTTCGGTTTATGATCTGTACTGCTGATTAGGGATGGTCCCTGGTGTGTGTGGCCCACCTAGCAGTGTTGTGGCATTGGAGGGAAAAGTTAGCACAAGGGAATTAAGTGAAGCCATTTCCTTGATATTTCTCATCATTCAATAGCCCCTCATTCAATGGCCAGAGTACTCAAATTCCTCAAATGCAAAGATTCCGTGCAGTTCAAAAGTAAGGGTATTTATGATGAAACTCAGATGTTCAGTAAACGTATATTCAGTCAGACTGGTGAAGAGGCAAAAACCAAGGTACCTTAGAAGGACCAGGTGGGCTCCAACTCAGCAGACAGAAGAAAATCTTACTTACCAAAGGCTGCTTACTCTTCTCCAGTCAGAATGCAACACTTCTCCCCTGCTATCATGTTGCTATCAGCAGATGCTAAAAACGTGACCTACCCTTTCTAGTGATAATGAACAAAGAAGACCACTCTAAGTGTGTTATCGAGTTACTTCATTTGTTCAAGTGGAAGAATTTTTGTCTCATGTACTAGGAGATCAAAGGGAGTTACATAGAGTTTCAGTTTTATTTTCTTATATTTGTAATTTTCTTTAAGTGACCTCCCCGACCTACTTCAAGTATAAAATAATTGTAATCTAATCACATATTCTGATATTCAGAATTTAGGAAATTCCAGAATAAAAAACATTTCATCCTGTTAGTGTTTATATTAAAATGTAATTCTATAAAACATAAATATAGAAAAATTCCAACTATATCAGTATACATATCAGATGTATTGGTATAAAATGTAAACAGATTATTTTTTTTTACAAGTCTCAATCACAACCTACATTATTCTGTTTCCTAATATATAATATATATATAATTTATTACTGTGTCTGCTTTACAAAATATTCTTGAACTGGTATTTTTTACTACTTCTGTCATATATGCCTAATAATATTTCCCAATCAACTGCTAAAAAAAATCCTCAGTTTGATCCTCCCTTCTTTCTAAAATTGCTAGTCATGAGTAATGAACCTAATCACTGAGGTATTTTCCTACTTTATTTGGCATTTTCTTTATGTAAGTATCCCAAATTAAAAAAAAATAAAAAAAAATAGAAGTCCTTCAATCATAATTGTAAAGAAATGCAATTACATACAAGAAGAAAACTGCATAATACAAAGTAATAGCAGACTATTGTTTTTAATAATTGCTTCTAATAATTTTTAATGTTGTGAAAGAAAAAATACAATGCGTGTTGTTTTCAAGCAGAGCAGCTTTTAGAGAGCTTTTATCAACAGCAGCTGTCACAGATGGGTTATGTTAGTTAAGAAGATTCCAAAACAGGAACAAAAAAAAAAAAAAAAAAAAAAAAAAAAAGCAGCTTATATAAATGAGTAGAATATCAGCTTGATTATAATAGTCTTTCACTAAGAGAGTATATAATGCTGGGATCATCTGTGTTTCCTTAGACGTGAGTAAGGAAGCATAGACCATAAAAACATAGTTCAGAGCACTTTTTCCCACCTAAAATCTTGTATCTACTCACTAGCTCAGTGATTAACCAGAACACAATATATCATTCTGCATATTTTGAGGACTTCGTAGGAGCCTGGATGAGGGAAGTGTTAAGAAGATCATGAAGCCAAATACTAAATTATTTAGTCAAAAGATAAATACTTTATTGCCAGATTCATTTCTGAACTGCACTGATATTTTTATCTTAATGTATTACAAATTTATTTTTTTTTTTTTTTTAATTTGAATCTTTACAGAATTTTAATTAAACAAAACTGTTTTCCATAGAATTAACATAGACAGTCACAAAAACAATTATATTAATAATCTGGAAATGACTGAAACTTTGTCTGATGTGATCTCACATTTTCTGGTTTTAGTCATGTTGATAGTATTAACTGGAGTATAGTCAATTATTCCTGTAATCTGTTTTACAGCACAGCTCTTCATGATGGTGGTTGTATTTTGTCAAGTTCATGGCACAGTCAGATGGGAGAACTAATTAACATCATTGGAACTAATCAGGCCATTGCTTTAAGTAACATTTTTCTGGCAAAATCTATCAACAATCTAATAATAAACCATTCATTTAAGTTTTTGCTATCAAGATTGTTTCTATATTCTGATTACCAATTGTAATGCATATGGATGCAAAAATATGAACATTTTCTTGATCTTATATGCAGAGGGTTCTAACAGTCACAGGTCCTTTTAATTCTATAGTTTGTGTTCTTGACAGCCCAGCAGTGCACCTTCAGCAGGACAGTCAATAAATAGTTTCATCTTCTGGAAGAAAGATAAGGATTTGAATTACCTGAGGTTCAGGTGGGACCTTGTCTTTCATTTCTAGTCCATATGCCAAAGGCAGTAGATCACGATGTGAATGGAGGTAGTACTACTGTCACTTCTTACTTGAAGAACAGGCCAATCAAAGGGCAAATGTGACGTTTTAGGTACTGACAGTAGTTCAATCATATAAATCCATCTGACAGCATTTGAAATATGTGGCAGGGTCAGAAGTCGGAACACTCTCCTTTGGCTGTGTCTCTTGTACTCAAGTAGGCTGAAGTTACCCATACCCTCCTAAGGCAGCTAACTTTCTCAGTTTATTGGGAAATATAGGGAATGCAGATTCTTGACTCAGTGTTATGAACTTTATTCCATAACACTGGCACCTGCAATCATCCTGGCCACATCAATGTGCTCTTAGAATGTGCCTGAACTAGTGAGTAAGACTAGTGAGTACACATCAAGCTATAGTGGAGTTTGAACTGCACAAGCTGCTGGTGCAGAGGAATGAATGGAGAACAATTCATCTCTGCCTGCACTTAGACATGGATACACTGCTTTACAAACTCTCTCTCTCTCTCTTTTTTTTTTTTTTTTTTTTTTTCATGAATGATATTTTGGTATCCTGGCTATATTAGAGAGTTTTTGTTTGTTTGTTTGTTTGTTTGTTTGTTTGTTTGTTTTTAACTTCCTGTCTGACAATGACTGGCTTCATATTAGCAATGAGGTTTTTTTTTCTCAACAGAGAGCAGCTGTAAACCCATGGGATCTCAATTTTAATAACTGCCTTATAAATTGGTGTTCATAGTGTAAATATGAGAGTTGAAAATTTAAAAAAAAAAAAAAAAAAAGGTTTATGTATTCCCCTGAACTACAATCTCTTGGAGAAAATACTTCACTAACAATTTGTCTTTTTGCTCTTTAAGGACTAAGAACTTCATCGCTTATACTGTTGCTGTCATCCTCCTTTATTCATAATCTCTGAATAAGTAATTCAGAAAAGTCATAATCAGTCTTAACTTAGATTGAAGTTTGCTGCCTGCCTTTCAGATGTGTAGAACATCCCATGTTTTTAAAAGCATTATCTGCTATTTCTAACAACATTGATCTAATCAATATGTACCATCCTTCTAAAATCCTCACCCTGTGTTATTGAAAATCACAGTCTAAAGGAATCTGTTGTAGCTCTATTTTTCTAAGCATGTCTGTAAGCTCTTTTTGGATATCTGCTACATATAAAGAGTTTTCTAAACTCTTTGTTAAGATAAGGCATGGAACATTCTATGTGGGAACTGTCATATAACACGTTGTAAAACTTTTTAAAGTTTAAAAAGTTTCACTGTATCAAGAGGTCAGAAAGATAGGGGATTTGGGAAAAGGAATGTGTTAGCTTGTTTTTAATATGACAAAAGGAAGAGCCAGTAAGTAATGCATACTAAAGCTACTAAAGGATTAAAAGGTGCAAAATGCTAAATAAAATGGCAATAATATTTAACAGTAATTACATCACCAGTTCCAATGGTTTTGTATATTTTTTTCTTTATGTGAATAACAATAACATATTAGATACTAAAAATAAAGTTTTTTTTTTTATAAAAACTTTTTCACAAATTTATATCTTAAGAATCATTCGTCATTTTAGAGATAGTAAAAAAAAAAGACATATAGCAATAAATTGCTCATACAACCAATATCTAAACAAAATAACAATCTTCAGTTCAAACTGCTGGCAAAATTCAATTTGTTTGAATGAAATGCCTTCAAGTAGGCCAATGAACCAGCTAAATTGAAATTACAAAATTGAAACCAGCTATTGAAAGCACATCAAGACATCATCGAAAGAACTCATTGGAACTAGAAGTGGAAGAGACTATCACTGATTTTTACATGAGAGTGAATGATATAAAACACAAGAAATCCAAACATAAATGCTATTTATTTATTAATTTTTAATCAATGTTAATCAAACACAGAGTAGGAATTTTAGATCGCTATTTCCCAAAATAAAGTCAGAATGAAATATTAAGGTAACTCATCCTTTTGCCAAACATTTTTTTTTCTTTTTCTTGTTTACTGTTTGTACTGCAGAAGGATCTTGGCCTAACTCTTACTAAGTATTGCACTAGCCCAGACCACAATGCTCTTTTTCCTTTTTGCCTTGAGCCATAATTCAAAAAAAAAAAAAGTCTAACAACTACATTTCCAATGGTGTAGCTGTAGTGGAAGAGCTAAGAGCACATGTGAAAGGGAGCAAAATGAGCAGCCTTTTTGTTCTCACTTTCATGAAGTAAATACCTTTGTTTGGTAGACCAGAGGAGGAAATTCAGTCTGCATGTAACATTTTCACCCAATCTCCTGTTCAAAAGAATAGTTAGCAGAGCTGAAGTCATTCTGCCAGAACACTGTGTATCTTTGGCATTCCCAAATAATCAGACACAGAATATATTCCTGTAGGTATAATTGAATTCTGAAATAAGTACTTACTGTAGTATAAAATACACTTGGGCAGCATTTTCATTACAGCACTTAATGCAGCTGAAATCTGTATGAGTGCCTCAGAATTCCCCCAAAGAGTATCATGTTTTCAAAAATAGATTTGACAGATGTACAATAGGTCATGAAGTACTTAACAGAGATAACACCTCGAAAACATAATTACTTCCACAATAAAATGAATAAAAGAAAAGTGTAGAGTCTTCAATAAAAAGTCTGAAATGCTACACATTTGACTGAAGTACCAAAGAGAGGTTGATCTTTCCAAGAAAAGAGCTGAAACTTATTACAAAGCAGAGGTGGAATACCTACACTCAAGACATGGATTCCAAAATACCAATTATTTTATTGTGACTATAGGACATTTAAGACATAGATTGGTAGGAGAATTAAAATTAATTCCTACAGTCTATGAAAATGATTCTGATGATTTATTTTCAAAAACTCCACACTTAATTACAAGACATAACAGAAAAATGCTGATTAGGTTCTCAGTTGCCAAACTGATTTAAGAACTGAAATAAATCTGGAACTTTTGGAGCTTCTACTGTCATTCTGAGATTTCAATATTTTGGAAAGCAGTACTTATAGAGACACTTATTTCCATTTGATGGTGTTTCTGCCTTCTTTACCAAAGAGGTTGTAAATTAAGGAAAGTATGTTCAGGTACAAAGAATGTGTTAAAAAGATATGTGTCTGATAAGATGTCTCATTAAGTATACGCATAAATTCCCTTATGAGTAAAAAGAAACATATAATAATATAAGAAACAGATGTTTTCAGAATTGACGACTGTGGAGAGTCATTATAGTTATATATAGTTAGTGAAATTGAATGGTATAGTGTCTTTTTTCCATTTACACAGTATCAAATGCTTCAGTGCTAGGTGTCTGATTTGCCTAACCACTTATAGTTGTTTCTTAACTATGCAGTTTGTAAATCTGTTGGCTCTGATTACTAATACTGGCTGTCAGGTAATCAGAACAGAATAATTTGCATGATGTTTATGTATTTCTTTTTCAACAGCCATGAGCTGAATAGACAAATCTCTACTTGATTGGATGAGTACAGTCCTGAAGCTTTTCAGAATCGTTATGATAGTTACCAGCATTAAGGATTCAGTTTCTCTCTTCCCTTCTCTTTAATGAAGACAACCACCCCAAACTCAAACCAAATAAATGGTGGAATTTACACAAAAGAGAAAGAAAATCTCTTCCCTCCAGGCCTTGCTCTGCTGCAGTTAGAGTCAGTGGAAGTTTTGCCAATGACCTCAGTAGGAGCAACACTCTCTAAACTTCCTTTTTTTTCTAGCAGGCCAATAAACTTCTTATCTGCACCATGACTGCCACATATTTGTACCACATATTTTTGCCTACAGTTAGACTAGCTTAACACTGGGAAAAGTTACATAGCCATAAATTTTGAAAGCGTTTAATAGGGCTTTTAGGCACATAAACCCCTGTGAATCAGCAGAAGTTATGCAGCTGAAACCTGACATTCACTCTGGAAGTGCTATGGAGGTACCATTTTCTTGTATATGCTATGACTGTTATTAGACATATGGGCTTTTTACATAAAAATAATGAATGTAAAACGGACTGTTTATTTGTGATATATGCTATTGTCTGAATTAATGAAACAGTTTCTGCATGGATGGCGTGTTCAGGAAGAATAAAATATTAATAATGAAATAAAATATTCAACCTTTGCAATACACATTTATGAGTGGCTGAGGTGGCTTTGGCACATTGCTGGTTTTGTTGTCTCTTACACTTTTTTGTTATAATTTCAGGTTTCTAGGAGGGAGGTCAAATATCCACATTATATTTATAATTACAGTGCAGACACATTCAGGCAGGCTATTTTCCAAACACTGGTCTGGTAGTGTGCCTCAGCTCAGACTTGAGAGGGTATCACAGGACGTGATGCCAGTCAGATGCAGTCTTTTCTGACTGGAGGAAGAAAAAAAGCAACTGTGATGTAGCTGTGGGTTGATCACATCTGCCCACTAGGACATCTATCTCTCTTCAAGCAGAGCTACTGCACAGCCATCATTTACATTAAAACTCCCAGTCCATTACCAACAGGTGACCTTGTGACCTTAGTTTAAATGCTTCACATCCCATTACTTTCCTCCTGAGCCATCTACTTTCTGAATATTTTTATAGTGCATCTCAGCATTGTCACATGTTTCTGGCTTCATTTCTGGAAAATGTGTCTGTTCAAGAAAACACTCCACTGTGTGCTTTATTTTACGTATCTTGTGAAATTAAAATGTAGTGTGCCATTACCTTTTGCTCTCCATAGAGATAGGCTGAAAACACACTTACGTGCTTTTCTTATGTCTTGGGCTCTGAATGATGGCAGTTATTTTTTCCAGTCTTTCAAACAGAAAAACTAATGTAATCATAAATGCATTGAAATTAAATACTAATAAAGGGTCTTCAGAAGAATGCATATACTCATGTTCTCACTTAAAATAAAGGTTTATTATACTTGAAAAAGATATTTGAAGTATTCCAGCTTTCTAAAGCCTTGCAGTATACTTCTGTAATAGCTTGTTACCCATTACTGAATAGATTTAATTATGCTTTCTCTGTAGTAGAATTACAGTTACAGATGTTTTTTTGCTACTGATTGGAACGTCAGTAATAATTTAATTAGATATTATGACAGTTTCCATAGCTTATACGTTAACACAGTTAAATTCTCTCTGTAAACTAATTTTGAGAACAAATGTTTCTGTTCAAAACCTTTTACAGTGGAAATGTTTCAAAGGTAGAAAAAGTTAATTATAAGGCTTTTTTCCCCTTCTAAATCCTCTGAAGGAACAAGAACATTTTCCATGGAAATATGGTCAGTCACTGAAATGTTAGAGAGGCTCTAACTGTTGAACACTGAATAGTATATGGAAAGCATATGAAATCTAAACTACCTTACAATCTAAGTTAAACGGTACTATTTATTTATATAACTATAGTGACCCTCAGTGTGTAGAAGATATGCTTTTTACTGTGTGGTTTTCTTGTATGCGAGAACATTGAATGGCGGTATTATATTTAATTAAAAGCAATAGTGGGCCTACCCAGATGTTAAAAGGGCTTGATGTGAACAGTGTGTTGACATCAGATGAATAGGAGAGGCCACCTGCTAGCTCCACTTTTGGCTTTGTGGATGATTTGCATTCCTGTGGCCTGTTGCTCTGCATGATTGCTCTCAGCACTTCACAGCCCCATGAACTGTTTAATATCATGGATACCTTCCAGCCATGCAGGCTATCTCCTTTTGTAACATCAGTGCAAAAGAAAGAATGACCACTTGCATGATTTTCATGGGTAGAGTATGATGTTTTCACTTAGTATATGCCACATCAAAGAAGAGGAAATGCTTTTATATAAACTGGATTAAGATAAAAATTAATCCATTCTTGCCTAATAGCAGATTTTTTTTTTCTCTTTCTGAAAGATAATGCTCATCATTTGAATCTGAGTACCATACAGTTCAGTCTGTGAGCAGTATCCCTGTCTTTCCACTTCAGCACAAAATATTTTTACTGTAAATCTGTAAAATTAAAATAATTTACTAATTGTGTGCGCTCTGTGAACACTGAGGATTCCTTTAGTACTGTAAATGTATTCATGAGCGCAAATGCAACTGTTAGACTGTATGCTTTGTTAGGCCAGTGCAGTCCTAATTTCTATCATGCTTCTAAGAAATTATACATATAGCAAGAAATTATACATATAGAGGCAAGAAAAAAATGAAACCAAGAGGAAAAAGAAATCGTAATAATATTTCCCAGTAGATAATATTAAAAGAGAAAATAAAAAAATCAGATGCATATTGTCCTCTTCTGAGATTACACTTGCTGCATAAGACTTAGTGTAAATTCCAGCATGAAGGGAGTATTATCACTCAAGGAGCAGAAGCATGCCATTACCTAAAAATAGTCAGAGTTATTTTCCAGATTCTTTTGTATTTGTGATCTATATTTACTTTTCTAGCAGCGAGTTGACCTCATCCCAGCAAGCTCCACTAACATTTCCTTGTAGTTTTATATTTTGGTATTAAATAATGCATTTAGCAGACATAAAAATGCATTTCATTATGGTGTGATAAAAGATATGTTCATTTATTTAATTTCTAGAAACAAAAAATAACAATTACTTTAGCTTACAGTAAGCTGCTGAGAAACATGCTTGCTTTTATGTTTGATATATCTTTTTCATTATACAGTATGGTGATTTAAGGTACAAGACATAAAAATAGAATATTAATGCATAACAGATTTATATATATTGTGTGTGGTAATTCAGTTTTAACTTCATGTTAAAGGTTTGTTAAAATGTTGAACATTTTAAATCAACCTTTTGCTATAACTGAACAACGAACTTTGTGCCAAATTAGCTATTTAAGAGCTAGAATAGCTGAGATTAAAGCAGAATTTATATACCTAAATACCTCTTTAGAAGCCTAAATCTAAAGCACAGATTTTCTCACTCCTTACTCAGCTAACTCTGAGCACTGGCAGTATATAAAATTCCTATGTACTTAGGATTATGATTTCAAAGCTGCTCATATGTCTCAAATTTTATTTCTCAGCATATCCACAGACAACTCAGCCTTAATGCTTAAAGACAGTAGAGATTTTATTTTGAATTTCAGAAGATAAAGTGTCCCTAGCACTTATGAGAAATATGTTTTTGGGCCAATCCTTTGGCTGAAAGGGTCTAACAGTGTTTGTAAACCACCAGACTTCAGAGGTTTTAGGGCATTTGAGCTGTCAGTTTCTTCTGGTTCTTTAAAATTTTTCATTGACTGATTAGATGCTTTTTAGTCAGTGATTAAAAAAGTCAGCAACTCCATGGCTTGCTTACTGGTATTACCCAAGGAAAAATACAGTGATGTCTAGGGTACTCCTGCAGTGAAATACAAGGATTTGGCTCTGCTCTGGCAGGATCTGGACCACTGCCACTGGACTACTGGCTAAACAGGAGGTGTGTGGTTGTCTTGGTTTTCTTGGAAGAAAAAATTGTCCCCAGTTTCTAGATCGTGAAACACCATCAGATGGAGTTATCTCTTCAGCCTGTAATTAGGTATAGAAAGTCTTAAACAGGGTGACAATCTGCTACTTAGAGCATTTTCTACTAGCTGCTTTTTTAGACCTCTGCTTTCTGAATCCCATTCAGGGGTCCCTGATTCTGCCCCACTATTGAATAGAAAATCTAACACGTAGCTGCAGATCTCCCTGAGACCTGCATTTGAGTTCTGGATGTTTATAACTGCAGTGCTTGATTACTACAATTTTTTTTTCCTTTTTTTTTTTTTTAAGACTTCCAGCATTTTTTTTTTTTTTAAGACAGTTCCAGCATTGGGCATTGCAAAGAGACTTTAAAAATGCTTGCAGTGTCTGCAAACACACCATGGGGGGTTTTACCTAGGACCATGTGAGGAGCTCTAGGGTGTCCAAGATATGCGCAGCAGGTCTGACAGATATCACAGGACCTGCAGGAGACATCTGCTCCTCCAGGCTGCCAGCTAGGGGGCTAAGGCTTCTCAAATGGCACTGGGTTTTTGTAAGTAGGCAGTTGAATTCCAGTAAGGGTGTTTAAGTTCCCATGACAGCCGTTATCTAATCAGCACAGTCTAGAGAGTGATTTAATTTACTTTGTGCCTGGATCTGGGAATGGCTCTTCCAGCTCCACGGGCTGTATTGGCTAAGCCTTCACTGGAGCTTGTGTGTCTGGCATACACAGAGACAATTAAATGTAGACATGTAAATATAAGTATCTTAATCACGCACTGAATCTTATACTTAATTGTGGTATTTTCCACTGCAATTAGTAAAAGTGTAAGGATTTAGAGAACATTTTGCAACTAATGCAAATGTTGTAAACCACCTATTCTAGGGTGACCATGGAAGCCAAGTATCGTACAGTTGAACTGCAGCATAACAGCAATTACTTATGTCCATCTGCATAGCATCAGGAAAATGCAGAGAGAATAAGAAATAGTGATATCATTCTGCCAGTGAGCAGGATTGCAGCACTAGGTTTAACTAAGACACCATACAGCTCATGTCCACTATGCTTCTTCTGGAGGGGCCATGCAGGCCTAGGAAGGCTGAAGAACTTGCGACTGGCAGCAAATTAAAGTTTAATATGCACTGCAATTTGTATCTTTTAGAATCCTACATCACTTCCCCATCATAACTGTGTGTTAACTGCCATTACATCCAAGTATATGAAGTAATAAATAGGTCCCAAGTGCCAAGTAAATACAAAAAAAAAAAAAGAAAAAAAAAAAGAAAAAAAAAAGAGGCATTTCTTCTCCATGTGGGAACCATCACTAGTGAACTATACTTATGTAAAAAGAAAGTTATTACTGTTGTTCTACAAGTGTTTTCCTTCACTGGAAAGCTGCTATGGAAAACGACAAAGAGTTTACTCTTTTGTTGAGTGCTCTGTAAATGCTGTATGCCTTCTCCAGATACAGCTTTGCAGATGGAAATGTTTGAGGTGAGGCTGAAAGGTTTACTGAATTGTGACCTGCTATAACATGAGTTTTCTTCTCAGCCTGATTCTTTCTGCTTTGCACTACTCAGGTGCTGCAAAACAGCTGTTGGGATAGCAGATCTATGCAGATGAAAATTCTCCTTCATGCATGAATGCCCATATAATATTAATAGAAAAGAACTGGAAAGCAGTGTACCAACAGATTTTTAGCCTTGAAAATGAAAATGAATGAGGTTTTCCTGAATAGGTGAGTCCAGAGCATTCCTGCACTTCAGTGATCCCTGCTTCTTTGAGGCTACGAACAGATTTGTATCATTTTGAAGCAGAGCTAACTTCTACCACAGTCAAATTAGTTTCTACTGAACCTCAAGAACACTGAAAATGACCTAAAGTCACCTGTGCCACCCATACATGACAGGGGATTATGTTTAATCAACCCTAAGTAAGGATTTTCAGGATTATATAAATTTCACTTTTAAACAAATGCTAGAATATCACCCCTTTGACTGTATCATGGAGACAGCTTTACAATAATATCTCCAGGTACATCCAAAACATGATAAGGAATTGATAGAGTATCTTTTTTGTTGCTATAGCTAACGGAATGGTTAGGCATGATGATAAATACTGCTGTGCACCGATATTGTATACATAATGATTGGGTTGTGGGGCACCACACTATTTACGACTTATCTTTGTCTATTTTTAAGCAAAGGATTTATATTATTGTATTATATTAAAGTATTAAAGCATTAAAATATTAAAGTATTATATATTGTATATATTAATTGAGTGCAAATGTGTCTGATTCTCTGATGTAAAGAACTGTTCTTTGTTGACAGTCCTTAGTCTCTTGATTGCTTGTTTGGTACTGACCAGCTGTGGCCTTAAATGATGAAATCTCTTAAAATAGGAACTGTGGTTTCTTCAAAGTATGTATTCACCTTCAATATGGTGAAGCAATCAAACACTTAGACGTAGCTTACAGGAAGAGACTAACTTTGCTATAATAAGTGCTGGCAGGGCCTCAGTTCAAGGAAAGAGGATGCTGAGGAATGTTAAAAGCAGATACTGTTATCACTTTCTTTGAGTGCTGAGTTTACCTTCACATACAGTTGCTTCAGATCCACCCTCTCTAACCTTAAAGAAAGCCTTTCACTAGTATTGTGACATAATTTAAGGAAGGTGTAGGACAGGAGGGGAGTATCTCTATCTTTTCTTTGTAGTATTTCTACAGGAAATATATAGGCAACTCTCTGGATTACACGAATCTTTTTAAAGATCTGCCGTCCCAGTAACAATTAAAAAACAAACAAACAATCAAAAAAAAAATCCCACAAAACTCTTGTTTTGTAAGAGAAACATATATATATATATAATCAGAAATTCTGACCTAGGAAAAGATTAGAATACTTTCATGTAAATTCCTATGTTTGGAAAATTAGAAAACATACATTGCATTCTTGACTGCTGTGTGTTGGCAACTTCTCCCCCTGCTCACTTTGCAGGGAATCAAACACAGTTTCCCTGATATTGTGATAGAAGATGAGTATCATGAGTTGATTCTTTTTGAGGATTAGCCTTTCCACAGTACAAAACCTTAGGACCCTTCTGCTTACAAAATAAATATAAAGAACTGGTCCCAATCTCACCCACCACCAGCCTTACAAACACACTTATCTGGTGACTAAAAACTCACTGAAATCTATGGATTCACTAGGACTGCAATGAGGCCACTGGGAGATTCACTTCAACAGAGATACTCAGATGCGATGAGAATTTACAGGACCAAGCACTACTTAGGTGTTTGTCCCACACAGAGAAAACAATCCTTTCTCCCTCTTTTCCAGAATGTAACTTGTTCCTTGTGTTTTCTCTCTAGCATATTCTCTGGTGTCTCACAAGATTTTTTTCTGCTTCCTCGAGAAATAAATGTAACAATCATATTTGTGGTTCACATTCATTCCAGTGGGATTCTTGCTTCCTAGCTCTTCTGAAGTACTAGTCACATATTCCCAGCTTTCAAATGAGCTCTTACCTTCATTTGGCTCCACTGGGAGAGACTCAAGCCTTTTGTGACTCTCTCCTTGTGAGAAGCATTTGGTTTCTTTATTCTTTGTCTTGTATTTATTACCTGGTGAAGGCAAGAAAGTTCTCTTCTGGTTACCCTGGCTGGCTTTGTTCCTTCAGCAGAAAAGGTGGCTTCCTGCTAGCGCATCTTTCTCACTAGTGCTTTGTGGACACTCATTGGTGTGGGTACAGTGGAGATCTCAATAGCTGGAAATGGATTGCTAGGTCCCGCTGTTGGTAACATCCTGAGCTCCCAAAGTCAGGTGTTTAAAAAAACAGTAGATTCTGTTTTTTCTCAAAAAAGGCAGTAGACAGTTGCCTTTTTATCTGCAGTGATCACATGAATTGGACATGTTTGGATATGTTTAAGCTGCAGTCTTGCACATATGCATGACTCTATCTTGCATGAACCTATTTGGTAAGTTGGTATCAACAATATAGCTAGAAAAAAAGTAGGATGTGATTTTTTTTTTTTTTCTGGATTTTCTGCAAACTTCAGTTATGACAGAAGAAACTTCAAAACAGTGCTTTGGGACCTCAGTGGAGATCATCATACCATGTTTGCTTCTGCTGTTGTGAGCCAGCAGGAGTTACACTAATTCAACAGGGAGTAGAGCTTGCGTGAGCTGTACCCAAATTTCTTGCAACTGGAGGCTGGAAAAGGGCAAAGAAGTAAGGAAAAATAGAAAGGGTTAGAAATGGAGCATGCTATTCCGTTTCCTTCCAAAATGAGCTCTGGAAAAACAAGACTTTGCTGTCAGGACTGTGCTCTCAACCCACGGTAAAGAGCCTGGTCTGCCAAAACAAGGATGATTTTCCACCTTTGAGCCTCCTGTACTTTTTCAGTGAAACTAACAGAGCAGAACTGCTTTACTGCATAAAGCAACAATACTCTTAGAAAAAAAAATAAAATTCTGTTGTCAAAAAGAAATGTTATTCCTAAGCCACTTTGTTGTGGTTAATTATAGAGTGGAAATACCTTTGAGGTTTTGATTTTTTTTTTCCCTCTGTTAGCATACTAGCAGGTATTATGAATCTGGACTATCTCTTCTTGAAGCATGATTATGGTTATCTATAGTCCTGAAGCACTGCGCTCTTCAGAGTTAAGAAGGCAGAGCAAAGGTCAATGGAAGCTCAGCTCATGACTTTTTACAATCCATTTTTTTCCTTAGCACACAGTATGAGGAAGTCCAAGCTGTGGTGTTTCGGTCTTATGAATGTCTTTTGGCTTTCACTTCAGCTTGTATTTAAAGCTGGATAACTGTTTTAAAGGGCACTTGAATTCAGTGTCCTTTGTAGCATACTGTTCTGCGTCTGTTTAAGAGGTGTTCCATGTGCTTTTGGCAGATGATATTTCCAGCCATTCTGAAATGTTTAAAAAGGCCAGTTTTCTGAACTGCCTGCTGCTGTATATGTTGTAATTCCAATTCAGGCTTTTGAAATTATGGATAGATTCAGTATTTTAGTTTTACTTTGTTGTGAAAAATAATAACCAAAATAAAATACCCTTCCAAAATACAAATAATAGAGGAAAAATAGAAAAATGTCGGTTTAATACTTTTGTGGTTCATCTTTTTACATTTGGAAGACTTCATTTTTTTCCTTTTTGACCTTGCTGGGAGCCAAGAAAATCAGTTCTCACTGTAGCAATACAGGAAGCTTCAGGACCAGAATATGGCTTTACAAAAGAACAATATTGTTAATTGCTGGATAAACAAAAGCACTGGGGATGATCCCCAGAATGAGATCAGATCTTCATGACCTTATCAATTTTGACACTCTTCATGGTCACATGCACAACATGAGATAATAGACAGAACAGCTGTTTCACCTTGCTGCATGATGCAACATACATACTTAAGCAAGTAAGATGGGATGATATATATGGATGCTCTTTCTTTCCTTTCTGTTTTGCTCATTAGAAAATAAAAAGAAGCTGTTGCGACAGAGCTCAGGGCAGAGCTTAAATTGCAGAGGACCTTAAGCTGCTTATCTTTATGGTAACCTTAAACCAATGCTACTTGTTAGGTAATTATAGCAAACAGCCTTTCTAGATGGGCATGGGTCACAGTCTCATTCATCTGCCAATCCTCTACAAACCATGTATCACCTTATATTTCATAATTGTTAGCCCCATACAAATGTCTCATTCACTAAAATGCTTAAAAATATCGGGCATCCATGTTTACGAACTTGAATCATTTGCCAGATACATAATTGTGAAGAAGCCATAAAAGAGACTTATTGTTGCAAATATTTATAAAGGAGGGTTCCTTGGTTTTCTGGTGCTTTGCTTGTCAGTCAAATAGTTTGCTGTACATAATTTAGATGTTGGAGATGTAAATATGTCAATTTTTAAAGGCTGGTGGAAATATACATGAATGTTGTGCAAACTCATGTCTCAGTATTAATAATAAAAGGTACACCTCAACATGTGTGTGTGTGTGTTTATGCAAATTTTCTCATTAGAAATTATATTATTGGAAATACAAATCTAGCACATTTTCACACGAATAGAGAAGGAACTATTTCTTCCAATTTAGTATACATTGTGCATAATCCCTCAAGTTACATGCTTATGAAATCCAATTGGAATAAATATGTATCCTTTCTATGTGGGAGCTGCTACATTTATTTAGGTTTCTAAATTTATGTTAAGCAATATAGCTAATGTATTTTTAGTTGACACAGTGTTGTTCTACAGAATGAAATGGCAGTAACACTGAATCTGTACAGGCATTTGAGGTGTTGAAGGCTTTTAACTCTGACCTTTTAATTTTCATTAGCATTCATATAAAACTAGCATATAAGGATTCTGGGGTGTTCATTCAAGCACTGTTATTTTGGGTATCCAGACCAGAAACATAATGAAATGCCTTTCTTTTTGCTCTGTATAGCTCCACATTTAAAAATATTATGTGTCTTAAGTTAGTAGTGCTCAGCACCTCACAAAACAGAGTCCTGAAGCAGCACAGTTGTACAGTTGCATTTTATTAAGCTAACATTAAACATACACATTTCAGGCTTGGTATCAATTTTATATTGTTCACATGCTATGGTGGTTTGCTGTTTTCAGGTTTGTTGCTTTTGCCTCACAGTAAGAGGCCAGTTTACAATGTTGGAGAACTGGCTGCACCTTGGTAAGAGTAAATAAATTGCAGACATGTGCTAAGCAGCCACCCCCAGATTGCCTCCCCATTGCACTTTGTTTCTGATCTGCCACACCATGGTTATCACCGGCCAGAGCCTCTCTTCAGTGAAGGCTGCCAAATTTGCTGAAATCCTTCAAACTTGAGTGGCAAGTCTCTGAAGGATTCATCTGATGGAGGCTTGATATGTAAGGAGGCCTTTGCCTTAAAAAAGTGTATCAAATTGAAAGCAGTTGTAATTTGGAGCATAAATCATAGATCAAATAACATATCCATAGTTTGCCTGTCATTTTTCATGAGAAAAACATGCATAAAAGGTATTTTGCTGAGGAATACATAAGTGGAGTTAAAACGTAAGAGAGAATGCTTGCTTTAAAGAATGACTGGAGCTTTATTTGAGAAAATATACTTTATCATTAAGATTAATATAGGTATCCAAAACAGTATGTGTCTGCAAAATTCCACAATAATTTAAAATAGATTCCTGTTGGTGAGCAAGGCCTACCTCAGACTGATTGCCACATTTGGCGACTTGCAGATCAGGGTCTAAAAAGTTTACATCTCAGTGGGAAATGTCCTTTATCTCCTTTCACAGCAGGTGACTCTGTCAGATGTGAAGAATGATACCAAGAAGAGTTGTTCCAGCCCACTTTATCTTTCAGTCTTGTTTTGCTTTATTAAATTTTTTAAACAGTTCATCAGGTTAGTCACCAAGCTTTATTCTCTATTATTGCACTAATTTTAAAATGATACTATTTTGTCTGCAAGAATAATGAGAAAAAGTCATTGGGGATCAGCTGTGGATACATGGCCCCTCCTTTACTCATGCTCTCGTGGGGCAGATTAGTCATGTGTTGGTTTAACACATCCCTACAGGCAATGTCTTATTGCTTAAGGTTCAGAAATATGAATAATAAAACTAGACCGTAAGCTATTTAGCTTGCTAGAAATTAAATTTAACAGCTTCAGCTCATGAATCCAGCTGTAAAAGTACATACAAGGCATTAAATTAACAGGAACACATGGAAATCTACAGGATCATATTCCAGAGGAACCAAGGTTTGTGCTTGTCTTACCAGATAATCTGGTATGACTAGACAAAACTGATTTCTTTTTCTTTTCCTAATGTTAAACTTTTCATTCTACTAACATAATCCTTCTCTGAAGAAACTTTACTGCTGGAGAACAATATTCATAACCATTATTTGTCCTTCTCTCATAAAAACACCAAATCTCTCAACTAGTCCTCCCTGTCCCTGTAGCAAAAAAGTTGAAGCACTTTTGGAGGGATTCATGTGCCCAAAGAATGATCTTTTTTCAAATATACTGACTAATCTCAATAAAAATATACATGTAGCTGCTGCCTACAGACTTGTGCATATCCTTAAACCATCACAGCCACAGTAGCACTAACAGTATTAGCATTTATATATCCATATAAAAAAAAATTAATGACTAAAATCTTGCATCTCAAAAAAAAAATCCAACTCAAAGGGACTATCTTATCATCATATTATCATCATCATTATTATCATTATCATTGTTACAGTAAAGACATTGCTGTTGTTACTGATTCTATGTGGGAAGCATTCAGACACTGCAGTAATAGGCAGCAGTATGAAATTCCAGGGTAGATATGATGGGGTTCACTTATTTTTCACTGTTTAGATCATCATTCACTGATATTGTAAGATATATTTGAGCCTTTTGTGGCAGAAGTTTCATATAAGTTCTCAGGTTTAATGCTATAACTGGTTTTAATACAGTGATGAGTAAGGAAGTATGGGTGACAGTGTATTGTGCTTTATATAAAGGTGTGCTTTGCATCTATTATGGATGTATCAGTGGGGACATGTTGGGGTAGGCCAGGTTACGAGGAGTAAGGAACATCTGGCCACTTGTCTTCCTCCAGATCCTACATGCAACACCTGCACAAAGGCCAAATGATATGTCATTACATGGGACTTCAGTGTTTCTCATTGTATGGGAAAAATAAAGTGTGTTTTTTTTTTTGTTTTTTGTTTTTTTTTTTTTTCCCATAGGGAAAATCCCAATTCTGATTCTGACGCCAAAAAAAGAGTCCTTTGGCATTAACATTGTGTTTTGGCAGCAAAAGTCATGACAACAGACTTTGATGGTATATCTCTGTACAGACCAGTGTACCAGTAATAGCTATGAAGGAGAGCCAAGCCAACTATCAGCTTCTAGCCAACAATCCTCCTCCTGCACAGCTACACTAGCAATAGGGTGTTCTTACTTATCCCACAGCGCCCCATAAAAGATGAACTGCTATCAAAGTCTGGGGTCATATCTTGTATGAAGTCAGTTTTCCCTTGTTGCCTAGATATTCTTTATATAGTTACTGCTGGGTAGCCCTTTAGGAGAAAGTTGGTTTCATCATAGCCACAAATCCATCAACTTTATTGTTTTCTGACATCATCTCTCTTGCCCTTGTATTGCTGTTGCTAGGTGACATGTTACCTATTGTGAAATCAGAGCTGAATAAGTGTTGCTCAAGTTGTCATGCTTACTATCATTTCAGCTATTGTATCTAGCCTTATCTTTTGTGGTGGTAGAGATGGAAGGGCTTAGTTATGGCACTATAAAAGGGAGCAATCAAGTCTTTGAAGTTACAGCCCAATCAATATTCTGGTGCTGGCTAATTGAAATAAATAAATAGAATTGTATATTGATGTGGATGATGTGTTTTGTTCACATCAAAGATATGTATTGAGATACTTCTACATATACATTAAGATACAAATACATCAAGTCTTAGATCTAGCTGCTAAGTAACCTGTCTCAGGATCTACAGTCCATTGGTTATCGTATAAAATCAGGCAGTGATCAAAAATTAAATCTGCCTTTAAGGAAAAGTATCCTTCCAAGCATCAACTGTACAAATACTGGTTATATTTTTAGCCTTTTGTTCTTAGCTATCCTTTCATGCATGTTGTCACTAGTCCTTAGAATTCTGGTAAACTCTTAGCTTTTGTGATATGCAAAGATAATAATCCCTACTAGTTGAGAGTTCCCAAAATATGTATTAGAATTAAAATATTTCTGTCATTTTGAAATGTTCTGCCTGCCATGAAATTCATTCTTGTTTTTATGCTATAAGGGAAAAACGTGACATACTCAATTTTAACCTTGGTTAAAAAGTCATACTTTTCTGTTTTGTCATGATGACATGTGTTAAGAATCAAAGGAATCATTTGCTTTCTTAATGGGATGGGAATATAATTTGCAGTTTGTTTTTAAAAGCTGAATCACTGTTTTCAGATATAATTCCTCAGGAAATATGTTTTCAATTATATTCCCCTCCTCTTTTTCTCTCAGAGCAGCTACACAATCTTTTTAAGCAAGACATATTAATGTTTAGAGATACTTCTGAAACACCTTCTTTTCTAATTTTCCATTTTTGGTAGAGTTGCTTATGTAATACTTAAAATCATAGGCCACTTATTTTGATTATGTCTATCTCATTGATTGCTGACTTCATTCACTCTTGCTCTGAGTCATGACTAGCACATATCATTAGTGTCCTCTCTGGTTAAAACTCTGCCTCATGATTTGGGGACTCCATCTATTTCCCTGCTCTTAGGGCTTGACTTTGATCTCCTTCCATTTTAGAAGGTCCCATCTTATTCTCTTCCTAGCGTATCACTGTTGAAATGCCATAAAAATGATTCACTCTGAGATCTAACTAGAGAAAACAGAGATTATTTCTTGGTTTTCTTAAAAGGTTTTCAGCAATGCATCTACCCCTTCATAGCTAATGTGCTCATTCATAAAATCTAGTCATGACACAGATAACAGAAAACAATGAGACTTTTTATTCCTTGTTTACAACTTGTTCCTAGGTATTTGTGTCTAAAAGAAGCAGGCTATTCTGTATCATTTTTGTCAATGAAAGGCTTTTAAAGAGGATTTTTTTCTGATTACCTTTCCCTGTCTGTATTTTGCTTTCTTTCGTCATTTTGATAAATTGGGATAGGGACAATGTTTTATGTTATGCCTGGATACAGCTAAGCTCAAGACAAGCAGGCAAGTATTGCTATATTTTTGTGTCATCATAATTAACCCCTAATGTGTTAGCAGGATGATCTCTTGCTGGACATAATTATTTTAGTAGAAATAAATAGTCCACAGGCACAACAAAATACCTTCAGAGCTAGTATTCTGAGAATTAGCATTCTATGGCCTTTCTATCCTTACTATAAAAAACAAGAATCAGACATTTAATCTATGAAGCACCACATCCTGTCTGTGATGGTAGCCAGCACCAGATGTTTTAGACAAAGGTGCAAAAAACCCTTACAGTAGGCAGATGTTGGATTATTTCTCTATTAAGGAGGTCTCATCCTAAGACCTAATAAGAGATTGTCTGAAGCCCTAAAGAATGAAGTTTTATGTACATTCCAGAACAGTTTTCCAGTGTCTTACTTACTAAGTTTCACTCTTTGAGAGTTTGTTTGTTGTGGAACAATGGCAGGAATTGTGTTGTGTGGGCTCCAGATGTAGGATCAGCAGTTTCCCATGCCAGAGCAACATGCAAGAACAAAATCTGCTCAAACAAAATATTAAACTGCTTAGCTGTTAGCCCCTAGCAAACATAAAGAAGCAAAAAATAGCAAAAAAAAAAAACAAACAAAAACAAAACAAAACAAAACAAAAAACTTTTCTCAACAGTTTAGAAATTAAATCGATGTTCACCAGAACAACAGAAGGCATGTTCCTGACTCCAGGCTGTCCTACTGCTAAGCTCCAAAGTCATACTATAAGACATGGAGATGTCTGTGCTTTTAGAAATAGTTGGACATACTTCTGTCATGGGAAAGCTTTGGCAACTTAAATACAGTGGTCACTACTTCAGGCACAGATTTACCATGGGTAAACGCCACTGTGTTTACAATGGGAACACAAGTTCATTGTCCCGACAACATGTGCGGTGACAACACTATGGCAAAAAGCAGAAAATGGATGCTAATGAGGCTGGAAGAGGCAAAGTCTCTCTGGGACCCATTGAAAAAGCAAGTTAAATCTTCTCTTTCTTTCTGTTACACATTGTGCTACTGCCTCTGTGGATACAATACTGCCTCTGCTGTTTGTGTTAGGTCTTCTGGTGCTCCATGGCTACCTTCCTTTTTGTTCCTCAGAGGTCCCACTGAAAGAGGAGTGTAAGAACTCAAACCACCTCCATTAACACTATAGTACTGCACATCTTTGATAGCTCTCCTTGAGCTTTGAATTACAAATCTGATTTATAATAATCAAGGCATTGTGTCAAATCATGATCCTTAACATCATGTGAAACACCTCAAAAATTTTAATGGAAATTCTGTATGAGCAGGTGAGGAAAAAAGCTTTTTACAAAAACAGTAAAGAATAGCCTTAAGTCCAAAAGTCTATTTACCTGTCATCCTCAAGGGGAGTTATAGATCTTTAAGCGTCTCTCCGTACTAGGACCAGCAATACTTAAAGGTCAAAGAAAAGTCAGAACTAATGTATCACTGTAGAACTTAAAGAAATACTCTATGCATTGTTTTTAATTCCTTATTACTCAAATTCCTGGCTGTACAGTGATCCAGTGTCAACATTTGGTTTGGCATTTAGGATTCTCTCCTAGGAAATGGGAAGTGTGGGCTCAGTAGTCTCAAGGCTTCTCAAACCCTGAGCCAGGAACTTCATGGCTGTTCTGTGCTTGATGTTTCCTGCTGACCAAAGCTTACTGGCTACCTGTTCACTATGTGGACATGCTGCACTGCCTAGAAGATCCACCTAAGCTTCCTTCGTTACAGTGGAGAAGCATGTCTAAAACTAAGCTACTCCAAATAACTCCCTGAGAGTGTTGTGGACCCCTCGCTCTCTCCACTGACTCTGCAGAAATATGCAGCTAATAGGCAGTCTAAATTGCTCTAAAGTCTTATAAATGTTGCAATGCCTAATTTAAATGCCTAAAGTAGGAATTGACTAGTGCTATCCATACGTATTTTAATTTTCTGCAGACAGACTGCTGTATCTGTTGTCCCTGGTAGGCACCTGAGCACCACACAGCCACTCGTTCACTCCCCCTCAGTGGGATGGAGGAGAGAATCGCAAGGGTAAAAAGGAGAAAACTTGTGGGTTGAGCTAAAGACAGCTTAATAGGCAAAGCAAAAGTTGCAGAACTAAGCAAAGCAAAACAAGGGATTAATTCACTACTTCCCATTGGCAGGCAGGTGTTCAGCCACTTCCAGAGAAGCAGGACTTGTCACATGTAGTGGTTTCTTGGGAAGACAAACACAATCTCTCCAAACACCTGCCCCTTTTCCTCCTTTCAGGCAGCTTTTACTGCTGAGCATGATGCCATATATACAGTAATAGGTAAAACACGGGTGTATTATCAATGCTGTCTGCATCACAAACCTGAAACACTGCACCACACAAACTACCATGAAGAGAATGCCACCCCAGCCAAAATCAGCACACTGCTGTACTAGGAGCACACTATTACATTTTAAAACCATTCTTTATGATCAGAAAGATTAAAAAATTGCTAATTTTCTTAAGAAAGCTAATTTCTGTGTTGCCGTAAGACGGCTGACACACAGACCTTAAACCCCTCCAGTCCTTCTATGTGAAACAAATCCCCTTGTCATTGGTAATACTAATATCTGCTTTGGAGGCAAATTGTCTTTTAACTGGGGGAAAGAAATCATTAAGGATAGAGTGGAGTAGCTGATACTGCAAATGACATTCTTGTTATGAAAAAGAATGTTGTTCTCTTTCACAACATGGCATCAATATTTTCATTTAAGGGTATTATTTTCCTTACAGATATGCATTTGTTTCAGATGCTTTGGACTCAAGAAAGTGTTTGTTACTGCAACAGCAATATGAAATAGTGCACATGAGTTTTTATGTGATAACATCTTACATTAGTGGTGCAGTGAAAAAGTAGACATAAAAAACCCTACAGTTTTTCCAAGTGTTTTATTTTAACTTGTTGTTGCTACCATTATGCTGAAAGGGGAATCTCTGAATGTAAATATCATTCCAGTGTTTCCTATGTGATCCTTTCCTCTAGAGTTACAGCATTCATTTGCTTGATTCAGTTTTTGCTATTGAAGCCAAAAAATACAATCTTTTGTCTTAACTTATGCATGCTACCAAAGAGGATTTAAGATCACAGGACACAGCTGAAAACTGCAATCTGACTCTGAAGTTAAATACAAACAGAAATGGAAGAAATAAATGATGCACACATTTACTTGATGATCTCAGATTACTTTGTATTATGGTGCATGTGATATTTGTTTTTCTTCCCCATTACACACTATTTCAATTTATTTTTCATTATTTAGTCATATTTTGTCCAAAAGCTTTTGCTATGTTGATAGTTTAACAACTGCACTTCGTTACTGTGATATGCATTTTTAATTACACATTGTTTAGGCAAAATGATATGAAGTAAATTGAAAAATACCACTGCCATATTAAACATGAGGAGACTACCTTGGCAAGCATGCTTTTTACCATGCAAAATTTTGCTCTAAGGAACAGAAAATGTCTACACAAGATGTGTTATTTCTGTCTTTTCCACCACTGTAATTTTAATTGGAGTGAAAGTAATTTAAAGTGGAGTTAATAGAACTGAGCGTGTATTAGTAACTTAAGAATGCAATAAAAATCTTCAGAGAATGCTTGGAAAATTTACAGAGAATACAAAGACTTTGGAACCCTAGCAAATTCAGAATTAACATAAAGTTAAAAAAAATAAAAATTGTAAATTATATCAAAACATATCCTGTTATACACATGTACAAATGTATTCAGTAGATGGTAGCTGTAGAAGTAGATGGTAGATCTTTTTAAATGAAAGTTCATGTCTTTAAGCACTCTAAACAACAACAAAAATGTTCCTGAGGCTAAGTGTACACCTTTAGTCTGTGTTATAACAAAGTGTATCTCCAACATTTAATACCTAAGGCTTAAGTTGTTACACATTCTTAGAGTTCTGAGTAAAGGTGGAAAAAAATAAAGGTCCATGGAGTAACTCTCCTTACTCTGGTTTTGGAATATGTTTTTAATGAAATATGCAAATAAAACTATGGTTTGGACATTAGATTTCAGAAAAGCAAAATTGATCCACTTAGCTGTCATCTTCTATTGTGTTTTTCAGTAATTGTTGTTTAGAACATTTCAAGTTTTTGAAAATATGCTACGTTAATCCTCTTGGAATCAATGATTCCTGTTTTATATAGCTACCACAGTAAACTCTGGTCTTTGATGATAATGTTTGTCTGTTCAGTAACACCTCTGCCTACAGAGGCACCTGCTTTTTGGTTGGCAAGTTAGGAGGCAAGTTTGTACTGCACCGGATTTTTTTTTTTTTTCTGTATTTTTGGTCCTAGTAATGTTGGTGACAGAGAAGAAATAGAAAAGTTCTAGTAACAGACAAGTCACTGTACCAGAATATAAACTTACTGTTGCTCTGGAACACTGTAATGCTGGGGACATAGCAAACAGTGCACACCAAACCAGTTTTAAAGACAGTTATATGGCCAATGCCTAAACAAAAAAATCAAATATAGTTATACTGCGTATGCTCACAAAATATTTTTTGTATATGAACATAGCAATTAGAAGAATAACACTAAAAAGAATACTAAAATCTGACTTTTGATTCTTATTGCCAATGTATATTTGTGCATTATTAGATGGTGTCTAATTCATTGTCACTTGCTAGAAAAGTTTGAAATAGAGAAGATGCATATTAGATATTAGTTTATTAGATCCTACAGTTTGTAATAAAATAACCATCAAGTTAGCAACTCATCAATCTCTATTTGTCTTGTGTTTCATTGCCTAAGTACCTGGTTCCTTGGACTATCCAGGCTTCCCAGAAACACTCCTGTCCTATTCCATCTTGTCTTCCCTCCCCTTAATGATGAAACTGCACCCAGCTCTGATAGCCTGCAGGAGGGACACACTGTTTACTTATCTCTTTTATCTACCTACCTCAAAGCTATTACCACTCAACCAATCAAGTTTGGCACCATATCTTTTGCATTATACAATGAGATTATATACCTCTATATGCAGATTGCATTCCTATTTGTATTTCATTTGCACCTTTCTGTAACAGGATGTTGACAAAAACTAGGATGATAAACTTGCGCATGTTGTTTCCAAATAAACATTGCATTCTATTATTAAAATCAAATTTACTACACGTAAAAAAACAAAACAAACAAAAAACCCTCTATCCATCTCTTACCAAAATCACAAAACCTGACATAGACAATTTCATTTCGTAGATATCATCCTGCTGTAAGTTCAGTCCACTTCTATCTTTCATGGTGACCCTTTCTCTGAAGCCAGCAACATGTTTGCCAAGTATGCTGGTTTGAGACTTTCCCTGTCTGCAAAAGTAGAAACCAGATATAGAGTTGAATGAAGTGACAATGTAATGGACTTAATAATGTTATCTGGATTAGGATTTATTTAATTAAATGTAGCTAATACAGCTATCTACATCTGAGGAGTTACGTGTGGGTCTTGAGAGTGAGTAGATTCATATGCATATAGTAGAATATGGTTAATTTGTTCCTGAAATAAGTATTTAAAATATAATTGTTGCCTATGATAAAACAGAAAAGGCGCATCTTTAATTTTTTTTTTCCTTGTTGGAAAGCACTGTCCCCAGAAAGCAGTGCAGATACACTTGCTAGGTGATTATTTTGCCATACTTTGACTCAACTCTAATAAATGCTCTGTACTTGTGAAGAAATGGATCTAGCATAAAAGTCATCCCAGCATCTCTGTCATCAGTCAGTGAATAGTTCTTAAGGATGATTTAAAGTTTCTCTTTGTACCAAGTGATGTGAAGGGAATGCTTACTGGAAGAACAAGAAATCTGGCCGCACAGACAGTCAATACTGCTTTTCTGTTTCTTAATAGCATAAAGGGAGGAAGGAAATCAGAGGTTACTGCCTATTCCAGCTTATACGCCATATATAAAAAAATAATAACATCAGTATTTATTGGCAGAAAAAACTGGGTGGAGAGGGAGATACCAGCTGCATTTATGTGAAAAACAGAGATGGAAACATAGGCTACATAATGGTAGGCAAAATACTTGCTCTGAAAAAGAAATATTTTCTTAAATATTATAATAGCATCTTGAGAATCCATTCAGGAATTGGCTCGTTGTTTCTCCTGATAATGCTGCGTAGTAGGTCAAGCCACTGAGACGAAGAACTTACAGCCTAAAAGATGGAGTCAGACAAAAGGCATATTTGGTTTCCATTTACAGAAATATCTCAAATGGAAAATGTAACCCATAAATAGTTCCTGCCATAATTCTCTGTTTTTTGTTTGTTTGTTTTTGATAAGCTTCATAACAATTACATTTACCTATGTAGAGCTGACACTTTGGAGAGCACCCAAAAGGTTGCAGAGTACCATTCTTACCAATGTCAAAAGCAGTGTCCTTCATAAATACAAAATAACATAACTTATGGTACAAGTCATTTATTTTGTGATTCTGTGTATAGATGAACAACTTCTGTGATTATGAAACTAGGTCTAAGGTCACAGAATTCCCCTTTTATTTAATACTTCTTAGTAGTACTAGAATAAAATTAATATTGTTGTTGTTGTCGTTTGCGTGTTTTATACTGTGACCTAGTTGGCAAAAACACTGCTATCTGATTGAATTAGGGAAAGGATAGAAAAGAACAGCATTCAACATCTGGCAAGATGTAACTTGGACTTTCTTCCTGATTATGTCTGTTTCAAATGCCAGGTGTCTATCACCTGGGGTGCAGCCTTACTTTGGCAAAGTAAATCTATTACTACCTCTCTGAAGAATGCTGTCTCTGAATGATGCCGCTGCTAATGGAACACTGATTTACTGCCACAACTGTAAAGAATCTTTTCTAACATCGTGTTACACTTCCCATCAATTTAGATCAACCAGACCTACCATATGTGAGAAGTTATCTGCATTTTTCTCCAATAAAACTGAAATGATGAAAGCTTTGCTTTCCCTGAGGTATCATCCAATATTGGTAGCTCAGTTGTTTTTTCTTTAGCCCTCATCTTCTCTGTCAAGGCTGGAGCATATTATGCCTGCAATGCTTGCCAGAACTCTATGGCTTATTTGTTGTTTGAGACTCACCATATGTGTCTTTGATCCCTGCCTAGTAGGCACCTTGGCTGCTTGCCAGTTTGGCACTTATGATTATCAGCGGTATGAATAGCTCCCTTGCTTCTGATTCTGTCCTTCTTGCTGTCATCAAATCACTCTTTAAACAACTTTCTTATTTTCTTTTAGATGCTTGTAAATGATTGACCTATTTTTACCATGCCTCTCTTGGCCAAGGGTTTGTGTCACATTGCAGGAAATCCAACAGTTTCATGTTTCCACTTCTAATGATCTGGCTGCCAGCTACCTGTGTAATTGCATGGGAACAATAACCAATACAGCAACATCTCTTGTGGTAATATTTGAAGTTTCTCTGTGTTTTACACAAATGTGCCTGTTCTTCCCATCTGGTAGACTTGGTGGCATGATTTCTTTGAGAGATTATTTATTTTAGTGAAAAGCATTCCTTTCAATAAACATTTTAAAACCTTTAACCAAAATATAGTGAGCCAATGACAAGGATAGATTCAGAGGAGTATCAGAATGATAAATAGATTTAAGAGACAGATGGAAATCCAAAAGCCAGTCATATGCAATTTCTATTCACTATCCTGATGTAGCACTAAACACATCTGAGTCCTTCCATGTGTTCTAGTAAACTGAAGTTGTTCCAAAATGCCATTGAAAAAAAATATGCAGAATCAAAATAAGGAACAGCACAGGGTATATAAAGGTCCAGACCACGAGAGGCCCATGTGCTCTCACAGCCAGATCTGCCAGAAGTCTCCATTGTTCTTCACATGATTTTGCAAAAAATGCTGGTACTACCACTGAAACTAGATGAGGTTAAGCAGCATATGGTACCATAACTACCTTGAGGTTGACACATAAGGTAGGGTTCAATAATTTTTTTTAGCCTCTGCAACTAAAGAACAGCATTAGCATGATTATGCCTGCCTAAGACACACTCTGCTCAGAGCTACTTTCACATTGTGCTGTTCCACGTGACTCTTGTTCAGGAATAACAATTTGCTGTAGTTCTACAGCTTTTAACACAGTGCTTTTTCAATAGATAGATCATCATGCCCTTCTCCTAAGAAACACAGAGTTTCAGATGAGTATTGTACTCACACAAGTATGTCTCCTGATTTTGAGGCAACTGCCTACGTATAATTAGAACCACTTGAAAAATTCAGTGCAGAATTGCCAAGGATGAAAAAAAGAAATGATTAAGTGATTTCAGGGAGAATTAGAGGTGCAATAAAAAAAAAAAAAAAGAAGAAATTTTATTTGGTATAATCTTTTAATGTATCATTATTGTGTTTTCCTTCTTTGCCCAACAACACTAGGATTTCAGCTAGAGATGCTCCTTTTCAGCATACTTGGTGGCAATCTGAGTCTTAAAGCAGATTTGTGTCAGAAAATGTTGACAGGGGACTTAGCATTGCAGAGTACATTGAAGGTTTAAGCCCTACAAGAACAACATTCAAATCTTGCAATATGTTTGGTTATGCTAAGGAGCAGGGATATGAGAGGGATTTAATTTGGAGAAGGTAGCAGTTTGATGGCTAAGTATGACTTGCTTATAATGGGTATTATCATGAAGCTGGAGTCATCATGTAATTAGTGGAATTTTGAACTGTTAAAATGTAAGAATTTTGAAGATACATTTTTTTTTTTTTTCCCAGAAGAAGATAGTAACTACCTTAGATCACAGTCAACACCTTGTCACTTTCTTGTGGTCAGATTTGCACTTACATTAGAGATGCCCACTAGTGCCATTTCAAAATAAATTTAAAAATTGTACTTTAAATATTTCATTTCTTTAGAGCTGTGATGATGCTTGAAGAGCAAAATTTCCCAGCCCTTCAAATGCTATCTAGGTTTGGTTTACAATGGGAACAGAAACAGGGAAGGGTTTTGATGTGCAGAAGAGCAAGCTCGAACTGCAATACAGCAAAAAAGGCAGTGCTTCAAGTGCATCATGCCTATCAGCAAAGGATGGAAACACAGACTTAACTGTAAATCTGGTAGTCTTGCAGAAAATGACAGAAGGAAAGGTTTAGTGAAATTAAGAACTCATTAATACCCAGGAAAAGGAATCAATCCAGAAACAATTTCCAGTGCATACGGTGTTTCACTTGCGAGTAGCCTGGAAAGTTGGCTGACACACTGAGTGCTGAAGATGACAAAATACAACCTGCTGCTTCTGAGACATGTTAAAGCCTGAACAATACTGCGTTTGCTCCCAGTACCTGCCACCCAAACTACCACAAGCACAGGCGTGCACAGAAAGCCTCGACGAAGACCTGCTGCCCCACGACCGACCGAGGGGCGAGGTTTTATCCCGAGAGGGCCAGGTTTCATCCCAAACGGGCCAGGTTTTATCCCAAACACCTTGCACAGCCCCACGATCCCTCCCAGCAGCCCTGTCCCTTCCCTTGGCCCTGCGGAAAGCACGCAGAGCTCAGGCTGCGCCCACTCCCAAGGGGGTTCAGGTGCCCCCACGCTTGCTCCCCGCAGCCTCCCCCGCGGGGTCCCCGTGTTTCCCCAGCGGCTCCCTCCCCGCAACGCCGGGCAGCCGCGGCTCCGGCCGAGCTCCTCAGGTGAGGAGAGGCCGATGGTGGCGGCTGCCGGCCGGCAGAGGCGGCGGTTGCCGCAGCGGCCGCGGGTGGGGGCGCGGCGGGGGTGCGGGCTCCCGCCCTCCGCCATTCGCAGGCGCCGCTGCTCGGGGCCGGGCCGCTGCCGGCTGCGGTTGACCTTGCGGCCGGCCGCCCCACCATGGGCACGGTGCCGTCGGCGCTGAAGCACTGCCTCAGCTACCAGCATCTCCTCAAGGAGCAGCCGTGGATCGGGGAGCCGGTCCCCCCGCCGCAGCCCGGGCAGGTACCGCCCCGAGCCTAGGGGTGGGTGAAGGGGTGGGAGGGGGGCGGCCGGGGGCGGCGCGGCGGCCGCCAGGGGGAGGCAGGGGAGCGGCTGCGGTGCGCGGCAGGGCGGGGGTCGCAGCCCCTCGCTGGGGGAGCCAGGGATAGGGGTGAGGAGGTGTTAATGGAAAGCCACTCGTGTGTGTGTGTCCCCTCTGCCCCCCTTATAGGCCCATGTGGGACAAGCGGAGCAGCTGTGACATTGTGGGGTGAGCAAAATGTCGGCGAGCCGCGCTATGGTCACGGCTGCCCTGAGCTCGTGTTTCTGAAGCTCGAGTCAAGTTGAGCATCCTGCAGAGCCCCCGAGCTGCTGCCAGCACCCCGGGGCCCCTAAAGTGTGTCCCATAATGAAGGGGAGCCCCTCTGCTGGAGCACCTCCTGCCCTCCTTCTGCACTGACCTTGGGGTCTGCAGGGCTGCTGCCAAAAGGCAGAGCCAGAGCCACCAACGCCTCCAGAACAATTTTACCCACTCATGGCCTGCTGAGCTCCTGGTAGTGGTGGGCATGTGCAGGGAGAGTAGAGGTGGGGGCTCGCCATCCTGCATCGCCTCTGAGTACGTGTGGAAATACTTGTGGTGGAAATACTTGGGGGGTGGAAAAGGACATGGGATGAGGAGGCACCTAGGCAGATGGCCAAGCAAACGCCATAGGGTATGACTCTGCTCATCATAGCTTTGGAAGGGAAGAAATGAAGGAAAGGGAAAGCCAGCTGTAGTGGAAGAGGCTGGATAAATCTAGAAAGACGTTGAGGGAAGATGTCAATATGAAGTACTCAAAGTAGGAAATTTTGAACATGATGTTATCTTTGCTATAGCAACCCATGTATTGATAAACCGTATTGTGCCTGATCATTCATTCCAAGTGTAACCCCAGTAATCAGTAACTAATCCAAACAATAAAAAGCAGACCTAGAACAAAATTGCGTTAAGAATCATGTAAAATGCATTTGTTGTTCATTGCATCTTTCTTCTGTTTTCCACATGCTTCAGATATACCAGGAACACACCTTCCATTTTTCTCCACCATCTGGAACTGACATGAAACTACTAGGTAGCAACATAACTTTAGAGGTGGGAAGATCACAGAATCACAGAGTCACAGAATTTTCTAGGTTGGAAGAGACCTCAAGATCATCGAGTCCAACCTCTGACCTAACACAAACAATCCCCACTAAACCATATCCCTAAGCTCTACATCTAAACGTCTTTTAGAGACTTCCAGATCATGCAAAATACAGTATTCTCAGTGACATGAAAGCTAGCAACACTCCATTACAATTTTGCTTCAGATGATCTGGGTTGATACCTCAAAGCTGCTCATGTGAAATACCCAAAGCAATGCTTATGGGAGATGTAGCTAGAAACTTTACCAAGGCATAAAAAATACTGTTGTGAGCAGAGAACTTCATGTAGGTAAACTCCATACAACTTCCAGCTATTACAATTCCATGAATATTTCACTTTAAAATATAGGGTTTCTTGGAGAGCAAAGTTACTGAAAAGAAGTAAAAAGAAAAAGGTAAAGCCTTTGGGCTAAAGGCTAAATAGACAGTAAGCAGAATTTACCAATATCTGTTAATGGAATTTACTATCATCCATTTCACTTACATTTAAAATATTCCATATTGTGTAGGTAAGCTATCACACACTTGACTTAGTCAAGGGACACCATTCTTGTTGCTGTGCATTATTCCATGTTTTTCATTTCTTAATCTTGTTTTCTTCAGAAAAAAATGCTATCATACATTTTATACAAGAGAATCATAGTTTAGATTTATTTTCTTAGTGTTATGGTGTAAATGTTTTGTTAATAGGTAAGTTTTACTAAGAGCAGTGATAGCTGCTAACACTGTTGAGAACGCTTTTAAGCAACTTCAGGAATACTCTGCTACATGAGAGTTTGGTAAATACATGGATTTATGTCAGAACTGCAAAAATGGTCAAGGAGCTGCTTAGAAATGAGGTGGCATTGGATTTTGTTGCAACATTATGGATATTTCCACAGTGATCAAGATTGTTACTGGCAGTGACTCATGGCACTTGAATGGAATTTGTAATGTGCTTTGTGTTCTCATTTGTACAAAAACCTTGGGCTGAACAGTGGGGAGGAAGGCTGGTGGCTGTTCATCTGCTGCTGCTGGTTGCCCTCTACCATAGTGGAAGCCTTGTGGCAAGAAGGAGAAATGCTCTGAGAGCAACCAATGTTAGTCTCATCCCACAGATGTAATATTTTATTTTCACATAGGTTAAAATGGAATTTTAATGCATTGGGAATATGCTGAGGACACAGCATAAGGACACAGCAGGGAAGAACTGGATGGCTGAAGAAGTGGTGTAAAAGACTGGGATGAAATTCAGGACTACAAAATGTTTAGATATTTTGAGACGAATAACCCAAACTTCTGCTTTTAGCTGTAAACTATGAGATTATCAGTTAGAAGTGACTGAAGAACAGAAGAAGCATGGAATACTAACACATCATGGGAGGACTGTGAGCTGCCAATGCAATACAGCTGTTAAAAAAACAAATGAAATCCTATGATATATCAGATAAGGTATTTCCAATCAAACAGGGAAACGTTAATGCCATTGCAGAAGACTGTTTCTGAGGCATGTTCAATTTTGGTTAGTCATGATGAAGAAACTGACTTCCAGCTGGAGCAGCTTAGGTTTTGCGCCAATGGAATGGTCAGGAAAATGGAGATGCAATGCTAAATGACTTTGGTTTGTCTGATATCTACTGTTAACACCTAGGGGATGGGCAGGCAGGGAGACAAGAGGGAAGAGCTGCTTAAAGTAGAGGAATATGCTGCTACACACACAACTGCGTACTTTGCTTGCATATTAAACAAAGTTAAAATTCTGAAGAAATTCTTAAAAGCTAAAGAATCAAGTAGGGGCATACTGTAATAACTTCCTTACCAAAGTAACAGGGTGAAAGACCTTTATAATGTAGGCATAGAAATAGGGTTATATAGAGTCACGGAATATCTGAGTTGGAAGGGACCTGCAAGAATCATCAAGTCCAGCTCCTTGGTCCCCAGAGAATCACCCAAAAAATCAGACCATGTGTCTGAGAGTGTTGTCCAAATGCTTCTTGTTCTGGCTCAATGACGTGCAGCTGCCCTGAGGAGCCTATTCCAGAGTCTGACCACCCTCTCGGTAGTCTGTCTCTAATACAGTGCTACTGCAATTTATACAAAATTATACACATATAAAAAAAAACCAGTCCTCTTTTAGGTCATCCAAGTCATACTTACATGCATATGCTGCCCGTAAAGTTAATGTGTGGACAGCTGTGTGGTTTACACATCACAGCCACGACAGCAATGATGTGAAGTCCATAGTAGCAAGTGTGTGGATTCCCAAGAGAGTTTAAAGCTTATATAACAAGGACGATAGGAATAAACATTTAAATGATTTTTGAAATAGAAGCAATTACAAGTCCATTATTTTATTACATCACATGGCTTACAGTACTTTGGAAAAATAGGATTAGTTAAGGTCACAATGTCAACTTCAGTGTGAATATTCATCTTCTGTCATGTTGAATCAGTGCATCCTACTCTACTCTGAAAGAGGGTAATGGCCAAATATAGCTAAGTAATAGGCATCTTTCTATGGGACAGTTTGTTTTAATGTGCCACTGGCTAGGTGTACTGAAAGGTGTGGTGTATTAGGAGTGTATTAGGATTTATCTGCTTTGATGAGAGTTGCCTATAGCTACTAAATGCAAAGGAAAAATGACTGAAAAATAAATTTCTGATCTGTTGCTCTGCTGGATGGGGTTGTGACTCTAGGATGCATAGATCTATCTAAATGATGCTGATGTGGACTATGTGATTCCATAGGATTTTTGTCACAGATTTAGGCTGTTATATAGGATGCAATACACAGAATTATTAATAGTTCAGTATGTTATCACTGGAAAGCACAGTGTATATTACTGTCAGTTTTGTAACTACAGAGGATCATAAACTCTTTGCACCTAACATATATAAATATGTATAACAATGGACAAAAGCTGAGGTCCTCTAAATTAGATACCTATCTTCTGTTTTAGTGCCTAGGTCACAATTATTTTTAATTGCCAAATTATTTGTATTGATCCAGACCTAAAATATTCTATGATGCAGATCATAGAATCATAGAATGGTTTGGGTTGGAAGGGACCTTAAAGATCATTCAGTTTCAACCCCCCTGCCATGGACGGGGACACCTCCCACCAGGTTGCTTAAAGCCTCATCCAGCCTGGCCTTGAATACCTCCAGGAATGGAACATTCTCTCACCTCCTCACTGCCCCACAATGTTGGATCAAGAGGTAGATGGAATTGTCTTACTTTTGCAGTTTTAATGTGGCAGTTTGGATTTTGCAATATACAATCATGTTTTTAACCATATGGTAAAAACCTCTCAAATTTACTTTTAAAGTAATTCAAGAATAATGTGATGAAAACCACAAGCCATTCAACAAGCTGATGTGTATTTGTCTTTACTACTTTTTGTGTTCAACAGTTGATTTTTGATTGAAATTACAGCATAAAAAATGAGGTGTCTGGTATTATGCTACCTGCATAAAAGGCATGTCTGTTTTACTGGAATCTTTAAGCTACACCTCCAACCTACTGATTTGAAACATACTACATTTTGTGTTCTTTTTATCACCATGCAATTACGTATTCCAGGAACAAATTCACATTTGCAAGTTCTTCTTAAATAACTACTTATGTTATTTTAATTTTTTATTTAGCTTATTTAGTTTAAGAATTACAAAAATTTTCTGTCAACGATATTGCAAACATTATGACAAATACAGTGTACAATAATTTCATCGTAATTTACTTTCAGTTTGTTTCAATATGTTGAAAATTGCATAGTAAGTGTATTTTCAAGTGTGAAAAAAGAAACTAGAGGTCCTGACCTTTATATTGCAGAATTCTTGTTGCCTGTTTTTTTAGAAGGATGACATCTTTTAAAGATACTTAAAGAATTTTGTATAGAGAAGGCATATTAATTGCAAAGGGCAAATATCTTGCATTCTTTTTTTTTTTTTTCTTCTCTCTCTTTGTGCTTTTACCCACTGTTCTTACCTCTTTCTTTGTTTTCATATAGAACTTCCAAGGTATTCTGACGTAATGTTCTTTCATGTACTTTAAATAACTGATCACTAAAAGACTTTGAAATTCCAGATTTCCATCCCTGCAGATTCCTGTACATATAGAGACCTTGTCAATACAGATCTATCAATCGACAGATCTTTTTTCTTGAGTAATACATCCCAAGAATGAGACTTTTTTGCTTTGTTGCAGATTCCCATGCATCCAAATGCATTTACTTGGTGTTGTTAAGATACAAAGCATACAATACTATTCAAGCAATAAATATAAATACAAGAATAAAGTAAAAATGATTACTAAAAATAGAGAACAATTGGGAGTTGAATTATCAACTATAAAGTACATATCAGAATGCTATATCATTTGTTGATGACTTTTGAGATGGTAAATAATATCTGACATGCTGACACATGCTGACACATGCTAACACTACATGTAAATAAAAAGCACAACACATTCCCACTGAATTTAACAGGAGTAGAGAGAGTTCTGTACTGAATTCTTTCAAAAATTTCCTTTGAAGACAAGAGGAATTTCCCCTTTAGAAGACAGAGGTGGTAGACTCACCTCAATTTCTTTTTTTCAGATATTCTTCATGCTGCAGTATAACAGCTCAAGAATATTGGTGGGTAAAGAGTGGAAAATCTGAAAAGCCTAAGTAGTTAGTTAGGTAAAGGTGCCAAACAGGATGTTAGACATTAAAAGGGTGATAATAAAGGGTAGGTTTGACCCAAGCAGGGTCACTGACTTTTATTTTTCTTTGTGCCATTGGATTGTCAATAGTGGAAAGATAACAGAAACCTTTTAGTTGATACAGATTTGTGCTGTATGGGGATTATTATGTGGATTTAGAACTTCACAATGCAGCTGGAATTGTTGTAAAGGATTTTACAGATCTTGCTGTGCAAATTTGGGAATTAAAAAAATACACAGGAAATTTCTACTCAGCCCCAACATCTGTTTTTTGGTGAGATCCTGTTTTTGACTTGTCCCACCTCCACCTCCTTCAAAGACTACATATGGGCACAGTGATGTTCATTTCCTCACTTGCCAGCTCAAGGAGAGAGATTAATTTCAGACACCCCATGTCTCAAGTCATCATTCTAAAATTCATACAACTTGAGATCATTCTTAATTCATTTTCTACTTGCCTTGGCTGGGGATGAGTCTAAGTGACTTGCCTAAGCTCAAGAAGATTCAAATGTAATTCCTACTGAAATAAGTGGGAATGTAATCATTAGCTCAGGTTTTAATCTTAGTAACATTTTAATCTACAAGTTGTGACTCTTCTCGTTTCATAGTTACTCTAGTTTGGGTAAGAAAATCTCACAAGCTGCCTTATCAGACTACTTACAAGAACTAACAGTTGGTCATAGAAGCTTTTCTAAAGCAAAATATTAACTGTTCCTAACTAATCGGATTTTGAATCTGTGAAATGTTTGATGAGGTGACTAATAAATATCAGTAACAGTAGTCTCTTTGGTGGCTTGGATCAACAAATTGTTTTTTCTCCCTTGGAGTTGGCTTAAAGGTGGAATGCAGTTACATTTATTTGCTTTCAGTTTTAATGCTTTTTTGATGTTTCAGAGGAAGAAGGTTGCAGCATCTGGAATGAAAGATTGACTTGTTTATGAAAGTGTGTGCTTGAACTGAAGTTTCCATGTGAATATCATGCAGTGAGAAACTGGTGCAGTGGAGGTAGTGTCCAGAGATAAAGCTGAAATAAGTTTTGTCACCCTCTGCACTTTCACAGCATAAATATTTGAGTTATTTAACCAAGGTGATGATTCTCTGAAATTTTAGGAATTGAAGGTTATTGATATCCTTTGATGTGTGTCAAATGTGGAAGGAGTTATGTTAAAAGAAACTCTGGGGGACTTCAGAGAAGTAGTTATTTAATACTTCAGGCTGTGTTGAATTCTCTTCTATTCTTTAGCTCCCTCATTCATTTAACAAAGATGAACTATTTTCTTTAACGTTCTTCTTTTCCCCCACATGTATACTTAAAAAGATACATGAAGTATGAAAAAGAAAATGTGTATTAAAGATGGTGTGTGGTATTGCGAACTTGCTGGGGAATGTGTACCACAACGTGTGCCAGTACAGATCACAATGCATATGTGGACCTTGATGCACTCACTACACAATCAAGGCCCACGCACTCAATTATTTGTGAAAAGTAAGGCTCATCAACTAACTGATCTTCAGAAAATGCTGGAACAGAAAGATACTATTTTTAAGAATGAGAAAGGGCTGCCAGACACAAATTTATAGGGGAAGGTTCCCTTTGGCTATCGAAGCCATCTATCTTCTATCACATGGAAGAACTCAGCAGGATATTGAACTCTTAGAAAAGTTGCTTTATTGCCTGATTTGGAATTTCTGAGATAAGAGCATGTAATATGAAACCTGTAGCTCCATGATCAAAATCAGGCTTTCAAACTGTGCTAAATACCAGTAAAGCTAATGCAGCATTTTAGCTTTTCAGCAAAGGAGAAATATTTTATGGCTGCTGTATTAGTGGTATACACTTGTATAGACCTCATGGGGCAGAAATGTCAAAGCAGTGTGCAAACTTGAAAACTAAGTAGTGGAGTTGAGATAAATGTTTTTTTAAAAGGATATAAGTTGTAATGAACAAAGAGTTTTTTAAATATGAGTTTATGAATCAGATACAGACTTATTTTTTTGACTTTCTGATCGTTTAATCAATCTCTCACTCCAGAGGAGTCAGAAAACTGATAAATGCATGATTTATATTTCAGGACAATGCTTTCAGGGATAATTTTAGGAGTCGCTTCTTTAAACATAGGGTTTTAGAGTTGCAAGTAACCAACTTTCCAGACTTTCGCTGGGTTAAACATAATAGACAGTGAAGACTTTGATTGTTATTTGGAACAAAACTAGAATGTGAAGAAGAAGCTGCAGGTGATAAGAAAATTATACTTTCTAAAAAAAAAATTATTACAAGCAAAACTTGCTTAATGTTGCATTGGTGAAAAGCTGTGCTGGGTAGACATTTCTTCTCTGCCTGTTTTTTTTTTTTTTTTTTTTTTTTTTTTTTGTCCACAGATGTTAGCTGTTTTGTATGGGAATAAAGGTGTTAGTTTATGAGTTTCTTGGAAAAAAAAAATTTAAAGGCTCTGAATGCATGAGATGTGGACTGAAGCGCCAGAGGACATTGGTGGAATGTTAGGTGAAACCCATAGGGAAATAATTCAACAGCAGCATCTGGAAAGGAACTGTATGTGGCTTTAGGGTTTACTTTTAATGCAAGTAGTTAAAATGAGATTAAATAGAGGTGTTAGTATGTGAGAAATGGGGGAGCAAGCTAAGTGATGAAGGTATATCATGTGGAACACTGGGATTAAGAGAAAGATTTAACTGAATCCATAGCTGATCACAGCTGAATTTTTAAAAGCTTGGAAACATAATTGGAGTTGAACTATATGTTGGCTTCATATAAAGCAAAACAGCTTACATGAAGAATTTATTGGGAAAGACAAGAGAGAGGATAGGCGAGCTGCTTGACCCTTTTGCCTGAATGGTATGAAGAAGATGGAAAGTTTAGCTACTAAGCCAGCTGGCTGTTGGCTACATGGTGAGGAATCTACTGGTGACTGAGAATTGTCTCCCTATCAGTTTTTTTTTAATTTAGTTGCCTAAGCATAGTTGTCTACTGCTGTTTGAGCTGCCTCAGGGTAACTGAGATAGCTCAGAGGTTTGACAGATATTGAACAGGGTTTCGGGGAGACCCATGCCCTCTGTAGTTGCAGATGGAAGTCAAGTGGGATGCATCTCAACTGGTAAATGCAATTAACCAACTGAATTGGGCCCTTACTGCTCAGCTGTTATGTCATATTTTTTTGACCATTGCTGACAGTACTGAGAAATGGGTTGTCTCAGCTGGCCATGCTTCCTCGATGCTCCATAATATCTTACGTGTACTCCACCTCCTTGAACAGGCCACAGGTGGTGTTCTACATGCCTTGTTTCAGGAACCTTAAGACAGTACATGTTAATTAAATTTATTAAAATCCATAGCACACCTGTAGGCATCCGTGTGTAGATATCTTGCTCACATGTCTTAAGTTCCAATTCATTTATACCACTAAGGACATGCGAGGACATTTTGGGCTTAGTCAGTGGTACTGCTGAATTACCATTTTTACCCTAATTATTATTATCTTATTGTCAGAGTTTAGAACAATCCTTTGGTCAAGATCAGTAGTGTTGTAGTAAAAAGAAAGTACAGCTAATGATGGCAAAATATATTTTTAAAAGTTTTTACAGTTATTTAACACTAACCTACTGGTCTTGTTATCAGTTTTACAGCTATGACAACCATTATTCTTTCAAAATAGTCTGAAGGGATATGATCCCATTCTGTTTTTCTCTTTGTCATAGTTTCTCCTGTACCAGTCCAGTCTCTTCTGCTCTCCTATTTTCAGGTTTACATCATTTAGAACATGTTAAAACCTTACTGCATTATTATTTCATGAAACAAAGCAGAAATTTAACAAGTTCAGAGGAAGCCTCAAATATGCCTATTTTTACTGTGACATACCATTATAATATATGTACTTTGTAATAAACTTTTAAAAATTGATAAAATATTAAAATATTTATTTAAAAGTAAGGCAGTGTCTGTCTTTTTCTGAATTTTAAATAAGGAAATTTTTCAGTACCTTTAACTTTTATCAATTAAATGGGCAGAAATTGATATTTTTTAAATATGCTTATATTTTACTGATTCTGCTGCAAAAATTGAACATTTTTGTAACATTCAGAATGGTGTAGCATTCAAGATACTATAATTTCCTTCCTACTATTGGGAAATTATTATGGTAACACTTTACAGATAACACATAACAGATGTTATTTTTCTAAAGAGCTTTATAAATTTCAAATTCTCCTGAAGTACAAGTTACCAACCGTGGCTAAATAAATAACCATTAAACTACTGTCATTTTTATCAGTGCCTTTTGGGGAGAGAGCTACGGAAAAAGTAGTGGTGGGCCAGCTGTACTTGAATTAAAAATTTCCTTGATCTTTTAGGCATTGGCTTTGGACACAGAAGGTGATTTTGATGACAATAATAATTGAGGATAGTTGATTTGCTTCCAACTTTTTACTTGAGTTCTTAAGGATCTATGTATAATTCACTTTTATTGACAATGAGGTATTCAAAGAGCATATCTGATAGGGTGGATGGGCTGGCTTGTCACCGTACTCATTTTTTCTTCGTTGATATCCCGAAGCATTATAAGGGCAAATTACTTTCACATGTTAGTCTTGTAAGGATGATCATGCCTCTGCTTTTTCAATGTGTGTGGAAAAACACCACTCTTTCAGCCTTCTAGAATTCTGTCTTCAGTCTTGCCTGTAAAACACCATACACACCATAATACTATTACCATAAATAATAGTAAAGGAAAGTGTGGGAGGTTTTGGCTCCAGTGTCATCAGTGTGCTGTTGATCTCAGTTCTCTGTATCCTTTTCATCCAACCCAGATGGCAAAGTATAATAGCTTTTCCAGACTTTGACCAAGATAGGGATGTGGATGAAAGTGAGTTGGCTGCAAATCAACTTGGTTAATGGAGAAATGCTGCTTGTTAGCCAAGGGAAGCATTTAGGGAAATAGAAAAAGGTAATGTATACACCATGCCCTGAAAATACATTTTTAATTTTTTGCTGAAGTGACCAGCAGTGTTTAACAACAGAGGCTGATAGTACTATTTATTATTTATGAATCCATTGTAATGCAAGTTTATCTGTTGTCTATGCCTCTGCTACTATCTGACTCTAGTAAAACACTCCATCATTATTTTGCAAGTTATACAAAGTCAGGCAGCTGTGTGACTACAGCACATCTGTCTACTTTTAGGTTGCATGAACTGTTAGCTGTGATTGACACATATTCAAACCTCTGTGATAACACATGCTCTCCATTTGTAGAAAACAGCAACAATTCATTTTTCTTTTTTCTTTCTTTCTTTCTTTCTTTCTTTCTTTCTTTCTTTCTTTCTTTCTTTCTTTCTTTCTTTCTTTCTTTCTTTCTTTCTTTCTTTTTTTTTTTTTTTTAATAAAATGACAATCCAAGTTGTCAGTGATAATTCAGTGATAACTCACCTGGGAGACTGTTACTTGACAGACACAGTCTAATTTTTTTTGTTGTGTCATGTTATGAAGAATTTTATGTAATATACATGCATCATGAGTATTAGAGAAGGGTTTTCAAAGACTTTGAACAGGTTTGGGGCTTGATTTTTATCCTCCTGAGTATCTGTCCTGTAATGCTACTACTTTTTTCATAGCATCCAACATTGTGGAAGCCCCATCCCTGGATGTGTTCAAGACCAGGTTGAATGAAGCCTGGAGCAACCAGATCTAGTGGGTGGCGTCCCTGCCTATGGTGGGGTGTGTGTGTGTGTGTGTGTGTGTGTAGAATTCGGTGATCTTTAAGGTCCCTTCCAAACTAAGCCAAATTCTATGATTCAGCGTCATGGCAGGGAATGGGATGTGGTTTGCAGTTGCTCTTAGAACTAGCTGCTGCATATGCTAGACACAGAGTACACAGTTCCTGAAATTTCATATTTTCAGGGCTGTCAGAGCAGCAGCTTCAGTAGGCTGCATCTCCCTGTGGAATTTTATGATCCACTGAAGCTTGCATTCAGCAAACCTTAAGCCACGACCACCAGAAACACTTGCGTGCCCCTCTGCTGACATGTTGTCAATGGCTATCCTTGGAACCATAGCAATAATGTAACATTACTGTCATGATTTAATCACAGTTTAAAATAAGTAGCTTTATGCAGTTCAAGTGTTCACATTCTTACCTTCTCTTACCAAGGGGAAAGGCTTCCAGGGATCTGTAACTGTCTTCACATCATGATCATTTTAATACATATTTTCCAGTATACTTTCACTGGCTTTCTTTAAACTCCTTCAGAAATCAAATTATGTGAAGAAAGGTAAGATTCTAAAACAGTAAAATACATAAATTGATAATAAATCTTGAATGTTTATATGCCTATATTTCCACTAAATATTTATTTCTTATATTTGAAGTAATACTAGCAGTTGCATTTTAGGTAGTAATCATCTTTAAGTATGTTTCTTCATAAGTGTTTACATTTTGAATAGGTGGTCTTAATAGGTTTTGCTCTTTACCATTATGTAAGTTAGCAAATGTAGCTTTTTTAGTTTTCTGTCCAGCACAGCCATTACTGTGTATCTGAGACATAACCACCAGTTAAATCGTATTCTTTAATTTTGCTGTACCTGGCTTTGCATGGAAGCAATATATGGAAAGTTTTAAAGCAGCGACTTCATCAGACCTGAATTCAAATAATTTTAGCAATTCATTGTTTTATGTACTGCTACTTCAAAAAACATGAGCCCAGTGTAGTAGTTCAGTGTACCTCTTCAAATTTGGAAGGAATACAGTTACATTCTCTGTTTGCTTCAAATAATGAGAAGAAAATCCAGTTTTTGAAGAAACTGAGATGGTCATAACACAACAGAGGATAATTTTGTTGCAAGATCAGTGTGGTAGCCCATGCAATTTTTTTAACGAATAGAAGTAGTTTCAGAATACATTCCAAATGCACAATATAACAGAAGAAACAATGAGGTGACTTTAAGCCTGTTTATTACTTCTGAACTTGGCACTTCCTCACAAGAGGGGAAAATGAGAAATAGCCTAAGAAAGAATGTCAGTTTAATCTTTGATGTAGTATGAAGAGTATGACAGAAAAAAACTTTCCACCTTTTGTGTATTAAAAAATGCATTAATAAATTAGAACTTATTCTTACATTTTTACAATAAATGTGTAAGTAGACACTGCCAAATAGTATCCAAATGTATGACAAGACTTTCAATCAAACAAGAAGGAAGGAGTCAGGGTTTTCATTTGTGTATTCATAGTTCAAGTCAAGTTCACTTGAATTAGTAGGCAATGTATTTGTTGGAGGCAGCTGCAGGTTTAGTTTGCATCTCTTAGTGGCTAAACACATCCAGTGAAAGCAAAAGGGCAACTCCAAATCATAGAAAACAATATACAGCAGGTGTTTTGCACGAAGTATGTGAGGGTTGACCTTTTCTGGTCTAGCACAAATGAAAATAGTCTGAGAGGTGAGGAATTCCCTTCTCTTACTCCCTCTGTTTGACTCCTACAAATAGAGATTATCTTGATTTATTAACACTGTAGCTCTTTTGGAAAATATGCTATTTTGTGTTTGGCCTGAAAGAAATGTCCTTTCATACAGAAAGGAGTTGCTTTTTTATTTGATCAGCGAGATCTCTTGTTACATTTTACTAAGAGCTAGGAGATGGCATGCTGGGAAATCGGCTTGCACTCTTATTAATACTCTGGTGATTCTCCTAGCAGAAAGTTCTTTAATGCAACTGAGAATTGTGCCTCAGTTTTCTCTTCTGTGAGTGTGGTTGTTTTTGTGTGTCACATGGAGCTCTTTTACTGTTGGAAGTTTGCTGTATTTTTCATGTAAGAGGCCTCTGCTTTTACGTAGAGCCTAGTTTGTTGCTTGGACAGAACACTGTCCTTTGGGATGACTCTCATAGCATCTGATAGCTGTAGTCTCCAGTGGGTAAGGTGATGATGCAGCAGGCTCAGGGAGAGTTAATGCACAAACACTACTTTAAAGGAATAGCTCACAACTGCTGCTACCCTAATCTGGAGCATATGACCTCCATAAGTAGAGCTTCTTCTTGCAGTGACGGCCATGAACACTTGCTAACCTTTCTGTTGAGGTGCAATTGAGAGAAAGGGGCAAAGAGGAAGAAACATACCGCATTCTGCTCCCAGCATGTGATCACATGGAGTAAAAAAAGTGCTCAAAGCAGCGAGGTCCAGCAGCTCACTAAAGGAGGGGAGCCGAGGGTGGCCATTGTGCTGACAAGGCAATGGGGTCACCAACCAGACAGTAGCAAAGTGAGATGAGCAGGGAAGACCCTGAGATGGTAACTAGGTTTAATCAGGAGTCCAGATCATTGGGCAAGTTTGTGGTGATGAGAGAAGTCCCAAGTTTCAGCTGCAAGCGCAAGTCAGTGAGTCAGGGTCAGGATTAGGTCCAGTGATGGTAATCAGGGTCAGCCACACAGCCCAGTGACCACTGTGCAGGTCAGTATTGATGACAGAAGTCTAAGATAAACCTGGGAAGTTAGTCCATGTAGGTCAAGGTCTGGATCAGCGAGAATGGTATGTTTACAGAAGAGTTAACTTCAAAACAAGAGGCAAGAGTTCAGTTGAACTCAGCTTCTAATGAGTAACTTCAGCAGAAGAATAGAAACCATGCCAGTTGCTCCAAAGAGATGTTCAGAAACAGGAATTGGAATCCTCATTTGGACTGATGATGCTTAAATGCCTGTATGCTACATGTTTCATTTCATATACCTGGAAGACTGGTGGTGTGTGAGGTCTCACAGAATTAGAGAGTGTTTGATGTTGGAAGGGGCCTTTGGAGGTCATCTGGTCCAGACCCTCTACTCAAGGAGAGCGGGGTACTGAGGACTGTGTCCAGCTTCTGGAGATCTCCAAGGTGGGAGACTATAACCTCTCTAGGCAACCTGTGCTAGTGCTTGGTCACCATCATAGTAAAAAAGTATTTTGTGATGTTCAGATGTGACAGTTAACTTTATGTGCATTGCTTCTCATCCTGTCAATAGGCACTGCTGGAATGATCTTCATCTTCCTTTAGGTATTTATATACATCTCACTTACTGAGAATATTTTGGATTGAAATGATCTGTTACAAGGAGTAATGTTACTTCCTCTCTTCTATGTTTTTGACTGTATTCTGAATTTTCAGTGAGGAAGAGTTAAGAGGCAGAGATGAAATGCAGCAGCCAGTTAGGTTAGGAACCATGTCAGCAAAGAAGGGTGAAAACCTAATTTACAGTGAGGAAGAGAATACATTGCCTGCTGAGCTCTTGTAGGAGTTCAAAAGAAGCGTCTCCAAGTTTTCTTGATAACTCATTAGATGATGTATAGTTATTTGAGGCAGATGTCTGCTTGAAATTAAGACACCTGAATTAAGACATATGTTGGTGTCTACAGCAGCTGGAGTTCCTGTGACAGCCAGTGGAGATCTGGGACAGGACTCAGCTGCCTAAACAGCTGCCTAGTGCCACTCTACACCTAGAGTATGTGGGACATCCTTATGGGACGAGGATATCTGTAGTTAAATGTGCAGGAGATGTATTCCTTCTAGAATGGCACTCAGTCTCTGAGTGGTTATAGAAGCCTGGAAATAGAGACTGTCAGCCACTAGAAGTCAACTACAGGATGAACTGAATCATTTTTTATCTCCATCAACTGTATTAAATAAAGCTCGTTCAACTACAGTGGGAATTTAGACATCTGGCATGCCTTTAGACATCCACATGGAAGCAACAATTCAGAAGCCCAGTTCAATTGCCATTTCAGGTGCTCTGCAGTGTATAGACATCTTGACAGGTTTGGAACGGGACCTTACTAAGTGGGTGAAATGTGCCCTTTCTGAACCGCATATGGAGGCCAGAACGCTTAAGTTGTCAAGAATGACTCTAGGTACATGTATGTAGACAACATGAGTAAGCTGAGGTTTCTTAAGCTTGACATGAATACTGCTCTTCAATTTTGACTTGCGTAGCTTCCTATCCTATCCTATCCTATCCTATCCTATCCTATCCTATCCTATCCTATCCTATCCTATCCTATCCTATCCTATCCTATCCTATCCTATCCTATCCTATCCTATTCCTTTCAGAAATCCTTTAGGATAGGATAGTAATAAATAGATTATGTTTTTCTTTTTTAAATTTGTGACCATATGTCCATGAGTAGTGTAGTTAGTGTGACTTGAACTTTCTAGTTTTCTGTGAGAATAGTATTCTTAACAGTGCAACATTTTTCATGAACTCCACAGCATTCACTGTTAATGTCATTTGTTATCTTTTGAACTGTCAGTTCTTGAAAATTATGCTCACTTGATAGAATTATTTTTATGAAAGATTAATTATCTAAACAAAAGGATTTTTTTTTTTAATATTATTTGTTAGTTAATATTATCTGCATTTAATTACCTTCTATTAACTATTACAGTCCTCTTTATAAACCAGATTAAATCAAAGAACTGGCCTCTCTGACAGCATGAGCATTTCTAGTTTGGCTGAATTCCCCTGTGTTTAAAATCACATTTCTTTTGTTCTTGTATGAATGACTTGTATTTAGTTGTAAGCAGCCTTGCAACAATGTAATAAGTGTACTAGCAGATTATATTAGAATTTCATAATCAGTGGAAATGGCAGTAGAAATGTTAAAGCTATTACTTTGCAATAGTGAATTCCCAGTCAGTTCAGATAAGTTGCTGACACATCTAAATCACTGCTCTTTCATGAGCTCTTACAAGCCCTCTAATAAAAGTTATAAGCACATTCAAATTACGTTTGAAGAGGTGGGCTAATATAGGCTGTAGGTAAGCTTACTACCCAGTACAAGACAGACATGGACATGCTGGATGGGGTGCAGCAAAAGGCCATGGAGATAATTAACAGATAGGAGCAGCTGTCATATGAGGAGAGGTTGAAAGAGCTGCAATTGTTTAGCCTGGAGAAAAGAAGGCTCAGGGTGTTCTTAGCAATGTGTATTAACTACCCGATGGGGTGAAGTCAGGCTCTGCTCTGTGATGGGACAGGAGGCAGTGCGCACAAATTGAAGTGTAATGAATTCCATTTAAGAATCAGAAAAATGTTCTATACTATGAAGGTGGTCAAATGCTGTCACATGTTGCCCCGGGAAGTGGTAGACTCTCTGTCCTTGGAGATAGTCAAGACCTGGCTGGACATAGTCATGGGCAACCTGCTTCAGTTGACACTGCTCTTATTGGTGCAGGGTGTGTGTGTTGTTGGTTGGATTGGACTACACGATTTATAGAGGACCCCTCTGTCCTCAACAATTTTTTGATTTGCTCCAGATAAGTTAACTCTACGTACAACTCTGCTTGACAGAATGAAATTCTGTAATGAATTACTTGGATTTTGTATTTTGCTGCTCTTCAGTTGATTGAATTCTTTACTGAAGAAGGCAGCCCAGAACTATTTCTATTCATTAAGTGGCATACTGCTGTTTTTTCTCCAACATCCCTAGGATTAGGTATATATATATATATATATATTTTTTTTTTTTTTTTCTTGAAAGCATGTTATTGACTCATTTAGTTTGCTATCCAGTTTAATATCCTAATATTTCTTTATGGAATGGTTTAGTCAGGTACTGTTGATCTTCTGTATTTCCTAAGTATCAATTATTTTTTGGTCAAAATTGGCAAACTGGAGAAATAAACATGATAGAATTTGTAAAGGACAGACATAAAACAATTCTTTTAATTAGCCAGTATTAGGTATGATAATGATATCCAAAGTGTCATGTCATGTATTGCTTTTAGTACATTGTATTTGAGCAGGAGGGTTGGACTGGGTGACATCCAGAGATCCCTTGCAACCTCAAAAATTCTGTGATTCTGTATTTATTTCTCCAGTATGTGAATGGAATTTGGACTTCTAGTCTTGTTGTCTAAACCATTTGTAACTGCTTTGCCTGATATCTCTGTTCTGTCATTCAATTTGTGAGTACTCAATAATATCAAAAGAACAGTTTACTTACTGAAAGTTTCTCACGGGTTCAAGATTATTTTTGCTAGTTATAGCCTCCTTCAAGCTACTGATCTTCCAGTGGTTAAGTCAGCAGTGTAGGGTAGATGTTCTAGGATGGATCCTCTGTTTATCTTTGCTGAGGGTTATTCACCAGGTGTGTCCCACTGTTTTCTGAATATCTGTATATATTCTTTATATCTCATGGGTGAACCTCCTCCCCTTTTCCCCTAGTTAACTTAGGAATGAATATCTTTTATATGTCTTCCTGTAGTGTGAACTATATAAATAAGTTTCTGCAATATCGCTTCAATCATTATTTGATTTGTAGTAAGATTTTTATTTCTTCCTGTTTATTTCCTGAGTGTCTTGTAAAGTTTAGAAGATTGACCATTGTTTTCTTTGTTCTTCTTCCAGCAATTGTACTTCTTATCTCAGAGCCTTTTCCCAGTTTTGGGGTATTTTTCCATGTCTCTGCATATGATGACATGTATAGATGGAGTTATGATGACGCCTCCCTGCTGATTCTCGTTTAAAACCACTCTCCTGGGCAATTCTTTTTTTTTTTTTTTTTTTTTTTCTTCTCCAAAACGGACCTACCTTTGCTCAGTTGTCCTCTGTGGCAGAACACCACCTTGTGGAAAAGAAAAGCAGAGCTTTATCTTTGCTTGGTTAGAAAGACGGGAAAGAACCAAACCTCCAGATTAGTCACACTTATTTTTGGGTCATTTTGGTTTTGATCAGCTCTGGATGATATCTGCCAGTGCTATTAATTGCCATATAGATGAGCTGTGTGGAATGAAAGGCAGAAGGCTGAACGAACCTCAGTGCCTTTACTAGAAGTTCTGAAGCAGTTACAGGGCTTAAAAAAGTGTGTTTATTTAATTTGATTACATTTATGGTTATGTAAAGAAGATTATACTGCTCTAATTAAGGGTTACTAGGACTTCTATTTATAACTCAGGGAAAATGTTTCCATACAGAAATTTGGCATACAGTGTCTCAAGCTGAATAGTATGGCTTTCCTTTTCCTATTTCTTTTTTTTTTTTTTTTTTTTTTTAAGACTCTTTGGCTGCATTTTGTTTTGAGGGAGGCATTTTTTGTGGTTTAATATGCTTTTTGTTCTCCCTTGGCAAGGCTAGATACATGGAAAAAACAAATTTTCCAGGCTCTTAGTCTTTTATGTCAACTATTTCCTTTTTGATATTTCAAACATTGTACTTTGGTAGTCATTACTTTTTAACAGAGCCAGTATATAATTCAATAAACAGTCACCTCTAAGTATCTGCCATAACTACTTTTTATACTTCATTACATGAGAATACTTCATTTAATATAATTAAGTATTATTTTTCTAAAACCAAACTGATTTGCCTGACATGTTTGGTGTTTAACAAATACTTGTATATTTCTGTAGGGTTCACTTTTTTTTTTTTTTTTTTTTTTTTTTTTGATTCTGTTCATATACAAAAACTGTTTAATGCCTTACTTGAATGTATCAAAGTTTTCTGTCTCCTTGTTGGTTCTGAAAATCCTTCTCTTCTACCTGTGGGGATGGTGCACATTTAAAGCCCTCCAGTTAGAGTTAGGGGGACTCAGTGCCTCAATTCAGGAAGCTCAAGTCCTGGTTAAGGTCTAATGTCATCCAGATAGTAAACCCAAAGTGTTTAAACTCTGAATAAGCTCTTAAAGATTTCAGTCTGTTCTGTGGATTTGATGTTTGCCTTGTGAATGCAGATGGCATTAAGCCTGGCACAGAAAGTGATTGGTGGCTCCTGTCACTTCTTCAGCTGTGTTTTAAGGTACGTCCAAACATTCTGTGACACTGATCAGAAGACTTAGCAAGGAGTCTCCTTTCCTGAGACCATTGACAAGTCTGTAACTCCAGCTTCTTGGAAGAATGTCCTAAAGACTTGGCTACTGAGTACTCACAGGACAGGTGAGACAAAGGTGAAGAGGTACTCCTTTCCTCCTCTGATTCAGCTTGGGCCACAGAGTGTGAAAAATGCTAGAGTCACTTAGTAGAAGATGGAACATGTAGTCATTTAGTCCCTGATTTATTTCTGAGTTTTATCCAATGATTATGTACTATAAAATGCATAAATACGACACAGGGGACTTATTCTAAGTATTTGCATCTCTTTTACTCGCTTGTTTTCTGAGCTTCAACAATACAGGACAAGAGAAATTATTAATTAAGCAGAGGAGAAGGATGATGGGAAAAGGAATTGTGAAATGAGTAAGAAGCTGGCTGATGAGGAAATAAGTGAGAATGTTGAAAGCAGATTTATCAGACTGAAGGGACATTGCTGGTCGAGATCCTCAGGTCTTTTTGTTGAAAGTTTTTCTTCAATAAAACCAAACCAAATTTATTGAAATAATGCATCTTTGTGTTTAAATAAGGTGATCGCGTTAGTCCAAATGTTTTAATTGTGAAATATCAGAGTGGTAAGATCTACTGATGACAGAAAGATGGGAGGCATTGTCAGTAATGTATTGGATGCCACACAGGAGGAAATGAGTGACCTTGAAGAAAGGAGCAGTAGAGTACAGTAGATTAAATCAGATTAAATTGAATGCAAAACAAGGCTTTTCTGGATGAAGAGCCAAGACTCTAAGCCATTAATTCTTCAGCTTGAAAAGTGTAAAGGTTTGTCTGTAGTGCTGCCTTCAATTTGCATTATGCCTCGGGCCCTTATGAGAGTCATCCTGTACATCCTTGTCAGTGTCATGGTCACCAACAGTGAATTTTAGTTGGGACTGACTAGTGAGCAGGAAGGCTACAGAGAAAGTCAGGGGATAAGAGCCCATGGCTGGAAGAGATTAAATGTGTGTAATATCACAGATAGAAAATAAAAATCAATCCTTGACTGCCTTTCTGCAATGCCTGTTCACACTGTTCTCTGTGAAATCCAAGGACTGCAGATCTCCCCTTAAGTGGCCATGTGAAAGGCTACGACACTTGATACAGCTGTATGTGCTGTTCTGGGAAGACAGGTACAGCTCTTCAATTTCAACAGAAGTTTTACCACAGTAGGAACTGAATAGGATTTACAGGATTTGGCTTAAGAATCGAACAATTTTGCCACTGAAGTTTTATGGATATTTTTCATGCTCTAAATTAAGCTTTGGTTCACATAATCTATTTTAGCTCCTTTTTTTTTTTCTTCTTTTTTTTTTTTTTTTTCTTTTTTTGCCAGTCACAGCTTTATTCATAGCAAGGCTATGGCATTTGTCTTGTAACAAGAAGGATCAGATAATCATGAAATAAGCCAGATTTATGCCTTTAGTGCTGAAGCTGTGCCATATTTGTGAAAATAACTTGGGAAAAAAAAAAAAAAAAAAAGAGAAACAATATGCTGCAGATGTGAAGGTTTTACCTTCACATTTTAGTAGGTTTATACTGTCAGCGAGTGTGGGCTTAGCACAGCCTGACAAAGTTTTAACTTACCAGATGTTCCACGTGATCAAATAGATACTATGCAGCTGTTTCCCATTCTTTTTACTGCGCTCAGATAAATATACAGTAAATGCTCTGAAATATGTTTATTGTATTTTAGCCAGTATTTTGTCTGTTACTGGAGAGAGAGAGCTTCCTTTAATGCACGGGCACTGAGAATGCAGGGAAAAAACAAGGTGCTCTAGAAATTTGGTGCAGATGACTCACTTTCCATTGCTGTGAGGAGAAATTAGCAGTCACTTGGTAGAAACTACACTGGTGATACTAATAAGGAAGGGATGAAAAACATGTTTTAAAAGTTGTGAGATTAGCGGTCATATTTATGCATGGCAGAAGCGACTTCTGCAGGCCATGCCTGGTCTCTGTGCAAGCTCTGACTGCTGCATGCAGGAGTTGTCCCCTGGAGCTGACAGTTTCATGGCTCCAGTGGAATTTAGCTGCCAGGGAAGGTAAAGGTTGTAGAGGGAGCAGCAGTCCCGCAAGTAGCTAGCACTAATCCCATCAAGGGCTTTAACACTGGAATGAAGACGCTGGGTTGGATTTTGTATTCAGTGCAAAACAGAAAACAGGGCACCTCCAGAGCTCCTGATGGAGAAGAACGTTCCTGCGTTCTTCATCCTGTCTGTTCACCTGGGAGCTGGCTCTGTGGCCAAAGTTGGCCATCGAATTTGTTTTTAAAGACACACAGCTTTTGGGGGTCAACCTAAGCAACTGCTCTGAACTGTTGCAGGTCCTACAGGCCCAGGTTATGTTAACTACCACACCTGTCAATTTGATTGAATAACAGAGCAGCTAAATAATAAAAAAGGAAGTTTCATTTCCCCTCACCTGCTTTTTTGATCTCGTTTCTTGTTCCTCCCCCTTCAGCTCCCCATGCTCTCCTTAGCCCTTTGACCTTACTGCTGCCTTCTTTCTCTCCTTTCACCATCAGCCTCCTGCCTTTTCAGATCTGCTCTTAAACCTGGAAAATTTTTCTTGTCTACCAGGGGCCTTCCTTGTTCTCCTTTAAATCTTTCTTTAAAACCTTCATCTTCCAGTGGAGGAATTACTTTCATCTTTCATTAATAATCTCTTCAACATTTCTTGTCTTCTCTGCCCTGTTCCTTTCAGATTTATAGCCTAGTCTTGCAAACGTTTACACAGAAGTAACTGTTCAGTTAAATTGAGAACATTCAGGTAGAAGCTTGGAGGATGGGATCATTTGTTTGGAAGCTTTTTGAAATGGGAATATTTCTCACTCTGTAAAACACGGTGTTCATTTATGGTTTTATGTACATTTTTATAATAAACATTTGTAGCCTCCGAGGAGCAGTGGAACGTATGTGCAGATAACTTCTGCTTTATATTCCCTAATTCAAGGTGTGGAATATATTCTCACAGAGTTTGAAAGGCAGTGAGCAAACTTACTGTTGACAGTATGACTTTATACCCTGAATAATATAAGAACCATGAAAGAGGACAAGTACAAGCTGTGCCTTTTATTTTAAAGATCTTCATTGTTTAGTGTTTCAGTATCGATTTGTGTTTCAGGAATCCCAAACATCTGGACTGCCTGAGTACATAAAGATTGTAGAAGTTGGGCCAAGGGATGGATTACAAAATGAAAAGGTAATTTTTCTCTTTTAGTGTGTGTGTGTTTTGACATGGATATCAGTGTCATTTTCATTGTGTAAAATACATACATCCTGCTAATCACCATTTCTTCCATTTTGTACAGTAAGTATATTTGCATATATTAATAACTGTCTTGCATGTTAGAATAAGATATTATTACTGTTTAGCCAGATGTAAATCATATTACGTCTTGCTAAACTTGGTTAACTAGGCTTTCTGTTACTCAGCCACCATTTTTTCTCTGGAATTAGTTTTGTCAACTAATTGCATTATGTCATGACATAATTAGTAAGCACCACAAAATACTAGCTAGCTATTTTTTTAATATGTGTTTGTGCTACATATGCTACTGTAATAGGAATAGTACAATAGATTTTGTCGTATTTCCTGGTGAAATAACATAGAAAGGAAACAAAATCGCTCTTTTAATATTATTTGCCTGAAGGGGGATTGGGAAGCATGGAAGAAGATGGAAAGAGACTGTATAAAATACAGTACATGTGTCAAAACAATCATCCCTTTCTGCAAACGGGAGGTTAAGCTTATACATGTTGATACTGATATTAAAGGTGTTAGTAGAGTAAATGGTATTAACAGAATAGGAGAATTACTCTGCCTCAGCCTTGGAGCTTTTTTTTATCCCATTTTTCTGTGGGTGGACTCTTCTGTATTATTTTCCTTCATCACTTATTTTCTAGGCTGATCTTTGGTTACTAACAATTAGGACAGATCTATAAACAGTTACATGGAAGTGTTTCTTTATTCTTTTGTAGTGGGCAAAGAAATGGAGTAGGATCTTGTATACTTCCTAGTGCTTTTCCTGTATTGTAGCTTCCTACTCTCATTAAACAGTATAGTCATGGTATAATGTACCAGTGTAATTCATGATTTTAAAATACATGTATTGATTATGTACGAAAGACTTATGAAAGTTTCTTACTGCATGAAATACTTTACTATAGCATGTCTCCATGTTCACAGGTGATAGTCCCAACTGATATCAAAATTGAGTTAATCAACCGGCTTTCCAAAACAGGCCTTTCTGCAATAGAAGTGACAAGTTTCGTTTCATCCAAATGGGTGCCTCAGGTATGTAAAATCATCACCATTTCTACTTTCAATTTACATGTAATTCCATGCAGTGAACGCTTCCAGTAGTATTGTCTGTATAAATAAAGAAGACAATGGAACAGGAGTAAATTATCATCATTATTATTTTTTTTTTTTTTTGTAAAATCAGATGCTGTAGTCAGGTGCTGTTTACACAATTTTCAAGTTTTGTGGTTTGATTTAGGTCCACTGAACTTGGGCTAATTATTAAAAGTAGTCCAAATGCACATGCATACTATATATGCTAGGACTATACATACCTTTATCTGTCTGCCCCACTAATTGTATTCCAATGAAAAACATCAATCTGGAAGAATTTTTATTATATTTACCTGTGTCCATTGAAGGGCTTGTTGGAACACAAAGGTTTGTAACTTCTAATTATAAGGTGCTCTGCCAGCTAATGTTATCCATAGCCATGAGTTGCTTGCCTTGGAGGGGGGGTTACCTATGGTGAGTGCAGACATAGTCGGTGTCAACAATTGAAGAAAATGACTGGAGCACTGCAGTGGATGACTACGTACTCTTCAGAAGGAGTAGGCTAGGAAGGAGAGGTGGTGGGGTAGCCCTGTATGTTAGGGAGTGTTTGGATTGTCTTGAGATTGATAATGGTCATGACAGGGTTGAATGTTTTTTTAGAGGAGGTTGTAGTGAGGTGGGCATTGGTCTTTTCTCCCAAGCAACAAGCAATAGGACAGGAGGGAATGGCCTTAAGTAGTGCCAGAGGAGGTTTAGTCTGGATAATGGGAAAAATTTATTCACTGGAAAGGTTGTGAAACACTGGAACCAGATTGCCCAGGGAAGCAGTTGAGTCACCATCCCTGGAGGTATTTAAAAGATGTGTAGTTGTGGTGCTTGGTGACATGGTTTAGTGGTAGACTTGGCAGTCTACCACTGTTAATGACTGGACTTGATGATCTTGGAGGTATTTTGCAACCCAGGTAGGTGATTCTGTGATAACATGGCTACTCATGGTCTTGGCTGCTCTGAGTGAAAAGGCAGTGTAGGCCATGTCAAGACTTCTTAACAGAGCTGTTCTTGGGAGCCTCTGCAAAGCCTTATTCCAGCTTTTTCTTGCTTCTAGCTTTGTTCTCCTGCCTTTCTGCTTTCTTTCCAAATCTGAAATATTAGACATTGTCATCACCCTCCAAACGTAAAAAAAAAATTCAGGTGATTTCCAATTTCTTCCATGCAGCACTAGGGCAGGAACTTGTGTGTGTTGTGTGCAAGGAACAGCAATAAGTGAGGAATGGGAGAACTGAGTTACAGGATGCTGAGTGGGGATAAAAGGTGTGGGGACAATGGATTGACACCATGAGTAAAGACCAACTGGGTTATAGGATTCTGAGCTACTTTAAAGTGAGTTGCTTCATCATTTATGTAGTGATAAAGAGTTGAGAACATGAAGTCAATTTACAGAGTGACAAATTCAAGTATCCATATGAAGAGCAGTGCAGCTGATCTCTGGGGAACATTCATGGCAGAGAGGACTTCTTGTGGAAGCAACTCCAATTCAGAGATGTAGAATCAAGTGAAGAAAATCCAGGTACCCAGAACTTGTACAAATGGAGGAAACTTCTCAGAAATGCTCCCTAGCACCAAACCAAGGCAGCAGACTCCACTGAGTCTGAAACTAAAATCCCACTGTATGCACACGAACAGTTGAGTATTTGTATGTTTAGTAAGGACTGTACAAGTTATTTACAAAGTAAAACTTGAAAGTAATTAATATGAGAAAATATTTTTTTAACAACAATTTTGTTTGCACATCTTCTGTCAAAATGTATAAAAACTTTTGTCCAGTTTAAGCTGAGAATGCATCCTGGAACTGAGCTGTGTTCCAGGCTTTCCTCTGGGAAAAACATGGTATGATCATACTTTTTCTTATCATGAGCGAGCACAGTGAACTGGCTGTACAGCACATACTGATTAATTTTAATGTTCCTAGGATCACTAGAGAAGGGCCCAAAGGAAGGATAATAGGAAAGAGAGAGAGAACACTGACAAAGCAGGATTTCTTTGATGACAACATAGGAACAATATGCATTCAGACTGTGTTGATTAAAAGTGTATATGCTAGGTTTTTGCAAGTGTCGTCAAGCTTTGGTGGTAACAGTATGGGCCATTAAGAATACCAAATTTAGAACAAGTTTGTCAGTTTTAGGAAAAATGATCAATCCCTTCTTATCTTAAATTAATGTCTGAATATTTTATTTTAATGGCTTTATTTGTGTTTATTTATTTTAATTTAAAAGATAAGATTGTGTTGCTCTGATATGAAGTGCAGTCCTGTCTTTGTCTTTTCTTTGCTCCTTTCTTTTTTATTTTCATAGGTCATGGGAATAGAACTCATGGTTATGTTTAGATCACTCATTCACTTATTTCTTTTTTTAGTATTTTAAAGCTCTTTTATGGTTTCCCATCCACTGTTTTTTTTGGCAGTGATTTTATTGCTGAAAAAAGCTAAAAGAAAAAGTTCCACAGTAGCAAGGTGCCATATAAAACAGGATCCCACACCTATAACCCAAATGGCCAAAAATTATAAATAACTATGATTAGAAAGCTTATTTTTAAAGAAATTTGGAAAAGAAATATTTTATTACAATTTAAAATCTTCTAACATGCAATATATGTTAAAATGGGATTTTACCTACAGGAAAAATATTAATGGGACAAATGTAGTACATAAAATATTATTTGGACCTGGCAGCTTTATACTGTTTGAAACTGTGTCATTTTGGATTTCTGGTATATTTTAAGTCAGGCTATAATTTTAAAGTATGGAATTAGTTCCAAGATTTGCTATTTAATTAATCATTTATTTTTAAACATTCTCCCTTGCCCTGAGAAATTTTATTAAATTAAGGAATGAAAGATTGTCCTTAAACCAATAAGGCAGTATAGAATGTCTTTTGTGAGTTTATCAGATATGTTAGGAGATCACACTGGTTTAATTTACATTAGAAGCAATTACTAAAAGTTGCATTATACCATCACTTGATTCCTAATAGAAAATAAGTTGTACCTGGCTATAAGACACATTTTGTATCATGTATTCCCTTCTTTATAGATGTGTGGTGGGCTTGCATACAAGGGACATGCACACATTTTTCTGACATTTTTAATTCATCCATATTCATAAGAGAAAAGCAATGACATGAAGATTCTAGGTTGATGGTAGTACTGGCTATATATATATAATTTGATATAATATCAAATATTATAATTTGATGCAATGTGCTTAGAACTGTCATACTGCATCAATATCTTATGCATTCCAAATTACAAGTTACTAAACCTTTGTAGTTCATCTATTTTTTCATACAGTATTCCTAAACTGACTTTTCATGAGTGTGAAAAGAATAAGAAATCCAATTCAATATCAGAATAAGTATTATTTGCTTGGAAGATTTGCATATATGAGTGCTGATTTAAACAGTATTTAAAACACACTATTGAGATTATTTTTTTAAAACTCAAAATCTGTAAGACATGAAATACAAAGGATATGTGTTATTTTATCTTCATTGTTTTTGCAGACAACATTAAAAATAAGCTTGCTTTTCTTCCACTTATTTCAAGAAATAAATTGTCTAAATAATCTACAGTTTATTACATGAATAAATCATTGATTCATCTTCCTGATTACTACAGGGAACTACATTTAATCTTGAGTGAGAAAAGCTTCAGTATATCTTACAAAGGTAGAGTTTCTCTTGTGAGGGGAGGCTAAGGAAAACAAATGCTTCAATAAAGTATTGTTCTTTGACCTTTCTGCAATAAACAGTATGTTCTTCTGTTAAATGAAAATCCTAAGTATATTAAATGTTGCGCTATGTAGAGTTCCGTATTTTGCTTTATTGTTTTATGAATAGACTTATGATTAGTCTTTCAAATATGCTGGTTACAGTGTTGCATAGGTTCAATCACAAGTAAGATTGTGAAGTCGCATTAGTAAGAGTTCTGAGAATTCAGTATGTGGACAGTTCTAAAATTTAGTTATTTTGTTAGTTCCACCTGTGGAATCCATTAAGGTAGTTTTAAAGTTACAATAACAATTGATGATTAATATGATAAAAAAGTTTTTCAGCATATGATGCAATTTATGTTGTTATGGATACACACAAAAAGAACGTTTTGATAATTTTAGCTCCAATTCTGTATTCATGTAGAATTTGAATGCTTGCAGCTCAAGTATTCAAAAGTTAAGAAATGCAAGAAAGGGCAAGTGTACAACCTCAATTTAATCCCTTTCCTGTTATCCTTTCTGTATGAACTGTATACAATCTAGACAATAATCTAGACAATAGCACGGTCTAAGTGATTTTTTGCTTAGATACATAAAATCAAAAAATAATTGACAATCAATACCATTATTATATATATTTTGTTATGTTTTAGATGGCAGATCATAACGAAGTAATGAGAGGCATCGAGCGACATCCTGGAGTCCGATATCCTGTTCTCACACCTAACCTTCAAGGTTTTCATAATGCTGTAAGTGCATTTGTAAAAGATATCCACAATTACCTCCTTCCTGTTTCTTGTTTTCCTTCACTTCCAGCTCAGTACCATAAACTAGCTATTTATCGTGTACCCTATCCTGTTAGAGCTAAACTATGCTTTTTTTTTTCCTCTTTTTCTTTTGATGAAAAACTCTGCATCTTCATCGTGAAAAATGAATGAATTAACAGAGTGATGTTAAGTTCTATATATTCAAGCTTTAATGAAAGTATCATTCAATCAGTCTTCACAAATTCCTATAAATGATGATTGCATGTAAAGAGAAGGAGAATTCCTTTTACTTCTTTGACTTGTTGGCCCTGGAAAAGGTTCTGAAGAGTGTTTTCTTATTGGAAAGTAGTGAGTGAATTAAATGAAAATGGTTTATAGGAATGTATTAGATTTCTTAAATTTCGCATTTCATTTCAGTAGGGTTCAAAATTATTGATTGTTTCAGTTCATACTAGACAATATTAAGAATGATAGGACTTGAAGTGTTTGGAGCATTTCAGTCTTCAAAAACCAGTAATTTTTTTCTGTGTTTTCTGAAATTGTTTTTAGGCTTCTGTGCCTTGCCTTGATATAGGACAAGCCGTATTTGAAAGAGATATTGCTTGATGGACATTTGTATATAGTCTGTCCTTCAGGTTCTATACTGCACATGCAATCTCTGTTAAAACAGTATCCTGTACATAGGCGAGTCAACCATTGGTAGTCAGATTTATAGTGCCACAACTGTGTCTGCAGTGGTAGCTTGTATGAATTAAATTATATCTCTATGTACTCTATTTAGAGATATAGTGAAGAGAAAACAATAAATAAATAGTTGCAGGTGATTCCTGAGTTCTTTCTTGCAGCTATGTTATTTTTTCCCTCTATTTGAAAGCATTTTTGTTCCTGTAACAGTTGCTGAAGATTCGAAGTTATCCCTCAGGAGCAGAAGGTAAAGGGAAAAAAGTGAGAAAAAATGAGCCAGAAAAAATGATTTTTAAAAACTATTTTATTTTATTTATTTTATTTTATTTTATTATAGAAAAACAGTAACTGGAAAGTGAGAATTAATTAGCTATTCTCCTAAGTTTAAATGTTTTCTCCAATCACTTGACTTTCATCATTCTGATTTACCTCATGTTATTTGATTTACTGAGGTACTGAGTACAAGCTCAGGCTAAGTGCCCCTTCAGTGAAGCAAAAACATTGACAAGTTCTCTAGGCTGGTATGTGCTTAGAGACTTTTTCTCAGCAGACTCCAGATATACATTCTACGTACTGTCCCTATCAACTATGACACTAAGACCAGTGGAGCTCTGGATCCTACAGTTGACTGTATCAAAGAAATTCCTTTTGGTTACTGTTGCTGGTGTAGGAACAAGCAGGGTACAGAGTCCTAAGTGTGAGAATGACTTCCTAGCGTTCACTAGAAACAGGATTTTTTAGAGGATGGATATTTCAGGGATGTTATTTGATCTTTTCTTTTTGTGAAAAATGAAATGTAAGTATCAATCATTGTTATTTGTGGAGTATATTCACATAATTTCCTGCATTTTAATACCTACGTTTATCACTTCAGAAATGTGTGTGTATCCAATTGATAAGAAGGAAATTTGCCACAGCATAATGAACTCAAAGTTTAATTCAATTGGTTTGTATGCAGTAGATTAAAAATAATGTAATTAAACTATTATTTGAGATATAGATTAGATTTATAATGTCTTTAAAGTCGTATACAGAATTAAACAATCTAAACTTCTAATACAGTGTTATGCTTCTATTTTGTTGAAATGTATTTTGCAGATTGCAGCAGGAGCTACAGAAGTCTCAGTATTTGGTGCAGCATCTGAATCTTTTAGCAAAATGAATATTAATTGTTCTATTGAAGAAAGCATAGAAAAATTTGAAGAAGTTGTTAAATCAGCAAGGAATATGAACATTCCAGTGCGTGGGTAAATATAAAGATTCTTAAGTAATACAGAGATATTGGAGTCACTGTTAAAGGGATTATTTTTGTACCAGTAGAAAAGGATACTACCAAATTTTTACATCTTAATTTAATAAAATAACAGTTTTTATTGTGAAAACACTTAAAAAAAATACATATATTTATTAATTTTGTTCTATATATTGTAAATACTAATGACAACTAGTTTTTCTGGAAATTGAAAAAAATAACAACTGTATCTACATATCCATTTACTCTGCAAATTTTTATATTATCATAGGTGACAGAATAAAATTTGTTTTGTGTTGCTGAGATCTTATAACATCCTGAACCTTAAAAAGTATCCTGCATACAGAATAATAGTATTGATAATGTATCACTTAATACACTGTAGGATCAAGGTATAAAAATGATGGAACAAATTTTTTCCTAAAGAAAAAAAAATCATGATGGTTATCCTGAAATCTCCAGGAACTGAAGTGTATGGAGTATCTAGTGCATGCAGCTCTGAAATTGCCAGTATTTATCTTTATCTTGAGTATTTTATTTTAAAGTTGAAATACTCCTGAGTGTTACTGGCCCTTGGACAGTCTTTTTCATTTGCTTTTTCTGTTGTATTATGCAGAGCTTCATATCTAAGATTATTGGTGAACATCCTTGTGAATACAATAACGTTCATATAGTTTCAAGATGAAACTCCTCAGTGAGGTCCATTGAGAATTATTAGTCATACAAGCTACATACAAACTCAATCTAAGGAAGTAACTGGAGCTGAAAAGTGATAGAGGTAGATACCTTACAGGCTTAGTGCTTGGAAACCTGTCGGGAATTAGTACTGAGATTTGTCTTTGCTTCAGAAATAGTGAAGAGGTAATGCTACTGCTCTCTTCTTGCACAATACTGTGTTAGTTTGAGTATTTGCCTTGAGAAGGGCAGACCTGACTTCTAGTTCTACCTCAGCCTCAGAGGATCAGAGAATAACAGAATGGATGAGGTTGAAAGGGACCTTCGGAGGTCATCCTGTCCAACCCAAGGATTTTAACACACATCCATCCAACAAAGGGTTTTGACACACAGCTTGTAAGTGTTCAATCTTTTTTGCCTAGCCTGGTTATGTATTTCAGGTGGACAATCACTTAGAGGTAATATCTTTCAGTGTATTAAGAAACATGAATTTGTACCAGTTTAAATACTCTATCTAGCTACTAATCTCTCAAGTAGAGTCAGATTTTGCCTTCCTGAGCAACATATCTTATAAGAAGTCTGTTGTCTAACAGATCTCTACACCTATTTGCTGTGTTTTTCTGAAAGTAAACTCTGAGCTGAGAATATAACTAGCAACTGAAGTTCTCCAGGAGGATTAAGATCAGGGATTAATCAGACAGAACTGTAGGTCCCAGATAGGTGTAGAAAAAAGGACACAGTCAAATCAGAAAAGGCAGCATTTGTATAGCAACAAACCTTTAGCACTGGTGAACATTTGTTCACAAAATTTCTGTTTTCCAGTTTCTTCAGATGTCTAAGCATGTCAAGTAGTATTTTCTTTCATGTTCCTGTATTTCACTACCAAACTCAAAACAAATGGCACAACAGAGCCAGCCAACTATCAAGGGAATCCTCAAAACTTGTGCATTGTATGTGTTTTTGGATAGCTATGGGTGTCAATAAATGGACTTTGCAATTGGTCCAGGAGATGTAAACTACAGCTGATGAAGAAACTCCCTGTGGTGGACTCTAAGTTGATGTTGAAGCTTAAAATGGTAACTAATCTTCTCTGCACTAGTTTGCACATGCTTAAGAAAGTGGAACCCCGCTGCTTCTTTTCCACAAATGTGTGTCTAAGGCATTTGTATTATGCCAGCAGAAGCTATTCTGGCTCTGATACACTGACACGTGATGGAAATGGCTGTTCCCACAGTGGGATTCTACAACATTCCCATACATTTGTTGTTAACTACCTGATCAATCATATGTGGTCACACAGCAGAAAAGATTGAGAAAGCACCATGTTGGGATGACACTTAGAAAGAGCATGAACTAAGAGGCAGAAAATGAGAGAAGCGGAATAGAATAAGACAATAATAATATTAAAATAATTAAGAATAAAAAGAAAGAAAACAAGCTTAGAAGATACAGTGAAAGGGATATCAATAAGCATGTAAGAAAGCAAACAGTGAAGAGCAGCAATCCAGAGATGAAAAAAAAAATAAATAACCCAGAGAAAATATAATCAGATTATATTTTAGAAGTGCTTACTTTGTGCATCCAGTGCAAAGATCTGTAATTTCACTTCAGTGTGCAAACCTAAGCAAACTTCACATGGCATATGCAGGACAGTTTCATTGAGTCTGTCATGCCAGGTGCAACATGTTACACAACGCTTCAGCAGTGGACTGCTAAATATCAGATATGCTATAAAGAGAACAAAGTTGAAGCTGTGAATGAAAGCTGTGATGTAAGTCCATTCCAGCTATAGCTATCTTCCTCAGCCTTACAAGTCTAAGAAGAGTGAATCATTGAGAAGCAGGAGGCCACTGACAGAATGATTGCCTTTGTAGAACTGTAACTGAGTAAAGAATCCAATTAGAAGGGATAAGTACATTGAAGTGTGTTTATATTACAGCTATCTTCAGCACAGAATATTAGCTTGGGAACTAATTTTTCTAGTGAAAATTAGAGATTGAGACATTGAGATATAAGATATTATACTAAAGTTATATTTCAACAAATCAATAATTTTAGAAGACTGACTAGTATTTGTCCAAGGGGATCTAACTTAATTCAATAGTGAAGTTGCTAATCTGCTAGAACTCTGACAAGAATCTAAATTGCAGAAAATGGAGCTTTATTTCGTAGCCAGAAAACCTGAAGTAATAATTCAAAGTATCTAAAGCATCATCTCAATATTGTTTTCAGTATATGAAAATATTCAATAGAAAGTTTTAAACATGCTAAGTTAGAAAATAAATCAGAACCAGTTAATACAATTCATTTGGATTTTCAGTGCACATTTAAAAAATTCCTTCCAGGAAGATTTCAAAGAGGCAAAGTAGTAATTAATGAGAAATTAAATGTTGTTAGGGATCAGAGTCCAAACAAAGAATGTTTTTGAGAGAATAGTTATCAGCTACTGTGATACACTGAGTCTCGTAGCTGCACATTCATACTCATTTAGACACACTCCTCGTGAGTTACAGAAATCTCTAGGAAGCACTGAGACTGAATGATTGCTTAGAAATAAAAAGGATTGATTAGTGTCCATCTACCTCAGTATTTTCTGTTAAGCTTCAATATCCTGTCTTTTGTAGACTAGAATTCTGAAAACCAGAAAAAAAGATCAGGCGCATGAACATGCAGAGTACAGGACTCTAATGGCAGATCTCTTTAACAAAGTTCTAGAAGGTGAACTTGAAATGTCTAATTAGTTAAAAAATAAAGAAATATCCATACAGAGGAAGCATCAGTTCTGAATGCCAAATCCAGGAAGTAAATAAGTCTGTTTACAGTATTTCAGCTACTTATGATAGGACGATTATGGAAGCAGCCCATCAATTCCAGCTCAGTTCTGGAAGTCTTGTGCTAATACTCAACAAAAGCCTGCACTGAATTCCTTACGACTTGAGTGGAGGTGCTTCATTAGTTTGCAAATACTGAAGTACATTTAGAAGACTTGTGGAGTTTTACATTGCATTTAATTATATAAAACAGAGGGCTTCTCCTTCTTAATGAAAAGTGTGGAGAAGATAATCAGGAAGGGGAACTTAAAAACAAACAAACAAACAAATAGCTCCAGTAGTAATATTCAGTGCAATCAAAGTGACTTTTTCCTGGAGATAAAACAATGAAAAAAGAGTTAGCTATTGAAGCCTGTGATTTACCATCTTGATTTACGATCCCATATAGCTGCTACTACAAATATTACTTTTAGTGACAGATGAAGTAAATGGCATTTTCCGTGAAACTTTTTTAGCAAGATTCTCTGAATGGTGAGACGATTAGGACTTTGTAGCAAGTTGTTCTTTACGCAGTTATGCCCAGATCTGTATTGTAAGTGTCACAAGTCAAGCAGGGGCAGAAACTGAGTTTCAGTATTTGAAATTTGGGAGTTTACGTTAAATGATGTCAAACCTAGCATTTTAGAAACTAGAGGATGGAATATTACTTAATTTATCAGCCAATATTCAGTATTTAGAACTGGTACTCATTATTTCACTGATTGTTTCTTAATTTCAAGGAGAAGATTAATTTCAGGTTTTATTTTGTTGAGTGGCATTTATTAATAATTATTACATATTGATTACAGCTATTGTTGTAACACGAGGCAAAGCTGAGCATGACAATATGACAAGTCTGAGATTGTTGTCCTAAATTTGTTTTTAGTTACCAGAGAGAAATAGGCAGCCTTCAGACTATAATTTATCATGTGTGCTTTCTTAAGTACCTGCCTTAGGATAAGATGGATCACTCTCTGGATGATCCTTTTGGCTGCAAAGGAGCTTGGGTCCTATCCTATGTTAGTCACACTATAGATTGGCCTGTCTAAGGCATGGGCTGTAGGTGATTATCTTTGATATCAAAAGTTAGAGCAGCTAAACCCCATTCTACCTGTGCATATTCTAAGGATTAGAATCTTGTAATTTATGTAAATTGCAATGGATACAATTAATGTATTAATAGGCTTTATGGTGCAAGGTAGCACGAAATGAAGCTGTGGAGTATTAGGGCAAATATTTGCACTTTGTGCACTGAGAATTATTGTTATTTATTTATTTTTTCAATCACTCTTTTAGAGAATAGCTGCTTATAAAGAACCGTGGCCAAACTCTGCAGCCTTTACTCAAGCAAGCTCCCAGGGCTACACATTTTGGCTTCTAATGTAAATTTTGTAGGCTAAATATTTTGCTTGAATTACTTAGGTAATAAAAATATTAATATGCATAAATTGTATTTATATTAATTTCAATACAGAGACTGTTTCCTTTCTAAAGCACTATTGTTTTTTAAAGTGTTATTTATTTGCAGGAAATGGATAATTTAGTGCCTTGCCCTAACACCTTATTTGAGCAGTTCAAAAATACATCCAAAAATAATTTTAAGGGGTTCAAATTTTATTTCCTATTTTTACTGGCATTTTAGAATTTATGTAGTGAGTGTAAATCATTGGCAATCCTTGAATCTTATGAAAAATGCACTCAAACAGTTGAAACTAAACTTTAAGCTTTTGCATGTCTTACTGTTGCTACAGCTGCACTAACATTGACTCGATCATCATCCAGAAAATTTATGTTGTCAGCTGTCACATTTAAAATCTGTAGCACAGCACACAGTTTTCTAAATGTTTACTAAATTAGTTCAAATGTTTATGAAGAATTGAAATCTTGCATATGGTCTTAGAAGTTAGACTATTTATTAGCATCATAAAGAGGTTTTAATTTTTATTTTTTTTGTACGTGCATAAAAACTTTACAATAACATCTGGGACACATTCTGTGAAGACACTGCCAAATCAGTGTTATAAACTGTGGTCAGCTAATGACTACTATGCATATTTTGCATGTGACATGGCACAAAATACTGCTGGTTTTAGGATTGCATCTTTTAATACATAATTCAGGTACTGTTAAAAGTACCACATCTTTTTCAGTGATTAAAAATTGATTTTTTACCAATCCAGGATTGGTAAAAAAATGTGGCAAATGATAGTTGCAAGTAATCACTTGGATTGTGTTTTACCATAGATGCAATTTTAATGTAAATATATATGTGGAGAAGTGAAGTTAAATCTGGTTAAAAGAGATTCTTCAAAGTTAATGCATTCCAAAATTTAAAAAGACATGGAAATAAATCACAGTTGCTACAACAGAAGTGCAATAAGGAAATAGGGATTTTCCTGTCCCTGTTTTCCAGAAATGGCACTTCAGTACCTACTGTATATCCCGTGACAGTGAAATAATCTATCTCCCTCTGAAACATTCAGTTCTGTATATGACTGTCTGAATCCTAATAAAATTAACAGGGAATATGAAGCTGAAAGGTAGTAATATTTTATACATATCAAAAAAGCACCTCTCCAGCAATTAAAAACTGTATTTACGTCCCAGTCCTGAAAAAAATTCATGTGAAGAGCCCTTTTGAGGCCATTTGGGCTATTTGCATGTGCAAATGTGAATGTGTATGCAAGTGTTTAGAGGTTCAGTGTTAGAAAAACAGATGGAAATGTTTGCTGTAAAATAACTTTTAACTCTAGAAGCATTTCCTTACAAAGCTGCTGCTTCATAAATTAAAACACATGTAATCACACATTAATTCTAAACTGGTGTATATAATTCCTTAGTTTATAGTCTTGTAACTTTTAAGAATGAGCAGTATGCTAAGTTCACAATACGTAAAAGAATATTGGAATATATTGATATGTGTCTATAGAATTCAATACCAGCTGAAATACAGCGATATTTTTTGCTATGACAGATAGATACCATACAAACAATTATATTGCAATATTATCAAAATAGTACAACTGATACCTTTTATGTTACAGTATAATAAAGGTTACAGGTTAAAAGTACTATAATTGTTGATTATAGGAAATAACTATTGTTTTACATCTATGCTAATACACAAGGTAAGACAAAATCGTAGAAGTTATAGAATAAAGATTCAATTTTACTTATCTTCATTCTGCTTTTTATATTTGCATTTATTTTGAAAAAAAATACATGTGAAAGAATGTATCAGTTTTCTTTTAATATACTTTATATCAAGTAATTTTGGAAATAACAAAGTTTATTTTGTTAATAAAGAAACATTCTAATTATCCGAAACTTCTGATTATCAAGACAGTTTGATCTTAATTCAGTTCAATAATGCCATTTTTCCTTTCTTTACAGTTCATCTTAGATACCTTAATTCAGGTCATTTGGCTGGATACTCGGAAGTACCATGAGATAAACTCTTAACAATGCAGTTTTGCACAAATCAATGCAGTTTAAAGCTGTGTATATTTTACAAATACAGGCAGAAACTCCAACCTCATGCTTTCTGACATTCTAGAATATGTAGGGCTGGACTACACGTTTTTTTTTTATTTTTTGCAGTGCTTTAAACCACCGTTGTTAGACTACATTATGTTCTGTAGCATAGTTACAATTATATAAGTAACAGGGTGATTTGTATCATTATTGCTGCTTTAGAAAGTTAGTAAAACCAGCTTAACACCTTCATGTCACTATAAGTGAGCCTATACTTGAGACTATGGGAACAACAAAATGTAGACGAACATTTAATAGACTTCCTTGGAAGCAGAACATTTTAATGTGTGAATGGTAAACAAGTACACGGTTGCACGGTATTAAGCCAGCTGGTCACAGTCCCCGAGAGAAGTTTGAGAATTCAGAGATTGCTAGCATGGTGGGATTTTGGGCATTTGCTGTACTGGGTACAGGTTAAGAAAATGATGTAGGAGCCATTATAATAATTCTATCATACTGGATGACTGCACTATATAAAAGGAGAGATTTTTCTTAGGAACAGCTTTTTACCAATTTTTACTCAATTTTTCTGTGCCTGTAAAAAAAAATACTACTGTTGGACCAGAATAGCTTTTTCTTTAATATATATTTATTTTTTAAAAAAGGATACCTGCGGTAATTAAAAATTGTCCCTCTTTCTTGAAAGTATTAGTGGAAATTCAAACATGAAATGTTAATATGAAATTATGAGGTAACAATACACTGTGTTTGCTAGTATGTAACTAATTGCCACATGGATATAGGTATTAAACCTGAAGTGGTTAAGTGACCCCTTCATTATAGTAACTGTTTTGTTCTGTTTTTAGAGAAATCACTTTTGGAATTTGGTGGTGTTTTCTAGGCATCTTAAAATTACTAATGAATACTATAGGCTTTCACTTTGAATAGCAGATAAAGTGAGAGCTATTTTTTGATATTTTTATTTTTTAAATCAAGTGCAGAAAGAAATCCTGGACTTATTTACACATTTTGGGCTTGGCTTGGAGATTGTGTTTCTGGAAGAATCAATCTCCTTTACCTCCTCTCTTCTTTGTATTTCCCTCTCCTTGCAGTAAAGGTTGCCTGTTTCTAACAAATGTCTTCCTTTGTAAAGAGACAGATCAACCTTCGTATTATGAATTCACCAAATGATAGGCATATACATTTTAGCACGAACATCCAATAAAAATAAATACATCTGCAGTGAACATGGTAAATTATATGCGAACTTACACTATAATAATAAACAGGAAACAGCAGCATCTGAGTCTGCAACTGGCTTCTCAGGAGGCTCCGTGCTTCCAGCTGTGGTAGCAGCTGTGGATCTGGCTCTGGAACTCTTGCTGAAACAAGCTGACAAAGGGCTGATTACAACATGGAGTTCAGTTTCTGCTTGGATTCATTTTCCTTTTAACACTTTGGTTATGAAACGTTTGCTCATTTACCCTGTTTGTGGTTTCATATCCTGCACTTCACAGTCATTGGGCTGGTGTGGTGATTATCACCATTCCTAGTGACCTTGATCTTGGGGACCTGATATTGTCTTACGTTCCATTTGTGGAGCTCTGCAATTTGGTTTTGGCTTATTGGAAGAAATTGAAAACTCTCTTCCTCTTCCTTATCCCTCCCCATCCCCAGAGGCTGTTCAGCATTTTTATCCAGAATATTACACACTAAAGTTGTTGGGTTTTATTTCTTAATTGTTGTTATATTCGTAGAAAACAATTTAGGAGAAGATCTTTTGAGTCATAGAATCATTAATATCAAATGATACTCACCTGCAGAGAAATCTGGAAAACAGGCAAGAGACTAGGTAACCACCGCCAGGTGAAGGAAGCAGAGATCTTTTTAACACTTTTTTTTTTTTCTTTAAACTGAAGAGAGTAATTCTGATTTCACGCAACCTGAGTGAGAGAAACAGCATCAATCTATGTGTTCCTAAAGCAGTTTTATAGATACCTCCACATATTGCAAGCCCTTCTTTCTGCTCTGGTTGCTTGGGCTATTTCTTGACAACATGCTAAAGACATAGTTAAGCTACTAAAATGCCTGGCCTTGATTCAGCAAAGATTTAAGTGCATACTTAGAATTAAACACTTCCATTGCAAAGTCTGGTTTGTGAACTCCCAGATATTTGCTTCTGCTCTCATACTAAGGAGTGTCTCTGGTGAATATTCCGAGACCAAGACAGTCTTTTTCATTACAAATTCCTTTTTTCTTTCAGTCCTGCCATCTTTTTAGAAAACAGCTGTATTCTCCAGCTTAATTGGAGAATATTAAATCTCAAATTAAATCCCAGTTGCCTCTGTAACTCATTGCTCAAATTCTTCCTTCTTTTTCCCCTCTGCTTTTCTTCGCACAAGTTCTTGCTTTTTCTCCTAAGGAAAAATAGATACAGTATGCCCTTCTTTCTGTCACTATTCTTCCTCACCTCCCATTATGCTTTCTCCTTCTCCACTGTCAGAACAACAGGAGTTTCTTGTCTACTTCCCATCTGTACCCTTTCTACTTGCCCCAGTGACCCCATGTTCTGTTCTTCCTCTTATTTCTCCCCTCCCTTACTCTCTTTCTTAACCTCTTGCTGTCCTCTGGCTCTTTTCCATTGCAATAGAAGCAAGCATTTGCCTCTTAAAAATTGCACCTTTGACCCCACTTGGTTCTTCATATCATATCTCATCGCCTATCTCTGCTTCATTCCTAAGCTCATTGAAGGCGCTGTTTATAATTACCGTCTGGAGACCCTCTTCTGTGATTCCCTCCTATAACTCCTACACTTTGGCTTCTGTTCCTTGCTTGCAACTGCAACAGCTCTCACCAAACTCCCTGATGACAAGATCTCAGAAACAGTAGTCTATCCTCATTCTTCTTGACTTGTCAGTAGTGTTTGCTGCAGTTGACCAGGCTCTTCTTTAAACTTGTGTCCTTTGTTGCTTTCTATGGCTGTCTTGTTCATTTTCTTCTTTCCAAGTGGTTCTTCACCATGTTCTTCAAAGTCTCTAAAACCTATTTTGGAGGGGTGTGGGTGGAGGTCTTGGGGCTCTGCTTTATCTTGATTCTCTTTTATGCCTTATTGCTATTTTATGCCTTATGGTTATTTCATACACCACAAAGAAAATGTAGCTGCCAAATGTATCTGTAGATAGCAGATAACTTTCCATCAAAACCTCCTCTTACTTGAGCTTATTAATTTGGAACCACACAAATGCAATTACAAAGCATCCCACCCAGAGCTGCCTTAAGTCTGGATGTCTTGGCAAATGCTCAGAGCAGATAAATGATTATATTCCCTCTTTCACCTTGGCATGCATATTTTCTTTTTTCATATCATAGGTTCTCTGTACTGCTGCTAGCTGTACTGGCTCTTACTGGCATCTGTTCCAGCTTGTATTACTTTTTCTAGGAATGACTCAAATTGTATCTGCTATTTCCAATAAGAACATAACAAGAACTTGTCAAATGGAATTCATATTTTATGTTCTCTACTAAAAGTGCTTATCCTGTTATATTTGTGAAGTGCATTTCACAGTTTTACAGCCTCATCTTAGGCATTTCACTTCCTTTGACACTGCTATCGAGACCCATTTCTGTTGATCCTGTCTGTCCTTCAACAAATCCCAGTGCTTTTTTTTGTAATGACAGTATCAAAAAATTTACTGTTATCATCACACTTTTTATGACGGTTCATTAAATGAAAATATTAAACAAAATTCTGCCCAACTCATCCTTGGCAAGTTCTACTAAAAACAGTTCTTTCATTCTCTACAGGACTTTGTTCCCTCTGGTAGGAAGTCCTTTACCTGTCTAATTCTTTTAGTAATCCCTGTTTTCTCCAGTGTAGTATCAGATGCCCAGTTAGATTATATCTATCATATTTTCCTTGTTTAAAATGTCAGGCAAGGCACAATGGTAGAAGCATGCAGAGAGTTCATAATCTCAAACAGATTTGTATGTTGTAGAAGGCAGATTCCTACGGTCACCACATACTTTCATACCTCAGTAGGCGCAGCTGAATTATGTGAGCTCAGGCGAGTTTCTGCTAGCTGGTGTGAACTACGGGGAGTATATCCTTGCTCTATAGATACCTTTTGGCCTGTTTTTACTTCTGTTTGCCCTGCCCCATTCCAGATGTCACTCATGCCACATTATCATTACCAAATTCAGTTCTTCCTGATCTAATATATATAGCTGTTAGGAACATGTCAGATAAATGTAATTAAAGGGAACATGTGCATACATACTGTATGTTTTGCATTTACTTTGTATTTAGTACTGTTCTTGCTCACTTCATAATGAGTTCTGTGGCTGATGTTACAAAATGATTTCATTACAAGTCTGTGTTCACTAGCTCTAGGCACCATGGTATTATGTAAAAAACAATCCTTTGGCTCTAAATTTTTTCATGCTTGGTAGCATTTGAAAAACTCTGGGTATGCAAAAAAAATTAAGGAAATTATCTTGAATTGTTTCAGACTTGTGTCACTGAAAAGCAGGACTGTGCTTAGTTGTTAAAAGTAGCTACTCTTTTATGTAGATGAGAAAATTGAGAATTTTAAACTTTAAATGGTGACATGTAAATCAGAGGATATTTAATGAAGTGTATGGCCAAGTTTGAAAAACCTGGTTTTCATAATAACATACAGATAATTGAAATCATGCCTAGTAGGCATCTGGGCTAAAATTATGAGCAGGATGTAATGGACCCAACCACTTTTGTGGAAATAAAATTCATTTCCATTTTTTTGTCAGGGCTAATCAGGTTCCTGTTAGGTTCAGGGTCTGCTTCATTCTTACCGCTGGTTCCAGTGTGCCAACAGCATACCTTCGTATAAGGGATGGAGTATGTTCTATGCATTAAAATGCTGACATTTTTTCACAGTTTGTTTTTGCCTGTTACTCATCCTGATTTCACATTCTATCAATCAGTTTCTCCATCAGCTGCAAAGAAACAATACGTGCTTTACCCTGTGGACCTTGACTACATACAAACTGGCATCTGTTCAATCCAGTTTGCATTATACAGTGTATAATTTTACATTATATCCTTCAGTGCTGAGGGAAGAGGAATGACAAGGGATCGATGAAGGCTCTTGTTCTCCTATTAAGCAGTTGAGCAACCTCCCACTGGGAATGGGGCTCTGCCTGCCTTTGAAGCTGTTGTAAATCCCTCTACAGCCACACTTATTTTGATTTCAAATGGCTGTTTCTGGTTAGTTTAATCCTATTCCTAATCAATTTAAGATAAACAATTAGAAGCTTAATTGGAATTTCATGGCTTTTAATTGTCATTAAAAAAAAGGAAATTTAAACCAAATTTTACATTAACACAGCAGTAAGACTGAACAATGAAGGCTCAGTTGTGGCTCCCATTTTCTGTGCTTTGTGGAGTAGATAGCTGCTGAGAGACACAGGTTCTCACATTCTTCGTGTCCCAAGGCATACCTTGCAATGGAACTGTAATTCTCCTGAGGCACTGGCACACAAATGCCAGCAGAGATACAGAGGGCTAAAGCTACCCTGTTCACCACAGTTCTAGCTACTGATGAGATGACAAAGTGGTTGTAAGTTGCTTGTGTCCTTCTGCTGCTCTTTATGATCCAGGTAGCTGGCACAAGGAGGAAAATGATACCGTACTTCCTCTGAATTCCTTGTGTGGGCCAGGCAAGGCAAAACTTGAGCTGACTCTTGTAACTTAAAAGGAAATACTGAGAAAAATCAAAGTTTCCTGCAGCACAGTTAACTTGGCTGCATTGTCAGCCCTTTACAAATTGTGACATACATTGTGCATAAATAAAGCTATAAAACTTTGTTCTGTGATTTAAAAAGAATTTTGGGAAACCTGTTATTTTCATCTGATGTAATTTTAACTTTTCATTGGGATCTTTATTCTGCACTGACTGGCTTAACTATTCAAAATTATATTTAAACTTTTTTTTTTTTTTTTGGAATGTAACATGTATGGATATAGATATGTACATATAAAAGAGAAGTATCTTTGTGTGTTGTTCTTTTTGCTGTAGGTATGTGTCTTGTGCATTGGGATGCCCGTATGAAGGAAACATCATACCAGCTAAAGTGGCAGAAGTAAGAGTGAACTTCTGGCTTTTTTAATGAAATAAATATACATTTTAAAATGTCTATAAGTAATGTTATCTACTTAATCCTAAAATGTTCTTTAATGAATAACGTTTAAGGGAAGCAAACAAAACGCAGCTAATGCTAAGGCTGGGTGTACAGCATCACTGTTTTTCTCAACCATCTGCAGTCAAATCTAAGGAAAACAGTGTTTTTTGATTGTTATCAGTCATGAGAAAAATATTATGTGGTATTTCCTTCAACATGAATGCAAGAAAATACTTAAGGAAATAGATTCAAGCACATATGTCAGTGGACCACGTTGTATGAGATGATTTCCAACACAACAACATCTTGCAAAGGGAAACTGATATTAAATCTGCTCTACACTGGCATGAGCATACCGTGCCAGTAGAGCCACTGCTAAAACATTGTGCTTCTGGCATGTGACATACAAGTGTAATGTGACTAACACACGAACCAAAGCTCATCCCCAATGTGATTTCCTACAACTTGACTCATTATATTTCTGTGATAGAATAAGCTACACCTTCCCTCTGCACACCCTTTTTTCCATTTAGAATAAAGGAAATTGAAAAAGATATCTTAGTCTATTTTTTTTTCACAGCGGAGATGACAGATTAAAAAGACTGTAGAGTGAATCACCAGCGTTATATTTTCCAAGAAGACAAAGATTGCACTGAGGGTGTAATGGAGGTTAAAGATGAAAGTGGGGAGAGAATTCAAGCAGCACAAGGCAGAACACACCAACTTTACTCCTGGAGAAAGACTTGTCTTCTTTGTTACACTTAATCACCTATTTTTGGTGACCTAGCAGAATCTCCAATTGTTATTTTTATTTTTTTCTCCTGTAGCACTAGCAGCTCGTCAACATTTGCCTGATATATTGTGTTCTCTGTGTGTGGCTTTCAGGTTTTGTTCTTCTGCATCTTCTTTTAGCATACGTTCCAGATGGGACTTGTGATAATGCTTCTCCCACAGCGACCACATATACTTACACTCTTTGAAAAAATAGCTAAATTGGAAGGTACTCAGTATTTCTAAATTAATTGGTTTTAATATGAAGTGAAAGTTAGAAGTGACACAGCTTTAGTTAGAGCAGTGATGACAGATTCAGCTGTGCTGTTGGTAAATTGCTTACTGCAATATCATGTTCCCCAACAGGCTTCTTTCCATGTGTTGCTCGTTTTTTAAAAACTGACTACTCTTCTTGTGCAGGAAAAAGTTCCTTTTCAGTTTGACAGTGGGAGTGCTCTAATGTTCCGAACCTGCATACATTTACTCACGCAGCTATTTTTTTTTATGTCTTCATCCAACTGCATGTCTTTTACCTGTACACCATTGTGTATGTGTTTAAGAATGAAAGCTACCTCAGTAAATTATTCATTCAGGCACTGATTCAGCAAGCACTGATGTTTGTATAGAAGTATCTGATTAGCTGTTAATGGGTTTTACTTGAACATCTGCACTCATCCTCTGCTGAATCAGAATTATCAAATTTACTGGCCATGTTGCTCAACCCTTTCAGGGAGCTGCCTCTTGGGTCATCATCTTTCTTGGGACAAGAGCATGTGACTGTGCATAGTAATCAGCAGCTATGATTGAAAGGTTTACAGGTTTACTGTTTTTTCCACAGTCAATGACAGTGAACAGGTTTTTTGGTTTGTTTGTTTTAAAGCAAAAACTTTAACTGAAGCAAAAGCAGTTGGGAGAGATGGATCATTAACCTGTATGCATTTCGGGCTTACTAGGTACATAACTATTTTATACAGTTATCTTGTGAGTCCAGACTTCAGATGCCTTCTGACTTGTAGGATCCAATTGTAGGATACATCAGGTACATGCATATGGTTCTTTATTTAAAAAAAAACAAACACATTTATCATCAATTAAAATAAAACTGCATAACCCTTTTTATCACTTATCTTCATCTTGAAGTGGAGTTACTGTTTAACTGTTTATCCTCCTCTGATTTTTTATTTTCTACCTTAGGCAAATGAGGCTTAAAAGTTGTTGAAAGCAACGAGGATGTTGATAACATCCTCGAAGCCTGTTGTGTTGTCCATTATCTTTCAGGTGTATACTTGGTTTTATCTTTCTGCCTGCTTCTTTCTTTTCTTAGCATCCTTTTAACCTAGATCAGTGAGTTCATGTAAATATTAACGATAATTTCCCCTTGCTGATCAAGCTATAGAAAATGTACCCATTCTTGTTTCAATATTGTTATATTATTGCAAATTTTCTCTTAAATCACAAGGGCTGCAGCATGTTTTACGTTGTTGTTCACTTAAAACCGTCTGTAACTACATTATGACCTTTTGTATTTGATTTAAGAGGATAGTTTTAAATATGCTTTGCAGCAGTATGACTGTTCACATGCTTAAGGGGCTGCAATGTTGGGTGACCAGCTTGAAGCAGCAAAAAACTAATGCAAAGTAAAACTGCCCAATAATGCAGAACATGGACCTATTCAATTAACAATGCTGCAACCTCATAATCACATTTTGATTACGCTGACAAAACAGTGCGTTCTCTTCTCCCCCGCCCTACTCCCAAAAATCCACACTAAAAACTTATAAAACTATGACTAATGAGCTGCCTCCTACCATAGTAGGGTAGAAAATCCAGTATGAAAAACTCCCATTCAGTTTTTAAGCATGCACATTCTTCTTGAAATTAAATGTATATCTCTTTTTAAGGGTCAGTTTAAGGTTAGATCATGACAAGTCAGTGATGTTGCTCAGCTTGTTAGAAAAGTGTCCTGTAGTTCTTTCAGAGCTATATTTTCAGAAAGCTAGAAGACCAAAGAACACTGGAAATAAATGAATTCAGTATGATTTCTAGCAGTTTATGTATCCTCCTTGCCATCACTAAAATGCTCACCTATAAAAAGTTTCAATCAAGCATAGAAGAGAACATGAAAAAGAAAAAAAGAAGTCTACTTCTTTCACCCTGATCTTAAACAAAAACTAAAGTTTGGGTATTAAATAGAGGTAATCCACCTCTAACTGCAGATGATCTATTTTGTTTTACAACAGTAGTCCAGCTTAAACACCTGCCATGTGCTGATGATATAAAAATGTGCTGCAAGATGGAATCCCTTTCTGCAATCTGGTGAATGTCCCTTTCTTAAGTGTATATGGAATTTATGTTGATATGAACCAGGGGCTCTGACTGTAAAGCACAAGGAGTTTTACAACATTTGCAATAGTCATAGCACTTACAGGCTTTAAGCAGAACAATTCAGACCACTTGAAGCTCTTTTTCAGCTGTTCTTTGAATTAAGTGAACAGTGATATTAATCCAGTACTTCCGGGACTGCTAGTGCAGTACTTTGTCAGCTTCCTCAGACATATTCACAGCAATCCCACTGATGAAGCCTTGGAATTGATTTAACAGGAGAGTGCAGTGCAACTGAAGTCGTCTTGGAAAAGAGTTGTATTTTTTCATTTCTAAACAGTTGTTTCCAGACTGGGATTCCATTCCAATGGAATGGCCTGTTGGGATCATCGATGCACAGTGGGGAGTGCTAAAGGGGACAAACATACTCAGCAAGTGAAAATAAGTTGAAACCCTTTCCAAATAAATTTGACAAAGCTAAAATAGGAAGTTTTTACATTCAATTTCTAAAGCAATGTGTTCAGTGCAAACATAATTCTGTGCTGCCTAGTGTATGTCTCTCCATACAAACGTGATGGGGCCAGACCTCAAATCTCATATGCACACAAAGAACTTGCAGACACAATTCTTGAAGCATTTAAGGCTCTATTTCTGTAAGTAAGCATAAGGCTATGTTTGGTATTAAGAAAAAATTTAAGACTTAAAGACTAGAATGTTAATTGTGTTATAGTTTTGCTTTTTTTTTTTAGTATTTTAATGTTTGGCTTTGTGAAAAGCAAGCAAAATTAATATTAACTACAGCATGTTAAAACTTCAGTTTTCATTGATGTTTTCAGTGCCAAGACAAATCTAAATCAGGCTTCTTGTTAATTATTTATTGTCTTAGCTAAGCCATGTGCTTGGCTCTGTGTAATAAGCAAACAAAAGGGCAGGTCTTTACCCTGCACAGTTCGTAAGCTGAAAAGTACATGAAGAAAAACAAACAGCTGGGAAATCCCCAGAGACAGGAAAATGTTGGGAAAGGGCTTGACAGAAACTTAATTCATAGTGTAAAATCTTGCTTATTTGGATTCTGTGGGAGAGTCAAAAAGCAAGTTGATAGATTTGGCTTCATTGGCTATTTCATGTACAGAAGCAGACCTACAAAGTTAAAAAGAAGAGGATCTATGGGAAATTTTTCTTGGGTTACAGTTTTCAAGAATGAATAGAGAGGATTTCTGATATGTAGATCCAACTCAGTGTGACAAAAACTGAAACCTGTAGAGAAACATGTCCTTTCTAATGTATGTTCTGGACCCTGTTTTTCACTCTTTCATCTTGTCCTCTTTGTGTTTCTTTTTTTAACCAGGTATCGAAACGGCTGTACAGTATGGGCTGTTATGAAATCTCCCTGGGGGACACAATTGGTGTGGGGACTCCTGGAAGTATGAAAAGAATGTTGGAAGCTGTTATGAAAGAAATTCCTCTGAGTGCTCTTGCTGTTCATTGTCATGACACATATGGCCAGGCACTAGCCAATATACTCACAGCCATACAGGTAATGCAAGTCCTTATTTTATAGATATGATAAAAAATAGTCTTATTTTAATACAATGCACAATTGAAAAAAAAATTAAATCCCACCCTTAAAGAAGCCAGCAGGAGAGGAAAGAGCCACTCAAACTTTTCAGCAAGTGTTGCTCACACTTTGAGTTGTCTACAGATATTATAACTATTGTTTTTGCAAGAAAATTTCAAAACATATTCTGCAACCTTGCATGAAATTGAAAGTATCCAGTTCTGAATTTTTATCTACTTACTAATGTCAATTCCATACAAAAACCCTAAGAAGCAGTGATGATGATTATATCCCATATATTTTGCATGAACAAGGGAGATAAAGTATTTTTTTCTGATGTCTTTTCCTAGGAACATCAGTCGATTCATTTTCCACTAAAGTAAAATTTCTATTTTACAAATGTTTCTAAATGTAAAATAGTGTAATTACATCTTGATTTCATATTGATAAACCTAAATTATTGGAGATCATGTACGCAGAGTGGTCTAGATAATTTTACTACTATTAACACATAGTATGATTTTATGTTTATGAATTACATCTTTCAAATATGATGAGGAACAACTTTGTATCCTATTTAATCTTATTTCAAATCCATGGATAAATAATCAGAAATAGTTAATTTCCATATTTTTCTCTTTCTGTTCATATATTTTTTGTAATAGGACACAATACCAGAAATAGACTACAAATTCTAATGGAGTTTTTGTAAGGGTATCACCTTAATGAAAAATACTTTCATATGTATGTGCATTCCTAAGGAGATCTATTTTTATTAAATCTTACAGAACCAAAAACTGTTTACAAATGTTAGGCCTGTATTGTTCTATTTTATATTTAATGGCATCTTACGCTCCTTGCAAGTTATGCCATCACTTATTATGTCAACTTTTCCTTTGTTCTGACTTGTTATTTTGGCACTGCTCATATTATGTTGTTTGGAAATAACAGCAATGTGTTAACAGTGCTAGTGATACAAGCAACAAGAGGGAACTTGGAAATGTTTCAGTATGGTATTTGATTAAATACTGAATCACAAAACTTGATAAAAAGGGCTCTAACGTTTACTCATACTATTCACTATTGACCCCTACTCACTTTTACTGTTGCAAATGTGCATGTATGTACCATGGGATAAATCAATTGCTAATTTCACAGTTAGCTTCAGTTGCAGATGTAATAGCTGAAAGCATGAAAACCCCTGAGCATGGGAGGAGTTCCCCATAAAAATACTCGAAGCATTGTTTTTTAAATCCTTCCTTAAAATAATTGCTGTCATGGTGCCCACTAAACACTGAACAATAGTTATGCTTTGTTAGCCCTGGTATTTGCTGCAATACTCATGTTTACCTCATGGTCCTATCTTTATATTTACTTCTTAAATCAACTTGGTAAAAGGGAAAAAAGCTCTTAGTTTCCTAATGTGTAGTTCAGGCTAATTAACATGTAAACTCAAGAGAGCAATAAACTTAAAACATCCCTCGTGGAGTCTTCTCTGATTACTGGGAAGCCATGAGTGCCTAAGCTTCCATCAGAAAACCTCCTTATGTGCTCAGGTTCTGCTACAGTGCATGTCTGAAGGTGCTGTGTTTTTGGCTGACCTGAACTTGTCACGATCTTGCCAAAATTCCTTGATGAAGCAGGCATTACACAGTCTCTCTGACTGGCCTTATGCAAGCAGCTCCTTGGCTTGGTCTGAAGGTAAGTCCCCAGTCTCTTGGATCCTCACACAGGTCCAGGACATCATATCCCAACCTGTCTCAGTGGTCATGCACTGACTCTTAAGTAGTGGCTTTGTTGCTTTGTTCAGAGAAACTGGGCAGCTAGCAGAGAATTATAGCTATGTTGTGTTGTTTCTAAAACAGGGCAACTTTTGCGGGTCAGCTAGATTATAAATGCCAAAGCCAGATGAGAATACTGAGGTCCCTGCTGCCAGGCTTGCCTGTGTTTTCCTTTCTGCCAAAGAAACATGAATGGGTAGTTTAAAGTACTGGAGTGAAAACCCTTGTCTTCAACTCAGTAATCTGTTTTGTGAACCAGATTTTCCATAGATGAATTCCTTACCCTGCCTGCTTTATGGGTTTGTATGACCGACACAATATTTCATCAGGAGTGAAATGTGATTGAGGGGTTATCGAAATAATGGTCTGCAATTATTGCTTGAAAACCATTTTCAAGAATATTCGTCAGGCAAATTACACTATTCCTAAGACACTGCAAACTACAAACTCAGACTGAGTACTGTTGTATTGTATATTGTATTTCCTAAGAATTAATGAATGACAGCTGGAAAGCCACAAATCACTCTACACTAATTCAGGCATTGCTTCGATGGGAGATCTCCTAGGAGTGGAAAGAGGTGCTGGTGATTCAGTAAGTAATTTTTTATACAGATCACATTGTTCCATGTAGGATTATACTACCCAGAATATTTTCTTTTGTTTGGGGCTGATCCAAAGTCATCTAGAACTGACAGGCCGTATCTGTATAAGAAATTAGCAGGGAAGTAGCCTTGTAATTTTAGTATTCAGTTTTATGTGTGTTGTTTTAGCAAAAGGATAGGTAGTGAAAGATGGGAGAGAGATTAGCCAACTTTTAAAGGATAAGTAATTTTTTAAGTTGCTGAAGCAAGTCATATAGGCAGAAAGCATTGCCTAAAAAAAAAGAAAAAAGAGAGATTCACTTTGTTTTATGAAGAGAATCTATGTAAGAATGTGAAGAACATGAAGTCATGTTTCATTACAAAACATTAAACAGTTTAAGTAGAAACATGATTGGCTCCTGGTTAACTGGCTTAGTATTAAAATATCAGAGTATAAAATTTACTGAAGAGACAATGGGAAGAGGATCAGACAGGATGGGAAGTGATGTGGTGATCTAATTAAAGGTTGTGTGGTATTTTGAGTAAAATTGCATATGTGGGTTAGCTAATGTGACAAATACAAAATGTAGCTAAAAGAAGTTGTAAAACATCTCTAGGAAATTGTTACAGACCTCCAAGGAAGAGTAAAAAGATGGGTCAGAAAACTTCTGTGCTGGAGAGGCCTCAATAAGGTAGACCATTTATCTCAGGAGATTTGAGTTACCTTGACAATTGACCCCTGTAGCGTTTAAAGAAAGAGTAACTTTTTTAATGGAAGTGATATAAAACTCTTTTTTTATTTTTTGCATAGCTTGTGTAGTTGCCAGAAATAGCTTTGTCTGTTTTCATAGTACATGCCTGAACATGAGAAGAGAATATGGTATGAGGTAAGGAGGTGTTTTGCCCTTCAGTGATACCTCAATGAATGAATGAAACAATTGACTGGTAATCTCACAGAATTTTATAAAATTTGAATTACTAACTTAATTCATTGATATGAACTGATCCCTGCATTACTGGGATCAAATCCTAAGTTACAGAAAACGAGTTCCAATGACATAAGAGGAGCAAGGATTTTTATTGCTGTGTGTAATCATTTCCACCTTACTAGGCACTACAAGATGATTTGTCTTGATGATTTCTCCAATTATATTGCTTATATTAGTGCTTTCCTTTTCCAGAAAATAGGGACTTTGAAATGAAATGCACACTTTAGTATCAGAAACAGAATTTAACGAGCCTATAATTAAGCTTTCACAGCTGAAAAATTCATGTCTGAGAATAGGGTGTTTTTCATCATAGGCATTATAATATATCCCTGTAAAGAGATGAAAAAAATATATATTGTTCATTAATATATTTAAGGTCCTTGAATTTTAAATATTATTATTATAATTATTATTAAGAAATTGGAATGGCTGGCTGCTGAACTCTTCCCTTTATAACTTAACTGAGTAGATTCTAGCCCCTTCTGTACATGCTGGACAGACAAACCAACTTGCATATTTTTGTGGCTCAAGTTTACATATGGAATAAGGACTAGATTCACACAAATACAGTTGGTGTTGATATGGCTAAGTTTTAAGTGCCAGAACCAGGAAAGGGATCTGCATGTAGCAGAAGGTCATGTATATTAATTAAGAAGGATTGTTATGTTACGGGAACAGAGTTCACAACAGCCAGCAGCCTGAAATGGGAGAGCCTAAGTTAAGCAACTGAAAAAGGGATTATGGTTTAAATTCCCCTCTTCCATGGTTCTTATAAACTTACACTTGAAGCCTTAGGTGAGATGAAATTTCCACCCCAAACCATCTCCAAGATGTGAGTACCTGACTTGTTTCTTTCTTCAAATACAGATGTGCTGTTTGTGGTTGTTTGGTTTCCCTATAGTAATTGCTCACTGACCGCCCCTTTAGCTAGTTGTTAGAGGCCAACTCACTGCTAAGATATCCTGCCAAGGAATTGCTGTTAAGAAGCTTCTATAGGGGCTCCCCCTCCTTCACTTAGGGGTGGCTTTAAACCTGGAGCCCTTTGTGCTTGGTTTTCACCTGAGCTACCCTGCAGCAGTGTTGCTGCTGTGCTTGCACCCTCTCTTGTACCTTGATTCTCCCCCTCATCCCTGCTCACTGACTTGACTTTCTGGCTTAACCTTGGACCTGGCTCATCACTAGGATCTTGTTGGGTGATCACTGGACTGTGACTGATCCTGGTTACTGTCTCCAGACCTGGTCTTGACCTAGACTCACTGACTCAGCTTCCTGGCTCCTTTTTGGTGAGGTTGTTGCTGCCATTGGCCTAGCTGTGACTCTTGGCTCTTGGCTTGCCTGCCTTCATGGAGCAGCCTGTCCTTGCTACTTGAAATAGTTGAATATTTAGAGGAGGGACCAGGAACCAGTATCTTCTGATTTAAGGATGGCTCTGAGTAGCAGGTGATAGTGTTGAACTGGGAGATACAGTGGCTGGGCAAGTTAGCAGGTCTCATGTGCTTTGATCTTGGAGCCTGGCTGGAGGCTTTGTCTCTCAGAGAAGCAAGCTATTGACATTCATTTAAATCATACATTTCATTGTGTCTGGTTGTACACAAAGCCCTAACAGTTCTGCATTGGGAACTAAAGACTGTATTCATAATGATGAATTTCCAACTAAGTACAGCTTCTGCAATAATATTTCTATTCTAGAAAATTCATTGCATTTGTATCCTGCACATTTGCTTTGTCCAATTTATTTACTAAATAAGTTTCCTTGATGGCTACTAAAGGATCCAGTACTCATGCTAGTGTAGCCCAGTAAATGACTTGTATGTACAGCTAGAAGCCATACAAATTACAGTAGCTGAATAAAATAGAGAAGTAATACAAAGAAATAATAGTAAAATGGCATGATAGTATGGATAGCAATGGTAAGAGGCTGAGCGGGAAGAAAGCAGCTATGTTTGTATACTAGTCACATATAAATATTCAATTGCTCTTGGGTTTCTGTTGATAACTTGTTACATTTTTGCTAATTTATACATTAAAACATACATACAGTATTACAGATTTTAAAAGAAGCAACAGGATAATTTTTGAAATAGTTTTACAAAACTTTGTTTTGTAAGAACTTAAAAGCATATTTTCCTATAGTTTAGTTTTCATGAGCTTTATGTACTCATTTCATGCTTCTATTTCATTTCCAAAAAGACAGAAAGTTAAAACGAGCTGTTTTTCCTGGATTTACATTGAAATTCCCCTTTTTTTAATTATAATGAAAAAACATAGCTAGGTTGTGATCTTTTGTATGACTGCTTGGACAAGGTCACAAAATTAATGGTGATTTAAAAACTAGCTGAACTCTGTTGCAAAATGCTGTATTAGCAGAGAGTAATGAGGACATGGTGTAAGTAAAACATCAACCATAAAACTAAAAAACTCAGTTCTCTGCCTTTCTAATGAAACAGCAATCAAAAATCCACAGCACGCTGGGCAGCAAAACAAAGACGTTAGAAGAGGACAAAGAAAGGAGCATTAGCTCAAAGCGACTTTAATTCAGGTATGCACATTTATTTATGTGCTGATATAAATGGTCACCATGTTGGGTGATCAAAATTTTGGACTGCTTTTTATGTGCCCAAAGTGTAGGTTTAACCACTTCACATCCTTCACTTGTTCCTTGTAAAACAGAGAAGTATGCACAAGCTTTGAATAAAGATATAAAATCTCTGTGTCTCCCACCTTTATAACATTGACTCCTAGTCTATATGTTCATCACTTGTAGTTGTGCTTCTTCCTAGCGACCATAGGCTACAGTTGTGGTAGGACTAGAAATTTGTTTACACATTTGTTTACACACCTACGTCACTCAACTCGTATCTAACTCGTTAGCAACCTAATATTGGACATTCAAAATGATATATAGAAAGAAAAAAAAATCTTTTTTTTTTTGGTAAGAAATACTTATTAAATACTAATAATTAATATTTCAAAATTAATAGCTAATACTTAAGAAGTACTAATGTGTGAAGCCTTGTGTATTGCCATCATACCAGACTTGAGCTAGGAATTTGTCATGGAACAGTGAATATGAGCTTAATGGTTGAGGAAGGTAGTCTAGCCATATTTGCCTGTTGCTAAACAAACTGAAGTACACTGTTGTGTGGGCTAATAAATAGTAATTGAGGAGATGAACTTGTATGTTGCCAAAGTTCTTGCGTGAATAATACATTAAATGCCACTAGGATTGTTTTATTTTCTTCTGTGTGCTGGGGTGCCCATTGCCTAGCATTGAAATGATTTACATCTAAACTTATTTTTAATAGTTTAGTTAACATTTCAACATTATAGTAAAGACAATTTTTTTTTTTTTTTTTTTTTTTTTTTTTTTTTTAAGCCAGCAGGGTGGAATTATATGGAATAAATGAGGTACAGGAGGCAGGAAACATAAAATCTTGGCTTGTCTTTTCCTGACTTGACATGTCACTGTGCACATCACTTTTTCTCAGTTTTTTATTTATGAAACAGAAATAAGGCTCATCTCTCTTTTTTTTTTTTTTGAAATTCTAAAAAACATACACAGAGGAAGAATATCAGACAAGTACAAATTATTTTTATGAAGTCGAGATTTAAAAGTTATTTTTGAAATTGTAATTTATAAACAGATTTCAAATCTGGTACAGAATATAATTTTGTACTAAAAAAAAAGTATAAAAAAGTACATGAGTGGGCAAGTGATCAAAATAAATATACATGTCAATTCAAATCCATGTAATACTCCATTTCCTTTCTCCTGCACAGCCTGGCACTCTCAAGAATTTATGCAGTACAATGTGGATTGGGAAAGACTTACCATATAAAACACTTACATATTTTGGGATCTTGAAAAATGTTTTTTTTTTTTTTTTTGCATTCTTGTTTTGAGAAATGCATAGAAGAGGAGAGGTTTCAGCAGACTTCACAGGTTTATTTTCCTCTGCTGTTTACAAATGAATCAAGATATATTAGAAACTGCAGAAGACTTGACAGAGAGCTACAGAAACTATTTTCAAGGTTCAGATAGGGAAACATTAGAAAAAGCACAGCTTGACTGAGAATGGGATTCAGGAAGGGCTGGTCATGCTTCAGTATTTTGCTGGAATTCTTTGAGGCAGTTGCTGCCAAAGAAGACAAAGGATATACAGTGGCCATCATATGCTTTGATTTGTCAGAAAACAATTTACAGTGTTCTGTACTGGAAGTTAATATTAAGGCGTGGAGTCATGTAATAAGTGGAAAGTTGGCAAAATGGCAGGAAACAAATGGAGTTATAAAACGGAATTTCTTCAAGCTGTAAAGCACCCATCAACAGGGTTGTGGAAGTATTGGCCTGTGGGTCCCAGGCTTTCCTGCTTATATGAGTAATTTACTGTACCATAGTGTTCCTGTTAAGGGCAATCACTCTAATGTATAGAAATTAAACTTTTTAGATTTAGATTTAGAAATTTTAGACTTCCAGTGTGAGAAACAGGATAGCTAGCACATTTTTTTAAGTGGAAATCTGTCTAATACTCTAAGACATGCAAAAGATATAAGTTTGGGACCAAAACTAGGAGTATATGAATACATTAATTTTAGGTAAGGTAAAAGATTATTTGTTACAACATGCCTGTAGTTTAAAAAACAGGTCTTCATAGAGCTTTTTTATTTCTCTAGGAGCTAGTTTGTTCAGAGCAGTTACCAGTGTTACTTTTCTGGGTTTAACGTATAAATGATACTTTTGAATTATTTGTCAGTAAACTAAGAAAGCCATTAGTAATGAAAAAAAAATCTTTAGAAAACACCAATTTGTGTCTTTATTTCTGTTTCCTTTCATTTGTTTTTCCTCATAGAAACAACACAAAACATCAGTAAAGCTAGCAATTAAAAAGTTTAGATGTTTAAGCTGAAGAAATACATTGCATTAAAAAAGAAAGAAGAGAGTGAAAAACTCTTTAAGAATGAAAACAGAAGTGAGTAAGACTATATTTGAAAGCAGGCAAGTTGGGGGAAAATGGCAGGTGAACTATGAAAAGGTACCAGATTGCAAAGTTTCTATTAAGAAAACTTAAAGAGAGGGTATGCACTTTAGAAAAGTAGAAAAACACTTGTGTTATATCAAATAATATTACTACTATAAGCAGTCAGCTAGTTACTTCTGTAAGTGAAAAAGCATACTGCAGAAATGAATAAATCAGACCTACATATGGGAAAAAAATGAAAACATAAGCATTCATACTGAAAATCTGAGAGATGTTTTCCAGTATTTTCTCTGTTCTTTCTCTTTTTTGGCCTTTTTCATAAGTACTGGTTTTATATTATTCCTTGTAATTTCAACAAAATAAAAAAGAAAGAAAGAAAATGAACAGACACTACCACTCCTGCTCTTTTCTCAGATCAGTACAAAAGAAGGAGCAACCCTGTTTTTATTGCTTTCTGTTGTTTCTCGCAGGATGTGCATAGTATGCAGTTTCTGAAGGGCTGAATGTTTCTGATCTTTCTCTCTGTGCTTCAGAAAAACTTAATAGCCTGATAGTTAACAAATAAATTCCTTATTGCTAATATTACAACTGTTACAGTATTGCTAGGAAAAAAAAAAAAGTTTGAACAATGGACTTTGTTTCATGATTTTTAGTTTTTGAAGTTTTTAGTTTTCCCTCTTTTTAGGATAGGAAAGGTAATAACGTATGTTGTTATATACTGAAATAGCAACCAGAGTTGCTAAGATGAAGAAGTATTTACATCAATATACCAACAGGTAGCCTGTATGGTCTTTAAAAAAAATAATCTTAGCTTATTATAAACAATTAACAAATAATAGAAATCTTCATTCTTCTAGCTGCTTCTAATATGATGATTGAATTTCAGAAGCTTTCAACCCTAGTTACTGAACCAACAAACCTCAACTCTCTCTGTTTCAGGATACTAATCAGAAAAAGAGATCCTTCATCAGTTATAGATTATCCTCGTCTCCAAATTCTCTCACTAGTGGTAACTTGGAGCAGTAGACGCAACTTCCCTTTGGCATAAAATCAAGCCTCAACTGTCTTAAAACATTCTTAAACCCTGAATTTCTCATGCAAATCCATGTATGTCTTTGTATGTCTCTGCAAGCTCATATGGATTTATCACTCTAGATCTAAATGGAATATGAACGGAGAAATCATTGTAGCAACTAGAGAAATAAATTCTAAAGTGGTTTTAGCAATTTTCTATCTTAAAGCCAAAGATGATTTCTGTACTAATAGCACTGAAGCTATGGATTTATAGAAGGAATGTGTTTGGCCCAAATGCTTTATGCTCTTTCCTCTTTTTCTGTGCCGACCTACTTACACTTTTTTTTTTTTTCTTGGAATGCTTTTTTATTGTAGCTTTCTTAATCACCTCCTGAATGCTTTCACTTCTGAGTTTCCCATGCTGTAAGTGATGTTCAGTTGCACATTTCATTCTTCAGTGTTGGTGGTATGTTCGTTTCAGCTTCATTGGTAATTTTTTGTTTCATTAAATCCAGAACCATTACGGCCATTTTGTAGGCACTCTAGTATTTATTCCATTACTGGGCATCTTTCTCCTGTTGTGAGTGCACTTCTATGCATATATAAATGAACAGATTCAGATGATTTATTATAAATGATTCTTAGCTCTTCATCAGATGCTGTTCTGCATCATTTGTTAGTTATCATATCTGGAACTGTAGTTTGTAAAATGGAAAGAATTTAGAATTCATAGAATATGAGTAGAGAGTTCTGTCTTATTTCACCTTTTGCCAGTTGATTACAGGTTTGGAAAGCTGTGCTTGCAAACAAGGCTTATACAAGATAGCACAGGATGTAATTTAGATACTTAACCAGCAGATTATAGGCTCATCTGAGGACAGTACTTTGCACAGGCTGTTGTCTACTTCTCTCACCTCTGTTCTCCTGTGTAATTCCTTTTTTCTTTTTTTTTTTTTCTCCCATTCTTTATCTCCCTCAGTGCCTAAGTGGAGCAAATAGAGCTCCTAAGTGGAGCTGGCAGCTCACTGGCAAGAAAGGAGAATGATATGAACAGATACCGTGTTCTTACATGTACATCACCTAATCATAATATTTTCCCTGGCACTTATGTTAATTTTCTCCTCTCTTTTACTATTTTCCTAGCCATTGTTTTTTAGATGTAAGTCCACATAGCCAGAGCAATAGTCTTTTTACAGACCTCCTTCTATCATCCCAACTGTGTCTTGTTTAACTTGACTATTTAAATGACTAAGAGTCAGCATCATCCAGTTCTGAAGTGGACTGGGCAGTAATCCAGGTCTTTCTGTTAGAGACAGACATTCATTTTTTTGGAATAGAAACAAATTACTTCCAAATGCTGGAAATGTAAGAAGGCTTTTCAAAAAAGGTTTTCAGGTGTTTATAGAACAAATTAGTATAAAATAGTTTTCAAAATGCTAAGCCCAATTTAAAATAAATATTTAGTACTTTTAGGAGTTGTGAAAATATAGCACTAGAAAACTGAAATCACTGAGCTGTAGCATGCATAAAAATATAGTGAGGACACACTGGTGTCAAATTCCCCATGCACTTTTCTGTTGTGCCTCAACTAGATTGCATGCATAAAAAGGTAGTACTTTGGTTTTTTTTTTTTTTTTTTTTTTTTTCACGAGACTACATGTAGGCTGTAGGTTTGACAAGATGACTGTAAAGATCAGAAGTTGTTATTTTACAACAGTTTTGGATTCACTGTCTGAAAATCTAGATTATCAAGATGACTGGAAAATGAAGAATTTTCCTTGGCTTGAAGTTTGTTTTTGTGCCTCATTCAGCATCACATAGGCACTCTCTAATCCAGTCTTGTTCTCCACAGCTATTACCTGTCCCCTTTGGTTTTATGATATCTTGCTTTTACACAACTATAACAAATGAAATGGTATTTCCACACACGAATATTTCCTACCCATTGGCTCATCCCAGATCTGCTTCATCCTAGCAGGCTAGTCCCATTCTCCCCTCTTAGCCTCCTTCCCACGTTCTTCACCAATTTCTGTCTCATCAGACTACCTGTCTGAATAGACTTAGAACTACCTCCTCATTCTTAAATATTCTCCAGTTCTAGTTATATCTTTCCTTTATTTTTTTCCCCCACTGAATTTCATGATGTTTCCCAGGCTGTATTTATTTTTGTCATATCTCCATTTGAATCAGTCACCTTTCTTTCTGCTGCCTGGGTCCAGTGAAGTGTCAACTGGCTACATCTATGCATGTAAACTAAATGTGTCCGGGCTTCTCTGGCATTGACGACGATTGATATGAAGAAGCTTGCATCCATAAAATCAAATTCTTACCCTACAAAACAATGTCATAGAGGTCATTCTTACCCTACAAAACAAAGTCACTGCCATCTATGAATGATTTCTGAGTGGTGCTAGTTTCCGAAATGTGCCTGAGATTGTTTGTTGGAACCCTACCTGTCCCAGGCCAAAGCCATTCCAGAGACTGTGGCAAGAGTCACACACAGTGGACAATTGACTTCCAGTACTTGGAAGTCTTCCCCAACACAGTTTAGTCTACTGGTGATATACACAGCAACAAAAGAATGCACATTTCTGTATATTAACAACACAAAAAATAATTCGTGCTGTCATTCCTAGTGGCTTTTGGAGGCTGTCCCCATGGCTGAGGTTTCAGAGGTTCTGGTCAGCCTTGGCTGTGTTCTGTGCTGCTGGAGTCCCAGAGGATTTTCACTGCCCTTCTGATACAAGTCTTCATGATGCAGCTGTACTCTGTGTCTGTCTGTACAGCCGAGGTGGGACTCCCCAGATTACACGTCCTTGGTTCAAGGCGTGGGGTCATGAGCACTTCAGGAGGCTATCATTAATTACCATGAGAAAAGCAGCGCATTTGAGTTGTTTTGAAAAGCTGAACTGTTATGGCTATTTTTTTTTTTTTCCAAAGCAATCAGTTCAGGGCAGATATCTGTCCCATAGGATTTCAGCTTGATTAATGAAAAATTGGCAAAGCTATAACATAGTGTACCATAGGATCTGAATATGGAAGATGCTGGCCAATCTTTGCAGCTGATTTTGCTACCATGTCAATTTAAATTAAATTTCTAATTTAAAAATGCCACAAAAGTAATGTCTGTTTTTAAAAAATCATAATCTAAAACATATTCTAGATTAATACTTAGTTCATGTTAATAGACTACCTATTTGTTTCTGTGATTAAGATGTCCTTATGATGGTAATTCTAGGATATCTAGTTTTAGGTCCTTGCTACTTTGGAATATCTTAGTATGCCAATAGTTGTGTACCTAGCTTTATGTTTTCAGCTAGTCTCCTTCTGGACTAACTGTGGTATAGCCTTATTCTTTTCACTTTCTTTTTGTTTTGAGCTTACGTGCTGTACACTGAAAAGCTGTGTGGTGCACTGACAGTAATACCATAGTACTTCAAAATAATTTAGAAACAATTCTAAAAAAAAATAAAAGTTTGGTGAGGATACAATTATATTAAGTACATGTAAGGACATATTTTCATGGTATTCTAAAAAGAACTTATTTCTATAAGAGTTGCTTTACTTGTTTTTAGAAATTCTCCCTAAAATCATATTGCGTTTCAATCAGGCTATGACTCTGCATCCATCGGTTAGAAGAAGATAAATAGCTTTTAAGCATGTGTATTTTTCCATACTGTCAAAATGTCTCTCTCTCCCTTTTTTCCCTAAAGTAATTATTTTTGAGTTTAACAGTAAGTGTAAAGTAAGGACAGAATTGCAACAGTGCTTCCCACTTGGGACTGATGTTTCTTTTCATGACCTTATGTTAATTGTGAACATGGTTATTCTAGTTTATGCCTGGAAAAAAGGTATTGCATGGAAGCTGACTTTTAGACCCAGGTGAGGGTCAGACTAGCTTGCCATGGCAGGAACAGTCCTGGGAAATAGCTACAACTGGGTCGCAAATCCCAGTGTCTCCAGTAGGGAAGTGCAGTGTTTACAGGATGATGCTTACTTCCTTTTTGGGCAGCTCTACAGACAGCTGTGCTGAGGGGGTGGAACTAAACCTCTGGCCATTCTTGCATATTTATGGCTCCTCAGAACCAATTTTGTTACAATTCAGCAAACAATGAAGGAGGGAGATTTACTTCCTATTGTTGAGACATATCAGGTGGCTTTAAACAAGCTGTCGGGATGTTTCCTAGGGTAAATTAAACATCTAAAACATTTAAAAATTCTCTGCAGAAAGTGCAGAGGTACTTTCATCAGACATAGTGAAGTTGCTGAGTTCACTCTAACAGAGTGTGTTGGGTACATCTTTGTAGCTGTATGAGAGCAAGTGAACATTTTGCATAACTGGAATAAGTCGAAGATGACTCTTCAGGCAAGACAGAAACCAAAGCCGATGCAATACTTAAAATATGACAATCATCTTTTCTTTCTGTGCTGTCCAAAAGCAACAGTGAACCAGTCTTCCGAAGTAATACATTTGTCATTTATCTCTTTTTTTTTTTCTTTTGAAATATTACAGTATAAATTGAAACAGCTAGGGTTTCAAAAATAAAACCTTTTTGATCATTGTAAAGATAAATGAATGATACACTCCTTAATTTTTGCCAGCTTGCATATTTTCCTGTTTATTTAATTTTTTTTCTCCTTTGTTGCGTACTGCAAGTATTATACAGTGACAGATTGTCAGAGGCAAATGATGTGATTTGCTTAAAGTCCTTTCAAATGCAGAAAGTAAGCAATTATAAAAAGATTTTTCTCTGATCTTTTTCCTTATAGTTAGATGTTACTCACAGTAAGAGTTGTACCAGCCTGTAACAGTATTTGATGTATATTTTCCTCTTAGGAATAAACTGTATGAACAGAGTAAAAGTAGACTTAGCAAGTAGCAAGGCAATATAATGTGCATTTGCAGCAAAAGAGAAGATGCTAAATTGAATGTTTTTTAAAACAAAGGCAGTGATCTGGCTTTACTGTTAGAAGATATTTTAGATGAGCAATTTGCAACTTTATATATATATATATATATATAAAGGAACTTTATGCAGCATAAGGGGAAAAAATGTAAGATTATATTTTGTGACTGCCCACCTTGGAAGGCAAGATTCTTTTGGAGGTACTGTAATGTAATAAGGTATTGTAATGTAATGTAATGGGTATTACAAAATTGATCCAGTTGTAATGGAATAGTAGAAGCTGAGAAACTGTTACACTTTCTTTTAAAGTTTACTGCATTATGATGAAATTCATGGTGAAAACTTTATGTTAAATAAAGACGCACTCTGACACACAGTGTCCAAAAAGATGCCCTATTTGATTACATGCTCTTTGGTCACTGCTTTACTGTAGTTATTAACTGTTTAATCCCTTCCTGGATTTCTACTCAGAACATTATATTGTAGCAGAAAATGGAAAGTTCTACTTCCTTGAAATTACATAGATGAATGAATAAAACATATATTCCAGAGTTCTTAAAGGGAAGTTACTCCTTGGTTCTGAATCTTTGCAGTAGAAGCTATATTTTCCAACAAAATCTTACTGGTCCCATTTGTTAAATACATTTGTCTGAATCTGGAATAAAATTAAGCAAATGTATAGCTATTTGCAAATTCGGGGTTTATTTAGTGGGAATGAATTAAAAAAACAAATGTACTAATGGAAATAACCTACTATTTTTGTTGCAAAAGATGTAGAAGGACTATTTTTTGTTGCAAAAGATGTAGAAGGAAATAATAAAAATATAAATAATAAAAAATAAACCAAATATTTAGTACTTTATTATACCATAACATGTACTGAAATTTTGCTATAACTTTGGCTTAACTAACTGTGAACCTGGTCTTCCTCTGGAGAATGAGGTGTGTAAAAATGAATACATTTGTTTTTGTTGTTGGGTTTTGCTTTATGTTTTTGTGGTGGTGCTGTAATTTTTTTCCATGCAATGATTTTCAGAATCCTGATACCAATGAAGAAAAAAGCAGCAGTATAGCTTTGTAAATATTTTATAAAATGTCCATCTGAAGCCCCTCAACTTCTGCTAATTAGAGGCCATACTGTGGAGATTGACAGGGTAAATTACCAGTTAATGTTTACACAACAAAACACATGCCCAGTACAATATCCTACACTGATGTTACTGAAACCAGAGTCCGGAAATGTACAGTGGAAACAAGACGTGGTACTTTTCTTGTGCCAACACAAACAGCAATTACAGCACAGTGTGAGAGAAGTCATAAGGAATACTACTGCATATCAGTAGTTCAACGAAGTCAGCACTTTTGTGTAATTGCAGGGGAAAAGGGCTGAAAAACATTACAGATCTCAGCAAGAAATGGCCCTTTATACTTTTAAACTGATCCTTGATAAAACAATGCTGGGGTCATGAGAAGGCTACTCTGCCAATTTTGCTTCACTGTGGGATCCATTGACATCTGGCTGAGCTGCGGAAGCTGGAAAACTTCTTTAATATTCTCTTGACAGTAAAATGGACATGTGGAAAACATTCTAATCTGTTAATCTTTGGTGCTCCTGAAGAAAAAGGACATTTGGCTTTATACTTTGTGATGATAAATATTAAGTCTCCAGGTCTAGCTGTATATAAGTTGAAAGCGTTCAAATGGAGAATGCAGTTCTTATTTTCCAAATATGGAAGAAGATGAATATGCACCTGTGTAATCCAGATGATGTAATAAATGCCAGGAACTTTTTTCTATGGGTAGTTTACCATACATCTTGGCAATTTACTTTTCTTTATGGTGAATGTATTTTGTCAATGAATATTAGGGAGTAGAATCTCCAAACTTCCTTATATCCTACATATGAAAACAAATTAAAGCATTGTTTCACTCAAGGGAGTATGAAAATAAAAGTCAGAGAGATTCAAAAAAGTAGTTATACCTGAATAAAAAGTACAGGTTTTTATGTAACAGCATTGACTGTAAAAATCCTTTTTAACCTGAACTTTAAATCTAGTATGGAGTGATAGTGAATGATGGAGATACACATTTATTCAACTTGAGATAGAATGTACAATTCTTTGTTTCTGCCATGAAGTATATTACTAGAAATGAGAAGAAAGAGAATTATTTAACAAATTAAAAAGTAACTGCTATTAGCATATACTATGCATTGTAAATAAGAAACATTTATTGTATGTATTAACATAAAATGGGGATGATACCAGGGGAAAACTAAACTAGAATTCAAAATTCTGAACATGCTTTTAGTACATTTTTAATTAGTCTGAACAAGTAAAACAATTAATAAAATAATGCATTCATACATTTGATGAAAGTTAAACTGGCTTTCTTGATCAAAGTAGCCGACTACATCATTATAACACATGTGCCCTGCTGGAAATGTGTGACTTCCTTTAGGTATCTTCTTTTACAAAATAAGTCACCTTAGGAATTAAGAGAACTGTTGCTTCTTCTGAAAGCAGTGAAATTAATACAGTAACATTTAAAAAGATGAAAACAGATTTTTGTTCTCTGATACAATGAGATCCTTTTCTTTCTGCCTGCTTATTGGGGAATCATGTTTCATTGATTGTCACTGGGATCTACAAGAGGCGTCAAATCTGGGAATTCCAACTGCAGGTTAGAACTATTTTAGCAGTTGTAATAATAATGATACAGTCTTGAAGTTCATGCCTTAGCTCAAGCAAGGTCCCAGAGAGTAATAAATTCTTATTTTTAGTAAAATAAGAATTAGTCCAATTTACCTCTGGAAGGCTGGGCAGTTTCAAGAGAGCTAGGTCTGTATGAAATAGATCCTTGTAAGCAGTTGGAGTGTGCTGCCAGGGCTTTAAATGTTGCTGTTGCGTAAGGAAATTGAAAGTGCAATAAAATGTAGTTGAGAAATGGAGGGGTAAAGGCGAAATTGGAGAGGGTCTAGTCTTCTCAAGGAACATGCACAGAACCCACCACCATCCTGGTGTTTCTGAAGTAGCAGAAAAGTTTAGCTTCAGCAGGATCTTCTATTTAGATGTTGCCATGGGTTTATGAATTTTGATCCATTGAGCTTCCCAAGCTTCCACTCCAGTGAGCCAGTGGTGGTTTCAGACTGTGAAGACCACACATACTCTATGGGTGACCAGCCTGTAGACATGGAGATGATGCTTCTGTAGGACTCCACAGGACATCTGGAGATGAGCCCCAGGGATGTGGGGGAGGTCCCTGTTTTTGCTGACAGGGTGGCAGGTGGGTGGGATTTCAGAGATAATGTGGGGAATGAAAGTCAAAACAAAGTGGTTTTTGTGGGTGGGTGATGTTCCTGGCTCTAGGGGAGTCAGGTGCTGCTGTGTGAGGGCTCTGGCTGAATGAAAGTCAGATGGGACTTAAATGCTGTTACCATTTCACTCCTTAAGATACCCTGATGCTGACATACCATAATACTGCCATGGAATGAAATAGTTCTGTTCTGCTTTTCCAGCTTTCTTGTAAACACTATTATTGCTACAAATGTACTTTATTAAAAAAATGTTTTTTTCCTGTCCATTCAAAGCCCTCAGTATGTTTTCAAGTTTATTTTTGTTAATTTGCACTGTGATGTAGCATGTGAGAAGAACCTTGTGGCTGCATATAGGGCACAATCTGGCATTAAGTGGACTAAACAGTTCTGTCCACTCCATTGCTGCCCATAGCTTTTCCTCTCTAGTTCCTCTTTCCTTCCTGATCCCTGAATTATCTTCTATGTTATACATGTTTAACTGGTCTCATGACTGTGTCCAAACTTGAATCTATAAACTGAATATCCCAAATTTTAAATCAGATTAATCCATAGTATATAGCAGGTAAACAAACGGTGAAACCACCACAGGTTTACCTGAGAGCAGAGCCTTCTGCTGAAGAGCATCTGGGGCAATAACTACTTACTTGAAATCATCAGCAGCTGGCTTGGAAAATCTGGCAATGCCCTGGGTTGCTTAGGGTGGCAGGGAGAATGGAAAGTCGGTCTGTGTCATCATGGTCATCACATCTTCACGGGTCTCCACAAGACCTTAAAAATGTGTCTCGTGCTCCCCCTGCAGGTTTTGTGATCCTTAGCAGGGGAGTAGCTCTAACAAGGTACAGTCCTGAATTCGCAAAACGTAGTTTCTTGTAAGTGCACATACTCAAAAAGAGAGCAAAATATGCCCTCAAAGGCAATGCTAATAGTGATTTCTGAACTCCTGTTTCCCAATCTTAATTTTATTATGGTGTAGGATTTTGATTAGGCCTTTCTAAGCTTTTCAAAATCTCAGAAAAAAAAAATAAAAAAAATGACAGGAAAGCAGTCTCTTGTACATTTAATGACGTTTATCCCCCCAAAACATCCATGGAAATTCTCCAAAGAACTGGATCGACAACACAGATCTTGAGTGTTCAAGCCAGTAGGCGAGAGATTGCCCATGCAGTTGATGTACTTCAGGCCAGAGACAGATTTTTCTTAGTTTCAGTGAAAAATTGCTCCATAGTACTTTGTTTTTAGGTTGAGGGAAAGACCGTGGTCAACTGCTGCTGGCTTGACCTTCAGGCATTTTAGATACCAGAGTGACAAGGTTCCTGATGATGAGGTGGAACTTTCTTAACCCCAGGCTGTATGAGCCCTTAAAATCAGTGCTACTCCTGTGCCAGATGTGTGTAAAGCTGTAAGAATGTCTCCAAGAAGCTCGAGTTAGAATTATTGAATATTAGCATAACAAAGCATTTTTCTTCCCCAAAACTTGTTCTCGGAAGTGGCCAACCCCATTTTTCACTAAAACTTTCCAAAACAATCCAGCCTGAGGCAGAGACAAGGCATGGAAAATATAAGATCCAGCAGTTAAAGGCTGACAAAGTAATAAACAACTGAAAGTAGGGCCTTATGATGGAAAGTGTTAGGGAACTTTAACTCTAGATGTCATTGCCAGCTTTGCTTATAATAAATGTGTCAGTAGCAATATGAAAAGATGTGTGCAATAAGTTAAAGGAATGCTGTATTAACCTATTTTATGCAGCACGTCTGCCCACAAATTGCTTGCATCTCAGTATGTTTCAGGAGGAAAGGATTTTATTTTATTTTTTGGCTGAATGTACCAATTTTCTAAATAAATGAAATGGGAAATTATAGATTTTAATGTAACAGTGACACCCTGTGGTGAGTAGTGGAGGAGTTTCCTCTGAAAAGTATTTTATTTTGTGATGTATTAATTTTTAGCAAGAGAGAAGAGAAGAAGAAGCAGAAAGAAAAAAAGTTAGCCTTCAGAGTTTTCCACAAAGAGATATGTCATCCTGTTTTATTGCTTTGTGTGTAGAAATTCATGTTTCTAATTTTGCCAAAACTAAAATAATATTTGTTTACATGCATTTGCGTTATTGAAATAAAGAAGGTGGCAAACCTTGACTTTAGACAGAAGAGTCTTTGTGGGCACAGCCACCTTAAAAAGAATTACTGGTGTAGTTACATTTCTGTGGTTATCTTGTTCTCTACAGGAGGAGTTTCCCTGGTGGCATACCAAGTAGTGATGGTAACTGATGCCAGTACATACAGTAGCATGACAGTACCACACCTGTGCCAGCTACATACTGACAGGGATGCAGCATTAAACAGAAGTATTAGTCTTATGCTGCCTTCTCTGTGGACAATCTTTGACCTAGAGTGTAGGTCCTCCTTTTGCATCTTCCTCCCTTCCTTCTTCCTTGGAAAAATGCTGAAATAATGTAGTGGTGTTTGGTCAAAATGCACCTATCTTTAAGGCACTGTGGTACTGAAGTTCACAGTGCTGTGGCCCATAAAATTTCTGGGCTAACAAATCTTTTCCAGTTTAATAGGGATACCTTTTTTATGCATACCTGGGATCCTGGTTCTTCCCTAGATCACTTAGGTACTTTATAAATGCAGTTGATAAAAAATGATAAAAGCCAGAAAAATCCAACATATAATATGGTTTTGAAATGTTATATTAAAAAAAATAAAAAAATTAATAATTTATGACAGACCTGGTTTGTAGCTTCAGATTTATAGTTCATGCGTCTGTGGAGTTACTGATGCTGACCTTGCCATTTTTAAGAAAGGAACAAAGTTTCTTTTACAGAAACATTTCTGTCAGATGAAGCCAGGATTAAAGATCAGTAGTGAAGGTAAATAAGAAGACTGACTGTCCCAACAGGAAGTTATGGGGAGGCAGAAAAGCAAACCGAGAAACATGAAGCATTTATTATTCATTGGCAATAATGGTTTCCTGTTAAAACTGGCTATTTGACAAAGGTGATGAATTTAATTCCTTGCTCTCTCTTTGGGGAATTTGGAAGTTAACATGGGACAGGAACAAAAAGTCTTCTGCCTTCTCTAGAGAGTAACTGAAGCTATCCAAAGCTAAAGTTTGGAAGGTCTTCAGGAACCACTATCAGGGATTTAGTGACTGTCAAACCTCTGCAAGTGTTTAAAAAAGATTGGAGCATTTAAATGGTCCTGGAAGCCAGGCCATTGTTCACCCACACACATATCCATATGTAAACAGCTCAGTGAGTGCTCATCTTGGATGTGTCCTATGAAATAGCTGCAGTGCAATATTTCATGAATCTCAACGCAATTTAGTGCCTGTCAGGAAGTGACAATGAGACTGTGGGCTTTTTAAAGATCTCATATTGACAGTGAATGTTTTGCAAGCTCAGCTTGCTGAAAGGCTTGAAACTCATTATCTCCTTTAAAAACCTGACAAATATTGTATATCTGATGAAGGATGAGGCCTTATTTTACACTTTATATCAATTTTTAGCTTTTCTTTTAAAGCCCCTTATGCTTTCAAGTGCTGCAAGAGCAAAACATCTTCATAGTTGCTCAAACTCATGGAGAAATTATTTATTAGGTGCTATATCAGACTCTGAGCTTGGACAGGCTGGGCTGTAATATTAACCTTCAAATTAGTTAGTAGTGCTGCTGAAGGATGTTTTCCAACATCTGTTTTTAGCATGGTTAGAATGGAGCTTGCAGTACGTATTATTTAAGTACTTTTTGAATGGGGCCACACGGACGATGAACTGCAGTGATTCTGCACATGAATCAGACAGCACGTTATATTTGCCTGTCACTGAAAGAAGTAGCACATGCAAAAACAGATGGGTGCTGCTGAGCCTGCTGCTGAAATAGCAGTACAGTGCAGCAGACATCTTATCAGAAGGGTTGTAAAGAGAACTTTAAAGGAAGACAACTCTCTTTTTATGTTGGAAGTATATTGTTTCTTATTTTTCTTAAAGTTGAAGCTCTGTAAAGCACTGGAGCAGGCTACTGAGAGTAATATAGGTGAACCCACAGGAGCAGGTTCTCCCCAGCTTTCAGTTGATGTACTTTTCCATATGATTTCGGATGCTACCTTGCAACCAAAACCCATTTAGTTGATATTTTTCCTATTTTTGCACATTGACAAGTGTTTCATGAGATAATTTGCTGGAGTTAAAAAGTGACTGTTTATGCTAAAGTGGTTCCCTGAATCTATTGATCTTCCTAGGAATTTAACAACTGTGATGTAGGTTAGCACATTATTTACCTAAAACTTTTATCCTCCCACAAAAGTTAGTGAAAATAAAGTATCAAGAAGGATTCTTTAGCAGCTATGACATAACCTGACAGCTGGGGGGAAACACCAGGAAGGACATTTTTTTCTACCTTTTCCTCTCTAAAACAGTCATTCCTGATAGAAGTCTGTATTTCTGATGAAAATCTTGAAATCAGACTAAGACAGCAGTAATGATAACAGGATGCATGCTTGTATCAAACCAACATATCTACATTCTAGTCTCCCTTTTCTATTTCCCAGACGTTCACCACCCTAATTCTTTCCAGTAAGAGGTTTTTGGTGTCTTTCTGCAGGGACACTTACAAGCCTGACAGCTGCCACTTTGGAGCTTGAAGCAATGATTTTTAGAATAAATGTATGAATCTTAGCAGCTAATGAGAAAGAAACAGAATTTCCTGTTGAAAGCTATTTTAAACACATACCCTCTGTGTATTGGGCACAGATGTGTTGTATAACACATTTTCTGACCAGCGGGTTACACAAACAAAGTGTGTGACAAGTGACTGAAATGTGAAACATGTACTTTAGCGATTCACTTCATAACTCACAGATTAGTGTACTTTTAAATACAATATCCTTCTCAGAAGGTCTCATTGTGTGAGCAGTGTGAAACAGTAATGTCTTATCTGTCACCGTTATGTACCTTTTCTCCTCTGAGGTTAAAGGCTTTGAGCCACTACCTAGCTCAAGATAAAGTTTTTTGTCTTAGAATAGGACCTGGGACAACACTTAATTGGATTACTCTTTAGTTTTACACTCTAGAACTGTTGGAACTTCAGCAAGCCAGTAAGGTCAATGATGGAAATGGAAATGATGGAAATGATGGAAAACTAGAAGAAAGTGCAACAAAACCTTAGGGAAGTTAATTTCAGAACCAAAATACCCACATATAAAGTGAGGCTGATGGGTGTAATGGGAAACGGGATTTAGCAACTGCAACACCATCTTTTGCCTGCCTTATCAGGTAGTTGTCTGTGAAGGAGAAACTCAGGCTCCTAGCCTATGGGGATGGTTAGATCCCTGTATGTATGAGAGCAAGAGAAACCAGCTTGCAGTGCAGTCAGACCTCTAAGCTGGTCTTACTGACTTGCAAATGTAAGCAACAGGAATGATTTAACCTCTGAATCTCTCAGAACCCAAAATCAGAGCTGTAATGGAAACCTGTCTGTGCTCAAGAATTCCCGTCCAGAATTTGAGTTGTGAGTGAACCATAATTCACTCTGTCTGACTTCTTCTAAGCTTCTGGTGTTCATCTGCATAAATTTTAGGTGGTTAGCCATAGGGGAAGGGGATACTCTAGTGTGAATAAGGTAGAGAGTTGCTGGTGTCTTTAAAGACCTGATGACCTCTCTGCTTAATACCATTACATGCCTCTCATTATCTGTAGAGCTTGAATGCTTCCAAAGGCACCTAGTCTTCAAGAGGAAGGCTGAAGAGCTTTCTCTGACAAGGGAGACTCAAGTGACTGGGACCACATACCTAACATAACAGAAAAAAATGCATCCCCCTTTCAGCATTATCTTAAAAACCAGTCACAGAAAGAAGAGGGTGCAAGAGCTCATTGAACAAAGCAGTAGAAATCACAGGGTCAGTCCCTTTCCTTGCCCAATCAAACACACAGCTTAGTCTTTATCCCATAGGAAATTTAATAATATCTGTTGGGCATAGTTGGTAATTTTTCTACTATTTTTTATCATGAATATGTTGAGAGAGGATTAGGAGAAAGAAAGAGATAAGATAAAGTAGGAAGAAAATTATGTCAGAAAATTTTCAATTAAGGACAATTGTCTGTTTTCTCAATTCTTACTTTAATAGAGAAAGTTTAATACTGTACTTCAATCAGAACGTATACCTATGGAGACCTTCTGTGATACCCGAGCTATTCTGTTACTTGAAGCAGCTTAACAACTTGGCTTTTGAAAGCTGCTCTGAGACTGTGCTAGGGTGTGAAATTTACTGTTTCAGGAACTGTTTTTTCTTCTAGACTTGTGACTACTGTAAACAAGGGGTCAGACTCACCAGGATACAGTTGTTTAATTTTTTTATTCCAGTTGTTTTGAACTCAAACTCTTTAACAGATGTGTCAAAATTTAATTCTTCCTTATATTACAGTGTTCCACTTGGGTGAAAATACCTTGTAGTCTTCCTCTAAAACGAGAACAAGAAAAATGTCCATAGAATTATTAACATGGTGGTTTCATTGTCTCTAGTAAAGACGGAAGAAAATAAAACCAGAGGAAAGAAAATGCTACTACTGGCATTCTTTGTGCAAGCATAGCCATTAATATAAAACACATTTTAGAGTATATATGTTGCAAAATATTTTGGTTAACACATCATTCAGATGCTAATATTAAGGCTTCCAACTTGAAAAGATGTGTTAAAGTTACTCATTTGAGTAAATGCATTGATTGTGTTTGGTTGTGTGTAAGCCTTTCCAGGAGTAGATTCACGCTACTTAAAAACATCACACAGTGATATTAAGAGAGAGAAATCTTAAAACTCTGTTTGGCTCTAAGACAGCAATCATCTTATCTGCCAAAATTACATGTAATTGACTGTTAGTTCTCTGTTCCACATCCTGTGTTTGAAGAGTCTTACCTTATAAAGATGTCAGGACTGAGGCTGTTATATTTTCTTTGGAGGAACACATCCATTTGTGGAGAAATATGTGTCTTATCTATGGCAAATAATATGTGTAGCCTGCTATTTATGAATAATTATAAATAATACTTGGTGATGGTGATGCATTTTTGTGTTGTAATTTTCCAGATGGGAGTTGCTGTAGTGGATTCATCCGTTGCAGGTCTGGGTGGCTGTCCCTATGCAAAGGGTGCTACTGGAAATGTGGCCACAGAGGATGTGATATACATGCTTAATGGTCTGGGGATCAATACAGTAAGATAATCTTTACTTTCTACTTAAGATAATCTTTACTTTAAGGTAAAGAAAAACATTTTTCTAGACAACATGAGATGCATAATGGACAGTTGTGCTGTACAAAAAGTATTGGAGGCATGTGGTAGTTTTTGCCAAATCAGTGTTATAATATGCGTTGACACAATATGAACAATATTGTCTTCTCTAGCAGTCTAGAGCAGGATGGGTTTGAGTATTTGACAGGAATATGAATAACCCCACTTCCCTAACGGGAGATATGAGGAGCTCAGTAGCAACGACTTTGAGTCATTGCTCTGCCTCAGTAACCTCAAAATATAACTACTGTTGATATTGCCTCAGAAGTTCAATCAGCGTTTCACTGGAAAGATTGAGTGAACCTCAGCTTTTTTTTTTAGAAAGCTTTGAATTTGCTTCATAATTCTTATTAATATGCTGTCAATTCTTCTGGCTTCAAGGTAGATAAAGAATTGTGTTTGGACATAGGACAAGCATAGGACAAAGATATTTGTCAGTTATTCAGTTAATATATTTCAAAATTGTGCAAAATCTGTTCTTGGCTAGAACAGTGGTTTTGGATGCCCCATACCTGGAGGTGTTCAAAACAAGGTCAGATGAGGCTCTGGGCTGCCTGATCTAGTGGGTGGCATCCCTGCCTATGGCAGGAGGGTCGGAACTGCTGGTTCCTTCCAACCTGAGCTGTTCTATGATTCTATGAACAGTTGCTGACTTTTGCAGGCTTCACAGTCATGTTTATTTCCAGCCCTGTTCTTGAAGGAGAGGGCAAGGCAGCTTATCTGCACTGAGCTGCCCTTTAATTAACCTTGCCAGCGAGCCTCCTCATTTCATGAGCACACATTTAGTATCCCATGTTTGGTTGGCATGTTAATTATTCTGTAATCCTGAGAATCAAGAACCTTCTCAAAAGGATCTGTTCTTTAATCTTCCTTTCGGTCAGCATTGTTCTAGAAATGTAGCATAATGAGTTTTTACTAACTTAAGCAATACAATGGTTTTACCTTTAACTTGGATTTTGAGAGTCAGGTTCAAAGGAGAAAATATTAAGAGCTGCCAAAACTTCTACATGTGTAGCTTTTATTTAAATTACTGCAGAGAAAGAAAAGTCTAATGTCTGCCATGCAAAGACCTAAGTTAATGGGGAATTATTGCCTATCTATTGCAGTTCAGTGTGGCATGCATGCTAACAGAGTTCCTTGACATAAAAGAACTGTGGAATTTGTATCTGAATTGTACATCCCTGGACCAGTTAAATCATATTTAGTCCCTTACAGAGTTCACTGTGATGATTTTCTGTTTTCGTGTGCTTCATAGGGAGTTCTGGTTAGATGTCAGATACCTGTTTGGAAAAGGCTTAATCATGTGTCCACTGGACAAGTGAACTGTTTTGAACTCTGCATAAGTGATTTGGGGTGTCATTTTCATGAAGCAGATGCTTATTCTTTTAAAATAACACAATTCTTTAGAAAGGGGAGGAGAAATCATGCATTTTGGTTTATATTGGTGGGTGCCTTTTAGAGTTAGCCCTTCTCTGGGCAAAATACCCATTGACTTTTATGACTGACATCCAGCAAAAGGAATCAATTGAATAAAAATGCCCTGATAAAAAGAAACATGCTTTGCTCCAGGCTACTTGATAAGACTTACTAGTCTGTGAATGATCTGGTGTCAAAGCAGGAATCTAGCTTATCCTAAAGGCTGATTCCAAATGCTATGAAGATAAATATCTCATTGTCAAATATTTAGTGCTCCCCATTTTTTCATTTTAGATTATGCAGTAGCAAAACAAGGCTTCACTTCTTGACCCTTTTCTGGCCCATTAAAAACAAAGTGGTTTACTGGATGAGAGACAAATCCCTGGATGTAGACACAGAGTCTCAAAATTATTGTCTTAATACATGAGCTTTGGTCTTTGCAGTGTTGGTTTTGATACCACGACCAATTCTGTAAAATCATTATTGAAAAAAATCTATTAATATGTCATTTTTTATATAATGGCACAAAATGAAATTACAATTATAATTGTGCCCATTTGCAAGGAGCTTCTTCTCTTGTTCCTTTCATCTATGCATTAAAGCTCTCATTTTGTTGACTAAAGTCACTTAAAGTGTCCACCAAAGGATGGACAGTATTTAAGTGTACATTATTGTGTTCAGATTGACTAGATATGTCAAAATAACAATTAATACTTGTTATGTACTTTTCTTCATACCGTGTAACCAAGAATTGACACATGAAATGAATCTTTAGCAGGCTAAGTATGAAATAAATTTGTAGTAGAGCCCATCTACAAAAAGGTTGATTGTTGAAAGGTTGTACCACAGTGAATAAATAACAAATTATGTCATAGACCATTAATGCTCATGAAACTTTGTAGGGAGCCATGTACAAAGACAATTCCTATATGGTCCCTATGTAATTACAGTAATAGAGCTTGTGCTTACGATGTCTTTGAAGTAGCAAACAACAAGCCTTTCTGAGAAGTGACTAAATACTCTTAGCCTCACATTACTGACAATGAAACCAAAGTTCAGAAAGGTAATAGGTTTGGTATTTATGATTGCTGAATGAGAAGTGATTAATAGAAGTCAGTGGGAGTTAAAAAGCTTTGCCTTCTGGCAGAAGCTTTTCTAACTTAACTCACTTATCCAAGTTCATAGATACTATTGGAATCACTTGTCTTTATGCTTCATGGTACCAAGGAGGAATTCTGAATATGTGGAATACACTAAATACACTTAAGTACATGTCTGAGCATCTATTTGAAAACCTATTATTTTGATTCAACAACCTTACAAACATATGACACTACTCTTTTCCCATATCTATCTGTAAGTCATACTTGTGAATGCTGGGTTTTGTGTCCTCATGACAATCCTCTTAGGATTATGACACATAAGAAAGACGATTTAAAAGCCAGAGATGCTTGTATTTCTTTTAGTGAATGTGAATTGTGAACATGTTTCTTATCAACGTGTATCACATTATGCATTGTTACAGTGCTGAAAATGTGAATTTTACATAGTTTATGTTTTTTACTTTTCATCTTACATAATCTAACTACCAAGTATGTCTATGGTGACATGTACCTTACTTCTTCCTAGTAAAAAGCATAGATATGGTAAGAATTTTTAGATTGTGTTATGTACAACAGTTCTTTACAAACTAAAATGAAGTAATGACCAATAAAGGATAAACAGAATGAGCTGAAATCACCCTGGTTATAACTCTATAAAATGAGAGAGTTATAAAAAGATGTGTTTGAACAATAAGTTTTAGATGGTGCTGAATGCTAGAACTGATTGGAAACAGAAACTTTTTTTAAAATTAAAAATGTTTTTAGTTTCATTTCTGTGAAGTAATTTCTATACTCATTAACATTCTGAGCCAACTCCAAGAATGAAAAAGACAAAGTTTACTGTAGAATATGGTAAGTGCTAGATCTCTAAAAAAAAATAAATGAGGTCTTGGTCTGTACTTCAGTACATAAATCTGTTATTGTTATGAAAGTGTACTTCTGGTGTAATAAATCTTGCATTCTTTAATTTTTACTAAAATAACACACTTCTCCCAGTTCTGCATAGCTACTCAGTGTATTTGCATTTCAAAGTCCCCATTTGCATCCCTTCTACTGGCTTTAATGGCTTCTAAATCCCAGTTTTTGGAGCAAGTGCTTGCATCACTTAGACAATTTGAAGTCTAAAACTTTAACTGTAAATGAGTTATTCAAGAAACCAGTAATGTAGTATTTTTTCCTTTTTGATCTGATTCTCTTTTAGGAATCAAGCAGTACCTATATGTGTCATGTGTCTTATATTAGTTAAAAACAAAACAAAACAAAACAACAAAAACAAAACAAAAAAACAGTTGATTGCTCAAGGAATATTTTTTTATCTAGAGCTTATCAAGCAGCTGCAATTTTTTAGTCAGTTGCACTAACTATGCAAACTGTACTTTTGCATTGAGGGGAACTTTTTCAAGATGGTGATTATATTTGTTCAAGAGAATGCAAGATATTGTTTCTCACTGATGTCAGTTGCCAATAAAAGTATGTTTCCTTCATTTTCCTGAGGTACAAATGGAATATTTATGAGCATGAAGTTTGGTAATAAGTGCAGCACATAAGTAGACACTGTATTTTATTACAACTTCTTCTAGTTATTATTCCATTTCTTTATTCCAGATCTTTTTGAGTTTGAAATGTATTACTAGAGTATTTGGTTAGGGTACGAAATCACCATTAGAGTGGTAGAACCTTCCAAACACCTGGGAGCTGTGATTGTTGTGTCTCTATAACTTTACTGAGCTCCATTGCTTCCTATCATCCGCCTATGATAGGAAGCAGGTCCTCTTCAAAAATTAGACATTGGAGCAAAATAACATGAAATTTAAGCATTTTCAGTGTGCATTTATTATTCTTAATATTTTTCACTTCTATTTTTTAGGGAGTAAATCTTTATAGAGTGATGGAGGCTGGAAACTTCATCTGTACAGCTTTGAACAAGAAAACAAACTCAAAGGTTGCACAAGCTTCCTTCAATAGTGGAACAATCAATTGAATGGATTTTCTTTGCAGATTAATTACATTTATCATCCACCTTGACCAAGGACATTTATATCAAGAAAACAAACATAAGACCATCATTTCAGCAAAGAACTAAAACAGAACCTAGATATAACTTTTTGTTATGGGAAGAGTTTCTGTACTGTAGTGTCTTGTCAAGAATTGTCTGATTTGTAAGGCTGAAATAAATGACTGTCATACAGAACACTATGCTTGGTACCTCTACAGATGAGAAGAATGTATAAACACCAGGCCATTTTACCATTCTTTAACTGGAATTTTATTAATTTTTTTTTAGGTAAACTGGTTAGAAGCAGTGAATACATAGTTAATTTTTAATCAAGATTACTTTTAGAACAGTACAAATATTTGTAGTAGTTTATGAGATCCCACATTGTGTGTGGCCATTCTATCATGTGTTTTATTTATCTGAATCTATATTTTTCATTTGTCAAGTCAGTTGTGTAATGACCATGGAGCCAAATCTGAATGTAGTGTAAGAAATTTTTATCTATAGCACTTTTGTTATTTTATTTTGTTTAACATCTGCTAAGTATATGGATGACTTTATCTTGTTCCAAGACTTTGTGGTGAATGGCAGCCTGCCAGATCCTCCAATCCTAATGCAAATTTCCTTATTTGTTACATATGTTAAATTTGTTGTAGTTGCTTTTTTTTTTTTTTTTGTCAACTGTATTAAAACCTAATTGTATGAAGAAATTAAAAATTGGCAAGGTTTGCAACCATTGTTCAGGGTCGTAGTAGTGTAGAAGGGGCTAAACTTTTGTCCAAGGTCTCATCAAACAATTTGACTTTTTCTTCTATAGTCTATGAATTCACATTTTGACATTCTCATTAATTTTTGAGGATCGTAATGCTCTGTTGTACTAGCTTACACAGAGGGAACCACCTCCAATTTATCTCTGTGCTCTTGAGACAGTTATACTGTACTTTTAAATGTCTTAGTTCAGCAAGATGCTAATTAACTGTATTGTCATTTTTAGAACATAATGAACAAATGCAAAGAAAAGTCTTACTGTGTCTATAAACTGTTCAAATGTTGCATGAAAATACTGTCATTTTTTCAATCTAAAACATCAGTACTGTTACTGACTTTGTCAGTAACATACTTCCAGAATTTTCTGTGATCTGTATTTTTTTTTTTCTTCAAATAGCCTGTTCACATGGTAAGCCAAATCCCTGGACTATGATCTTTTTCCATATTCTCTGTTTTCCTGCAAAATATGGAAGCTTGGGAAAAGGTGAGATGAAACAAAGTGGAAGATAACATGTAAATAAAGAAAAGTGTGGATCATTTTTTTATGAAATTCAAATCTGCCAGGTTACAGCTGAGTCTTAGCTTGCCTTTGAAACTCCAAAGTGAACTTTTTCTGAGATCTTTGAGCCGGTACTGGAATCTGGAATTGGCACAGCTTAACAAAATCAAACTTGGCATGCCATGAAACTCAAAGATAGAATTTTAATACAATCCTTCTATCCAGTTTATGCTGCAGTAACAGTCAAAAACAATATAAGCAGCATTGTTTTACTCTTTTAATGGTAAAAGTCAAAGGATAAGCAAAGAAATCTGCTTAGGTGAGGCAGGAAATTTATTGCCTATCGATCCAAAATAAATTGCACCCTTTCCTGTGGCGTCCAGTAAGAAGACTTGCAGGTAATCTTAAAGACGTGGAAACACTGATTTACGTGATCTGTTCTGGGTATGTAGTTGGATTGCCACAAGAAAATGTTCCATCCTCATTGTAGGCCAGTTTAGGAACTGCATTGATATTATCCACTTTTTGGTAAGTAGAGTAACTACTACATCTTAGATAAAAGTGAGTCGTTGTACTACAACCACAACTTCTATGTTAAATAATATACCTATGTAGATTACAGAATGAAAGGGCTAGCTCTGCTCAGCTCTTTGAGAGTTCTAGATGCCAATATCCTAACTACCGTGAAGGGTTTCTGACTTTTTCTCTAAGACCCTTCAACCCTGGAGAAGTTGTCAGATATGCCTCTGCCCGTAGTGCATCAGAGGTTGTTCAGCATCTGGGATGTCCTAAAGCTCTTAACTCTCCCTATGCCCAGAAATAGGGAACCTATTATTCTGCCTCAGTTCTTTATTGATTCTGTGTTAGAAACTACTTGGGAGCTTATGAAGAGTCTTAAATGCAGGTCTGTTATTCTATAATGATGTAAGCATTGGAAGAGATGAGCAGTCACATCTGGAGCCAGTACTTTACCCACACGTTCAGCTTCAACCACATAGTGAGTTATAGTAATCCGAGGTGGAGGTCACAGACATATAGATTGTTTGTCAGGATTGTTTATAGGAGGAAGAAACATAAAGCCAGATTCAAAAAAAAAAAAAAAAAAAAAGTTTATTTGCCAAAAGTGCCACCTGGAATAAATTATTTAGGCATGTGGATCCAGGTGAGCAATCTCCTCAAAATGCTTCTTTACTTGTAGTATGAATGAGAATTGGTAGACATCGCATGTTTGCGCTACTACAATTTGTTCAGCATATAATATTCTGCTGCTCTGCTTTCCTGAGATGGCATTGTTTTGGCTGAGCAGAGCATTTTAATGCCTAATCCTTAGCTTCAGAAAAAATAGGCATATTTTGCCCTTACGTTCAAGGGCTAATCCAATATTTATTCTATGAGCATGCATTACTCACATAGGTAGCACCAAGTTCACCACATAGTAAAGCAGTTGAGGCCGCATCCCTCCAAAAACATGGCAGGAACAGTATGTGGTATGATGGTGCTACTGCTCCAGTGCTTCTGATCTTCTAAATTTTTAAGTTTGCATTCAGAGCAACTGACCATAAGTGATGCTTGCTCTTTGGTTTCTTTCAGTGTCCCCCATTGAGTAAATTGCTGTTAGTTCACCCTGAAGTAACCCTCTGCCTATGGAAGACTTAAATCCAGTGTTTTGTGTGAGAAGGTGTCTCAATTACTATATTATTATTAAAATTATATATATTTTGAAAGCTATCAAGAAAAAACAACAGAGTGCTGTGCATGTTCCCACAGATAAAATGTGAGGACACGCTGACTCCCTGTCTGTTTTGGTGATGCTCTCTGGGATTCCTACCAGAGACAAATTAGATGTACAGAAGGAGCTGGGGTTGTTTAGCTTGGAGAAAAGAAAGCTCAGGGGAGACTTTATTGTACTTTACAATTACCTTAAAGGAGGTTGTAGAGTGGTGGGGATCAGGCTTTTCTTCCAAGCACCAAGTGAAAGATGAAAGGAAATGGCCTCAAGTTGCACCAGGGGAGGTTTAGGTTGGATGTTAGGAGAAATTACTGAAAGAGTTGTGTGGCATTGGAATAGGCTGCCTAGGGAAGAGGTTAAGTCACCATCCCTGGAGGTTTTCAAGAAACATATAGATGTAGAACTTAGCAGAATAGTTTAGTGGTAGACTTGTCAGTGCTAGGTAAAAGGTTGGACTAGATGATCTTAGGGGCATTTTTCAACCTGAATGATTCTGTGATTCTATGATTTACTTCTACGCTTTGAAGACTCTTCTGAATTCCACTGTTTTGAAGTCACTGGAAAGATCTCATGGAATAACATGGAGATCATCTTGTGCCATGGCCAGAGAGTATGTAAGATGGAGTGCCCTGGGCAGTCTTTGGTCTGTGGCTGTGTCTGAACCTGCGAAGCTTCAACAGATGACCTATGTCATGTTGCTGGAATTCTCTTTAATACTTTTGTAGTAGCTTTTCTTCTTGTACTGTTGGCAATAGCTAGAAATTCAAATATTGTCTTCTTTGGCAGGTCAAGGCACTATATTCTAAAGGCATGGCTTGTGTGCTTTTCTGGAGAAATTGGTCAGTTCCACTAGTAATGGGCGTAATTGTTCTTCAGTGCCTTTCACAAGACAGCACTGACATGGATCCCTTACGTGCATAGTGCTAATGTTTTCCAGCAGCAGCTTGCTTTGTAGTTGAAGCTTTTATGTATTAGGGCAACTTGGCTCTGGACCAGCACTTTAATGTTTCATTTTCATCTATAACCAGAGTTTATGGGAATAAGAAGTGAATATTCTGGTCTTGTGAATAAGTCCAGAGAAGTGTTGGCTAATTTTCCTTTCTTAATAGCATCATTTGAGTCCATAAAACTTTTATTATTGTAAAAAGGAGTCACAGAATGAAGAGTATGAGCCTGTGAGGTAAAATTCCTATGTTTAGGATCTGTGCTGTTGAAATCAAAAAAATGTTTGTCCAAAGGGTTAATGTGAACGTATAAGATCTACCTATTTTTTCACAGAGGTATTTTTAAAGGGTAGAAATACTGTTCAGTTGCTATATTAAATACTTGAAAATTAGTATTCTGTGCCATAGATTTTTTGTATGATTTCTCAGACTGCCTTAAGTTCTTTTTAAAAATTAAAAAATAATAAAGTCCTGTTGATATGACAGGATACTTAATAATTTCTTTAGATCTGAAATGTCTAGAGAACTGCATAAATGTAAAAATTAGTCTGGAGAACTGAATGAAAAACACATTTCCATTCCAGTTCTTGAAGATAATTCTTTGGTTGGTTGGTTTGTTGTTGTTGATGATATTAAGCTATGGTTTGAGCATTATTTTTCTCTGTGGTCCTGCTCTAAGACAGTGTTGATCTTCAGCGCTACCATAAACAACAGGCAGAAGGACCACAGCCAAAGTCAATTTAGTCCTTTGAAACTGATGTCAAAAAGGTATGTTTGCTAAGGAGTTGACATGTACCCTCCTCGTTAAATCTATTTGTGATTTTGCAATTTGTGATGAAGATGAAACAAAATCTATCTCAGTGTTTGTTGAAACTGATATGCTCATCTATTACGCCAGATTCAGTGTCTCTGACTAACCAGCTCTCACATACGGCATTAGTAAATATAAGGTGTCACTCTGACATGTACGCCTGTGTTGACTTTGTTACCTTGTAATCTGTTTGGAGTGCGTTTTCTTAGAATTACCTTTCTATCACTTGTTCCCATGTGCTTTTATAGTTGACAAATCTCTTCTAAGTAACTAGGAAAACATTTCTTCCCTCCATTAACTAAACATTAAAAGCTACAGCCAGTAATGGAGGTAGGAGTTGAAAAATTCAATGAGGCATCATCTAGCTTTAGATGTTCCTATGCAAAGTAGAAATCTGTGCCCTGTACATGATGTCAAGAACCCCTGCACAGTTCATGGGAGACTGAACAGCTCTAGCATGTGGTCTGAAATGTCAGCGTGTCAGCTGGAGAACTTTCTTGGAAAAGTCAGCAGTAATAATCCTACTGAGCTGCAGACAGTTGTCTTCACCTGCTTGAATAAAATGGTTAAAGTTTTCCCTCATGGAAAGACACCCAAGAACTCAACGATATTCACTCTTTTAAGGCAATATCTTGCGGATAGAGATGGTTCTGCCTTCCATCCATCTACTGTGTTACTAGCTTGATCTGACACCTAGCCCAGAGTACAGATCATAATTCCCACAACAGCCTGAGAAAGCTGTCTGTCCGAGAAGCACATTCTCTCACCTCACAAGAAGGTGACATGGCTAAGGAATATCTTCCTTTTGAAGAATTCAAGACTCACTGTGGCAAGACAAGGGAAGTATACATGTAGGGTTGAATTTAAAGCTTTGTATCTTCAGTGCTGCGTAAGGAAGAGATAGTCCTGTGTATGTCTCAAAAACTACACATTTAATTTGAAACAATCTTTAGATAAACTGCATAAACAATATTAAAAGCAAATGCTGCAATCCAGTATTTCTTGTTTCAAATGAGAATGTTATAAAGAATGTTATAGGACTAAAATTTATGCTTCCTCCCTCTTCCTCCTTACCTAAAATGACCAGGGAATCCCAAGTCATCAGATCAGTGAGACATCAGTGTTTCTCAGCTGGGAATTAGGTGCAGATGCCTCACTTCAGAGGAAAAGATTTTAGTTGTGAGTCTGTTACAAAAGATTCTTCATCTATCATGAAATCATTTTGCAGGATGTATGATATTGTTGGGTCTTAAGCATGCCTAGGACTGAAATTGCAAAACAGGGGGATACTGCTCTTTGTTAAAATGCTACTGACTGAATTTTATCTGTGTCCATGTAGTTGGAATATGGCACTCCATATTCTTTGTGTCAGAAATAGAGTCTAGTCATGATCACCTGAATACAGATCATCACAGCAGAGATTCCTTTATTTAATAATTAATGACTGGATACAATTGACAGAATACAGTGGCACTATGAAATATAAATCAAAAGAATTGTGATACAGGTACATTTTACATATGTAATGGAGGAACTTTACTTTTCCATTGAGCACTAAAGTTAGCCCTAATGAAAAGAGCCTGTAAAGTTGCACAAGTAATACAATTTCAGCTAAATATTTTGCTGTCTTTAAAATAACTCACATACATAACCCCAGTTTCAAATACATCTTTTGTGTGTCTAAATGTGTGTTTTTAAGCACACATATGAAGAGAGTTCCTAACATCAACATCCAGATACAAGCTAATTAGAAAATGAAAGGTTTATAAGACAGAAAGTTACAAGAGATGTTTTTGTGACTGAGGTTTAGTTAAACCTGAATATAAATGGATTTCTTCGAATTTTGAGACACAGATGGTTGAGCAGTGCAGCATTGTTTTTTAAAGTCAGACTGAACAACACAGGGTTCACTTCATATTTCCTGTATAAAGAAATTATTTTATCCAACACTGATAAACGGATTCTCAATGCTAATCTCATAAATTTGAACTTTTTCCTCTTAACAGTTTGAAGATTAAGAATATTAATACACTACTCTCAAAATACCTACATAGATATACTAAACTCTGCAAATTGCTATACTGATACAGAAGATCCTTCTGATTAGCGAACTACCCAAATTTCCACTTTTTGTTTCTGTTGTATTTTGTCCAAGGGTGATTTAGTAATGAGATAGCATTTAATTGCAAAATAAGGATTTATTTTTATTTTTGTTTTTGTTTTTATTTTTATTTTTATTTTTATTTTGGCTTTGTGCAAATCCTAAAGAAAGAGAAAATGTCTAGTGTAATAATTGTTTAAAATCTCTAAAACTCTATCCAATATAACTGCACACCAAAGATTCTTGCTCTTCTTATGTCAGAAATTTGAATTTCTAAATTTTGTGCCTTTGTTCTCAATCAATCGTGGTCAAAACTGGAACTGAGTTCAGTGTCACCACTATTTCATTCCTGATACTATTTGTTATGTGAGTTACATTTAGCAGGAAGTCAGAAAAAAATCAAACTAATCAAATTCAAAATCAAATTAATTAATCAGATGCTATCATAACTGGTTAATACATACGCTGCTTATGGTAATCGTAGTATAACAAATACCAGTCCATTACTGTGTGCCGACCAGAACCTGATCATTACAAAGATTGAACAAAGACAACCAATCACTAATAAATAGAAGCTTAAATCTAGAAAAGCAACTCAGCTATAGGGAGAAATCCAGAACTCATTGCCACAAAGTGGGATCCAGAGTGGTGGGTTAGCGCCCGTGACTCCCAGTACAGTGCATGGGGAGAATAGGGCACTTCAGGTACTGCCTAGAGACAATGAATAGGAAACAGAGATGATGAGAGGGGTTGTATGTTCTCTCTTGAGAACTTTGTTTCAGCCCCAAACAAGTTTTTTTTTTTTTTTCTCCACTGGGCATTCATACCACAGAACATTGTCTAAAATGGTGGTTTTCACATTGACAAGGCTCACTCGTTTCTTTCAGAAGCATCTCAGAGGAGAAAGAATAACCAGTTTCAACAACAACATACTGGTCAAGACAAAAGCCTGGGTAGTCAGAATTTAATTCCCCTACATACTGAGAGTGGCTGTAATCGTGATCTCTCCCTGTACCACACAAAGTGCTCTGACATCAAACTACAGGCAGCCTACCTGTACATACTACCTCACAAATACCCCATTAGGTACTTGTAGAGCAACCTTGTGTACAAAACTCCCACATATGTGCTTTCTTTCATCACTGCTCTCTGAAATGTATCCAAGTGAATTCTTTTTTTTCCTTTCTGTCAGATGAATCCAGATCCCCAGGATGGCTTTCAAAGTTTGCCACTGCTAGGCATGTTGAAAGGCCAGATGCATGCCAATACAGCATTTATACCTGTCATGTGAGTCTACAGATATAGTAAATGTGCAACTCAGGACAGATCTGTGAATCTACACAAATGAAAGAGAGTAGAGAGTACTTTTTTTTTTTTTTTTTTTAATGCTTGTGAAAGTTTTAATATGTGTTAATAAATATAAAAATCTTTTGTATGCTCAACTACAAAATTCCATAATTTATCGTAGGTTTTCTGATATATATTTTATTATCGCATATGTACAACAGGCTGGCTTTCAAGAATAGCCTTAAAAAGCATGAGCAATGGAGTAGTTCATCTGTGACTTTTATAATGGACCATAAATGTTTCAGAAGAATGGTCTGGCGAGGGACTTCTTGACTCATGTTTTGTTCTGCAGGGTCTGAAAATAAAGAATGTGCATGTATTTAACAATAAACTATACAGTTTTGTTTTGAACTTTGGTTTAATTGAAATCAGTGGCAAAATTCCCCTCCTTTTATGATGAACACTGTGGTATAAAGTAATTCCCTTCGCCATTATTAATGTGCTGTTCTTTCTTCCATCCCCTGTATTCTTTAAATCTGAGTTTTATTTATATGCTGATATTCCTGTAACTGCAAGCCTAAAAAGAAATCCTTTGTACCCATATATCCTTGACTTGCCTTTTGCATTTTTCTGCATGATTCGTCTTTGATCTGCCTCTAAATTTAATAATGAAATTCGACTCAATATCCCTCCCACTATATATGGCTCCTGCTACATCATGTTCTGTTACCTATCATCTGACAGTGTAATTCTTGAATTCTGGCCATTTAATTTGGTCCAAGAAAATGTATCATTTAAGAAAAGGCCACGTTCATTTGACTAAGTGAATGCACATTTCTGTTTTCTTACTGAGCACTGGCATATGGGCAGTTTTTTATACTGTGTGTGGGAATGTTTACAGAATCCTATCAGCAAAAATGGTATTTGGCAAGAATATTAACTTCAATAGCAGCATTCACTGTTTGGTTTTTAAATATGTTATAATACTGAATATTCTCATTTCCTTTCTGCATTACCTCTGCCTGCTACAGAGCTAGAAAGGTAGCCTTGCAGAATTTTTGAATTCAGATTTCACCTTCTCCTGCCTTGGGACAGGAAATGAAACCTCCTAAAGCCTGGGATCTCTGTATGAATGGAGGGCATTGTAGATATGCATCATATTTCACTTCTTCCTGCTGACACCCACAATGTCAGTTCTTTCCATCACTGGGACATGCTGAACTGTTTTTAAAGACAATCACAGTGCCAACCTTTCAACTAAATCAAAACATTTTATTTTCTGCTTTTCCAGTTTCCTAGAACCAAAGATTAATACTCCTATCAAATTACCTGATCTTTAGGAGAGTCAACAGGACTATTCCTAGGATGAGAACTATGCAGGAGGAATAGGCAATAATGTAGACTGTTTCACCTATAAGCCAAAACCAGAAAGCAGACAAGAAACATTTACTTCTGTGACAAGAATCAGGTTTGAGATCTGAATTGGAATACATACATGTACATATGCAAACTAAATTAGCAATCAATTCTGATGCCAATAATTAAAAGGAGGAAAAAAGCCTAGGTGGTATGCCAAAGGTAGGAATTACTCTTCCTTCATCAGCTGGTGCAAAATCATTTTCAGGCTCCTCTTAGTAAATACCAGCTCCATGTGAAGTGATACACTTCATATGTGTACCACTACCTTTTACTGTACCCCAGGGAAACTGCAACAGCTTGTTACTCTGATTTGTCTTTTGGAGTATTTTCCCTGTTGATTTTGAGGTGTTAATTTTATTCGATGTATTGAAAGAAATCTGGCTCTTACATATCTGCTAGGTTTCTTTTCCACATATTACCATAATTGCAGTGTGAAGCAATAGTCAATCTAGAATCAAATTAATGTGAAATGGGATCTAACATTGTGTTTCTGGGCCTCGTGCCCATGGAGTTTCCTCTTTCTCTTAGGCTGCTCACCAAGAAGTCACTTAGGCAGTTTACATGCTAAAAATTCCAACTGTTGAACAACTGGGAATTGTTTCAACTTTTGTTTCCCAAATGAGGGGAAACTTGTTTTTGCTGGTGGAAGAAATGTAGGAGTTTTGATCAAATATTCTGAAGAAAAAAAAAAGGTCTTGGTACAAAACATCAGCCCAGAACTTGGCATCAAAGGGTACAGAAATTAGACGACAAGAGGACTCAAAATCAGAGCCACAAGAATAAAGAATGAAAATTTTTACTTACTTACTTTTACTTTACTTACTAAGTAAGGTTTTCCACCTTACTTAGTCAGGGAAACACCCACCAAGGAAGATGCAGAGTCTCAGCCCCATCACTTACCTGAGGTGGGAGAAGGTCAAATTCTGGTCTCTGAATCAATTATGATTATTACGTAGTACATGTTTGTGTTTGTGCATACACACACACAAGCTATTGAAAAATACTTAATGTGGTGAATATTTGATGGAAGAGGGTGTATTTTGGTCCCAGTGCAGGACTGCTAATACCATATGTTCAAAGATGGTGTCCCTCCTCTCAAGTTATGACAGCTCTTTAAAGTGATAACTTTTAGAAAAAGAATAATTTTTAGTATTTCTTTGCAGTTTTTGAATCTTCATTGTGCACTGAAGTCAATTTTTAAGACTTCCTATAACTGCAGGGGCTGTATATATATATATATATATATATATATATATATACACACATACATATATATATATATATATTTAAGTGGAAAGATACTTCAGACAAATAGAAGTTTTCACAGTACCTCCCTTACCATGAGGATTGAGAAATTATTCTGAAGAACAGTCATGGGTGGTAAAAATGGAATAATCAAATTTTACCAAAATATTTTTTAAGAATTTTGAAAAAATATTGCATTCTGGTTAAATAAAACAATCTAAAATGATCAAATGAAATCCAAATGTTCTTTTTTTTTGTCAAATTCTTACAAAAAAGATATATTTTTGGTGAACTACTTTCTCGTAAAAGAGATGTTGATTATATTTTCAGTTCTGTGGGGAACACATGAAAGTTGTTAATAATGAGATCATGCTAGAACCATATATTTTCTCCTGCCTTCTGAGAAATTAGAGAATTTGCAAGGCTGTGAGAGGGCACAGTTTGGTGACTGAAGGGCTAATTCTTCATTTCATATTTTCATTTTATATATTCTTTGTGCTTAAAGTACTTGAATGTGCCTATTTACATTTCCTTAAAATGTTGGGGTGTCTGTTTCTTGATCGTAGAATCATCGAATCATCGAATCATCGAATCATAAAATCATAGAATCATAGAATGGCCTGGATTGAAAGATCATCTAGTTTCAACTCCTCTACTTTGGGCAGGGTTGCCAACCACTAGAACAGGCTGCCCAGAGCTGCATCCAGAAAGAAGAGCTCATCCTGACCTTTTTTAAAAATTCAAGAAACAGTTATATTAATTTTCACTATTAATCTATATCCATCCAGTTGTTGAAATGTGAAATACTGATAGCGATATTAATAAATATAAATACAAAATTTTGTCTCTGTTCGTCCCAAGTCCCAACCATGAAAACCAGAATACACATGTAAATTCCTATATGACATAACAGTCTCTTATGTCTGACCCCATTTTGATCACTGTATACAAGTTATTGATCAGCTGAGTATGATCTAAAAAAGAATGTTTTAAGGCTTAAAAAACAGTACCTTAAACAAGCAATAAAAACTGAAATTAAGCACATTTGTAGTTATGGGTTTGTAAACAACTTAAGCTCTCATACTGTGCTCCCATTCACATTTAGCAGGCATCACAATGATTGAATACATGATTAAAAATTAGAATATTTTCCCACTCTTAGCAGAATTGGTTTCAAAAAAAAAAAAAAAAAAAAAAAAAGTGTACTCATTTCATTACTCTTGAGAAGCAGCCGTCTCTGTTTTTTGGTTCTTCTCTTCTGCACTGAGGTGCCAATGAGCAAACCTCTTTTGGTTTCTCTGACCAGATGGAGAAAAGGGTACAAATATCTGTGTGCCTTGTGAGGAATGAAAGGCACAAATGATGTGTAAAGACTTCCAATAGAAACCAGCTAAAATGTGAGATGTTTCTATCTGCATATATCAGAGAGTGAATTGACACCAGTGGAGAGCAGACATTTCCATTGCAAAGGTGCAAGGCTGTACTGGGCTGTACTGTCCTGTGGAGGTGTTTCATGCTCATGAGAAGCTAGGGGACCAACCTAGGGACAAGTCTATGGCAAAGCCAACATGACTGTGTGACAAATGTCTAACCCTTTCTTGGATAGGCTGTGAACCTCAGGGACACAACCAATGGAGCAGTAGGTACCACTGAAACACTAGATGAAGCAGTGTATATAGACATACAAACATTTCCAATGACAAAGTTTTGGTAAAGGATAGCTGTGGGCCCAGCAACTGGAACTATTAGTGGTATCAGTCTCTTGTGTAAATCTACCTGTATATGTAGTGAGATGGCTGTGAATATTGATCATATAGATGAATTCTGGATTGTGCTCAAAAATTTCTTGGCTACCTGCAGCTTCTCACAGGCTTTTTCTACATTTATAAAACAATGAGATCGGCAATGTTTCATACTTTAAAAATTAAAGCTGCTGGAGCTGAACTAATCTCAGTTCCCACAGAAGCTGGTATAATTATAGATAAACCTTGCCAATTACTTGTTTATCTAGATTCTCAGCACAGCAAAACTGCTCAGTAGAAAATATATGATAATTCTATAATTTAAGAGGAAAATAACATGAATTCCAAGAGTTTTGGGTCAAGCCCAATTTTATTGTATCTCACAAGAACCAGATAAGAGTGCTGTATACCTAACTTCTTCAGCCAAAAAATACTTTAGCTCCAAAGCTCTACACTGATGAAAGTAAGTGCTTATCTTCACACATGATTCATTTTTCAAATTAAAGTGTAAGAAGCAATCTTTTCAATTATTTGAATCTGTAAAATCATGGCAATGATTTGCATAGAATGAAGTCAAAACTAGGCTGGAAGTGCATAACTAGGTAGGCAATAAAAATATTTTCTGAAATTCAGAAAACATTTTTAGTTTATCACATTATTATTATTATTATTATTATTATTATTATTATTATTATTATTAATTATATTTTATAAAATGACATAAAATTCTGGCCCCATCTGAACTTCCAGAAAAAGTCTCATTAACTTTTGTATGATCAGGATTCTGCCCACATCACACCTTGTTAACCAGGCCATATCAATTGAAAGACATTTATGCTGTGTTGTCATGTACCCTCCTAGGTATGTGAAGAAGAATAAATCCAGTTAAGACTGTTAATCAGCCCTCTTTTTATATTGCAAGCCAAAGGCCAAGGGCAAAGGACTTTATCTTTTACACCTTCTTTTCAGGATAGCCTGTGGTTCAATATTACTGGCATGAACCAGTTACTTGTGTGGTTGATTTCACTGAGTCAAATGGAGCCCCTTCACAATGGTAAAGCAGAAATGATACCTCTCCTCACTCCATGTGCCAGCTGGGCCAATGCTTCCCAAAGCAATTAAGTGCTTTTGTTACCTAATCTTGTATTTGAACATCACAAATGTATTTAGGAGGCTAAGGTCTTTGAGATACATCATGCCATGATGTAAAAAGTTAGCAGGCATCAGATTCTCTGCAGCAACACTTTATGCATACTCAATGAGTCCACAGCAAGTGGTTATCTCTTGTGTACAGAGTTGGGCATTTGAACTACTTTTGACCCAATGTATTTGGCTACTACATTCACACAAAAATGTCTGTGTTTACACCAGAAGGTGGAATAATATTTCCCCGCTGAAAAGGATTATATTTATTAGCATATATATTTGAATATGTTTATATTTATTATTTATTATGAAACACTCCTTTTATAAAAACAATCCTATTCAGTGATTTGCAGTACCTTTTTCAAAGTTTTTGAACTTTTTAGGATCCCTGTTTTTTGAATTAAAAAATTTAGAGACTGATGACTCATCTGTAGATGGTCATTAATTTGAATTTGTGAAAAAAACTTTTATTTTAGGCAAACTAAGCAAAGGATTCTTCTGAGATTTTAAGGTAGGGACAGCACATCAGCAAATGTTATCTCCAGCTTTCCAAGTTCAGCAAATATCCTTAAACATCTCCAGACACACAAAAGGCCATATTTGACAACTTAACCATTTTGCCTCTGCACCATGGGATTCTTCTTGGGATTTGATTTCAGTAAAAATAAATATTTTGTAAAGATGATAACTCCCTTTGCAGCCAGAGTAATGCACATTTGCTAGCATATGAATCCAGGATCCTGGGTTAGATTTTTGGCAGTGGTATTTATGAAACAATTTGCAATATGGTTTTTATCATCAGGTAAATATCCTGAATCAGATTCTTCTCCTTGACCTGACTTCCTATGAGACATTAATGGGTTAGAGAGTTCCCAGCTAAAGCACATGACAGGTCCAATAGGATGAATATTTTATTGTATGGTTTAGGCTGGTCAGCATTCTTTGTGTTTTTCTAAGACCATCCAAAATTCTGTTAGAGTTCAAGGATGGGTTTTTGGAAAGCATTCAGATTTCAGTGGGAGCAGAATTAACTGGGTGCAGCCTGCTTTTTGCAAACATTTATCCAAATATTTGAGAGAAATGCATACTGCGTTTTACCTTATGAAAGGTTCTGCAGTTAGAACTAGTCACTGAGGTGAAATAGCTCCCATTTTACTTTTTCCCACTTAGAGCAGAATTTCTTCCATTATAACTTGTATTATTTAACCACTAAAGTCTAGTTCCAACTACAAATTCAGGCTTCCCTTTAGTTGGCAAAGAGAAGCCAACACTTCTAGCATACAGCAAAGATGCTAAAATTAATGCTAAAATTACATTTGAATGCTCAGTTATTCATGATATGGGTCTCAGGAATCCTATTCCTACCAATCTATATTTATACGTCCTATGTTGCCTACTTCAGCAATAGCTGAAGGATGGTGACAGAATATCCTTCTTTTTGTACTGCATGCAGAACTTGAATTACTTTTTAACTGTTGAAGGTGTTCAGTATTAACATTACTGGGAACTACAGAACTATTTTGTGGTAATATCTGAAGTATCGGTGCTCTGCCCCATACAATGTAGAGAACGTCACTCTCATTAGAGTCAATATTTGTGTATTAAGCTTTTTAGTGTTCTCCCTCTGTAATGAGGTCCTTCAAAAGAAAATATAAAACTCATATTCTTTCAACCATGAGAAAATTTGTATATTAATTCAATATACTTCAACTTTATGTCACTTAATTGCTCACTGTAAATGCATGCAAGTAAAACCAGATGCAGCTCTTCAACCCGTGGGATATCACAATCCACAATTGCATGCCCTTCTGTTGCACGAGAAAGTAATATCTGATGGAGTGTAACACAAGACGCTTCTCAGATCACTTACTGTGTCTCCTTAATTTTGTTGTTTTAACTAGTATGGCACATATAGGCAAGAGAATCATGAGAGAAGTAGGTGTGACATCAAAGATAATCATTTATACTACACATTATGACTACTACTCTCTAATGACTGTATGGAGAATCAGACACTGGCGGGCTTAATAGCTTAATTTTCCACAATTATAATATAGTGATTGTGAGCCATCTATTTCAAAACCACTTATCAGAGGAATTGGTTCAGTCTCATTATCTTTATTTTGTGGTAACATAAGCTAAGGCAAGTAGAGGTTTTTCCACATTATGCTGAATGGGGGAACAACAGGTAGAGCTCACTTTCCTGAACCCACCCAAGAGACCCAACCTTTTGTCTTCTCTATCACACACGTGGGAAATTTCAAGAGTACTTTTATTAAAATCATGAAGTGATTTGCCCAGACTCACCATTCATTGAAGAAGAATGTAGCTGTGCTCTGGAAAGCTTTTCTCCTGGTACTTCTGTATTCACCCAATGAAAACCTTTCTTCTTAATTGAAATTTGACCTGAATATTGGCAAAACATCCATTTTAAATATTATTTTAAAAAAATCATTTATGTGAATATTATTGCTTGATGTTTTGATAAGAGCCACAGAATTTATAAAGGCAGCTATGTAAAAAATTTACTTATTGATACTCAGTAAACCAGGTGAATGAATGAATGTTAATTCTTCCTTTTTAATCTCAAGTATATCTCCCCTGTAGTTTATTTTATGGGGGAGAAGTGCACTTCAAAGAAACATATTCTTTGCCTCAAACCAACTTAAATTATCTTTCACAGAAACAAATTTAGAAATTTCTCACCAGTTCTAGATCCCTATTGCTAGTTCTCGGTATTTGCCCATTCAAATTTCATTGTTAAAAATCCTTATCACCAGAACAGGAAAAAGTATCTAAAGTTCATTTCCAGGCCAAACAAATAGGTTTGTAGAAGGGGTTGGATGAGGTCTGGAATAGACTCAATATCTCATAGCTACCATAAAAATAACCACATTTAACACAGCAACTTACAATCAAAACCATAATCATATCTCTCTTCAGTTTAGTTGCATTACTACTATGCATCTAAAAAAGAAAAAAAGGACCAAAACAAGCAAGTTTCAAATCACTGTGCAACTGTTCTGTATAGTAGATGCCAATCTTTTATTTAGCTAAAGGCTCTGGATCCCCAGTCTGTTTTTGATTGACTAGCAGGAACTTCATTGCACCACAGGAGCAAGCAAGCTTCTGTTCTTCAATCCCAATTAGGTTAGGGAAGTTTCCACCACAAAAAACCTTTTATCCTGAGACTGCTTCAGGGAATGGCAAAAGCTGATGAGCAATTATTTGATTATTATAATGTGAGGGTCATCTTTTTGCTTTATAGGTAAAGAATAACTAACAGAGTGATGTGATCAGTCATTTGGACCATTAGATGAAGCTGTAAAGCAAACAAACAAATAAATAACATTCATCAGCAAACTCACTGCCAGTACAGTCTCAAATCTAACAGTGTTACGGTATTGCTTTGTCAGGGGAGCTAGTATTTAATTTTAAATTTTTTCTCAGGCTGAATTTTAGTACTGATTATCTAACCTTAAGGGCAATGTTTCTGCAACATGATTTTAATTTCTGGGTAGACTTTGAGTGACAAGAAAAAATTATACCATTATCAGTGGCAATTTTTTGACCGCTAAAACTCAAGAATTAGCTAATTCATTCAATGAAATGCGTGCATGCAATTAATATGTTTTTAAAAGACATCCCATCAGACAGAACTATGAAATAATTAATCCTTTTCATTTAAATCTTTGGGAATAATTACTTCTCCCTAGGTAGCTTGCAAATATATAATTACAAGAAGATGACTGGCATAGGGTGCACTGTTCAATTGAGTTAATCCTAGTGTTTTTACTTAAGGCTAGATCCTGAAGCCTCCATTCACAGTCTTAGCAGCTTTGAGAGTCAAAGTCTTGGTTGTGGATGTGGCCTCACAGTTCTTTCCCAGATAGCTAGTTTGCAATTATTTCCGTGGTGCTGGGAATACAGCTAGAGATGGTATATACATGTACATGTATTTAAATTCAAGATGAATGAAATTAAAAGATTCCAACAGTATTTTGGATATAAGACGTTTAAACTGTTTCCTCTTAACTTTGTAGGTCTACACGATCCTCTACCAACATATACAAAGAAAAACTAATGAATTCCTCTCCTGGAAAATGGAAATTAATGCATTGCCTTCTATGGCTTGATTTCTAACACAAGCAAGACCTGTGCTCAGAAGTAAAAGCTAGAAAACACTTGGTTCAGTTTTTTATTCTTTCTCATTACTCTTAAGAAACTGTAAAAATAGAAGACTACTAATATCAATGATTTTTATGATTTTTCACAACACAGCTAACCTGTGCCTAAAATGCCAATCATTTTTAAGGTTAACATTTATTAGATAGCTTCCTAAATATGTGTCAGCCAGCTTACAGTTTAAGAAATACTAATATTTATACTTCAAGAGGAGAAGAAAAGGAAGAAAAAATAACATAATATATATCATATGTACCAATATGTACCATGTTATTGATACAGACACTACACAAAGGTACAACATTAAGCAAATGGCAGAAAGGCCTTGAAACTTTTCTGTTCTGCATAATATTATACACCCCATAAATTATTCTTTTATTGTTATTCCAGCCAGAAAATTAATGTAGTCAGATATGTAGCCAATTTATTGATTTACTGCTAGTATAAAGTGTCTCTCAAAATCAGAGAAAAAACTGCACATGCAATTTGTGTTTCCGTTTGGATTAAAACCCCACAGATATCAATCTTGGTGATATCAATGGACTTATAGTAAATATATGCTAAATATTTGCTGCAAACCAACAATTTAATTTAAACTTTTAAACTAATTATACTTCAATGCGTCATGTGTTACTCACGTAGCTCACTGAAGCAGGTTGTGCTATGAAGCATATGATGGAAGAGCTTGCACAGTGGCTGTTCTGCTGGAGGTGAATTCTGGCAGGTGCACTCCACATGCAGCATTGTGCCCCAGTTGCTAATGTAGGCTGCTTTGCACTCAGCATTTGCAGAACAGGGCATGTCATCCTTAATTAAAGTTTCAAGACAAGCTTCATCATCATAGCATTTTTTGGTCACATGTCTCCAACATTTTGACTGAAAAGTTTTATATTTTTTCCTGGCAGAAGAAAAGGAAGTATACAAACAAAAAAAGATTTCACAAAAAGGCAGTTAAAAATGATCATAAAAAGACAGTTCATTCTCAAGGTATCATTTCAGTCTTAAAAATCACAATATTTGGTAATAGCTGGCATAATTTGGCTCTGATTTGCACCTAATCAGTTTCAGTGAAACTGCAAATTTGTAATTTGAGAAAAAAGTTGGCTTTAGTCAAAAAGTTTTTGAGAAAAAACAACTGTACCCCAAATCAGCACCTGTATACACTTTACCAGGGTCCAGCAAAAATTATTGTGAATACCAACAGTCTCAGATAGTCAGAGAAGAAATTTGGACAGAGGAATAAGTCCAGTCATCATCATGAAAAAAAAAGAGGCACCTTTCTAGTGGGTAAGCTTGTTGGATAGCATGGTAGGAAGAGTGGATATTCAATGTAATTAAAATAAAAAAATCCACATCCAGTGCTAAAAAACAACTTACCAACCAAACAAAAACCCCAGACAGAATGCTAACAAAATATGTCCAATGATGTAGAAGAATTTCATTGCATATATTAAACTTTAAAAATTAATTTACAACGGAGATAATTTATGTGAAGAATTAATTTGTTTCCCAGCTCAATAATCTTAAATGATTTCAGTTTGTTTGCTATTAGGTGGAATAAAATTAGCCTTTAATGTACTAGGTATGACAATAGAAAGGATCTATTAAAGGCTAACTAAAAAATCTTTAGATATTGATTGGAAACCATTTTATCACTTGCATTAAAGATTAGTGGACAAGAGTAGTAAATTGTTGTTGCATATTGTACAGTAATAAGATATTTTTTCTTAATCATAGGTTAGCATTAGGCTGCTAATAACTGTTCATATTGTATAGTTCTTACAAGCAAGTCACATGGAAAAATGTGGAGTGTTACAATGCCAGATAGGACCTTATTTTAAATATTTTCATTATACAAAGACGGGCTTCAAAGCAGATGCCACCTCTATACTAATGGAATTATTTTTGTTCACCTCCCGATTTATAGATATGTCTAGCCATAATTCACAGACTAATTTTGCTAATTATGTTCACTTATTGTCAATGCCAGGAAACATTAATGCTCTGAAAATAATGGGTAATTCAGCAAGTTTCCATTATGATATTACATGTGTACACATGCACATGCACAGACTTACATTTGTAGCCCAATTCTTCTTGACATAAAAGGGGCAATTCCCACTGACGTCAATCTGAATAGCCTGCACAGAACTGAAAGCATCTCTTGGTCTCCTGCTTTGTTTACTGAAAGTTAATTTGAGCACAGCTTTGAGGTAAAAATCAGGTCTAAACCACAAGGGAACCAGGGACTACACTGAAAATCAAAGTGAGCTGATTGACCATCCCCAAATGGTGGCAATTAAGAAGTGTGAGCATAGGCTAATCCTTTCGTATATTTTCTAAAACAAAATAAAATCTGAAACTGTGTTACTCTTCATTACTTTGGTAGTCTGTGAATGTTTCATGGCAGCTTTTTTCACATTTCAGCATGTCTGAGAAGAAAAGAATAAGATGAAAGTTTTGTGAAGGGGCAAGTTGCACAGTGCTTCAGTACAAAGGGTCAGAAGATAAGGTGGAAGAGGTAATTACTTTAACCAAACAAACTTCTCCTAGCCTGCTGCATAATTTGTGTAAACAGCTAGAGGGCAAATGTGCAGACTGGCAGGTGTTATCTGAAGAAAGTGCTAATGAAAATACCTCACAGCACAGTTTGTCCAGTTGAAATGGACAAATGAAATGTTAAGAGTCATGAAACCGGCAGAAGAAAAGGCTGCACTAGGTCCCAGACCTATCGGAAAATGAATGTTTTAGTTTACTTGTGGAATTAATGCATTTGATGCACCAGACATCTATGATAGATAGCCAGGTGGAACCTTGTAGTCACTTTTCAGACCGAATTTCAAAGAATTGCTGTCTGCATCATAACCTAACTTTCTGCCTGGTAAAATTGGGTAAAATGACCTAATAAAACCTAATAATGTGTTACATAAACCTAGTAATATGTTCTCTACCCACATTTGGTTCATCTACGTATTTTAAATATTCTCTGTGGTTTTTGTATGTGGTTGTTTGCCCAGAGAGGTTGTAGGTGTCCCATCCCAGGAGGTGTTCAAGACCAGATTAGGTCTTGATGAGGTCTTGAGCAGACTGATCTAGTGGGTGGCATCCCTACCCAGGGCAGGGGGGTTGGAACTAGATGATCTTTGAGGTCCCTTCCAACCTAAGCCATTCTTTGATTATATCTCTTTCATGAGATGTTTTAAAGGCCCCTTCTGGGTGAGTTCGTGTGAAGAGGTTCTCTAGATACCCTTGTGTTCGAACGGAAATATGGTTATGATGCAAGAGTAAGCCATAGGGAGAAAAAGCACTTGCTGAAAAGGTGGAGTATGAAGGTTTTCTAAGTGCTGATAAGCTCTAGAGAGCTGTTCAACTTGCAAGAATCAGCAGTGCATGCTGGCAAAGAGTCTCTGCTATACTACCCAAAGACTAGTTTATAAGGCAGTGCAACGTTACTTTTATAAGCCTACAGCTGAAGTTGGCCATGAGCATACAGTTGGAGTTGCACTAACCACTATGAGGGAAGGTGTGAGTGTGTGAACAAACTCTGTGAGGGAACAAACGAATGTGTGGTGTAAATGCCTTCTGATGTTGATAATATCTGGAATTAATCAAAAATAACAGCATAAAGAACAGAAGATGTTCTAGGAAGTACTGGATGTGACCTCTGTCCTCTTAATTTTATCCCATATCAAAGAAAAGGGACTTTGCAACAAACCCTTATCTTAGAACATTCCTTTTGCACCTGAATAATTTGGAGTAGTGCTATAAGGTGATTATCAGGTCTTGTGCAAAAAATAAATAAAAAAATGACCACACCAAAAACTGTGTTCTAAACTGACATCCAACTAACATGTCATGATCAAAGATTAAAGATGGTAAACTTTCTGCTGTTTCTGTCCATGAAATATGGCTTTTTGAAATGTTAAACACAAAAGATGATATAGAATGGATACAGTGCAGAAAATCATTTTGCTATTGATGAGAAATATGGCACATGTAAAAAAATATTTGATCAAAAAATTATTCTCAGTCCTATGGCTAGGCAAAACTTAGGAAAAGTAACATTTTTTCTACTTACCTGCAGAATTCATTTTCCTCACACATGTGAATTACATTTAGGCATGATGGGTGGGGAACTGCAGTAACTGCACAGAGCTTGCCATGAAGAAGTTCTTTGGCTCTGTGGCAGGATTCATCAGGCTGGATACAATCACAAAATATCATCATTTGGGCAACTTCCAAAGGCATGTTGTGATAGAAGAACCTGATGGCTGCTTGACATTCTTCCGTGTTGCACTTCTTACTTACTGAGCAGACCTTAAGGTACAGGGACAACTGTTTGTTACATACTTCGTCTTCAACACAGTCCTTGTTCACATCCAAACAGGTTCTGTTTGCTGTGTGTGCTAAAAAGAATAATGATTTTTAAAATGAAATCACAAGAAAACTTTTCTCAAGTGACAACTGGTGATCAAGTGAATTGATTATCCTGCCTGTGATATTCCCATTAAAAACAAGTTTGACTCCCAAAAGCTCTGAGACAGCTCTTCCAGCACTGCCTCTTTTAAGTCCATTCTTTAGTCTTCATATTCCTCCCTTCTACTTCTTGGCCCTCATAGGTAACCCCCCTGCAAGTTTCTGCCCTTGCCAGATGGTGAGGAAGAAGAAAGTGAGAAACGAAGAAATGGAAATTTCTTCATAGAAAGTAAGGTTTCTGGGAGCTAGTGGTTAGTAGATACTTGAACTACTTGAAACTGCTGACATCTCCCACTGGGCTACAAAACAATCAGTGGAGAAGAGAATACTCTGTTTTTTAAAGCTAGTTCATGTTTTTTTTTTTTTTTTTTTTGTGATTTTTTTTTTTTTTCTCCCAGCCTATGCTATACACCTTCCAAAAAGATCTAGATATTTCTGACCTTATAATGTGGTTACCTTTTGGAGTAAGTTTTCCCTCTATATCAGGAATGGTATTTTTACCTATCATTTTTGGATTTTTTTCTATACAGTAGTTTAACTAAGAATACGTAGGATTCTATTGATTCCCTTCTGTTCAGTAGTTTGAATGAAACTATTCATTTTAATCTGGAGATACAGTGTACATTATGTGAAAAGAGAACTGAAACTAGTTACTAGGATATATAAATAAATTCAAAATTACCTTTTTTGGAGAGAGCAGATAAACTCCACTGTAATTTTGTTTCCATACTAATATTTTCTAGAACAAAAAATATGTGGATATAAGCATGTGCAATGATAAATCATGTCTCAGCTTAGTTCTCAACTTTAAATTATTGACTGTGTTGCTGGCCTAGTGCTCGTAGTAAAAATAAACAAGATAAAACAAATCAGCTTGATCAAATAGGAACTGTTAGCTTGTTAAACTCTAAAAGCACTGTTAAATATATTCACAGATTTTGGGGTGAAAACGCAGTTTCTCAGTTGCTGTTGATAACATTCTCTACATAATTATACATCCTGTGAACAGAAGAAGAGTTTTAGAGTTGCTCAGCACAGAGTAAAATGAGGGTTATTGTAAATAAATAAAGGCCAGAGGCCTTAACATGTTCATCAGTACATACAATTTTTAAAACTCAAAAGGTTTGTCAAGTGTTAAAGTAAATGCAGGCAGAGAATTCTTATTATTAGAAAACTGTTCTTTTTTATTATTATTTTTGTTTTTAGTTATAGTGCAGTACTGAAAGGGACTGATTAAGATCAGGTTTTGAAAGATTAACACACTGAAGGAAAATAGAATTTGCATTTAGGCTATTGTTTTGCTATCAGATTATTCATTTACATCTAAATAACCTCTTAAAACTATCTTGTTTCTAAGGTTAAACTGCAAACAATTAAGAGATTTATTTATTTATTTATTCATTTATTTATTTATTTTTCACAGATGTGCTCATAATAATGCACATATGAAAGGACTCAGATTCTTGGAATAGCACTAACCTGTGTCAGTGTCCTGACTTTTATCATCATCATCATCATCTTCAACATCATTTTCATTAGCTGCTGAAACTTGGTTCTCTTGAGAGTATTGTAAACAAGGGTTGTCAAATATTCCCTTCCATATTTTAAGGCATCTAATTTGAACTGGCTCTGAGCACTTGCACTCTCCTAGCACTGTTTTCTTCAGTTCTTTCCATGCTGACAAACATTCCTGGCCACCTGTTGGGTGCCTGCATTCTTCTGCCTCTGCCTGGCATGCTCGCTGGAAGCTCTTATACACTAAAAAACAGTATGGGTCTTCTTGACAGCGTTGTTTTGCAATGCTGCAGTCATTCCCTATTTCATCTGTGTGTCTTTGGTTTTGGTGGTTTCTGTCTTGCCTAAAATTCAGCTCAGCATCAGATTTTGAGGAAGTTTTCAAATACTCTGTGCAAATAGGTAAAAAAAAAAAAAAAAGAGAAAAAAAAAAAGAGAGAGAGAGACAGGTATCATAAGGAAGTTGGAAATTCATTGCTGGTCAGCTCAAAACAAACTGCAGGAAAATGAGTTAAATGTCCCTAGTCATGACATAACTAAATTCAGCTGTATGTATATATACACAATTTTAGCCACCAAGATTGGACATAAAATAAATTACCATTTCAATTCACTGCATAATCTCTGAGGAGAGAATAGCAGTTCCAGAGCATGGTTCATTCATTGCCTAAACTAGTTATTCAAGACAGGAAGAATTACTCCTGAAAGTATCTACCAACACCATGAGCTGTCCTTTGTATGTAAAACCCATACTAGTGCAACATCATTCAAGCTTTTTGCTATACCAGTAAGAAATGTAACCTCATTTAATGGAAAAGTTTTCTTTTTCATGATTAAAACTTTATGTTTAATTAGTTACCTTTGTCAGTACCGCATTGTTTCCCAAGCAAAGCTGTGACGCTACAGGAATCATCTGTAGTGCAGACACAGTTCTTAAATTCTGGGTATTCGTCAGCCAGGACCTGGATGATTCTATTACAGCCACTAGTGTCTTCTGCCTTGCATCTATTACCTAGAATTCACATTTAAAATTATAATGTTGTTAATGTTTATGAACGCTTAAGGGATGTGGTTACATAAAACAATTCAATTGAAGCACAAAAATAATGTGTTTTGCCAAGAGAAGATGGTTCGAGCCTAGTTTTGTTTGAAAACCAATCATAATTTACAAATTTTAAATAATATTCTGAGTGATGTAATAAAGTTGTGGGTACAATATTCCCTTGTATTCAATCTGACCTATTACCAGAATATCTGTTCATGTTTCCAAAGCACATAAAATGTTAAAATGATTATTTCTGTCAGGAATTAAACAGAATTAGTGTACTTTTGGCTTATAGGAGAGTTCATTTAAGGGACCATATTCACTGGAGTCCACAGAGAGGTAAGCCAGGAGACACCATTGTGCTGGATTGCAATGACAGCAATACCTGCAAGGAAGGGGAATAGAGGAGCAGAATAGTTGGGATCTGAGACCACTTCTACAGAGCATGTGAGACAAAATATATCAATCACCCCTCTGTTTATGGACTAAATGGTTTTCATTATTGCTTAAGATTGTTACACATTTCTTAAGAAAGTTACATAAGAAGCAGTTTATTACCATTTAAGTAAGTTATATAATGTGAAAATCACGGTCTACTTTGTCAAAGTAGGTACGCGGTTCCCCAGACCAACACATTTCCCTCTCATGAATATTAATCATCTCACAACATGGAAGATAAGGAATATATGGCTCACAAGATTCAGGCAAGTCATGGGGTGGCACAAGGATTTGTTTTAATCTATTAAATGCATATGCTACTGTCTCTGCCCTGTCAACAGTGATGCCTGGCTTCCTGCCTTGCTGCTTCCCAGGTGGGCAGTGTGGAGCACCAGTGACTGAGTGCTCCAGGAAAACTGCAACACTCGCAGCCATGTGTCACCACTGCCACTGACAAGTTTTAATGGAATTACAGCTTTAATGTCATTTATATATCGTTGACAGGAATATCAGTGGAAGGCAGTCAAGATGAAGGCCTGCAAGAGGAAAGAGTGCCCTTTGCCTGTGCCTGAAGGAATGAGGATAAACTACGCCATAGTGCACATCCCCATCTTACTACTCCCAAATCCTTTTACAAACAGTGCCTCTGTTGCCCTTTTTCCAGTTGGTGTTGCTGACTAAGGAGACTTTGGGTTTGAAAATATGCACTGCTTCAGGGACATGTCACAGTCCAGCAAGGAATCACAACTCCCAGTCTCTGCTCCCACTTCACCTCCTGCTTCTGTAAGGGAGGAAGTTATGGTGCCTGGGATTGCTTGTATATGTCCATCCCATCTCATTGTTTCTTCTGAATTTTTAGGAATATGACCCTCACCTTTACTCTCACATTTCCTTCTCTTCCTAGTAGCCAAGAAGCTCAGAAGGTCTAATAAGAGCTATTGAAGGTCATGGACATAGGACACTCCCTGACAGTAAAGATAGGATGGAAAATATGTGGTGACATGGAGACTATGGATGCCCATGAATGTAGGTGGAGGAATATTCTACTGTGTATTTTATCCAATGACTAAAGAATAATAAGAGAATTTCAGGAAACAATTTCAGGAGGAAAAGTTTCAGGGGTAGGAAAAACAATGATGATGAGGAGGGGCTTGTGTAAAAGTTAGCTAATTTACAAAATTTCTGACTGTCTTCTTCATGGGCTTAGGGACACTTCAAGGTTAGAGGTGGGCAGAGATGAGAAAATAAGAAACATAAATCCCAGTATATTTTATGCAGGTACCCCAGTCTTACTTAGCTTATCCACCTTTATGGTACCAACCACACTACGAGTGTATTGTCCTATGAACACACCGATCAGTTACAGCAGCTGACAACCAGGGGGTGGGATGTAGGTAGTGGGACTATGAACTTACAAAGGGCATAGACAGAATCAGGAAGCTCATCAGATATATAGGGTTCCCTTGCCTGGCCTCTTGAAAGCTGTGTAGAAATAACCTATTATCAGTATTGGTCTGTTTGTACACTGTGTTGATTCAGCTGTGATGAAGAGTAGAAAATATTTTATTGCTGGTTTTCAATTATTTTGCTTTATTATTCATTAGTTCTAGGTAATATATTTTAGCTTATACATATGCTACCAAGGTATTTACAAAAAATGTTCTCTGACCTAATGCTTAGCAGCCATTCTTCATTATTTGATTTATTTATATGTACACAATTTTTGTACATGTGACCACATAGAGAAGTGTGACAGAGTAGAAGCTGACACATCCACAGTGATAATGTCTCTTCTTGCACAGTCAGCTCTGAAGTCATCTCAGTAGGAACTGCATCTGAAGAGTGCAAAGGAAAATACTGTGTTTTCCCCTCTAGCACTGGTGAGACTGCATCTGAAGTGCTGTGTGGAATACTGGACTCCTGAGTACCAGACAAATGTGGGCATACTGGAGCAGGCCTTACGAGGTGCCACAAATATGATGAAGAGACTGGAACACCTGCCTTATGCACAGAGACTGAGAGAGATGGGATTATTCATCCTGAAGGAAATAATATGATACACATATTCATGTGTATAAATACCTGATGGGAGGGTAATAAAGAAGGAAGGACCAGACTCCTTAGTGGTGTCCTCTGACAGAACAAGAGGTACAAACACAAGTACTTAAAAGCTGCCCAGAAAGATAGTGGAGCAACATCTTTGGAGATATTCAAAATCCATCTGGAAACAGTCCTGTAAGATCTCCTGTAGTTGACCCTGCTTGAGTAGGGGGGGTAGGACTAGATCTCCAGTGGTCCCTTCCAACCTCTGTAATTCTGTTACTCTAAGAAAAGTAAACCAGTAAACCTACTTCCAAATCTAATTCAAAATGTGGTTCCTTACTTGATTTTTTTCTTTTGAACCCAGATGTTTCCAATTCTGAAACAATAACTACTGGTTAAATCAGGGCTCAAAAGTTTATATTTTTTTTTTCAGTGAAATAAAAGAAAAAAAAACACAAACACGACAAACCCCAAACCTTAAAAATCTTCATTCTGCTATGCTGAAATATTTTTGACATTTTCAAAGCAAAAAATATTGATTCCATAAAAATTAAATATTTTAATCTTTTTCAGTCTGACATGTCAACTGACTTGTAGACATTTTGATCTTTTTTTTTTCTTTTTTTTTTTTTTTTTCACTGTATATCACGGCATAGAAAAGGAAATGGCAGAAGGGTAGATCTCAGAAGGCAATAAACTGAGATTCTGAAAAGGCTGCTGTAGTAGAGGAGCAGTGATGGACAGTTTGACTGAGAAAGGAGTCACTTAGGCAATTGTCTAGAGAGTGTCCCCTGTCCTGTTCTGAAGAGCAAAAGATGTAGACCATGATAATGCACACATTTAACTTGGAGTTTACTGCCTGAGAGTCTGAACTATTGAACTTGTACCACAGAGCAGGAGCATTATTATCATTTGTAGTTAGATTTTGATAAAGAAACTAGCAAAAAAGAAATTTTATCTTGTCACCTCCAAATACTACGTTTATGCTCAACTCTAAAGGGGCCTTTTCCACACACATAACTCACTCCATTAAATTTTTTATTTTGCATATGTAGAGTACATTTGACTGATAATATAATGTTGTTCTTAGTAATAATGTTGCTGGTAAGTTTTCTATTATTGTTCCAGTGAACTTTCATAGAGATACCATCAGCTGTTTGACTGTGGGTCCACACCCTTTGGTACATAATAACCACATTTAGAAAAAGAGAGTCTTTGCTAAATGCTATTGTCATAACAAAATACACAGATTCAAAACCAAACAAAGAATCACAGGAGAGTTTATTTTCAGAAGGTTTCCATGATCCAGTTATATGTCATTAGTATTAGTGAATAAGAAATGGAGAAATGTGCTTTAGTGAGAGAAATAGCATACTATGGGACAATGCAACACATCTAAAGGGGAATCCACAGAACTTATTATACTGACTCACTTCACCTGGTGGCAGGGTATGATGAAGGCTACAGTAGAAATCCTGAACTTTATGTCAAGTAATCTTTGTACTAATGCCTTTGTGCATGATGTGAGAGATAAAAATTCAGCTTCTAATTTGTGGAGAGGTTTGGGGCTAGACAGTTTATCTTTAGCTCACTGTGTTGAGCCTGAAAGTACTGCATATTCCAATATTTTTCTTCAAATACCAATTTTTGAAACTGCTCCACTTCGTATAAAATATTTAAAAACTCAATAGACCATGAGCTGAAACCCAGTTCCTTTGGGAACTGTTGTAACCATTAGGATATCATGTATTTTTCATTTACTCTGTCTGTTCTTAAAAGTATTAAGCCATTCTATGCAAAGCAGATACGTATCTGGAACAGGACACACTAAGAAGGAACCTCAGATAATTTTCTGCTCTAATTATTTTAAATATTGCCTTGTGACCCGGGACACCTGGGTTCAAATCTCTGCAACAAATCAGACAGCCAGAGCCATTCAGGCAGCTCCTACTGCAGGTGAATATTCCAGCAATGGGCTGTTGAGCGTGAAGCCAGGCAGTGCCTTCTGCTGCCTGGCTTCACACACAGACCAAATGTGAGACTGTGCTCTTAACTCCTGACAGGGGGACATTCACTTCATGAATCCTGCTGAAATTCAGAACAGAGTATGGTGTCAGGACATGGCTGGTTTTGTTCAAGCAATGTCAATATAAGGAGAAGGAGGGTTTCCATGGAGATTTAAATACCTCAGTAATTCCCAGTGACTAAGAACGTGCCTTACAGAATTAAGTTGATAGAAATAGCAGTTACGTACCTAAATCTCTTTGGTTGCATTTATGAATAGGGCCAAGGCACTGACTAGGCTAATGGTAAGTGACTGTGTATAGATTGCTGCACTTTAGCATGGTAAAGTCCAGTCTGTGAAGATAGCATGGGCCTGGAATTGCTACCAAGAGGCAGTTTTGTGCAGCCAACCTAGGAGGAAGAAAATTAGCTGTATGTGCACATGCTGTCACATGGCAGTTGGAATTAAGGCCAGAAAATAGTCCCTGACCCATTTTATTTACTTATACTGATGTAACCTTGGCAGATCTAGGCCCTTGACATTTATAAGTTAACAGAGGAGTCATCCTAGTGACATTACCATGTTGTACTGCCACTCTTTTTCTCTCTTCCATATTTACATTATCTAACAAATGAATACTTAACATTTAATTGCACGGTCTTTGGAACTTTATATTTAAATCTAAATTTAAAGAAGGGAAGACGTTGTGACTGATACCCAATGACTTTTATGTGGTTTGTTCAAGAAGACTCTAGGCCTTTGGAGAAATTAACATTTTCATCTGAAGTACAACAAAGATTAAGATGAGTTTCAGGTCAAACATAATACCTGGTCTTCCCCAACTTAGAACATAATTAGAACATAATTATACTTTACTTGGAAATGATGCACCAGTCATTGAAAGTATAACAAACAGAGACAGAGACTATTTTTCTGCTTTGTTTTCTTTTTAAGGATCTGTTTAACAATTCAAGGAGGATTAGTCACATTCATAACCTGCAGTTTATTGTATCATCACTCCTTGGAAGTGACTGATATGTAGGTACTATTCACTGAAAAAATGCAGTATGCCCCCTACAACACAACTTTCTTTGAGGAATGCTTTATTTGATCTGTTTCTTATCATAATATAGCATTAAAATAAATTATTCTAAGTAAATACTACTTTTCCTTTTTTTTTTTTTTCTTTTTTTTTTTTTTTGGGGCTATTGTATTAAATCAACTCCGAATTACAGAAAGCAAGGTTGGAACCTTTTTCCAGTTAAATTCTGGAAAATGATTAACATAAACCCACAAGAACATAATTTCTGCTGAATTCAGGCTTGCTGAATTGGTTCAAACTCTGACCTTAATTATAGTCCAGAAATTTCATTTACCACCTTATTTAAGGGACAGTGTCACTGTTACTGAGAATAGGAATGGCCACAGTCAAGACTTCAGACATTTGTTTCTAATGGTGTCCTTTGTTTTTTGAAATCTCACTGACTTCATTCAGTTACCACTGTAATGTTATGACATAATATGAACGTGCAACAATTCAGCAGTTCAAATAAAATATATATAAAAATAAAAAAACCCACGGTGTATACCAAAAAGAATTACCTGAAATATTGCAGACATCTTCAACAATACTCCAGACACTCTCACATCCATTTGCAATATTTATACATTGCTTACTGAAGTGCAGACAGTCAGTAGTTTGGGCAGTAGCAGTATTTATGAAGTACATTAATAACACTATAAAAATGGAATACAATGACTATTTAACACAACAGATACCTTTTAAATTTACATTTAGACAATAACAATTTAGTGTAGTTTAGTGTAGTTTTTTAGATTAAAACTATATAGCCACTTTTTGATAGAATAAAACTTTTCCTCAGTTTTACACCTGAAAACATAAACTTTTAAGTTTTTAAAGTTTCAGTGTGGCAAATTTTATATTGTTTTTACTCCAGAGTTGTGATATAAGCCATAGCTACATATACTGTATGTTCATAGATATAGAATAGAATAGAATAGAATAGAAATAGAATAGAAATGACTGTAGTTCAGAGATCCCCAATAAATTATAGAGGGAAGACTGAGTATACAATTCAGAGGAAAAATACTTTTATTTGGATTGCAATTTCATAAAGCTAGAGGCTACACAGGAGTTCCTATGAATAGAAGACATGAAAGAAGTTTGAAAGCTATACAGCTGTTAGATAATAAATATAATTTTATTTCATAAAATATTTCATAAAATACTATCACCCTCTTTATTTTTATTTTGCATTTCTTGAAAACGGTCTTCACATTTATGTCTCTGTCTTCTCCCTGCATGCACTGAACCTAAGGGCCATGTTAATTGCATTAAAAAAAAAAAAAGTTCTAAACCTGAAGATTGATGCAGAGTTTGCAAGATAAAGAACTTTTAATCAGCACCACCTCTGGCTTAGGTGTAGAAAATTAGATTGCTTTGCTAAGGAAAGACAAATCAGTTGCGGTTTAGCTTTTTCATCAACATTCCCCCGGTAACACAACCTCTAATTTGTAACCATGTAACCATGTATCTTAATTTGCTGTAAAATCAAGCTTCAGACACAGATTTAAGGCTTTATCAAACTAGCTGCTGAACACCTGCTGGGAGCATTTTCTTTGGATATTAAATGACACTACATCTCCCTGACCAATGCTCATTTTTCAGGCAACTTCATTCAAAATTTGAAGAGTTTCCATCTCTATTTAATTCCTTAAATATAATCTCTGAATACGAGGCGTGAAATATTGTCTCAGTACTTGTCCAGACGTTATCCAGAGGAATGATACATTTGAGAAACAAGAAATGAAATACCAAATATGTCTCTTAATGATCTCAAAGAACTGCTACTATTTAGAGTAGATACCATCCCTTCTGGAAATGATGCTTAACATGATATAATAATGCTGCTGTAGGGAACTCTTTCTGGAGACACACTGATAAGAATGCAGTAACATTTGATACTTTATAACTGATAGGTGCAATAGCATTTAGTGTGCTTCCGAGACATATAAGAGGCCACGTGTGCTTATCATAAGAGGGTGAAGTTGCTGCTAATCCTTTCCCATTTGTGCATATCTCTCCTATTTCTCAGATCTATGCAGGGTAAATTGTGAGAGCAATCATCTTGAGCCTGTGACACTCTTTTAGTCTGCTTCTGCCAGACAGTCTGGAAGACTGATTGATAGACATGACTCCTGCCAGTGAACAGTGAGGAATGTCCAGCTGGCCCATCCAAAGGAATAATTTTGGCTCATTATCATAAAATGTTATTCCTGGGACCGCCTGTAAAAGTTCTAACTGCAAAGTTACTTACTATTTACTTAAATTACAGAGAAAAAAAAAACCTGCTTATACCTTACAGGTGAGAATGACCTGTATACATAAGGCAGTATAATATTACATATCCAGAAACTTTTAAAGAAAGTATACTTTGCTGGATGGCCATTTCAATATGCTTTAGGTACTAATGCAGTGGAAGATGTATACCTCCGACTGGGATCCATAGCACAAAGACTCTGTTAAGAGTCCCTGCTGGTAAGAAAGCTTTTCATTACCTTTGGCTGAAAATGAATAGTCAAACTAGGGACTAATTAAAAACCCAATTAGCAGCTCCTTTGTTAGGATTATTTCAGACTGCATGCATTTTAAACCTGACTGGAAACTGTGCCACAAAAGAAATAAATGCTTTTGCAAAATGAAGAGGTAAGTAGCATAATCTGTGATTGAAGCTAATTCAGTTGTAAGACAGGGCTTCTCCAGATCTAATGATGTATTACGGATAGGTCTCTTGTTTCCTCAGCAGTACACTGGTCATACTCTGGCAAGCCTACACAAAGCAGTTTGGCCTATATGATTTTAGAATGCAATGCAATCTAGTTATCTAGCAATCACTTGCTTAAATTGACAACCATTATTTTAGTCATTCACTTTAGTTATTTTGGAGTGTTTGGAGTACTCAGAGGCTGTTTTGCACTTAGGAAAGTTCAGGGCATCTAAAAGTTACTTTGTAGCTAAAACTTTTAGAGGGATCTAGTTTGATGTGAGGACACGTACATTTAGATTCCAGATGTCTATTTTTGTACAGATGTCAATTCATTTTTTGGAAGAATTTGGTATCTAAATGATGAGAGGGTAAAAAGGACATTGTAACACCTTCATTTTGCAGATTGGGAACTGAGACACAGAGGAATTACAGTGTCTCACCTAAGAATAAAAAATTATCTGGCAGATAATAAAGAATAATAGGAAACTTTGATTTCTCAAGCTGTGGTTTCCTGTGCAACAAGAGCAGCAAGATAGCTAGCTCCAAAGGAGAAAAGCAAACAGTAGTTGATATCAGGGGTTACAATTGTGATAAAAGACAGCTTTATTCTAAGAAAACCTGGAGCAGAACTACCTACAGAATATTTTTAACAGTGGAGTAGAAGTTTAGAATAGTGGGATGGTAAAGAGAGAAGCAGCATGTATATAAAATGTAGAGAAGGGAAAAAGAGGAGAGAAGAAATAAAGAATGGGTTGTTTCATGCTCATTTCTACTAATTATTTCTGTACCAGCTTTGTTGTCTTCCACTCCCTCCCCCCCGAACTTTTATTTTTTTTCCCCCTCGATTCAAACAGAAGGGGAAATGTCAATAACCCTCCGTGCAGCACTGAACGCTTTCCACTTAGCAAACATGTGGCTGTTTATTCAGACAAGGCATCCCATCTGCATGTCTCCTCTCCTGCTCAACTTCTTATCCGTTCTGGTTCCGCCGGCTGTGCTAACCCATGTTCAGACACACCACTCGGGCCGAGCCGGGATGAAGAAGGGTCAGAGGGACGGGTGGGGAGGAAGCGAGGGGTCCCGGCGAGGATGAGCAGCACTTACCGCGGCGGAGGAGCGCGGCCATGGCTGCAGCTCGGCGCCGGGGCTCGGAGCCGCCCGTTCAGCACCTGCGGAGCGGACAGCGCCCGGACGGCCCCGAGCGGGCACCCTCCCGGTGCCAGCGCCGGGCTTCCTCCACCTCCTTCGGCAGGAGCAGGTGGAATGACCCCCCGCCCGCCCCTCCCTCGATCCCTCCGCCCACAGAGCTTCCTTTGATGCTGTTGTTATACCCTGTGCTTACGTTTCTCTCTCTCTCTCTTTTTTTTTTTTTTCAACTGCACTGCATCTAGAAGAGAAGTGGTTCTTGGGTTCATTTTTCATGCAATTTGGCACTCCCTCCTTATTCAGCTGCCACTTGATTTCAGGAAGAACTAACAGAGTAAGGCTTTGGCTGATGCTTATAATGTCTCTGGAAAATGCACTTTCAAGCACTCAGTCTTGCTTAACTGTTGCTGTGTGTGATCGCTTTTTTGTAATGTTTTAGAAGTGGGTTTGATTGTTTTCATCTCAGATGTGGGACAGGCTCATGGTCTATTAAATAGGAACAATAGCTGTGGAGCATGTTGGACAGCAGACCAGACGAACAGTCTTACACTTTTCCATAGTACTTAGTGTATAGACTTGAGGAACAGTCAGACAGAGGAACAGTCTTGCAAGTTCCATAGTACTTACTTAGGCATCTAACTTGAGGAATTTCATTAAGATACATCAAAAAACAAACAAGCAAACAAACAAACAAAAAAACCACTACCATCAACAAAAAACACACAAAAACAATTTGCTATACTAGAGTCAGAAACTGGCCAACCCTAAATTGTACAATCAGTGACATGTCAGCTGAATTTGTTTCTCTGTAGATAGATGCAGGAAATTATTAAAAAAAAAAAAAAGTGGTTTCCCTTTTCCAATTTAAATGTATTTCTGCAAGGAATAAGCTAAGAGAAACAGATGTATACATAGATGCATAATTTGCTTGAACAACCCTCAGACAACCTGAGAACTCAGAATGAAACATGAGTAAAGCCATGAGCCATGTACTTAAAAACCCAGATACAGCTGAAGCAAGTGTAGATAGCATGGACTATAACACTAGCCGTGCTGTAAGAGTTCAGATGGGCTTTCCATCTGAACTCTTGTTCACCTAGCCACCTGTCCACCTACTAGACAATATGAAAAAAGCATGACTACAACCAGTATAAGGTGGCTGAATACTCAGACAACAATCATTTGTCAGTGAAGAACTTTTTGAGCTGGAGGACCATTCCACACCCTTTGCTCTCATAAACAACTCCTGTAGCTCATGCAATGAGCTCATGCAAAAATTTAGCATACACACTAAGTGGCATCACCTTCTAGCTTGACTGGATGCTCCTTGATTCTTGCACTGGAAGGAGGAGCAGCAGCAGATCTTTACTAATCTCATCATTCCACTCATGAGACTTGTTTTTGCAAGTTGCTTATACCATAGAGAACATTTTTAATTGCATTTGGTCTTTGAAAGATTTAAACAAAAAGGAACCATAAAACATCCAGCATAAAAAGCAGATATATATGGTAGGTGAAATTCTATCTCTATTGGCAGAACCAGAGCTTGAGAGGAGTCTGGATTTTACTTTTTCTCTGTTTAGCTGAGGAAAATACAATCTTGCATGTATTTTTTTTTATTATTATTTTTTATAACTGATTTTAACTTAGTAAATTTATTATTTTCAAAGTGCATTCAATAAAATAAAATACTTTTTCTTCAACATACCCAACAGCAAGAAAAAAAAAAAAAAAAAGAGGACTTATTTTCAAGTGAAAGGAATAGACTGACAGCTATTTAGCTGTGAGACAAATTTTAGTTTGGATGACTAAACTTGCTTTTGCTGATTTTAACATGCATCAGTAGGTTGTGATGCATCTTACAGTGAGAGCTGAGTTAAGGTAAAGTTTAATGTGGGCTCCTTCCCATGATGCACTCTCCAGTTTAATGACATGCATCAATTTTGCTCGTATCCTACAATGACATTGTGCCCTCAATGCACTCCAGAAGAAAAGGGAGGGAAAAATTACCTTTTTGGAGGAGGAGGGAAAAAGAAATTATTTTGCAGTCATTGCGACTGCAGGCCATCAGCTTAGCACTACAGTGACAACAAAAAGCAGCAGGAGGTCAGGATATCAGTTCTCCAAGACTGTGAAATATGTTGAGAAACAATGTACCAGAAAGATGGTGTCACAAACACCAATTATATACACGGGAACAAATATGTTGTGATTCAAACTCCATGTCTAATGATGCTATGACTAAATAGGAACAATGACACTAGAACTCGATTTCTATTCTCCTAAATTGCTAGTGAAAATATTGGAAAACCAAAGCAGCTAGAGGTAACAAAACCCAATTTAAGCTCGGCTTTCAGACCTTTTTCAATATTTAAAGGGTAAAGAAGAAATGCTCTTTCCTCAAGTGATCTTTCTGATGGATAAGATGGAGTAGAGCTATTTTGCCATCCTATTCTTATTGAAGACAGGAACAGCTATACATCAAAATAGCTGTGTTGGTAAAGTTTTGTAGATATGACAGTCAGCCAACCACTCTTCTAACTCACCCCAAACTTAATTTTAAGTATTACTTCACATGTCAAAAGAAGCCCAGAAGTCACACACAAAAGACATAAAATTCTGTATTGCTCTTAAAATCTTTCCCTGTCTTCTTGCAGTTGTTTCTATCTTTATTTATATCTGCTCTACTCTCGTTTCCTATATGTTCCAGTTTCACTATGGGGTTTATCTTTACAGATAACTTTCAGAAGATAATGTCTCAGGTTTTCTCAAATTTTGTAAAATAAAATGAATGAATAACATAAATAAATAAGAATATTTGTATTAAAACATTTCTTTTAGAAACCCGATTTTATTTTATTTTATTTTTTTTTCATAAAAATAACCAAATCTTTATGTGGATAACCATATTTGATGCTCAGGCAAGAATTAATTAACACTTTGTACCCATCCTTATAGTTAAAAACTTAGATAAGCGCTAATCGTATCATTTGTGTCTGGAAGATTTGCTATTTGCTCTGGCCAGGAAATAAATAAATAAATAAATAAATGTGTAAGTGGCTATGTCTCATCTTTTACTTATATTCTCAAAAAAAAAAAGGTATTGTTACGTTTAAGTTGTGACCAACAAAAATCCCTAGAAATGTTGTAATATTTTAAATTGGGAGATCTGAATGAAGAGAGAACTAAGAAAACAATACAGAAAAAATTACCTTACTAAAGGGAAAATTAAGGTCAGAAACTCCATATCCAGCATGTTAAAAGAGAGTTGCAGGAGTCAAAAACTGACAGTGAACTTTAACCCCAGTAAACTAAGTCACCAGGGATGCATTATCTTCATTCATAAAGGAAAAAAAAAAAAAAAAAAATATATATATATATATATATATATATATATATATATATATATATATAAAATGTGTGGTAGGAAGCCCCAGGCCAGGGAGCTTCTCCCATAAATAGAAAATGGATGTGTGAGTACTTGATCTACCAGACCAATGACATATCTCCTCTAAATTTCCAGAGAGAAATTCTTTATTTTAATTTTTCAAAACTTGACATTTTCTTGGCACATAAATCTGTTGTTTGTATCATTAGTATTAAATGGCAGTTGAGAGAAAACAATTGTGAAAATAAGCAAGATAACCAATGTTTTCTATTTTAAGTATCTTCAGAGATCTTCTGGAGTAACACTTGCAGACATTATGGACTAAAATGAGCTACCAAAGTTAAAATGTCCAGTTCTTCAGGGGTGCTGACAGTTGTTATTCCTATTGGCCTGAGTAGGAATTTTGAGCTTATAGCACCTTTGAGCACCAAGTAAGTTTTATTTAAGTAGTTGCTTTCTAGGCACTCATCTGAAGGAAAAAAAAAAAAAAAGACTGACTATTTAGTGTAATTTTATGAAAATGAGTGTGACTTGCACTTTGCATTCACATCTTAGAAGCATGTCTGTGCTTAGAAAAGCACCCTGGAATCTCCCAAAATCAATCTGAAGTGAAAATTCCTTAATGAACATAGAATTTACTACAAGCGGTGTACTAAAAGTGCAAAGTAATTCCAGAATACCACCAGTGCATAAGTAAGCATTCCTTGTAAATAAGTAATTCATTAATAGAAAGAGGATATAAATAAATGATGTTTGAGACTTCTTTCAAATACTAAGAGTTCTTTATATGATACGTTTTGGAACATTCCACAGCATCTAAAATATATAAAAATAAATATCTACAGTATTTACAAAGTATGATACAATCCAATCTTTAAAAAGACTTCTAAAGACATGTTCTTTTAGCTCATACTGAGGTAAGTAGGTTTCCATAAGACTGAGAAGAAATAGAAGAGGCAGTCGTTTTGCAGGAATCCCTTTGTCCAGTTGTTCTAGTCTGTAACACAGCTAAAAAACTGTGGCATTCTCAGGTGGTAGTACATGTATTAAGCCAAAGTCATCCTTGCTGTAATTCCATCGAGGTAAATTTAGTTATGCTAGGGACAAATTTATCCCACTCTGCATTCTCTGTGTTGCCAGTGCATTCTGCAGAAATTCTCACTGCTTCGTCTAAATTTGAAGTCATGTTCATCCCTGGTATGTGGAGATGCAGTTCCACTGACTTCAACGGGCTGAGTGTAGCTGTGATACCTGTAAGATAAGGATTTTAAGATGAAGTTACTGCTTGTAGCTGGTTCACCAGCTGGCTGGCTCACCCTGTGATTGGCACTTTCTCTGAACAGTATAGAGACATGGTGATCTATTAACAAAACGGCCTGCCAAAAAAATCATTCAAATTGCACTTCAAATTTTAAGCAAATACTTCTTGACTGAAGCTTAAGGGCATTTCTGATGCATAAACTTTATTTTTTTTTTTAAACTTTAAAACATTTTAAATGTGTTCTACTACTTATTTAACATGTGCTACTTGGTAAATTGCCCTGTCTTCCTTATCCAGGTGCTATTGTGATCAGTGGAGTACTACAGGTTCAGTTGTCAATACAGGACAGGAAGGAAAAGGAGAATTAGTGTATAGATCACTGCAATCCTATTGTCGGTTAGTCTTTGCTAGATTTAGAAGAGCTTTACTGCACATACAGACCGTGACTTTGCAAGACTAATACTTGTATAGCTGAAACAGAGCTCAAGGGTGAAGAAGATGTATACCTCATCTTAACACTCTGCCAGAAGTTCCATGCCTAGAACCCTTTTCCTTGCCAGCCTTGTCTCCTTTATTTGAAATTTATTCTCAAGTATGCAACTTTATTTCTCAGTCTGGGAAAGGCATCTTTTAATCAAAGAAATCATAGAGTCTTAGGATAGTTGGAGCATTTCATAAGGACTTCAGTTAAGAACAGGTTTATAGGAAAGCTCCACTGGTTACAGGAGTGTCTTCACTGATCTGGAGCAGACGACAATCTGTACCTGATTCCAAAACAAGACTTTTTATTTTTGTAACCTGTTTTTCAAAGGACTGGGTCTCTCCACTACCCCAGCACTTTCAATGGGAGTATATGATTACCAGAAAAAGAGGAATACCATGCTTGCCATTAAGACTGCACATAAGATTCAATTCAAGTTTAAGAAACCTGATTTTAAGCATCAACACATAAGACAATTTAGGTGTCTAAATTTGTGCTCAGTGGAAAGCTGACCAACATGGTTACAATGTGGAGAGTAGACAGTGGTTAATGGCCAGGTACCTACTCTGGAGTGTGTCAAAAGGCTTTTTAGGCATTGTTGACTGTGTTTACAGGGGCTCAGTACAGCTAGCAAAGCATTAGTGTCCTTTTTAAACACTTGGGCATAGGAGTGTGCCCATCTGCCCATTAGAGATGGCAAGTGTAACAGAGGATCTATGTGCTCCTGGACCAGCAACTGTAGGACAAAAAGAGTACCATAAACCTGTAGGGTAAAAAGAGTACCATAAGGAGTCTCAGATACCTGTGTTTATGTAACCTAATCAAAACTATATCTCTTTTGGGTGCTTATACACATAGAGCACCTATTTGTACCTACATTTATGTATTTTCATCTTGAATTTAAATCCCACTCTAAAGTCCTAAAGGAAAAAGCTCCTCTTCTTAATACAGAAGAAATTTGTATCTGGGTTTGGTTTCCAACATGTTAGTATCTATTGCTTTAGACATTGTGGAGTGTCCAATCCAGACTTCAGCTTTTACTCTAGAAAGGTACCTACTAGAATCCTATGTTTGGGCAAGTAACCTTAATAGTTTGAAACAGAAGTGTCTAAGTGAGTCACCCTGTGAATATTCTACAGTAAATGGAGGGAACATATGTCTTCAGAGGTAATTTATTTCTTCCTTTTTAGATATTACTTTCAGGAACAGACTGGCTGTCCTTGGACATACCAATTTCTTTTCTCTAGTATATATATAGCTATATAGTCCTAGCCTGAGATAATTTCTAGACAGCTAAAGTTCACACCCTTAGGAGAAGAAGGATGAATCCCATTCCTTGTAAAGTCCAACTGAGATATAATGTATAATGTACTGAGAAATATCAAATAATAAATTATATGTCATTTTCCATTTTTTTTTTTCACAAAGCTATGGAATTGCACAATCATTTCAGTGTCTACCTAGAATTGTGAAAACTTGAAGAATGTCTGCCTTTCATTTTAGACTATAATCATCTGTTTATCAATCTGTATTAGAGAAAAATCAAGACTGGTATCCCAGCTGATCCTCAATACATACAACAGGAAAAGGATTAAAAAATAAAAATAAAAACATGAGAACAAAAATTCGTGTGACTTTCTTATTGGATCAGCCCAATCCACATCGGAATGTCTGGTGAGCAGATATTTGGCTGGTGAAAAAGTAAAGGATAGGTAGTACAGGTAGTAGGCTGTTCAGGTAGTACAATCTGCACAGCCAATTTTGGCTAAAAGAGATATCTGCTATAAAATATTCCACAACTTCAGAGAATTAGCTTTGAATAGAATATACCTCTTCATAAACACATTGCAACTCTGTGGAAAATTATTTTCACTCTTTTAGGTACCTGTTCTTTATATACTTAGGAGACTAAAGAATGCAAAGATACAAAGAAAATATTTAAATAAAATACTTTTACCCTACTCTCTCCCCAACTGCAACTCAATTTTTTAAAGAAATTATATGAGATTCTGATTCACAATATAATCAATAATATAAATTGTAGCATACTCTGTAAAATACACTTTATAAATTACTTTTCTTACTGTCAGTTCTTAATTGTGAACACCTTTCTCTCATTGTGTTCTGCTTAGATTCAAAGATTGTTCTATGCACAATTACATTTTAATTTCATGGCATCAAAAAACATAGGGACAAGTATACTACCAGTGGGTAATAGGTGCAGTACCGTTTGCTGGAATTGTGTTTATGTTGGTCAATACAACATGTTCTGAAAGTTTTGAAACATTATCAAAATTGCTGATCTGGGTGGTCAAGGATTTCCGACTCTCTGTACTGGCACGACCTCTGGTAAGCCGTTCATCTTGGTGACTGTGAATGCCAAAGATGCAACAAGAAAATGCTGCTTTAAATTCTTCTCTAAATTTCCCTGTTACACACAAAAGAAAGATTCATGAAAATTTTTACTGTAAACCATTTTTCAACCAACTTTATAGATTAGAAAGAAACAGCTATCTAATGCAAATTTAATCCAGAACATTCAGATGTTTTTTCTAATGCCACTAAAGTAGGAAATCACAACTTCAACAACTTAGAGAATGACAGAAAAAACATAACCTTTGTAAGAAGATATGTTAGGTGTGGTATGAAGTCTAAATTATTCTTGGCTAGACAGGATGGACAAAGTAGAATGACTTATGAAATTATGGTGTTGATAGTTAGTTGATTCACAACCCATTTAACAAAAACAACCAATTGAGCAATAGTAGGCTTAAATAACTGGATCATTGCTTGACATGTGAAATGAGAAACATAATTAATCCATATTTAAACTTCAATACGTTTTAAAAGAAAATTCAAAGTGTTCAACAGCCCATTAGTCTGCTTTCAGAGCTCAGGGTAAATTGTTCAGATCATCCTCACATTACACACCACAAAAAACACAGAGGGCAAATGTGTAGTGAGGATTAAAAAAAATTTGCCTCCCTGCATTTGGCTCTAATACTACCAGTTTAGGTCCTGTTTCTGCCATTCATAGCCAAATAAGGCAAATACAAACTAAGATAGTCTATTAAGTGAGTAATATCCTGATTGGTTCTTTGGCCTTGAATCTAGTTGGTACAGTCTGGCCATGCAGGTGTTACTAAACACTCACAGCTTCCAAAATCTGATAGCTTCATATAAAATGCCAACTGGGGACAGCTCTTGGCCTGTGATAACTCTCAGAGAGTATCCAGAGATTTAGGGAAACAGTACTTGTTTCAGATCAAAGTCATGTCAGTGACTTCTCTAAAAAATTAATGGCATGGGCAGTCAAATTCAAGCACTTGGACTCAGGCCCTGACACTAGGTTAGTTATAGGTAGATAGCCTGTAGGTAATGGGATACATTAGGCAACTTGTTCCAAGAAGAGGATCTAGCTCCCACTGGAGGAGCTCTACTGATGTTACACAGTCATTAATTTTATTTGCTATGGCTCATTACTTATAAACTACGCATTAAACTTGAGTTCAAGGTAACTTACCACTGAGGAAGTTATAAATAATAGGATTGGCTGCACTGTTTGCGTATACAAGCCAGTGTGAGAATGTGAACCAGGCATATACAGTTTCTCTGTCATCAGCATGATTAAACATCCCAAAAACCCTAAAGAAAAGAAAAGCAAATCTGAAAGATGCCAAATCATATAAAAAGAGGTCATCACAAGTTCTAGCCTCATATTCTCTCTGATTACTTATTTGTCACAGAAAAGCTGATTCAACACTTCTTGTTCTCTTGAGAGAACAAATTCTTCTCCCTATACCTCAAAATCTTTTCTTGGTGTTTTTGCACAATAGAGAGACTATAGACACATAAGTATGTTACTTTGCAACAGTGCAGATATAGGACTTGTCTGATAAGTAGACAAAGTTAGTGGCTGTTAGATAAAACAAAAAAAAACATGGGAAAAGTCTCTTTTGACCAGTTAATGTCATTGACGTTTCCAGCTCTAGGCCCATTCTCCAACAAACAGGGTCTCTGGAATTAGAAAAGCACTGAACTGGTCCAGAACTGAGGTATTGAGTCTACAATAACAGCTTCTGTCCTAGAGAAATCTGCTTTACACAGGTTCCTTACACCTAATTTAGCTATTTAAACAGAAATCTAACTACAGGCCTTCTCTGCTACTGTAGTTGAAACTGCCTTTGTAGTTACTCTGTGTAACTACATAGAGTTCAGATCAGAGGTAGCCTGAGCTGCTGTATGGAAATAATTATTTCTCTCTGCGTTATCTACCAAGGGACCCAAGGATGAAAAGTACTTAAATTAGACCTCAGGAAAGTGCCAGAAATGAGTGGGATGTATTGCAGCTTTTGTATACAACTCGAAACTACTCCTTAAAAAATTAAATATTCCTCAAGCACCAACAGAAGTGTTTCTTTTTTTAGGATGCTTTGCCTCTTGAAATCAGCTAATGGCTTCCAGATAAAATCTGCTATATGTCATTACTTATTGGCATGCTAGAGGTCTCAAGAGATGTAACTATATCAAAACCTGTCAAGCACTGTACAAAAAGCAGAGTGTAAACAATTACATCTTAAATGAGCTGGAGAGAAAAGGGTAAAAAAGTGAAAAGGAGATTCCTGGAGAACTAAAGGATTAGCCTAAAATTAGACTGAAAATTGGATCTCAAAACTGTGTATGATGAAGCTTGGGTACAGTCCCTGGGGCCAAACCACAACGCTATTCTTTCTTGATAACCTTCAGCTTCTGCTTTAGGGAAATGAACTTCCAGGGTTCATTTACAGCAAACATGCTGTAATCCCATCTAAATTACAGGTTTTAATGAGGAGATAGGTTAAGTAATTTTCATGAGGAAGAGCTTATTAATAAGGCTTGTACTGTCTGGCCTACAGTTTCAATACTGCAGATAAGTTAGATACATCTTTTTCTTGCAACTGTACGCTTATTTTCAGTTTCATTATCATGAAATAGGTAGGTTTCTTCAAAAGTATCTGTCAGAATAAGTGGAATCTCATAACATGGGGTTGTATTTAGACAGGAAGTGTTTACATTTTGGGATAAACTTTACCTTTTCAAGACATTCAGGATGCTAATTGGTAGATAGCAAAGTGCAAAAACCAGGAGGACAACCATTAACATACGTGCTGTTTTCCTTCTTGCACGAATCTGTTTTATTTCAGCTGCAACAGCACTGATCTTTGACTTTGTTGACTGTCCCAGCCCTCGCTGCTGTGCTGAGGGCTGCAGAGACTTCCATTTTTTCTGAACTACTGAAGAAGTTCCTGGGATCTAAACAACACAAAACAAGGGACATCCTCAAAATTAGCACTTTGAAAAAATAGCACTGTGGTATCTATAACAAAGAAAATAGATATGTATATATAGACATGTATATATAGACATGTAATAGACATGTATATGATTGACATATGTTGACATATACAAGGTAAGCTTGTATGGAAAATGTGGTGTTTTTTGTTTTTTTTTTTTTTTTTGTTTGTTTGTTTTTTTTTTATAAATAAATTAACTGATGTAGATGGAAGAATCAAACCAGATTTCAGACACACTTGAAGGAGTGCACAAAAAATTGTTTTGTCCAAATATACCAACTGCTGCATTAAAATTATCCTCACTTCCCACTTAATTTGCCTTGCTTATATCTTCAAACTATCATACTTACCAACATCTTTTGACTACATACTTACTACTACTATAGTTATGTTGCTATGAAAATCCATCTATCTATGTTTGCTGTATGGCAATGGATTATCCTATTACTTTGTTACTACTTTAAGATATTAAACAATTTCTCAACATTGAAAAGCTAGGATTGAATGCCCACATAAGTTTAAGAGCTATAAAAATATCAAATATACAATCCGAAAGACAATGCAACAGCTAAAGAGGCCACAGCTAAAATGTGGATCTCCATGCAATGCTCTTCAAAACTGAATGAATACATAGTGAGGTATGGGAGAATCACAAAAGAGTTCCAAGACAAGAAGAGTTAAGTTAGCCAAAGACACCATGAAATGGGTAGACGTAGCACCAAGCTATTAAAAAAAATAAATACCTTAGTCTTTGCTTTGTGTGCACTCATACAAGACAGGCCAAATAAAGAATTTTGCTTCAGTATATCAAAATTATTTCCTGCCTTCAGCCTCATTCTTAAGACTACAAATGGCAAGGACTTTCTCAGAGAAATCAATGACATTTATAATGTTTTCAACAACGTACATTGTGAAAAGCTTTTGGGTAGAAATTTCGTTTTATTCATAAGTAGTGCAATTGTCTGCAGGTTAACAAGTCCCATGAGAGTAAAAATGTTCATATTTAAAATTATCTGCAGAATTCATATCCTCTATTGTAGAATTTCAAAAAGTAGGGCTAATCCTCAAGAAGTGCCCAGAACAGAATGAGATTTTTGATATATTTTTTATTTTTTCAGAAACAAACAAACAAAAACAAGTTAAAGTGTTTTTAAACACTTTGTAAACACATTTATTCTAAACACATTGTTTTTAAACACATTTATTCTAAAATTAAAGTATGCACATGCAGAATTGTTCTATAATAGCTATTATGCATTTTTTCATGAATAGTTTCCTTGCACAGACAAGCGCTTAATTTAGCATTTATGTGCACCATCAGACCTGATTTACAACTATTGGAATCTTTTGGCAAAGTTGTTTTATAATGAACAGTAAATCAATGAAGCAGAACAGGTAGATATTACCTTTATTATAATTATAATTATTAATTATTTAAATTTAAGTTTTTAATTTTTAATTTTAATTTTTTTAAAAAAGAAAAAAAACAAACAAAAAAACAAACAAACAAACAAAAATGTGCACGTGTTCTGAGGATTCCCACTCATTCAGCTAAATAAGTAAGACAGTTTTATACCTGGACATGTTTTGTCCTATTCCAAGGGATTACACATACTTTGCTCTAGCACTGCAGTGTGTCTTTGCCATGCACTACAGGGATCCTAAGCTAAGATTCTGATTCTGTCTTATCAGTGGTATTTTATTTTCCCATTCTAAATTAGAAATGTAAACTTTTTATTCCTCTTCACTCATACCTCGAGTACTGTGTTCAGTTTTGGGCCCCTCGCTACACGAAGGACATTGAGGTGCCTGAAAGAGCACAGAGAAGGGCAACAAAGCTGGTGAGGGGTCTGGAGAGTAAGTCCTACGAGGAGCGACTGAGGGACCTGGGTTTGTTCAGCACCAAGAAAAGGAAGCTCAGGGGCGACCTTATCACTCTATAAGTACATTAAAGGAGGCTGTAGCGAGGTGGGGGTTGGTCTATTCTCCCACGTGCCTGGTGACAAGACGAGGGGGAATGGGCTAAAGTTGCGCCAGGGGTGTTTTAGGTTGGATATTAGTAAGAACTTCTTTACCGAAAGGGTTGTTAGGCATTGAAATGGGCTGCCCAGGGAAGTCCCCATCCCTGGAGTTCTTTAAAAGATGTTTAGATGTTGAACTTAGCGATATGGTTTAGTGGAGGACTTTAGAGGTTGGACTCGATGATCTTGAGGTTTCTTCCAACCTAGACAATTCTGTGATTCTGTGATACCAGATTACCATTTATCTGAATTATCATTCAGATAATGGAAATGGAAGCAGAGAAACTCAGCCAAATCTCTCCTGACCTATCTCTCCTGATTATGCCAAAGATTCACTAGAAGAATACTGCGACCAGCCTAGTAGCTAGATGCAACTTCAGTGAAGTTTCTCAGAACAGCTATTTCTACAGAAATGTTAGACATGACAGTGTACATGGCTTCTACATGTCTGTGTAGGTAGAAGAGTCTTTTCTGCTATTTCAGCAGTATTCTATAGCTTATCAATCAGGTGATCAAAGGTAGGGACTCTGAGAAACTTTCTACTGAACCTTTTTTCCTTTGTCTTTACCTGGCAAATAACAGGGCTTTGCTACTGGTAGTACACTAACCAATAATACAGTAAGAATTTTATCAGGAAAAAAAAAAAAAAGTGCTATATACTCACAGATGCATAGCTGAATGAGTACCTTCTAAGGGACATAACACTTCGTAAGTGTTTGTGTACAGAGAGACATTTACAAATAGGCATTTATGTAAACCAACAAACATGCATTATGCATGTACAAGTATACAAATGCAATACATAATACATAATTATGTAATATGTAATAATACATAATGAATGTATTTGTTTTGGTTGTTGAATCAGTTATAGAGATAGTTATGTAGAATTTGTATAATCCCAAAATTTCACTAAGAGGCCTCTAGCTGTGTCGAAACAAATACTAAGATTTGCATAGTTACTTTCTGAGGCACCTTTCCTCTACCTCCTCAAATTATTATCAATTATTATTATAAATTATTATTATCAGTTATTATAAGCAGACAAAATCTTTCCAAATGCAAAAACTGTTTGTAAAGATTAGAAGGGAATATTTCAGCTGCCAAAATAAAAATGGGCAGGGATCCTAGTTATTAATATAAATAGACTTTAGTGTCAATGCATTTGGACATCAATAAAAATGAGTATACAAGACTTGATAATATGAATTATGTATCAACACTTTTACCATAAGTCCATTCAGTCCTATTTATTTGTTCAGATGGCATTTTTAATCCACTCAAAAACCACAAGAGAACACTGTCTTCTAAGTCACCATTTCCTTTCTAATAATTAAAATAAATTACTCGAAATCTTAATGTTTGTGGCATGATTGTGTTTGCCTTTGCACAGATGAATCACTAAATCAAAGATTGCAAATCTTGTATGTAAAGATGTGCTTGAAGACATAATCAGTAATATTAAGAGCTCTTGCACAAAGTATCATGTGGATACCTTGTAAATTTTTCTTTAGTCATCTGAAACTTAGCACTCACAGCACACTCCATTAAAAAAAAAAAAAAAAGAAAAGAAAAAAAGAGAATTCTTAGAAAACTGTAACACAGAAAGCATTTAGTTTTTGAGCTTTTTTTTTGGTCACATACACCTGGAAGGCTCTTTGCACCTTGCAATAGGATCACTACATTTAACTGAAGTTCTCATAAACAACATGGTTTCTTAATTGAAGGCATTATCAAATAATATACTTACAGCACTGTGTTCATTTGCTCTACATGACTGATTATGGCACACCTGCTGCACTTAGACAAATGCCTGATGTCTGCAGCCAAGTCACAGTTGTTAATAGCTCCGTTCTGCAGCGGAGCGGGAGATCGGACAGGCAGGGCTAATTTTTCCATCACCGAGCCCACTCGAGGGAGCTAGCGGGCAGCCCTCGCGAGGGAGGTGAACGAGGCGAGAACGAGGCGTAGGCGGAGCCAGGAGCGCCTCCTCCCCGGCCGTTCAAAAGCTGCCCCTAGGGAGCGCAGTGACCAGGATGGGCAAACAGGGCGTGGTGCGTCAGGAGGGAGTGGTGCGGCAGTTAGCACAGGCAGGACGAGCAGCAAGGGCAGAGCGTTCCCCCCCGCCCATACGAACACCTCCTCTAACGGCGTTTGTAGGGTCTCCTCTTGGAGGCAAAGGAGAGTGAGAGAGCAGTTGTGGTGGAGCTCGGCAGCCCACCTGAGTAAAACCACCACACGGCAGTCTACCATTAGCTCAGCTACAATGGTGTACACCAGGCACAGCGCGCTCTCCGGGAAGTCTGTACACACCCAGACTGACTGCCTGCTCAAAACTGCAGCAGTTCAGATCTCCAGGTGCAGGGAGTGCCTGAGTCTGTTGCTACTACCTGCGGGTGGCAGAGAGACTTTGTGCATGAGGTGCGAGCAGGTGGATGACCTGGTCCACCTTGTGGCAGAACTCAAGGAGGAGGTCGAGAAGTTGAGGGCTATCAGGGAGTATGAGCGGGAGATAGACTTGTGGAGCAACTCCCTGTGGGTCCTGAAGGACAGGTACCGGGGTGAGACACCCAGATGGGGGTGGACCCCTGCCCTGTTGCTGTGGGGCAGAGGGAGGGGACCTAGGAGTTGAGGAGGAATGGAGACAGGTCCCTGCTCGACATTGCAGGTGATGCCCCCAGCTTCTGGCCCCACTTTCCCAGGTGCCCTTATGCAACAGGTTTGAGGCCCTGGAGCTTGAGAGACTGGTACCTGAGGAAGAGGTAGAATGTCTACCCAGGAGGATGCCTAGGGCAAGGAAGTCGACTCCTCACCTCAGGACTGCCTCCACCAGGACAGAAAGAAGGGTGATTTTTGTGGGTGACTCCCTTCTCAGGGGAACAGAGGGCCCTATTTGTCAGCCTGACCCTACCCATAGGGAAGTCTGCTGCCTCCCTGCGGCCAGGGTCAGGGACATTGCCAGAAAGCTTCCCAACCTGGTTTGCCCCTCTGACTATTATTCCCTTTTAATAGTCCAGGCGGGCAGTGATAACATTGAAGAGAGAAGCCTGAAGACCATAAAACGGGACTTTAGGGGACTGGGACGGTTAGTGGATGGAGCGGGAGTACAGGTGGTGTTTTTGTCCATCCCTACAGTGGCAGGGAGGGGTATAGAGAGGACCCGGAAAGCCCACCTGCTAAACACATGGCTCAGAGGCTGGTGCCAACACAGAATTCATTTTATTTTATTTTATTTTATTTTATTTTATTTTATTTTATTTTATTTTATTTTATTTTATTTTATTTATTTTTTTACCATAGGGAGCTTTACTTGGCACCTGGCCTGATGGCCGCAGACGGGTCCCTATCTCTAAAGGGAAAATGGATCCTAGGCCAGGAGCTGGCAGGGCTCATTGAGAGGGCTTTAAACTAGGTAAGAAGGGGGATGGGGCTGAAATAAGGCTTGTTAGAGCTGTGCCGGGGAAATAATGGCAAGGCTGGGAGAGAAGGCAATGGCCCAGCTGAAGTGCATCTACACTAATGCATGCAGCATGGGTAACAAACAGGAGGAGCTGGAAGCCATCGTGCGGCAGGCAGGCTACGACTTGATTGTCATCATGGAAATGTAGTGGGACCACTCTCATGACTGGAGTGCTTCAATGTCTGGCTATAGGCTCTTCAGAAGGGACAGGCAACATGGAAGGGGTGGTGGTGTGCTCTCTATATCAGAGAGAGCTTTGATGTCGTGGAACTTGAGGCTGGGAATGATAAGGTTGAGTCCCTATGGGTTAGGATCAGCAGGAAGGCCAACAAGGGAAGCATCCTGGTGGGGGTCTGTTATAGACCGCCGAACCAGGATGAGGAGATGGATGAGGAGTTCTACAGGCAGCTGACAAAAGTTGCAAAATCATCAGCACTTGTTCTTGTGGGGAAATTCAACTTCCCAGATATATCCTGGAAGCACAACACAGCCCAGAAAAAGCAGTCTAGGAGGTTTCTGGAGAGCATGGAAGATAGCTTCCTGTCACAGCTGGTTAGTGAGCCTACCAGGGGAGGTGCCCCGCTAGACCTTCTCTTCACAAACAGAGAAGGACTGGTGGGAGATGTGGTGGTCAGAAGCTGTCTTGGGCAGAGTGACCATGAAATGGTAGAGTTCTCCATTCTTGGAGAAGCCAGGAAAGGAACCAGTAAAACCTCTTTATTGGACTTCCGGAGGGCCAGCTTTGAACTGTTCAGGACACTGGTTGATAGAGTCCCTTGAGAGGCAGTTCTGAGGGGCAGAGGAGTCCAGGAAGGCTGGGCACTCTTCAAGAAGGAAATCTTAATGGCGCAGGAGCAGTCTGTCCCCACATGCCCAAAGACGAGCCAGTGCGAAAGAAGACCAGCCTGGCTGAACAAAGAGTTGTGGCTTGAGCTTAGCAGGAAAAAGAGGGTTTACACTCTTTGGAAAAGAGGGCAGGCCACTCGGGTGGACTATAAGGATGTTGTGAGGCAGTGCAGGGACAAAATTAGAAAGGCCAAAGCTCATCTGGAGCTCAATCTGGTGACTGCTGTCAAAGACAACAAAAAAATGTTTTTACAAATACATCAATGCAAAACGGAGGACTAAGGAGAATTTCCAGCCTTTATTGGATGCAGGGGTGGAAATAAGTTACAAAAGATGAGGAAAAGGTGAAGGTGTTTAATGCCTTCTTTGCCTCAGTCTTTAGCAGCAAAACCAGTTGTTCTCTGGATACCCAGTACCCTGAACTGGTGGAAGGAGATGGAGAGCAGAATGTGGCCCTCACTATCCATGAGGAAATGTTTGGCGGCCTGCTATAGCACTTGGATGTATACAAGTCGATGGCGCCAGATGGGATCCACCCGAGGATACTGAGAGAACTGGCGGAGGAGCTGGCCAAGCCTCTTACCATCATTTATCAACAGTCCTGGCTATCAGGGGAGGTCCCAGTCAACTGGCAAACGTGACACCCATCTACAAGGAGGGCCGGGGGGCAGACCCAGGAAACTATAGGCCTGTCAGTCTGACCTTGGTGCCAGGGAAGCTCGTGGAGCAGATTATCTTGAGTGTCATCACGCGGCACTTTCAGGGCAGCCAGGTGATCAGGCCCAGTCAGCATGGGTTTATGAAAGGCAGGTCCTGCTTAACGAACCTGATCTCCTTCTATGACAAAGTGACGTGCTTGGTGGATGAGCAAAAGGCTGTGGATGTGGTCTACCTTGACTTCAGCAAGGCTTTTGACACCATTTCCCCCAGCATTCTCCTCAAGAAACTGTCTGCTCGTGGCTTGGACTGGCATATACTTTGTTGGGTTAAAAACTGGCTGGATAGCCGGGCCCAAAGAGTTGTGGTAAATGGAATCAAATCCAGTTGGAGGCCGGTCACTAGTGGCATTCACCCGGGCTCGGTACTGGGGCCAGTCCTCTTTAATATCTTTATCGATGATCTGAATGAGGGGATCAAGTGCACCCTCAGTAAGTTCACAGATGACACCAAGTTAGGTGCGTGTGTTGATCTGCTCGAGGGTAGGAAGGCTCTGCAGGAGGATCTGGATAGGCTGGACCAATGGGTTGAGGTCAACTGTATGAAGTTCAACAAGGCCAAGTGGGGTCCTACACCTGGGGCGCAATAACCCCAAGCAGAGCTACAGGCTGGGAGATGAATGGTTGGAGAGCTGCCAGGCAGAGAAGGACCTGGGAGTGATGGTTGATAGTCTGCTGAATATGAGCCAGCAGTGTGCTCAGGTGGCCAAGAAGGCCAGCAGCATCATGGCTCATATAAGAAACAGTGTGGCCAGCAGGTGTAGGGAAGTGATTCTCCCCCTGTACTCCCTCTCCCCCTGTACTCGGCTCTCATGAGGCTGCACCTCGAGTACTGTGTTCAGTTTTGGGCCCCTCGCTACACGAAGGACATTGAGGTGCTCGAAAGAGCACAGAGAAGGGCAACAAAGCTGGTGAGGGGTCTGGAGAACAAGTCCTACGAGGAGCAGCTGAGGGACCTGGGTTTGTTCAGCCTCAAGAAAAGGAGGCTCAGGGGTGATAATGCTCTTTATAAATACATTGTAGGAGGCTGTAGCGAGGTGGGGGTTGGTCTACTCTCCCACGTGCCTGGTGACAAGACGAGGGGGAATGGGCTAAAGTTGCGCCAGGGGTGTTTTAGGTTGGATATTAGTAAGAACTTCTTTACCGAAAGGGTTGTTAGGCATTGGAATGGGTTGCCCAGGGAAGTGGTGGAGTCCCCATCCCTGGAGTTCTTTAAAAGATGTTTAGATGTTGAACTTAGCGATATGGTTTAGTGGAGGACTTTAGAGGTTGGACTTGATGATCTTGAGGTTTCTTCCAACCTAGACAATTCTGTGATTCTGTAATAGATGTGGTTTTAATTTCACTTACTACAGCCCTTTATACAGAGTGCTATCATCTAAGCTAGGAAACAAGACATCTGTAATTTTATATCACTGACAGCACTAACAAGTATTTGTCTTTTTTTCCATAAAAAATAAAAATAAAAACAAATTACCCTGAACTTGTTAGTGTACAACATATATAAGGAAAAGAAATATTGTGAAGATGAAACAGAAAACACAACTGAAAACAAACACCCAGACCCCAAACTGTTTAATTTTCAGCCACTCAACTTCTGCTTTGATCCTTAGCAAGCATTTTCAAGCTACATGAATGTTAAGAACAATTACTCGCATTAAATAAATTAATGGGCAATTTGAGATAACTGGAGGATTGTAAAGAAAGTAAAAAACAGAAAGTTAAGGAATACAGTGATAAGAGCATTGGCCACTACAGGACAGAGTCACAGATAATTACACACAGGATCTTAGAGCTATGTTAGACTGAACTTAATTTCAAAAGAAACTCAGCAAAGCTTTTTTTTTTTTTTTTTTTTTTTTTTTTTTTTTTTTTTTTCCTCATGATGAGTCCCCTCAAATTGCAAAGCTTAAATTTTGTCTTGAAACTGTCTTCTTATTTGGTCTTATAAATGTAAGAAGATAAAAGCAAAAATGATAATTTGAAGTTCAAATGATAGATTTTTACTTTAGAAGTGAGAATAATTGCTACTCTGAAGATCAAATATCAAAATATCATAAAGTCATTTTTCCACATGTTTTAATTATTCATGAGATATTTTTTGTCAATATAAGGTTTGATTTTTATTTTTTAACATAGTTGGGACTTCCACAGTGGTTTAATTTGAACCATGTAGAACATGTTCCTGATGTGGCAGATAATATACACTGGCCAGGACAGCCTCAAATTCAGATGATATGAGACATAATGGCGGAAGAAAAATGATTCATGCCCATATCCTGAAAGAAATGTCAGCCACTGTTACAGCCATTTGAGAGGAATAAAATTTGAGATGACAAGGAATATGTTGCATAATCTCTTCAACAGGATGAGTTTATTGTCCTTTATAGAATGACAGGACAGGATGGTGGAGGCCTACAGCTATAGATAAAACCCAGACAAAGTGGAAGACATCAGAGAGGACCATAGACATAGACATAGATTCACAGTAGATTATGGCACTGCTAACACCCCGAATATGATTCTCAAACAAGCTGACACCAGTTCATATGTTGGAGGGGTAAAACATTCATAAAAAATTCAAATCATTTTTGCCACTTCAGTTCTCATGTTATGTGTTTGGTTATGTGTTTGGTCTGTTGTTTACTATTTTCATTTTCTTTCATATATTGTTAATGTCAAACTTGAACAACTAGATGTTCATGTTATAAATTTCAGAACCACAGAATGGTTGATGTTGGAAGGGACCTCATTACTGAAAAGAGCCAGGTTCACATGGTTCCCATCAGACAATTCCAATCTTTCAGTTCTGATAGTTGGACTTTCTATTCCAACTTTTGTTCAGACTGGACCTGTTATGAAACAGAGACTTTACAGAATAAAAAATAAATTTAAAAAATCAATTGTACAAACTACTAACAAAATGAGAAAGACAATCTTAACTTTTGATTGCTGCAGAAGACTTCAGCAGCACACAGTCACCAAATATGATCACCTAAGGTCTTTCAGTAAGCATTTCAGATGTAGTGTCTTTCCTCTCTCTACAATCAATTTTTCTGTTGCCTTTTCCTCTCCTTCTCTCCCTGTTAGGAGCCTTTCATAGATATGAGCAAAGAGTTTTACATTGAGCCCGGCTGCCTTCGTTTCTGAATGTATCTCCCTTCCAATCCAAGGTGATGGTAAGTCATCAGTGTCACTAGACCTGTTGACAGGGCTGAATGTAAAAATCCATGTAAATCCAATCTTAAGTGACCACATGGAGCATATAGGTAAAGGTGCATATGGGAATCAACACCTAGCCACAACAATAAACAGAGCTAGTATAAGTGACTTACCTGGCGACACCACAACTTTCGAAATATTTGTAAATAAGCCAACACCATAAGACACAGTGGTGCCATGTATGTCACCAGGAAAAAACATGTGTGGTACATTTTGGGGTAAACCTCAGCTGGAAAGAGAATTAAAAAAAAAAAGTATTTAAATATACATACATTTCAAAATCACTTTAAGCCATTATATAGATATAATAAGCCATAATTAAGCCATTCATATAGATACGCATGAGTATTTCAAACATAAGTAATAATGGAAGATGCATTCAGTAAACTCAAGTCCAGGACTGATTTTTTAATCACCTCCATACACATTTTGTTCCTATTATAAACATGTTCTTATCTCATGCATCTTTTATCTCTTTTATTACATTATTGCTTTCATATGACATTTTTGCTTTAAGGTATTAAGTCTTAAGAAGTCTTAAGAAGTTTTGTTTTTATTAAATCAGTGAAAGATGGAACACTGCATTACCTAACAGTAGCTAACCAGTTAATTAAACTACCTCATCTTTGACACATTTAAGAGGTTGTAGAAATGTCTTTAGTTTTAATTCTGCAAAGACAGAATTGTATGCCTGAGTAACTTGTACAGTCTCTCACCTATAAACATAGAATATACATAGAAATAGAAATATATAGAATAAACATAGAAATATAGACTACATATTAGAAATACTCTACACTCTTCTCCCATGCGCACAGGGCAGGATCTCTTTTAATCACTTTTTGGTGGCAGAAGAAAAGTATCTTCTAGCTATATTCAATTTATTATTGTGATTGCATGAACAAAACCAGAATTAATTCAGTCAAATGTGCTAAACAGGATATTCACAAGTTATTTTGACACAGCTTTAACAATATTGAGTTTGCTACTACTGTGCTCTAATGCCCTATGTATCTCTTTACAAAAGACAATTTATGAATGTTAGAGACTAACATAAGTGTTGTGAATGCGCTGTGTTTTTAAGAATATTGTATCACAAGCTTCATTGTTAGATTATGGACGAATGTGCAGTTGGTGCTTGGAAAAATTAGTTTCGCTTTGTAACAACAAATGTAGTTTGGTATTATCAGATGTAGATATTAATTACAACTTAACATTCATGGACAGCCTCAGAAAAGGAATTAACATTATGTAGAGTGACAAAATGTAGCAGAAAAGAAACTGCACTACGTGAGTAGTTAGACTGCATGGTAAATCTAAACATTGCATTTTGGGCTACAGTAAAGAGGGAATATTTACATTAATTTCTAAAATTTCTCAGTGTTTCAGGATGGTGAGATCTGCAACTGAAATACTGTGTTGATTGTACTTTTAATAAAAAGAAAGGAAGAAAAACTGAGTTACATGAGATGAGATCTTTGTTGAATAAAACGTATTTTCTGCCTCTTAAAGTAAGACTTTTCACCATATCAAACAAGAAGTCCAATTGCATGTCAGGAGAATCCCTAAGAGGTTGAACAGTCAAGGAGATACGCAGACCTGGCCCATAAATCTCATAGTAGAGAGGACTGTACCATCATGTTAACTCAAGGCTCACCTTCAAACCCTGACTCCTATAATGTCACACCATGTTGATCCTGAAAGAGCTGGTCAGAAAACTTCAGTATCGGGAAAACAGACACTTGCTATACAGATGTTACCAAGTACATCACATATACATACAATAGGCAACACCTAGCCCATGTTCACTGCTGGCAAAGGCAGTAGAAACACTGATTTCATCGCTTTGATGGATAAGAGTTCAAACAATTTAGACGAGCAGCATTTAGCCCTAAGATTCTGTAGCAAATCAGGTTATCAACTCTTAACTGAACAACCATAGCCAGTGGCTCACGTGAATATCCCTGGGAGAGGCAATTTAGGCCTTTATTTTTTTATTTTTTTATTTTTTTTAATAACTGGCAATGATTTGGGTTTGTATGGTTACTGATGATCTGAAAATTGGTTTTACACTTCAAAAATGCAGCATCACAACAGTCCAGGAAGATAGGGAAACAGTGGCATTCAGGCTTCACACGTGGCATAATGTTAGCTTACTGGGATCATGGGAGGTCAGAGCTGAAAGTACATTCCTTCTATTCAGAAGGAGGTGCCACCTGCCTCATCAACACTCTGCAGGCAGCCAGGCCCCTTTCAGGTGGAAGGACAGTACATGTTTAAAAGGCCATCTGGAGTTTATGGCTTCCAATTTATCATTCCAAGTAAAGTGAAACATTAAATGAGTCTAGCTATCTACAAAGAACTGATGAACCAGGTTGGAGAAAAATCCTAAGACTTGCCTTTGAAGTTTAGCCACCTGGAAAGTGCCAGCTGCTAAACATCAAAGGAAACCTGTCCCTCCTCCACCCAGGGTAAAGCCCTTCGTAGAACTTTTCTCTAAGAAGCATGACTCTGTTTAGCTTCTCAAGGCAGAGAAAAGATTTAAAGCTGTTTGGCAATCACAACAATGAGAAGTAGAAAGGGCTGTTTTGGGATACTGTTCATTTATCAAGCAGGCAAGTTGCAGGCTCCTTGAATGAGAGCATCAGTCTGTCTATGGGACTTGATGATATATCAGTTCTATGACTGGGACCAATGATCCTCTTACTCTCAAGCAGAAGAGGTGAAAACTGTCCTTTCCATCAGTGGGTGACTTAATGGGCTGTGGGATGGGGAAGATCATTTTTAGATTTTCTCACAACACTGGCCACTGTTTTGCTGAAAAGAGAGGAGATGAGTAAAGAAAACAAGCGGGCACAAGGATTGGAGTGGGGTGGGATTGATGTTCCAACTCAGTACCAGCCATATGGTAAGATTACTCCACCTGATAAATTATCAGTATGCTAAAATAAACCTTCTTTTGTCTGCTGTAAAGTTTCCTTCTCAGCACTGTGTTGCAGCCCCAGACAGTCGTTCAGTGAAACAAGGAGGCAGAAGTTTGAAATTACAGCTTCTGGATTTTGCCAGAATTTTTCTATATATGTTTATATACACATATATACAAACTGAAAACAACCCAGACTCTGAAGTTTTTGATAAGTCTAGCAAACAAGATATCCCCTTAATCACGATGAAACTGGTACTCTTGACAGCTTCTATAAGAATAGCCAGACTATCAAGTTTTTTTAGCATGGAGAGTTCCCAGGTTCCCTAGTCTCAGGAAGATGCCTATGAGGTATTGAGGTATGACTTATTGATATGCAGAAGCAAATATATTTTAGAATAAACCTTAATAGGTAGGGATGTTAGATAGTGCATGCTCATAGCAGAGAAAATTATTTTACACAAGACAGTCCCTTCGAAAATATTTTCCAATGTCAGAGTACTTACAACTAGTTAAATAGTAGAATAACATTTTTCAGACATGATATATCATGCTTTGTGCTATTAATTCATAATGAGTGTGATTTTAGTATTAACAATATTTTAACTTCCTTCTGTATTAAAGTGTCCAACACATTTTGCCTTAACTTCTGAATTTTAAATCACAATATAGTTCAAATCTTTTCATTCCTTGCATTTATTTTGGACATAAGAATATATATATATATATTTCTATTACTAAGATTGGCCTGTTCCAGGTCATGTCTGAACACATGTACCTTCTAACACTATGCAGTACAGTTGTGTCTGTTCAATAGCTGCACAGTACTCTTATGGCATGGATCAACATTTAGAGTCTGTTGTTTTCTACACTCCAGGTAGCAATTAACATTATGGAATTGAGTGCTGAACACTCCGATAAATGGGATGTATAAACCTTCATATAACAATGCAAATTCCAGCTATGTTATTCTCCAGAATTAAGACAATATGTTTTTGTACTATTTTATGAGTAATCTAGGAGGAAATGGAACACAAAGTCTTCCTGTTGTTTCCATTCAGCCATGTAGTATTGGGAAAGGATTAACTCCATATTCTTTTTTATCATATGCAAACGGGTTGGCTAATGCACTTTGGCTAACACCCTTTTCATGAACAGCTCTAAGAGAATGCATTTAGCTGGCTTGGACACATGGTGAACTCATTTTAATATATGTTTCTTTTATTTTGGCACTTTATCATCAAATTCAGCACATAGCAATTACAGACTATTATAGAACTGTGGCCAACACTGGCTCCTTCAGTGAGTCTGCATAGGTCACATGCTGGATCCTTCTGCATTCCCAAATAAAATATTGTTATTAGACAGTACTCAAAATGAAAAACCCTCAGCCTAGAATTGGCAATGAATTTTATATTCTGTAATGCCAGAAGCAATTAAAAAGAAATTGAGTCTTGTTTTAGGCTGAACTATTGCTCCATTTGCAGTCCCTGGCAGTTCTCCAACCACATGCTTGAAATCTTATTATTAGTCAGGGTGGCCACTATTTGTTCACCATTTAGGATCCCAAGTGTCACAGTGTTGATCAGACCTTCCTTCCAGACGCTCACCAGACTTGTATGGATTTCAGCAGCTGGACCTAAGTCTGGGTAGGGTACAGTTCTCTCTCCTGCTTTGGCATCCCTGACATTTTCCCAAACTGTTCCAGACATCTTCCTGTCTGTTAGTACTCCATAGCACCTCACTTTTAGATGGCCCTGAGTTCCCAGAGTTAGTATAGACTTCTGAAGTACTTTAGAAAATATCAGTAAGCACCCCCTCTTAAAGTTCCATACTTGACAATTCTCACTTTATCATCCTTGGGACATAAGGTGCATGTGATACTCTGCAAAGATTTCATTAGACAGCGTAAAATATATGCAGTTCTAAATAAAGCAGTAAACACTCAAATATAATCCCTTTACTCTTCAGACAAATTGACACTCCTATAGGATTTGCTCAGAGTCTCTTGAAAGTGTACAGTATCTAACATCTCCACTATCTTTGTGAATGCATTTTTTTCCTCAGGAAAACAAATTTCTTTCTCCTTCAAAATCCTCCTAGTTGGCTTTCTTTGACCAGATATTACAATAGCTAAACGAGGAGAAAAACAAACAAACAAAAAAACTCAAAAATATTAGCTATTTAGTCCTTCATCTGGCTTTAAAGCTCATCAGTCCTTTAAAACTGTTGTCTGCACTCTTGTTTTTCTGTTTGGGAGCCTTTGTGACTTTAAACCCAGGTTCTCAGTAGAAAAACTGCATCTTCTATACTTTAGCCCAACTCATTGTCCTTAGACAATTCTAATTGAAACAAAATGATTTCTGGCTAATGACACTCCACTCTCCATGGCCTGAGAGGGATATGTTTTATTTTGTCCTCATGGATAATGTATAGTTAGCTCTACACTTACTAAGACATCCAAAAATTTGAGCAACCTATTAACCTATGTTAATACACAGAAAGGTTCCTCTCTTGAGTTACTTTGATAGGCTATTATTACAAAGCAATGAGAGGATTATTTTTAATTGACAGATGGAATATACTAGCAGAATAACTAACAATGATAGTGCATTACCATTAGAAGAATAATTTATTTAAAAGATAGCAAGATAAAAAAAGATTATTATCTTTAATTATAATGAAAAGCTTTCCCATTTCAGAAAGCTTTCATAGACATTTAATGTAAAATTATTTTCATTTTATGTTCAATATCAATTAAAAATAGAGAAATAGAAAAAAAAAACAAAAGCAGATATATAATTTTGGAGTGTTGGTGTTCCATTTCTGGAAAAAAACAACAACAGCAACAAAAACCACACAAATAACTTAATTTTATGCACAAGTACTTGCCTTTATTATTCCCCTTTCTACCTCTCTAAACATCTGAATAAAGGCTCACAGGAAAACCTGTAGATCAGTAGACTTCATTTTGTACAAATACACTCTATGGGAGTCTTGCAAACAATCTGGGAGCTTCTCTTCTTTTATACAATGGGTGCTTCAGCTCAGGCATATCTGTGGGCTGGAACTATTCTAGTCCAGTATCGAATGAGCTGGTCTTTAAAATAGTTCCGCAGCTATTACAGACTCTAGTCTGAAAGTGACATTTTCCTGTTCAAAATCAAGATGACCAATGGAGATCTGGAAGTTTGGAGATTGTGTTCCCTGATGAAATAGTCTCCTGACCCCCTAATTAATTAACTGCGGTGTTTTCCATCATTTTCATTTCCTAGGTTGATTAAAACAATCTTTGCTTCAGATCTAACCTTGAAGTGATGAAGGCGTGGATAATTAACTCTGCAGTCAAAGTGAATGGACACAAATTGTACTCGGAGTGAATGCTGTGAAAGAAAATAGTCACATAAATACTGCAACATCCAGCAGCAGAATGGGATACAAAATTGTTCACAGACGAAAAGAGAACACTAGAAGTAAAGAACAGATGTGTCCTCTCCAACAAAACAGCAACTACAATGCTTCCAGCTTAATGGGGGTTCCTGAAACCTACAAATTTTCAGCACATCTTTGTCTGGAATCAGTGCCAGCCAGCTAATGGACATCTCTGCCCCCATTCATTGCCTTGTCCCAGGGGACTAAGCAGGAGGAGGGAATATGATAGCCAACATCTTCTCATTAATCCCCCAGTGGCCCTGCAGAGGGAGGAACTTCCAGAACAGCACATGGAAGAACCCTCAGCAGTTCAAGCTGCTTGAACTAATTTATCATAATAATTAAGTACAGGTGATCCAATTGTATTTTATCTTAATTGTTCACAGCACTAGAATCTTCTACAGACACAGAACTGATGGAGAATCTGATTGTATTTTAGAATGACTTGAGGCTATGAAACAACCACCTTTTCGTTATATGTTTTGGCAAACTTGGCTTTATTTTTCTGTGTTTGAATAATGGTATTACTGATGGTCATTATATCCAGTGTCAGAGTCACAGCATGTAACTCATATGCTCTATTAGCACTGGAGTTATGCCAAGGCCCACCAGAGTTGAATCTTAACCATTCACGTGAGTGGCTAACATGACTTGCTGTGTGAATTCAGTCAAAATAGAAACAGTTACTCATGGCAACCCTTATGACTTCTTACAGTGGAATTCAAATACAGAAAAAGTTAGATTCAGAGTTAATCTGGAAAGGCAGAATTATACTTGTTGGATAGAATCATTTGTAACCAATTACAATTTTAAAGTTATCTAAATGATCTTGTCCATGACAAATTTCAAATTGTAGACTAACTTGCTACCCCATATCCATGACACCTCTGTAAATTCTGTAATAACATGCAAATTGCACTGAAGTCCCAGGAGATACAAATAAGGACCTAATCAAATACCACCAATTAGCAAAATCAGTGTAGCAGGTAAATAGAAGTTCTGTTCCTGTGTAGTTATTTCTGAAGACTAAATACTGTAAACCTGCAATATCCATCAATCACTGAGAATTATATAATCATAAGCATTTAAGGATGGGAACATTTTCATCCTCTGGGAAACATTAACATGACCAAGACATAAGTCAGGCTCATTCTTTTAAACTTGGTTTTAAATGCATTTTTAGTCTTAGCTGTATAAAAGAAAATATAATTTTGCAGTGTTTGAAAAAGAGTAGTTCTATGAAAGGTTATGTAATTAAGAACATTCTTGATATGTTTATATACTTGACTGCATATTAAAATGTCCTGATATTTTTATTACATAACAGCAGGAAAAATTCAGTCTTTATGATCAATGACACACTCACCTCCCCAGTGCTCATCACACACTGTGAACAAGGTGGTTTTATTGGCTAATCCTGGGAACACACTGCTGCACTCCATAACAATAGCCTGAGGAATCATTATGATGCAGGACACAATCCAGATAATTATAATGCTGTTCCTTGCTCTCTTGGCTGTGCTTTTAAACATCAAAGGGTGACAAATTGCATACCATCGATCCAAAGCAATGCAGCTAAGTGTTAGTACAGACACAGAGACTGAAACTGTCTAAAGAGAAGGAAATATTATGTCAATGTAAATGTAATTTTTCTGTTTCAAAAGTGATTTCTTGTAATTTTTGAGTTTTAAAAATTCTTTATATTTTCAGCATAGTTTATTATTTGAAATTATGAAATAGAAATTATTTTCAGAAAAAGTCTCAGTTTTAATTGCTTCCTATGGAATTACAACAGATATCATCTGCTGTAGAATTGAGTGAAATTATATAATAAAATAGCTCAGTTGGAAGGGACCTACAAAGATCATCAGGTCTAACTTGCTGACCACTTCAGGTAACTTTGCTAACCAAAATTCAAAGCATATAATTATTATTCAAGTATTTATTGAACACTGACAGGCATGGGGCGACAATAACCTCTCTAGAAAGCCTGTTGCAGTGTTTGACCACCCTCATGGTGAAGAATTTTTTTCCTTATATCTAGTCTGAACCAATTCACAGACTAGGGTGCTACTGAAAGTGAGTAGGAGTAACAGAATCATATTCTTAAAGAACAAACTTATGCATCTTAGAATTTGCATAACTTTATCTGAAAGATTACTTCTAAAACAGTCAACAAATCAGATTTTTTTTTTCTTTGTAGAGCAAGTTAAAAAAAGAAAGTTTTTCTCTATTATATTTGGATATCAGCACCAACATTTTGCCTTTTCAGTTTTCAAAGGAACAACAGAAAATCAGAATCTCATGAAAAAAAAAAAAAAGCAATCAATTTAAATTAGACTATGCCATTTTAATGTCTTATTCATTGTAGGAAATAGCATCACTTTTGTTTTATTGTTCAGTTATCATTTCAATTTCTCTTCAGAATTTCTGGTGCTAGAATGGAGGCTTTGAAACAAGTTTTGTGATTTTTATACTATCCAATAGAAGACATGTGCTGAAGGACTGTTGCTCTTGACAATGTAGCTTTTCAGCCTGAATGCATAGATCTCTGCTGAAAATACGGGTTGTGCTGGGTGCACAAAGATGATCACCTGCATACTTTCAGAGTTTTCCACTTAATTCTTTTGATTTATAATGACTGAAAGACCAAGCAAATTGTCATGATAGTATGCCCAGTGAGCTCAAGTGAACTGCTATACCTACAAAAGGTATCTGTAAAATGTTTTTTATGCAAATGATCTCATAACTAATTAAGTCCACTGGTAAGGAGAAAATAAGGCAGAAAATCTGATCAGCTCCCATTATACCAGGACAAGATGACTATTTTTAAAGAGTGCAAAATAAGTCACTAAACACATATGAAGGCATGGACTCCACTCAGAGATCTTCAAAAGTTCGGATTCTCCATCCTGGACATCTGAGTAGCTGTTTAGGTACACATACAGAGAGAATACTTCTGTATGTAATTCTATGTCCAGACATATTTCTTCTTTTGTATGTCTTCTGAATTATTAAAAAAGATCACACAACGTGAACGGCATAAGACAAACGTTTAAGAAAGTGCATTGCCCAAGTCTAACAAGAACAACATTTCTTAAGCACAAGCATATTCATAAGTGGAACAGTCCTTCAATCCTCTATAGGTAACCTGAGGTATCTACATCAGTATAGCAGTGACGAATTTTTGTCACATAATCACCATTAGGAAGATGATATTGCTCTTTCTGTTTTTCATAACATGGATAGTGTATACACAAACACAATAAAATAATACCTGTAAGTATGGAATCACTTTGCAGAGGGGCTGCCCAAAGAACCAAGTTTCTGTGATGTCCACTACTAAGGTTGCTGGAAGACACGTAATTGTGACCAGAATGTCAGCCAGAGATAGATTCACTATGAAATAGTTGGTGACTGTCCGCATGTGATGATTCTTCCACACTGCAATGCAAACTGAATTTGGAAAGAAAAATTAGTGAGCTGGAAATGACTTAGGGGATGCTTCAACACAAAATCACTTCTCTTTGCAGAAACAAGGAAATGTTTGCATCCTTTGTTTAATAAAGAGTATTTGAATATGCAGTTCATTGTGGAGACCATGTGTTTTCTTTTAGAGTGGAAACAAAATGGTACGTGTAGAAAGATTCTCAGTAAACAAAGAGTAGTTTTCTGCAGACCACAACACAGGAAATAATCTGATATATTATGCAGTTTACAGTACTTCAAGTACTATCTTCACTAACTATTCACACATCTTTCTGCTATTTTAACCCATTGGCTCTGTTCTATGGAAATACACATCTACATTTGTGAAAGCTGTATTTATTTATTTATTTATTTATTTTTTTATGACAGTGTGATGCTTAATTCAAATTGCTACCATATGGAGTCTTGTAAACTGTATCAAGAAAACAACCATTTTATAAAATATGTTGCTGGGAATGCTATATCTATTGCATCTGCAGAGAACGTGTAACATTTGCCTGTGAAAGAGGTATCTGTGATTTGAGGGAAGCAAATGAATGTAATTTTTGCAGTATTAAGCTCAACCTATTTTAAATGTAGTGTATTTTTGACCATGATTGTTGTGACCAAAACCAGTATGTAGCAGGCACTCTAAAGGATGTACCTTAAAGCTTTTATATAATTTCTTTCCCCCTCTTTATTTATTTATTTATTATTTGACAGGCTTTTACAAATGAAGCAAATCACAGAATCATAGAATGGCTTGGGTTGAAAGGAACCTTTAAGAGCTCCTAGAGTTGGAATCTCTTGTTCCAACCCTCCTGCCATGGACAAATTACTTCTTTAACATGGATGCAATAAATTCATAAGTTAAAAATGCAAAAATTGAGTCTGAGAAACTAGACTAAAAACATTTTTAAAGAACTTTGGAAGTAAGACCCAGAGAGGTTGTAGCAATCAATTGCCTTTCACCAAAAACTCTAAAAAATCATGCTCAATACTTTCCTGAAATAGCATAGTAATTCCTGTAAGAAAACACTACAATTCATTTTACACCAAAGATTCTTCTGCTGTAAACAATATTTCATTCATCATACCAATCCGGATGAAGATTCAAAGTCTCCTTACTGTGCCAAAATATAGCACTATGCTTAGTTTAGATATATTAAATCGATCACAAAATGCTGCAGAAAAAAATTAGAAAGGACCTCAAGAGTTTGTCCAAATCTAAAAAGGAATTGCCTAGAATTAAGCCATTCTCTTATTAAACTAACATTTCTGGCACATAAGTTTTTGAGATCAGATGTTTTTTCAGATCCTAAGAAGGATGGTGCACTTGAAAGTTTGTGTCCATCTCCCAGCTACATCGGTTGAAGAATATTACTTCACAAATTTTGTCTTGCTTGTCTTTATACCAACCCAATTACAGAAAAACTACGAGTAAGTCATTGTTTGCATTTTAAAATCTGTTAAAGGTGAAAACATCATGCTTCTCTTAAATGTACCACAGTGTTGAATAATCTTGGAAGGGAATTTGAATGTCTGATCTACTTCCATTTTGCTATTTTCTCTCTCTTATTTATTTATTTATTTATTTATTTATTTATTTATTTATTTATTTATTTATTTTCCTGGAACACAGGCAACAATGAAGAACAGGTTTTCCCAGTGACAATACTTCAAATATGTAAAGATTGTTATTACATCTCTACTCTGTTTTGTTTTCAGACTGTAGAACTTCACAGGTCGGTATCTTTTGCTGCCATTTTTAGAACTTCTGTAAGCACCCTTCTTTCTGTTCTCTGGATGCTCTTCAGAATGGATCACACCTTTGTTCTCAGACTGTAGTGATCCAAATTAACACAATACCCACTCATGACTTTCCTAAAGCTTTAGTAGGAACTAAGTTTGGATCATGAGGGCTTCATGAGGGCTAGGTTTAGACATTTGGGGGCAATTTAGGGCAAAGGGAGAGGGAAGAATGAGGTGGCCTTCAATTCCTCTAAGAGAAGGTGATTTTATCAACAAACTTGTTTCTGATATGGGCTTACAAATTTATTCTAAAACACATGCTGTACCAACATAGATGTTCTTCTAATATGCAGACATGAATGTAAATACTATAGCTTGTAGAAATTTAATCTTTTATATATATTATATATATATATATATATATATATATATATAAACCTCTCTCTATACATGTAGATATCTATCAGGAGCTTGTAAATACAAGTTAAATTCCCTCTGCAAAGCTCTTTGCTGCCCTTGGAGAACATCTCCCATGGTATTAATTTCTTTTATTTTCACCCTGAATACAGAATTTCACGTTTTCTTAGCTGTGAACTTAGATATCTGAAAGGCTAGGCTTGTAAATCAAAAGCTTAAAGGAAACATATTATTTATATTTACAGTCTGTTTGGGTGATAAAACTTACATGCTCAAGTAATTATTTATCTAGCACTGCAAGATAATAACTGTCCAGATCTTTATCATTTCAACTTTCTGCATGGGATTACTACAGTTGTAACTAAAATTACAACAATGTGAGGCAGGACAAAACAGGGGAGATACTACATTGCTGCCCCACTGGAATGCTGTTTGCAGCTGGAAATGCAGTGCTGGGAAGAAAAGTTGCAAACATCACTTCATTCACAGTAATGTTAACACTTTGGGCTTTTGCTTGTGGCCTGTTTTTTGTCTTCAGTATAATTCATATTGAATTGAAGTGGCAATGTTTTTCTGTACTGTTTACTTCTTTGATGAACAGATTAAAAAAAAAAAAAAAGTTGTTTTGAAAATTCAGATTTCATCTACTTCATTCTCATGTTGTGGTTCATCAGTCCTACATTCTATCTGATTCAGGCAAATGCATCTTTTTCATCAAAGGGTGTCAGTGCCCAAAGGTGCCAGATTTAAGCAGACATGTCAAAGAGCACATGCTCTTTGATGAGGTCTCTTGTGCTGGCAAGTTTGGGAAAAACACTTGAATGCAAACATTATTTCTTGTAAAACAAATCCACAAAGTTATAAAATATGAGTTCAATCTCATTGGCAACAGAGAGTGCCAGAAATCAATTCACAGCATTTTGCATTATGTGTTCAAAGACTTCTATAAGTATCAGCAAATGAAACCTCACAATACCTCAGAGAGCTAAGAAAATATCATTTTCATCTCTGAAACAAGGGAAGTGAAGCACAGAACAGAAGTTGCCAAAGGCCACACAGTAAATCAGACTCAGAATAAGAAGCATGGACTCCTAATTCCCAGCTCTGTACTAAGCCTTCCAGATCACACTGGCTTAACAAGGATGGAATTTAGATGAACTTTGATACTTGCTGTTCCTCAGAGAAATAAAAAAGACTGTGCCCCTTGCTACTCAGGGAATGACAAATGCAAAAGGCAAAGCCAAAGTACAGAGAGCAGTTCTAAATTCTTCTGGATTCTAATCTAAAGGAGCAAGAGGCACCTGAAAGGGAGGAAAATGATTATTTGCAAGCATAGAAATAAAAGATAATTTGTTACTTTAGATTTCTTTATGCTTGTGTGGTTTCCCTTTTGATCTCATGCATTCTTTGAAGCATAGACCATTTTCCATTCTTTGTATGACACATAGCACAAAAGCATCTTAATTAACATATTTACATACTAACTTAATAATTAATAAGTCTCCCAGAAATTTATTCTATGACTATATACAAAAAAGTGGGTATGTATAAGAAAGACTGTTACAAAAGCCTCTGAAAAGAAATTATTTTAAAAATGAGTCAGTTTCCACCCCCCCCTCTCCTCCCCCCATTGCCCTCTGCTGGTTGAAGTATTGCATTCAACACACACATTTACAATTTATTTCAGTGCAAGGATAAACAGAGCTGTGAGGCTTTGCAAGTTATTTAAGCAGGGTAGAACGGTATAAATGACAGAAAGTTACTTCAATATATTCCATATAGACCAGATGTCTTTCTGAGTGTACTGCCTACTGCTTAGAACAAGCTTGTTCAGTAGTCCTGGGTATCGGCTTTGTTGACACACCAGTGATCTAGCAGATCAGTGAGAAAAGCTCTCCTTATGGTGTTCAAACACTATTTTGTGGGAGTGCAAAGCAGTCTGACTATGTCACTGACTACATTAGCACTAACAAAATAATTTTGCATACTCCCCACTCTCACCCTTTTCAACATGCATTTTCATTTGAGGCAGCTCTATAAAGAACTGGAGGCATGCAGATCACATGTAAACTCTCCAGAAACATGTGTAAGGGAGGAAGCTCCCTAGACTGCAAAATGCTGTCTGCCTACCCAAAGGGAAAAGACAGACAGCAGCAGCTTTCTGCTCACCCTGGAGAAGAGAAGCAATGATGCAAACAGTAGTAGAGATTCTCAACTGGAAGTACTCTGAAATCATGAAAAAGGAGATAAGGCCAGCATCAGTCTTCCTGTGTGTATATATAGATATATATATACATACTTATATGTATATATACATATGTATGTATACATATGTATATATACATATATATAAGGGAGACACCACAGACTAAGAGCATGTCTGTTTAGTTATGGCACCTTGTGGTGGCCCAAACTGAGCTCTTCGGACCTCAGAAGATCTATGAACTAGTAAAGAGATCTGAGCAAAACCAAATATTTTATGCAACCTCTGCTGAACATGAGTGATGAAGAAAGTGGGAGAAACTGTATTAGCACAGGCAGTGAAGATAGGATCACCAGTTCAAGAAGAAATGTGTGTATAACCTTCCCAAACTGTGAGAACTCTGTACTGGAACCAAAATACCTGCCAATATATATATATATATTTTTTACTATGTTCTGTATTACAGATTTTATTTTATAAAACCCCTCATGTTTCTAGTTAATAACTTCTGCAAAAAAAAAACATGCAGGCCAGTTTACACAAAGAACAGCTATTTGTAGTGGTTATGATGTTATCAGACTGATCCAATTCCTTCATCATACTGAAATTTCTCACTGCCGATGCTTCTGTTTCCTTCCACCAGAATAAAAGAGAGCTTTAACGAAAACTGGTGCTATTCTTAACTCTGCCACACGGTGTCAGTGAAAGCTTGGAAACTAGCTTGAGTTGTCAGCGTTTGGGAAAACTTGTAGAGGCTTTTCTCAAAGACAGTTCTGCTATAATGAAACTCGCCCACCTTCCAAATACCAAAAGAAACAAACAAACAAACAAAAAAAGCAAACCAAAACAAAAAAGCTCACCGGACTGAAAAGAACAAATTCAAATCCGAATTAAAGTTTAAGATACTGTTTGAAGTCCATCAAGAAAACTTCATATATCTCATTGTAGTCCTGAAGAAAGCAACCCTCTTAAATACAACAGTACAGTGAGGGTTTTAGATTGGTATTTTTCATGTACAAATCTAATCCCTGTTGGTTTAGTGTCCTGGGGCATTTTAATTAGAGGCTGTAATGCCATCTATTCAATTAGCATAGCTCATTGTACCTAAAGATGAATATGAAAACAATACAAAGGCTCCAGCTGGTATAAATGCAGCTGCTTGCCTCCTGGAAGATTTATGCTGTCTTGAGCATATTAAACATTGTGCTGGAGTCCTTCCGTTGGTGAACAGTTGGTTCAGCTGTCAATTTGTTTCCTACGTCAGTCCTAAATTATTTCCCTAACACTCCAGAAATCTTGCCAACCTCTCATTTAATGGGTCATCTTCCAACTGGACTTCTTGGCCAAAATAAAAACATAATTTCCATAACAAGCAATACATGACACTTCCTTAAATAAATTAATTACTCTGTGTCTTACCTCATTTTTTGGTAATAAATCCCAAATAGGTACAAAGTATTATTTTTTTTTCTCCATTATGCTATGCTTCAATACCTTTATTTTGCTTTAGTAGTTCATTACCAAAATTGTATGACTAAAATACGACCACACAATTTATATGGAAGTAATGCTGTGAATATAAGCACTACTTATCAACATCTTCAAACGCATAAGGCAGGAGGCTTCTAAAGACCTTTCCTCCTTCTCAGTGTTTTACAGTGATAAAAAAAAAGGTGTTTAATAGACTTGAGTTACGCATCATTGTCCATCCACTCACCCTCAAATGTAAAAAAAAAATTAAAAAAAAATGTTTCCAGCTGGCAAAGATTTGGTCCTTTATATGGCAATCTTCCCGTTGTTCTTTTTTGACATTGCCTACTGTGAATGAAAGCCTCAGTGGTGGGGAGTCTATCAACATTGTCATGCTGAAAGGAAGTCTGAATAGATAAAATACCAAATGGGATTCTGCTAGATCTCCTGTTGAAACATTGAAGCAATGCATACTGTTAGATAGAAAAATGCTATCACTGAAATTATTTTATGTTCTATTCCTGATTAAGAATTCTGCTTTAACATAGCAATCTAAAAATTAGGTGTTTAAGCCTGGGCTTATTTTTTTTTTTATTTTATTTTAGGAAGGCTTTCTATGAGTTTTCAATAACTTTATTGATGATCTTGATTAAGGGACAATAATCACTTTAACTAAATTGTAGAGGATATTTAATTTAATTTAATTTAATTTTTAAACCATCAGTGAGAACAAAAGATCTAAAACAGAGAGACCTCTTCTGTGAATAAAAAGATGATATCTGCTTCCTAGGCTGTCCATCTGAGCTCTACCACTTTACCCACTACTGATCTCTAAACTCAAACATTACTTCATTTTTTACATCATTACTCTTAACTAAAAAAAAAAAAGAAACTAACAGTTGATCAAGTTTACATTGAAAAAGCAATAGAAAGACTGACACAAACAGACACTTTTGACACAATGTTTATTGCAATGAAAATATTGAAAAAATCCTACATCTGGTAATAATGCCCAGCAGATAAGAACTGACCTTGAATATATGAAGTAACAGCTGAAAAGATGGTTTATGTTCTGGGCTGCACATACAAAGGAATTACATAGCTTGGAAGTGAAGTGCCACCTCCTCCTCCCAAGACACACTAAACACATGTCAACAAAAATCATGGAAGCATGACAAAAGGAATGGGACATTAGTTCATGCTCCCTGTGTATAACACATAGACACGTCTGCATGGTGCAGGTTCCATGACTTTTTTCATGTAAGACTCTAGAAGAAAGACTGAAACTGTAAGAACTATAGCTGAATAACACAGAATAAATGAAATCTAAAACATTTTTTTTTCTTTCATCAGCCTGAAATGTACTAAGGAACTGTTTCTGACAGAAGACAATGAGAGTCTACATAAACAAAACATATATATAACATCTAGTTTGCTTGCAGCCATATAATTTCTGAGGAGCTTTATAGCTACCAAGTGTTATCTTATGATGCTAGAGAAGAACATAAGAAGTAAATTCTGCTTGCTGAAAGCTTATCTCTACAAAGTACAATTGGGAGTAATAGCACAATCATCTAATTGGCACAGGATTCATTTTCTAATTCTGTCACATTACATAATCTTAGGCAATTAACAACCTAATGGGAATGGGAGTTATTACTAAAAGATTGGCTATGGTATACAGCCTACCAAAAATGCCAGTTTTGGTCAGTTCTGGATGAAGTGAAAGATATCATCACATATTTTTCTGAGCTTTCTATACTGATTAACACAGACTGGACAGTTTCAAATTATTCCACTACACACACAGAGTTGCATATACTTATTTGTCTATCCATCGTAACAATAAAAAACCTACAAAATCCTTACACACATTTCATGTTAGAGATGGAAGGTCGCTTAATGTAGCTGTCATACTGCACATGACACTACAATAAAAAGATTTCACACTTCATTGTGACTCAAATTCAAACCTGTGTGACTCATTAAAACCAAGGTGAGCTTCATAGCTGAAATGCTGGGCAAATCTGAAACCATATGCTTCAAAATGCATATCAGCATAAAATAGAATTGCATTAGGAAAAACCCATCTATTTCCACGTCCATTTCTAATGAAGATGTATGAATGCTTTTGCTTTAGACTATATGAAAAAAATAAGCTCTGACGTGGCACAGCTGTGTAAGCAGAGAGCAGGCTGCTGAGTAAAGACCTCTGAGCTGATATACCTCTTCTTGGGGTCTCTGCTTTGCTTGGGAGCTGCATTCAAGCCCAGGCTCTCACATTTAGCTCAGGCAAGACAAATGTTCTAAGTGTGCATGTGCTTGGCCATGTGTCTGTCCAATATTGATTGTGGCCCTGACCTATAGACTTGACTTCCTGACCTAACCTCAGACAAGCTTCATCCCTATGAATTTTTTTGGTAACTGCTGGGTTTTCTGGTAACTGTCTGACCATCACCAGACCTGTCCAGCTCCCCTTGTTTGGGCACAGTGGAACTGGGCTGCTGGTCTTGCTGCTGCCCTCAGCTCCTGTCTTCTTCCACTGAGGACCAGTGTGGTCTAGCTTTTCTCTGACAAATTTCAGCTGGGAGATGTACTGTACTGAAAGCATAAATCAGATGGTAACTAATACCCAGCCCCCATTAAAAAAAAAAAAAAAAAAAAAAAAAAAGTTTTACTAGATATGTAGCACAGAAAGTAAGCAATAAAAAAAGTTTCAAAAAAAAAAAGAAGCATTCCAAAACATTTTTTTTCTTTTGAAAGATGATGAGCTAAGGCAGAAAGTGGCAACAGCTTTTATAATGCCCCAAAGGCACATCAGTCTGAAGAATACTTCACTGACTTAAGGGAAAGGCATGTTAGTCACTGTTCAGCTCCGGGTAGACTGAGACTGGTCTTTACTGTTTTCAGTGGTCTTGCTAGACTTGGGCAGTGGCTGAAGAGCCAGGATGAGTTATTTTCCTTCTCCCATACAAAGATGGTTCTTTCAAAACATCACTTATAATACAAAATCAAATCAGTCCTCACCAAACTACCACACCCAAGGCTGCACCTGTTTTGGGAGTAAATAGGCGAGCTGGTCTTCAGAACTATCATTCCAACAGCTTCGAGAATGTACAAAATTAAATTGGATAAGTGTTTAAAAAGAGTTTCACTTGTTTCTTAAGAAGGCTTCATAAAAGTTTGTTCTTCTGTAAGAACTGCTGAATAGCTAGCACTTAAGTCACAGTTTATGATATATCAGATAAGAGATATCTCATCAATAGTGCTGCGGAGAGCAGAAAGGAAGAAAACTGGATGGAAGATCAGTCCTAAATTTTCTGTTTCCAAAACGTGCGTGGAGTTCCAGAAGTAAGAACAATAACATTATGAAAAACAGCTATGAATTAAACACGGCATGGGAGTCCATATGATAATATATGATAAAGGAATATGCTTGTTTTGCTTTCAGTACCTGATAATGGTTTTTGACCCTTGAGACCCTTGGGCATTTTTCCACTTGTTCAGATTCCAGCCCTCCTCCTTTGTCACCAAATCAGTTTAAAGCAGGACTGTTGTCTTTTGGAATGAGGTTGGAATACAAGTAGCCAAACTGCTTATTCTTTCATACTGACTGAAAAAAGAAAAAAAAAAAAAAAAAAAAACAAAAACAAAAAACACTAAAAAAGGACAGTCCTTTGTATCCAAATATAAAGGCATCTTCCAGACAGATGCAACTGTTAGCAGAACTCAAATGAAAGTCAACAAAATTTGTATTAACATTCAAGGCATTAGGTATCTCTTGCAGCTTGTCTTCCTTCAGTCCTGGGCATTGCCCTTTTTCAGAGCTCAACTGCAGTATTCATAGGAGACAGACTTGCCTTTTGACATGAAGGACACTAAAAGGAAAGAGAGTTGTCTGCCCTCTGGACTTTGATCAGAAAGCATATGCAGTGGAACAAGTTATGCTTCTGGATGTGACAGCCTATAAAGAAGAAGACATAATGACAATTCAGCTTCATCTTTCAATGTATTTCTACTGTTTGGGTATCTCACAAGGGTGTGCATGTCTCCTTCTTGCCAGTGATCACTATATTATGTAAATACCTATGTATTTTAGCTGATACCCTAACCCTTCTATAAACTGAGCTCATATATTATCTACCTTAGGTAGATGAAATGTATAAATATTACATCACATCCTGCATTGTATCTTTTCAAAAAATGATTAAGCAACTCTTGCTAATATCAATCCAAGATATAAAGGTGACTTACATGTAGCTGGTGCTACAAACATAAAGTGCTTGATTCTGTGACCAAGGTGCTGGAACAGGTCCAAAGATAGATAATGAAGCTGGTGAAGGGTCTAGAGCACAAGTAGTATGAAGAGCGGCTGAGGGAGCTGGGGATGTTTAGCCTGGAGAAAAGGAAGCTCAGTGGACACCTTATCATGCTCTACAATTACCTTAAAGGAGGCTATAGTGAAGTGGGGATTGGTCTCTTCTCCCGCATACCAAGTGATAAGACAAGAAGACCTTAAATTGTGCAAGGAGAGGTTTAGGTTGGATATTAGGAAAAAAATCTTCACTGGGTTGAAATTCTTCAAGGGTTGAAATGTATTGAAACAGATTGTTCAGGCAAGTAGTTGAGTCACCATCCTTGTAAGTCTTCAAAAAACATGTAGATTTAGAGCTTAGTGACATGGTTTAATGGTGGACTTGTCAGTGCTAGGTTAAAGGTTGGACTAGAAAATCTTAGAGGTTGTTTCCAACCTAGATGATTCTATGATTCTATATTCAGTGCCAGATTCCTCAGATAATCTGGACAAAATAAAATGCATTACCTTAAAATACAGTTAGGTGAAATATGCCTCATCTAAGGCAATCAGAAGGATTTGTGTAGATTAGAGAAGAGACCCATATAAGAGAATACATGACCTTCATGTAGATTCCAATTCTGCGTGTTTATTGGTCAGGCACCAATATTAACCTGCGGATAACAATACAATTCTACCAACATATGCATGCATGCATAGACCTCAATATTCACCGGTTGCTTTTAAAATGATGGCATAGATATATTTGAGACATTACAGTTGCCTATTGGTCATCATTGACTAGAGCTCTGGTGGTAGAATTATACCCAAAACTTTAATTGTACACCCATAAAGAAAGAAGCACTAAAAATCAAGCTATAGGAAGCAAAAATCAGATGAATGCTGTTGAGTTGTATGAGTGAGACTGTGAACTCCTTGAAGAAAGGACTACAGATGGGTGCTGTACAGATCTCAGCATAACAGCTAACAGAATTACAGAATGGGCGGGCTTGGAAGGGACCTCTGAAGATCATCCAGTCCAACCCACCTGCTGAGTAGGATCCCTTACAGCATGTTGAGCAGGATGGCATCCAGGTGGGTTTTGAATATCTCCAGAGGAGACTGCACAACTTCTCTGGGCAACCTGTTCCAGTGCTCTGCCACCCTCACAGCAAACAAGTGCCCCCTCACATTCAGCCAGAACTTTCTATGCTTCAGATTGTGTCCATCACCTCACATCCTGGGTCACCATAAAATAGATAGCAAATAATAGAATTATCCAGAGAAGACTAATTTTCTGTCAATTAGGCTTGATTTAATTCTAAGATGGAAAGAGAAACATCACCAAATTCTGTGAGTAAAAAAAGTCTCTGAGATCTCTTGCAGAGATCTGCATGGTCTCCAAACCATGGCATCCAGCACGAGCTTCAAGCTGAGCACTGGCAGGATCAGTGTGCTCCTTCTCCCAGCTCCTGCCAGCTCTGCGAAGTGCTACCAGTGTCCCAGCATCTCGGCTGATGGGACACCAGAAGGCTGTTTGCTCTGTGGTCAGTCTTTGACCCTATCAAGATCTTCCCTGTACCATTTGATTTTCAAGACTGCATGTTTTCTGAGGGAAAACAGTTCAATAGGAAAGTTCTGACCCCTTTGAATGAATAACTTAAATGAGAACCATCCCCATTCTAAAGTGTTAACTGTGTGGAATTGTTAATCCCTTATGGTCTTATCCTTATCTTAGGGTTTAACCTTAACCGAGGGTTTAACAGCTGAAACTGGTTAGTGTGGAATCATTGTGTCAGTAACCAGAGGACTCCATGCATCCTAAATGTATCTTTCCTTCTTTCATTTTTCTTCATTTCTATTTCAAGCACTTTTTAAATAAAGAAAAAACAGATAATTAGTCCAAAGTCAAAGTACATACCCTGTTAGGAAGTTTTGCTCTAGTTTCACAAAGTTGAAGGGGCTCAACTTCTGTGCAGTGGTAATGGAATGATTTGGTCTTGTGTGAAAAACAGGAAGTCCTTACCCTCAGTATCTATTCTGCCTCTAGTGATAAATAGTGACTAAACGAAAGAGAAAATAGGACAAAATATACTGATGATATCACCCTAATTTCAGATTCTCTAAATGTTCATATAACTATGTCTTAAAACCTTCTTAAGACCTGCTTCTTCTCAGTGGCTTGCAATGAAACCTCTGGTGAGCAGCTAGTGTGGGCACACGTGAGAATCATTGCTATGAAGAACCTGAATGCAATAATCAAACCTGCATTCAGATGCAGAGGCTTGCAAATGTTTTCATTGTAGCTGGTTTGTGCAGTGGTTTGGACAGGGTATGTCAACCCTCCTAATTGAACTAAAAGCTAAATAGTAATGCAGACCTTGTTATACACTACTATTAGCAGGACAATTCCTGCAGTGCAGATCAGCCAAGAGCCCAGTAGATGTCAATCAAAGTTCAAGCTTTCTACCCTTGGCTGTTAATTAACTGTCAGAATGCTTTAATCTCATTTATTACTAATATGTGAGGGATGTGCTGTGCCCTCTACTTGCACAGATGTTATTATGGGAACACAGTGAGTTGCCTCATTCCGTGTGAATGCATAATTGAAAATAGACAGAAGTTATTATTATTTTTTTTTTTTTTGAGACAACATAGGGAAGGGAAAGGTATTTCATGGTTTCTTCAGTGCTAACTTAATAAGACATGGAAAAAGCAGAACTAGAGCATTGATTTCCCACACTAGTCCAGCAGCACTGCTCAAATGTAAGCAGAGGAACACACTGCATCATTAAGGGTGAAACTATAAAGCACTGTGAGCCACTAAAACTCTCTTTAGAACCGCTTCTGCTTTGCTTTGAGAAGGTACAAGACTAAATTGCAGATTGACTGTGAGTAAGGATTTTTACAGATTGACTGTGAGCAGGAAACTTAACTTTCTGGGGATTTCAAAATGTACACTCTTATGTATCAGATTTTCACTGCCAGCCAAATAAACAAGGTTTCACGAAAGATTTCTGTGGAAAGACCACATCAATCTCTCCCCTCAAAATCACTTGAGCCTGCAATCAGTGCAATGTGAGCTTTCTTGCATAAAGATGAGACAGTGTTCAGCTAACGAGCACCTGCACCTGCCGATCCCACAAACAACTTGCCCATCAACAGGAGCAGCAGTTTGGGTGGGTGAGGTCTGTACAACGCACAAAGGCAGTTTAAAAAAGCAAAAGGCTTGGGCAGAAGCAGCCCAGTAAAAGGACAGGTGGGCGGATAGCTAAATGCCAGCCTCCATCCCAAGATATGGTACAGGCACATCAGGGAGGAGCAGCTGTGCATCAGCACTGATATCGTCTCTGTCTTCGAGTGCAAAGCCAGGAAACCTTTCCGTCTGGTGGCTTCAGGGGGGGAAAAAAACAAAAAGGAAAAAAAAAAAGTGTAAGCAGGGTGAGAGCTGCTGTAACCGAAGGTTTGACCTTGAATCTTTAAAGGTGAGAAGACAGCCTGCTTACAAAACGGGTGGAGGTGAATAGGCAAACACAGACAGTTCTCCTTAAGCTGTCTTCTCTGAGGATCAGAAGAAAGGACACTTTTCTTCGTGGTTTAAAGCACGGGCTCTTTGGGAAGGCTACTATCTTTACCCTGAGAAGCTGCCGAGCCATGGACCGAGCAAGCACACCCGGGCTGGTGAATAGCCCTCTCTTAGCCTCTTTGGCTGAAGGCTCACTGGTTTCGCCAACGTGCGTACTCGGTGTTTACCGGCAGCTTGCGTGCCATTCCAGACAAAAACAGCATCATCAGTCCGTCGAAGGGAAAAAAAAAAAAAAAAAAAATGCCTCGCAAAACGTTGCCTGTAGCTGCAGTCGTATTTGCAACGCGTCTAGGGAAGCCTTGAGCGCTCGCCGATGGCAGCGCTGGTGTGCATAAATCCTGCAGAAAATCATGAATGGAAGCCCCGTATGGCGGGGCTGGGCGCTAGTGAGCCGCTCCGTTCATGAAAATGTCAGTGCTGTAAATACGGGACGCAAATGGCCGGGGCTCCGGGGGAGAGGCTGCTCCACGGCGGCGTGCGCGGGGGAGAGACGGGGAAAGGCGGCGAGGGGGAGATAAATGGGGAGAGGGGGAGATGGGGCGAGCGAGAGATGGGGAGAGAGGGAGATGGAGAGATGGGGAGAGGGGAAGATGAGGAGACGGGGAGATGATGGGGCGAGAGGGAGAAGGGGAGATGGGGAGACGGGGAAAGGGGGCAAGAGGGAGATGGGGAGATGACGGAGAGATGGGGCGAGGGGGCGAAGAGAGGTGGGCGCCCCCACGGCCGGGGCGACGCCACCCCTGTCCCCCTCGCCTCGTTCCCCCTTATCTCTGCCAGCCCGATAAGACGCCCGTTTTGGGGTTCCCAGCGCAGCGGGGCGCAGGAGGGAGCAGCATCCCTCCGGGCGGGCGGAGAGGCGGGGCCGCTGCCCGTGGAGGGCAGGGCGGGCGGTTTCGGCACCTGTGCCCGGTGGATGGGGACGGGAGCCTGGCTCGGCTGTCCCCGAACCCCCGGTGTCCGGCGGTCCCTTCCCTTCCCGTAGCCCGGCTACTGGGGATGCGGCGTGTCCAGCCGGGGGGAGAGGTGAAACCCACCCGCGGGTCAAAAAAAAAAAAGGGGCTGGGAAGCAACTTCGGGGCGCCACACTCACCCAGGACGTTCCCGACGAGCGCCACAATGAAGACGACGATGTAGCCGGCGATCAGCGCCCATTCGTACTCCTTGGGGTGCAAATACTCCTTCCAAAGGTAGCGCAGGAACTCCTCGTCGTCGTAGTCGGCGGACGGGCTTAAAAAAGGCTCCCGGGTCTCGTTCAGCTCCGGGGAGGATGTCCAGTTCCTGCGCGGATGAGAAGCATCCTCGGGCTGCGTCCCGGACATCCCTGGCGGTGGTCCGGGGGCTGGCTGAACCCTCTCAGCGCTCCAGCACTCTCTCACGCCCCTCCATTGAGACTTGCGATCGCCGGTGCCGAGCTGGGTGTGGGGAGAAAATGACGCGGAAACTTCGGGAGCCAATGCGGGACCGGGCTGGGGCTCCGAGCCGGCCCCAGCCGCCCGGCAGCCTTCCCCCGACCCTTTTTCCTCTCCGCGGGAGCGGAGGATGCACGCCCTGCCCTGCCCGGGGTGTGTGGGGAGACATCTGTCGGGGGAATCGATGGTTGAAGGATGGGGATTCGACGGATGGCTCTTGCGGAGGAGGCAGAGGATGAAAGGAGTAATTAAAACTGAGCGGTCGATGTGTCTTCTGGGGGCCCCTTTGAAAAGTTCGGCTGTGTGTTATTGGTGTGTGGCTCTACCTCCAACGCACGGGCTTAATACAGAGCCAAATATTCATAAACAGTGTGGTGCTTAGCTCTAGACAGCGCTGGCTAAAACAGAACAAACCTCAGCGGGAAAATCTGTAAGCACAGTGAACAGACAAGCGAGTGGTTTCATCACATTTTAGGACCATGAAGGCTCACTGTAGGCTTGAGTGTAGTTACTAATCTCCAGCTTGGGATCTCAGCTGCCCCTTGGCTACTCCGGATTGAGCTGAGCTGGCAGAAAGCAATTCAAGAAAGCTCAGAAGTGCTAGTTAAACAGCGTGATAGGATTCCCAGCTTCTAGTCATTGCTTCCTGAATTGTTTTCATACTCTGCCCAATGTTCAGTTCCTGAGAGAGAAGGGAAAGGGCTGGACTTGTCCTTCCCTGACTGAAAAAAAGTCCCGTTTTTCAGGTAATCTCTTCATTTACTTGCTGAATAACTTAATGAGTTTAATGAGAATTATAAGCACCACTTCCACTGTGAAAGGGCACACCTCGCTCATTTAAATCATTTATGTGCAGGGTCTACACCACCAGAGAGTGGAGAAACTATTATGTGACTCTACTTCCAACACATAACTTTAGCAGAGAGGCAGATACTCATGAACACTGTAGTGCTTAACTTCCTGAATTGTTCTTCATAAGCATGGAGCATTCCCTCATGCCTTCAAAGTCCGGTCCAGCATCCCCACCTAACCACCCAACCTGGTGTTGCCTTTAGGCACCTGTTTTTATAGACCTGCTCTCTTTGTTTTAGTTTTGTTTCTGTAAAATAAAAACAAATAAATAAGATAAAATAAAAATAAATAATAATTAAAAAAACATTCATATTCTACTGGAAAGTTGAATAGACCTTTCAGGATAAAGACATCAAAGAGTGAGACATACTTGGATATACAGGTAAGATCAGCACCTTACATAAATTAGAAAGGTAGACTTCACAAACCTCATAAATAAAGATTAGATACTTCTCAACTAAGGAAAACAGCTAAGATTCTGTTAGTAAAAGTATGAGTTTGGGGAAGTGATTTAAGCTCTCCTGAGGACCTTGGAATACTGATGTACTTAGTACACAAAAAGAGACGTGCTTAAGGAGTTTGTCATAGTCTTCACTAGTGTAGATGTAGAGCATGACCATTTGGTGGTCAGTATCAGACAACAACAATCATTCTCCAGTTTGTTTCATATGTTAAAATGTTGATCCATAAATTCCACATCTGCTTCCAAGTTGCCATAAAATCTGAAACAGGTAACGCTTTTTTTTTGTCATAGAATACTCCTTTCTTCCTCCCTCCCCAGTAGTAAGGAATTGAATTAAAAAGACATACATGTAAGTATTAAGAAACGATGTGGTTTTATGAAAAATGGATCTTAGAGCTCTTTTTTTGTTGTTCTTATTTTTTTTCTTTTTTTCTTTCAACCAGATAATAAATTTTATTGATAAAGGCATAAATGATTAATCATGCAGATTGATAAAATGCATTAATTTTCTATTCCTAGAGTACTGTAATACATTTGCTTTTATTGGTACAGCACATTCTTATTAGGTAGACTGTATAGTAGAAAATCAATGTGGCACACATTATAAAGATTAGAAATTGTCTAACTAACAGATCTCAGAATAAAATGGTAAAAAAAAAAAAAAAAAAAAGACTTGTCACTGAGCTCATGTCTTTCTACTGTCAGATCTTGGTTCTGTTGCACTCATCATTCAATGACCTTGAAGAAGCTGGCAGGTGATCCAAAAATCAGAGATAATCAGCTACACACTAGCTCCCATCATGAATCTGTAGCCAGAGAGCTTCATGTGATAATTGCCAGTACAAATAAGTATACCTGTGAAAACACATTAAGTATGAGAAACTTGGCTGAGCTAAAATATGCATCATGCATAAAAATCTGTTATTGAGGAAATACTTTTCAAATAGAGTCATTTTAGCTGTATATTTTAAAATCACGATCAGATGCTTTCTTAAAAGATAAGTGCTATCTGAAATGGGAATTAATTCAGAAAAGTCATCTGACCTGTAGCATGCAAGAGGTCAAACTAGATGATTACAAGAGCCCCTTCTGCTTTCTAATTTGTGAAAGCGTGTTAGAAAAATAGATTAATTTGATGAATTTTACTGCTGATTTATGTCTTAATTATACAATTTACATCAAGACTAGTGCAAGAGTCTAAATGTGTTCTTCCATATGCAAGTGAACAGTAAATGCTCAAATGTATGTAATTCTCATTTTATTAACCTTTCTCCCCTCCCCCCCCCCCCCTTTTTTTTTTTTTTTTCAATTTAAAACCTGTTTAATGTGTGGTTTTAGAAACTCCTACAAAGAATACACTGGCTACACAACACTTAAAAGGAGGATAAATTCAGGGTTATATCTATTAATATTTTTATCTCACGAGAATACCACCTAGTACTTTATTTAGCTAAAGGGTTCACATACATTGATATCTTTCTAATTTGTAACTTTCTATCACTAATCCCAAAATACTGAAATTAAATTACAGTCATAAAAAATATGCCTTGTGGCTTTCAGTGCCACTTATTTTATGATATTAGACCATGTGAATATAAATCAAACACAAATTTATGCTTTATTGCATCTGATAGCTCAAAGGAACTGACATTCATAGGGAACAAACCCTACTTCAGCATCCAAGTTTATTGCTTTGTCAAGCACGTTTTCCCCCTCCATAATAATCGTTCTATTGCAGACTGGAATTAGATGATCTTTAAGGTCCCTTCCAACCCAAACCATTCTTTGATTCAGACTCACATTTTTATAAATCACACAAATAGACAGCACTACACATAGTCTAGCACTTTAATTTTAAAAACTATTTGATTCAGAGGATTAGGTCCATACACATCTAATAGTATATTAAATTCAGAACCTTTTATCAAAGCAGAATGAATTATAAAGTTTTTGCAAACTTGGGGTAAGAGGTAGCTGAGCCTTAGGGTTTCTGTTCAGCCTTGGCTGAACATTTGACACGTGCTTTCATTCTTGGGAAGCAAACTGCATAAACACGGCTTTTAAAGAGAAATAAATTGTTGTATTGGCAGTAGAAATGAATTGTTTGAATATGTCCTTCCTTCCCATTTTCCTTTCACTGTTTTGATTTAACAGCTTTTCTCTGTTCCCTTTCTCTGTTATGAAATATGTCACATGATGGTTCAATAGAAAAACAGCATTACTGCTTATTTGCTTGAGCAATCCTGCTCAGTCATGTACCAGCTTTTGTCTGCGAAGCCCCTCTGGTATCTTTCCTCCTATAATGGTATTTCAAGGTGGAACTGCTGCTTCCCTGGCAGCAGCACTAAGTAGTTTCTGAGGAGCACTTGGGCTATCATCAGCTAAATAGATTGTGAAGAAGGGAGAACATTAAATGTGTAAGTAGAGAGAATCTGAGAGCAAGAGAGAAAGACTGATCAAGAAGACAAGATTTGGATATCTCTGCAGCCATAAAATTTAGTTGGATTATAAAGGTAGTATCTATGAAGTGGTGAGGTGCAAAGAGCCACAAAAGGAAAATGAATACTGTATTGTTTGTGAAAAGAATGAATTAATCAGCAAACCTTATAAATGAATGTAATGATGCTCCATCACACAAAACATCTGCAGCACCACATTTTCTTTAGGTCCCCCCTCTTGTCTTAGAATTAATTCACTAATAAACTGTAGGCTGAAAAGGCAAAACTAGTTTTAACATAACAGATATTGCTGATAACATAACAGATATTGCCTTCTGCTGATTTTCTGGAACCACTGGTGATATAAGAAGCCTCCAGCAATTAACCTTCTTTAGCTAACCTCAGGCATTTTTATCTTTATTCTAAAGCAGAATAGGATCCTGTTTTAAGCAATACAACAGTGAGCAAAAGTACTGTTACCTTTACTAACTATAGTACCTTTAGGTACTATAGTTAGACTATCAGCTAAACTCCATTGATTAATTAGCTCACTAACATCATTACAATGAGGCAAAGCCAGGGTGATTTGCTCTATTTATAGCAACAATCAGATAAGAAAGTTCAGCAGTTGGTTAAATCATGCCATCATCATTATTAATATTCACCAATGTAGAACATTTGAAGTGAAAAGGTCTTATTTTAGTTTTCCAACTTGGTGCAATTCATGTAAAAAAAAAAAAAAAATCAGTGCAAGCACACTATTCCTCCGTGCTTTTCTTGGGCTTCTTTCTTACAGCTAAGCACTAAGAAGAGTTCACAAAAACATTTATTTTGATTAGGAAAATGAACGTGTTCCATCTGCAATATTCACTTCTTCATGAAGTCTACAAATATCTAAAAACAAACGCATTTAATGATGAGGGCACAGATCCAACCTTGACAGAGCAAATTACAATACACCTTTCCTAAATAGGTCTCTGAACTGTATACAGAAGCCGGAAGAGGGATGACTATTTAACCTTTTTCATAAGACATGCCCAATTATAATTTCAGTCAGCAACTTTAAATAAGCAAAAAAGAAAAAGCTCTTCTTCACTTCATGTTTAGGTAAACACTGAAACTCATTGCAGAAGCCAAGGCAAAGTTGCTTCAAGTCCATCAGAAGCTGTTACATGAAGTAGTTGGATGTAACATTGCACTTGAGAGCTCTGAAACCAAAAAAAACCACCAACAAACAACACAAAACCACAAAACAAAACAAAACTCTAAATTTAAACTGTTTCTTAAAATTCATTTCCCTAACATCTACTCCTATCCCACTTGAATATAGCACAGTGTCTTCAGTGTGATCTGAGAAAAGATGAACATGTTCATACTGAGTATTTTGAGGAATAAGAAGGTAGAGTCTCAAAGCTTTTTTGAGATAAAGTGTTTGGTGATTTTGGTGATTTTAAAGGAAATAGCTTTTCAAATGAATCTACCATTTATTTATAAAATTACTTAGAATCATAGAATCATAGAATCATAGAATATCCTGAGTTGGAAGGGACCCTTAAGGATCATCAAGTCCAACTCTTGACACCGCACAGGTCTACCCAAAAGTTCAGACCGTGTGACTAAGTGCACAGTCCAATCTCTTCTTAAATTCAGACAGGCTCGGTGCAGTGACCACTTCCCTGGGGAGCCTGTTCCAGTGTGCAACCACCCTCTCTGTGAAGAACCCCCTCCTGATGTCAAGCCTAAATTTCCCCTGCCTCAGCTTAACTCCGTTCCCGCGGGTCCTGTCACTGGTGTTAATGGAGAAAAGGTCTCCTGCCTCTCGACACCCCCTTATTCATAGTAAAGGTTTTAATGACAGTTAGAACCCTGGATCTACCCTTTACAAAATGCAGGAAGGGACAATATTCTTCAGAATGAAAATTTTAAGTAGACATTGTAGCTTAACAGCAGGAACCAAACCAGTGACAAAATAATTTTTTAAGTGATGTATCACTTACTGTCATATGAAGACTAATTGACAGTGACTTGCATTATAGGCTATGACCTGTATTTTCTGTACTCAGGTTCAATGGGCTACTAGTCCACAGTGACATAACATCAGACCAAAAGTACTACATTGACCTTATCCTTTTATGAGCATTATTAGGCTTTTTTCTTTGATCTCTGATCCCTCAGAAAAACAGATCATATTCCAGGGGGTCAAAGATCCCTCTAATCAGTGTTATATCTCTGACAATGGCCAGGTAACAGGTGTTTAAAGGAGAAAACAAGGATAAGGCAAGTTTGTAATGATACTTTCCACCATTACTACTTCCCATCTTTGAGCAATCGGCATGTTAGTAGATTCCTGAGGTAAACCATTAGCAGTCTGGTTAAAAGGTCTTCACATGTTTTTATTCTGATAATTTTGCTTAATTCTCTTCTGAAGCCATCTAAACCTCTGGTTTCCACAATAGCTAGAAGCAATGCTTCCCACAGTTTTTTTGCAGTGTTCTTTCTTTGCTACCTTTAAAACAATTGTTGGATAATTCTATTTGGGTTGTTCATATAAAAGAGTATATTTCCCTTTCCACTTTTTTCCCTACCACTTGCAATATTATTTTCCTCAGTAAAATCTTAAGGAGTTCTAATATGTTTAGTCACTCCTTGAATCGATCTCACTTTCAGCAATCATTTTATTTTTGTCACTCAACTTAGTATTACCAGAAAATTTTATTATCTTCTATATTCATGTCCTTTCCTGAATACTGCATGACCATGGTGATCAGTACAGGTCCAGTGTAGGTCCATGGATCTAGTATCAAATTTCTATAGTCAACTTTTCCCATTTTCATAAATAGTTCTTTGTTTCTACTGTTGACTTTTTTTTTTTCTCCTCCAGTCTTGAGCACATTATTAATCACAAAGGAACCAATCAGATGGTAATGGAGCTTCATGAAGGTCATTTAAAAGATCCCCAAAGTAGATTTAAAAAAAACCAAACAACAAAAGTATACTTCATGAAATTCATGAGTGATGACTTTTTAAGGGAAATGTAAGATATGTAATGTATACTTTCCGTCTTCAAAAAGCATGATGATTCTTTCCTATCATGTATATTCATGACTACTACTTCTATAACATGAAACTGCAGAATATAGAAATCAGACTCACCAATCCAGTGTTTCAGAATCCTTGGCAGTCCTTGTAAAAGTCTGGTTACATACATGTATCTGGTACCTTTGCTGGCTCCTATATTGTTTTCAACTAGACATTACTTATTATAGTTCCCAGGCTAAAAATTTAATGCTTGAATTCCTTTAGCACTCATTCTGATTGTCATCGGATCATAAGATGTGAAAAAATCTTTCAGGACCATTTGTTTTTTTCTAAGATGACAAATACTGGAATAGTCATTCCTATATCATATTTACTTAGGAACTACTGTCTATGAGACAGGCTAGGTATGACCTGGCTTATGTCTCTGGTTTTAACCTTTTTCCTTCTTTCCCCCAGAACATCACGATCATGTTGGTTGGTCATGTTGGATCTGGAGTGATCTCCAGCTTCTGCTAGCTCCAAATTGTTCCAGTAAACTATCTGAGCTAGTGTTGAATCCTGTGTCAGTGTCACATATAATGTAGGCATTTTTGCACCCTACTGAATATTCTCCTTCCTTTTGAATGTTTGTCTGTTCATAACTTCATTTAAAACACCTGTTTCAGGTTATCTAGCTTATATTTTAGTTTTCCAGCCTTTGCACTGTTTCATGCATGTGATCTTGTTCTTTTTCTTCTTCCTTTTTCATTTTATTATTTTCATATTTTTTTTCATGTTTTTCTTGATGACCTGTTAAAACGAAAATACACATTTACTCTTTATTTGTTGTCACTTATTTGAATTTTGTTGACTTTTGCCGTATGCTTCATTTGAGTACAGTGTTCTGTAACTTCACTACCAGATGAATCATCTCAAACTGTGTACTTTTTAGCACATTGGTTTTCAGATCATTAGTTTAAACACTTCCCCATAATTATTTCTGTTTCAAGTCTCATCAATAGATTTCATTGGCCTTGGGTGGACTACCTCCATCATGTGTACATTCCATTATTATTATTTATTTACTTATTTATTTTTATTTCACCAGTTCCTCATTGATTGACTGCTCTTCTTTAGACCACTTCTCAGTCATAAATTGACATTGCACTTTGTCTATCCCTGTTCATGGTACTGAGAACATTTCTCAGTACATCTTTTCCCGAACTGTGTATATCATCTGCTGCTAATATACTCTAATATTACCTCTTGATATTTCCAGTTATCCAATAAGTCATCAGAAAACAAGACAGAAGTATTTGGGCATTAGAATAGTACACAAAGCATCAAAACCATGTGTATCCATATCTTTGTTCTTGTTATTTTGCTTCCTAAGAAGTGATTATATAAAATAAAATAAAATAAAATTAAATATTTCAGGTATGTAACAAAACTTATTTTCCTTCTGTTTTTAATGAAACACTGCATTAATATTTTTCTTAATAATTCAACAAAATACTAACAAGAGTTTTAAGTGGCTATATACTACATAGCACAGAAACATGCAGAACTTTGCACTAATTTCTGTAATTGATTGTCCTGGTTTCAGTTAGAACAGAGTTAATTTTCTTCCTAGTAGCTGGTAGAATGCTGTGTTTTGGCTTTGGATGAGAAGAGTGCTGATAACACCCCGATGTTTTAATTGTTGCAGAGCAGTGCTTATACCAAGCCAAGGACATCTCAGCTTCTTGCTCTGTCCTGCTAACGGGCAGGCTGGGGGTGCAGCAAGAGCTGGGAGGGGACAGACCCAGGACAGGTGACCCAAACTAGCCAAAGGGGTATTCCATACCATCTGACGTCATGCTAAACAATATATAGGGGTGGCTAGCCGGGGGAGGGGGGCCGGACTGCTCGTGGTTAGGCTGGGCATCGGTCAGTGGGTGGTGAGCAATTGCATTGTGCATCACTTGTTTGTACACATTATTATTATTATTATTATTATTATTATTATTATTATTATTATTATTATTATTATTATTATTATTGTTGTTGTTGTTGTTGTTGTTGTTATTGTTATTATTATTGTTGTTATTATTATTTTTATTATTATTATTATTTTTTTTTTTCCTGTCATATCAAACTGTCTTTATCTCAACTTATGGGCCTCACTTTCCATTTCTCTCCCCCATCCCAGAGAGGGGGGGGGGGAGGGTGAGCGAACGGCTGCATGGTGTTTAACTGCCGGCTGGGTTAAACCACAACATTGATCTAAGGCTTTGTGATTTAAGAGAGTGTTTTGTGCATTAACAATTGAAGATGTAATTAAGTACAAGTCATACAAAAAAAAAAAAATTAAAAATAGAATTTGTTACAGGTTTTGATATGACCTCTCTTGGACAGGATGCTAACCTGTCAATGTATGTTGTGAAAGGTGAAAGTACACTGTGGGGCCAGTAGGAGTTGTTTTCCTTCCTTCCTTCCTTCCTTCCTTCCTTCCTTCCTTCCTTCCTTCCTTCCTTCCTTCCTTCCTTCCTTCCTTCCTTCCTTCCTTCCTTCCTTCCTTCCTTCCTTCCTTCCTTCCTTCCTTCCTTCCTTCCTTCCTTCCTTCCTTCCTTCCTTCCTTCCTTCCTTCCTTCCTTCCTTCCATTTCTTTCTCCTCTCCTCTCCTCTCCTCTCCTCTCCTCTCCTCTCCTCTCCTCTCCTCTCCTCTCCTCTCCTCTCCTCTCCTCTCCTCTCCTCTCCTCTCCTCTCCTCTCCTCTCCTCTCCTCTCCTCTCCTCTCCTCTCCTCTCCTCTCCTCTCCTCTCCTCTCCTCTCCTCTCCTCTCCTCTCCTCTCCTCTCCTCTCCTCTCCTCTCCTCTCCTCTCCTCTCCTCTCCTCTCCTCTCCTCTCCTCTCCTCTCTTCTTCACCCTGCCCTGGGTGACGCTGGGCCAAAAAGAAAAGAGGGACTCAAAAAAACCACAACCCCGGCCAAAAAAAACTCAACCCTTCTTCTGTTATAGAATCATCAAAACTAGAGACTTTAGTGGTCTTCTTCAGCTCCCCAAGTATTGAATATCTCATTCTGTATTAATCTGTTACTGTTGGTTACATGTTTCACTAAGTTTTACCTTGCCTGGCTGTGCATCAAAGAATACTGTCATTATTATTCATTATCCAATTTCCTATCAGACAGCTGCTGGCTCAGATATTTATTATGCTAAATACTGTAAACTAAGAAGTTTCTCTGCAAAAACAAGAAAGCATAAACAAAATAAAAAAGAGAAAAAAACACACACCTATGCCAGGTTGATGAAAAGAAGACCAAATGTTAAAAAGCCTAAATACGGATTAATCTTGTACTGCAGAATTTAGCCCAGCTTGAATATCAGATGTGTCTTTTAGTGAATTAAACCCATATTTTTCTATTAGTCAAGTCACCTTGCATTTTATGAGTCAAATCTAGCTTCAGTTCTCATGCCTGAATACCAGATCTTATGATTAGTGACAGATTTTTCTCTTTCTCCTTTACCACTTGACAGCTTTTGAGCCTCAGATAATTATATTTCTCTCTATTATTAAAATCTTTTTGTATCTATGATTTAAAGGAAAGATATGTATGTACTTTGCAGAATGAGCCTATTAGAGAGTGGAGGAGGAGGAGGATGTCATTTAAGGACTGTCTCTGCTACCAGCAAAGGAAATTGCGAAAGGATCAGTCCTGTGACCTGGCTTATGCAAATTTACCCACTTACTGTGCAGTGCCCCAGTGGGGCTGGCAGGAACCTGAGTGGGCTCAACCATGTGCAAATACAGAGATGACTGCTGATTTGGACCAAGGGACTGGAAACCCTTCAGCATAGGAACCTTGCCTTTTCCTGTATTTATAAGTAAGCTGCAAGCTGTCAGAGTAATCTGTGTAGAAAAAATATTATAATGTCTCACATCATTGTTACATTTTTGGTCACCAGTACTGAAGAGGACAAACATATTTTTTGTGAAGTTGAAACTGAGATGCATCACTTAGCATGCATTGAGTGATCAGTACAAAACTGGAGCCCATAGCAGACTTAAAACCTTAAGAGTGTTCCAGGAACACTTTTGGGGAAATATCCAGATCTGTACAATCCTTCCAGTGATTCTTGAAGACAAATAATCCACATAATAATAATAATAATAATAATAATAATAATAATAATAATAATAATAATAATAATAATAATAATAATAATAATAATAATTTTATTATTTTTATTATTTTTATTATTTTTATTATTTTTATTATTTTTATTATTTTTATTATTTTTATTATCTTTGGCTCCTGGCTAGAAAACACTTTCACTCCATGGTAGTTTTAATTATTTCCTCTTCTAAAGAAAACAGATTAGGGTTTTCAAAAGTAATTGAAGATACATATATAGTCTTATAAATATGACCTCTAGATTGCTTTGTTATATTGGGAACTAAAACAACACACTATCAATAAACATGTTGGTTGTGTATAATTGTCCTTTCAATTATTTTCACATTTAGGACCTATAAGCATTTCATTTAAGATAATTAAAGGACCAATTAGATATTGCTTGTTTGTGGCATTCACTTCTTGTATGCATAATTTCATGTTCACAGGCAACCTTTCTTCTAATCTGTGCACTAAGCATAGTTTTTATAGATTATTACCTGGTATCTAAATGTACAGTGATACACATAGGGCCCTGAAGAACACATTGCAAGCATACCTGTTTCCAAAAGCTTGGTATGTTTAGGTATTTCTCTCTAGTTGCTTTTAAAGGGTGGTAAAATTAGCCATACAAAGAAGCATCAATACTAGGGAGTCAAAGAATCACATAACAAATACAATAGTGATACCAATGTTTTTATAAAATCAAGGTCATGTTTCTTGTAAATAAACCAAATTTTAGACACAATACCTAAAGTTAGTCAGATGCATTTCAGTGCTAGCAATGTAAACATTTAATTTACTGAGCGTTTTGCTTTGAAAAATGTAATTAAGTTGGCTGCTTATTTTTCATTTGCTGTTACAGAACAGCTTGCAAACAAGGCATCCATGTCTCAGTTTAAGATCAGTTGGATCATGAGTAGCCAAGATCTACAATGAAAGATCTAAAGAACTCATGGTGGAACATGAGCAGAGCTTGGGAAAGTATTATTTAAGAAAGCATTATTCACTTCAGTTTTCTGGTTTTAAAATTATTCATGCCTGTCAGATGTTCCTCAGAGTTCTTTCAGTGGCTTTTTCTTCTGGATTTCATAACTCTGTGTGCTCTAGGTGTAAAAGATATTTATTGGGATATGCAGCTGAGCTCTTCACATTTTCACTACACACAAGGTATTTACGTATATTTATATATTTAATTAACTTAATGAGGATTCTGTATGTTTATATAAGTCATAATAAGTTGGTTCCAACCACTTATAGAAAACTGTCATTACCTAACCCCAGTTCTTCATCTGGAAATTGAGTTCACAGAACTTTCTTACCATGAATGTCTCTGAAAATATAAAAATAAAGTGCTGTATGTGAAGGAGGTGAAGGATGGCAAGCTGAACACCTAACTTTGCATGAGTTGCAGAACTCCTGGCACTAGTGCACTAACTGAAGTTCAGACTAAATCCAATAAATCCAAACTAAATTCTGGGAGTTTACAAGACTGTCTCTTCCTTTAAGATTTTTTTTTCTTCTGTAAGTTGTTTAAATAATTAATTTTGCATCAAAATATTCACAAATGAGTCTGGCTTCAGAATATCTACAAATACATAAATGGAATTGGTTCATAACCTTTGTAAGGATATATGTATTCTGTTACAGGACATATAAATTGCTTTTTTATTTCCATTCCCCTTGACAAATAATAAGAGTGAGCTGGATCATAAGATGGAGAATCTACACTGAATAAAGAGCTCTTATGTATGTGCCCCAAATTATTAGTAGCATTGTTACAGTTCACTGAAGGTCTTTAATTAGTATGCATCCACAGTGAGAAAGGACAATGTAGAGCATTTTACAAGAATACAATATCATTAAATAAACCAGTGGTGTTGTCTCATCAGTAATACTGTTGGATATGCTAGTCAATCTACCATTCAAATAGCACACTGCAGATTTTGAAGATCTTTGTAAAAGGGTGGTGAGAGTGATAAAGACAATGAGAATGTCTTTGAAAATATGTTGATTAATGGGGCTGCTTTACCACAGGAAAAAAAAATCAGAAAGGATATCAGTGAATGCATGAGAAATAATGAAGAGCAAGAGGAAAGTAGACTGTATATGTTTGTCCTCTTTAAGTCATGGCAGAAGAAGGAAAAACTGAATTAAATTAGTAGTAGAAAATACAGCATAGATCCAACACTTTTCCTTTCAATAAGGTAATACCATAGATCATTAAGGCTAAAAATGTTGCTACCTTCTAGAATCATAGAAACATTCAGGTTGGAAAAGACCTCTAAAATCGTATAATCCAACCTTTAATCTAGTACTAAAGTCCACCATTAAACCATGTTATTAAGTTTTACATCTACGTGTTTCTTGAAGACTTCCAGGGATGGTGACTCAACCACTTCCCTGGGCAGCCTATTCCAATGCTGCACAACCCTGATAAATGTTAAATGCTTCTAAACAAATAAAGAAATTTCTCTTAATATCCAACCTAAACCTCCACTGGCACAACTTGAGGCCATTTCCCCTTGTCTTATCACTTGGTACTCGAGAGACAACCACCTTGCTACAACTTCTTTAAGGCAACTGTAAAGTGTGATAAGGCCTCCCCTGAGCTTTCTTTTCCTTAGACTAAAAAACCCCATCTCCTTCAGGTGCTCCTCATAAGACTTATTTTCTAGACCCTTCACCAACTTCATTGCCCTTCTTGGATATGTTCCAGTACCTCAATGTCCTTCTTGTATTGAGAGTCCCCAAAAATATATAGTATATATATTTTATTCATATATAAAACTATATATATATACATATATATACATAAGAAAAGCTTTGACTTAGCCCTAATCTTTAGCTTTTCAGACATTCTTGTGTTAGAAATTAGGTGAAGTTTCTGAAGATTCCCATTCACAATTAAGATACCTGGGATCCTCTTTCTCATGGGTTAATGCACTGTGAAATCTATTCAATAGATGTGCTAAGCTGCATCTTAAAACCAGCTAAACTTCTCATCTCCACAAAACCTACTTACTGTGAGTGCACAAAACAGCCACAGATAAATTATATGCCTACTTTTGTCACAAAGTAACAGGAAAGATAGATGATTGTTGCTGAACCAAATATGTTTTCCAAATTACATTCAGTCCAAAATAAAATTATTTAAAGGAAAAAAAATCAAGAATATTATGTCACTTCTTGAATATAGCACTGTAACATTCTTCTTGGATAATTAAGAAAAGAATTAGGTTTTGCCCTCTGTTGAGGTATCAGTGCAAAAGCTGCAGAGGTGTACACCTCAGAACATAGAAATTATAGCTCAGGTATGCAGATCAAGCCACAAAAAATTGTACCTGTGTGATGTGTGTAGGCAAGATCTAGTAACACAGTTGTTCATAAATGCTTTGCTTGTTCCTCGCTGCTATAGAGGAAATAAGAGGTTAGCATAAATAACCAGGAAACTGTCTAAATTACTCTTGAGTAATTCAAGACATTTACACACATACAGGTTTCATACTCCCAAATCCATTAACAGAACTTAATACAGCAGATTGAGAGCACACTGGATAGCAAGCAGTGCTCCAGAGTAGAGGACTGAAGCTGCCTCCTGTGCATCAATCTGTCTCCTAGGCAACTAGTATTTAATTAATTATCCAAATATGATGCCCTCCCTCTACTAGAGACAACTTAGATCATGTTTTTGCACTGAATCCTACCTTTAGCTATTGATACTTTTGCAAGTAACATTATAGCACAGTGTTGATTATACCCTGGACTGTGTTTTGCTGCAATACTGTACTGTATTATCTGGTTATTTTCAAAACTTTTTTTGTTTCATCCTGTAGTGGAAGATGGGTATATCCTACATAAATACTTTGCTGCTCACTCACTTTCTTCAAACCTTGTCATCCCATGTACCCAAAGAAACACAGCTTCTTTGTTGTGCTGTAGCATTTCCTATTATTATATACCATATTATTATTTTAACACCCTCCTAGTTTTAAACTTATGCTTTAGATTTGCTCTGTTTTTTTTTTTTTTTTTTTTTTTTTTTTTTTTTTTTTTTTTCTGTGCTTTCATTCATAGGCAATTAAAAGAAGAAAGAAAATTAAATTATTTTCATTTAAGTAACAATGTTGAAATTGAATGCTGAGAAACTTTCACTTTGTATCAGAATTTATAATATTTGTTCAAAATAGCAGTTATCTCTATTGACTTCTGTGTGTATTTTTACTGTAAGACAAAAATATAGATACAACCATAGTAAATAAAATAAATGATAAATAAATAAATAAATAAATAAAACATGAATCACCAAGGATTAACAAAGTACTCAAAACTGCAATACTCCCCAAATCATTTTATTTCTTGCATAAATTTCTGTCTGAACAGATATCTGGAAAAAGTATCACACATTTAAAGATGTTACCAGAAAGCAATGAGTAGCACCCTTTCAGTTGCTCACTTCTGCTCTACCACATATTCTGTTAACATTGACCAGTTTCAGAAAAGATCTGCTATTTAGAGAGGAAGTGAACTTCAGATGAGCAAAGTATTCACTTGTCTACTTGCTTGTCACTTGAGGCACTTGTGCATGTGTTTAACTGATATTTGGTGTAATGTATACATCTAAATACACCAAGGCATGGTCTCTGGTCCTGAGTCAGCATGCCACAGGCTAGCTACACCAACATTACTTTGCACTTGGCTTTGAGTCTCTTTGACTACAACTCTGCTGCTACTGGCTACTTCTATGCAGTACACTAAACAAAGCCTAAGCAATATTTGAGTATGATTTGGAGGTTAAAATAGGGCAGGAAGCACTTCCAACACACAGGTCTCAGAATGTCACCCATTTCCCAACAAAAGAGTATATCTGTGCTGACGTGAGACATTCCATGAAAACTAGGGTCATCAGAAGAAGTATCCTGGCTTGTTTTAGGGTACCCTGGGTCCTCCTTCTTTCCCTTCATGAAGATGGATATGACATTTTTGTTTTTGCAGTCAGCAGAAATCTTATCATGACATTTTACAGAAACCCTATCATGACATTTTAAAGATGACAGAGAAAGGCCTCTCAAAGAAATTATCCAGCTCCTGCATCAATGGATTCATCCCATCCCACTTGATTCCATAGTCTTGTGTACGTTGAATTTGCTTAAGAGTTTCTTAACTGCATCTTCCTCTACTATGAACAGTGTTCATTATCACACCCTCTGTTACTAGATCCAAGAGGCATGAGATCAAATCTTACTGGTAAAGGCGGAGAGGAAAATACTACCAAATAATTTTGTCTTTCCTGCGACCGTTGTCACTAGCTAAGTGGGCAATGAACCCACATTTTCCTCAGTTTCACTTCTTTTGCTGACATCCGTTAAGAAACTTCCGTTAGTGTTCATGTATGTTGGTAATTGCAGCCCCAACTAAACTCTGGCTCCCCTAAATCCGCCCCTACATGCTTAGGCAATGTCTCTATATTCCCCAAGTAGCTCATCCTCATCAACACCTTCTCTGTATTTCCTTTTCATTTGACTCAACACAATGGTAAGTCTGCTTTTAGGACTGGACAAAATAAAAGTGGTCATAGTCACCTGATGTGAAATGCTCAACCACTACAAACTGCTGGTCCAAATGTGTTCATAATTTTTTGAAGAGTCAAAGCTAAGTCAGGAGTCATCGATTCTGCACAGATAGCATAAATCTTTAATAAACAACACATAAATCCTCTCTGAAGCATCAGAACTATATTAATGCCCTTAGTTTTCATCTGGTTGCAGCAGGTATTGCCAGGTGACCCAGTAGTACCCAGAATTTGGGTTGATTGTGGTTGAAGCATTGTGTATGTCTGGCCGATGGAGCTGAACATAGGAACAGTTGGTTACCTCTCCTGGAGAATCCAGCTGCAGATCCTGTAATCCATGGCATGGGCTGCTTTTAGATATTTTTTTTTCTATTTGAAACACACTTTATTTACTTAGTTAAGATGGATTTTCCTAGGAAGAGAAGTGTCTTTGATGTTTTCTATGACAAGTGTGATATGCATTATGTTTGGGCTGAGTTTTTAGTTAAATGAAATCAGGCAGTACAAGTAATAAATCACAGCAGCTATAAATCAATAAAACCCTGTGAAAGTTAGGACAAACTGCCTTGTTCCTATTCCAAAAGTCTGAATTTAAGAGAAAATGACAATAATCTAGAAAAAATAAGAATACAGTTAAAAAAAAAAAAAAAAGGCTGTCCTTGAAGACTTATTGTGGGAGCAGACAAGAAAGAAAAATATAGGAGGGCAAACAGAAGAAAAAAAAAAAAGAAAAAAAAAAGAAAAAAAAAGAGATGTGCAGACCTTTCCAAGAACCCAAAGAAAATCATCCACACATCTGGAAATAAAACTCATGGCTCCTGATTCTAAATCTTGAATCTTATACAACACACATTTGCACCTCAGAACTACGGGACTGTGACCAATGTGGCCTGTTAAAACATGAAGCATCCACAAGTCTGAGTGCTTTAATATATTCCTTATATCTGAAATTAGTCTTCCCTTGAAGCAGTGGATAACAGCAGAGCTGTGACTGTGTGTCCTGTTGTTTCAGCTGTTAATCAAAGCCTGCATCCCCTGTACTGGGTACCTATTGAGGGTAATGCACATGGGAGGTTGCTGAAAAAGCTTGTACAAACACTGCTCTTAATCAGCACCTATTAAGGCTTCTCCCAAACTCACTTTGCCTCCCTGGAACATGGGGGAGTCACTTAACAATGCCCAGGTCGTGTTCTTGCAGGGGTGATGTTTAAATGTAACACATCATAAGCACTGGTACAGAAAACCACTGTGCTTCAAGGCAGGCAGCCAACTACCATTGCCAACAGCTCACAGCCCCCCTTAGGAGCTTCCATCTGGGTAAATAAGTGGTATTTATCATGAAAGTGAGGCTATGTCTATATTAATAAATTAGTATTCAAGACACAGTTCTGTAGCAATTGCATCCATGCTATTTAACTCTTTTACTCTTCTAATCAGGGCTCCCATGTCCACACTGTATTGCAGTTCACTAGTGTTAAGCATAGGCATAATCTGAATGAGTGCAGCTCCTGTCAGTGTTCCTACAAGACTGATGTCATTCTCAATGAATCCCAAATAATTAGATACATTTACTCGCACACTTCAGCATAAGTATTTCAAGTTTATTGATCATATTCTTCACTAATTATTTGTGTTTGACTGAAGTAAGGCATGTGACACAGCATCATATGAATATTTCCTTGCATGCATGAGCATGATTAGACAGATCAACTACTGTCACTAAAGAATTTCTATTTTGGAGCAGCCCAGTAATAATCTTGGAGAAAGAGATGGATCAGTGCAATTCTAAATTATTCCACTTGTTCACATCCTCAAGGCCTATTCAAAGCCAGAAGCTAGAATTGCAGAAGTATGCCAGTGGGTCTAGTTAAGTTCAAGGAATTGCCTTATTTCCCAGTAGTGCCCATAAAATGCTCCTTAAAAGAAAAAAAAAAAAAAGTCAGGAAGCCTTTTAAATGTCTTGACTTAAAAACACTTGGTTTTGGATCCTGTCCAAGCATTCCAGAAATTTTTCTTAGGTGACAGAATAGATGACATATGAAGTTTCTAGGGAGCCACTTGAAAAAATTAGTTTGGCAGTAGTTTCAATTATAAGGAAGGAGTACTGTAATCTGTGTTATAATCCATTTATTTCTTTTATTTAAACTGCTCACATGAAACAAAGGACTGTTATTAAATTAGTTGAAGGATTCTAGTTTATGTCTTATGAAGATGTGGGCTAAGAAACCCAGTCATGGGAGGTCTCACCTTATCAAGCACTGGCATAGTTGGAGATGGTGCTGGTTCCAGTCATGTTCTTCTGGGCTATAAAACTATAGATGATAAAATTGCTAGGGAAAATCTTAAGGGAAAAAACAAATTGAAAGGAAGGAAGGAAGGAAGGAAGGAAGGAAGGAAGGAAGGAAGGAAGGAAGGAAGGAAGGAAGGAAGGAAGGAAGGAAGGAAGGAAGGAAACAACACCAGCAAAAAGAAAAAAAAAGAAAAAAAAAAGCTCAAATTTAGTATTATTTATACTTTTTTTTTTTTTTTTTTGATTCTTCATTAAGATTGCTCTATATCTTAATTTCCAAAAGACAACAAAGGTGAAGTTCTGTTAACAGACACATTTTCAACCTAAAACAGACAGCTCCAGGCACTGGAAGGTATACGTACTATATTTAGCACATTTTGAGTTATTCTACCTCACCTCACCTTACTCTCAAGCAACATTCTACAGAACCTGAAAAAAAAGTGTGCTTGCATGGGTGCAAGTGGCAGGCTTACAGTACCTGAACTAAATAAGAAAATAAAACCTCTATCTTTCTTGTTATTTTCTGCATGATTGTTTATAAAAGTGAACAAAGGATTAAAAAAAAAATAATAAAGGAACCCAAGGGAACTATATTTTAGGTAGGTGGACAGCAAAAAATTAGAACCCATGGGATTTATTAGAACCCGTGGGATTTTAACTGCTCTCTCACTCCCCCTCCTTAAAGGGAAAGGGGGAGAAAATATGATGAAAAGGGATCAAGGGTTGGGGTAAAGACAAGATCACTCAACTATTATTGTTGCAGACAAAGCAGACTCAGCATAGAGAGATGAATGTAATTTATTACCTATTACTAACAAGCTACAGAAGTGAGAAACTAAAACAAACAAACAAAACTCAAAACACCTTCCCCCCACCCACCCTCTTCCCCTGACCAGTGCAGAGAAACAGGGAATGAGGGTGGTAGTCAGTCCCTAACACTTCGTCTCCACAGCTCCTTCACGGTCACTCTCTGCCCCTGCTCCATGTGGGGTCCCTCCCACGGGATGCCGTCCTTCCTGAACTGAACCTGTCCTTCCTGAACTGCCCACTGGCAGCAGCTCTTCAAGAACTGTTCCCACACAGTTCCATCCCACGGGATCCATCCCCCAGGAGCAAACTGCTCCAGCACAGATCCCCCACGGGTGGGCGGCAGCTCTCCGCTCCTCTCCACAGGCTGCAGCTCTGGCCCTGGGCCTGCTCCTGCGGGGGCTCTCCATGGGCTGCAGCCTCCTCCAGGCCACATCCACCAGCTCCACCGGGGGCTCCTCCATGGGCTGCAGCATGGAGATCTGCTCCATGTGGGACCCATGGGCTGCAGGGGGACAGCCTGCTCCACCAGGGGCCTCTCCACAGGCCACAAGGGAGCTTCTGCTGTGTGCCTGGAGCACTTCCTGCCCTCCTTCTGCGCTGACACTGGGGGCTACAGGGCTGCTTCTCACTTCTTGCTTTCCCAGTTGCATTTGCACAGCAGTTTTTTCCCTTCCTTAAGTCTCCTCTTACAGAGGTGCAAACAACATTGCGTATTGTCTTGGCCAGTGTTGGGTCCCTTTGGAGCCATCCGAAACTGGCACTTATCTAACATGGGGCAGCTTTTGGACTCTTCTAACAGAGGCCAACCCTGCAGCCCCCTGCTACCTAACCTTTGCCACATAAACCGAACACAGGCCACTGGATTTTCAGGCACGTGTTGTCCTTGGTGAAGCCATGTTGGCTGTCTCAGATCACCTCCTTGTGTTGCATGAGACTTGACATTGTTTCCAGGGGGATCTGCTCCATGATCTTCCCAGTCACAGAGGTGAAGCTCACCGGTCGGTAGTTCACCTTTCTACCCTTTCTGAAAATGAGAGTGATGTTTCCCTTGTTCCTGTCACCAGGAACTTCATCTGACTGCCAAGACATTTCAAATATGATGTAGAGAGGCTTGGCAACTCCATCAGCCAGTTCCTTCAGGACGCCAGGATGCATGTCATCAGGCCCCATAGATTTGTACTTATTCAGTTTCATCAAGTGGTCTCGAACTTGCTCTTTGCTTACAGTAGGAGGGCCTTAGCTCCCCCACCCCTCATTTAGAGGTTTAGGGAAACGAGACATGGGAAGTATGACTGGTAGTGAAGATTGAGGCAAAGAAGTTATTGAGACCTCCATGTCTGTTGTTACCAGTTCTCCATTCTTGTTTATCAGAGGGTGTATATTCTCCTTGGCCTTTCTTTTCTGGCCAATGTGTCCAGAAAATTGACCACTCCCTTGCTATTTTTTGCATCCCTTGCCAAGCTTATTTCTCTGTACATCTGGACAGCATCCCTGCACTATTCCCAGGCCACATGTCCCTGCTTCTACTGGCTCTGAATTTCCCTCTTGTGCCTCAGTTTGATCAGCAGGTTCTTGCTCAGCCATCTCAGGTTCCTGCTCTCCCTGCTTGCCTTCTTGGTCCAAGCACTGGACCTTGCACGTCCACAATACAAAGTTGGTAAAATTGTTCTTGACCTGGTTTTAAACCATACTAAATAATTCCTCTGCCAAACAGTTCCTTGGAATAGTTCAGGTGGTAGCACAGACAAGGGAATATTCCCAATAGAGTAAGAGAATAATGAATCCTCCTGTCTTGGAGGCAGTTTAGGACTGGAAAATGAACCTGGACATTGTTACTTTACTAACATAGATGTAACTTGACAACATTTAGAACATGTCATGAATGTAGATTTATTTTTAAGTATCCTGTCTAAAAACAGCCTTATCTTCCATTTGTACTGGCATAGAGAAAGATTAGCTTTCTGATTCCCTTTGAATATGCAAGCAGTATCTGAGAATAATAGCCAAGACAGTTGATAGCTAAGATGCTAGCGCTGGAGGAAAAAAGATTGCCTGATCTCAGGGGATCTAACTTCATCATTAAACTAATGTCATTTAAGTCTGATAAAAAAAAACCCTTGTAATTCTCCCACCTGCAGCAGAATTATATTTCAGAAAGAAGAATCAAGCAGTAGCATGTGTGCTACGTCTGCTAAACCATTTCCTTTATCCACCAACTGACAATCACATATTTTTATAGAACTGATTTTCTAGACAAGCTAGTGAGAGTTCTTTGTCTTCCATTATTCATTCTCTTTTGAGCTGTTAGTTCATAGATGGGAACTCCCATCACTGTCTCCATTTTGAGAAGGAATGAATTATAAAAATTAGATTCTTTTAAATCCTACACACAAAATACAATTTCCCTGAGCAGAGGAGGAACAGGACAGGTTTTTAGTTTCCTTCAGTCACCTTCTCAGTCATTTTTTTTTTAGCCGTAGGGCTCCCTTCTTGGGATGAGGTGCATGACTGCTTTTCATCCTGTCTTTTCTCCTTGTATATATACACTCTTTTCAGACAGTCTCCTCATTCACAACCAGTCAAAGGGAGACCTCTCACACAGTACAGCACATCTCCACCCTGGCTCTGGTATTTGGCTACGTTCTCTGGGAGTTGGCATCTTAATTTTTATAGCTTGATGTCATTATATGAAAGAGTTTTAGTTGTTGCATCTCTTTAAGGTAGAAGAAGGCTGAACTAGACATTGTTCTGTTTAAACCGGGCTTGTTGCTTGATCAAAGACCCTTTCACAGGAATGACTAATACCTTCCAGGACATGAAATATCCATGTGCCTCTCATTATTTTCTATCCTTAGCTGTGATGCAAGAAAGCTGTTGCAAGTTTGAGGCTAGCTAAATTCAATCAAAATTTCACTGTCTGACCATTCAAAATTCTTCTGTAGAATGCTGTTTTCCTGGTGGATCAGCCAATTAACACTTTGAGAAGACCTGATGGTGATTATTGACAGCTTGGATTGCATGCTCAGTAACTTGAGGATTTCAGTTGTGGATATCAACTGAAAAATCATGTTCTGAATTGTACTTCTGTCTCAGAGCCTAAGCCAGGAGGAAAATACCTAACTCTACCATTCACATGGTAGCCACACTAACTACAAACCAGCTTCACAAGGTGTCAGCACACAAACCATAGTAAACCTCTTTGTCCTTGAAGGCCACTTAGGCACATGTCAGTGGGATAATAAGAATAAGAATGATTTATGGAGCATGCTAGGTGTCTAGTAAGACTTTACTCTCCTCATTTGTGCATTTGTGTCTATCTCAAAAGTTAATAATACCAACATCCCCGGTAATCAAGAATTTAATGCAACACAAACCCTGTCTCATTGCTTAGGTGGTACCAGCTTTGTAAGGATTAGTAAAAGACCTTTGGACAAGTGAGTCAGCAAGTCCTTCGGCTCCACACTGAGAGCAGGATACCTGCAGAATGGCCTTGGATGTGTAGTAGAATTGTTTATCCTATGCACCTCTTAAGATAGAATAGTGATTCTAGATCATATTTAGTAGATGCCCCCTCTTAACATGTGTTTTATTATCTATGGCATAATGGTCACTTTTATCTACAATAACTTAGATGCTGAACTGAGACATCCAATACAGGATGATCATCTTCCTAGGGTCGGAAGTGAGAGAGAACACATCAGAAAAGTTTCCAGAGAACCAAAAACGTAGACAGGCTTGCCTGGAAGCCTTTCCTTACCACTGAATTAACTTACAGGACCTGTGCTTTGAACTCAAGTGTATTTATTTATTGCTTTAAGATGTACAGAGAAAAGGTTTTACCCTAGCATGAGGCATGAATGTGTGCCTGATAAATGCAAAGGTTTATTCAGTTCCTGATATATTTAACTTTGTGAACTGTAGTCACTAGATCCCAACCTGGATTGGACACATGTAACTCAGATCCTTCTCAAAAATAAGGGTAAAATTTATTACTGTTACCAAGCGAGTTCTTTGTTTAGAAAATTTTGTTCAGATAGTAATTTTCTGACTACAGCAGAGAAGAAAATGGAACTCAGAATCCAGTTTAGAAATTTCTCCTTTCCATTGTATGCATGAAAGCTATATTCTTTTCAGTTTAATCCAGAGACAGCAATGTGAGATTTTTTTTTTCCTTTGTTAATTCTTTACACTTATGTTTAAAAGATTTACTATTTATATAGCTCTATTTTTGCATCTTGTAAAATATAAATCTTTAAGTTAGAGCTACAAACTGCACTTCATATGTAACTGAACACAAATTTCATCTTTGATATTAAATATATTTTTTTTCTATATTTTAAACTAAGATTCTAAAGTACATCTGGTACATGTCTTTCTCTCCTAACTTTTTTCTTTAGGAAGAGAAAAAATGTAATTTTTACTAATAATTAATATATATATTAATTATTATATATAATTAATAATATTAAATATAATATATATATATTAATTATTACTAATTACATTTTGAAATTGGCCACTTGCAGTTGATAATGTGACATTAGGCATACTTATTCATTGTAAGCATATTCTGTTTTTTAAAAGTGGGTGAAGTCTACTACTTCAGACAATTTTAGTTGGCATATAAGACAAATTACTATCATGATAAATGTATGGCTTATTACTCATAAACTGATTCCAAATACCATGATTATTTAAAATAGATTAATTCTTTAGAATGCAAAATAATCTGTACAGAATATTCCTAGCTGGTAATTTATTCCTCAACTAAGGATGCTAAAAGATGTTTTGGTAGACAGATAGATGCTTTTTCTTACTTGGTCGTTTTACTGATATTTCTAATATAATGAAATGATTAGCAATCTCCTTTTCTCAATATTTGCCCTAGATTTTTTTTTAGGAAATATTCTTAACAATTAATTAATTTCTTAGGAAAAAATATGACAGCTGAGGGAAATAAGTGCAGATAAACCCAGAACAAGAACCGAAGAACAGAACTGCACTCATGTCTGGGAGGTTTCCATTATTCTTTTTGACTGCTGCACTCAATTTGTTCTGCTCTTGAGTTATAGGATCATCTCAATCTAAACAGGTGGAGAAAATATTCAGTAATTTGGATGTTTTGCATAAATTTAAACATATCCATGATTGATAATGCATTTGAAAGAACCTATCATCTGCTAGTTCCCTGAAGGTAAAACACTGAAAAAAATCTTTCTTAATAAAAATGAAGGACAGGGAATTAAAAATAAAATAGTAACAAAATAAACCGTGGGGAAAATAGTAGAAATAGTTCCAATATGCCTGCATACCTTTGATTATTTTTATTCATTAGCATAGCAGGATTCCTTCTTGGCTTATCGTTAGAGGCAATGCTCTGTGCTTAGCCATACACATTTTCATATCAAGAAAGAGCTGCTGTTCAGACGAAATACAGGGGGAAAAATAATCCACTCCGTGTTAACCACAGTGTTTGCTTCTGAGTGTGCTTCCCAAAAGTGTGTCATCAGCACAGTGAGTTAAAGATGACGTTGAGAGGTAGCTTGTATGGAATCATGTTAAAAATAAATAAATGAATAAAAGCAACATCAATTATACATACATATATATATATGCACACATTGCATCCTTTAATAAATAAAGGATTAGTTACTTTCTAGTGCCTTATGTAGGCTGGAGAAACCATTGACAAGGGTTTGTCAATGAATGAATAATCTGAGAGATATAGGAGTTTCTGATAAATTTAATTTTTTAACAAAGAGACAGAAATGTATGCAACCTCTGAAGACATTGATATTACTCATTATTTTACATATTTTAATATTTTTGTTAGTTTTAAGATTTGCTACAAATCCTGACCAGCTCACAGTGAGCATTTGATGCTTGCTATTTTAAAAACAGACTATACATAAAATGCTACTAATGACATTTGACATCCTTGGATGACATTTTGTATCCTTGCTGTGTAACTTAAGTGCAGATAAGTGCAGAAAGTAGAAATTTATCTCCAGAAAACCAATCTAGAAATCTTGAAATCCAGAACTTCCTAGGTAGGCGCATTCCTGGTCAGTTGGAGATTTTCCTACAGGATTCAATCAGGCATTGTGCATGCTCAGAAGTGTGGAGAGCTAGCTATTCATTCCATTTTTAACCTAGCATAATTCTGTGATGTAGTGGAAGAGTGTTAACAAAAGGACCTTAGTAGATACAGAAACCTCTCATGAATGATAAAATACCAAAAAATTAACCAACAGGCAGGAAAAAAAATACATCTCAGAATGCTTTAAGAATCGGTTCTTTTAATTTCTAATGAAAACAATATAATGGTCTCTAAACCATTGTCCTGGAGGACGCTAATCATAGTCAACACGTTTTTATAAGTTCTGAAATATTTTTTGTGTCCCTTTAAAATATTCTTTCCTTCTCTAACTATTCCTAATATTATTTCTGTCTTCATTGTGGTCACACTGTCTTCTTTCTCTACTGAACAGTTTTTAGTGAGAGAGCATTTAATCTTATTGATCTTATTCACGTTTCTTAATCAGACACCCTAGTCCTAGTTGCTCCCTTCCTCTGAAATCATTGTTGAGGTCAATTTCAAAGATGGGTTGTGTCATACAATTCTGATTAGGCTTTTGATTAGGTCAGTCTTGGGCAGTCTGTGCTCAGGTTTCTGGTTCAGACACATGCTTATCTCTAACCATATCCACTGAAGCCTGTCTTTCCTTTATAACTTGTTGTAAATATTTGACATTGGACTGATGGGCATTATACTGCCTTATGAAGCATAGATCCAAAACTGATAGATTTATGAAAATTGTAACTATTGGACTACAAACTTTACTTGCTACTTCTTTCAGGGTTCAGAGATTAAAGAGATTAAATATAGATTTGCATCCAAACATATTCAACTTTTTACATTTTATCATTTCTATTCCTTTACAGTTTATTACATTACTAATGTTTTACATTACCTTTTTTGCTTTTATTTCCATTCTTCCCAAATGGTACTTCAGAACACATTTCATCAGTGTTGCACAGGGTGACTTACCTGTGTATGTTCCTTAAGTTCAGTATTTCTATTTCAGTAGCCTTATTCCTGGTAACAGGAATTACTGTTGTAATAGTTACAAGTTTCACTGAAAATTAAGACAAAATATTGTCTTGATTTGTCAAAAAATTATTTGGGCATTATGCCTAGATCATTTTTTTCCTCATTGCAGCACTGATTCTACTTCTTTCCAATTTTTGTTTGTTTTATGGTTTTTGAATTTCCATTTTGTGATTCTTTGCAGTTTGCAAGATACTACTCAGCTTACTTCATCTTACTTCATTAACCTGTATTTTCTCCTTAATTCTTTTAGGGTCTTTTTTTTTTTTTTTTTTCCTAATATTGTGCATGAAGTGCCTTTTCATTTATGGAGAAGTAGAACCTTAATGTCTTTTCCTTTTCATATGATCTACAAGAATCATGATGTTTTATATTCAACTTGAAAGAAATTCTATATGTTATGGCTAAGTCTCTGAGTAATTTGACCCCAGCTGACTTCAGTGAGTCTTCTAACAACAACAAACTGACTTTTTTTTTTTTTTCCTAATCATGTCATTTTACAGATCAAATTTAGAAAAAAGTAAATTACCAGCTTATGAGGCACAAGGAATGGCATCTCCAACTTCTATGAAAAGGTGAAGAGAGGAGGGATAGGAATTCTGTGATTGCTAGTAGACAAAGGAAGGATTGATCTTAAAGTAAATCTTCAGTATTTAAAGCTTTATAACATGAACACAAAACCTTAGCTAGTTTCCTGCTTATAAAAACAAACAAACAGAAAAAAAATCAAACCAAAACAGAAAAAAAAACAAAACCCACAAACACTTTAGATTTACCTTACTGTTTTTCACTGTTTATTTATTTTCCATTCAGTTGAACCAGCTTGTGATTATTCAATTTGTTAGTGTCCATCAAGTCGTCACTAAAGCTCTCACTGCTTTCTAGAACAAAGTATGAAAGAGGACCTTTTCTCTTGAGTACCTCATCTTATCATGAAGATCTGATGCTCTCCATATTGTTCAGATTAGAAAATCCCATAAAGACTACAAATACTACAGGAACTTTGTCTACAAAAAAAAAAAAAAGTAGATTTTTTTTCACTTGTCTGATCAATGGACTCCAAACGTTTCTCCATAAACTGTGCTTTTCATCTCCAGATTGATTTGGATCTAAACAGATTCGACATTTTTCATTTTAAGATTTTTATTCCTTTAAAGCTTATCACATTACTAATGTTTACACTATCTTCTTTGTTTTTATTTCCATTTTTTGATGAGTTTCTAGGAAGACCTGAAAATTATATTTCCTTGTAAAAGTTAATAAACAATATTTTGTGGTTTAGACTTTGTTTGCTTCTTTCATCCAGTATTATCTATCAGAGTTTTAAAATGAGTCTGATCTCAAAATTTAGTTTAACTGCACAATATTTGTCTTCTTTCCTTTAATAATTGTACCTTTTCATACATCACTTCAAATAGCTTAATGGTATGATGTTTTTGAAATTTATGTTCTAAGTAACCTCTATAATTATGGTGTTTGAATAGTAATCTTTTCATCCATTGCTGTGGGCTGATGCTCTGTGTCTTTTGCTTTCATCATGGAGCTATTTTTAACTGTTACCCTTATGGGCTAATAATTTAGACAGTAGCTGTTACATACTAGCAAATCAGTTATCCACAATTTTTCCTAATAAATAAATAAATAAATAAATAAATAATTGTTGTTTATGTACATGTTAAAGGAGAATTGCATTAATATGTAGAAATTCTATCAGCAACATATAGTGTTTTTTTTTTTTCTTTTCAAATTTTTAATGTAAATTAGGGAACTGTCACCTCATACTAAGCAATCAAAGAACACATTTGCCATTTAAAATATTTTATTATTCAGAATTTTAAAATTACTAGGTAGATTAATTAATTCAGAGACTAAAGCTCAGACCTCAGCTTAATGCATGTGGAGTTGCATAAATACAAGTAACATCAAAATTTTGCTTGGTAGAAAACAACCACCACATGCTTATATATTAACAAACAGTACCTAATGATAAAAGTAAAAAGAAAAAAAGAAAAAGAAAAAGAAAAAGAAAAAGAAAAAGAAAAAGAAAAAGAAAAAGAAAAAGAAAAAGAAAAAGAAAAAGAAAAGGAAAAAGAAAAAGAAAAGGAAAAAGAAAAAGAAAAAGAAAAAGAAAAGGAAAAAGAAAAGGAAAAAGAAAAAGAAAAAGAAAAAGAAAAAGAAAAAGAAAAAGAAAAAGAAAAAGAAAAAGAAAAAGAAAAAGAAAAAGAAAAAGAAAAAGAAAAAGAAAAAGAAAAAGAAAAAGGAAAAGGAAAAGAAAAAGATGTACTTTCACAATATATATAATGAAAAGGAAAAAAATCAATATCACAAATGACAAATCTCATGAAAATGTAAAAATATGTTTATATTTTTCAAATTTTAAATGAGAAGTCAGAAATATTGGTTAATAGAGGCTTCAGGTATTTTTAGTGAAAGAAACCATGTTGAAGTTTCTAAGAGCTGAAGTTACAGCTACTACTTGCAGGTAGAGTTTGCAACATCAGCAAGAATGTTATTAGTAGTGGCTTAAGGGAGGATGTAGTAGAGTACTCAGAAACATCCACTTCTAAATTTTGCAAGTTTACTTCCAGCCCATGTCTGACTCCTTTTTTTTTTTTTTTTTCAATACTTGAACAAGAGAAATGTGTTCCATTACAGCTACAAAACCTTGTAAACTGTTGGTTAAATCTGTCTTTTCAGATACTGTTTTTACAAAAAATCCAACATAATTCTAAAGATCTACATAAGTTAAGAAAGTTACAGTCTTAATGAGATTGGACCTTGTGTCTGAAGTGGTAAAATAGCTTTAAATTCCAGTTGCTTGGAGATTAAATAAGTGCTTGTACAGTATGTGCAGATGATGCACAAACATATTTATTTTATACATATTTATACACACACATGCACACACATACATATAGCTAGGAATAGATTTCCCAGATAGAAATTTATAATTAAAATACAGAAGGAACATATAACAAACATTGAAAGAATTTACTTCATTGAAAGAGCACTTCTTAGGGTACAATTCCTATTTTCTTAAGGTTCATTAATCCAATGAACTAGCAGACAGGAGAGGAAAGCAGTCATTTTATTTGTGTGAGTTTTATAGAACAGATATATGCAATTAGAAGAGAATACAATCCCCTTGTTTAAAAAGTAACATCTAAATTTTGACTAAAAACCGGTCCATTACTAAGGAATGTAAATTGACATAGTGTTCCCCCCCCCCCCCCCCCCTTTTTTTCCCTGTAAACAATATAAATAGAAATCTATGTCAAATTTAAAATATTTAGGAATTAGGCTTACTGAAATCATCCTGCATTCACAAAATGTGCTTGGGAAAAGAAATCAAATGGGCATTTTTATCACTGCTTTTGGTTTGATAGCAAAATAAATACAAGGGAGAAACAACACATCTGGTATCAAACGATGGACAAAAATGTAACAAGCCAGCAGCTGGATGAATCATTGCAGAGTCTCTGACAAAAATACACCGACCTCATTCTGACATTTAATTAAAACATCAATCTTTAGTTGTTTGTATGAACATAAATAAGGTAATTAAAACAAACAAACAAGAAAACAAATAAAATTGGTAGGTTGCATTTCATATGAGGTTGTTAACATTTCTGGTCAATGGATTTCTCATCTTATCTATTCACATATTTACTCACAGGTTATTATATATACAAGTTTTTGTACACAGGCATTGTATTCAGAATTTATTTAGAATAGCATTTAAGTGAGTCCTCCAGTGCTAATGAGTTCAACCAAGGGAAAACAAACAAACAAACAAACAAAAAATAAATAATGAAAATAATAATAATAAAAAAGCTAAAATCCTTAGCTGTTTAACAAATGAAGAAATACATTCTAAAGAGTTATGAACTGCGGTCTTGAGCCTATTATTTGGCCAAGACAAAACTGCCAACTTAAGTCTGTACAAGTTAAGCCCATGACATAATTACTGAAATTCAACATTTCTTCTCTACCCCAATACCTCAGAAGAGCTAATCAAAAGCTGCATTCAAATTGAGAAGATGCTTAAAGCTACCTGAAAAGGAAATCATCGAAGTGAAATGGTCTTAAAATCTGTACCTTCTGGAATTTTGACAACTAAGCCAGAAATTACTGTGGATCTGTTAGCAAGTAGGGCAGTCCAGTAAGAGCCAATGCATCAAGCAAAACAATGCTCAGGATAGGATATCCACACTATAAATGTTTCAGAGGGCTTTTCTGGCCAAGAGGCCAGCTTGGTCCCTGTGGCTGAATGCTTACTAGTGCCTGAATTGTATCAGTAGCAGACCTTCTAGTTCACACAAAATGAATTGAGTCTGTGTGTTCCTGATGTGAATCAAAACATAGTGAGGAAGATTCATGGATCATTTTGTAAAATACATCCTCAATACAAGCTAAAACACCAATGTAGTTTCCCACTTTCCAAACTCTTCTTTTCAGATGAGAAGTCTATAATAATTCTTTAAAAGAAAATTCCAACAAGCATTCTTAAAAGTACAAGTGGTGGTGATTGTGCCTGCTATCAGATTAGAGGGCACAGTTTTCATTTCTTAGGTGACCTGAAGCAGTAGGCTTCATCATTCTCCTCTGCTCATCTTAACTTCCCATCTGATCATCTGCTCTCTGATACACTCCAGTACAAGTTATTTTGCTGCACTAGCCCAGGTTTACCTGGGGAGAGGAAAATCCTTCCAATATCCTGCCAAATAGAAGCTCAATGTTAAAACTCTCATGCTGAAGAAGGCAGTATGTCCCCATTCCTTGGTGCCTAACATTTCTTCTCTCCCAATGTAATTACAATTCAATTGTAATGTAATTACAATTTCAATTACAAGAAATGTATTCATCAAGGAGCCAGATTCTATGGACGTGTGCTAAAAGACCATTTTTCATTTGCCTGCCATATAATTGCTGGATTTAAGCTTTCATGTACTGGATTTCTGGATGGATCCTCATGGAAAGATGGCACTGAGTTTCTGAGATCGAGAAAAATTGCAGCATGCCCCTAACCAAAATGAATGCACACTGAAAAAATCATAGCCAAAGTAAGAAAGGCTCCTATTTAGTTCAAGCACTATCAGGTTTTGCTACTCCAAGCAATGTTTTGGACTGAAAAAGACATACGTTTAAATGCTTCTTCTAAAAGAGGTGTTCTGTTTAAATGTTTATGGGTTATACCTTGTGAGAATGAATGACTAGTATGAAAAATGTAGCATTTATTTCTAAAAAGCAATTTTCTTTGCTTGGTATTAGAACTTTTGTTTCAAAATATAGCAGGGAAGTACAACTTTTTTTTTTTTTTTTTTTTTTTTCTCTTAGTAGGATATCAGAAAACAATAAGTCAAGTATAACTTCTGTAGCTCAACCAGCAGGTCACCTTAACCTGTAGTCTAATCCAAGAAATTTCATCAGGGGTGTGAATTATTTCAAAACCCCAGGACTAACTGAGAGCAAATACTTCAGAATCATCATCATGTTGAATCTGAACACATAATCACAATAACAGGACCCGCTTAAAAAGGTGGCAAATAGAAAGCCTTTCTTAATTACACAATGAAGGGTAACTTTCACACTGTCTGACCATGGGTTAGGAAACTACATTAGTAGATTAGTCACATTAATTTCCCACCTAGTGGAGGGAGGTTTCTTCTGACATTGAGTCAGGGTATGCGTGAATGGGGAAGCCTGAGACTACTTCCAAATTATGTCTCTGCTGAACAGAATTGAAACATGCACCAGTGTGCTCTAATCTTGCCTCCCTCAGGAGAGAAACCATGCCATACAGATGGACAGACATGGTGTCTCTTCTGATGAAGGCTCCAACTAGATCTAAGTGATGATAAACACAAGATCAGTGTACAAAGACACTTCCAGAACTAAGGCTAGGTCCCTGCTACAGTTTAGTTCTGTCTTTTGGTAAGAGAGAAAGGAAAAAATCCTCTAAGAAAAAAGAGAGAAAGGTATACTTTCTCGTTTCCCTTTTATCTCTTCCCACAATTTTTATCTTTTTCACCTGCTTTGCAGTGCTTATTTTGCCCGTTCATATCCAGACTCAAAGACTTCTGCACTGGCAAATGTGGTATGACATACAAATGGAGAGCATGGAGAAAAAGAAAAAGGGTATTTCTTTTTGCCAAAGTTGACTGGCATTGATCTGGTATTGGGTAGTAGCCTAATGGGATTAGTTTTACAAGATTCCTTCTCCAGCAAGAAGGATATGTTCCTCTAGGGGATTTAAGAGTAAATCTGAACAGCCTCCTGGCAGTACTTTATTTACAGGGGAAAGAACATCCCTAGAAAGATTAACCCCACTTTAGTGAAGTAAGCCTTTATTCTAATTACTTTTTATTTAAATATAGTAAGATCTTCAAGCCAGGGACTTCCTTTCATGTATGTAAGCACCTAAAATACTTGGCACTATTAAATTACATACTTAGTTTTAATAATTAATATAATTCCTTGTGGTAGAGTTAAACTCCATCTCACTGTTCTGGACTCTTTCCCTTTGAAGTTTACAAGGAATAAAGATGTTGTCCAGCCAACCCATTGCAATAACTTTCCATCTGTGTGGAAGGAGAGAGCCTCTGCTCCTCTAAGAGTGTATGGTCAAGGACCTTTTCAGTGCAAAAAATGGATAATAAGAGAAGAGGGAAGCTGTAAACAAGAACAGAGGCACAAATCTGACAAACATAGCAGAGACACAGATAAGAAACAAACCTCATCAGACACCATAATTGGCAGGCTATCAAGAAGCTGCAAGCAAATCTGGGCTTTGCAAACCTGAGGGTTGAGGGTGATGAAGGAGGATGGTAGAAATATGCAAGCCGATGAGGAAATACGAAGGGGAAGGGAGAGTAAGGAGGAGGGAACAGAAAAAGGGGTATAAAAAGGGGCAGTTATGCGTAAAATGGAGCAGATCAGTACACTACTCTGACTGAGGCCTACATCTGATCATCACAGTCTGTTTTTTTTTTTTGTGAAACCTTTCCTTAACTATTTCACTCTCTATCTTTTGTGTTTGGGTCTGTGTTTGGTCAGGGGTGCCAGGTGGGTGGAGTGTCCACACTGGTATCTGGGGGACCTGTGGACATGGGGTGCCTGAGAGAGGAGTGTGTGTTTGTGTGTCTGCAGTAAGCACCAAACTGGACCATCTGGCAAGGAGGAGACCTGTACGGTGAGGAAGAGGCTCTGGGGTCTGACTGGGGCTATTGGACAGACAGAGGGGCCATGCCAGTACTCAAGGGATCCGTGAAGGTGCATGTGTGCTTGTGAACCTAGAGAGTATTGAGTGTACCCCTGCACCAATGACATTTTGCTTCTGCCAGCCCTAGAGGAGAAGGGCTTATGAATTCTGTGAATCCTATATGTAAGTGCTGTTGCTGCTAGTGCCCTGTCTGTGTGACCAGCTGTGTCCATGTCCTGTGGGTGTTCTGGATGTCTTTGGTAGCTGTTCAGCTTCACTAACAGATGAACCTGCAAAAAGGGAAGCTGCAGCTGCTCTTGTGGCTGAGCAGGAGGAGTCCTGTGCTGGGTCTGCTGGAGGAAGCCTAACATCCCTTCACTGTAACCACAGTCAATTTGGTAAGACAAATTTTTGATCATTAAATATTCTGTAAATGTATGAGAAATAATTGCCCTTCCTTTTGGAAGTTGTTTGAGAAATGAGTATTAAGGTACTCTATAAATTATGTGTTTTCAGAATTGCTTGTGGAATAAAGTCCTTAACCTTTCCAAGAAACATTAGTCCACATAGCTTTTATTTTTAGAAATAATTATAGAGTATCATATATGTAAGTAAAAAGGAAAAAGTAATTATTTTTACAATAGATCTAATTCATAAAAAAGGTTTTATAGAAAATGGAAATGTCAACCTTTAATTAAGATTATGTTGGACTAAAATTAAAAAATGCCTGTTCAATAAAAAGTAAATATTCCTTCAATTCAGTGTATATTGGGGAGTTATAGTACCAGTTACCAGCTAAACAGACTAGGAAAAGGAACAATTCTAGACTTTAAGATTCATTCACTATTGTTTCTGGTTTTATTGATATTTTGCTGCAATAAGTTATTACATAAATTATTTGATTACTTGGACACAGGCTTTATTCTCTTCAGTGTTTAATTATAATTTGCTTTAAGATAACTAGTTTCCAGTTGTCCAGATCAGCACAACAGTCAGGGAAAAAAAATCATCCAGATGTTGGGATGGTTACTATTCTTAGTGTCCTAGAGTACCTGATGTTACAGTGTTTAAAAAAAAAAAAAAAAAAAAATTAAAAAAAAAAGGAAGTCCCACGATCATACTACCAAACACCAAACACAATATTTACGAACACATTCTAGATTTTCTCTATTGATATCTAATCTTCAAATGCAACCCACATGACAGGAGGTGTACAGAATACGGCAAGTACCTCGAGACTGCATTCAGCCTACTGTCTTGAAAAAGGCCTGTAAGACTTATCTTGGAATAAATACATTAATCCTCTCTGTCTTTCATTACTTTTTATTTTTAAAATGAAATTCAATAATGTATCATTAATTATAGATGTACAGGTGTACAGAATACACCTTTTTGATATGCAAGGGCTGTTCCATGCAAAGTAGAGAAGATGTGTATGTGTGTGCGTGTAAAGATGTTCTCTGATGGCTGGTGTTTTGTCAGAAGAGCTCTTTAGCACTTCAGGATGGGTTGCAAAGCACCATAATACTGGAAGCATTTGAGATATTCTTTAATTGAGAATGATAGACAGGAATACCAAAACTTTCAGGAAGCGTTATTGAATGCTGGCTGCCTACCTGCTGAATTAGAGAACATACAAGTATTTAAAATTTGGTTTAAAGCTTGTGAAGCTGCCAGATCTTAGCGCTCTAGAAAATCAAGCTGGAAGCTTATGAAACTGGCTCACTAAATGGGGCTAGTGAACGTGTCTGTCTCTATTGGTAAGACTAGCCATCAAGAATTCCAAGCCCCTAAGACCAGTTTGGAAATCTGGAGAAGACTTACCCTTGGAAGAGAAAGTCCATGTTAGCGAATATTTAAACAAACAAATCATACACAAGTCTACAGCACCTGCTGTGATGCAGGCATGAGTACTTGGAAGCTGGCCAATGTCACTGCAAGACCACTCTTGATTATCTTTGAAAGGTCACAGCCATTAGGAGAATATTCTGAAACCTGGAAGAAAGCAAATATCACTCCTATCTTCAAGGAGGACAAGAAAGAGGATCTAGGGAACTACAGTCACAATGGTTTGCCCCATCTTGACTCCATGGGAAAGTGATTGGAGCAAGTGTTTTCAAACATATAAAGGACAAGAAGCTGATTGGATCTAGTCAGCATGGATTTGCTAAGGGCAGATCATGCCTGACAAATGTGATAGCCTCCAGTGAAATGGCTAGCTCAGAATATGAGGAAATAGCAATGCATTTTATTTATTCTGATTTTAAGAAGATTCTTGATGCTGTCTCCCATGCTATTCTCCTTGACAAACTGATGCAGTTTGGACTACATAAGTGAGGTGAACTGCTGGGCTCAGAGAGTTGTGATCCAGCAACACTATGTCCAGTCACTACTGGAATCCCCCAGGGTACCAATACTGTTCGATGCTGTCATTAAGGATCTGGATGATGAGACAGAATGTGCCCTCAGCAAGTTTTCAGATATTACAAAACTGGGAGAAACAGCTGATACATTGGAGAGTAGTGCTGCCATTCAGAGGGACCTGGTCAGGCTGCAGAAATAGGCTGGCAAGAAGTTTAGGAAATTCAACATGACTAAAGGCAGAGTCCTGCCCTTGGGAAGTGTACTGAGCATAACTGGCAGGTAGTGTGTGGGAACTTCAGGAGTGAGCTGTGTAGGAAGAAGTCAAGGACCATCCTGTGCTTGTCACAGCTGGTTCCAGTTGGCTTAAGAACAGATAAAGTAGACCCATTGTGTGCCAAAAATCAAACAAATCAGATAATTTTATTGTGCCTCTGCAAAAACATATTTAAGAAAAGGCAGTGACCACTAGGAGATACAAAACAGATGCCAGGGAAAGAAGCTTGCTACAGAAGGAGAGATACCAGATCTACAGTGCAGCCATCTGGAAAGCACCTTTGTAGAGAAGGTGCTGGGTGTCCTGGTGGACAACAAATTGACCACAAGCCAGCAATGATCTTTTGAGACAAAGACCAACAGCATTCTGCGACACAGTATGAGAAATGTTGACAGCAGGTTATAGGAAGTGATCCTTCCCCTGTGGTCAGTTCTGGTGAGATCGGGAGTGTCAGCCACTGGGCTTTCCAGAACAAGATAGACATGGGCATACTGGAACAGGCCAGTTCCATAGTGGAATGAAGATTTTTAAGGGACTTGGCATATGAAGAAGGGCTGAGAGAAATGGTTCTGTTTAGCTTAAAGAGAAGGCTGAGAAGAATCTTATCAATGCATATAAATACCTGATGAGAGAATGTAAAGAAGAGAGAGACAGGTTTACAGTGATATTTAATGAAAGGACAAGAAACAACAAACACAAATTGCAGAACAGGAAATTACACTTAAATATAGAAGAGAACTTTTTCACTGTCTGTGGCGAAACACTAAAACATGTTGGTCAGAGAGTTACCATGCTTGGAGATACCAAAAACTTGACTGGACATGGTCCTGGGTGACCTACTCTAATTGACTCTTCTTTGAGCAAGGATGTTGGACAAGATGATCTTCAGAGGTCTTTTCTCAGCTCAGTGATTCTGTAATTTGGTGATTGTCTAAGTCATCAAAAAGGTTGTTTCTGTCATTCTGAGAGCATTTGGAAAGTTTGGTTGATTTTGCTGTATTTTTTTTTTTTTTTTCTAGACATGGAAAAACTCATCAGAGGATGAGGTAGCAAGGGCTTTTTAATGCAACAGCTCAGTGTTTGGAACACTTTTCTGTGAGGTGGGAGGGAGGCCTCTGTTCAGTATCCACCTCTGCGTAGGTCTTGTTTGAGCCTACCATAACAAACCTACCAAAATGTTCCCATGAAAATGTCCTCATATCTTAAGCTTGATTCTGAGATGTATTGCTCTGACATTCTATTGCTGGAACTCTTTCATTTTCAGGTTGTGCTTAAACTTATAAACAATATTGGAATGACTTTGTCATTAGGATAGTCATAAGAAATGTGGAGTTCTGTAACCGAGTTCCTTTTCCCATTCTGGAAAGTTTTTTTTTCACAAGTATCCACAAGGAATGATTGAGGATAACCTACTGAATACTTACCCTGGTAGATTATTCTGATGGGAGCTCAGAATCTGAGTTCAGCTCACCATCATTGTGAAGATGGAATGAAATACAGATGTCACACATACTGGACTAGTTCTATAACAACTACCTGGCTGTTCAAAGGAAGACTGCTTGTATTATCATCATCACCATGGATTTAACTTTGTTTTTGTTTGCTTTTCTGGAAAATGTCTGCAGGGGATTGGACCACTGAAAGTGGGTCAGGGGCTGGATTTCTTTTATTGGTCTTCACAAGGCGGGAAATATTGTTTTGACAAGAAAAGATTAAAATAATTTTGACGACCTTATGTGAAACATTTTTATAAAATTGAGTGCTGAGTCAAAGAGCCCATTGTGAAGATAACTATAAACTGAGGCTCTTTCTCTATAAATTGGGATGAATTCACAGAGAATGGGAAAATGAAATAAAAACAAAACACACATACACAACAAACACACTACAAACACAAATGTGTGATTTTCATTCAAGGTTTGTTGAATGCCATGGTCAACTGTAATGTTTTATGAACAACATTAAGGTATGTGACTGCCATAGCACTTAAAATTATGTTGGCCTTGTGTGGAAGTACCGATGGCAATTCCACTTCCACTGACTATAAATTAATTTGTGCAGAACTTGCTGTTCTTCTTTCACCAAACTAATTTGCAGAGGTACTAACAACAGAACATTATACTTTTTGAAATTCATTTTCTCTGTCTATCTAATGACATTCGCTCACACACACAAACAAAAAAAACACACACCTCTAAACCCAGAAGAACAGACTTTCTATAGGTCCTGTTATATTTAACAGCTATGAAGCTAAGATAAACATTAGAAGCTGGAAAAGACCTTCAAGTCCAATCATTAACTTGACCTACTGAGTCCCATTAGTAAACCATGTCTCTTGGTGCTACATCCACATCTCTTAAATACCTCCAGGGCCAGCAACTTTACCACTTCCCTGGGCAGCGTGTTTACCAACCTTGAAGAAGCTTGACAACCTTCTTCCATGAAGAAATTCTTCCTAATATCCAATTTAAACCTTACCTGGTGCACCTTGAGAACATTAACTGAGATCATGCTTGAAGTTATGATATTTCTTAGGTATGTCACACAACTTGAATAATCACATTTAATTTACAAATTAATTTACAAATTAATTTACAAACATTCAATTTACAACACTTTTTTTTTTATTTTACAAATTTATTTTTCAAAATAAAACACACTTGTAAACTAGCAAACTGAACAGTTTTGTCAAAGACCAACAAAAAATGATAATATGCATATTATTTATTAAAACTCTCACACCTCTGAAGAGGGCCATTGCATTTGACTGTCTTTCAGGAACTTTCCCTGAACTGGACTAAATTCTGAATTGCGCTCCAGAATTGCCTGGGACAATGCTAGCTGGTCAAGACTGCCAGGTACTGTTGTAACAATTAAGTAGTTTAGACAGCTGAGTTACCAAGTCTACTCCTTTTACTGTGCTACTTTATTTTCTAATATAGAATATGCAGGGTCTGAGAAGGTCCAGTAAAGTAAACAAATCCCAGCAGGCAACACAGCAAAAGAGAAGTTTAAAATGTAGGATAAATAAAAAGTCTGTAGCCCAGAGCTACATCAGAAATGCAAAATAATTCACACTTATATGTTGATTTTTATTTTTGAAATCTATTTATGTTTTACAAACAGCAAAAGAGATCTGTCAGAGAAGCAGTTTCAGGTCACAACCTCATGTGACACACACAAATTACAACTAATGGTTTTATAGAAAGTAGCCAAGAGAGCTCAGTGGATCATCATATAGTCTAATGAATGATAAATTAGGAATTAATCTTTGAAAATGACAAGAAATCCAGAAGACAGCTGCTCACATATTTCACATAGTTATTACAGTTATCATATCTAACATTTAGATATGGTAAAAAAAGGTGAATCAGAGCATCACTTCTAAGCAACATAATAGCTAATTCAGGGCTAGCGACAAGGAATTAGCACATTATCTGACCAGCACAGAGTGACTGATAGTATACAATCACACTTCAACCCTTGCAAAGCTCAAAGCTCAAAGGAGAATCTTAAAAGAGGACAGACTCAGGAAAAAAAAAAAAAAAAAGAGAGAGAAAAAAAAAAGAGAACTGTGATGTGGTGATTGAAAAACACACTCTATCCATCTAGTCAGAAGGAAACTATGGAGGTCACTTGCCACAGATAGCAGGTACTCAAACAGTGTGGAAAATAGAGAAGTTTTTCAATCCAACAGACAGGAGCATGCTGCTAGAAGTTGAAGCCAGGCCACTTCCCTGAGGATAAAAATTAAACATTGGAACAGTTCATCAAAGGAGATGGGGGAATGCTAAGCTCTCACAAAGATATTGAATTTCATTTTAGAAGCCAGTCATTGATCCGTCTCCTGGGTGCAATTCTGTAGCTAGCATACAAAGTGAGCCTGAGCAGAACACCATGTCATCCCATGGCAATACTTGAGCTCTTCTGTGCTGAGCTTCCCCAGTACAATGACAGGGCACTTTGGCCTGGGTCAGTGTCCTCAGAATGTGTCCTGTCATGTCCTTCGCCCAGATCTTGCCCAAGAGCCTAATACCAGCCAGTCTCTCTGGAGCCACCACAGCAAGACAAGTCCCATCCTTGGAGCTACACACACTGCTAGTGAACATAAAGGGGGCTAATTCTAGCTTGTGTTAAACATTCTTGATTTTGGGGCACTGTAGGATTCTTTTACATTTCATCCTGTCACTGCCATCCACATCAGTCTTTGGACAAAAGGACTCTTCAGCTTGAGAAGTTCCAATTTATGTCCCACTGTGTACATGGCCAAAAGATAACTGCTCAGGTTACACGTTGAAAACAAACAATCCCTTCTTGCCAACACTACTAAATACTTCTGCAGTTAGAAATGGCTGACTGTTGTCTGGCAACTGAAAATAGACCTGTTGTGGCTGTGAAAATGAGAAAATTTCATCATAGAATTAACACATTAGTGATTGCTAAGAGATGACATCACTAAAAACAGTTGAACAGTTGTATTAGTTCTTTTATTTTGTATTTAGCTCTTTTTTTTTTTTTTTTTTTTTTTTTTTTTTTAGTTTAAGGAGCAACCTGTTGTAAAAAAATATAGTTCCCAAATCCTCTCTTCTCTTATGAACTAATAAATGTTTTCCAGTTGTCTAGGCCTAAGCTTCCCACCAGCCCCCAGCATGCTGTGGCTGTGCTAGGGAATTGCTAACACCATTAGCAGTCTGTTAGTTAAGGATCCTAATGAAGGGGTTTTGGCAAATGCTGCAGTTTTTCCTATCATAGTAAATAATGTGGATGGATTGACTGACATTGCATCATCCGAAGGCCAGCTGGGACACCACTGCTGATACATACAGCTCAGTTCTCTTCTCCATAAAACCAGAAGGTGGGCACATCCAAACTATGCTGGGAGTGGTCTCTATATGGCACATGTTAACTTCTAAGCTGGGACACTACTATTATACCCAGCCCTGCCAGGGTCAGTGCAAAGAAAATAAAGATGAGGATAATAGCACAATAACAGCTTGGTGTTTGGGCCCGTGCACCAGCCCTTTTAAAGATCTGAATACACACGAAGAAGAGGAAGGCAGAGCATTTCAGCAGCACACCAGCAGCATTAAGAGAGCTCTACTATATTACAGTGCTGTAATAAAATCCAGTGTGTTTTTGGACTTGTCTGTTTGAAGGGAGTGGGCCCAAACTTAAAGTGCTATTCTGGAGAGCAGGTTTACTAGGAAGGGAATATGTGGTGTGGGCTTGGGGATTTAAGATGTATGGCTGGGAACAAAGCTAGCCAAGCATCTGACCCAGTCTGATCCTGAGGTTATCAAAGGAAGTGATGACTACATCATGCCAATTTATTATTTGACAATCTGCACTAATTAAAGAAATGACCAAAGATGTCAAATTCAAATGTACTGTGCTTCAACACTATTTTTAATTTCTACAAAAGAAACCTTTCTTAAATGCAGAGTGGTTGTAGTGGGAGGGATTTGACAACTGTAACTAGCCTAAACTCTCAGTAGAGAAAGAGTGAACCTCATTGTATGACTCCAGAACATAGTGAAAGTATACAGAAATTTCACAGAATCACAGAATCACAGAATTTCTAGCTTGGAAGAGACCTCAAGATCATCGAGTCCAACCTCTGACCTAACACTAACAGTCCCCACTAAACCATATCCCTAAGCTCTACATCTTTCCTGTTAAGCTTGCATAGCAGCAAAAAGAATTAAAACATAAATGAATGTAAATACATTTTCTCATACAAATAAATATTTTTTTTTTTTCAGAATCCTCCAACTCCCAATCTTTTAAATTCCCTTTTAATCTTTCTAAACTCGTTACGGGAAACAAATTTATTGTGGATCAGAAATCACAAAATAAAACTAGAACATATTAACACATCTCTGCCACTATTATTATCTGCCTTCCTAAAGACTAGTCAGCCTATTAACACTACACATATTTATCCCAAATGAGGATACATTTCATTAGCTATACTAAAAGTGGGATTGAGTTTGAGATGAATTTTTGTATGCAGGGATTCAGTTTTAGATGAAGATAAATAAATTTATAGGTATCTATTGGCACCTAAAGTGTCCCATTTCCCATTAAGTCAATAGACTTATTGCTGTCATTGGCCCTGGGTAAGCAGTTCATCTCAGCCTTCATTAGAGACCTATGATGAAACTCAGTTGCCTAGACGTTGTTGTCAAGTACCATTGCAACTAATGTCTGGTGTTCAGTTGTCTTTCCAGAAGGATGCAAATCTCCCATAGATTCTGTCTCTCTCAGCAAGTGTCTTGCACATCCCAGTGTGTCTGGACCGGCACTAGGGGACTGCACAGAGGCAGATGAATCCTGCCCATAATGCTTGGTCAGGTAACTCACTCCATTAGTAGTAATGGGAATTTCAAATCATATGGCATAACTAGATATCTAAATGAGAGTCTTGAACTGAATCTTGCCCCCAAAAGACATTATGAAAACTCTGTAGTTGGTAAGAAGCACATGCTATACAGCAGACCATTTGCTGTTAAGAATAAGATGCAACTAAATATGTCTTAGTTGGGATTTATCTTTTATTTTATTTTAGGTGATAGAAAGTTTCAGAAGCCTATAGAATGATTAGACAGAGTGGAATAGAATTGAATAACTCAGTCTGGAGAGTTCTCAGGAGGTCTCTATTCCAATCCACTGCAGGGTTAGCTGTGAGATCTGACCATGTTGCTCAAGGACTTCTTCCAGTCAGGTCTTGAAAACCTCCCTAGACAGAGACTACATGACCTCTTTGGGCAACCTGTTCCAAATGTTTCATTTGGAACTCCAATTCTTCAGTTCAATTCCAATTTCACTTGGAACTCTGAATTCTCCTCAAAACTCAAGCACTCACACTTGTGATGGTTTTCCAATAAATATTCTGAAATAGTGAAAAAAATAAGAGATGATCAAACTCTGAATAGAAGATGTTTTTGCATCCTTTTAACAGCAAAACTGAGGCAAAAATTGTAACTAATATATATATATTATATATATATATATATATATATATAATATATATATAATATATATATATTTTATATTATATATATATATATATATATTATATATATATATATAATATAAAAAACCCATACCTAATAATAGCATAAACACAGAGATACAGAAACTTGGGAATGCAATAGTCTCTTCTCTAGACTTATGCTTGGAAAACTGTCCAAAACTTGCTGCGTTCAGTGTCACCCTTATCATACACTTTGCATGTAACTTTAACAACATCAATTAAAAGTTTAATTTTTAGAAAAATTTGGACATTGCTCCTAGTCTAGAAAAGTTTGAGTAGGAAGAAGGAAAGGATTTCATAAAGTATCTACACTTGTAGACAATAGCAAAACTGAGGAGATTTGCAATGTTTTATTCATAAGATTAGTTTGGATACTAAATTCCTGTTTCAGGACAGGAGATGAGACTTCACAACAGTTATGTATAGCAAGCAGTACATGAGGCCTGAATCCATTCTTTCCTCACAGTCAAGACTGTCATGTGTCCAGTTCAGAACCAAAGCAAACCAACCAACCTACCAAACAAAAACACACTAAATCAAACACAAACTAGGTCATGGAGTAGAACTAATCTGTTTAGCAAAGCCATAATGTAATTGGGTAATATATGTGGGCTTACAATAAAGTTGTTCATAATGGAAATGTATTATATGTCAGCTTCTATTCTTAACTAAGGAAAACAGTCTAAAATTTGAGAAAGAAAAACTACCAGAATTCCAGAATTCCATATTTTATTTGTTTACTAATACTTCCATGGTAACATTTAGTAATCTGCAGGTGTGTTAGATCTTTTTTTGTTTATGCTATACTTTGTTAGAGATATTTGAGATGTGACTTCAGTAAGGACAATGACATTTAACCAGTATTTAAGGTCTTTTGGTTAGAAGAACAGATATCCCTAAGTTCCTATCTCACCATATACATATCATGTTCAATTTTTTTCATTTATAAGTTCAGAAAAATATATGGAAAAATGTACCTAGTACTGAGAAACTATGAGAAACTATAGCTAGATACATCAGAGAAATCATTACAGTGTTTCCAGATATTGTATTGTGGCGAGGGGTTTATGACTGAATAACCAGGAACTTTAGAAATAATGCAGTCAGATTGAGAAACAAGTTGATTTTTGGCACGGTGCACTATTATATAATAGAAAAAATAATTAAAAATTATGAAATGTGACAAATCTTTGTATTTTCTGACCCTAATTTAGCTCGGGCTGTTATAAAACCTTTCTTTTATGGGGGCAGATTACACTCTGTCTGTGAAATATGGAAACTTTTCGTTCCCACTTCAGCTGTAGACACAGAAGCACAGACACTGTCACTTTTGCTTCACTAATGTCTTTGTGCCACAGGAACATTTTAAATATAAAAGAAATACCTCTAGGCCATGTTCTTTGTTCTTGTACAACAGCACCTTAAAGATAAAGCATTTTTTCTTGAAAAGATGGGAAAACATTTTCATAAAGATTGGAAAATAATAGCATTCTTAAAAAATAGATTTCTTCTTAAATTCTTAAAATCACAGAATGGCTGGAGTTGGAAGGGACCCCTGAAGTCCAACCCCCCTGCTGAGCAGGATCACTAAGAGCACGTTGTGCAGGATGGCATGTATGTTTTGAATGTCTCCAGAGAAGGAGACTCCACAGCCTCTCTGGGCAATATGTTCCAGTGCTCTGTCACCTTCACAGCAAAGAAGTGCCCCCTCATATTCAGGTGGAACATCCTGTGCTTTAGTTTGTGCCCATTTCAGTTCATTAGATCTCATGCACAAATAACACATGGTATGATTTTTTGGGTAGTCCTTTAGAGACCCAGGAATTGGACTCGGTGATCCTTGTGACCCAGGAATTGGACTCGATGATCCTTCCAACTTGGGATATTCTATGACTCTGTTATGCTATGATTCTAGGATACTGCCACTTGCAAAGTGAGCCACAGTATGTTTGGATCATTGTGGAACTGGCAGCTATTAATTCTTAGAGTAGTAATTAACATTCATACTAAAATTCCCTCCAGGAAGAATATTGTTGCTGTTTACCATTTGGGATCAGGAGATTTTAAGTTAATTTTTACATGAAGTTATACAGTAATTTGCTGCAGGTAGTACTGATTCAGTACACTGGAGATTCTTTAAAGCTGTCAATTTTCAGAGCAGAGAAAACATACAACTGAGATACAAGCAAGCATTGATTTTACAGATTAGTTCTTGACTAGATAGCTTTTTAGCTGAAATAAAAGAGGAAGAGTAAAGAGACAAAATGGAGATAAGAGCTAACGATACTAATAATGTCATAAATGGCATCTTTTAAAGTTGACTGTTATTATATTAAAAGAGTAACGGAAAACTACTATTAGCTAGCTATTATTAACTTATAATGAGTGAAAAATGGGAAAATACACTTGCAAAAGGGGCAGCAACCCTTTTCTTATCATCTACTCTGAACTACCAGTTGGAACAGTGGTGTACTGCAGTTTACTTCCTTTCCCTTCAATTCTTTTGGCATTATAAAAGTTTGTGCACTCATACAATGCCAGTGATGTGTACCTCCTCTTCACTGCTTCCCTTGATTTGTCTTCAGACAGCTCTTTAACTCATCCTGATCAAGCCTTAACAGCCAACAGAGAAGGCACATTAAATGGAAGAAGCCAACTCATGTGAGAGCTTTAAAAAATATTCGCTGTGTCTTCCAACAAAAGAGCAAGGATTATCAAACAAAACTAAAGGGTGACTGGTTAAAAAATAATAATTAGAAAAAAAAAAAAAAAGTAGTTCTTATCAATGCAGGTGTAAACTGAGAATGTCCCTGTGTGCACATGATTAAAAAATGTGAATGATAAATTTTATATAAATCAAAAATGGAACTGGATATCTGCAAGGAAGAAAGGTTCACTAGGATTTCACTAAAGATTTATTAGATAAAAATCCAATTCTTGATAAAGAAACTCTTGAGCTTCAGAGCACTGAAATTTTGGAAAGCATCCCAAGGAAATATGCACTTGCACTTGTATACTGGGCATCTCCCCATGGCCATAGGGGGACATGATGCAGAGCCAGATGGACTGGTGTGGCCACCCTTTCTCTTCTCCCTGTCTGTATTCCCTTCATGTTGAATATTGCTGTCAGGCTTCTGGCTCCTTCTTTTGTGCTCAGATTGATCCCTAGTAAGTAGCAGAAGTTGAAGAGTAAATACAATTCTTAAAAAGAAAAAAATAATAATATACTGTAACTACCACAGAGGAGAGAGAATATGGCTCAACATTTCTTCAGTAAGAAAATGGAAATGAAGAAATGAATACTTTGACCAGATACATTCTCCTGGAAGCAGCCCTATTCAATGCTTGCATGAATACTGCTGATCCCTGAAATTGGTTTCACCTGCCTTTCCCTGTGAAAAGTATCCTGGGATCTTGTATGATAAGGAAAACAAAGACATCATGGATATCATAACTGCACACAACTAAGTGAAAACGATTGCATTTGGGGAAATTTAAACATCTGCAAAGCACCCTCAAAATCTCTTTGCATGGAATCTGTTTCTTCAAATATTTTGCTGAGCATTTTCAATAAAGTTTGCAGTCATATGGTGGAGTAAGTTAAACACTGTGTGTTTACAAAACACTGAAAGTTTGACACTGTGTCAAACAATGATTGAAATGTATTCTGCAAAGTCATTTAAATTTGACATATACAGAAAATCACAGATGGCAAAATATATATTTATGCAAATGTTCCAAAATGGAATGATTTTCCATAAATAGAACAGATATAACTATGGTTTTAAAATTACTGTAGTCCACTGAAGAATTCTTTATACTTGGTAATTCTGTTCTAGTAAACTGGATCGTTTGGAGAATATAGAAAGTTAGATGTGACCTTCTACTGCATAAATTTAAAGGTCATGACATCATTGGAAAAGTGATTTCCCTGCAATGAGTCCTGACTTTATTCTGATTTGTTCTTTCTTAACATTTCTGTTTATCTGTTTGGTTTTCTTGCTAGCTGCATCATGTATTATTTTAGAGCAAACACTACAAATCAAAAAATTATTCATTGGAAATGTAAATCTGAAAGTTTGAAAGATTATGTAGTTGACAGAAAAAAAATCTCTAAATGCTAATTAACTGTTCTTTGTCTTTTACTCTCTAATTGTGTCTGCCCATATTTAACTGTAGTCTTAATATGGCTATATAGGTATTAATATGGCTATTTCGTTTGACCATTTGTGACTCTGCCCTTCATAGAAAAGTATAAAAGATGTACTGATATATAGGTAGGTCTAATTGCCTGAACAGACACATGAAATGGCAGTTTTGAAGAGGGAGAAAAAAAAAAAAAAAAAAAAAAGTAGATATTTACTCAAGATATAAAAGCATCTTAATCTCTTGTGTACCTGTATTTGTAAGGATACTGATACTTAAAGTGCAAAATATAACTTGTAAAAATGTCAACCTCTGTAGCATGTAAGACAGAACAACAACGACAACAACAAATGATATTTGTATTGGTCTTGGAAAAAAAAGCAAATGGGATAGACAAGAAACTTATATTGTCACAGTTTTAATAACACGCCACTTTTATTCTCCAAATACTGGTGAGCTGAAAGTTTTAAAGAAAGGCCCCTACTTACTCTTCTTCATGAAGAAATCAAATATTTGCTGTGCAAAGCAAGGGAGTTAGTTAAACCCTTCCTACGCATTTTATAATTGCATATTTTGTAATAAATAGTGTACTAGAGAAGTACTTCCAACCTTTGCTACAAATTGCTGTGAAGAGGTTTTATTGTGCAAACAATGATGCAAACTTTAATGGTCACAGTGAGAAGACTGTGCTAAGCAGTATGAGGATATATAGAGTTTGCATATTCGTGACTGAAAACAAAGCTTAACCATAGATTTTGGCTGGGTGCGTTCATTCTGCAAAGAGGCAGGGTTCTTGTTAAAAAACAGTGATAATAAAATGTTATTTGTACATGTTTTAGAATGAAGAGTTTAATCTGCAGGCATCCATCATATATAGATTAAATAAGTCTCATGCAGAGAGTTAGAACAGAGCTTTGATCTAAACCCTACAGGATCTTTTAACTTTCAAACTCCACATAAATGCAGCTACTAGAGTCCTCCGAAATGTTTCTAAACATGCTCACTTTGTTTGCTGCTAAGTATAGCACTGAGGCCTGAGGAATCCATTTACATTTTATTTAGGCAGTGTAGAGGCACTGTCAGCTATGTACTAGGTATATTGCTTTCACAGCAACCATAGTGTCTGGAATATAAATTTCTGTAACTGCACTCATTGTTCCCCAAATGCATATTATTTAATCTTATTTTATCTTCTGAATTTTATGTATAAGAACATCATTAAAGCTCCATTATCCAATGTTCTTTTGCTCCCTGGGTGGTATTTATACTTATACTGTTATCTCAACTGTGTTGTAAAATTTGGAAGAGCTTCAAGAAAATCAGTACAGTTACTCCAGATTAGTGATCTTATTGCTTATATCCAAAAGTTGCTTTTGGTCGTGTATGACATTCAACTTTCTTACATGTTCTTATTTCTACATAGTGGTGAAAAGAAGCCATTATCAAAATGTGATAATGACAGGGAGGCTAGGAATGAAACAGAGATCAGAAATTGAGAGATAATTCTGTTGACACTGATATCTTTACTAGTTATAAATGGTTCCATAAAATTTAGTAAAGTAATTGGTAGCAGAATGAAGCTACTGAGTAAGAATGCTCAGATGCAGTAGATAATGCTGTTGCATGATCTAAAAAATAGTGTTGCATGACATAAAACAAACAAACAAACAACAACAACAAAAAAACAACCAACCAACTACAAAAGTTTCTTCAGGGCTTCCACAATATTGTGGCTTCAGGTCAATGAGATGCTTAGAGTATAATTGTAAGCATAAAAAAAGGAAAGGAAAAGCAAAAGTTCTTCAAATCATCAGGTCCTTAAAAACCCTCTTAATTTTGAAATTATATTTTGATGGTGCGTGTGTATACAGAAGGAATGGTACGAAAAAATGGTAAGCTTAACTGAACGACAAGAAAAGCACTAGGTAGCAGGTGGTAACATTCTTATTTCTGCTTCTGTCTGAGTTTAAAGTCAGAAGTCATGTATTACAGTTTATTAAGACAGTGGAGAACTGAAGATACACTCCTGGGCTTGCAGAAAAACATTCTGTAATTTGGGTTGGTTCACTGATATATAAAGAGGTTGGAGATGTTCTACAGTCTCTTTTAAGGCTTAGAAAAAAAGGTACAAAATGAAGGCTTTCTTAAGCAGAGGAAAGGATGAAACATGAACAATTTGTTAGTTGTGTAAGGAATGGACAATCTCTGAAGAGGAAAATACATACAATGAAGCTAGCAGGAAAACCATAGAAGCAGGAGAGCAACCCTGATTTCATGATTCACTGACTAAATTGATAAACTGTCTTGACAAGAGTGAAAACAGGATACTGGTGCCTAGAAGATGTTTATGTTCCCAAATAACTGCTACAACAGATGGGTAAAACCCTACTACTCCTTTGTAAAATAGCAATTCAACATCAGTCTGGTACAAGTGTTGAAAGAGAAGTGTGCAAGGGCTTTGTGTGTGTGTGTGTGTTGGAATTCTGGCAGTTCAGAGCTAAAATACAGAATGGAAAATCTCATCTCTTTGTAGGACAGAATTTGCTCTAGGTTTTTCTTCATCTCCGCCTTTGGCATGGCAGACTCCTATTGACTGGGAAGGAGTGGCTTGCCTGCTGGGTGAAGTGGTGGAAGTCCAGTGGGGAGTGGGAACTGACCCAATCTCTTTACCTTTGTGTGACCTCTTTAACTTTGTGTGACCTTGAATGAACCATTCAGGGCCAAATTTACTTCTTATTCTTTCTTATTTCTTCCATTAAGATGTGTCTTTCCCCTTCATAAACGTAATTAGAATTAATTTTCTGCTTTTCGGGCTTTTCAGTGGTGAATTCATTCCATCCAAATAATGTTTTATTTTCTATTAGCTCTAAACTTAGCTGCTGCTATACTGGGCAAAATCAGGCCCTTTGCCTTGCAGAACTTCATCTACAGAAATTATGTTAGGAACGTCAATCTGACTCAGGGATATGCAGCAATATTAATTCAATAGAGCCTTTAAAATGCAGGTTACAAATGAGAACATCTGTGGAATCTGGTTTTAGGTAGATGCAGTAACAGTCTCTTTGCCTCCTAGATGGAGCTAAAGCACTTGTCTGCAGTACCTTGGCTTGTGGGATGGAGGAAAGCAAGTAATATAACAAACACCATTACCTTTGCTTGCATTTCATGATTAGTATTACTTGCAATTTCATACATTCCTTGGAATGCATTCTAAAGAAAGAAAAAAAAAAAGAAAAATGAGTCTCCATTCTGCATGGGACTGTCTTTCATGAGATGAAGCTTAAATCAGTGCAGAATTTACAGAGCCTTTTTTTACTTCTCTGCAGCCAGGCAGTGCTGCTCACTAGCTGTACGCTTCAGCAGGCACTGCCAGGTACCTGTTTGGATTCCTGGAACATTAATGTTCAATCTTCTTTCCCTTAGTCCTCATAAAGGATAGATAAAGAATTTCTGGCCTCAGGATAGAGACTGAACATATTGTCTAGATGAGGTCTCTTACGTATTTATAAAGGAAGGAATGTCAGTCTAGAAAGTCATGATTCTGAAAAGAAACCAACAAGAGGACATCATATATTGAGTGTAGACACAAAATCAAGGCAAACCTTGCAGTTTTATTTACTTTTAAATAAACATAGACTAATAAATAAATAAATAAAAGAACAAATAAAAAAAAATATTCACACATACACACACACACACAAAACAAACAAACAAACAAACAAACAAAAAACCCCACAAGAACAAATTCAACCATACCATTCACATACATGTATATATTCTATTTCTGGGATACTCTAAAAATATTGGGAAAATCACACTCCTCTTTCAGAGCTCTGGTGAAATTTAAATTAAGTCAAAAGCATGTATATAGGTCTGTACCTGTCTGCACAACTTACTACCAATCAGTATTCTAATTAATGCAATTTTCACAACCTCCTTTGTGGTATTCAGTGCCGTCTGCATGCCCACAGTTTAGGTAAATAGACCAAACAAATAGAGGAGACCTATCAAAAAGCCACAGGGTAAAAGTGGGAAAGAAAGATGCAAAAGCTAAATTTATGCTGAACAGAAAGACAAAAGACTTAAAACAGATATTACCAGAGTCTAAGAACATAAAAACCATAATAACAGCACTATAAAAAATATGAAACATAATGATAACATAATAACGTTATACTCAAAGAATATTTTTTTTCACAGTCTAAGAATAAAAAGAGAATCAAGAGTGAACCAGCTGCACACCAATGCCAACTAGCACGTGGAATAAGATCATGGCTACCTGGAAGATAACCTCCTACGTGAAACAGCCACACCAAGTGGCATATTCACTGCAGAAGAGAAGGTCAGATCCTTTCCTCTGGTTTATTGTGCTTCTGCCTACGTTTTTGGACTCACGAAACAAACAGATTTTAACAGCTAAGAAGGTGCTGATGGATCTTTACATCTGGCATCTGGCCTGCCTGCCTTGCTTGTGATTTTAATTTAATTAATTTATTATAATGTCTTACAATTATTTTTAATTATTTAATTTGCTCCTTAAAATTGTTTTTAATGATTTAGTTCACATTTTTTTCCCATATGTTTTTGCATGTAGTAATCAATGGCACAGATCGTACAATAACTTCCTTATTGGACATTCTCTTTTCCACAGTGTATCTGTATAGTCTATACATACAATGTGGACTTTCCCCAGTTCTTTGAATTAAGCAGTAATTATCTATAAAATGCTGCACTGAAATATATATATATATATGTTTTAATCCTTATCCTTTAATCACTTAAATTCAAAGATATTTATTTTGCCCCATATTTTTCCTCTCCATTTTTTTTTTTTTTTTAGCTGTAACAGAAGCCATATGCATGACAGGAAGTAAGTCTTTTAAATTATGACTTGATAAAGAAAATCAGGTATTTATATTGCAACTTTGATCATGTGTTATGGAAACTGAAGTATTTGGAAGTCAAGTTTCATCTTTAAAAATGGATAGACATAATCATTTTTTTGCTATGTACATGCCTATACCAAGATTTCATAACAGAAAATCTTCCAATCTTGGCATGAAATTCTAAAATTCTGGACTGCCTTGTATTTTTGTTCTGCATAACACTGAATTATTGAAAACTAGTGAAGAACATTATTTTAATGTGTTTTGAGCCCTAACTGTCTGTAGAATTTGGTCCATGCCTTTATATGGGTATTAAACTGAGATTTGTAGCTCAGAATAAAATTTTACTTTGAATATCCTTTTGAGAAGTTGGAGTAACTATGTGACATTATGTTTTGTAATGGTAAAGCTTTTTCTACAGGTGTTCATATCCTTACCTGCTCTTTTGGAGCAATGGTCACCAGTATATTTTATAAATTAATGTATCTGTTTTAAATCCAAACTAGGTCATTATCTGGAACTTGAGGCCACAAACAATTGATTCCACAAACAATGAGTCCTCCCTCAAATCCAAAGCTTCTAGCTGAGTATGCCACAAAACAAGAGCAAGTAAAATTTAGGCTCCCTTTCACTATTTCAAAGTATTTCCTCCTCCAAGCATACCAAGTACTGCAAATATACAATCCTGATTAACAGCCAAATTCTATAAAATATCTCTAGCATATACACTGGGCAATCCTCTTAAAAGTTACTAATCAAACATGAAAACACCCCATGCCCTATAAAATATGTTAGTGATCTTTAATTGTGTATTGTATGTTTTGGCATGAGGCAGAGTATAAAGCCTTTTGGAGCACTGTATACTGAAATAAGCAGCATTAAATTAGTCTTTAAAGAATATCTACACAGATCTTACCATCTTTGCTCTGGCAAAATCACTGCTGAAGTCTTGGACAGATTTTCAAATACAGCAACTGCAGTTCATACCATTTGATAGACCTGGTTACACACAGAAAAACACCTCTAAACTGTACCCTAATGTCTGCACCAGCTACCCTTCAAAATGTCTATGCTTATGCATGCCCAGATGTTTTCTTTGTTATTTTAATTTTAATTGAATTTAAACATGTTTTGAGAAAAACATGCACCTGAAGGATGCATGAATCACATCAATTGCATTCATTGGAATTCAAGTATTTTAAATAAACAAAGAATTTGCCCCTGTGCCTTGGCAGTGCTGTCATGGAACCACTTTGCTCTCTAAAGAGGGAGTGTCAGGGAAGGTGGAAGGCTTAGCTATGAAAACAAGCCCATGGTCTAATCTATAGCTAAGCAAAGCTGAAATGAAATGTTAATTAAACTGCAATTACTTTACGACCAGATTTGCATGTCAGTTGGTCGTAGCAGGAAACAAACACTGAACTGATGTCTGGAATCACAGGACTATCCAGCCATGAAGCAAATTGCAGAGTTGGCCTATGGGTATAGAGCTGACCAGCTCTGGGCCTCTGCATCTGTGAAGGTCATAACAAGTCCTAATGGAGGGAAAAGTAAGAAGGTGTTCAAAGTCTTTTTCTGCGTGACTGTTACTTGAATTAAAGCTGTAGCAAATCATCATTTAAATGAAACACCAATTTTATCAAAAAAATAATAACAAAATTAAATCCTGTGCTGTAAGCTAGCTGTTAGGCACCACTCAGTTTTGTAAGACCTGCAAAGAAGAAAGGTGGAAAAAGGTGGATTCATGGGGAAAAAAACAAGTATGAGAAGCAGAGCAAATAGCCAGCATGCAGGGACTGAGACTGCCGGGAATGCTGGTATTGAAGATCAAAATGCTGCACAATTGTAGGAGCAAGAACTCTCTTTGTAACACAGATATGTCCATGGAGGATAAAGATCAGACAATAAAGTTTTAAAAAAGTAAAGAATGGCTTTAGTGTCTTAAGAAGGGTATGGAGAACACTGCAACAGTGTTAGAAATGTTTAATGAGAGAGACTACAAAGAGATAAATGTGTTGTTGTTTTGTCTTATCTTTTAAAACTGATGTGAAGAAGGAGGAAAGAATGGATAGGCTACAGAGTCTGGCATTCTGCTGTCCGCATTGAAAATCAAGGACAAAAACTTGACAATGGGAAGCATGGTCATTTGTGAGGTAAATAAGCACCTCTAGGAGAGGCTGTTGACAGAAGGAGGGCTATGCCTCCAAGTATCAAAGGGAACTGGCAGGGAAAGATCATAACAATGGTTAAAACTACGATGCTGATACAATGCAGAAACAAAATCATAAGGTCAAAAGTGAAAACAAAAATTAGGATTAGGAGAAAAAAATATGCTGTATACAACAGGGAAAAAATAAATGCTTCAAGTCAACCAGAAATATTTCCTGAATTTTTGCCCCCAACCTTTCCCAACCTTTTTTTTTTTTAAAAAAAAAATAAAAAAAAAAAATTAAAGGATTTCCTAACTGTGACAGTCCCAGAGTAGAGTTATACTGACAGAAGAAGCACTCAGGTCTGTGGTTTTTGGAATGGGCTATTTCGGCCAGCTCACAGAGAAGGCAGACAATCTTGTCACAAACTGCTAAAGAAGAAAGGAAGAAATCTCTGACAAACTTTGCTGATGACAATGAAGTTAATGTAGCGCCTATTTTTAAGGCTGCATTGCTACAATATCCATAATAAGGAAAGTTATTATAAGCAGTAGAAATTCTGAGCACGACAAAACATCAGGGCACTATGGGACACTAAGTATTAATATACTGGATTGCATTTTCATCGCTGAGGAGCAGTTCCAGTCAACCCAGCAAAAATGGGTTACTCCAAACAGCAAAGAATTCAAAATCCAGCATTGGCCAGAATCCAAGATATGTATCTCCCATGGAGTTGCTTTTTTCTATTAGCAAATTGGTGCACTGTGGGTGGAAGAGGGAATCTTTAAGAGTATCCAGACAGTAGTACTAACAGATTTAAGAGCTGACAAGGTTTAATAGCTGCATATTTCACACCTAGAGACAACACTATACCTGAAAAGAGAACAACCTTACATTTTGACATGGACACCTAGTTGAAAGCACACAGGGAAACTTGCAAGGTGTATGAAGGTGTGTGTCTTTGATCACCCACAGAAGGAAACTTTAGGCTTGAGAAATCACAGCCTATTTTTTTTAGAAAACTTGTGGACAGGCTTCTACAGTTGTAAGGTCGAGAACAGCATGGTCACAGTTGTCTGCCTATGAAATCAGACTAAAAATTTTTAGCTAAAAAATGGCTAAATCATACCAGCAAGAACTATCATAAGGTATTGCTGGCAGATTTTACAAGGTATAGCATATTAAGTTTACTATGGCCATAGTACATGTCAGATTAATTCAAACTTGTTAGCACAAAACAAGATACAAAAATAAATTATGATTCCCATGGGAAGTTATAAAGCAATGGAAAAGTACAATTGGCATTAGTTCCATCCCAGAAAATGATGGCAAATATCAAGAGACAGGAAAAGATGCTGACAGTGCTGAAACATTATAAAACATCACCCAGTGAAATAGATAATAGTCCACTGCAGAGACTAATGTACTAGATAACCCCCCTTGTGATGTAAGTAAAAGGCAATCTGCAGTATCCCATCAGAACAGGTATGGGTTTGATCTGATCTGAAAGTCTGTCAGAGAGAACACTGAGTGAAGCTCCAATGCAAAAGTGAAGGACCTGAGGTTTCTGCACACAGCAGTTTGGAAACAAAATCCTAGCAAGCACAAGTCAACGTGCAGGATGGTAATAGATTTATAACCACAGATGGATGATAGCAACAAAAGCAAAATTGAAGAAAACTGCAGAATACTAACAAACTGTTCAGATCAAGGCAGGAAGAAAACACAAAATGTGCAGGTCACAAGAGAGGTACAAATGAGCAAAACAGAAGGCCTAATCCTCCTGAGGCACTGTTAGTAATAGCTGCAGGAGCAGTCTCACTAGCAGCATCAGCAGCCCAAGCCATGCTCTAGAACATAATGAAAGGCGTATGAAACTTGTCACCTACTCTCAGGTTCTTATGGTGTGACTAATTCTAGTAAACTTTGACCCCAGGAAATAAGAAAATGATAGAGAGTGCAATCAAATAAAGGAAGGGAAGGATGCAGAAATACTGGATCCTGGTGGGATCGGATTGCAGGAAGGAAGAGGTTGGAGGTGCCACTCTGACACCAATTTACACAGAGCTGATGGGAACCTACCTGCAGCTGCACCACCTTACTTAATTTAGTTTTACAAGCACTGACTCCTCTGACATTATTCTCTATGTAGTACACAAAACAGGAACCACACCACCCACAAACAGACAGAGAAAAATGACAAGGAAGTCCAAATAGGATATATAGATCTGAGACCTGACCCTCATAGGTCACAGGTGCACACCCACTGGTTGCAGACAAAAGCTCATCTTCTTCACTGTGATGGAAGACAATGGTTTCAGAGGTACAGATATGAGATAAGCTGATGTCTGGCTACACAATATATGAAGTGGAGATCCAGATTGAATGTTAACATTATCACAAGTGCCTAAATGCAATGGAGTGCTAGACAAAAATATCCAATATTACCTTTAACTGGTTGCTATGTCAATTATGTATATAGGCCAGTGGGGACACGCCAAAACTGCTATAGTCACTTTTGCTCCACACTGCACCCAAGCTAATAAATATTGTTTCAGTAAGGCTGGAGTATATTGCCTTCATGCATCTATCATTCTTCTAGTTCTAGAGCTGGTTCAGTCATTGCTAACTTGAACACTACACTGTGCTGTACAAGCTGACTCCTAAATCATGTTCCGGACAAAATTTCCATGTTTAAAACAGTTGTATTTTTTTTCCATTGAGAATTGCCAGGACAGAATTTCTAATAACTATGTGACATAGGACACTGCAAAAATTATATACAAGTGACCTATTAAATATATGCTTTTTTTCACAAAAGAATGATATTCTGTTAACATGAATGTTGATGTCATTCTTCCATGTTGATCCCTATATATTGCCCAATGTAGCAACCTATGTCTGAATGCTACATATTGCCCAATGTACCCAGTAGATTTTGGAACATATTTAATGGAAAATATAATAGTATACTACAGTGATCACAATGATTACAATCTTAGAAAAGGATTCGCAAGCCATCTCTAATCTCAAGACCACAAAACACCAACTTAACATGAGACTAATTGAGCAAAACCTTCAGGAATCAACAACAACAACAAAAGCCCTTCATTGCTAGGCAAATTGAAGGACAGGGCAATGTTACGCCATAGAAATGATACACATTCTAACAGCAGACCCAAATGGCATATGTTGCAACAAAACTCAGATTGTCAAGATGGTAAAAGAGAGATAAGTAGTCTCAATCTAGATAGATTGAACATCTTGATACTTTTAAAGACAGATCATTTTGTATTCTGTCCTAAAATTTTCCTCTGGTATATCATAGGAATTCAAATAACTTTTGATGAATTTCACTGATGAGTATTGGCTTAAAGAGCTTTTCTCATTACTGCGTTGACATTCAGAGAAAATAGGTAAATAATTCACGTAAGAGACACTCACCACATTGGGATGTGTCTTTTCTACATCAGCAAGCATCTGCCTTTGCAAAATGCAAATTTTCAGATTCTTCAGTTTTAGTGGAAACTGACAAATTCAAATTACTGGTTTGAACAGAATTGACATACATTTTCTTCTGTGGCAATGAAATTTTTGTAAGGAAGGCATGAAACCAATTGAAACTCATAAGGCTGTTAGATATTTATGCATTGTCCTGGTTCTGAAAACTGATCCATACAGTAGAGCAGAAGACAACTTGTTACTTCAGTGTATCCTTTTTTTTTTTTTTTTGAGTTTCTGTTAACAATCAATGTTTCCTTTATTCCTACCCACTCTATAAATGCATATATATGAAAATATATACATATATATACATCTTGATTTAACTTCAGACAACAGAAATTCAGAATAAAAACAACTATATGGCACCTCAGTTAATTTATTTTCATCTACCATAGAAAGTCATATATTATAATCTACAACATTATATACAATTGTCACATGGCAGGAGCTTTTTCATAGGAAAATTATGGCAACAGTATAATAAAAAGAATTAAGATGAAGTCATTAATAGTTCATATCTGAACAGAGCTTCCTCTGCTGTTCTGTACAATTAATTGTAATTTTTAAAGACTTCTTTAGAAATTAAGATTCTTTAGAATAAGAGAATAACAGCTTAAGAACTTTTAAATACTGTTGCTATAAGCAAAGATTTGACTCCTGAGGATATTGACCTGGGACTCTAAACACTACCCTGAGATCCAGCATTATAAACTTTATAGTGAGTATAAATATTACAGTGGTAAGGTGCTTATTAAATTTTAGTTTTTTATTTTTCTAAAAAAAACCTCTTCCTAAATCTTTATTAAAAAAAAATAAAAAATTATCTCCTTCAGAGGAGGAAAAGGGAAATATTTTTGATGTGTCTGAAAATACTGGTTGTACAAAACATGTGTTTAAGGGTACCATAGGACACAAACCCATAGAAGTGCAAGTGTTCAATACATATTACCTATTACTCTGGCTCCAGCCTTTGTGAGAAAGGATCCTTCCAATGCTGCAGGAATTCATTTTCCAAATTTACAGTGCCTTCTTGGTCCATATTAGCATGACTTTGCACTTAATTCATTCACTTGTTGTATTTTATGATCACATAAACATCCTTTTCACATCAGTCTTCACAGTTTACCATTTTGCTTATGATTTTTCTATGCAAAATGTGTACTTAATCTCCATTAAGAACTCTGGCCTGAAAATTAGATATCGATTTAAAGTATACTTCCCAGGACTAGCGATTTCTTTATTCTATCTGTAAAAGACTAAGCAATCTAATAAAAACAGTTATTAAAGTATCTCTTACTTTTACCTAGAACTTTCCTAAAGTTAATGGAATATTACATGAATATATCTGCTAATTTATTATTTTGTAGTAAGTTGACCTTGTTTGAGGTGGTAATCAAATTAAACTCTAGCTATTTTCTTTTGAAAGGATATTTTGATTAATCTTCTAACTGTCTCTCTCGAAGAAAGGAAGCATTAAAGAATAGATAAAAGAGGAGCTTCTCGAAGACAAATATAGTATAATAATCATAAAAAAATAAAGAACCCTAGGACTTCAGTCTGCTGTAAAAGACTCCAATTTTCTCTTTTGACTTTGTTACTATCGAGGGAGTCAAGCAGAGATAGGCTGTAGACAAAGAGACACAGAGATGAAGGATATATCTAAACACACAGATATACCAGGATTCAAACATTTTCTAATTAGCATTTCTTGACCTCCCACAGCTTTTTTACACGAGCTTATAAGTGGGTAGACAGATTGACTCAAATCCAGAGGTCTCTGGAAAGTGAGAAACTGTGAACATTTCCCACCCCAACACATACCTGATATAAAAAATACATGGATCAAGCACAGGCAAGGTCACCTGCACTTCAAAGTCAGCTTTTTGAATTTAGGAGTTTTTCATGTTAGCTTGCTCATTGTTTAAATTATCTAACACATGGCTTAACAAACAAGTTGTGTAATGGTGAATAGTCTTCATTAGTCTACAGCATTCACCATTTGAGACATTTTACTTTAAAAGTCGCATGTGATTCAGTTATCAGTGAGATAAATACTATGGCTGCTCTCTTTGTGTTGTTCTCATGACACGCCTTTGCTTGACTTTCACTGAGTTGTAAGAGGGCTGCAACAATAAATAAAAATGGAGAACCGTTCCATGTTTAGCTATGTTGCTTCTGTATGCTCTCTCTCTCTTCTCATTCAGAGCTTGAATGCGCTGTCGCATCATATAGGGCATACCTGTTTCAGATTTTGTTCACTACTTCAGATACAGCTTCCCTGAATAATACAGTTTGGAAATTGTTTCATGCTGATTAAGGATGATCTATGTATACACTTTTCTTCTGGAGGTAAAACTCAGGATGAACCCACTCAAAAAACCTGTCTGTTTAGTTCAAGAACTCTAGTAGGAACTAACACTTTTCATATTCTTGAAAGAATTTAAGTGTTTTCCTGTGATGCCAGAATATAAACTCTCTTCTTTAGCAGAGCAGGCCTGCAGATGGGAAGAGGTGAACATATGATCATGAATTACACTTCCTCCATCTATAGTAGTAACCATGCCTGAGAAGTATTGCAAAGAGATAACTAATGTCAACTTTCATGCCACATGACTTAATTGAAGGTCTGTTCTTCATTCCATCCTAATCTTACATTTATTTCCATGGTGATGCAGGTTTTGAACACATTCATCCCCGAATGACTTCCACTCCTTTGTTATTAGGCAGGTGTGCAGCATGAAACACAACCACCTCAGAGAAATTCTACACGTTCACATTGCTCCAATGAATACGAGCCTTTCTTGATGTTTTGTAAGCTGCACTTTCAGATGAGTCAACAGGGAGTAGCCTTAAATGGGTAGCCATGCTCATAAACAAGAAGCTTGACTTGTAGGCTTCATAGTCCATATGGGGTGTGCCATCTCTGAAGGCAGTCTAAGAAAGTTCAGGGTAGATAATTTAAAAAAAAAAAAAAAAAAAGTAACTCTATTGAAAGCCCTTTTTAATGATTCTTTTGTTCTGAAAGCTAAACCTCTGTGTAGTTATGCTGGTGTCATTAGTATGAACTTGTTCTTAATTTTTATCCTCATTAAATTGAAATATTTTGCAGTAAGGAGGTCTCCAAGTCACACTTTCTGACATGAATAAAGAAATATCCTATCATTCTGGTCATTTAAGGGTAGATTCACAGAAGAAATTTTAGAGAAGAATTTGTCAATTCTACTTTGATAGTTTTCCTTCTCTTAACTGTCTATATTGCAGATTAGCTATTTATTAGACTTTACTGACATTTGCATTTGAGATCTGAATGAGGCTATCTTAAGAGGAATACTGTGATTCAATTAACATTAACAGCAATGAAAGGATCTGTACAGATTGTGATTGTGACTAACGATTTCAGTGCAGGTCCTCTCAACTTATCCAAGAGTAAAACAAATCTTGTATATCAGACGAACACACAACTCTTCTGTGTGATCTCATAACACCTCAGTGAAAGAATATCTTCATGAAAGATTTGTTTAGATGTTAAACTAGTGGGAGAAGAAGCATATACCACCGGATTCTGTGATCATCATTAATATGCAATATGCCTAGATTCTCAATGCCTAGCAAACTTTACACTATAGCTGTACATTAAAGTATAATAAAATACTTTTGTTCAGTATTTGTCTTCTTTCCCACATGCTCTTTATAAGGCTATGAAGAGTTACCTTTGTACAGTTAGAAGGCAAGGAGATGCAGGGAAAGTACCAGCTGTTGAATGAAGCATCAAAACGTGAGCAGGACCACTAGCTGAGGCAGTTTTTCTGCCTAAAACCATAGGAAACATTATCTACTGGATATTAATTTTTAACAACAGATCTCTGAAGTGACTTTGAAGATAACAGGTGATTAAAACATATTGAGGAAGCAAAGAGAGGCTGACCCTGTGGAATGGGAGAAGCTGGGAGAGATGGAAGGATGTGCTGGGGGTTGCAGACAGGAGCCTGGCCAATCTACTCTCCAACTGATGCTGAGGGTCAGTACAACAGCCTTACTCAAGGTCTCTGTTATCAAGTGTTTTCAGGTATTCAATCTGCGCTAATTTGTTTCATAGAGAACAATGTTCTTTACTGCTGATGGTCTTCACCCCATGAAAGCGGTATGCTCACACTTGACCTGCTGTGAGGCCATGGGGTGAAGGACAGGTCCTGAGGCTCTTGGGAGCAGCTGCAGAGTGAATCAAGCTTAGGAGAAATTGCCCATCTACAGGAACTGCATCTGGGACTAACTGTGGTATTGTCTTGAGGGGATATTGATAAAACTCTACCTGAGAGCGAAAATATTCGTGGGGATAAGTCCACAACATACCCTTCACATTCTCTTAAGCTTATTCAGACAACTTTCTACAGACTATTCTTAACACAGAGTGGAACACAAGCTATCATTTCCTCTTCTTTCAGAAAAGAGTTTACTGCATCTGCAATATCGCAGTTGGTAATTACAGAAACATTACAGAGACAATTAAAAGAATATTGTGTAGGTTTTATCCATTATTTTACAAACTCATGAAAAATCTTTTTATTAGCATAGTTGGCATTAGCAAGCTATACTTCTGGAAATGTTAACTGCCCAAATTGGTACTCTGTTGATGTTAGAATATCAGTAAGGTGCAAAAACACTTCCAGAGCATCTAAACATAAATCTAAATACATTTCTTTTAACTCAAGTGTAAACTAACTTAACTAATTAAAATTTCTCCCCATCTACTATTTAGGGAGAAAAATAAAAGGCTACTTATGCAGTGCCAGTACAATGGTAATCATTTTCAAGCCAGAACAACAGTGCAAATTTTAAATAGTCGTTTGTTATTTGATTTCCATAGTTTACATTTTTTTGTGCTTGACTGCATGAGAGGTTCTTCTTTTTTTTTTTTTTTTTTTTTTTTTTTTGGGGGGGGGGGGGGAGTCCACAATCATTTTGTGGAAAGTGATGCTCTGTGAAGTAACAGCAGTTCACAGATCATGGGCTGAATAATATTAAACTAAATCAGGAAACATTAAAGCTGTCCAAATAAGAATGCAGTGCAAACCTAGTGCCCACAAAGATGCCTTGCATAGGCATATACTGCAGAAGGTAAAGTTATAAAATGCACAATATAACTTGCATATTAAACCCAAAGGTTAACATAAATAAATAGTCTACCTCCCTTGAGGATGTTTTCTCAGAGAAGGCAGATTGCCATATGAGAAGAATAGAGATGTCTCTGTGCTCAGCAGCAGGTACGGCTTCAGACTTCTTGCAGGAATGGGAGAACTAAGGGTTTCCCCTCTTAGGACTTTCTGCCTCCTGTGTCACATGCTAGAGACATGCCCAAAGCTGAGGGTGGCTATCGGGTGCAGGAATGGGACACACACCACACCAGGCTGCTGTCCAGAAGTGCAGCTCCTCAAGCTTCAGAAGGACTACATGGATGCTGGAGGGCCACACAGCAGCCATTTCTTTGCAAGTACCCAAAATTACAGTGGAAAAGCAGAGAGATGGGATCATGAGAAACAGGACCAAGTGCCGGCAAGAAAGTAGAAAAGCAACTTCTCCAACTTTCCAGATTAATTAGGACCACAGGATAATGCAGGCAGGAAGAGACCTCAGGATGTCCCCCATCCGACCTCCTACTGAAAGCTGAGCCAGCTGTGGAGTCAGGCCACGTTGCTCCAGGCTTTATCTAATAGGGTCTTGGAAACCTCTGAGGACTTAAACGGAACAACGTCTCTGGGCAACCTCCTCCATTTCTGGACTGCACTCATGAAGGAAAAGTTTCTTCTTGGGTTTAGTCTGAACATCTTTTGTTTCAGATTATTCCCTTGTCCATCCTCCTCAGTTCACACCTTCCTATATACTAACTAGCAGTGACATTGATCTCCTTTGCAAAGCAACATGAGGAAGGTTTTGTAGTAATGCTCACCCCAAATCTTCACTAATCTGAAAGGTTAGTAACTATGTGTGTTATGTGTGTTTAATCTGCCCCACAGATGAACAATAGAGAACAGAGTTCAAAATCAAAGATAAAAGTGAAATATTTATAGCAAAATAAGTTTCAGAATAATATTTAAAAGGAGTTTCTAGTGAATCATGTTTGACTGTTCATCCTTTCAATTTTGTATGCACACTCTTATTTGAAAGCCGGTGTTTATTCTGAACTGGATGGGCTGGAATTTCTGATACACAATGACTGAATGAAGTGGTCAGCCTATTCTGGAAAATTTTCATAAATCTTATCAAATTTACTGAAATAGCTTACCTTAGAGGGACAAAATGAAAATGAGAATCAAAATGGAAGTGCCTTCATTTCAGAGCATTAGTATCTTCCTCCAAAAAGCTTTCAGCTAAAAATCCCTCACCAGCTACAGTCTGTGAAATTTATATTCAAAATTTATATTCAGTCTACTTATGATCTTTTGTTTTCTTTAAGGAGCGATTAGATTTTATTTTTATTATTTTTTATTTATTTATTTATTTTTAATTACCAAGATACAAGTTTAAATGATCCTCTTATGCAATGACGTACTGCTAAAGATACTAGTTGCATGGGAGTAGGTTGCTGGCATAATAAATGATGAATATTGTCAAATAGGAAAATCTATAAGAACTCAAAAAAAAAAAGTTTGATTTTGAGTATTTCTGGTCCCATGTAGATGCTGTGTTCAAAGCACTTTTCAAAGAGTGTTACTATCAGAGAGGTGCTCAGTGTTTCATGAAAATCTCTCTCTTCCAAAGGATTTATTGCTGGTTTTCTTAAAATACTTACACAGACTTTTGTGGCTTCAGAGAATGTTGAGGCCAATATCCAGATCTACAAACAAAAGGAAACTGAGAATGTAACAAGAAAATTAAGTTTCTGATTTTGAAATAAGCTGCCAACTGATGGTGGGATTTATCTGTGCTAGCACAGTGCCCAGTAAGGGTGTGTAGCACATCGTTATGTAGTCAAACTTAGCCTCTGGCTTACAGCAGGTATTTCAGTAATTTCTTCAATTAGTGCAGCCACTCCCTCAGCAGGGCTTAACAAAAAGCTCCTTAAAGCATTTAAGGTTTGGGAGCTGCTGGCAGAGTTGCAGGTAGTTGATTTTATGTCTTTTGTGCAATGTCAGTGAGGAGATGAGCTGAGGCTTTCAATGGATGAGTGTTTCCACATGTGCCAAGGGGTCAACCCAAGGTCCTGGGAAGAGGTTTCCAGCCCCAGACCCCATGCCATTTCCCCAGTGTGGGGTCTTCATCCAGGCACACCTCAGCCCTCCTCACTGCTCAGCTTTCAGCCTCCTCACGTTAACAAGGGCTCCTTAAATTTGGGCTCACCTTGGAGCGATTTTGTAGAGCCATCTGATTCTGGCTGTGGCTGGCAAAACAATACTTTTGACAAAGAGTAAAGTGAAACTTTTTTTCCTGACTCTGCAGAAGGTGTGCATATCTTTATAAATTAAGGCTATCCCAGCTGAAACCCAGACAACCTCCATCATCCTGCTCACTAGCAGCTTGCTTCCTTTCTGCAGTGTTGTGTTTGCTTCACTCTCAGCCCCACAAGGAGAAGACACATTCATCCCTATTGTTCATCCATTTTCCCATCTTGGAAAAAAATCATGGGGAAAAAGTCAGATACCAAAGCGCATTTAATTCTACAAATGTTAAGCAACGTTTCTTGAAAAACAAACAGAATTAGCATTTTATTGCCATGGTAGATTTCCTAAAGCAAATTCAAACACTAATTTAAAAGCACCATTGAAACTAGTACAATGATTGAGGAATGAGTCATGTGCAAGCCTTCTTAGTTAAAATTTCAAAAGGACAAAGATATGCAGACTAGCTTCTGCTAGTATTGTAAATCATGGTGACTAATGTTAAAAGAGATTTACACGGCACAGTTGTTCCCATCTCTTTCATGAACCTAAAAAGTTAGATCCAGCCTATACAAAGAAGCCTAGTTGTAAGTTAGGGAAGTAATTTAGCAAAATGATGAAGCAGAAGGAACATATTCAGCACTCTGTTTCAAAGGTTCTAATAGAATTATTAAGGTTGGAAAAGCCGTCTAAGATCATCTGGTCCAACCATCCCCCTACCACCAATGTCACCCACTAAACCATGTCTCTAAGCATCACATCCAACCTTTCCTTAAACACCCCCAGGGATGGTGACTCCACCACTTCCCTGATACATACAACTGAGAAAATTAAAGGTGGATATCAGGGGTGGTTTAGGAATTTTTACCATCTAGCAGTAGCTAGTTGCCATGGGTACAGGGAAAATATTGTAACTTGTTCCTGCCAAGATGAAGATAAGTAAATGGAAGACTTTTTTTTTTATTTTATTTATTTATTTTATTTTTTTATTTTTTATTTCCTTGGGGTTACTATGTGCTGGAAAGAGCAAACATGGACCAAAAACTATATCAGCAAAAGAGCCACCTGCACAATACTCATTTTATTCACCTTGATACAAACTTTTCTGGATCACATTGATCTATTAGATTAGATCATTTCCCTGACTCCAGGTCATGGCACTGAGCCTGCAGGAGTTCAAGAAGCATTAGGACAACACTCTCAGACATGTGGTCTGATTTTTGGGTGTTCCTGTGTAGAGCCAGCAGTTGGGCTCAATGATGCTTGTGGGTCCTTCCAACTCTGGATATTTTATGATTCTTTGATTTCAAGCCTCAAATTGCTTCCTAGTTCCAGCCTATCTGGAAAAACAATGGACACCAGTCAGTTGTCATTTTATTCTTTTGACCATTAAAATGTTCTTTAAGGCATACTTAGATCTTGCTGGCAGAGAGAAAATAGAAAATCATCATATCTCTTACAGCTGTGCTTTTAAAGTTTCTCACCTAGGCTTTCCTCCATTTATTGTACTTGAAGTACCTGGTCAATGTACACATGGTCTGTGTGCATCCCTTGTTGGTGCAGAAGGTTCACACCAAGCTGAGGGGGAACTAGGAGCTCCTCCGGAATTTTTCCCCTGCCGAGCATTACTACTGAATCTGAGCAATCAGGTAGCAAACCCAGATAAGAAAATGGTGCCTGTTGTCTTAAGGCATTCAGTCAGGGTTTTGCATCTAGCTCTGCCTCTTTATTTTAGCTGAGAGGCCAAATGAAAGATACAGAAATGTGGTTGCATGGTCTGTTTAGAAATCAAGTCCTAACTGGTTATGTAAGAAACCCGTGGAAGAACTGCTGAGCCTTAATCTCCCAAGCACTCGTCCAGTCATTTATTTAAACATATTGCCCATCCTGAAAATCAGGACTTGGAACTACTCTCTCTTGGGTGTAAATCAGCATGGAAATTGCCTCAGTGTTATTTAGATGTAGCAGCTGTATGCTCTAGTATTAGCTGGAAGTAATGAATACATTATTAACTGGTTTGTACAGCCAGCAGTATCCATTCATTCATGCTGCTTTCATTTTATGAATCATCTTTACTTTCTCATCTATACAGGGAATATGCATCATGTACATGAAAAAAAAAAAAAAAAAACCAACACAAAAAGATGTTTGAAAAAGTCTGTCATCAGGTTCTTCTTTTCTATACCCTTTCTTCTGATGATCATCCCTTTATGCTTACATCATCATCATCATACTGAAAGAAAATTAATTACATGTTTCCTAACTATAATTTCATATAATTGATTACTAGCTAAAGCAAACCTCAAAGAAAGCGCTGTTCTTAATTTTGGAGGCCAGTGAGGAACCATCTGCAAAACCAGTCCTATTTATTAATATGCCCTTTATTCTGAGGCATTTTGCTACTTTGCTAGGCCAAGTACATAAATATTAAATATGTATTTATTATCTATATGTTACAGAGGTTATATACATATATATATATCAATCACTGTGTATAATCAGTAATCATATGAAGACTACCATGAAACCAACGCATTGGTGCCAAATCTCACAAAACATGGATTTAGTTGTCTGTTCTGTGATTGTGTCTATATTTTTGACAAAGCAAAAGAGGAGAGGTATCTGGGCAGGCTTTGACCCACGGCTCTTCACATACTTCAGCAATGTCATTATAACTATGAAAGTGGTTGTACCTTGAACATTTCTGTAGTGTATCCTTGTGTTCTCAGCAGTGACCTTCACTACTCTGTACTCACAGACACATGGGTAACAGTGAGGGGAGAGAAGGAGTTTCTTTGGGGAAATGAGGGAAAACTGAAGTCCAGATAATTTACCTTGATAGCAGGTATGAAATTTTCATCAGAGGAGGAATACTATGGACCAGACTTTGCTTGAGACTTCTCAGAAGTGTTTACAGGAACAGAGATATTAACTCACCTTACTGACAAGGTCAGATTCCTCCTTATTATGTTTTTATGTTTCTTTTTGTGTTTTCTAATGGAGAGCTGAAAAATTGTGCTGGTGCTCCTTTCTGCTTCCTCGATGCTTAAAAAGGGGGACTTAAAAAATATGAGGGTGAAGTAGGGTGGTAAAACTTTTCCACTCTTTCTGTATATGTGGTAGTCAAGAAGATAGAATAGTTTCAGTTGGAAGGAACCTATGAAGATGACCTGTGAAGTCCAACTGTCAGACTATCTTGGGGTTGACCCAAAGTTAGAATATACCACTAAGAGCATTATCCAAATGCCTTTTAAGAATTAAGTATTAGAATTCTCCCCAGGCTTATTCTGACAGAGAATAAGCCAGAACACCATACAGGTCGTCTTCCTCTAGGCTTGAGCTCCACACCTGAGATTAATAAATAGACAGGCTTATGGAGATACCTACAGAACGTTTGGATGGGAACTGCCTGACCAGGTGCTGAGAAGCATTAGGTCCACCAGGTGAGGCAGCATGAAGGGCACCCTGAGCACTGTGGTGGCACATATTCAGGCTCACCCCAGCAGTGCTCAGTGGAGTGGCAGCTCTCTGTTCACACAAATCACAGAGGTTTGTAGCTTTTGCAGCTTTCTGAGATTAATGTTTAAAGACCAAAGAAGCAGGTGGTTATGGTGTTCTGTGTAAAATGGTAGCCTGTGCTTTATGATGTTCTTACTTGCTACCTTACTTTGTTTGCTGCTTCAAAGGCTGCAAATGTGGTTTGTTGCTGACAGAGAATTAAAATATGCCAATGCAAACTTCAGCTGCCTTGGGCAGATGAAGACACTAATATCTCTTTTCTCTGATTCTTTTTCCTATTTAATTAAGAGATTTATAGGGGAGTATTGAAGTACTATGATATGAATACTTTGACCCATATTTTCTCTTGCTTTAAAACAATTTCTAAAGAGTTCAAGGGCATAATGGTTCCTGCTTCTCAAGTAAGAGGAAAAAGGTATTTAATTGCTAGTACAGAATGTGCTAAAATATTCTTTATGGTATACTTCTCAAAACTTGAGACAGCCAAAATTTGCAAGGTCATATCTTTTGTGTTTCCTATAATTTTGGAACCCAAGGCAGTTGTGTTAATGAAGAGATTTATTTAAAATTCAAAGAAAGAGGATTTATTAAGTAATAGAATGTGTTTGATCTTGGGGAATGAAAAATTAAGTTTTTTTCTTTTTTTAATAAATGTATTTTTTGTGTTTGAACTTATATATTTATATTTAATTAATTTATTTATTACTCAGACTTTCTAAGACTTGTCATCTGAAGATGCCAATGCATTTTTTGAAAATAAAATCTCTGAGTTGTCCATATAACCAAAATTCATTATGCTATTCTCTGGAAAGCATCCCCCTCTGAAGTGCATCCCTGGGACATCTAATGTGTGACTGACGGCATCAAAATCACCCAAGTAATTTTAAAACCTTAAAGATTTTAAAAACATTTTTTTATCTCCCCTAAACAACAGTGAGAATTAAGTAGGATTACCTTTTCAATATATGCTTGTCTACAAATTATAAAAAATCCAGATGAAAGGCTTAATTCTCCAACCCAGAAAGAAAAATCTGATCTATCTCAGTGGTTTTGAAAATGGGACTTCAATTTCCAAATCCCTGCAATGATTCTTTGTATTTTACTTCTAAGTGGAGCATGAGAGATTTATAATATTGTTTCCCTACTAATTTTTAAAAGATTGTGTGTTCTAGATCTTTATGCAGGTTTATAAAGAAATGTAATGCTCACTCTTTTTAATGAGGTTAAATAGTGCCTGCTCAAATAAATGATGTAAATAGAATAGAATAGAATTAAATAGTTCACTCAGAGGGGACCTACCAATATCATCTAGTCCAACTTCCTGACCACTTCAGGGCTAACCAAAATTCAAAGCATATTATTGAGGGCATTATCCAAATACCTCTTGAACACTGACAAGCATGGGGCATCAACCACCTCTCTAGGAAGCCTCCCACAGTTTTACTTCACTGTTTTACCCCCACAGTAAAAAAAACTTTTCCTGATGTCCAAATTGAACCTGCCCTAATATAGCTTTGTTCCTTTCTCATGTGTCCTGTCATCGGCTACCAAGGGCATAGCATTCTCCCTTTGCACTTCCTCTACTCAGGAATGAAATAGATGTTGATTGCATTCAGATTGTCAACTATCAAGTTAACTTGCTATTAATCAGTCTCTCAAGGTCATGAGATTAGCACTGTTATAATTGACGAGAAAATAATTCAAATAAATTCTAGTGTTGTGAACTGAATTATATATCGTCTGTCAACCTAAATACTATAAACTGTAAATTCTCTGCTGAGAAAGTCTTCTCTTTTAAACTGCAGAACATTGTTAAATATATTTGATGTCTTTGGAGCTAATCAAACTGGAAATATATATAAATACGTAAACATATAAGTTTCAAAATCAGGTGAGCCTTGACAACAAATATCAGCTCTGTAACAAGTGATACTCCACAGAAAAAATATTTCTCAGTGTAGATCCCACAGATGGGTGTATGAAATGCAATAAAGAGGGTATTAAACCAGGCTGTGAAAAGTGGTTTAGAAGACCAATGTATGAGGTGCAACTCAAGCCTACCAGTTTTTGACAGAGAGGTAAAACCAATCGGTAGTGCACAGGCCCTGTGCACTAGAAGCAGCAGTGTGAACACTGCCAAGTGTTTCTCACACAACAAAACCAAACAAAAACAGAGTTAAAAACATCCAGTGTTGCGGATATTGTCATGAAACGAATTATGCACTCCACTTGTAAGAGAGAATGGTCAACATATTTACTGAGGAAAATAGTGATTTAGCAAAACTTAATCGTGAATAGGATGGAGATTTAACAGAGTTCTAATGGCAAATGTGACATTACCAAGTTTTGTGATGGCAAGGTCACTTAATTATTTACTGCATAGAGGACATGGTCAGACTAAAAGCATCAGGGAGACCCTCACCTTGAGTCATGAGGTTCAGAATGGGGTCTCTTTTGCCATTGAAACTCTGAGAAGCCTAGATACAACCAGATCCTATTCCCATCCCAAACCTGATGGTTTATGCCTGAAGGACTGCATGCACAATCAATGCTTTATATCCCTTAGTTAGGATTACAAAGTTTCAGCTTGCTTAGCAAATTACTTGCAAAGTTTCAACAAGCTACCTATTAGTCACTTACAGAGTATCTGTCACAGGTAAGGAATCTCTCAACCTCAAGGAATAACCTTAAGAGTCGTCCCTTCTCCAGGGTAAGATCCTGGCACACAGCCCACTGCAGTACAGGGGAGCTCAACAGGCTCGAGGCTGTCCCGTTTATGAGGTAAGATGACTGACTACCATCATATGTGCGTACCAGCCATATCTGGCTGGTGCATGCCCTTGGATCTCTCTCTTCAGAATCCACCCGGAGCCTGGGCGGATAACAGCTGTCATGACTAGACGTGTTCATCATAGCCATTACTTATGGCTATCACCTAGGCAGGGTTACAGGTGACAGGTAAGAGGGCTAGGAAGAGTACACTGCCACAGACATTCTCAAATTCTGTAGAGGGAGGCACACTTCTCTCTTGTGTCTTATTCTTCCAAAAAGTGAGGACACTCCTTTAGATCCGTGACTTGTGATCCTGTCCCTGCCTGGTCATTTAAAACATTGAAGGATGATGGCACGGTCCTCTGGACGACTGCAGAGGGGCTCTGCTGCTCTGAGCTTCTTGACTGAAACAAGAATTTCTACAGCAAATTGCCCCCACCGCTAAAGACTTGCAGTGCAGGGACCATCCAGTGGTGGTTTTCAGTAACATAACTAGAAAAGCACAGTTTATTTTCTTAATTATCAAGTAACCGGTGACAGATGTTCTTTATGTGGGGTGTGAGAATAAAATTTTCTGACAAACAGGCTTCTGATCTCTCCAGTTCTTTTTTTCCTCCATTTTCTTGTGTATTTTCCCCTAAATCCTTGCTCTGCTCAGATGAGGAACAAAGGATACGAATCTTGAGGTATGCGTGCCACTTATTAGTGTGCTAAGCTTTAATGCAGCAGCCACCTGATTGTATTGATTGCTGTAGTGCTTTTAATTATGGGAAAACATCATGTAGAGTTTCTGGGAGCACCAGCCCCTGGCTGCCTCATTGACTCTTCATTCATAGACTGAGTCCTCATCAGTGCTTGGATGCAGGTGTTCATGGACCTCAGTAATGCTGTACCAAACTGTAAGAGCTGACAGTCTGTCCCACCTTGGAAAGCACAGAGATATTTTTATTCTGAAGAGCAAGTCAAAAAGAACAATTGTGAAGGCTGTGTCTGATGGGCTTGAAACTGGCCATTACACACAGAGAGTGTTGTTTAATCTTTTTAACTACTGAAGTGCTGATTACCTACTGACTTTTATAGCAATATAATGCCTCAAGTGCCACTAGCCACCATTCCTGGACAAAAAAAATAGCTGGGTGTCTCAAATACAGTACAGAAGCCAGTCATTTTTGAGATATATGGGGAAAAGCTGTCATATACAAGGATGTGCAATATAAAAAGTAACAGTTTTAGAGGCACTTAATAGAAGCGTTTCAGTTAGTAAGTGCTTGTCTGTCTGCTAACCAAGAGCCAGTTTAGTGGCTTTCCAAGCCATGAGTGTTACTGGCAAGGCCAAAGCATTGGCATTGGATGGAGGTAGAACGAGGTGACCACGTGTCTGAACTGATGGCTGCTCCTGCTTGTAGTTTCAGTGGCGATTCTGGTCCTTAGGCTCCCTATCCACCAAGCGGGGATGGCAGCTCTAACTCAGCTATGACCAGTTCTTGGAGATTCAAGTAATTCTGCAATAAACTTCAACCTAGTTCATCTGTTTTTCAACATTTTCTGAAATACCGGCATATTTTAACTTGCATATTGAATGGCATACACATACTTTCCTCTCAGAAACTCTCAGATCCTGTGGTCTTCAGTCTTGTCTTCATTTGGCTATAGGCATAGATTCCTGTTTGATCCACTTGATATATTGAGAAAATTAAAGGTTTCATTTTTTCAATATTTAACTAGTGCTGGAATGCTGCAGACAGAGTTGCCGGCAGGGTGAGGTTGGGTTGGATGTAAGTGAGGGAAACAGGAAGAATGGAAGAGGTGGGAATTACAATGAGTTCTTGTAGGTAGGAGCTGAGAAAAGGCTTGAGCTCAATTAAATGAGATGAATTTTACTTTTATTTCTACATAAGTAGAAGTTCCTGTCTAAGTTGGAGCCTCAGCATTATGCATACAGGTATGTGTATGTGTGCCTGTATACGCATCACCACAACTCTAAGCATTGATGTTTTCATAAGTGGTCACTGAGTAACCACCTCAGTGTTTTGTAACCTTTGTTTTTTTTTTCACTTCCTCTCCTCCTCTTCATTTCCTTCCTCCATTAAGTACAAACTGTAAGCTGTTCAGAAAGGTTAGTTTCCTACTTGTTTTCCAAAGGAACCAAGAGATATTCGTGACTGAAAATCAATTTCTCATTAGCCATTCAGTCGTAGTGTGCACTCATGCATGGAGAAGTTGCTGGAAGCTAATTCTGGCAAGCAATGTGATAGAAGTGTTTTTTTTTCAATGGTACTAGTAAGGCGAGGGGTAGGGAAAACAGACTTCTGAAGGATGATTCATGTAAATAGGAAACAGGAAATTAAGATGGACATGGAAGCAGGAAACAGAAAAGACTACTCAACCTGACATCATGAGTAGGACAGGATTACCAGGAAGCAAAAAAACCCACCAATATCAGAGCAAGGAAGTGATACAAGGAAAGTAAACATGGGATAAAAAATATATTAAACCTTACTCAATTTAATTCTTGCTTTAGCTTATTGCTTATATTTTATTTCAGAAATTTGACATTAAAGTGATGTCAGCTTTGGTCCTTTCTCCGTTTGGGTGGACTGTGGGTCCTGTACAAGGTACAGCAGCTCAGCAAACACAGATGCTGCCACATGCAGCCTTGAGACCTCTGTTTACAATTTGCTCAAGATATCTGATGCCACTTTTTTAAAAGACGTTCTAAATTTTGAAATGAAAAATGGTAATAACAATATGAGACAGTGAAAACAAGAACACACAAATGAGCTGAGCTTTAAAAGAAACATTTTATTTGGTAAAAAATAGAAGTAATAAATTATTTCAAGACACTTTTTGGTTTGTATCTGTACATACACAGTATATCCATTACATAGTTGCTATGTAATCCAGGAATTCCATATGAGAAAAAGGATTTACATATCAAGTAACAATTTTAGATGAAAACCAAGAGTCGGTTGCTGCCAGTATTGGAACCAACATATCAGTATTAAAATCAACTTGACAGAATTCCTTTTTTTCTCCTCAGAAATTACTCAGTAATACCTGTTCTGGGTATTGTGTGCTTGCAGCACCCCTCATGACTGTTTTGCATCTTCTACATCAGCGTTCCTCAGCTTTTTTTATTCAATGACCATCTAATTATTATTACTACTTGAGTCCTTATTTCAGTTCCGCAGCATTGAAATACCAGCTCTGTTTGAACTGATAAAAATTATATTACGAATGTTCTCTTGCATGAATCTTTTGATTCTACTTGCTTCCTTTGTTTTATGTGGAAATATGGGATTTTTTATTTTTTTTTTTTTGGTCTGGTCATGTTTTTTCAGTAATCTGAACTCACTTCCAAGTCACCTTTTGAAATCTTATGGATCATCAGGAATCCACAGACTCTGCACTAAGGAAAATTAGAACCTGAAACCATGAGCAAAGATACTCTCACACCAGCATAGGTGAGACTTGGAAGAAACATGACCAACACGATGTCAAAATGCAGCCATGATGTCATCATGGGTCAAAATTAGACATGGCCCAAAGAAAACAATGAAACTATATAGTCAACTGTTTCCCAAAATATATCAGCTAAGACTACACTGAGATTTTGACACCAAAATCTAACAAAACAAAAATGTATGGCTGGTGTTATTTTTTATCCCAGGAGGGTTTAAACCATTCTTCTTGTTTAAAGTTAAGTGGGTGTTTAATGCTTCATTGGATTTTCTGGGATTTAGGAAACTATAGACAACCAGTCTGCATTTTGAGCATGCTGATTGCTAAATGAGGCAAGAACAGACAATGTACAACAGACATGTAAGAGGCCTGTGTTTGAATGCTAACAAATAAGTTGCATTCATTTCTCAAACAAAACAAAACATTGCTACTTGTTGTTAGTCTTTAGGATAATGATTCTTGGACTGTCGTAAATTGTCTGTTTCAGAGAGACAAGAAATGTTTTTTTTTTCTTTTTTTTTTCTTTTTTTTTTTTCATTCCCCCCTCCTCCCAGCTATATTTACATTTATTTGTTTATTTGAATCCAGCAGCTTCTTCTCAAGGGATATCCAGTCTTTTTTATTAAACTAGATTCACTTCCAGAAAAATGCAAATACATTCTCAAGATATACAAATAATTGATTTGCTAATCTAGCACCCTAAATCCTCCCGGATTTTCAGAAACAGGACTTGCCTGCTTTTTAAAGCATTTCAATATATGGAAATTGCTTTTAAATACTGACCTGGAGGGGACTGCTCTAAATAAGAGGGTGATGAAGCAAAACTTAACAAATCAGTGTCACTTCAGTAGAAATCCAAACTACTAGCTCTGCCTAAGAGTAAAGCAGCTCAGTTCTGAGCTGTCCAAAAGCAAATGGTTTCAATTCTGTTTCTCAAAGCTGTTGTCAATATGCAATATTTCTTTGGCATCATGTCCGAATGTGAAAAAAGGAGACCTAACTGAAACTTAGTAAAGAGTTGAAAATGAAAAATTTCAGACTCTACAGAAAGGTACTAAGATATCTGTAAGCGCCTGCATAAAAGAAAGAATGAAATGGCAAAATGGCATTTGAGCAGTGAAGACTCCTCTCTTGTCACTGGGGTGCTAATGGAATACGTACTCATGCAACTGAAGACATAATCGGAGGAACATCTCTTAATTATGAACAAAATACTTCAGATTTATGTTGGTCTAACTCTAACATAAATCAAAATAAACTCAAAAAAAAAAGTCACTAGAAATATTGTGCTGCACAGTACAATATTGATCTGGGGAATAAGTTCTTACTGATCTCTGTGTGCTACGTGGTTGTACAGATACTTGTCAATTGTACAGCTTATGCCAAATGGAAAAAAAATATATATATTTATCATACACATTAGTGGAGCCATTTTACATTTTATTTTTAAAATACCTGTCTACAGATTTTGGTTTTATTTTCCTAACAACTTTTTTATAAACCACAACATTTCCTTACACATTTCAGAAAGTTGAAAAAAATGATTAATTTTTTTCTGTGAATGGTATTGCTCCTGCACCTATCAATGCACAAACATCTATTGCCTGATAAGCTTTTATTTTCTCAAGGTTTGTGACAAATAATACTACCCTCATGTGTTAGACAGTTGGAAATTTAATTTGTCTTATTTTTTAACCTTTCTTTACAAGCAGTTCATATTTCTTAGCATGAAAAAAGAGTGCTGCATAAGCTCATTAGTAAAATAACCATCATTTTGCAATCCAAGAGGCAGTAAAAACTGTTTATTACAAGGCTGAAGAAATGAAGCAATTAATTCACTGGATACTATGAGCACATATCGGGGTGGTTTATTTATGACATTAATTGTATGTGCACCGTATGCGGGGTCTGTATCTCCTGGCTGCATTGCCCAATGCTGTGTGCTCCTGAGAGCCACATTCAGAACTGCATAGCTCTGATCACCTGAATCTATTAGGGTGCTAATGGAGTTTTATTTAATGTGGAAATGACACAACATTTCACAACTCCCAAGCCATTTGGCCAAGTGACTGTCACGCATGGTAATAACTATTACTTCATAGCCTTACAAAACTGGGAGTGCATTGGGTGTGTGCGGGGTGTAACAAATTTGCAATGTGCAGAGCACATTTAGGACACATTGAACAAAGTGCATCTCCTTGGCAAAAGCAGAAACATCACAACAAGCTTTGGGAAAAGGAAGATCAAAAATATATCCTCTGTTCCAAACACACACATATCCCTTTTCTTTGCAGATGCAAAGAGCATGTACATTTTTTTCCACACTTTTCCTTTCTATTTTTGAAACAGCTGGGTTCCCACACAACCAGGAGGCAAAACAACACGAATGGGCAAGCACTGTTTTCCCACCTGTAATGAACAATTCTGGAGGGAACAAAATAACAGCCGATCCTCGCACCAGCTGTCCTTGGAGCTCCCCAGTGTGCTCCCCCATCTCTAAAGCAGTAGCTGCTGGCAGGGCATTGGGCTGCTGTTCCCATGGTGTCTGAGCCACATCCTCCCCAAGCAGCCTTCAGCCTTGTAACACTTCTAAAATAGTGGTGTCAGTGCATTAAGTGTCTGATCCAACTGCCACTGAGGTCAGTGGTGGTCTTTTTCATTCAGATCATATGATCTTTGATCAGAACTTAATGCAGACACATTCTCACGCAGGTTCTCTGAGGAGGTATCTGAAAATGAAAAAGGAAATTCTACTACATTTAATTTATTGCATTATTAAGTGTATGAGCAGGATCTTCACTGAAGGCTCTTTATCTTCTGTGCATAAATACAAAATATAGCTATCTATCTAAATAAGTGACTTGGTAAATTAAAATATCTGGCTTCTCAGGACTCTATAATTAGCAACCCACTCTGGAAAATAGAGTAAAAAATTTCCCAAGTGTATCAGATACATTTCCCCAGTATTACTACAAAATGCAAAGAACTATCACTTCAAAAGTTGCCAGAAGGCCGTCGTCCTCCCTCCCTCATTTCCTTCCCAAATCTAGTATTGCTTACAAGTGTATGTCAGAGCTCATAAGAGTATAAGGAAAAACTAAATATTCTCCCCAAACCTACCTCCACCATTCTTAGCACCTCCTGCATCTCAGTTAAGTTCATTTGCTGTACAGTTAATTCAGGCACCATCCTGAAAAACTGTCTGCCCTGCTAAAAGGTGTTAGGACTTGCTGTGCACTGCTGCATTGCTGTTTGCTGGGTAGCTGTGGAATTATGTTGTGCCTGTACTGATAATATGCCTGGAATACTAAGGAGACATCATTTGCCTTGGGATCAGAGTCTGAAATCGCTGCCTCTGGCAGGACAGAATATTTCAGTGTGAATGGCCATTTAGGAAAAATACCTGCTATGGCGTTTTAGCATGGAGTGAACAAAGCGACCAACGTTCGTTAAGAAGTTCATAAAATGTTTTCCATGATCAGGGGTAAAGAGGAGAGTGAAACTTTCAGCATAGGATTGAGACACCAGATCTAATCACCCTTAAAAATAAATACTATCCCCATGGTGAAATAATTGCTATAATGCATCAACCTAATAAGGCTGCCTGAGAAACAGTTTGAATGAAAAGCTTGCACTGCTTCACTGAAATCACTGCCAACAGCCGCGGTGAGTTCATGGGAGCCAGCAAGGATTTTCAGTGATGAGCATGAACTTGATTGAGCTGGTGAATGAAATGCCTTTCCGGTGTCTCTTTTTAAAGAACAGAGCCAAGACCTTCAGAGTGGGACTCCACCATAGAACACTGCATGACCTTTCAGATCTAAGAGTGAAGTGGTCTCCTAAAAGATGCCTCAGAAACATGAAGACCCTGTATAAGATATATATGCTTTCAGCACCCAGATTTCTGAATTTCTATTGTTGAAAATTTACAATACTACCTAAATCCCCAAAGTGGTGAGCTGTATGGTGCCTGCTGCAGGTATAAACTACCATCATTTTTTTTTTTAAAGAAAAAAAAAAGTATTTTTCAAGATCTTACTTGTGGAGCTTATTTTTAGTAGTTGTTCTCAAAGCAAGCCTAAAACATATCCTGAGAGGGGCAGCAGTGCTACCAAGGCAAGGATGTGAATATGCTTTTCTAATGTGCTGAGTGCCCTCATCAGAGAAATGTCTACCTGTTTGTCTCCAGCCTTCTGAATATGTAATTATTTGATGTGTGGTGGAACAGCCTTACCGAGTTTAAGTGGAGTAAGACTGTCCCAGAGCATCTCACAGCTAAATGGCTATGAGCATTAAGGGACTCTGCTAAGAGATAGAGTCCACAACAAGGAGGGCTGGGAGCCAGCTGAATGCTCTGGCTACAGGTTGCAAATGAGAAGTGGATGCCATGGTGCTGCCCAAACACATCACCCTCTCTGTGGTTTCTGTAAGCACTAATCTGGTGTAGGCGCTTAATATCAAGAAAATTCTTATGACTGAAAGACCTGGATGAACACAGATATGTCCCCTTAAATTGTAGTTAGGTGCCTAAGCAGCTTCGCTAAGTTTAAACAAGTGCTGCTATTGCTCTTCACTGATACTTTTTTGGCTTAGGAGAGGTAGTGATTTATGTGGTGATTTTCATCAACCTCATTTTTAGATGCCTAATTGCTCCTGGCCTTGTAACATTTATCCTGACGTAAGGCAACAGGGCATGGAAAATTTAAGCATTGCAGTACTGAGCTTACAATCTTCATCATATACCTAGTCTAAAGCACTTACAACCTTATTACAAAAAAAAAAAAAAAAGGTTATTAAAGCTAGAGTTGCACATAATCTGCCAACACCTAAAACATACAGTTACATGTGAAACTCAAAAACTTACCTGGGAAATGTAAGTCCACATTTTTTTTTTTTTTTGGAAACACCAAACAGAAAAATCTAACAAAAAATATTTTTAGACTACGTTACAGAATACTGGCATGTTATACAAATGTAATTAATCCATTGAAATTTAAACCAGTTAAGCTCTTTTCAAGGCACTTTGTTTTATAAATATATATATATTTTACTTTCATCCTACATTCACATTACTTTAGCCATGTAAAAAAGTCTGAGAAAGATGGGATTAAGGTCACTTTAAGATTTGTATGCCAAATACTTCGGAATAATATCATATTGCATGGAAAATTCAATAAAGTAATATCCATCTGCTGCCTAAACATTTCAATAAATGCTAAGGGGTAAATTATTACCAAGATGGAATCTAAAAGAGGGTTTCAAAATGAGTTTGAAGTTAAGTAACATACAATGCATTAACATTTGTGTTTAACATTTGAAAAAGTACATAAATGCTGAAAAGATGCAAGCCACTATTCCTAGTGCTATCTTATTTTTAAAGGGCAAATCTTAAGAAAAAGTATTATTTGAAGTTTAAAAACACTCTCCATCTTTTTTTACCAGCACATACTTTCTTCAAAAGGAAAATGTATAAAAGTAATCTTACAATATAAACACTATAAACAACTTTCTTGAGATATCTTCTGGACACAGAATTTCTGTAGACTTAAGCATAATAATTCTAGAATAATTATGTAAAAGTATGTACATTCATTCAAATGTCCTAGACCCTGAAGAAACCCAAGTAAGCTCTACAGAAGTTGCTTGTCACTCTTATCCAGTTAAGAATGTACAGCTTTGCTACTCTTGCTGTATTTCAACATAATCAACAGAAGTTTTATTTGTTTTTGTGTAGGAAGTTCCCAAACTTTTGCATAAATCCCCTCAGTTTATTTTCATTAGGCTGCAGTGGATGATAAGCAGTTGAGTTGTAGCTGACCAGGTGATTACTCCTGCCGTAGTTATTTCCTAAGGTCTTGTTTTTGATATCTGGAAGATGTGAACTATTTGGTAAATTTCCTACAAGTTGACTAGGATTTTCCATCTTACAGAATGGCTCAAAGCGACTATAAACACGCCTTTCACTCAAACGAGATCTTAGCTCCTCTTGATGTTTTGAGCTTGCCAGTTGTGGTGTCATTGAACTTGCTCTTTGTAGAGCACAAACAGCAGGACTTTCAGGGGTAGTATTTGTGGTAGTTTCCTTTACATCTTGATATTGAATCTGTTCTGTATTAAATCTTGGGGTAGATGCATCTCCTGCAGTTTCTATGAACTTACTTTCAAGGGGGCACAAGACAGGACACTTTTTATTGCTTTCATCAGATGGAGGTTTTTGAGGCTTTGGTGATTTAGGAGACTTTGGAGACTTCGATGGGCTTGCAGCGACATCTTCTTTACTTCTGTTCAAGCTACCTTGGGAATTTGATGTGTTTCTCTTTCTTCTTGGGGAAGAATCTGTCTTATTTTCAGAGATCTTTGGTTTTTGATTCTCTTCTTCAGAAACCAAAGTGTCAGAACTACTACACATCCTATAAAAGGCAGGACCTTTGTTTTTTGACAAGATTTCCTTCTTGTCTGGTGTGAGATTAAGAAGTGACCGCAGTTTCTGGGATCCTTTCTTTAGAAAACTTGGGGAGTTCTTACTTTCTTTCTTTGATGTGCAATCTCTACTAGACTCCTCTTTGCTCGCTTCAGCAAGAACAGCCATAGAGATTGCCTTGGTAGCAGTTGGGCTCTTCAGCTCTCCTTTGAGGTTCTTTTCCTCCTGTGGCAAATGGTTGGTCACACTGTGCAAACTTTTAGAGCTCTTCAGAGTGTCTTCTGGAAGTTTTGGACTAACTGGCTGCTTAAGCCTATGCCTGTTCAATGTGCTGTAAACATAACTGGATGCATGCTTGTCTGCACCAGGGTCTAATATGGACTTTGAATTAAACATGGGAAAGCTTCTCCTTTTAAGTATATTTTCATTTTGAACGTTCTTCAGATTTTCTGCATGTTTGTCGGCACAGAGGGTTGCGTATAAGTAGATAGGTGGGTCCCCTGCTGCATGTGAATTTACCATAGGTTTTCTGTTGTCTGCAGTATGAATTCTGTGGTTTTTTGGTGCCTCTGATTTAAGTTGGACATTTGTGCTAAGCTCTTCTAAAGTATTGTCTGTTCCGTTTTCCACACTTGGTGCATGATTTGATGTCCCTTTAGGTGTTGCACTTCCCTCTGACCCAATTATAGTTGAATTTGAAGAACTTGCACAGCTGCTTACCTCCTGCTGTTCGGGTAAAGTTGGCTGAAACACCAATGACGATCGTAAGCGAGAATGAGAGTACAGGGCATGAGCTTTAATATTTTCAGCTGTGTCATAGCTATCATATCTGTCACCCAAGGCTGACCCATTAGACTCCACTGGATAGTCAGATTGGTCATTTAAGTATGACTTAATTCGCCAGTTACGTAGGAATGATTTCGTTGTGTGTTCTAGGGTCGGCATCCTTTGCTGTAGATGGCGGATTTGATGATCTGTCCCATTAAAAGACCTCCTCACAATTGAATTTCTTTCTGCAAGATTTACCTTTGGTCGTGAAAACTGATCAGCGAAACTTTGTTGGGGTGGATTGCAGTTATTTGCATATCCTCCTCGTAACGAAGACACAATACTAAGGCTATCAGATGGCATTTTCCAAGTATTCAATGGATTATTGGCTCTATTAATAGCCCTGTTGAGCAATAGGTAAGGTGTCCTTTCTGGCTTCTCCCCAGCATAACTATGCCTCTTCCAATGCTCATTTTTTTCACTAGGTTGATACTGCTGGATTGGATTTTGCATATTAAAACCTGGATGAAATGGTTGCTTATTATAGGCTTGATTTCTCAATCCAAATTTATCTATTTCATTCACTGCATATCTTCCTCGAGTTTTCAAATACACAGGATCTAAATTGTGAAGCTTGTCTTGCCTACCAAAAAGGTTTCTTTGGCTAGAAACTGAAGCTAAGGAAGACACTGAGTGTTGGTACGTGTCATTATCCCAGAGTGTCCTGCGACTGTTAACCCGCACTAATTCTGGGGCAAATGAACTAGGAACAGAAGAACGAGCATACAGTGTCCTGAATTCTTCATCAAAGGATTCAACCAGCTGTCCTGTGATAACTTGAACCATACTGAGGTTGGTTTTTTCAAAAGACCACATAAAGCTGTAAGAAGAACAAATGACCATTAGAAACAGTTCTTTTGAACTAATGTATTTCACTGGACCTTCTTGATAGGAGAAAAAAAAAAAAAGGTTTTCACACACACTTGGATTTAGCACAAATACTTTCTTAATTAATAAATTATGGCATGATTCATGTCATTTGGATTTGAAAGGTCTAATCTAATACAATTTGAACTCAGTGGCAGACTTCCAGTGCTTCCAGGGGGAGCAGGACTGTGTCTATAACTACTTAATTGCTCTTATAAACAGGGGATATTGGAAAAAGGTATTCACAAGTGCACAACATCAAATACCTAATGGTGCAAAGTTACCTCTACAAAGACTAAGCCAGGATTAACTAGACCCACTCCTAAACCAGAGACAATGCATGGTTAAGTTGTGAAAAAAAGTATGTATGAAATAATACACAGAACTGTTTCCACAGGTATGAATAAACTTTAATCTAAACACATTCTCAAAAAGATGCACCTCAAAACTGTTAAACAGTTTACATTTTCTACCATGCACACCAGCTTGGATATTAATTTTTCTATTAACTGCAGTGTACTGTATCCTGATAAAGGAAGTTTTCCTCTTTTCTACCATACTTATAAAGGCTGAACACATGCTCAAAGATAAGTAGCTATAACTACTTTATAGCTACAAAATGAGATAAAATACATTAACAAGTACAGTCAGGATGTTTCAAAAATCCTGATATCATGGTGTTGAAACCATGTAATTTGTAGATTACACCAAAAAAAAAAAAATCTGTCCTATGACCCTTATTTCAAGTGAAGAAAAGTAAGTGAAAAAATGAAATGAAATCAATGAACTTGAACTTTGCATTTGTCTTCTGTAGGTTATGAAGGTTTGTTGTAGTCACATAAATAATTTGCTGATTTCCTTGTAATTGTTTTTTTTTGTTTTTTTTTTTTTTTTTTAGGAAATGATACTGTGCTGAAATTAAATCAAAACATAACACATTTTTTTTTCTGTTTCTTTCTTTTTCACAGAAGTTCTTATTAAGACATGATATTTTGCAATATTTGTAAATAATTAACTTCAAATTGAGTTCGGAGACCAAGCATTCAAAAAAACTCATCTTTGCTGTTATAAATCACTAGATTCTTTTTCAAAGCAAGTTTAATTTCTACAGAAGTTCATGATTCCAGGTCCTGTGCTAGATCTTAAAGCAGTGTTATTTTTCAAAATGAAATGAGAAAAACTATCACATTCTCACAGACTCTAACACTGTGTGTAGATGTCAAAGCAGGCAGACTCTCTGGTCTCTCTTACACTGACTCATTTATGAACTTGTCACTTACCTCACTACCATTTATACCTATCAATCTGAATTTGGGGCTGCTCAATTCTCAGAGGAGATAAAGAGACAGATTTTCAAAAGCTTAAAGTAGTTGAAATCTACAATAATCAGCAGCTGTGGATCTGGCACCCAAGCATCAGGCTGGCAGAAATTAATTCAGGAGACCAAAAGAGAGAAGCATACCATGAAAAGAACACATATATTTAATAATGTGTGAGATAAAACTGCCCCTGCTTTAACATATTTTTTTCCAGCTCTGCAAAGATGCAAGTTCTTCTGACCTATGCTTTGTGCAAATATACTGGAAATAAAATGGAAAATAAAATAAAATAAAATAAAATAAAATAAAATAAAATAAAATAAAATAAAATAAAATAAAATAAAATAAAATAAAATAAAATAAAGCTTAACCAAATATAGACTATTTTTGACAATTCTGAGTTTGACCATGCTATAGTATGAAATGCTATAAAGCTGGTCTACAATTTTAGCTTTAAAAGATTGCTGCAAGGATAAACCATCCAAGAGAGCTTATGAAATACTTTGGTAGCCTTTTTTGGAGTTACTTTTAAACAAGAATAGTTCTATATTGAACAAATTGGTATTTTTCTCTCTTTTCTCCAAAACTTTGCCTAAATCAAAAGCTATATACTTTATTTCTTATTTATGAAAAATTACGAGGGGACCTCAAAATTTGGCAACATGTTATGTTACCTATCATTAAGTATCTGTGACAACTTGATAGATTACTGGAAATATAATCAAATTTGCCCATGGAGTTTCCTGGAATAATTTTCAGAAATAGAAAAAATATATTTTGCAACAGGCAAAATTCTGAGATCACATGTTTTCTATGGGCAACTCAGTGACTGATCTTACCTGTAAGAACCGTATATGACTTTCTTACAGTCAACCAGAAGAAATTTTTGTTCCATTTTTCCATGGAATTTTGCTCCTGTTTTAGAATAGTAATCTTGTCCTTTTACTGTCCGCACCCTCATGTTCTGAAAAAGATAATTGAAATACTTTAATTGGTACACTATATTCTACATTTAGCAGCCAGGGCTTTAAATGTCAATGGTACAGTAGGAGTTACATTATTGCATATCAGTAAATTCTGCAGGACAGTAAATTCTAATCAAACCTGTCCCCTGGGGACCCAATATGGCAAGTTATTGCTTTGTCTTCAAGAATGATGAAATTTCCTAGGCCTTGGAAAAATGAATTTCCCCTTTTCCATAGCCATCACTCTCAGAAATGAGGCTCTGGCACAAGAGGACTTTGACAAGAGAAAGAGATTTAGTAGTGAAAAAAATCTTTTTAGCATCTTATGTACTATATATGATTTCCGAGCAACTCAACAAGTCAGAAATAACATCTAAAGCACCAGTATCACTTATTTTAATTGAACAAGAGCAGTGTATCTACACACATAGATATTTCACTCTGAGATGGTCTATCAAAAGATATCACCTGGCCTCAGAATGCCTTGCAGTTCCATCACCAAGAAGATTTCTCAATTGGCTTTCCAGCATGGGATCAATTACATTTCTAAATCTGGAGATGCTATCACAGCATGTATAGCTAGCACAATCCCTACAAAGCAGTTAGGCTTGAATTCCAAACTCTATCCATAAGCTTTCTGATTTACTCATGCAAACTCAGTAAATTCTACTGAGGAAATTTGCCATGATGGAACCCCAAAATGTGGTCAGTTTTTCTCCCAAACTGTTAATGAAGTTGCCTCAGCTGAGCCAGTATCTTTTCTGCACATGCAGTTCTGAATGACTTCAGTCATCTTTTTTTGCTTTAGTGTCCTTTGTTTTTTTTTAAGCTCTTAGCAAAAGAACAATTCAAAAGAAGTGTTAACAAACCTTTTGTACTGTACTAATAATAAATTTCAAAAATTTCTTCTACAGGTACAGAAAGAAATATAATAGCATTCATCATAAATTGTTACAGAAAGGTGTTTATTTATAACAAAAAGAAAATTTATGTTCAATGCAAACCAACCTACACCATCTACCTTCTGTAACTGTTGGATACAAAATGCTTCACAAGATATAAAAAGAGCTTGGAATACATCTGCGAATGACCACAACATTTACTGTGGTTTCTAGCCTTGAAATATGTGTTCTAGTGATGTTAATTTGTGGTAATTTACAGGTATTCCAGTTGGAGTGAAATGTGTAATTTAGCATTGGCGGTAAGAAAACAGAATCTATATGATTGTTGCCTAAACTATATATACAGAAATAGTGGAATATGACTTCTGAATACAGAAATAACTTGTTTCTTGTGACTATTCATTAACTGCCAAGGTTCATATCTGCCCCAAATTCTGCTGCTATGAGGAAAGGCTGAAAATCACAGCAAGTGTGCTCTGTAAAGTCCAGGTACAGGAGATGGATTAGATCTGTTTATGAAGTAGAATGGATCAGACTGTACAGCATAAACTCAGATTGCAGGATTTATAACTGTAGTCTCCACTACAGTCCACTGAACTCTCTCCAAACAGAAAATTCCAAAAATTAGGACAAAATCCGTATGAAATGATAAATATCTCTAAGTAACACATCCTTTCTAAAACCCTATATATTTTATTGTTTGTGGCTTATTTTATTTTTTATCTAAAGACAAATAATTCAAAGAAGCAAAACTTGCACATAAGAACTGCTGAGTTGGCAAGGTATAGTTTAACTCAAGCTGTTCAAGTTCTTTAAATTTGTTAGATGAGTTTTAACATAGCATTTTTTTCAAGCTGTTTGAACAAAAAATACAACTTAGTTAAAATGTACAGAGACAGCATTTTAAAATAATAAAAATTGTGACCTAAATGTCTTAAAAGTGTGCAAGAAACATAAAGTTTATCTCCTAATTTGCTGCATCAAGTTGATTCAATACATAGGTGTTAACTAGTAGTCCTGTAAAGTTTAAAAGTACTTGGGTTCAGTGAAAATATAGATGAATACCTAGATTATTTTCAGAAACAGTTAAAAAAAGAATCAGTAACAATAACAACCCAGTCTGCATTACTACATTGGAGGCTAATTTTTTGTCTCTTTAACTGCATCTCTAACTGCAATCACCTTTCACTGTCTTGCATTGTGTCCATGTATTGGGTTAATGTTGCAAGATTTTGGTAGCAGGGAGCTGCAGGGGTGGCCTCTGTGAGAAGAGTCCAGCAACTGCCCCATGTTAGATAAGGGTCAGTTTCAGCTGGCTCCAAAGGGACCTGCTGCTGGCCAGAGCCAAGATAATAACCAAAGTTGCTTGTGCCTCTGGGAGAGCAGATTTAAGAAAGGGAAAAACAAACAAACAAACAAAACAAACAAACAAACAAAAAACCTGCTGCACAACAGCAACTGAGAGACTGCGGAGTGAGAAGCAGCCCTGCAGACACCAAGGTCAGTGCAGCCGGAGGACAGGAGGTGCTCCAGGCACACAGCAGCAGTTCCCCTGTGGCCTGTGGAGAGGCCCCTGGTGGAGCAGGCTGTCCCCCTGCAGCCCATGGGTCCCACATGGAGCAGATCTCCACACTGCAGCCAGTGGAGGAGCCCCTGGTTGAGCAGGTGGATGTGGCCTGGAGGAGGCTGCAGCCCATGGAGAGCCCCTGCAGGAGCAGGCCCCGGGCCAGAGCTGCAGCCTGTGGAGAGGAGCCCACACAGGAGCAGGGGGCCTGGGGGGAGCTGCCACCCACATGTGGGGGACCCGTGCTGGAGCAGTTTGCTCCTGGGGGATGGACCCCGTGGTATGGAGCGGTGTGGGAGCAGTTCTTGAAGAGCTGCTGCCTGTGGGCAGCCCCTGCAGCATCAGTTTGGGAAGGACGGCATCACATGGGAGGGACCGCATATGTAGCAGGAGCAGAGAGTGACCATGAAGGAACAGCAGAGATGAAGCGTCAGGGACAGAACACAGCCACCATTGCCCTGTTCCCCTGTGGTGCTTGGGGGGAGGAGGTAGAAGAGGGTAGGTCAGGGGGGAAGTGAGGTGTTTGTAGTTTCCTTTATTTCTCAATGTTCTAGTCTCTTAGTGATAGGTAATAAATTATATCAACCTCATTATGCTGAGTCTGTTTTGCCCATGACGATAATTGTTGAGTGATCTCCCTGTCCTTATCTTAGCCCTTGAGCCCTTTCCATTGTATTTTCTTCCCCTTTCCCTTTGAGGATGGTAAGTGAGAGAGCACTTGTGCTGGAGCTAAGCTGCCCAGCAGGGTAAAACCACCACAGTCCTTCAGGTTCTCACTACTTTGATTTTTAACTTGGAATCTAAAAGAACAAATTCATTTTTCCTGCTTTTCCAATACTGTTGAACTTTGAACAAGCCAATTCCAGTGAAGAAAACTATTCTTTCCCCACCAGTTACTTTGACAGAAAGAAGTAGTTAAATAAAAAGCTTGTTTTTTTCGTAAGTTAAGTAGTGCGTAAATAGTAAATAACTTAAAAAGAAAAAAAATGCCCTATTCTAAAGATTATCACAATAGTAAGTCCTTATTTACTAAAAATTAAAATTGTGAATTACTTATTAATTTTACATTTACTTCAATGATTAAGTATTTAGATCAATTATATCATTTAACTGCATTTGTATGTCTGCTTTATATTTACATTATAATATATTTATGTCATAATTTGATGGTCACTTGAGATTCAGTTTATACATTTTCAAATAACTATAACAGATAATGTTGACCTAATGACATGCCAGCTGAACCCATCAAATCTTACTGAGATAAGACCTGGTAGGTATTGGACAGAATATCATTTAGGAGTCTGGAATGCTGTAGGCACAAGTAAAGCTAACGGTTTTCAATTTACTGTACTGTATAAAGAAACTTTTCCTTAGGTACTCATAAGTTAAAATATAACTTCAAGTAGGCTCTAAACCCTCAAAAAAATTACAATTCACATTAAATTGCTGTTTTTTTTAAACATCTTAGTTACTGTTTCCTCTATTATCTTCAGTTTTCCTTCTCTTCTGCAGTATTATTCCTCCTGCAGCATATCTGTCCTGCTTCCTTAATCCTGCCAAATCTTTCCCCGTCTCAGTATGTCATGCACTTAAAGATGGGAACATGGCATTATGAAGGCATGTGCCAGAGATCACGCTCACTGTTCTCATGTAACACTTCCTCTTCCTCCACAGCTCATCTGGCATTCTTCACTTACTTCAAAACTTCTAATTAGTTGCCAAGGATGCATCCTTTGAATAATCTCCCAAAATGCGTACTATTTTTGAGAACATAAAAGAACAATATGTTCCACTTAAGATTATTATACACATAATCACAAGCTTCATTTTGTATGAAATGCTGGACTTCTCCTTCCTACCTGGTTGTATCCTCAGGCTACAGGACTGCCATGCTAACAGCACTAACAAAAACCTGTCACTGATCAATACAGAAGTGATCAGTAATCAGCATCACAGTGGATAAAGCAATAATTCACTTATGAATCTTGAGAGAAAATTCTGGGCAGCTGGAACAAACAAATCCACACATTAAGAAGGAATTGAGAGGAAAGAATTCCTTGAGAGGAAGCTATCCTGAGAGGACACACAACAGTTTGTGAGACCAACTGTAGCAAGTCAAATGGAAAGTCTGTCTGGTCCTGTAAACTGTTTTTGAAAGTGACTGCTAGTGAATACATATGGGGGACTAATTTAATTGAGGACTTGATATTTTAGCAGGTTTGTGAAGCCAAAAATGGGATTTTCTCCCTCCTCCAAGAACTGATTGTACAACTCAGGGACTGTTTGCATTCCTGATGTTTAAACATCCACTGTCTGGATGTCTGAGCTGCAGATTGAGGATGGCCATCATAGCTATCCGATTAAATGACAGCTAAACGATGAACAGGAAACAAGCTCTAACTTCTCTTTTTATGTGTGACTGTGCAGCTGACTATCTTCCCCGAGATAACCACATAACCACGATTTAAAATGTTGAAGTATAATTCAACATTAAACATTTATTTTCATCAGTAAAAAAAACTCTAATGTGATAGATAAGAACAGTGAATACACTGGTCTCAAACATTTCATTGCAGCTCTTTTTATTTGTAGAGTCTGTTTTTATCAGCATTCAGTTACTCACCCCGTACTTGCTGTCAAGAAGTACATAAAGAAGAGAATGAATGTCCATCTAATACTTAGCCTAGCAACTTTAAAGAAAAATAAGTCGCATTTCTCATATTGTTCATTATTACTAGTATTATCTGTTATCCTAGGCCTCTGTTCTCACTACAAGATAGTAGTTTCTGTGCAAATGCAAAGTAGCTTTCCAGCTATGTTCTGTCATGACTTCCAATCAGGTTCAGTGACCACTGAAGTCAAATTCTCCATGACTTTACTGGAATCTGGCCCTAAGGACAGAAATTTGCTCACTGATATGACACTGAGCTTTGCACACCCATTTAATAACCAAATTTGACTTTGACTTGGAAGTACTAGAAAACTTTTAATGATTTTGATAAAACTGGTAAAAGATACAAGAGATAGAATGGCATGCAATCAGTTCTCATGAACAGTTCCTCCTGTGCATTTAAGCATGTGTATTTGGGAGTAGACTTCACAAAAGGAAAGTAAAACCAATTCTTTACTGGTACTATTTTCTCATTTCTCCCATTAACTATAAATACTGAGAAGACTATCAGCGGGTAAACAGTTCCTGCCAAATTGCTTTCAATATATCCTGTAGCAAGATGACTCTTCATAATTTCCAGAGAAGTAAAAATAAGTTTCTGCAGAGTATGGAGCCTCTACCACATGCCACAACTCATATCAAATAAAACACTAAGATGTGTTATCAGCCAGGGAACTTGGTTTTCTTCTTGGGTATTGAACAGCATTTTCTACATTGGTTCACTATTTGTAATCAAAAATGAAGTTACAGCTTAAGCATTCTGGTGATACTGGGGATTGCCGTCTCAGTGCTGTGTTTTGCAGTGCAAATCTATCTCACAGTTTGCTGCAGCACCTGTCAGCAGCAGAAAAAAAAATCTCTAGAAAAAAAATAGCAATTAATTTTTATACAGTACCTGAAAAAAAGTCATAATCTGTACTGACTCTTCATCTTTCAATGAAAAGGAGTTACTCACCAAACAGCAAGTCTGACTGGTGACAAAGTTAATAAAAAGAAGTTTAGATAGAGAAAAGAAAGAAAGAGAAATACATTAGCTAATAGGGAAAATGTAGGACAGTCAGTAAACAGATAAATTAAATTGAAAATGGGGAAGGAGAAATGGAAGAGTACAGGAAAGGAATTACGTATTTGAGTTGAGTTCCACTGATGATGTTAAAGTGAACTTTAAGTAAAAACCAACCCATGAGAAGAAATGTTGTACAAGAGACTGGAAAAGCTCCTAGTAAATTCAAGTTGTCATATTCTTCCGTATAGAATTCACATCATAGTCACATAATACATAGTCTATCAATACCTTCAGTATATACTCTTTCAAAAAAAGATGGAAACATGCCGTGGTATGGATTTGCACTACATATGAGACATTTAATGTAGATTTATTTACAAATAAATCCTCTTTTTTCCATATAGAAGACCAGTGAATTGTAAATCTGAATTCGAAAATACAGTCTCTCTCATTACAACATTTCATTTTTTACTGATTCAAAGGAAGAGATAAAGAGCCAGTGAGTATATTGACTAAGTCATAAAAGCTTGAGAGTAACTCCTCCTCATGAGTGCACAGGATGAAGAAATGTCTGCCATACTCAAGACTGAACCAAATCATGCCAGAGAATAACAAGGCCAGTGCTGCTGTTGCTACATCTTGAGGAAGAAGAAATATATCCTTACATCTGTCCTCTTCTTGCTTTCACTGAAGAGGAGAGGAGGGCCAAAAGCACAAAAAGGCAATGAAGCACCAAGGCAATGAAAAAAAAGACAGAAACCTTGCCAAAGTATTGACTGCTCTTTCACAGTCACCAGTGACTTCCCTTCATCCTGAAGAAAGACACAGGATAATTACCGTGGGAGCAGGAAGCTTTTATTCTTAGAGCAACAGTCACTGGGAGTAGCACCTGGATGAGGAGCCTGAAGAGCTTTACCACAAGCTGAACTGGAAACCCAGTACACAACAGGATTACTGTTTAGATCTTTGGCATACATTTTTCATTTTCTGATAAACCTTGAAGCATTCCAAGCAAACCTTTCAGTGTAAAAATGTTTCTCCCATTGATACAGAACAGAAACACATAAAGAATAAGGTCACAAAAAAGGCCAAATCTGAAACTCTCCAACCCATACCAAATCCATACCAAATCCACTGTAATGTATGTACTTGAGTTCTTTCAACCACAGTGTAAATGCCTGTAGGTCTATAAAACAACAGTAAAATGAAAACCTCCAAATCACTCCCAAAAGTTAGAAATAGCTATAGATACATATTGCACGGAATCAGTTTGAAAATGCATATTACCACATTTTTCAAGATAGAGCTTGAAAAAAATATTCCTAATTTCTTTTACATTGGCAGGATAAAACTCATGCCATTAAAAAGGAATGTACTCTGTTTTTATCAGCATTTATGGCAAAGTTAACCCAAGTTATTGGGAGACAATGCTGTCTGAAGTTCCAGTGTACTGCCAAATACTGACTTCATGAGGGCAATTACTACCAGGGTCTACAGACCCACAATATTTGTGGCATTTTCTTTTCAAAAATTCCCATAGCTTTGTGTATTAGGCCACCAGAGGGCAATCCCACATGCTCAAATCCCCCACATCAGAAATAAATATGGGAAGTGGTTTGGTAATACTTTCAAGGGCCTAAGTCAACACTCCAGAGCAAAACTTGGTATAAAATACAGGTTTGTTCCAAAACTTTAAGAAAAAAGCCTTCTTTATACTCACAAAAACACTCTACCTCCATCTGTATTTCAGACTGGGTTCTTAAAATGCATGCTTGTAAGAAGAGCTTCTGAGATATTTTTGCCAGGAGTAAACATGGCACTACTAGTTAAGAAACAAGGAACTGCAAATGGAGCTATATGGAAGTTCAGCCACAGAAGAGTTTAAGGCTTTGCAGAGAAACTCTGGTACTGTGCTTGGAACATTTGCAAAGATATCTACAATGACAGTAAACCTAGAAGTATTTATGAAGCATTTATGTCAGGTCAGTGCAGCATATGGTTAGCATTCTGTTCCCTAATATAGTAGGGTGGTGCAGGACATTGGGTGAAAAATGTAAACATCAGTCCTCTCTTAATTATCTTTCTTATAGGGCAAATTACATATGTAATGTATAAAAGTAAGCCTACTCATACTGTGTGCTGTAGACAGACAAAATAAGAAGTGCTTTCTAAACAGAAACTAAAACAGAATCCTAGTCCTTTTAATGCATTTTAATAGTAATCACATTTAACAAAAAGATCATGAAATGAAGTATACCATTTATTATTCCAAACAATTTGCATAAGCTTTATGATTTTATTTGCAGGTTAATTTAACATAAAGGAAAAGGAAGCAAAGTTTTTCAAAGCTGTACTATGCCTAAGGAGATAATAATGGAAAAAGGTTTTATAAATAACATGGAAAAAATACATAATTCTATCAAACATTCTTGTTTTGGCACACGAAAAAGATAAAAGCTTTTCTAAAGAGAATAACATTTGTAGAGAAGGTTCTGCTGAGAGTTTACCAGATTATACTTCATAGTTAATTTGATAAAGCAGTATTTGATAATGAGGTTTTGAATAATAGTGTCTTTTCTTTGGTTTGCAGAGGAATGACAAGCGAATGTTCAAGCACAGGAAAGAAGAAGTCTTACCCTGAGCCTCTGAACTTGACAGCCTTGTTTCTCTGTCATTTTCAGAAAGTGACTGAAGTTTGACTCATCAAGCAGGAGATACACTGCAATCCCTCTTGTAGATGCTTCTACAATTTCTCTAAAAATATCGACATCTGTAAACATATCCATAACTATGGCAATGACCTGAAAAAAATAAAAGACAAAAATTACTGTGTTGTATAAACACACATTTCAAACTCTTCACTGAAGTTTGCACTGTGCAGCTAACACACCAATGCTATTCATGCATCAGAAAGTTCTGATATTTCCCATGGGGTACCACTTAACCCAGAAGGCTTCTCAAGAGCACTGCATCTTCTTCTTGAGAGGACAGGTGACTGTTGATACGACAGTCATCACAAACTACAAACTCTGGCAAATTGTTGTATTATGTGTGAGCTTAGGAATGGGTGTTATAGGGAAAAGGAAAGCCAGTGGAACAGAAGGAAATGGGAAGTGATATTAATACAGTGAAAAAAAAATAAATGGAGCCAACTCTATTATGCAGTCTGACTGCGTAACAGAAAATCAAGATAACACTATTTTTGTACAAGGTGGTTGTTCAACCTAGTCTAAATGCAGTTCTTCGTCTTCACAGTTTTCCCTAAAACTAATAGTTTGAGAATTTGAAGGAGTCAATAAGCAGACATTGAACAGCTGGAGTTGATGAAGACTTCAGCATCCATACTGACTCATCACACTCACTGGGACGAAACTTCTTCAGCTGGTGAGAGGTTGGTTCAGGAAGATTAGAGAGTGCTGAACACCAGCCATTGCTGTCCTTCAACCTTGGGGAATAATGCAGGTATTTCTGACTGGGAAAAGCAATGTCCTGCTAATCGCATTTTGGAGATGATACACAATTTACTTATCATTAATAATTTGGAATGAAGTAATATTGAAATAGAGGAAATAACAGTGGGAATGTAACTGTGGAAATAACAGTGGAACTTTAAAAAATACTATTCTTACCCATTAGAGTCTTCACAAGAAGTTCCAATGAAACTTTTCAGGTGCAAATTCAAATCAAATAAAGCCTATCACAGGTATAAGAGTAGGCTTGATAGTGAGCTTGCTTTACCAGTTTCACTCATCCTTAAATTTTCCATACTTGAACATTAATGGTATAATTGTAAAGTTACAATCACTCATCTTATTCTGGAACTGAAACATTTATCTTACACACAAAATTTGGTAAAGGATGTTGCTCACACAGAGGTAAATGCTATGCCTCCAGTCAGTCATCTGAATTGCATTTTGAATGTGTTTGCTTAGAACCAGAAGACTCGCTTATGGCAAATATATACTTAGAACACTAGAAATACAAACGGGAGCTGACCAAGAATAAAAAATAAAATAACAATGTCATTAAGAAAGGTAAAGACAGCTCCTGAAGCAATAAAAATGAAAGGAGTTGGCTTATAATAACATGTCACCTGGCAGTAAAAAGACTCCTTACTAATCCACCAGTCAGAAAGGAACTGAATAGCATGAAATAACTGAATTCTTTCAAATGTCCTGTGTATTACCTCACTTTTTTACTGACTTTTGGGGAAAATAATAATTAAAAAAAAAAAAAACACAACACAACCAACCAAACAAAAAAACAACCAACAACACACAAACAACTGTTTTTTAACAGTACAAATTATTTTTCATCTACATTTGAAAGGAAAGAATGAAAACCACAGAAGTTTATTTTGACTCATCACTTCTGCTTGGTCTTGACTCAGATACACAAAGTTAACTGAACGTGGCAACCCTATTTGCTCATCTGTCTTCTTTCTCTTACATCCCAACAGAAGTATGCCAATATAGATCAAGTATGCCAGGTAAAAATGATCAAAGAAGAAAGTCTGCTCCCAAATAGGTTTGTTTCATTATCTGTGTCCCCCTCCCTCTGATCTCCTCAATTTCTTCTTAACCTTTCATTTTCTTTTAGAAATCTTTTAGAAATCTTTTAGAAATAGGTGCTCATTATATTAAAGAATGTTTTTAAATTATGGGATAAATCCTGAGTAAGTAAACTGACATAAATACATAAAATATTTAAAATCTACAGTACAGACTTCAAAAATCCTTCTAACATTTTCCTATGGCAGATATCTACGATGCTAATTTGCAGCATCTGTGGTTACAAAGACTAATATACTGGAAGCATATAGAAAACATATAAACAAACAAAAAAAACCAACAGCTAGAATAAGTAATCCAAATTGAGACCAAAGCTGACTAGAATGGCCACATTTGGCTTAGGAAGAGGGGAAGCGAGATATGAATTGAAAAAACAAGCAGGTATGAGAGTGCTGGCTGTGCACTACTAGTGAAAACAATCACTGCTATTGATGATATGCAGATACACCAAACCTTAGGAATGAACAGGGCACCCCTCTTTGTCTTCACTAGCAGATCTGATCTTAAACCTTTTAATTTCAAAATTTTAGACTTAATTCTATGAAGTACCAAACTATTATTGTGAGAAAAAGCAAGTTTCGCTTTCAAAGTTTGCAAAGGCATTACACTTTGAAACCTGAAATTTGTGCTAGATCCTCAACAGATTTAAGGACATTTGCAAAGCCACATTTGTGATTTGACAATCAGCTGGACATTTATTTTTCTATTCCCTGGAAATCAAAGGTTACTTGTGAAGTATACCCTTGTTAGTCTGCCCATTCACTTTTAGCAACACAATTAATCCTGTCAACACTAATGTTTAGTAGGCTGAATTGCTGAAGGAAGAAGAGAGCCAAATTTGCGTCACGTATCAACATACACAATAGGTAAAAGCAGTAATTTACAGAGATAAGGTTATTTCTATATATAGTTTTCTGTAAGTCAAACTAGATATTTGGTGATAAACCACATATTTTGATGCAGATAGTGGATCCCATAAATATCAGAATATTCTGGCTTTTAAGTGTACTAAATTTCCCTTGATTTTTAATTCCTTAGGTACATTTGCCAACTTTGAAGCAGAAGGGAGTACTGAGCTCGGACAAAGAGAAAGCCAATTCAGAGTCCCAGGTTTTGATTAAGGAGACCAAGACTAGGCAGATCCCCCAAAATAGGTATTCTGTAATGTGAAAATGCCTTTACTTAAAGCTCTAATATCAGCTGCAGGATTAGTTATTTGCTGCATAATGCTGGAAGAAAAGATGTCACTACAGTGTTATAAATTTGTTTCTGAAATTGCAGAATGAATTTTCACACTGCTACTTACAAGAGGAAGCCAGGTAACAATGAAATCCAGCAAGGAAAAGGAAAAGGGATAGAATTCAAAGAGCAGCAAACAGCTCAGAAAATTGGCTATGCCACAAATTCTGTTTCTTTTGGGCATAAGAGCAATCTCCTGTGTCAAGAAAATCCCTCAAGGCAGAACACTTCAGTGTCTTACAGTAAATTTTAGGCTTCCTTATAAGATGCCATTTTCTTTCCAAAAATATTTGTTTTCCAAAAGGCAGGGCTCTCTGCAAAAACAAGCACCAATGCTTTTATAAGGACATGCAAAGGCCATCCAACCATGTAGGGGATACTGGATAGGTGCAGCAGTTTTAGCTGAAAGTGTCAGATTTCTGGAAGAACTTGCCAAATGTAAGAAACTGATTATCACCCTGATCAAAAATGGCCCTTGGGACTAATTAAGCATTTTATATTTTCAGGGATGAGAGAATAGTTGGCAGAGCAGACATGCTGATATTATGCACAGCAAAAGTGGAGTACTGTCACCTGACTTGAAATTAGATAGGGAAAAAAAAAACACACACACACAAAAAAAAAAAAACACACACAAAAAAACACATTTCAATGACCAATTAAAGGTGAAGCCAGTGCAGAAAACAATTTTAATACTACTTTTCTACCCCCCCAATTAAATTTAAATCATCTTAGGTTGTTACTACTGATCTCTTCTTATTATCTTCCAACTCTTTTTCAAAGTGGTGAATGTTTTTTAAGGTTATATTTTGTGGCATCCTTACAGATGAAGAAAATCTGGTGAAATCAATAAACACAAAATTACTTCTAATAAAGCTGATAGTTTTATCAACTTAAATAGAGGCACCAGCAATGCCATATTATATCTTCCTCAGTACTGTCTTGAAACCAAGAATATGTCTTGCAGTAGAAAAGCAGCGCTTCACACATTAACATTTTAGAAACATTTAATTATAGGCAGAAAAATGGCCAGAGGAAGACCACCAACATGATCAGGGCTGGAGGACTTGCCCTGTGAAGAGTGCCTGAAGGATCTGGGCTTGTCCATTCTGGAGCAAAGGTGGCTTCAGGTCACCTTACAACAGTCCTCAGCACCTACAAGGGGTGTCTTGAGTAGATGTAGCTAAGTTCATCAAGAAGATGCAGCCAGTTGTAGCAAGACAAGAGACAATGGACAAAATGAAACAAGAGCAGTTCTGACTGGATACAGGGAAAAATCCTTATCTCCATGCAGAAAGTCCAGCATCAGAGCAGGTTGCCCACAGTGCTTGTGTAGTCTCTGTCCTTGGAGGTTTTCAAGACCTACCGGGATAAAGCCCAGAGCGACCTGGTCAGGTCCTATCACTGGCCCTGCTTGAAGCAGGAGGTTGGACCGGAGACCTCCTGAGGTCCTTCCCAAATTACCAAGTCAGCAGCTCAATGACTAAGATCTCCACTTCCATCCTTGTCAAAATGCAAGCACATCTTGCCATATTTGATAATAAACTCTATTATAAGGCTTAAAGAAACAAAACAGAGACTATGAATAAAGAAAAATGATAAGTTTTTCTCCCATTTTTGATGAGATATTTGGTAAGAAAAACCTTTGCAGTTGGATTTTAGGACATCAAAATCAACCCTTTTAGTGCGTGTGTATTGACATTAGGGCATGGATGTAATTAAAGGCCTTTTACTGCTAGTGATCTTTAGGTCTATGCTACTGACAGTTCCATTATCCCAGTATCTTTACTCCTTTTAGAAGCACTAATTACCATTCTTTGCTGAGTATCTTGCAGAGTGTGTCATTTAACACCTTCTTTCTTATAAACAGTAAAAAAGAGGAATCCTCTAATGCAGCTGCTTCCTTAGGTCAGGCTTCACTGGACACATCTACCATGATATCAATAACCTATTAGGAAATAATGCTAAGGGTCTACCTGCACTGCAAGAATATTGATTTCTTGTAACTTTCAGGAGGCTTACTTTGGGTTTACATCTTGCGACAAAAATCTGTACAGTGCTTTTGAACACCACTGCCCTTCCTCACCCCAGGACCAAAAAGCTACTGTTTCAGCCAGAAATGTTAACCCTATTTCAAATTTCTTTTTACATTTCTCTGTGTTAGGGAGAATCTCCTTGTGGCACAGGCGTGGTGCTGCCTGAATCTCTCCTTTCTCAGGGAACAGTCAAGGCAGGGAACAGTCAAGTCCTTGCAACAGAGTGCAGAAGGAAATAGTATATATATCTTGCTGCTAGGAACATGAGACAGCATGCAAATTGATTGCATGGGTTTCGGGTGCCATAAAAGAAAAAGAGACAAATCTCATGACCACTGCAGACAGTCTTCCTAGTAAAAAGCTGTAAAATATGTCTGTTACAAATTGTCATGTTTTGTTGGGAGTCCATAAGACAGGTCCAGTTTATGCTTGCTGCAATTCTTGTTAGCAGTATGCAGTCGATCTGTTGTGCGCGCTTTCTGTCACTATTGTTCAAACCAGAGTGCTCCTAAGACAATAATTTCATATTAATTTTCAAAATTTAACACAGCTCTGAAATGGTTTGCACAACACATTCTTCCACTGCAAAGTGTACTTCCAAGCCGTTGTGACTTGCACCTGAATATCCCAGGTCACCTTTGGGCTGCCAAACTGCTGAGATCTCACATACCAAATGTAGCAGATCGGAAGTCTAGAGATTAAGTGTTGAAGCAGAGTATAATGTGGGAAGCCCTCCTCTGTAAACAGGAGCGTGCACACAACTAATAATCAAACATCTGAGTATGACCCACACTGCTACAATTACGGCGGCAATATAATGGAACAAATAGGTGATTTACACTTACGCAACTTCCATGAAATTAATGTCACTACTTGTAGTGGCTTATCATGAAAATTGGCTGCTTGAGACCATATTTGATTTATTTAATTTGGCTCTGCATTCAGGGAGCAATAGACCATAACCATACAGCGTACTGCGAAATGTACTTCCATTATTACCTTCTTTAAATGCAATTTAATGAACTGTAGGCTGAAGTCTGGCACTTCACTCCAACATGCAGCTACACAAACCTCAGAGCAAGCCCTCACAGCCCTCACTATCCTCTTTTCCTCCGGCTACTCCAAAATCACATTTGTGCCATCAGTTCTGAAGACACGCAAAGTACACAGCTCAGAACTTAATGCATCTTCTGTTCTGATCACCCAGCCACAGCTTATTGTGTCATGTGCTGCCTACACAGCAAAAGTATTTTAAAGTGAAAACTAAGTTTAAATGGAATAAAAATTAACTTCAACATGCATGTCAGCAGTCTTCAACAACCACAACCTCTATCTGTAAAAGGGTGTGTTCAACATGACTGAAAACTTGTATGAATAAAAACAGCAGGAAAAGAGACACTGTGCAGGATGGAAAACCAAAAAGTCTACAAATCTCCTGCAATATAACATGGGAAACCAATGGAAATTATTCTCCCAAAATTATAAACAGTGAAATAAAGCAGTGTATAATAGTTTAATTGTGCTTAACTGACTGGCCCTCACGGCAAAGCCTAATCTGTTCTGCCCAAGAAACATGTCAGAATGCTGTGTGGTGGGGAACTTTCTAGCAATCAGTAATGGGGAAAAATATGCTTTGATTCTGGCAGCAACGAATGACATGGAAATGCTAACAGCAGCTCTGAAAAATGACATGATTTAACTTTGAAATACACTGGGAAGATCCAATCTTCACCATGTGCCATCTTATAACCACCTGACTGTTATACCTTTCGCTCAGTTTGGCAACTTCTGTGCTGCTTAGCAAGTCTCTAGGAGAGGATGAGGTCAGGATTAGCTCTTCTACAAAAGAAAATAAAAATAACAGAGAAGAAAAGTTCTCTGAAGTGAAGATAATACTGTTTTCTCTGAAAAGTAAATGTATAATAGCCTTCTGCACCACCTTTCAGAAAGCTATCACAGGCTGAGCTAGCTTGTCACATACCATGTAGTGTCTTAAAATGACACCTCCAGTGCTGTCACTTTGAATTCATGCACGAGTAAATTTATAGGTATCTTGCAAAACGTATGGGAGTGAGCTGCATCAATTCTATAAATGTGATCTGTATCTATGGGTTTGGTAGTTGTTATTCTGGCTGACGGATTAGTAAGAAGACAGTTTGATCTGACCGAAATAAGGAGGTGCTCCCTCACTGCGGCCAGCAGCAGAGGTGATGATTTCTCTGAAGCTGACTTCTGTGCAGGCAGTCTCGAGTTTCTGCAAGTCAGGGAGAGGAAGGGGATAGCTTGCGGATTCTTCCTGGGGGCTTTCCAAGAAGCATTTATAAGCCTAACCCTTGGAAGAAAGGAAAGAGCTAGAACACACTGCAGAGCAACAGCAGCTGCCCAGTGACTGGCACAGGACAGACAGGAAAAGATTTACCAAAATTAAAAAATAAAAATTAAAAAATATGACTTAAATCTGCAAAGAGAACTGCCAAGCCTGGTTGAAGCAACAAGCACTCACAGTGCTCAGTTTTAACACTTTCCTTCCTTCTTGCAGTGCTCCCATAAATAAGTAAACCACTTCTGGTATTTAACGAGCAAGCTGTTTTCTGTCACTGTGTAACAGCAGTGGGCAGAGGTCCTACAGAGAGGCAGATAACGCAGAGCAGAAAATCCTTGGCATTATGGAGGGAATGTGTCTGGGAGCTTGCTCTGCCCTTTCTTCTCTTGCCATTGATGTCCTTGCTGTATCAGATCCCATTCTCAGTGCCATGTGTGCTGCAGCTGGTTGGGTAGCAGGATTTTAATAATTGTATTGAGCTGTTCAGAATGTTCTTATTCAGTTGTTGTTTTGGGAGGCTGCCAAGCTTTTCCTGAGGAAAGCAAACAGAAAGGAAATGCCAGGATTTTCTGACAGCCTGTGACCCAGCTAGACCAGAATGGAAATTCATGACAAAAAATAAAAGGTACTTCTCTAGCCTCTGGCTTTCTCTACGATGAATTTCAAAGACTTGCTGCTTTAGAAATAATTTATTATTTAAAAGAATATTAGCAGCTTTAATATGTGGGTTCTCACCAGATCCCTTAATATTTAGAGAATGTTCAGTATGCTTAAATATTATAATATTATACTTTTTATTTTAAATTTGCTTGTAAGTAGAAGTACTCATACATGTGTGCATTAGTTAGTGACTGCCGAAAAACAAACAATGCGTGACCATGTGATAAGTGAGCCTTAATTATTTTTTTTGAAAGTGCCAACAGTAATTAGAACATGCTTTCTGCTAAACTCTTAATAAATTGTACTTTTTGATGTGCTGTGCAGGATTGAAAACCTCATGCCTTGGCGATTAGTCTCAATTTTGAGATTTCCACTGAATAATCAGAGTAAGAGCAGCAGATGTTCTGGGCAAGCTTGTACATCATCCAGGGAAGTATGAGTCTACCATATACCTGATACTACCATATACCTGAAACTATGAATGGCTGCCATGCTTTGTCATGCACAGCTACATATATGGGGAAAAGCCTCCTCAAACTCTGGGGAAAAAAAAAATGCAAAGTGGCAAAAGTGCTTGAAAAACTGTACTAAAATTGACCATTCAAATTGCTCCTGCTTACAAATATTTTTTATGTCAAAGAAAACCAGACTGGATGTCTTTTTTTGCTCATCAAGTCTTTGTTGCTCATCAAGTAATCAAAGTAATTGCCTGAGATTTGAACTGGATGACAATTCTTTAAGATTTTTTTTTTTTTAATCTACATATAAAAAAATGTTTTGGTGGAGTTTCTCAGAGGGGAAATGGAATGAAGTTCTGGGTCAGTATGCCGTCCTACTGCTCCTTTCAGAGGCCTCAGCAATCCCAAGTAAACAAACTGCCAACATTGAACCCCACTTCCCTAGAGTTTACATATTTATAAAATTTGACAATGTATAGAAAACCACAATATTAATAAACACTTACAGGCTGTAGACACTAACCTATAAAAACAAGCAATATTTCTTTAAAGTAGACAACTTTGCTGGCAGTTGTTAATTAGCCCCTTGGAAACAAAGAAAGATCCTCTTTAGTTAAAGGCAGATTTATAGGAAAAAGAGGTGATTCAGACCAACTTTTCTAGACCGGGAAGAATAACTTTGCTTTTAAGTTTGCTTATGCAAGTGCTGTGCAGTGTTTGTCATCTTCAAGACCTTAACAGTAAACATATGTTTCTGAAATGAAATAGGAAGAGTTTAATATCTAATATTCATATTTTATACATAAGCAGCATATTTAATATATCTTATGTGCTCCTGCTACTATATATATTATTTACATTTAAAAATTCCAATAAACTATAAGTGTATTGTTCAGCAGTATAATACTGCCTGCAATCCCTTGCTACTTAAAAGAACGAATATGTACTACAGATACATTCAGCACATAAGAAAAGAATCAAAGACAGGCAAGGGCTTAAGGCAGAGGTGGAAACAGCACTTCTGTAGTAGACCCTGGAAAATAACAGAGGTAGATGAAGTGTTTAAAAAACAATACCTTTGTCAAATGCTTCTAAAAGCAGAGAGATTTTGGTGGATCCAAGTCAGCACATAAAGCTGACATGATTCAGACTTGCTTATAGATCAGGAAGATAGACTTTTGAATGCATGTATGCAGTCCTGGTGATGGCCATAGAATTATAGAACAGCTCAGGTTGGAAGGGACCTTAAAGATCACCTAGTTCCAACCCCATGCCATAGGCAGTGATGCCACCCACTAGATCAGGTTGCAGAAAATAACAGAATTTCATTAGAAATATAAAAAAATAAGATGATTTTTTTTTTTAACATAAAAGGAAAACAAAACTATTTTGGATTTCAGTGCCTAGTGGAAAAAAAAAAATAATTGCTGGATTTCAAATTAGTGGAAGCCTACAGACCAATGAGCATGACCTGATTATACTCAATACTGAGAAGCAATTCCTAATTATATAATTAGTAGTTGGTAGTTAGTCATCTATAGACACCCAAAGCCTCTTCTTCCAAAAGGTATATTTCATAATCCTACAGAACACTGCTGGTGAAACTGTCTTGGAGATAAATGAGGAAAAAAAAGTGGAATAAAAAATTGGATGTCCTTTCACAAGACCTTTTTAGATGTCCACAGAAACCACAACTGAGATGAGAACCAATTCTGGTTAAAAACCTCCCTTACTTCACTGCATAGTGAAGGTAATTGCCAAAGTGGAAAAAGTAGTCCTCAACAGAGGCTCCTGTCAGTATTTGGAAAGAAAGGGGATGATGTTCTTTTCTCATATGGTTAATAAGGAATATTACAATCCATTAGCAATAGAGTAATATTTTGAGAACAACTGCAATTAGCAGACCTGGATAGTTCACACTTCAGTGAGGGAATTCCCTGGTCTGTTGCTGGTCATTTTTAATAAAACTGAGTATCAGGGAAATCCCAGAAAACTGACACAGTGCTCATGCTCAGTGTTCATAAAACAGCTTGATGAGCAACTAGGTCTGACTTCTGAAGGGAAAACCAACACAAGATTCAATGAACACAGAAATAAAGGCTAATCTTGTGTTTAGGGAAGGGTAAGTGGGAAAAACATTATTTCAAATATCACTTAATCTTTTTTCAAGATTACACCTTTTGCATTTAGCTCTATATATTTGATTAAAAAATAAGTAAGACACCTGAGGTGTACACATTTGAGGGCCAACCGGTTAACGGACAGATATTTGAGGCAATTGTCCTCTGAGAATATTATGACAGGGTGGGAGTATTTCCATTAGTTTGTAGGACTTAATGATTTCGAAGATTTTCACACTAATGCCACAAAGCTGCAAGCAAGATAACTATGATTTACAGATTATTATCTTTTTGTTACCCTCCCTCCCCTTTTTTCTATCTCGTTTGTTCTTCCTTCCCTCTCTCTTTCCCATTCTTTTTTTCCCATTCTTCCCTTTGCCTTTGTTCCCTTCCTTTCTTTCTCCCTCTCTCATGAAGAATGTCAAATTCAGTTAAATCTAGGATTGGGGAAAAAATATATATTTTGAATACTGAATGTGGGCTTAAAACGGGTTCCTACACATCTTACACAAACTCTATAATATGTTTTATTGCAACTTTTATGACCATATATAACGTATCTTTATGATATTCACAACAGAACTACTGCTTCCTGCTATGAACTTCACTGCCACTACTTTCAAGCCCCATAGATGGACCAAATTCTATTTAAGGAGCTCAATTCAAGAAATAATGCAGTAGTGAAAACCAGCAACGTAGAGAATTGAGGCCATTTAAAATTACTGGTGACAGTCAGTTATGGGTTAGTAAGAAGGCAAGCCAATGATCCTCCTGAACAAACAAGAGGATGAATAATGAGAAGTTTCCTCAGGGCTTAACTCTGACAAATTCTCAATTCATCTTATACATATATCCCGCAGGGTCATCTTTAATATTTTTCTAGTTCAGCTACGTGACATAGTAAAATGCATTTTTAAGTACAACTACTGTGCCTGGACGAATACCTGCAGTGACTTCTGTGTTGCCGACAAAACCAACAGCAATGGTTGGTCCGATCAGCATTTTGCAACACATATTACAAACTAATTTAAGTCTGTGTACGGCCATATAGCAGCACACCCTTCCATCAGGACACTGGGTAAACAACCAGTGGGATGATTGAACCAGATGATTTTAACTATTTATTTTTTTAACAGGGTGTCACTGAGCAGAGTTCAGCTCTCCTTTGTTTTGCTTCAGGAACCTTTGCTGATATTAGGGAGGAACGGGTGATGTCACCCGCTTGTGGAGCAGCTACTGTTAGTGGTGCAACACGTGGTTAATGACCGCATGCTGCCGGCCCGCATTTCAATTTCACCTGTTTTAAAGACAGGTTGTGAAACTAATTAATTAATTATTGTCTGCAAATCATCTTGAGATCCTCAAGTGAAATCCATTACCCTGGCATGCCGGACTATTTATTACAGATCAGATGAAAAAGGAAAAATAATTGCAGAGTATTCTGAAAGCATCAGCAGAATGTCCTAAAGATAAGAAAAGATTAAGCTAGTTCAAAAGTAATTATGTGTAGCTTTTCAGGGAAAAAATAATTATGCACATTACCAAATGAAGCAAGATGCCTGAAATAGCAGGGAAACAATTAAAAAAAAAAAAAAAAAAAAAAGAGCTCAAACCTCCAGTGGAGCAAACTGAAATGAAGTGGATAAGCAGCTCTAGAATCATTGCATACCCCAGGGGAGAGGATAGCAAATAAGAATGGAATAATGTAGCAAATTTCTGAATCAAGTATAGCAATTAAAAAAAAATAAATTTAAAAAAAAAAGATTAATTACAATTAAAATTACTATTAGTTTAAAAAATTATAATTTAATAGTAATATTATTCTTTAAAATACTGTATTTATAAAAATTATTTTGATTTTAAAACCCTCTGAAAACATTTATGATAAACCTTATTATTCTTGTCCAAAGGTGAATCTTCCAAGGAGGCTGTGTAATCTGAGGGAGTAGCCAGTCAATAGATAAGAAAGGAAACGAGTTTAAGAAAAAAAAAATAGAAAGAAATGGTTCTTTCTTATTTATTTCTGCAAGGTATTTGCTAAACTGATCTTGTGGTCTCAATTTGAGCTCAATTTTTGAGTAACCGTCTTTGTCAGAAAAGCCATACAGCTTAAGAATGATCTTGGTGACACTGTGTGCACATGCAATTAGCATCAGCTCTCGATGTTCGGCATACAGGTCTTCAGCAAGGCCATGGGAAAAGTATTAATTCATCATTTGCAATTTGATACTGTAATTATGCAAAAATCTCTGGTCTTTGTGACACAGTCAGATCAGATAACCATAATGCTCCATCGTTACTATCTACTAGTCTTTTCATTTCAATGTAAAAGTTTATGTTTAATGTTTAGAAGTTTTATTCAGTGTATTTACCGTAGTTGCTTAAATCAGTAGTCCAGGCTGCACCTAGGGAAGAGAAGACCCAGCTGGACTCCAGGACAGAGTTCTGTGATCTGAAGGCCATCGCTTCAGCCATGGACAGGTAATGAGAACCTTTTTTTCCTAGTCTACTCCTCTCATTTTTCTCATCCTCACAAGAATAATGCAAAGCACTACCTTGTGAATGAATAAAACAAACAAACAGTTATTAAAATAAATGAATTGTCAGCGAGCTGAACCCTTTATACACAATTGAGTTAGCAACCAACATCCTAAATTGATGAGATACTATTAATGGGTAGCAAAGAAAAAGGTTATCACGTCGTCTACTATACAGCTTCATGTCCATGAGATCATTCTCCTTTCTACAAAATATTCCTTGTGATGTGCACGGTATGCCAATTATACCCACAAACCCCCAAACATTTGGGTAATGATAATCACAGATCTCATCCTGAAGCTGCTGAACACCTGCGAGAAACACAAAGCTCGTGCTAGGGCAAGGGAGTCTCTTCCAAAACACAGAAGGATTTAAGAGTGAAGGAGGAAGAAAAACAGTCTCTGTGGCAGGAATTTTCTACAGTAGCTTTGTTTGAGATTGGCTGCATATTTGATGCACCTGCAGCCACCAAATGTTCCTGTGTTGAATAGGGGTACACCTCAGGGGTATTTATGGAATATACAGGCTAACATGGGGGATAGAGAGCCTTCCATATCAATTCACTTGTTATGCTACCAGAAACAATATTTTCTGCCTAACCGTAAGGAACAAAGGAAGAAACACCACTGAGCAAGCCACTTGTGGACTCCAATTAAGCCACATTCCAATGGAAAATTTGCTCTTGAAAAATGAGCCAAGCATGGTAATAACATAATATAATACTTGACTTGTGTGGCTTGAAATAAGTATGAAGATGAGAACCTCTGTGGAGGAGAGGTGAAAAATTTATTCCAAGAACACTTTGGCAAATAACTGCTTTTTGATGCAAAATAGTACCTTTCAAATAAACATTTGTTCTTATGAAGAACCTCTCTGATCTCAAAAGAGAGTTTCCCTTGAGTAACCTACAGATTTCATGCCAATAAGGCTCTGTACCCGACTGCTAGGCCTTCTGTGTTTGTGTGCACTGCTAAAAAACATGTTTTCTGTAACACAGCCTTTATGTGTGCATGTAGAGGAATGCACGTGCATACACACACAGAGAGAAAGAAATATTCTAATATTTGCCTATTTCCTTTACATAAAAAATAAAACCAGCATTATATGGAAGTGTAGAAAAAACGGCACTCATTTCTGATATAACAATAGGCTGCTTTTCTCCTTTTTTATTACTGCCTTAAAAATGCATACAGGTTTTGCTGTCCCTCAGAGTCTTTGTTCTGAATCTGCTGTCAGGTGCTGAACACCCGTGTTCACTAGACATCTGAGACACAGCTGTCAGGCAGGAATTTTTCAGGGAATTTATTATTTTTGGTCAACGGTGACTAGTAGTTGGTAACTGGAAGATGTTCCAGTCTCTTATCCACGATAAAAAATATAATCTATATCATCATAATTGAGGGAGAAACATTTTTTTTTGCAGTGAAGCAAGCTTCAGCTATGCAGCGGGTAAGACACAACATTTACATGGATGACTGAGCATTCCCTGAAATGCAGCCTAAATCAGAAACAGTACTTCAAGTGAACAACAAAATTATTTTCCTGTGTCTTGCAGCTGCACAGAAGGAATACTATGACAAAAAAAGGAACCGCAGAACACAGCCTGGAAATGGGGAACTGAACTGTTCTCTCTTGTATTTGGATACAACAGATATATTTCTGCTTGAATGCTCCAAAGCAAGCAACCAAACAACCTCATGGACAAGAACAGACACTGGAATGGCTGATGCAAATTATGAAGTTTTAAACTACTAGAAGAACTTGAGAACTTGAGATTACAGCTTAAGCTCTTGATACTGTGTTCACTATTCTTAGTGAACACAATGCCCTATACCATGTATGTTAACAAAAACCAGTCTGAGTGAATATTCATTTTGATAGATGGGAACCTAGATCTTTAATTTTTGTGGTATTAGAGAGCATAAAAGTCTTCTGAAAAACTAAGTCTAAACAATTTGCCGAAAGATAAATAGGAAGTCTGTGTCCTAAGAGGAATCTGTATGCAAGTTTTATAAGTCATAGACCAATGTTTTTAATCCTAAAACTTTCATATTCAGCAATACAAAGGATACAAAGAATAATATATATATATATATATATATAAAAGTATTTAAAAGATCTTTGAATCTATAAAAATGCATAGAACAGAGAAGGCATTCTAGCATTTTAACTAGTTCTTGAGCATATTAGCATAGGAATATATTTTTAATAGACTAATGTTATTTATAGCCTTCTAAATCATCCCTGGCATACCTATAAAAATTAAAACTTATTGAAGTCAGCTACTTCTCTGCCATAAAAGACTTAGCAAATTTAACAGAAAAACAAACAGCTTTTTGAATTCCTCTTAAATTACTTGCAATAACACTTAAGTGCCTATTGAAAGCTTTTCATATGTAAAGCACAAACCATTTCATAAATGTGGGAATAACATTATTACATCTATTTTTATCTGGGAAACTGTAAATTAACAGGGTGTGTGTGTGTGCGTGTCACACTGCTGTCCTGCACAGGGCCATCTGAGTCAGCCTGTGACTAATTAGTTTTGTTACTGGAAACAGTCTAGTCACGCTAACATGATGCTCTGGGAAGGCGAAAACGCCCTGCTTCTAGTCAATCTCCTCACTGTACTTTACCGTGCCATGTGAACAAGTCCTCAGAAGCTAATGGCCTGTGTTTACAGAGACGCTGAGCATCCCCAAGTCCCTCTGAATGCGATCCCTGCAGCTACGCAGCAGCCCGAGCCTCGCCTCACCCTCCAGTCCTGCATTTGCAATTCTCTGCACCTTCTCCTTTGGCTCACTGTCGTGTCAGAATGATGAGATATGCAAGCACAAAGCTCAGGCAGGGCTGGCCCAGACTTGCAAAATGGGTTTCTTCAAGCAAATTCCATAATTTAGAGAACAGGGATAGTACAGAGTACCCAATCTCCTGAACAGTTATGGATTAGTTTCCCAGTGCTGACTGCAAGGCCAGTGCCCAAGTGTTCTGAGGTCAAATTTATTCTTAGCATCAGCTCTTTGAAGATGCAATAGTGTTAGGCCTCCATTAAGCCTGAAGTCAGATTTCATTATCATAATGGTCCCTTCTGGCATCAAAACCCATGAATCTGTTCGTTTTATCAACCTCAGCTGATTTTGTGAACTGGAAGTGGCTGCAGAGATGGACAGGGAGGGCATCAAGAACACATAACATAGTATGAGATTTTAAAGGATACAAATATGGATTAGAGGAGTATGTTTGCACAGTTATTTTCCAAAACAGCTTCCAATAAAATCGATTAGAAAATTATACCTGAAATTAAAAGCAATGACAGAGCCCAAGGAGAGGACACACAAACACGGTACAAACAGCTGCCTGCAATCAAAAAGTAACTAAGAATAACTTACATACAAAAAATATCATAATTAAAATATCAGAATCATGACTAGTCTAGCAGGGGAGACTGTGGCTTCAAGAACAAGCTCAAAATTAAAGCCTTGCTGCTGGGATTTGGTGAGGAATGACTGAAACACAACAAGTTTACTGAATGCAGGGCAAAAGATCCATTGCCCTCAAAATCCCAGTCACAAAGCACCCAAAAACATGCCTGAGAGCGAGCAAGCCAGCAAATAATGCAAATGGATGATCCTCCAAAACACTGAGGAATGCCTTGCAATTTGAAAACAACTGGAATATGTAATTTGAGATTTTGTTGGTTCTGTGGTTTTTAGCAAATTTGAGAAAAGAAGGAAAAATAAGGTATGGTTTTTTTTTTTTTTTTTTTAATATTGAAACCTCCCCCCCGGACAGCCTGCTGACCTGCAGGACCCAGCCAAGGCTTTGAAATTAAAATGTCCTAAGTGACGTGCCATTGTCAGTTTTCATAATACATTAATTTAGTTAAACATGTTAATAATTACCACGCAAGAATTTTCACCTACGTCATATTCCCAAGCATTCCATGTTTCAGCCTGTGTGGTGCTCTGCTTGTTTCGGTAGCGGCTGATAGGCAGCTTTTCAAATTCCAGAGTGTGTGTGTGCATATTCATTTATACAAATATTATATAACCTGTTTACACAGGTCTTTTGAAAATTATTTAAAGGCACTTTTTTTTCCCCCTCTGCTTACAGGTAAACAGATTTCTGTAGTCACAAGATTAACCAAGCAGTTTGCTTTATGTTTTAGTGTTTCAGACTAAAACCCCTTCCATAGCCACAGCAAAGCAATTTAAGAACAAAACCAGAACAGATCAATGCCTGTTACTTACATCCCAATTGCTATGGACTTTATTCATAGCTATTGAAAAAGTATATATATATTGAAAAATATATCATACAAAAATATAATTAAGTATTTTTACTGTAACTCAGCACTATAGAACTCAAGAGGAGTAATTCAGAAAAAAATGCATCCTATTAGAGGACTTTTAGTTTATATGTTACCAAAATTTCCATATTTCTGAAATCCTCCTCACTAGAGAAAAAACTCAAATTCCATTCTTGCATAGTTTCCAAATTTTCAAAGAGGAAAATATTTAGTGCAATTATCAGTAACATCTCCACTGCTAGGACAGCAATACTCCCAACAGGCATTGCCAAGAGGTTTTTGTACTTTTGTGTCATATCGGGGATTTTTTTTCTCTAAACTCTGTGACATATATTCAGCCAAGACCAGTCAAGCATTCAGAACTGTTGAGCAAGACATGCTTTTTATGCTTAAACCTAGATCCATTCTATTTGTACACAGACTCCATGGATCCCACACAAACTGTGTTTTCAAGCTGTTTTGAGTAAGCTCCTTTTTGATTTTTAAAACTAGAATGTCTATGTGAAAACCAGTGTAAAATGAAATGTACCAATCAGAATGTTATTGTTACTTCTGAATGTCTTTAAAACAAGGCCAGGAGATTTCTCTATTTGGAATAAAAACACTGCAACTTTTTATTGTTTATTCAGCACAATAGTATCATACCATGCAATGCTATACAATTGTGCTGCTAGAACATTTCAGTCAATGCACTTTGCTGTAAATCAAAAATAAACAAACAAACACCTAGATTTTTGTGTTCTTTTAAAAATAATTACAGTTTTTTGGGAAAAAAAAAAAAAGCCTGTTAGAGATCATCACCTAATTCCTGCCTGGAATCCTACTATCCTACTCAGATTAGTAACTTCAATTTCTGTACTTAAGTACTATTATTACAAATTCCAGAAATTAAAGCTTTTTTTTTTTGTTTTCAAAGTATCTGTATTTTTGTTAAGTGTGGTCTACTACCTTCAACACTACCTTCAGCTGCGTTATGAACTAGTGAGTATAGAACTGAAATGCTTTCTCCTTTTACTTTATATCTCCAGAGGGACTACTTCGTATAATTAAATGTAGCAAGTCATCTCCTCAAATAGCATAAACAATGTCTCTCCATGCAATTTATCAGAGTACGAAATTCTGATCTCTACGAGTTTTTGAAATAACACTAACAAAATTCACAATAAATATGTCTATCTGTGTGCACAACATTTCATATCAGCATAGTGTCATAATTGGCCATGAAAGTATTTCTCAAGGTGTTTTGATAAATATTTAAGAATATGCGGCATTTAAAAATTAAAATAATATATTTTAGACAGTTCTATAATAATAGCTAGATTCCAGATATTCACTTCTTACTGAATTTTCTTTCTTGTTGCTTGCTTGCACATCAGCATGCATGAAAAAGTACGTGTGTTCTAAATATCTATTTTGCAATCACTTCAAAAGCGTCAGAGTACAAATTGAGAAACTCTGGTAAGGAATTTTCCTTGCACTGTGAATGAGCTAAGCAAGTATGTGCAATGTGGCAGAAGATAATGAAGCTTCCTTCCCAAGCACAAACTCTTAAGGCTTGCTGGCAGAGAACTCAATCGTTTCAATTCAGGCCACTCATATGAAGTTAGAGGAAAAAAAAATATTTTTGATAAACATTCTACATGGACAAAACTTATTTTTGCTCTTTCTGCATCAACACGAGAAATTAGTCTTGCTCTTAGAACTGATTTTTTTTTTTTCCCCTTCTGCAACATTCATGTGTGCGTCCATTCCCTCGGGTTAGACTCTGTGGCACATGTGCATGTGCACACATGCCTGGATCAGTAAAGGAGAACTGGGTGGTGCAACAGCACTTTGGGAAGGGAAGACCTTCTACCAGTTTCCATGCCTTCTTTGGGTTTCAGATATTCAGATATTATTTAGAATTAAAAAAGGAAGGCTGTTCGCTTGGAGAAGTGCTACTGTTTTTAATTGTTCAGAGTCAAAATCAACTAAAGATGCATGTTCATTTTGTATTACAAATGTACTTGTGGCACAATTTAATAGAAGATGATTATTTAAATATTTAAAATCCAGATCTTAATGATATATGGTCAGATCCCTAGGCATCAATCCTGCAAACACATAAGCGTATTAAGTTAATGGAAATTCTCATGTACATAAGTTGAAGTATTTAAAACCTTTCAGGATTAGGAATCTAATTTTGCTTCAAGAAAAAAATGTGTCTTCTTTGAGCAAGTATTATTTTTCTCTCTTTGCCCTTTACTAAATGCCTATAAAATTTCTTTTCAAGTTTTATTAGATGTATTGCTTGACAAAATGAAACAAATTGCATATACAATTCATTTTTATAATGAGTCTATTGCAATTTCTGACACACAAGTGCTCAATCTCTAAACTTCACCATTGTTCCTCCCCCCCAAAAATAAATAAATAATCAAAAATAACATTTCAAATCTTAATTTATCGCTAAATAAAACAAAGGACAAATAAGATGGTCCTATACAGAAAATATCTACTCTAGTGCTTAATTTTTTAGATCTATGACTGATAATAAATTATCTGACACCTGCCAATAAAATCAAGTGATTTTACTAATCAGGGCAGATAAGGGATGGGGGAAAGAAACCATGTACCACAAGTGCTTGCTTCAGGTTTGCAGGCTTGCATCCTCAAAGGCACATTTCTTTTGTGATTTAGGAGGGAGCTTAAATTCCCAGATTTCACACCTGGAACTGCATTCAAGCAAGATGACAAAAGTACCTGGAGCAGGCAGTGAACGCTCACCTCTGGCTGAGGTGCATGATGAAAGGAAAAAAGGCAGAGGAGAGAGGGTTGTCTGGTAGGAAGAGCTGGAGTTGGGGGCAAAGAGGGAGGGAAATAAAAACAAAATTTATAGGTTTCCTATCATACTGTAAGCACAGTCATTTCAGAGGATGAGAGCAGAAACGCTTGCATTTTACAGAAGCTGTACACATAGAACAGTCATAGAATCACAGAACCACCTAGGTTGGAGAGGACCTTTGAGATCACCAAGTCACTACTGAGTCACATCACTAAACCCTGTCCCTTAGTGCCACGTCTCTTAAATATCTCCAGGGCTGGGGACTCCACCACTGCCCTGGGCTGCCTGTTCCAATGCTTGACTACCCTCTCCATGAAGAAATTCTTCCAAATGTCCAATCTTAACCTCCCTGAAAGTATGCCTTACTGCTTTCCCTTTGATACTGACTCACAGAGTCACTGCTGATCAAGGTGTGACAGAGTGGAACAGAGCCCAGCTGAACCAAATATTGGCCCATCTGCATTTATCTCAAGCTGTCCCCTTCCTTCCACACAGATAGACTTAATCAACCCCAAGCTGCCAACATTTTCACCCTGGGTGATTGCTTCAGAGAGTTATGGTCCCCTGGGAGGTCCAAACAGCATTTAGCTATTGCACTGGTTTCTGAGAGGATAGCCTCCAGCAGCTGAAAGACTAACAGAGATCTCTTTCTTTGAGCCCCCAAAACTGCACATCTTTTCTTTCCTTTTTTTTCCCAGCAAAATGCACTCAGAGCCCTGACTCAGTGAGGCTGAAGTTTACAAAGAAGAACTTCTTGGGCTCTCAAGAGCCCATTGCAAAGGCACTGTTTAATTCCCCTGAACTTCAAGTCAGAAGTACCAAGCCCCTACTCGGGACAAAATTCCTAGGTCAGGAGACTGCAGTCCTTCCTCATAGCACTTCAGATCAGGGCTGCACCTCCGCCATGAAATTTAACTTATGCATAAGGAATCAAATCATCTGGTTAATATGATTTCTGGTTCAAGTGACTGTCACTGTAATTCAGTCAGCCTAGAACTCACAAACAAAATACTGATATTACTGCAAAAATAACTATTTCAGCATTATTAATTCCAGTCATTCACATACACTGTCAGCCTGGTGATCACATAGTGCTAAGAGGTGAAACAAAGTGACAGAAAATAAATAAACAAATACAAGAATCAGTCATAATTCCCAACTTCATCTCTATGTTTATTTTCCTCATTTCAGAAGAACTTCCTCTGAGCAAAATAATATAGTGTCTTTATGTTTTAAAGCAACTTTCTGTATATTTCTATCAGCACATATGGAAGAGCTGGATCCAATGAACAGCTGATATTTTTGCCCCTTCCAGCAAAGACAGGTTACAGAACCCTACCAAATAGTCCTTGTGCAATCACTTATACTGTCTATTATTAAAACAAAACAAAACAAAAACGCAACAACAACAACAACCAAATCCACAGCCTTGACAGCGACTTTCCAGGCAATTATTCTGTGCCTGTGCTAATCTACTCTTAGGTAGTGCCAAGGAATTATCAGCAGAGTAGACAGCTTCAGATATTGTTGTTATTATTATTGCATTTGTTGTGCTGGCTGCAAACCTGCTTGCTGTGACAGGCAATATATCCCTGGCACTTGTGCTGCTGGCTGACACGGTCACTGCTCGGGAGGTACGCTTCACTAGCAGTGAATTCTGCTTGGCTTAAAAAGGGTTGCCCTTCAGTGGCTATGTTCTTACTTCTTGGGAAGGTCCCTTAAGAGAATCAGCAGCTACCTGATTTCCTTCTGTGCTGCTTATTTCACCTTTTTTCACCTTTTTTCATCGTTTTTATGCCTGACGTATTGAGCATTAAAAGCCTAGTGGGAAAACACTAACTCCAATACCTTCTGTAGGTCAATGCCACTCAGATTCACCTGAATTAAAATATGATGTCTGGTTCTTTATCTAGTGCTCAACCCATAAAAGAAGTTTATTGAGCTGAAGTGCAGCCTGCTTGGTAAAGAGTGCCTGCAGCTCCAGGAAACAGCATGAAAATAAGGCTAAGATGTTATATCTGCTGTTTGAACTGAAGGCACACCCAGTTGGCCACCTGAATGTACAATCCAGTGCCACTGTTCAAGCCTGACTGCTAAGGGATGAAGCAGATATCAAAGTTCTCTTTTCATCTCTAAGATACAGTGCATAAGTTCTCATATTATCCTATCGCATGGCTTCATCTCTTACAGCAGATCACTTGCAGAAGCAAAAAGGCCTGAGGAGATCTGGTGCTGCAGTTAGCAAAAAAAAACTCTGGATAAAAGGTGCAGCACAGAAGTTTTCTGAAGGCAGCTTTGTGCCCGCATGCCTCGCTGATGAGGGCAGGGGTCACAGTAGACCCTGGTTTTGAGGAATTTGTTCTGGTTCCCTCAGGTCTTACATCTTCTGGGCAGCGAGTGCAAGCGCTCCAGACCAAGAGACAGAACTGGTTAAGGTAATCTGCTCTTACCTAAGGTATGAGAACAGCCTGGGTATGTCTTGAAGAAACACCCTCTTTATCTGAAGATAAGAAAGACCTTTACACTTTTAAAAATATTTTTGTAAAGTAAGCACTACAAAGCTACTGTCATATACTGACGCAAACATGTCTGGAGAAGTACTGATGTTCCTCAGACATCAGTTTTCATAAATATAACACTAAATGCACGATTACGATGTTTTATCAACCAGAACCACAGAGACGAGAAAATAAAAATTTGTTATCTGGCCCCTACTTGCTTTGTTTGCTAATGTATATTACTCTCAGGCTTTTGGTTTATAATTGGCTCTTTTTGAACTGCGATATATATTAATTCAGTGCCTTTGTGGCTTAGCATTCTCATCTACTAAACTCTAAACACTTTGGTCATGTTCTTTGATGGCTAAGGATAAAGGAGAGCATATAAATTCTGAACCTACTGTTTATACTGTAGCAGTGGCATTTCTCCATGGGCTGGCACCAATCGGGACAACTAAGATACCAGTTGAACTGTATGATATACAAACTTGTAGCAAAACATAATGATGTTTACAGCTTAAGAAAACAAACACCCAGGATATGGGAAAAGATGTCAAACAAAGGCAGAGGAGCACAGACAGCTAGTTTGGTTGCTTCCACTTACATATTTATAATGTAAATAATACTACTGTAAATTCAAGTGCCTTACTGATACAGTACTTCAGTGGACTGCATTCTGAAAAATTATTAACTTTGTTGATCAAGCAAGCCATCATTGGGTGGGCCTTGTAATTATTTATTTTGAACAGCTCTACTGAGGTGAGTCATTTTATGGATGTCAGTAGAACCTCCTGTGAAGTAACAACCCCAGTTACACTCCCTGATTATTCTGGTGGCCCTCGCTTCTTCCCTCTCTAAAGTAAATCAGGGTCGGATTTTTAAGTATAAAAGCCCTGTGAGATCGCAAGCATACTGAAAACCTTTTTGAACACAAGGACCATAACTTTTATTGTACAGAATAGTACCTTTTTATTGGGAAACAGTCACAGATGTAATTTAACAGCAGGCTAAAAGGAAAATTGTGATTGCACTGGTATCATTGGCAAGGTCTGCACTTGCCTTGAAGAGGTGAATTCTAAAGTGTACTTTGACTATCAGTGCCTGCACTGGAATTCTTGCACTGCTCCTTGGGGAAAATAGCACAGCTACAAGAGAGCTGTTCAGAAATAATTACAAGTGAAGTATATACTCGTAGTCAGATCTGACATATGAGGGAACTAAATACAAATAACTCAGTGGCATTTTCTCCCACCCCAACCAAACAGGAGAATGGGAACTTCTGATAGTAGCTAGTAAGTTTCTGTGCTTCAGGACTGTTTTATTCCACATCAGCATTTCTCACACTCCATGTAGTTTCTGTTGCATTGTATTACACAAATACTCCTACAGCAGGGCAGAGTCTGTATATGCTCCTTTAAAACCCGTTCATAGGTAGTAGAATATTTTGGTTTCCCAATTCGCATTCACGACAAATGAATTTAAAGATTAAAATTGCCCCCAAATGTGTCCCCCATCCCTGAGAGCATTGTTGGCTATGTTGGAAAGCTATTAGAGATCAAACACTATGCTAAGTCTGCAAGAGATCTAAAAAGGCCGACGGCAATACTGAATGTGAAGTCATTAAGCCTAGAGTTCTTCAGGCAAGATTGTTCCCTGGCTGAAAAAAAATTATGAAAACTCAGATCTCTTGAGGATAGGAATTCAGAAGAACAAAAATAGCACTTCCAACATTATTAGTCTTCTTTCTAAAAGCCAGAAAAAGAGGGAGGGAAATGCAAATACACTGGGCTGGGTACTAGCAGAAGCATTACGCCTGGGCAAAATCAACGGTTTTATATTTATAGCATATCTTTACTTATAATTGTTTCAGCATATTGTAGTACAGAAGTATTGCTGAATATGATAAAGAACACTTTACTGAATGCACAAAAAGTGTGAATGACCTTTTAATAGCACTCTTTTGTTTTGCCTGACAAAGATTTATGTCAATGAGAGAACAGGTTTTAATGAAAAATATTCCTACGAAACATATGTATGTGCTTAACTCTTGTATATATGTGAATGAAAGACCTTAATAAATACAACTGCCTACAAGATCTGTTCTTTAATTTTCTTTATTGCATTTTGAAATTCATGATAGATGTCCGATATTTTCATAACATATTAGCACAGTGGTGACGTAAAAATAGCAATACCCATACATCAGCCCATGGTACCTTTAAGTATAAAATGCAAGCATCAAATATTGCTAAATAGTCTTGTAAACCTGTGATATGACAGAAGCCTGTGAGTAAAAACACCACAACTGATGAAAACTATTTTGTTAGATTCCCCCTCCCTGTGCTAGCCCTAGCCTTGGTCTGCTCTTTAACTTTTGATCCTTCTCCTGAATGGGGAGGGCCACCAAGGGAAAAAAAGGGGGGAATAATGTGTAGAGGAACTATGTGTAAGAAATGCATTTAACAGAAGTCCCAGACCTCCTGGTGTTCATTTGTGCTCTTTTACATCCCTTCCCTCCTAAACCGTCATGTCTCAAAATTGTCCCAACTTCTTGTCTAGAAAACTTAAAAAAGTTCTGCTGTACGTTAAAAATTCAGGATGTATTAAAATGATTTCCTGTTGGCAATTAAATTAGCATTTCCCCACCCTTTAATTTTAAGGACAGTTTAATAGTTCAGTCCTTGCACTTTTCCCCTATGAAATCCGAACGGTCACTTCAAAGGACAGAATGTGTCCCATGGATGCCTCTTCTCTTTGTATGTATTGTCATTTGCATGACTATGCTTACGCAGAGAGTGGGAGGGTGGGAGGCGAAGGAGACAAGCAGATAAAAAGGGTGAAGACTCCAAAGGCAAATCCGAGCAGGTAAAATACCTAACATGGTTACTCGTGAGCAGATAAAAAAATGACACCAAATCATATAGTAGGAGAACAAAGAATTTGACACGTTCTAGTGCAATGCATGGCATGTGTGCTATGTGATTAGAAAAGCTGGGACACAACCTCACTCTCTCTAATAAATCTGTCAAAGGCTAACCACTGTGTTTCACCTGGAAACTATACACGTGACTGCCATGCTGGTTTTCAGATACGGGGAAACCATTTGACAGAAGGTGAGCAGAAACAAATGCTGAATGTTCCTTTCACCACAGAATCATGATCAAAAAGCACCTGTTGTTGGCAGAATATTTTAGCAGGGAAAATGTTACCTATACATCTACAGCTGAGAACTTAAAAAAAAACATCCATCATTTATCAGATGCTCTAAAAAGAATACAGAGCATTTTTTGAGTAGGATGGCTATTTCATTTACCTGTCCTCTCACTGGATTCAGCAGATTTCTCTAGCTTTTCTGAACAATAAATTGTAGCCCCTCTCTCATCTGCTTGGACTGTTGCAATTAATGAGCTAAGACAAGCATTGCCACAAGCACAATTCATTATCATTGTTCCAGACTCTGTTCAAATTGTATTTAAAATAGCTGGCAAAGAGTATTGTTGAGAGAGTAAGAAATGATTGCACAACAGTCTTCCACACCCATATTCTACAAGGTTCTTTCTGTATAGAGGCATCACTCTTCATGTAGGCATGCAAAGAGCTTGATTTTCTTTCATACTAGAATGCAGCTAGTACTAGGTCATGATTACTGCATTTATACATCTAATCAAACAAGGAGATCAACTGTGAATAATCATTTTTTTTCTGTTATACACAACCTCTCACTCTTGCCTGAAAGAAACCAAACCAAACCAAACGAAAAACAAACAAACAAACAAAAAAGAAACCAGAAGAAAACATTTTCCTTTTTATATGGTTATAAAATGAGTCAACCGTTTTTGTTTATTTGACTTGGGCTGGGGCTCTATAACACAACACAGAAATCATACTTAGATTTTGTACAATAGCTCTCTCTCACGAGAACTCAAAAAAAGTCCTCTGTGACTTACTAAAGGCCTACATGCAGTGGATCCAGCAAGACTTAATAGCAAATTACACTCCTTTACAGTGTAACTTAATTCTTTCCCAAGGGTCCAAGTTTTGCAAACATTTCTCCCATTAAAAAGCACAACCATGAGTAATTCAGCTAAAACGTCTGCCTTTTTTGATTTTCTAAAATGGTAATACACTATCTAAATTTCCATTTAACCTTCTTAGCAAATAACTTTTTAAAAAGTCTTACAACTATCACTGATTTTATAAACCCAGGTTTAAGACTGCTAATAAAATGAAATGAGTGCTGGGTTGCATGTTTATTGAATAGCCAGCAACTTAAAACACTCCATCAGAAATCCCAGAAGTATGTCAGGGAGGTCTTTCAGTGTTTTCTGGCTTGTGCTGCAAAGCAGTAACCCTTGGGTTGTCTAAACAACGTGGTTCTTTACAAAACAGGTTTGAATTCTCTCCAGGAAGAGCTGATCCTTATTTGGATATCAATCTAAAAGACTCAGAGCTATGCATTCTCTCTAAAACTATGTAGGAATGTCTCAGTGGTGGAGAGAGGAATCCAGTTAATGCAGTGGGAGAAAAACAGAGCCAGAAGGACCCCTTATTGCTCTGTCCTGTCCTCTCCCCACTGCCTCACCCTGTCAATCACGCCTGAGAGACAGTACGGGATGTTTGTTGCACCCATGTACAAGCCTCTGACAGTTCTGAGGCATCTCTTACGAGAAGTCATGCAGAGAAAAAACACTTCATTATTGAAATTTCTGCGTTACTTTATAGTAAGAGAAGGAAGATTCACATTAACCTGACACAGATGACTAATCGTCTTGATACCATTTCCCAGATGAATAATCTTGTCAGGAAAAACTGCTAAACATTATCAGTTGTGGTTCAGACAGCCCAGCTGGGATGAGTCAGGCTGTAGGAACACCTCAAGCTTCAGAGAAGCCGGAAACCTGCCAATGATTAAAGGCAGAAGCCTCCAAAACACACAAGAAATAAGGCTACCGGTTTGTTTGCAAAAGTCTGTCCATCATCAAGGTCAGACAGACCTTGCAGTGTTTTGTTTTGTTTTTTTCTTTCCCACACGGCTGTATTAACATCTGAAAAAGACTCCTGTTTCCCTAGCTGACACAGTCATGGCGAACAGCCTCCTCATATGAACACCAGTTATGTCGACAGAGGAGGGCGGCTGGCAAGCTGTATCATTTGGAGATGAGGTCTAGTTACACCAACAGTAAACCCATTTTGTTGGCATGTTAGGTTTGACCTAAGGCACTCTGCTAACCTCACTCTGACAGCGTGCCTATCCCACAGAAGTGCTGTAGCATACACTGTAATGTAATGTCATCCTATGTACGACACAGCTCCCCTATTAGATGTTCACAAACACACATCGCAAACATGGACTCATCTTCTTGAAGTGGCTCATTTTCTAGGATTCAGTAACACTGACCCTTTTCTGTAAAAAGCCTCCATTATTATATTGACTGTACTTACCATGAAGGCGATATGCATAGTATTTCTACATCTTATACATTAAGAAACACGAGACGAGATTTCCTTATGACACTTTTTCATAATCACCGTTTTCAGCCTAGTGTAGCAAAGCCTTACATATGATTTTCCTCTTTAGTCAGGAAAAAATCACTGTCAGCCAGCAAGTTGCCTAATGTTGTTTACAACGTCTTCTTAAGGTCAGAATTAACATATGTAATAATCATTTTAAGGAGTGACACTGTGATGCATCAAGCATGAAAGAGGTCAAGAGTAAGTCCACTAATAATGTCATCTTATCCTTGTATATCTTCAAATATTCAAAAGAATCTAGGTTTCAACTAGCTCAGTCTCATCTATTAATTTTGGGGCTTGTATATACATATAAACATATCAAATAGTTTTCTTCATAGGGCAAATTGGTGCAGAAACATTCTCTGACTTGCCCTTGTAGGAGTTGGTTTCCCACTGCACCAAGCTCGGGTAGCCCAGGGAAATCAGTGCCTGAACCCGGGCACGCAGGTTTGGTGCTTAAAGTTAGGTGGTACAAATACTCCCAACTCCTCTTTTTTTTTCCCACAGAAGTATGCTGAAATTCCCATAGATTTTGCTTATTGGTTTAATGTGATTTGCTGAAGAACTTGTTTATTCTTTACAGGTTTCTTTTTTTCATGTGTGACCTTTTTCTATTTCCTTTGAATATTCTCATATGACTACACATCTCCACTGCTACATAACAAAGAACCATGTTTAATATAACTATATTTTTAAAAGTGGCTTAGGAGAAGTAGGTTAGCCTGTTTACAAAGTGTTTTCCTGCTGTAGGCATGTTTTAAATGCCTTATTTTACCTTACTTAGAAATCCTTTAAACTCTTCTATTCATGTCACTTGTATCTGCAGACAGAAGAGACTACGTCTTTTAGATTTAATTGCTGCTTCCGAAGCAACTAACCCATATCACTGTATCAAAAGTGTTATGGTTGTTGATCTTGAGGTTTTACTGATCAACTAAACAAGCCTTTCAGCTGTCAGATTTGACAGTGACACATATATTATATCCTCTTTGTAACGTGGAAATGACACAGCATATCAGAGAGCTAATGTAATATATATTAAACTTCTTTTTCAGAGAGGTAAGAATCACACCTAGTTTTTTTTACCTAACTGAATTCAGAGGAGGCATACTCCCTAAAATGATGTTTAACAAGACAGTACCATGAGCCAACAGAGCCCTTGGAGAGGGCATGGTTTGCACATAAACAAAACAGGCAGAAGAACCGTGAAAATTGACTGGAAACAACACTTCTTTACAGCATTTTGAGACCTAACAGAACTGAACTAGCCTTGGCATTGGAGTTAACTCCATTTTCCTTGTTTCCCTTACAATAGATACATTCATAGCTCAGAAGCTGCCGTTGAAAAAGATAAGAGTATGCCAGCCAAGTCAAGGTTAAAAGTCAAGTCTTACTACATCCAAAACCAGAAAACACCAACTGTCATTTAGAAAGGGACACAGAGGGGAAAAAGCAATTCCTCTCTTCCTTGTGATGAGAGCAGACTAATTCTGTGCTGTAAACTGCTTGACAGAAGGTCTAGTGATAACTCTATTGTGGCAACAAACTATATACTTTATCTAAATAGAAAAGAGACATCATAAAAAGATGTCCTTCCCTTCCACGTCCATGTCAGTCCACTTCTATTACACCCATTTACAGACACTCAAGTCAATATAATGTTTACAGAAGCACTTGAGCTGGATGTCCTACAGAGTAAAACCCTCACAGAGCCCAAATGCAGAAATAAACTGAAGAAAGGAGAGTGTGGCATATTTGCTAGGAATACTTCTGAAACTTTGTAAGATCTGTTTAGTGAGGTAATTTGGTGCAGAGTCAAACAGAACTGCACACTTACGTGCTTTAAAAACAAAACAAAACAAAACAAAACAAAAACACCCACTTGACACTAGGAAGTAAGAGACACTTTGTACATCTAGGTCTGAGTCTTAGGAAACTCAAGATGGAAGTGCCCCTAAGCAGAGGCAAGTACATTTGGAGAAGTGTTCAAATTTCTTATAAATTAGGCATTAGCCAAAAATGAAGGTAAGGAACCTAGTTAACACCCATTTCATTGTTTCCTAAATCTATTTTTTTTCTTCCCAGCTCTCTCTAATACTTTCCTGACTAATTTCCATGATGACAGTTGGCATGCAAAATCACAAAAGCTGAGAACCTTAAGGTACATGAGTCCCATATACATAAAGTTGTTATTTTCTTATAACAACAGGCCAGCATACCAAACCGATGCATGTTCCAACTGTACATATTCATTCCCACTGACACAAGGGAGAAACCTTAGGATATATCCTGAAGTTGGATAGAACTGTGTCATCTGAGGTATATTCAAGTGAGGTCAAAGAAAAGGTATGCTGATTATCTACAAATTTCTCATGGACTGGTCAGCATTATAGTAAAATGGTAATTATGCTTCATTAATCTCTCTAGTTAATCCCTGATCCCTTGTAAATGAAGCTAATAACATTGGTGCATATGATATAGCAAGGGACTGATCTCAGCCTGGGAGAAGTTTTCAGTTTAAATAGTTAGCAGCCAGATATTTTTTTCCTGCCGGAAGAGAAAAAAAACACACTTTTGATAAGACACCTACTAGATTATTACTGCTACCTTTTTTTTCCCACAGTATTTTTCATGTTTACCTTTCTTGCATCTCGTATCATCTTGCGAACAGTTTCCTTTATGGTGTAAGGCTGTGCTCGTGGAGGATGAAAAAGCAGATCAATGTTTGTGCCACCAGAAATTCCAGGCATCAAGTAGGGCCAACCTAAGTCAAGATTTGGAGCTTCCACATCTGATTCAATAGGCCAGTAGGTTCCCGAGGAAGAGGTGTCATCAATGGCATGGTTAGAGGAATAAACTGTGTTTTGGGGAAGTTTATGAACATTGTTCAAAATATATTCGATTTCCTCATCTGCAAGGAACTCTGAACATCTCTCTTTGGAAAGAAATTCTTTGTAGGCTTCTAAACCTCCTTCAATTAGAGCATCAATTGCTACTCGGTACCATTCCTTGTAATGAGGTTCAATGTAGTTGTCTGATCTGCATTCATCATGTAGAGATGACAACAAAGATGAAGTTTCCATTTTCACATATATTTTGTATAAAGCCTCTTAAACTTCCATTCGTGAGCTGATGAAATATGTCTGTAAGGACAGGAAAGTAAGACAACAATCAGAATATTTGTAGTAATCTGAGACACATACACAGATACTATACAAAATACTTTGCTGAGAATATTGCCATAAGTTTTTATAACACCTTCCAAGAACCTAAAAATGTTTAGAAAATCCTTGGGGATGACCACTCCCAAATGACTATTAATGAGCTAGTTAAAAAGCTTCTTCTACTTAAGGCAATACTAAACACGTATGATATTTAGTGACTTGGTGAAGCTCTTATACTAAAAGCTCCAGCAGAACTCATAATACAAGGTACCAGTAACAGCAATACATACCCAGGGTATATTTCAATTCATGACTACAGATACTGTTTCAAAACTCTTTGTAATAGCTGACAGAGTAGTGTTGAGAGAGGCACCTCAGAACCCAATTATATTTCCTAATTTTTGATGCAACACGTACCTTTTCTCTGCCTTCTTTGAAACCACAGTCATTCAGGCCCTTCTCCTTATCTATCTGTCCTCCCATGCTGATCTAATCCACTTGTTGCTCCCAAGCAGGACCAGCCTACCTCATTTCAGGGAGTTATGAGGAACTCCAGAATGATGTCTCCTCCCACATCTGGAATCAAACTCTGAATCAGCAATCTGATGTCTAGTTTCCACCCTGCTCATCCCTTCTGCCAAAAGGAGCGGCTGCTTTAATCTTACCTTTTTTTTTTTTTTTTTCAAAACATTAATAATAAGTAAGCTGTTTACTGCTGATGATTTATAAATTCATTCTTACCATCTTTTTGTTTCGTTTAACAAGGATTGAAAGGCTTGGTTCCTGCTACGTCAGTTTGGGATTTAAGGTCGACAGAGGACAAATGGCCAGTGTCTCTTCCCTCACACTGGTACAGCCCTATGAAACCACAGCTACTATTCGCCTAAAACCTAAACAGCAGTGATTTTCTGCATTGGGCAGGAAAGCCAGAAAAAGGGGGATTTACATGAGAATGGAATGACCGCAGCCATGTGAAACAGAGAGATGATGCATGTTTCATCTCTCAAGGCTAGGGCATAAGGCTTGCATCATTGTGAAGCTTAGGAGAAAGACAGTAGAAGTAGGAAGAACAGCCAGTGAGGCGAGAATAATTATGATAAGCATATACAAAGTATTGTTTGAAAGTTAACACTGGGTTTCCTTGCAAGCCTAATTATTGGTATAGCAGTATAATAGGAACAGTCGTACGGTGTTTCATTTACTGGCATATAAATATAATTCTCACATCAAGACCTTTCAGATATTTTTGAAAACTGCGCATTCATTTTCCACAATCTGCTCAGAATAGCTTAAATCTTCTTAAAAGGAAATTTAAGTTAGCTACATTAACCTACAGAAGGAAAATCAAAATCTCCATACACTACCGGTACTCTAAAATGCAATTAAATGTTCAATGAACTGAGATTTCTGGGGAACTTGGGAAGTCAGAGGTTAAAAAAAAAAAGACAAGGAAAGAAAAATCCAGATCTGAGGCTGGCATCAGCATGTCATATGAAATAATCCCATTTGAATCCTGTCTCCCAGCCAAGTAGCAGGATAGATCTTCCCAGATAGGATTGCTTTCGAGCCTGAGGGAAAGGAGTGTTTCTGGCTGCTTCCAGAGTAGCTCTTTGTGGTGAACTGGAAAGCAGCAAGTGAAAGGGATCTGATGGCTCTCCACTGATCAAGAACTACATGTATTCCTGTGACAGATGTTCAGGGCTTCATTCTTCACTGCATTAACATGTAGAAATACAATGTTACCAAAGGGGAACAATACTGTTTCCATGCACACTTTGTTCTGTTGCAGATGACAACCTGTGGTATACTATGGCAGAGAACCAAGCATGCAGTACAGTCAAAACAGACCATTTCTAAGGTCATACTCTTAAAATATTGTACAACTAAAAGCTTCATATCAGTGTCCCATGAAAGGCAATCACATGGAACAGCTTTTCAAGAAAATTTAGATTAATGGTGAAAAACTGCCAAAAGTACAAAGAGTTACTGAGCTGAGTTGTTCTGAGTAGCCTGAACACAAATATAAGTAACTTGCCTGAGAACCTAACATACCCCTTGCTGTAGGACCTTCCAGGACTAGAATCAATCCAATGAATGTAAGAAAACAGTCTTAGTATGACTTTAAAGGCTGAATCCTGATTTTAATACGGCAAAGGAGAGATATTTCTGAAATGATTATTAATTTAGAATGGATATAGTCCTTGAACAGGAGTTTTGCCACTTATTGCATATATATAGTTGAGAAAGACAGCTACGTGTTTGTTTCAAAACCTTTTCTAAATCCCTTTTTCTTCTCTCTCTTTCCTTTGAAAAATAATATAAGGGAACAGGACTGTATTTAGTATATGAACTTGTGCAATATAAAACATTGAATGTTATGAACAAATAAAAATGATTGCATGTATGTGCCTGTGTGTCCATACAGGTGTATACACTGACTCATGTGCTTTTTTTGTTTTGTTTTGTTTTGTTCTTTTGATATATATATCTATTTTTTTGTAATATTGTAATTTTCTTTTTCTTTCTCTCTCTCTCTCTTTCTTTCTTTCTTTCTTTCTTTCTTTCTTTCTTTCTTTCTTTCTTTCTCTCTTTCTTTCTTTCTTTCTCTTGCAGTAGTACAGTATATTGTTTGACTTTTTATTATAATTGATGAACTAATTAATTGGAGCATGGATCAAATGCAATAACATAGGCTTAAACATACAACATATGCTGAAAGCAAGGTGTAAATACACCGTCATCTCAGAAAGGTGAGACTTTAGTCAACATTACTGCACTATCTTCCAAACAAGAATAGTTGCATTTCAGGGAACATCTTTGATGTTGATCTTTGATTTACAAGTGCTGTTTATAAAAGACATTTAAAGCTGTATACATTTATTTAAGAAAATAAATGTTAAATCTGTCAGCATGGAAATAAATCACAGAAGATGAGACAAATGAAATAATTCCAGTTCTACTTTTTTGAATTAAGGATATCTGCATGTGATACATTCACGAGAAGAAACAAAAGAAAACTCTCAAATTAAAATTATGGCTTCAGGTATATTTGACAAAAGCTCTAGAGGTCTTGAAACAGGGACTTTCCTCCTTGGGAGACAAGAACTATTTCATAAGAAATTCATTTATGACACCACTAAAATCTTTGATAGAGAGACAGAGGTTTAAAAAAATTCTAAAATATATATTTTTGATGTCTTCCTCAACCATGTAAAATGATTTCTGCATAATCAACTCGATTCCTCAAAGATCAGTATTTAACCTCCTCAGGTAAACACAAGTCTATCAGCAAGGTGGTGTAGAATGAGGCCCATCTCTGGAGGCTTCCAGGGAGCCCGGTTAAACCCATCTTCCCACCTTTGTAGATGTCATCTATGCTTTACAGGGTTTTGTATACATGACCACAAATGTTACCAGGAAAGCTGTTGTTCATACCCTGAGAAATAAGCTTAACTGTTAGTTCCAGTCCAGTGTATCAGCCATCTTGAATGCAGCAAGAAAGCTTGAAAGAAAAGTATATTTGTGTTTTTAGAGGAAGATACAGAGTATCCCAGCTTCCACAAAAGCAACAGATGATGAGTGCCCACTGAAGAAAATGATGCAATATTATGCGGTGGTTCCAGGAGCACAGACCTCCAGGCTAGAGCTAAAGACAAGCAACTTCCCAGCCTTACTAATATTCTCAGGATTTCAAAAATTTCCTATTCAGCAACTCTGGGGAGCAGCTCTACCCTCAGGCTCGCACAGCCAGTCCATGGGAAGGCCCTGGCCGTGGTGCTCTCCCAGGGACGTCCTTATCTCTTTCGCAAAAGAAGCCCGCTCAAACTTGGCCAGTTTCTGCACAAAGTTGCCATCTTGCCACCTCGGTAAAGGGGACTTTAAGCCATGTGGGCATCCCCCTTGTGTGCTAAAGGGATCTCGGAAGGCTCCCCGGCACTCTGGTGCCGCTGTGGCCAGGCTTTTAGGGAATAAACAGGCAATTTTCCACGCCTGCTCTCCACTGTGTCAAGGAACCCTATGAATCGCAGACGATAATTTCCAGCAGCGGCCGGCAGCAGCTAATCGTTTCACTCGTGGGCACCAGACCCGAAGGCAACCCCTCGAAGGCTCCCCCGCTCGCCCCGTTTTTGGGGCTAGAAGTTCACTTTCCAGCCCAAACGGCCTCCGCGGGCGCCGCCACGTGCTTGGGCACGCCTCAGCCTTGGGGACACCGCGCGGGTGCCACCTTCGGCCACCTCCACCGCGTCCCCGAGGGGGGACCCCGCAAACCCCCTGCGGGGCGCGGGGTGGCCGGGAGGGGTTGTGAGCAACCCCCCGAGGGCCGCCAGCCCCCCGCCACCCCGACCCCATCCCCACCCGTTCCCTCAGGTGCCGCCGCCGCCTCCTCCATTTTGTGCCCCCGTTCGCGGTTACGGGGCGATGGAGGGGGGGGACACACACACGAGGCGGCGCCCCAAGGGCTCGGCTCCACGGGGGGCCGAGCGGCCGGGCCGGGCCCCGTCGGGGCAGCGGGAGGGAGAGCCACTTACTGCCGGGCTGCCCCAGGGGGGACTCGCCTCCGGAGCGGCTCCTTGGCGGCGGGGGGGTCGCGGCTCGTTGCGATCGCGGCTGCGGGGAGCGGGGCCGGCCGGCGCACGGCTCCTCGCAGGTACTTCCCGTCCGTCGCTCTGAGGCGCGGTGGGTGTGGAAACCAGTTACAACATGTCAGGACGGTGTCGCACCACAACCCGCCGCCGCCGCAGAGAAGCGGGGCGAGAACTTGTCTGAACTGGGGAAGCCCGGCCCCAGCGCGGAGCGAAGGGCAGCGCCTTCCCAGGGGCGCGGCGGGGCCCCCGGCACGGCTCGGCTCGGCTCGGCACGGCCCCGCGCACACCGGCAGCCCCTGGGGTGTGTGTGGGTGTGTGAGGGTGTGTGAGTGTCTGTGGGGGTGTGTTGGGAGGGTGGACTTGGGAGATGAAGCCCAAAGCTGAACGATGAGTTGGGGAAAAGCTGCACCCCTCCGCCTCGAGTCGCAGTTTCTAAGTTAACTGCAGGGAGACTGTCACGGCAAGGGAGCTATACCTGGCTGTACCCACACCTTTACACTAGGTGATGTGAACGAGCCTGCTTTTCATCGCTATATTACATTAAAACGCTCTTCTGCTTCATGTCTCTGGTTAAGAAACGCCACAGCCCCCCACCCTGGCCATGATGCCCGCTGGGCCTTCCCGCAGTCCCCTCAGTGCTGCACAGCCGACCAGGCATGCCAACACGGCTGTCCTCTGCCCAGCTGCAACTGACGTCCTTCTCGGAAAGGCTCTTCCTTCCAAAGCACGGCCATCCTCGTAGCACAACCATGTAAGTGCCAGTGGATCAATGTATCATGCCCACGCTTGGCTGGAGCATGCTGGGTTTGTCAAGCAGACAATGAAGTGTCACCCATGGCACTTGATCAATAACAATTTGTCCACTCAGGCTTTAGACACAAACTTCTACCCTTCGCTGCCCAATCTGTCTTTAGACAAACTTCTACCCTTCACTGCCCAATCTGGCTTCCGACGTAAACACCTACCCTTCCCTGCCCAGATGTAAGTGCAGGGTATGTCCTGTTTCTGGAGCTAAGCGCAGTTCCACTGAGACTTTACAACTTTTCTGTAAGGAAAAAAATATGAACGTGTGTGTGTATGTGTAAAAATATGCAGTGTCTACATAACAATATACATGGTTGTGTATGAAAGTATTTATCTGGTGGCTGCCAGGCAGTAACTTGTTGCACAGTGAATTCACAAGCGGAAATAGCTGCTGTCAGTATACTTCTGAATTACTGTTTACAGACATAGGATCACCTGGATTAACTGTTTTAATCCTTCTTACATCCCCAAAAGTATTTGCCTGTGTTTTTTATGAAGCACTTTTTATCCCATGGAAATATGTGGTCAGGAAGAACATGTATCAATGGAAACTTGTCCATTAAGAAGTGGCCATGTAAATTCTTAAAAGAGTAGATCTATTTTCTAAAATTATTTTAGGAAGGATAAGAAGGTGAACAGATGATCCCAAAAGGACTTTTGATCTCAAATTAATTGGTTAAACTTTACATGAAATTTACAAGTGTCACTGGGTCTCAGTTTTAGAAGTCAGTGCTTGAGTACAGGCTTAACAAAAACCAGTAATGATTAGAAGTTTTCTAAATAAGGAAATCTACATGAAAAAGAACTTTTTTTTTTTTTTTTTAACCTTAGCATCTGCACAAGAAAAGTTTATTTTTTTTTATTATTATTTTATTTTATGTACCTCTATAGTGTCCAGCTCAGTGGGAAACTGGTCTGTTATTGAGATCTTCAGCTACACACATGCACATATGCAATACAAATGAACAATGCGGTATAAAACAACAACAGTAATGTCAGTAATAACAGGGCATTATTACTACTGCTGTTGCTACTAAGCAGAATCACACGCTCTCTACATAGCCATTACCCCATGCTAACTTTAAAATTGATGGGTAAACAGAATGATGAGGAAAGAGATGAAGGAATCTTAAACATATCTTTATAAATCATGAGCAACCCTTTACAGAGATGATAGAAAAAGGGGATGGCAAATGCTGATGCAGATTCTTCCATGCAGTTAGGGGATGCTTGAGATTATCAGTGGATACAAGGCCTGACATTTCATAAAATCCAGCTAGGATAATGTGTTTCAAAAACCAGCTACCTATAGTCAACTGTTAAAATAAGGAACAATTTCATTCAGCAGGTAGCAAACTTCTGTGTCTTGCATCCACAGGAGGTGATGGAGGGAGACAGCTATCAGCAAGCTCAATAAGCAGTAAGACAAATTATTGAACACCAGGTATAAAACTGGATTCTAAAAGGAATAGGCAGGGATGTGCCTTTTAGCATCCTTACTCCTACAGCTGTGGAGCTGCAGCAGTTTGAGCAGAATGGACTGCACAAAGTGGACAGGTTTTCATCTGCCTAAATGGACTTTGATTTCACAGGTTTTGGAAATAGAACTTTGGGCAAGACAAAATTCCATTCCTATTGATTGTAATCATGTTACTGGAACCCCACCGATTCACGAAAACTACAACAAAAAATGTTTATGTTCTAGAAGTAGCTTCATGGGAGACAAGAAACTGCTGATATCACCATGTTGAGAATACAATCAAAAAGAACACTGTCTGAAATGACCTAGGAACTCTGATGATGGTGCTGATGGATGGTCATCTCTGTGACTTCCATCACTTTTCAGTTGTCAAGTCTAGGACAGAACATTTTGCCTTTTCTGGGTCTAGCTGAATGCAGATTTTTATTGCACATACAATGACACCAGCCCATAAGGTTAGGATACGAGTACTTTTTAATGATAAATATTTATATGAATGATACTTTTATCCATACTGCATATTAAATATAATTTAATTTAGATTTACTGAAGGGGTCTTTGATTTGGAGCAGTAGATGTTTATGCAATACATGATGTTTAGGATTTGAACTTCATTAGATTTTAAACAGATGAAGAAAGAGTATAATTTGGAAGATTCATGCTATTTAAAAATCAAGGGCCATCTCATCCAAAGCATAAGAAAAGAGATTTTGCACAGTAACCTCAAAGAAAATGTACAATTACAGATATGGATATATATGTGGGTATAATGAGCTGTACTGCATTTGTAAGGGTTGATTAGTACTAAAGAAACTCCCACCTCTCATAAAGCAGTGGAGAGAAAAATGACACAGAAGAATACAAATGAATATGAAAAGGTTAATGTCCTACACTCAATACATACTTTTTCAAATTAAATAATCATAACCCACTCTTTTGATATCATATTCCCTAGTCAGGGGTACAATAAGTTGTTATAGGGACATAGTGCAAGTTCTCGGGAATGTCCAAATAATTATTAGTTTTCCAATCACCCCTGCAGGTTCTATCAAGAAATGACCAATACTTCACAGCACAAGAAATTAAACTCAGGATCTTTCACAAAGAAAGACTGGGAGAGGGTTCCTAACCCATAGATTTTGGCCGGATATATATGTTATATACTGCACGGCAGATTTTTGTCCTAGGTCAGGTCCTGTATCAAAACCTTGTAAAAACTTAATTACTTCAGGAAGTTCAACTGTGAAGATAATCTGAGGGCTTCCTTAAGAAATTTGTGGTAAGAGCTGAATAAAATTATTCAAAATGCTTTATTTCTGAGACACAAGTACATAAATAAAAATGTATCTGTCTTTATATTTTGCCCCTAGTATATATAGCTTACAGATAGGATTAAAGAGCAGTGTAAGAGGGGTGATCAAAGTGGTAGAACAGCTTCCATCTGAGGAAGAACAACACAGACTGGGACTCTCCAGGCTGGGAATGTAGTTGGTACCTGAGGCCATCTGATGTGGTTCATCACATAACGTGTAGCTCTGCTGTAAAACAGGGCTGAATACAGAGAAGGAAACTTCTCTGAGATCTCCTCTTGTACCTACCAGTTAGGACTCCAAGCTTACCAACACCTTCATATTTTCTGAGGTCTTCTGAGATTTTATGTGTCCTTGTGATTCAGCCTAAATATTACAAATCTTTTCTCCCAGGTGATGATAGCCATGTGGTTGTCATAACTGCAATACGTACTTCATGTGGCTCTTGTTATTCTTTTTTTCACCCTCAGTAAGTTTGCAGATGACACCAGGTTAGGTGCGTGTGTCGATCTGCTTTAGGGTAGGAAAGTTCTGCAGGAGGATCTGGATAGGCTGCACCGATGGGCTGAGGTCAACTGCATGAAGTTTAACAAGGGCAAGTGCTGGGTCCTCCACCTGGGGTGCAATAACCCCAAGCAGAGCTACAGGCTGGGAGATGAGTGGTTGGAGAGCTGCCAGGCAGAGAAGGACCTGGGAGTGATGGTTGATAGTCGGCTGAATATGAGCCAGCAGTGTGCTCAGGTGGCCAAGAAGGCCAACGGCATCCTGGCTTGTATCAGAAACAGTGTGACCAGCAGGGCTAGGGAGGTGATCGTCCCCCTGTACTCGGCTCTGGTGAGGCCGCACCTCGAGTACTGTGTTCAGTTTTGGGCCCCTCGCTACAAGAAGGACATCGAGGTGCTTGAGCGGGTCCAAAGAAGGGCGACGAAGCTGGTGAGGGGCCTGGAGAACAAGTCCTACGAGGAGCGGCTGAGGGAGCTGGGCTTGTTCAGCCTGGAGAAGAGGAGGCTCAGGGGTGACCTTATCGCTCTCTACAGATACCTTAAAGGAGGCTGTAGAGAGGTGGGGGTTGGTCTGTTCTCCCATGTGCCTGGTGACAGGACGAGGGGGAATGGGTTTAAGCTGCGCCAGGGGAGTTTTAGGTTAGATGTTAGGAAGAACTTCTTTACCGAAAGGGTTGTTAGACACTGGAACAGGCTGCCCAGGGAAGTGGTGGAGTCACCATCCCTGGAAATCTTTAAAAGACGTTTAGATGTAGAACTTAGGGATATGGTTTAGTGGGGACTGTGAGCGTTAGGTCAGAGGTTGGACTCGATGATCTTGAGGTCTCTTCCAACCTAGAAATTCTGTGATTCTGTGATTCTGTGATTCTGTGATTCTTTTCTTACTTGCCTTTACTTTAACATCCACCTTTGCCTTACTATTACTTACTTTACTGTTACCTCTACAAGTAGACAGTAATGCAAAATAGAACAGAAAGTAAAGTCTATATATATATCCATATATATACATGTATATATACTCACATATATATATATATGAAGATATATATATATGGTATATATAACCATACATATACATGGATATATATATATCCATATATACATACACATATATATCCACATGTACGTGTGTTTGTGTGTATGTTTGTATGTATATCTTTTTTCCAGTTAGTTGGAAACTCTCTTATATCTGGCTCTCCACCTGCTCACTTTACCAGGAAGATAAATTTACTGAAGTAACTTCCTTACTGGACTTAGCCTGTCCATCACACCTTCCCAAGAACTTTAGCGCTGATGGAGATAAAATGACAAGATCATATCTGTGTTTTGTGATCTGGGTTCAAGTCTTCAGAAATAAGGGACAAATATACTTGTGTCTTGAAGCCAAAAATTTGGGGTAATGCAGAAATTAATAATGAAAATTTTATATTAATTCAGCGAAAGGGAAACTTACAGAAAATTTTGCATAATATAAGTTTTAATAATATATAAACTATTATATACCACTTGGAATTGTGTAAAAGTAAGAATCAAATTAGGAAAAGCTAGCCTGAGACTCAGAACACTAGCTTGGCACCAAAGTTTTCTGTTGATACATTAGTAATGGATAATATGTTTTCCCATTTAAGCTGTGTCACCTCAGTACAGGTTCTGTGAGTGTTTAGCTCTTTGTAGGAAGGGAGGATAGTTTCCTTTAGGACTGGCAAGCTTTCCACTGTTCTTTGTTTTTAATGTTTTAGTGAACTTTGGCCCCAAATCTTGCATTAGGCTGTGGCCATGGACCCAAAACAAGGATATGATGCTCATATAAGCACGCTCTAGCCATAAGGATCTTCTGTTCACGAAATTTTACAAGTAAGCTCCTATGTTGTTTCTGACTGAGAAGAAAGGTGAACCCTGCAAATAAATGCATAGAAAGAGAAAAAGGAAATAGGGCTAGAGGGAACAAGTTGTTGCTCGATTTGCACATGGCTTATTTTCAAAGCTATTACCATTTTGACAGGCCTGTGTTGGCGCTTACAAGGACCCACTTTTGGCCTAGTATTCACCTCTGTGCTTGGAGGTGAGGTTGGCAAAAGGATGAAAGGTCTTTGTCTCCTTCCAATCCCAGAAGTGCCTGAAGCTAGTTTTCCTCCCAGTGCTGGTTACAGTGGATGCTTGGAGCCTTCAACGTTACCGTAGTGTTTACTTGAGTGCTTGTGGTCCTAGTGAGCTTTGTAAACCCAAGACCATTTTCCTTGTAACTTTTTTTTAGTGCAAACATTCAGAATGGAATAAAGGTCTCTAGATGCCTTTGGGAGGTCTCTGGCCGTCAATAGTAATACTGGAAGATGTAGAAGGGAAGAATAAACCAGGGAGTAAAGCAACCCACATCAAATAATGAAATCATATAAAAGTCTCACCAACATAGCAAGGTCCATTAATCTTTAAATGTATCAACATTGTAAGTCTGAATACAGCTGCTACAAAGGGCAGGCTTATTCTTTTCTGGGTAGATTCTTGAGCTGTCAATACATTTATAGCCAAGAAAATTTCAATCAACTGTATAAGCTGAAAAAAAAAAATCAAAATATTCCAACATTACAGACAAGGTTTTCTTAACTGTTCACATACCTGTTCAGAAAACACAAATGACTTATCATTAGGGTTCTTTTATTAGAAGAATGATGCATGCTCACACATGAGCTCAGCAACTGCTTTCCCATAAATCTGTTGTTTTACAATTAGGGTTGTTAATTGACATGTGCAATTAATGAAATAAGCATTGTTTACTCTGCTTTTACCGAGCTGTCCTCAGAAATAACTTAGAAATAATGTTACCATGACTATGATTAAGGAAGGATATAGATGATGCAGTTTTAAGTAGGTGAATTAGTCTTTCATCAGGTCAGCTAACACTGTTATGAAAAGTATACAGGCTTATGGATGCTTGAGCTTCTTCAGGTCTGAAGCAGAAGGAAACATCAAATCCAGGAACAAATTGTGAACTGCTCTGAGTTGACTTACAGATGTATCACGTACGGATGAGAAAGAACTTACCCATACAGGAGTAGCTGCACTAGGCCTATCTAACTCAATATCATGTCTCTGACAGTGCCCATTAAGTGGTTAGAACAAAAGATTTGGGCAAGGTTGTAGTCTCACATCTTTGGTTGCCAGCTTTTTCAAGGGACATACAGGAATTGAGGATGATTGGTAAGGTATGCTGAAAACCCAAGCATAACTGAAATTCCAAGTAGAGAGAGAGAGTCGCTTGTTTCAATATCAGTTTTTAAAAGCTCTTGCCGTGAGGTTGCAGGAGGAAGCAGATACACACAGTGCTGCCCGTGACAATGAGATGACGAGAAGCAATGTTCCCATGTTGCAGCAAAGGAAGTTCTAATTGAGGACTGGAAGGAAGTCCTCTCTGCGAGGGTGGTTACGCACTAGCGTGTGCTTCCGGCCAGACCATGGGATCCGCCTCCGTAGAGATTTTCAAAACGTGACTTGACAAGGCTTTGGCCATCCTTTTCTAAACTTTTTGTTAGACAGTCTTGGACCAGGAGTATGGACTAGAGGACTTCCAAAAACACTTTCCGAGCTATTCTTTCTGTGATACCGTGATTCTACACTTATTGTCCTTCCTACAACAGCTGTAATTCAGAAAGTTTACTTCATATCTAGAATAATAAAGAAGTCCATAAAACTTCAATAAGAAGCCAATTTTCCATTAGGCTTCTCTCTCACAGTCTCCCCAGTCTTTAACTGGAATTACCTGGTGATAAACAAAATTTAGGTTTCACCAGCATAAAAGTTTTTTGTTATCAGCATGTAAGAGCACTGTAGAAGCTACCACAAGGAAACTGATGGACTTTCCAGTTCTGAAGAGAAGCAACTGAGAGAGATAATGAGTAAAGGAATAGCTTGAGATTATGAAATAATGTTACTACCTGATGGTGTCTATTAATATTATTGGTGCAGAATGGCTAATTTCTCAGATATGTAAATTGTCTTTTGAGTTGAAACATCAAGAGTAATGGAAACTATATATTCCCAACACTGGAGTCATCAGTTAGCTCTGTCAAAGAATTACAGAATGGCTGATGTGGGAAGGGAACTCTGGAGGTGATTTGGTCCAACCCACTGCCCAAGCAGGGCCACCCAGAGCAGGATGCCCAGGTAGCCTTGGAAGATCTCCAAGGAGGAGACTCTGCAGCCTGTCTGGGCATCCTATGCCAGCGCTCAGTCACCTGCACAATAAATAAATTTTTCCTTCAGACAGAATATCTTGTGTTCCAGTTTGTGCCCATTACCTCTTGCCCTGGCACTGCGCACCACCAAAAAGAACCTTTCTCTGTTCTCTGCTCCCTCCCTTCAGGTTTTTATAGGCATTGATAAGATCCTTCCAAGACTCCTCCAGGCTGAACAGTCCCAGCTCTCCCAGCTTTTTCTCATAGGAAAGGTGCTCCAGTTCCTTAATCATCTTGGTGGCCCTCTGTTGGACTCTTTCCAGTATGTCCATACCTCTTGTACTGGGGAGCCCAGAACTGGTCACAGGACTCCAGGTGCAGTCTCATGAGTGTTGAGTAGAGGGGAAGGGTCACCTCTCTTGACCTGCTGGCAACACTTAGCCTAAGGTAGAACATGTTCTTAAGGTCTGTCTTGAAATCTTGAAGACCAGAAATATGTATTATTTTTAAATGTGCTTCAATCTGAAACCTTAATTCCATGGTGTTAGGTGGATTCCTTGTAAATGGACTATGAATGACTATTGCTTAGGAAACTGCAAGTCAATCAAAGTAGATACTGTGAGAGTTTACTGTAAATTTACAGTAAGCACTGCGAGAATTATAGAATATCCTCGGGTGGAAGGGACTCACAAGGATCATCAAGTCCAACTCCTGGCTTATCTTTGGACCATCTCATGTCATAAAAAAAAAAAAAAAAAAGTCAAATATATACAGACAGACAAGGTGAAAAGTTTCTGTATATTATCATTAACATTGATAGAGCTGCAAAAGATACTATTATGCAACAAACCTTGAAATACTTGAATACTTTGAGCCCTATACAATATTGGAAGGTTAATTTGAAATAGTCAAGTTCATAAACAGTATCTTGGGCAAAATGTACTCCTAAGTTCTAACATTTATGGATTCAAATCCCTTTAGCTATCTGAAATGGAAAATTGTTAACTTTTGTGATAAAAGTCCAGAGGTACATTCAAACAATCATTTTAAATTCATTGATTAGAAGACATATACTTACAATTTATTTTGACCAAGCAGATGCATTAATATTTAAGTGGAAATCCTATACTGAGTTGTATTTAGTAAGTAAATAAATAAGGGTAATTCAACTCAGGATAAAAAATCTGTAGGCAAAGGAGTCATTCTTTAAAAATGACTGGTTCTGAATGTGCAAATTGGCAGTTGCCTCTGCCAAGGATCAAACTTCTTTTAAAATGGAATTGTTACACAGAAAAAAAAAAAAAAAAGTGTTTTGAAACTGAACAAATTCTGGAGTTCAGTTATGCAGAACTATAAATGTATGGCAAGCTAAAATGAAGCAGAATATCATAAAAAATATAAGGCAGCATAAAAAACTTCTGAAAATTAAATAAGTGCTCTCCTTTCATTCTTTTATCGAAGCCTAGGCAACTTCTGAATGAAGTAGCCAAAATGATTTCAACTCTAAGAAGGGACTTGATGACTAACACGAGACCTCAGGCACCTGTGCTGAAAATTGCTCATCTAATAAGCCCTACTCAACTGTTATTTAAACTGACTCCACAGGGTCTTATTTTTCCATTTGAAAGCTGCAGGGTGCCTGTTATTCTATGCCTTTACATACACAGATCTTTGCCCCCGTGGGCACATTCACACCTAACTCATAAGCCCGATCAACATCCAGAAGCTTTGATTACCTCCTCTTACAGACCACATGATGCTCAGATTAAAGGCTTTTTAGGTACTTAAGTCCTCTGTTGCATCTAGTCCTCTCAGCTATATTTCATTTTTCATTTACTGTCTGATTTGCAGTGAAATGAAAGAAAATGCTTCCATTTTGATTTCCTTCAATCAGCCTTAGTTCAAGCCTTCAGTAAACAGGAGAAAATGTAGTAGAAAATTTTGAAGAGAGCACATCAAAGAATCATCTAATTATGGTTTGGGTTGAATGAGACCTTTAAAGATTATCCAGTTCAACCTTACTGCCATGGACAGGGACATCTTTCATCAGATCAGGTTACTCAAAGCCCCATACAATCTGACTGAACAATTCCAGTGGTGGGGCATCCACAACTTTATGGGGCAACCTGTTCCAGTGTCTCACCATTCTCATAATAAAAAAAAAATTCTCCCTTATATCCAGTACAAATCTACCCTCTTTGAGTTTTAAACCATTGCTCCTTGTCCTGTCACTGTGTGCTCTGGTAAAGGATCTTTCACCATTTTTCTTATCAGAAGACTGATGCATAAACTGCAGTGACTAAGGAAGGCTTCCGGTGACCTCAGAAACATACAGTACCAGTGACTTTCTACATCATGAACCAGCATGCAACGTGTCCACACCTACAGGAAGAAGAGCAAATACAAGGTCATGTCCAGATGTTATTATGTATATCCTAGTAGCAGGAAGCAGTTAAAAAATAGTGGATTTGGAAGACAAGTAAACAACCGTACTTAGATTTTGATCAATAACCTCAGAATTGGCAGTAACATTAAACATTTAATTCTTATATTATTCATAGCAGAAATAGTTTTCCATAAAGAAAGTTCACAATGAATCATGGACTGAATTTGGGAGACAAATGTGTATGTGAAAATTAACACAGAGAGAGACAAAACGGTGAATGAGAAATATCAATACAAGTAATTGCAGATGTGATAAGACCAAAAGTGTTCCTCGAGGGCTATTTTATAGGCAAATGACTTAATAAGCTGCTGTGTAATCTCCCTTATCCCCTTACCTGAGATGTGTACACACAGTGTTGTAACATACCTTCTCAGCAAAATAGTTTTCATTGTTAGTATTTCGCTCTTTTCATTGTCTATATTCAGTTTCCAAATAAAGCCTGCCATTTCTGAAAAACTAAATTGTCATTCTCCTCTCCCTTGTTGGTTTGTCCATTGATACATGATAGTATTTCTATATCCTGACAAATTGCAAAATATGAGTCTGAGTATAGTGAGCCTGGGTACTGTGTCAGTACATTCTGGTTTGATTTTATTTCAGATTGGATACCGCAGAAAGCTAAGCACAACAAACATCCATGATCATTATGGTAAGAAGTGCTTGACTGACTATGTGTTTGACTGAATTCTACTAAGTTTGTTGCCAGATAGATAGTACAGAACATTATGGTGTCAGCTGACACACAGGAGTCACACTATCCCTAGAACAAGCCTTGAAAGATTTCTTAAACTGTTTGGATGTAAAGGTGATCTTGACCTTTGAGACTGGAAATCTGAAGATGGGGAGAAAGGACATTCATATAAGTTTAAATTCAGCATAGTGTGAAATAAAAGTATTAATATAGTGCTATAACTTGTAAAGACTACTTGAATCTACTTTGTAAACAAGTAGGACATGCACTAACCAGAATGCTGAAAAATGTATAAGAGCAACTGGCAAATTTGAGGACAGCTGTTGCAGTGGAACTGAGTAGATGACTCCAATGAATTACTGACATCACAATAAATGGAAATAGAGCTGGAAATACAAATGATCCATACTAAGCTTAAAATATTCAGGTTAGAGCTTAAAATATTCAGATTAGTAAATTTAATAGAAAAATGAAGTGCATAGAACATTTAGTGGAAAGGGGGAAAAAGGACAATTTGACATCACATGACAACAATGATTTAATTCATAAGAAAAACTACTACATGCAACTATTGGTGGTTTGACCAAACACATTTGTCCAGAAAATACTGGTGCTTATACTTGGACTATAATGTTTTTCAGATTAGGATTAGTTATTAAGAGGAGAAACAGATATTGTAATGCAGGAAAGATTGTAGTGAATTAAGGACAATATTTTTGTGTATTTATCTGCATTGGGAAGCTTTATGCTTCATATGTTGTACCCTAAATGCAATGGAATTTCTGTGATATTAAATGACATGATGCTAGTAAATATATTAAAGCCTGAATGTGTATGAACTACACATTTATCTACATTAAATACAGATAAATACATTAAAGGCTATTAAATGCTCATAAATACAATGAAAACCATTTTCTAGTCAATGTAGATTTTATTTCTTGTCTTTCATCAATTTATGAAACCCCACAGAGTTTTGGCTAAACCTTACTAAGCAGCATGAACAGCTCATTCTGTTTCTTTTCTTTTCTTTTCTTTTCTTTTCTTTTCTTTTCTTTTCTTTTCTTTTCTTTTCTTTTCTTTTCTTTTCTTTTCTTTTCTTTTCTTTTCTTTTCTTTTCTTTTCTTTTCTTTTCTTTTCTTTTCTTTTCTTTTCTTTTCTTTTCTTTTCTTTTCTTTTCTTTTCTTTTCTTTTCTTTTCTTTTAGAAGGAAAGTTGTTTAGATTTTATGCTGCTTGGTTTTGCAGGACTTTTCCAAGGAAGAGAAGTGGGCTTTAAACAAAATGAACAAATTGGAATGTCTTGATTAGAAAATTTAAGACTGAAGTGATGCATTCTGCTTATGAAATGCAAATTGCTAAACATGCAATGGTTATTACTTTCTCTCCAAAACAATTTAACTCTTTTTGGAATGACCTGCAAAACATTCCTTCTCTTGGAAACTCACTCTATCCTTATGCAGAAAGTTAGATTGTTATGCACAAACATGCGTAAGAACATCCTATTGGAAAACAAATCTCTTTTAAAACTTTTTGATACCATTTGGACCTTTTTGTATTGAAAAGTGTTATTTTAAATTGTCTTTAAAAAGTCTATTTGTTCATTCATCCTACTTCAGCCATTATGTAATTTAATGAAATTTAAAATTTGAGGAATGTAAAAATAAAGGATTCCTGTGCAAATAAATTTGATTCTGCTTTTTTTATACATTATCAGGCAGCGTTTATTTATATGATTATACAGATATTGTTTTTTTCTCTTTGAGAAATTCTGCCTTATTCAGTGAAGGGTTAGTTACTCCATATTTCTTATTATCTTTTTCCTTCAATAACTGATATCAGATCTTACTCAGCATTCAACAGGCAAATCCTGAATAGAATGTAAAATTAACTAATATCTTCATGGATGATTGTGCTGTGCTCTCACCATGGCATGTAAGTACTTCATAAAATTAGCTGATGTATGGTTCTCAACACAATTAAGTGCCATTATTGGCACTCATTATATATCTGGGAAACTGAGATGCAAAAATTAAGGTTAGAATTGACAAAAGTATTCCCTAATTTTGGCTGCCAAACTTCAGTTATCTCATACTTCACTTTCAAAGTATGATTCTATTCGTGATTTTACTTATTTATATATTTATATTTATTTTTAATCTTCAAAGCACAGCTTTAATCATCCTCAAGTGCACCAACTTTAAGAACAGTATTGTAGCTGTGTCTCAGCCTAGGGAGAGACCAAGACTGAATCTATAGCATATGGATTTATAGCTCTGCATCTGAGAGGTGAGGTACACTGAGTGTCACAACTACTCATTGACAGAAGAGTAAAATGGTGCTTTGTAAGGGTGTATACTTTAACAGTTTGGGGTGTTCCTTTGATAGCATGGAGTGCATTATAGAGACCCCAAGATAGTGTCACTTGAGTCAACATGTCTAAATGATGTTATTCATATTAGGAAATACAAGCACAGATCCTATGGTGTAAGATAAGTAATATCTCTATATCTGCATGGTGACACACCTCTAGTAACAAGCCTCAATTTTCGGATAGACTAATTAGCTCACACAGTAATTTAATGGCATGTTAAGTTACCTTGTTTTGGAGCCAGCTTGCTTGTTTCACTCCATTCACAGGGTAACCTTCCCATAGAAATATCTTTTCCAGCTGTTCTTAATCATGACTAATACCCCCCTCTTGTGTCTATCATGTCGCAGCAGCATGTAGTCCTTCCTCATAGTTCTCCTCATAGTTTTCTATCAGTCCCAGAATTCATGCTTACCATTACAGGTGATCAGAGTACTGTAAAATTTATCTTCTTTCAATGTTCTTTGTTCTGTTTCTGGTCTCAGTTTTCCATTAATGGTTCCTGGCTTCTTGCTCCAGCCATGTGGAACAGCCAAGTCCAGCCTTCCTCCACACCTCTCCCTCTTTCACCCCTTGTTGCTCATTCCTTTGGGTTCTAGCACCAATTCTTTTCCATTTCTGAAAGAGTCCATGTGCTTCCACTCACAATCTCTTTCTGCTTGACCTGTCAGCTGGCTAGGTGGCATGTGAACCGAACAAAAAAAAGCCTGCTCAGAACTACTGCATGATGGTGAAGCACAGGGAGGCATCTTTCTCTACTGGGCAATACAAGAACAGAGATGGAAAAGTAAAAAAATGATCAACAAGATTCCTAAAATAAGAGATTCCTGCCATGGAAATTAACATTTCCTTCCAAGCAGTCAACATTTGACCAAACTTGAGATAATGTTTGTAAATTTTCCATTATCCATGAATCAAAACCAACTTGTCTAATTTTCTAATTGACTCTTTATAGTCATTTTAATAGAATCATAGAAATGTAAAATCATTTAGTCTGGAAAAGACTTTCAAGATCATGAAGTCCAACCACCAACGTGACCTACTGAGTCCAATCACTAAACCATGTACTTCAGTGCCACAAGGTTTTTCTTACAACTTTTATTTTATTTTATTTTATTTTATTTATTTTTTTTAGTACATATCTGTCTCATGTAAGACTCCATCAAACACAACAATCTTAGCTACTTTCTCAAGGCCTCATGTTTCCACCATAATGTGCACCCTGTCAGGGCAAGATCAAGACATCTTCCTTCTGACTGATTAGCCATTCAGGCAGAGAAACAGAGGACATGGGAAGCTTTGAGTCAGAAACAGAATTACTGTGGGTTTCTTTTCCCTCCTCAGAAGCCAGTTTTTGTAAAATTCACAGCAATTCAATCAGGTGTTATCTACAAGCTTATTTGCAGTTAGCCAATAGATTAAAAGTACTGAAGGAATGGAAAGGGGAGGCAGACACCAGATGGACTGATAGAGTAATCACAGACAGACTGGTCCTTAGGTAAAATAGGCTCAAAAGTCATTTGGAATTAAAACTGGATCGCTGAAGGAACTAAACAAAAGCTTTTCATTAAATCAGTTTTTCAGTTTTTATGACTATGTTACCAACCTTTAAGGAGATAATGCCAAAAGTGTCTAGAATTTGTGAAAAATATGTACTGGTGCTAGTGTTTACAGTAATAAAGCAGAGTCACTAAGGAATTGGAAATTGGCTGCTGGGAAAGGAAAAAAAGCCAAAAAGATGTCTCAAACTGTTTTTTATATTTATTTTTATTTATATTTTAACTTGAAGTAGTGTATCAAGAAATTCCTATTAAAGAAATAGATAGGTAAAGGGAGAAACCTTTCTGAATAAATTAGGATGGAGCTTAATCACAATGCCTATTTTTTAATGCTTTTGTGGCCTTTAATGGAAACCAAAGTAACTGATCTGAAAGATGATCTGTTGATAACTACTGTCCCAACTTACATCCAGTCTAAAGGTAAATTGAGACAGACATGCTTAATTATGTTAGCACCTGAGCAGTCTCAATTAATCTGAGATGTGAACACTTTATTGCTATGAAAGACATACGTGCCTTGACAGCTTTTATGATTTGCTGGAAGTGATTTTCTGTTTCGCAAATTTATTCACAGAAAAGATGTTACTACAAGGGAAAGTGATAGTAACATATTATTTTAACTGACAGCACCAAGGAAAACCTCTTTTCTCTTTCCTTTTAAATGAATGAGTGTGGGCTTGAATTTTCACTCAGTTACAAATTTCTGTATTTCTTCTCTGCTAAAGTTTCTGTTAAAAAGCCCTGTGTCTTCTTACTATGGTACCTTAAAAACCTTTGTTTTATCATTTTCAGGTGTTACTAGTTTTACTTTCCTTTATTTACTTTACTTTTTGTTGGTGGTGGTGGTAGAATTTTTGTATTTTATTGTACTGGTAACCATATTAAACCGATGTCTACTCTTCTCGTGTCTTACCATTCCATATCTTTTATGGAATTCAGTTTAGATGTAGGAACATATATTTTGTATCTTTCTCATTTTTATTTCACTTACCCAAATGCATTTTCCATCATGTTTTACATGTATTTAGTATGTCTACCTTTGATTTAAAGTTTTCCTTTAGCAGTATCAAGTTTCTACAGAAAATAATCAATTTTTTCTTTCTCCCACATACTTGTGACTACATGCTGTTGGCAACTGCCTAAGAGAGGGGCTGTACTAAAACTCACTGCCTTAAGAAGGACTTGGTTACCTGCTTTCAAGGACTGCCCTTCTCTGAACCCATCACTACATGCCTTTTTGGAGTACATTTTTCTTTGCCATGTGTGGAAAGCTGCCACTATTGCATGATGTTTGGGAAAGATGAAACCAAGCTCAGCTCATCTTTACTTCTTTCCACATCTCAATTTAAGATCCATGCTCCTAAATTGCATTAATAATAGAGTAGCTCCAATGTGCCCTAAAGTTAACTGCTGTGTTTGTTTGACGTAATGTAGGCCATGCAAGATTGGTTCCTGTCCTCAGTTCCCTGTGCTCCTCTATATAGACATGCAGGAGGGAAAGGAGGACTATCCATAAGGACATAAGGACATGTCCAGTGTTCATAAGGACACTGTGAATGATACATTTTTCCACAAATATTCTGTACTATACTTCCTTTCACACATTTCTAAATAACAAATCACTAAGCCTGTGTGATGATATGCAATCAGGTTTTAGTGCACTTTTCTGCAGAGTCCAACGGGATCGCTTTTATCGTTGCTATTATTTCAGTCTGAAATGCACTCTTAGAACTGATAAAAACCAGTGATATTGCTAGCATGCTAATGGCATATCTGAATTTTTGTGTAATAGTAATGTGGTTTTTTTTTGTGTTGTTGTTGTTTTATTTTGTTTTGTTTTCTTTGCCATTGTTAAGGATTTTATCAAGTGTGGTCTGAGCTCTAGTTCAGTGTCCAGTGCAGAAAAGATAAGGAAAAGGAAATGTCATACTATATATTGCAGAGTAATATGTTGGAACTTGTTGAAAATACCTGAAGAATTTTACATCTTTAGTTAGTGCTGCTAGTGAACAGCTTATTTTTGTATTGGGTTTACATGACAAGGTAGTGGTGGGACAGAAGGGATGGGCTCTTTGAGAGGACCTCAAAAGCTGCGCCATCAGATCAGACCCCACTTCAGCTGTCTCCAAAGGCACACACTGCTGGCCAGAGCCAAGCCAATAAGTGATGTTTGCACCTCGGTGAGAGCAGATATAAGAAAGGAAAGGAAAGGAAGCTGCTGCAATAGCAGCTGGGAGAGAGAAGAGAGAGAAAATGTGAGAGAAGCAGCCCTGCAGCCCCCAAGGTCAGTGCAGAAGGAGGGCAAGAGGTGCTCCAGGCACGCAGCAGAAGTCCCCCTGTGGCCTGTGGAGAGGCCCCTGGTGGAGCAGGCTGTCCCCCTGCGGCCCATGGGTCCCACATGGAGCAGATCTCCATGCTGCCAGCCCGTGGAGGAGCCCCTGGTGGAGCAGGTGGATGTGGCCTGGAGGAGTCTGCAGCCCATGGAGAGCCCCCGCAGGAGCAGGGGTCTGGGGGAGCTGCTGCCCTTGGGGGGACCTGTGCTGGAGCAGTTTGCTCCTGGGGGATGGACCCCGTGGTACAGAGCCATGTGGGAGCAGTTCTTGAAGAGCTGCTGCCTGTGGGCAGCCCCCACAGGCTCAGTTCAGGAAGGATGGCATCCCGTGGGAGGGACCCCATGGGGATCAGGGGCAGAGAGTGACTGTGAAGGAGCAGCAGAGATGAAGAATTAGGGACTGACGGCAGCCCCCATTGTCTGTTCCCCTGCGCCACTCGGGGGCAGGAGGTGGAATAGGGTGGATGGGGTCTGTTAGCAACAAGAAATAAATTACATTAATCTCCCTTATGCTGAGTTTGTTTTGCCTGTGCCAGTACTTGGTGAGTGATCTCCCTGACCTTATCTGAAACCATGAGCTTTTTTCATTATATTTTTTCTCCCTGTCCTTCTGAGGAGAGTAAGTGAAAGGATGTTGTGGTTGCATTGAGCTGTCCATTGGTGTTAAACCACCACAGACTTACAGAAGCCTATCACACTTTGTAGCATGGAAAATGCTTTCTTTCTGTTTTGACTCTTTCCATTTGTAAGTATGGGCAGAGGAATCTTGCTTGTCATCCTATAATCTATTACAGCTATTAGAGCTACCTCAATTCTTTGCCTGGGTTACAAACACTGATTGTGTCTTGGATGTTGACAGATGTGACATGCTGGAACTTGAAGCTTGTTTCTAGAATACATGTTATTGAAATTTAGTATTCCTATTCTTATCATTTTGCCCGAGAATGGTAATTTGTAGACAAGACAGAACTTGGAAAAATATTTGGATCCAATAGAGCTATCTCCATGTTGGGCATAGTTCTCATCCCGGGAGATAAAGGTTGCGAGGCCTTTGGTAAAATGGTTAGGATGCAATTTACATGTGAATTATTCCCTCCCAGTGTCAGCTTCTTTAAATTGATGCACTTGTGTCACAGGATTATATGATAGAAATAGGCCCATATGGATCTGTAGATGTACAACTCCATCACATTCATAATGTTGTGGCACAATGTTTATTTCAGCTCCAAGAGCCTTGCACAGACTTGTAAGAGCATTTCGTGTTGCTGATGGGTTGTGCTGTTCAGCAATCGCATCCCAGCTTTCTTGCCTGGGTGAAGCACTGGGTGAAACATTGAAGCAATAACACAATTCATTATTAGCAACTGATGAGCTCAGTCAATAAGAGGGAGTAAACAACTCTGTGCCTATATGGATGTGTCAGCAGATAACAGGTGGTGCTACTTTCGGTCACTTGGACATTGCCCATTATCTTTGAAGTCTTTTTCCTATTACCAGGTGAACTTTTGGAGAACTCAGGAGTTTTGGAGAATGGTTACAATTCTCAGTGCACATAAAAAGAGTGACCTCTTACACCGCTTCAGGTAGATATTTTGATTTACACTGGAACCCGTAAAAGCTAAAGTAGGGCTCCTATTAAAAACAGCTCCACATATCGTAGGAATATTTTGTCATTTATTCAGTGATCTATTTCTGTTGATTTTGCAGTGTTAAAAGACAGATTAGTTGTTATTTTGAAAACAGTTTGAGGTTAATTGATTGTTGTGACCTTTTTGTTTACTCAGTTCTTACATGGCTATGAGGAAATAAAGACATTATTACCTGCCCAAGCAAGATCAATGCTTTTATTAACTACAAATGAAGTCAACATGTGTAAGAGCCATTCTTAAGAGTAAAGATTTATGAAACTTTGTTTTATTTGACTGTGATTTCATATGAATAAAAAAACACCAATGTCTGGTAAACAGATTAAATGCTGTATGGAATTTAATGTTTATACTCACTACATGTTATCGGCAGTCTTCCTGTAGCCGGCATCAAGCCAAAATTAAAAACATTAATCTGACCGATTCAGCGCATCATGTTTTGTGGCTACCTGCAATGGGATTGTATACCGCTGTGTGACCCAGGACAAGTCTGGCTTGTTCAGTGATGTGGTAATGCACACGCCTGGTCTTTAGAATGGTGAAATCTCAGCCTTGCTTCCTCCCTGGGTTGTGCTCTCTTTTGTAAGTACTGAGTAGGCTTAAATCCTCTTTTTGCCTGATATAACAAACTCAGAAGCAAGCTTAATTAAAACTGAAAGAAACATTGCAAATATAGCTGCACATCTAAACTCAAGGATTTTAATCAAAATGTAAGGTATTTGAAGGGCAAATTGTACAAAGGGTGTTTGATGTTTTTAGGAGTTTAGAACTGTATATAAAAGTGATAAAAGTGATAAAAAGTGCCATTTGCTGACACTTTGATACAATATGAGAAGTCATACTTCTCAGATCATAAAAGATGACTGAGATTTCTTATATCTACAAAGCATGACCTATGCAGTGACAATGTGCTGCTGAAAGTTACTGTGCTTCATTTTTAGCGTGGCAGTAATTTACATGGCTTTTACTGCTTGTATGAGACTGAAATTGTGTTTGGGTATTGCTAATCCATTAAGAAATATGTTTATTCTGCAATGAAATTTGCATGAAGTAAAAAGCAGAGAAAGAATATCTAGTAGGCACTGTGTTTCCCAGATGACTGCTATTTGACAGAATCATGTCAAGCAGGTACAGGCAAATGTTGGTGTAGGTTTTTTTCTGAAATCAGAAAAAATCTAGCTACTATTTTCCTTGGGCTCTGAAGCTACCATTCCTGTAAGTTATGTGATTTCAACGATGTGAAATAAGCCAGAAGGAAAACTTCTAGTTAATATTTTCTTAGACAAAGAATTTAATTCACTACACACCTGTAACTTTTAGTGATAATGGTCAAGGAGGAGGGTCTATGCTTGTTAAAGGCACAGAGATATATATGGCTGCATGTAATAACGTGGCTATAAACCATGACAATAAAAACTAGCTATGTAAATGAAATATTTTTAAACATGACTATGTAATTTAATGCACTGATCAAACTGATGTAGTAACTGACTTGGAATAGTTGAGATATATTGAGAACTACTAATCTGGACAGCAATGTCAGATCAACCCCATTGTAATTAGGGAATCACATAATAGAGATTGTTACTTTATTTCCCAATAAATTGGGATAGGCGTTTCAAGTCCAGCACCTGTGAAATGGCCTAATGCTTTCTCTTGTTTTGTGTTTTTCCATCAAGCTTAACTTATTATTTGGGAGGCTGCAGTCTCAGCAGTGCCCATCATGTTTGCACTCTGAGAATCTCTGGTTACTTCACCAATCTCATGGGCATTTTAGTTCCTGAATTATTTTTACTTTTTCTAAAGGTAGACCTGACTGCACTGAATGCCTTCACTCAGAAGGCTCACTACAGGTTCAAAAGACATATTCAAGCTAGTTTTACACAGCTTAGATTGGTATTGCCACTCAGGCAGTAGCAGTATAGTACAGCAGCGTGAAGCTGGGTGTGTTCGTTGACTTCTAATCTGTTTACTTGGCTTTCCTGGTGGATTTTACAGCCTCATTCAGGTATCCCTGCAGCAGTGTAAACAAAAGTGCAGTGTAAATGTATCCTTCACATGAATTTCTCTCCCACAGCCACCAATGCCAGGGAGACAGTGGGGTAACAATTCAAATACAAACAACAGTAAGTTTAATTCACGTAGCTCTGAAAAAAAAAAAAAGAAAAAAAAAAAAGAAATATACCTAAAGTTATATTTTCATTTAGCATATGGATGACACTGATGAAAGTACTGCTCAGGAGATGTTACAAAATGGAGTTTGGCAATGGTGGAGAGGAAAGTCAGAGTCACTAACTGCAACTGAAAAATCAAGAAAAATAGAGGGATTTTTGTGTGTCATGGGCCTTTAACACTGCAAAATAAATGGATTCAGATAAACTTTACATACTACCTTTTGGTGAGTAGATCATTTCAGTTAAAATGATCTGTAAACCAATTAAACACCAGCAATTTCATAGCTGTTAGAAAGACCATCCAGGATGCATTACACAAATCTATTTTTGTGTGAGATGTGTAAGTTATTGTACTCAGGAAAAGAATTGCAGCTTAAAACAAATAGACATAAGAGAATACTTTAGAGCAGCTATATACTCAAATATAGAGTCATAAAGCTTTTAAATGTCTTCATTGATGCCTTGAAGACTTCAGTCTCTCACAGAAGCAGAACTCTACTGTTTTAAAGTGTGCAAAAATTTTGGAGAGAAGTAAAATACACCAATAATAGACTTAAACTGTAAATTATTAAGCTGAAGCTACTATATGTAGACTTAGATATAAAGCCACCCATTTTAATACTGTTTCAAATAGTAAATTGTTAAATATCTACATTTGTAACAATTGTTCTGGGTTTGAAACAGAAGGAGACGATATTTTTGTATGTTGTTAAAATAAAAGACATTAAATAGAAATTACGTATACCAACTAAACGTATATTATTTGTCAAGTTCTCTTTTATTTTAAGTCCTCTGGATATACAATTTCTCCCTTGCCAATTGTATTATACAGTTTTTCTCAATATACCTGTAACTGTCCTTAAAAACTAAAAGCCATAAAAAGATGCTTTCTTTGGCAAAATTCAACTGGCAATAAACTTGAGAAGTGTAAGACAGTATTAGTTCTACAAAAACAAACTGGAACTAGACTCTGTCATATCAAAGATTTATTGGAGTTTGATTCATAAAGAAAGGTCCACAGAAAGTAAAAATTACTGAATTCCAATAGTAGGCGACTTCCACCAAAACAATCCATTTCATGAGGTTGGCACATAGGCAAGAAAACTTTATTAGCATGTAAGAGTGAACATTACTTGCCTATGGATAATATTTTTTTAATAGACTTTGCTGCAGCTTTTAATTCACATGCTTTTAGACACTAACCCAGCAACATGACGTTACTTGAGCAAGATGTTGCAACGTTAGCCAAACCTTCCAACAGAGCACAAAGAAGTGATGGGTAATAGACAGCCAAAACACTACTTAAAGAAACCTATAAACTTCCTTCCATGAACATTTACATGAAACCTGTTGGATATGCAGGATGACAGTACAGGCTGCAGCGCCAATGGTTTTCAGATGTATCTGTCATTTTTTCAGTGGTGTAACCACTACCACTAAAAAGATACCACAAAACCTTCAAGAAATGATTTCCTCAAAGAGGAGCAGCTTCCTGAATCTTAAATTGTCCAGACAAATATGGATTTTTTTTACAGATGTTATAATAAAAGCACTCCTTTCCTGCCTTATACTACCAAACTCTTCACTGTGGACAGTCATTAGTCCAATTTTGCTATTTCTGGAACAGATGTCTCATGGTTCTATGCCTCTTACTTCCTTGGAGATAAGATTATCTAACACATATTTCTTCTTGATCTCCAGAGAGGTATTCTGGACATAGTCAAAACTTCTAAACAAGCAGTGAGACTGTGTGTGTGAATCTGTACTGACAAAGATTAAAATAAGAGCCTTTTTAGTCTTGTAGTAATCCCTCTTAATGTCAACTGCTGCTGCAATTCTTTCTCTGTCCTGCTAAATTTACCACCATCACTTCTAAGCAAGCCAAACTGCTTGTGAAAATCTGGGATGTGGTGATAGGAGAGAGAATGAGCGTGTGATGTTATCTCCTTTGCCTATATCTCCTCCACTGTTGTTGGGGTAACAGAGCTGAAGCTCATAATAAGAGGAAGTGGCAAACCTGACAGTGCCTGTAATCAAAATGATAGGCAACTCCCTGTAATTGCTAGAAAAGCCCTAAAGCTGGGGAAGACATAGCAACAGTACATAATACTGGCACCTTTAACATGCTTGTTTTCAGTGCATGAAAGACATATGCCAGATTGACTACATTTTAAGCCCTCTCTGAAGCAAAAAGTCCAGAGAAAACCAAGTCCATGAAGGTGGAAAGGACTAAACATCCATCCTCACCTGTGCTGTGCAGGAAAAGACTGCAGTCCTCCAATGCACTTGCCTCTAAGGGTTTCCAGATATAACAATTCCCAACACAGGCGGGCAGACCAGATCATACTAAGGGCTTCAGAAAACATTTGGGGCTTCAGCAGACAGGCAGCAGTCTGTACTGAAAGCAGGAGAGACTGCCTCTGTGTTCTGCTCTTCAAGGTGAACTTTCTCCTCTTCCTCATAAGCTACAGAGCTGATGGTCCAAGGTGATCCAAGGGTCAGGGTCATGCAGCATGGCAATTTTGTTTGGCTGTGAGTCATCAGGCCAATAACGTTGAGGATACTCCTGCATTTGTATTGCTAGGAGAGAGGTACAATGCCAGGACAAGTGTGACAAGGTTTATTAGATTAATTAGGAGCTGTATGTATTGATCAGACCCATGAAAAATGAGTGGCCCTGAGTGCAGAGAAGTTGGCCATCCTGATCAATATAGGAGACATGCACTGCAGGACCAATGCTTCAGAAATTCATCTCAGAAAAATAAGAGATTCTACTTTGACTTCACTGGAATTATTCCAGATTTATCTTACTGCAAATATATACAGGGTTTATTTTTACTCTTTGTCACAAAAATAACAGAATTTTGTGGCCCATTGTCTCTATTTACATTTGGGGAGCCTAAAAATAGATATTCAAAATGGGGCAAGAATTACTTCTTCATACAGTCACATGCTGTGTTAGATTGCATGCATGCAGTAGGTCTTTATAAACTTTTGCAGTGCAAGATCACCCTCTGCAAACAACACATGCACTAACAGTAAAAATGTAAGTCTCAGAGATATAAGCAGCTGATGAAATGTTCCTAGGATCAAAATGTGTAAGTGCTTGCTTATGGGTATCACTCCGTCCTTTAACTATTACATCTACATGTATGTTAGTCTCTCTGTTTAGAAGACTGTGTACACCCATATGAACACGTGTCTGTGTTAACATACGCCTTTCTCACTCATATACATGCAAGCTTTCAAATCCCTTCTCAGATTTCACTGCACATCCACCCAGCCAGAATGATGGGTTTTCTCAAAGCATCTTCCAGCAGTTAACTTTCCCCACACTCAAGCTTTGAAACCATTTGTCTTGTTACATCTCAAATATGATCTCCAAGCCCACTGCTGTAATTTCTTACCCACTGTTACCCAGCCACCAGTAAGCCCTGTGGGCAAAGTAGGTTTGACTACCAATCCAAATGAAACAAAAAGAAAACCCACACCCAAATATTAACATTTGCAGCCTTGAGTATACTCGAAAGCAGCATCTCCCAAACACTGCTTCTGGACTTTCTCACTGCATATCTTTCACCAAAGAACTCACATGATGACACTTCTGTGCAGCATTGTAGTTAGGTACTATCAGTGCACTTTTATTTTTTCAATGGAAGCTAGGTTCTTAGTAATAGGCATAGAAGTAGATTGGAAATAAAGTGGGAAACATAAACACAGAGGTCTCCACCTGCAGTTATTTACATATCAAACTTCAGGACTGTGTCTAGCTCCACCAGTAATCAATGAGATGGCTCATGGTAATAAGTTCAATGTGTATATAAATCACTCTCAACTGAGGGCTCTATCTGATTTAGACTGGAAGTTAATTGAACGTGGATTTTATTTGCCTTTATACTTGTGAAATGGAGTGCATATCTTTGGGACTATCATGTAGCATAAGAGTGATCTGTGCGTGAAAAGAAGGTGTGGGTGAGTTTTGTACACACCAGGGTGTGTTTTTAATTTTATAAGTGTCTGTGTAGATTTTTGCATATCTCATCACCTCGCCCCTGCTTTTATCTTCCTTCTCGTGTTCCTTCTGTTCTTCCCAATCCTTTCATTTTCCTGCTCCTTTTATCTGCTTTGCTTCCTTCCTTCTTTCCTGCTAGAATACTTTTTTTTTTTTTTTTTTTTTGCTTTCATTTATCAGACCCTCTTCTCTGCAATCTTCCCCCCAAATGCGTATCTCCAAACCAACTCTCTTCTTTATAATCCACATTAATAATCCCACACATTTATTTATTTTGGGCTTTAGTCTTATGTTCTAGTATGCTGTATTGAGGCTCTGTAGGGCAGGGAAAAAACCTTATCTACTACTGTAGTACTGTGCACAATTCCCTACACAACATAAAGTGTAAATTGATTTTGCACAGATTTTTTTTTTTTTATCCTGTACCTGTCTGTCTTGTTTGATAACATAAGATAACCTGTACTCAGGTAATTATTTTTAAAATCAGTTTTTACTCAAGAAACTACTCAGGTGTTAGATGGTAAGAAAGTCAGCTCTTTTTAATATCTGACAAAAATACTGTATTTCTGTTAAAAATAATTTTGAGCTTGGTACTTTCTTCCTGATATCATCTTGTAATTGCATTGTTCATAGTGAAAAAAATGAGTGTGCTCATCATGAACAGAGTGTATTGATCTCATCTGTGGGAGGTAATCAAAGAGTTTATGCAGACTTTCATGATTACATTGTGACAGCCACACTTGCCTTGTATGGCAAGAGCAACTCAAAACAAATGATTGGAAAACTGTCATCTATTCTTTGTCTGGATTTGGAAGCCTCTGGGCTATAATCATCTTCAAAATGTAATAACAAGTGAACATTCAGAGTTACTTTTGACTTTTTTAATATGCTCTGGCACCTGTCAAGTAAAGCAGTTGGCATATTTTAGGAACATTTCAGATAGGTTGAATTTTAGTCAGAAACTACTCATTTTATGACTAGTTCTGAAAGCTAGATTCATTTTTTTTCTGAAAAAGTATGTTTGCTGTCTTAACTTAGGTACATTATATCCATCTCAACTTAAAAATGGGAGAGAAATATGAGGTTATAGAACTTTTCAAATGGTCTAAATCTGTAGTTATAATGCAGAACATATCATATGATTCATAAATGAAGAGAATGTAAGCTGTGATCAATAATAACCCTTTCTGCTTAAAAATAAATAAATAAATAATAATAAAATCACAAAATTTGATGCAGACATACTTTTTGAACTTTTTTTTTTTTTTTAAGTAATATCCTCAAAAACGTCAATATTTTTATGTTTTACTCAGAACATGAAAACGTTCTGGATGTACTGGAAAATGCACTGTAGTACTGTGTCCAGTTCTGGGCTCCCCGGTACAAGAAAGACAGGGATCTCCTGGAAAGAGTCCAGCGGAGGGCCACAAAGATGATACGGGGCCTGGAGCATCTTCCCTATGAGGAAAGGCTGAGAGAACTGGGTCTGTTCATCCTGGAGAAGAGAAGACTGAGAGGGGATCTCCTCAGTGTATATAAATATCTGAGGGGTGGGGGACAGAAGGATGTAGCCAACCTCTTCTCAGTGGTTTGTGGGGATAGGACAAGGGGCAATGGCTGCAAGTTAGAGCACAGGAAGTTCCGCACTGACATGAGAAAGAACTTCTTCACGATAAGGGTGACGGAGCATTGGAACAGGCTGCCTAGGGAGGTTGTGGAGTCTCCTTCTCTGGAGATATTCAAGGCCTGTCTGGACACCTACCTGGGCAGCCTGCTCTGAGGAACATGCTTTGGCAGGGGGGTTGGACCCGATGATCTTTTGAGGTCCCTTCCAACCCCTACAGTTCTGTGATTCTGTGATTCTATGTTTTCATATTCTATCAGCTAAAATATGATTTTTCTCATCTTGCCCTTCCCTCCAAATTGAGACTTTAATTTTTCAGCAGAAACAAATTCTAGAAATGAAATTCCAATAAGAATGTTTCTCCATTTTTTTTTTCTCAGTTAAATGGTGTTTTTTATTTATTTTTTATTTATTTCTGCTCAGCTGTACTGAACAGAGACAAAGAGAAGGAAAAATAACAGAAAAAACATGTTAACATACAGGTAGATGGAATAGTTGTTAATTGCTATAATTTCTGTCAGTTCAATTTACTCTTGAAGTTTCTTTTCAGAGCAGACATCCCTGGTATCTCTAAGATCAGAGATAATGTTAAATGAAGCTTCCTTATCTCCTGAGCTAATGTGAAAATAAAACTAACTTCTCTTACTTTCTAACACATGATCTCTTCAACAGGTGTTGCATCCTTGTCTGGAGAAAGCACTAAACTTATATATCCTTTCAGACCTCAAAGGAGTTCCTTTCACTCAGAGGCTGCATGCTGTTTTCACTTGTTCTATCCGATTTCTCACTCTCCAACACCAGGAAATTGCACCAAATGTTAGCCATCTTCCACCCTTCTCAATTCCCAAGTTTGAATGTGCAATTTCCATCTTCTTTCTCATTTCTGGCCTCAAGCAGGAAGTCTCCAGAGACCACAGAAATCCTTAAAATGGCTGAAGAGTCCTCATCATCTGAGGATAGCCCCAGGCAATTTGTGTATTTGAAGTAGGAATGCAAATGTGGAAGAAACCACGCATGAGGAAAAAATGTTTTGACTTGCCATGTGTTATAATATAGGATGCCACAAAACTTTGGGCTGGCTCTAATACTTTAGTGAGAACTCACCTTTCATTTATGACGTATATACAATATTATTATATTAATTTAAGACAATTTTAGAGTAAATAGTGTTGTTTTCTTAATATATGTAGGAAGAACATGAAATTATCTCTATTTTGCAAAAAGAAAAACAAACAGGAAGATCTGTATGATACAAAGTTTTTTTTTAATTATTTTTTATTTTTTTTTATTATTTTTGCCACTGGCATTTGACTGCTCGTGAAAGAGCAGACTCCTGGTAAAAATGAGAACTGAAAAATAGCCTGCTAGCTCTGACTCCCGCTGGCCATTCAGCTGGCCTTGTCTGATTCATGCATTTCTACACTGCCCCTTCAAGCAGCCATTTGTGGCAGACTGAGCTTTATTAGGGCAGATTACACTTGTCACTTCCACAGTACCCTTAGGGATAAGAAGTCACCTAAAGATAGTTGAATATAAGGACAGCTGAAGTTTTTACTTTCTCTCCCTTTGTCACATTTCTGCCTGATGCTTGAAGCCCCATATGGACATGTTTCATACACGGTTTGAAATGCAGGTGCAGCTGAGTTTCCAGTACATTTGCCAACAGTGTACTGTAGACTCCTTATGTCAAATACAGGATGAAGGATGGGACATAGGACCACCAATCATCCAGTATATTGATTTCCCCTACCTGTGCCAAGCATTCATTTGACAACAGAGAGACCTAAATTTGGTCAGTGTCCTGATTTGTCAAGGCATCAAGCTTTATTTATTTATTTATTTATTTATTCATTTGTGTGGATATCCGTTTCTGATGTAGTGATATAAGCTTCCCACGTTTAACAACCTTTCTAGCTTTTAAAAAGAAATATCTTCCCTTCATCCAGAAAAGAAGCAATAGGAAAGTTACATGCATAACTTCATATTATTACATAGATTATCAGAGGATCAGGTTGTTCAGTTCTCCTCTCAGTCTCAGAATGAGTAATAGATTTGACTCGTGTAAAACTGGTGTAAAGTAGTACAGATTAATGTCAAAGAATGTGCAAGCTGAAATAAAATATTAGGTCATCCTGTCACCTTCTAGAAGTGTAGGATTGATCCTTAATACTGTTTTTATCAGTTAAAATAGCATGGTTAATTTTTAATATGCTGGGCAATGTGATTTTTCTGTTTCTCCTTAATGTTTTCCCACATTTTCTTTTGGTGAATTAATCTCACAGAATTTCTTCTATCCATATTAGATGGGACTTTAAGTAACCTTGTCTACTGGGAGGTGTCCCTGCCCATGGCAGGGGGTTTGGAGCTAGATGATCTTTAAGGTCTCTTCCAACTCCAAGCATTCTAGCATTCTAGGATTCTAGGATTATGCATAGACACAGTTACTGTGCTAAAATACACCTTCTCTTTGCCCTCAGTGCTGGAAGAATGTCAGAAGGAAACAGGAAGCAAGGTTAGAAGAGCTGGTCTCTTGGGAGGTCAAACACCATACCGATAAATATGTTCTCTGTTTACAACTTCTGAGTATTTTCAGGCTCTGATGTCCTTTATTCTTTCTCTATACCTGTGCTGGTTTAACACTGACAGGCAGCTCAGCACGATCACAACACTCTCTCACTTGTTCTCCTCAGAAGGACAGGGAGAGAAAATACAATTAAAAAAGCTCATGGTTTCAGATAAGGTCAGGGAGATCACTCACCAAGTACTGTAACAGGCAAAACAAACTCAGCATAAGGGAGATTAATGTAATTTATTGCTTGTTGCTAACAGACCCCATCCACCCTATTCCACCTCCTGCCCCCGAGTGGTGCAGGGGAACGGACAATGGGGGCTGCCGTCAGTCCCTAATTCTTCATCTCCGCTGCTCCTTCACAGTCACTCTCTGCCCCTGATCCCCATGGGGTCCCTCCCACGGGATGCCATCCTTCCCGAACTGAGCCTGTGGGGGCTGCCCACTGGCAGCAGCTCTTCGAGCACTGCTCCCACACGGCTCTGTACCACGGGGTCCACCCCCCATGAGCAAACTGCTCCAGCACAGCTCCCCTCAGACCCCCTGCTCCTGCGTGGGCTCCTCTCCACGGGCTGCAGCTCCAGCCTGGGGCCTGCTCCACCAGGGGCCTCTCCACAGGTCGCAGGGGAACTGCTGCTGTGTGCCTGGAGCACCTCCTGCCCTCCATCTGCACTGACTTTGGGGGCTACAGGGCTGCTTCTCACTGCCCTCTCCCAGATGCTGCTGCATAGCAGTTTTTTTCCTATTCTTAAACTTGTTCTCCCAGAGGCATAACCAGTGTCACTCTCTTGCTTGGCTCTGGCCAGTGGCGGGTCCCTTTCAAGTCTTGTGGAGCTGGCTCTGATCTGACAGATTTCTCTGGACTGTTTCTTGCTAAAGAATCTCTTTCTCAAGAGCATATGGACTTCAGGTGGACATAAGATCATTGTTGTCACCTGTGTTGCAAACACAATTGCCAGAATTCTCTGATCCAAGCAGCCTCTGACTCTTCCACAACCCAGGTAGCTCAGCTCATGCTGGCAGAACTGCTCACATGACCAATGCAGTGTATTTGTGCAGTTTTCAACTGATTTACATGTGCAAATTTTACGTGTCACCTACTGCATAGATGACTCTTTCACAAAATGAAATGGTGATATTTCACCAAGTGAAAAGTCCCCATGTAACTATGGTTCACTTTGGGGTGTTTATATTTGTCTTGGAAAAAATATGACTTTTTAGAAGTTTAAGGAACCACTGCTTGACTGCTGCAAAGTCACAACATGTATCTAAATAGCAAAGGGGATATTCGTTTTTTTCTTCCCTTTCATCCCTTTTTGATCACTCACCTTTGTTTTATTTCTCCAGACCCATTTCCTAAGGGGATTTCCCATTCTAGCAATATCTCTGGTGAAGGTTGTGTTACATGTATGACACCAGGAAAGAGAGTTTCCTTTGAAACTTACCTTACATCTTTGAGGGAGACTTCTAATGAAATATGCATGCTGCTATTATTAATACTTAATAAACAAGCATTTTGACACTGTATTAACCCAAAATTGGTAAGACCAGTCATAAATACTTTGTCTCCCAATGCTTTCTAGGCAAAAATCTGCTTCAAATCATTCAGAAACATAAGACTTTAAGACTTTGTGTATGCTGATCACACTAGTGGCTTTCACTGCTTCTCAGTGGCTTCTGGTGGTGTGCAACGGCTGGCAATGTCTTCTGAGAATCTCCTTGCCCAGTTTCTTGCGTCCATTGGTACTTTGCCATCCCTCCAAGAATTACTGCAGTTAACACAAATAATAAAATACTGTCAGTTATCAATGATTCTTCTGATCTTTCACTGGCATAGCTATCTCTCCAGGAACAATGAAAATTAAACTTTCCTATTGCTCTCTCTTAAGGGGTTTCAGTATCTACAGGTGGAAACCCTATTCCTTATTATACTGGACTTGTCTCTCAGAGGCTAAAATTACAACTTTTCTCTTCATGTGTATTCATTGATACATGACAAGCTGTATCAGGTGTTTAAGTTAACATATGTAAGGAGGCATACCTCACATTTAGGCATAGACTTGACCTTTAACACTATTTCAGTGGTTTGGATTATAAACAGATATCTAAAAATCTGTCCCCCATTAATTCACCAATGCTTTTATAGGATCTGTTTTATCTCTAATTGTAAAATAGTTGGTTACCAGGAGGAAAATGCTAAGCAGCACAGTTGCAGCTGGTTTCATTGCAAAATGAAATGTTTGATGCATGTGATTAAACTAACAGGACACCTGGGAACATCCCAGGGTTATTTCCAGGCAGTGCTGGCAGGAAGGCAGGCTGAGGTAGAGTGCTATGTCAACCCACCACAGAAGAACCTAGCAGGGTTTTGATTATCACACGGATATTTATATCAGCACCCCATCACTTCCCAGTTAAACACAGTGCTGTAAGTTTGGAGGAGCCACAGATAAGAGGGATGACAAAGAGCAGAAGGAAGGCTAAGTGCAGCAACTTAAAGCAAGCACTAATGCTTTGATAACCAGACACAATAAAAGTGTCAAATGGAAGGGTAATCTTGGAGTAAAACATAAAAATATGCTTATGCATCTGACACACTTTCACATAGCTCTTTTCAAAGATCCTTTGTTCTTTTTCTAATCTTTTACTGCCTGGGAGAAAACTCTACATGAGAGCATCCTATGCTTGTCAGTTGTTGCAGTAGGAAGCAGATAAAAACCTACAATGTTTTAATTTTCAGGTACAGCATTTGGGCCTCTGGATCCAGAAACATGAGCTACATCTGTCTGCAGATATGTACGCAATGGTTTGTTGCCTGTCATTGCTATCAGAAGGAATATGGAGATTTATTATCCTGGGATTTCTCTCTGAACTGTGGCTGCTGGCTGTTTATCTGCATCTTCTGGGATATAGAGACCAGGGACAGCATTTCTTTCAGCGCTTCCTCAACTTGGGAAAAGCTTCAAAGAGTCCCAGCATAAGGTGACAGGTATAGTGTACTTGCCTTTAGGTACTGCAGAAAATGTACCGTGTCCTTGCTTGCAAGTTTAGAGAATCCCTTTGTTAGGACAGCTTTGTTTACATGTAGATGAGTTAGTCATTGTGATAGCTTGCAAATAAGGAAAATGAATTAAATTTAAGTATCTTTTGAGCTGTTGTCTTCTTGAGAGTAGAAAAGGAACAAACTTACTAACTTACAAATTTATTTCAGGGGCTTGAAGAGGACTGATTAAAAGAATAAATTGTTATGCAAATATTAGGTTGAATCTGGGGTGAATCACTGGAAATAATAACAATTTTAAGACTCATCCTTTTAATTTTTAGGTTCCCTGATTTTGCGATCCTAGCTAATTAAAGGAGTTTGGAACAAGGTTTGTTATCTTTAGCCAAAATTACATATTCATGACTGATTTTATTGATTTAGCTGGCTGTACAGGAACAAAAGTAGATACATGTTAGCACTGGAGTCAGCTCAGAAGAAGAGATAAAGGGTTAAGCAGTATAGTGTATGCAGTGGTCTGATAAGAAGACCACTGCAAATAGGCCAAAGAAATACATAGGAGTAACAAGTGAAAAGACAGAAGCCTCAGTTAACAAAACAGCCTTGTGTTTCAGACGCTTATATGAGCAATGAATCCCTCTTTATAGCAATATTAATATCTTTCTGGAACACACAGGAAAAAAGCAAAAAGAAAGTGAAGGAAGAAATCATGTGAAGATGTTCAGTTTTTGTTTAAGTTTTTGTGTCTATTATGCATTAATGTATTTCAAACCAATAGCTTGTTTCCAATACTTTCTGTACAGGATTACACTGTGATCTGATTAGGGTGGAAATTAATCAGTTATGCTGAGTGTGAGAAGATACCTGCAAAATCCTAGATTTAATAGAGAGCCACTCTTTTCATTATGGCTTGAAGCAAAGAGTTTCATTGTGTCACAAGAACACTGAAAGTACACCATTTGTGGATCGATGTATCTGAATCACTGTCTAGCAGATTTGAACCTTATTGCCTTTGCTTATGCACAGTATCATGGGCTGTGTCTCTGAAAAGGACTGTAATAGCAAGTTTTGGGAAGTAGAAGCTTGAGAAGTATGAAATTAGTACAGAGTTGCACACAGTAAAAACCCTTTTATGCCAGCTATGAGCTTCTGAAGGGATTATCTCTGATACAGGACCTCAGTATTAGAAGTAGCTTTGGACAGCCAGAGAATGAATTTCATTTCTGTCAGAGAAATTCCATGTTATCATTGAAGCATTGGTTCAAACTGTCAATAAGAATTTTGCCATCCTCTTTTACGTGTTGTACGTGTTGCTTCAGTTGGAAAAAATGACAACAACAAAATCATTAGAAATGGTGTGTCCTCACAAACAGTGCTGACATAGTTGAGCATTTACAGAAATATATACTAGCAGTATTGCACCCATAATTATGTGGAGCAATTCCCAGTGTGTTTTGTAACTGGATTTTACTGACAGCCAGTAAGTTTGTTTTTCACTGTGGTTGCAACAAAGAATGTTGTTTTTCTAAAGCAGAGACCCAACAAATGTACTAAGTGACATGAGAGGGCTACCTTTAAAGTGTCATTAATGGAATGATTTAAGTTATTGGGAATCATGAGGTCAACGTCTATTATTTTTTTTCTAAAACTAAACATTGGAAAACATTTTTTGAACAGTGTTAACAGACAGTAATTCATATTTTTAAGCTTATATTTTCACTTCAGTTAGTCTGAAAGGGTAGGTACGAAAACCCATTTGGGAATATTGTACAAAAAGTGGATGTTGCATGATATGAGTGTTATTGCCAGTACAGAATGTTCACATAAGATATAAATAGTCACAGTCAGTGTCATAGGATCATATGGTAATTCACGTGTGAAGGGACCTCAGGAGGTCTCTAGTCTGGCCTCTTGGTCAAAACAGGGTCAGGTATAGGCTATATATTCAGGCCAGGCTCTTGAGGGCTAGACCAAGGCAGGTCTGAAAACCTGCACAACCTTTCTCTGGGGAATTTGCTCTGCTCCATGCTGCCCTTGTGGTGATAAAGTTTCTCCTTATACCCACTCTGAACTTTCAACTTCCAATTTGCTCTCTCATCCTCCCACAATTCATCACTGTGAAGGGCCTGACTGTCTCCTCAATAGCTTCTCAGTAGGCACTGGGATCTAATGTTAGGTTCCCTCCAGAGTTGTGTCTTCTCCAGGCTGAAGAAGCCTCTCTTCACAGGCCAAGCGCTCCATCCCTGACCATGTTGTTGGCTTCCACTGAAATCACTTCAGTTTATCAATGTTTATCTTTTATTGAGGGAGGATCCAATGTTGTAGGTGTGGCCTAATGAGTGCTGAATAAAGGGATATAAACCTTTGTCTTGATCTACTGATCATGCTTCTGTTAACACAGCCCTGAATGCTATTTACCAACCCTACTGACAGGGCTCACTGATGGCTCTAGTTCAGCTCTCTGCCCACCAAGCCTCCCATGGCTCTTCAGCATGGCTACCCCCTAGTCGGGCAGGCCGCAGCCTGGATCATTGCCAGAGGTTATTTGCCTTTGTTTGTCCTCATTGAATTTCATATTTTGTCCTGAAAGTGTAAGTTCAAGGATTTATTCTCTGTGGTAATGTTTCAAGCTTTACACATAACTGTGAATCAGACAAACTGATCTGAACCAGGAGACCAACAACCACTCTCCATCCTGCTTTTGGCCTTTTATCTTCCCCGTGCAAGTCATGTCAACTCTCTCTGATTTTGATTTTGTCATCTTCAGTTGTGTTTGTTGGCATATTCTGTTCCCTTTGCAGAGCTCTCCTGGTCAGGTTTTTCAGGGATATTTTATTTCTTTCTCTTGGAATCAAGAAGATGAGGACATTTAGGATGGAAATGAGCTTTTCACCTGTGGAATCATTTACTGCTCAAAGATACATAAACCCAAGATATAAACATAAATGACAGGCAATTAATCAAATAAATAAAAAATTTTGGCTTAAATCTATTTCTCAAAATATCTGAATTTGAGCAATAACACAAATTTAATCTTCATCAAAGCTATTCCATCAGACATCTAAGTGGAGTACTTACAGACTAACTCTAGAGTGGCAAAAAAATCAGATTCTGGGTGATTCTTAATTAATTGTCTCTGTCATTTTTTTCACATTTAATTTTTTATCTTTCATCCCTTTTCTCCATCCTCTGCTGTAGATGGTCAGTCATCTGCTGATACTCTTCCCTTGATAGAGTACTTAATTGGCACTTTATAATGCTGTGACATCTGTCTTGGGATTTACTAATTGGAAAAACTGCCTCCCAAAGGCGATGTTTCCTGTTAAGCTGAAGATTACAGAAGCAAGGAAATGTCCTCCTTGTGTCCTCCTTGTGTTGTTCCCAGGTAAAGTTTGTACATATATTTATTTTTTTTTCCAACTGCTTTGGGACTGCACTCAACAAAAAGCAGGCCAAACTTTCAAACTGTTTCCTTCTGTGATTCATAGCAAGGGAAATGTGCTGTAAACCCCATGCAGCAGGGTGTGACTTGACTTGTAAACATGTTCATACAGATCCTCAATGAATACCTTTAAAACACGATTATTTTTGACTGAGAACAAACTTGCTCTGTAAGTAAAAATGCTCTTGAACTATCTGTTTTCATGCTAAGTTTTTTTCTTTTAAAAGGCCCACCATTTATAGATAATTCCAGACAAAACTTCAGAGGTATCCATTGGAAACCAAGTTTTTTTTTTTCTTCTTTTTCCTGAGAAATACAGCAGAAAGTGAATCCTTTCACCTCTTGATCATTATTTCATCTGTTGAGCTGTTAATAGTCCTCATGGTGGCCTGCAGCTTCCTCATGAGGGGAGTGAAGGGGCAGCATTGACCTCTGCTGTCTGGTGACGGTGACAGGACCCAAGTGAAGGGCATGGAGCTGGGACAGGGGAGGGTCAAGCTGGGTGTTAGGGAAAGGTTTTTCAGCAAGAGGGTGGTCAGACACAGGAATGGACTACACAGGGCAGTGGTCAGAGCACCAAACCTGCTGTACAATACCCTCAGACATAAGTGCTGATTTGAGTGGTGCTGTGCGGAGCCAGGAGTTGGACTCAATGATCCTTGTGGCTCCCTTCCAACTCAGGATATTCTATGATTCAATAAGAAACTGCTAGCCTCTAGAAGCTATTTAAAAGGTTATCTAAAATATAGCTTTTCATATATGATCTCTTGGTTGTCTGTTATTCCTCCCACAAAACACACCAAGGCAAAATTGTCTCTACTAGCATATTTGTCTGTAGACTTAAAAGACAGAATGAAACATTCTCCTTTGACATTAGTGGAGTCTCACACTGGTTTTGAAGAAGATATATTAACACTAGTGCACAAGAGAGAGAGGAACAAAACACAGAAACCCACCCAGGTTTTCTCTGTAGACAATAAAATACTTCAGATGCAAGCAGTTCCAACTCTACCTTATCCACAAACACTAGAACTCCTTTCATGTATATAAAGAAAGCACTTGGAATCCTCCCACAAAATTCCTCTGGAGGAGTCGTACATAGCAGCTGGTTTGTAAATATCAAGATAATTCTGATTTGAGAAAAAAAAAAAAGAAAAGAAAAGCATTCAAATGCAGTGGAAACAAAGATATAAACCATGGAAAATGAGATTTCTTAAAGGAAACATTGCTTAGATGTATTTTTTCTCTCCCACATGAAGATGTGCTGCACTGACAGTTTCTAAATGCTGTAGGTGTGGTTAGCAGTAAATCATGACTCTTCTGGTGAGTTCATTCCTCTGCACCTTCAGCTGTACTGTGCCTCGAGGGTAGCTGTCTCACAGCGTACTCACGCGTAACTCAATACTTAGGTAAAGAATCTTCAAATTCATGTTACAACATGGAAAAATATTTCTCTAACATCAGTACTTTTCCAGTTGAATTTTCTCATACCTGATGATCATTCTTATTCATACGAGCTATTGAAAAAAAAAAAAAAGAAAAAGAAAAAGACTATGCACACAGCAGGAGCCTATAGGGTTTTCGCATTTTTCTGGATTTGCAACTTTTGATAGAGTGCCAAGCATTAAAAGACTGCTTACTGTATTAAAGTTAAACAAGCCAAGTTAAAATAAATAAATAAATTAAAGCCAACCAACCAACCTTTTCCTTATTCATTATCGTAGTCAGCAATCTTGGAAGAAGACAGTGAATGGCCGAAATAAAGGCCAACAGATTATGCATTTTGGTGCTCCAGTTAACAAAAATAAATATTTAGGTACCTAATCTTAGTGGTACGTGTATGATACTATAACTGTATCATGTTATGTGATACAGATGATGTGACATGGCAAAACATCTAGTCATTAGTGAACTATAAGTGTGTGTCTAATGAGGCCCAAGTTGGTTCATTTTTTTTTAACGTTTCTTGCTTTGTTAAAGATTAGTCTGCTCTTCTGATTTCCTTTTGTTCTTTGACCAGTCAAAATATTGTGCATCATGCAGCATTGAGCTTAGATTTAGGAACACACATTTGAACATTGATACATGTGGAAAGTCTTAGAATTCATCCAGTAATGAAAATGTAATAGGCCATGATGGTTACACACTGAGTGTCTGGGAAGAACAAAACTATTTTAAATAATTGTGTTGAAGACTCTCCACTTTTGTCACTTTTGACTATTACTTAACATTTTAACAAAGCTATATTTAAGATTAAACCTTTTCCATCTACTAATAATGATTTCTATTTTTAAAATCAAAACCACAAACCAAATGAAGAAATGCTTTTATATAAGCTTTTTGTTGTTGTTGTTTTACTGTACATTTTGCAATGTTTTAACCATCACTTGTGATTGTATTTCAGTGAGGCTGTGAGAAATAGGCAATTTTTAAAAAACAAAACAATGTGACAGTTAGAAGATCTGTGATAGAAATTTTGTTTATATTAAGTAGAACCTGTTTTTTCACCCATGGAGTAAAGATAGAAAGAGGTTATCTGGTTAAAAAAATCCAGCAAATTCAGGAGTTGATTTTTAATGTAGAAGATATTTATGATTCACATGAAGATTTATTTCAAAATTAATAGGAAATAGGAGTTTATAATATGATTATGATAAGAGTTTAATGTATAATTACCAAGATAAATGCAACAGGATATTTATGATTTCTGTAATTTTAGTTAAGCTCAGTCAGTAATCTCAAGTACATGACTGTTTTTTATTATTCTCCTTCCAATCTTTTTAATTCCAATAAACAAATAAAAATAGGAGTGAGAAATAGTTGCTATACAATGTCTTGTGTGTTTATTCCAGATATAGACTGAGGATCTGAAAGTTGTGCAGGTATCTGTAGAGCTCTTCTGTATTAACTGGAGGATATTGTTTGTACCTCGTTCATTTTCTTTTCAGTTCATGTACCATGAAAGCTCCATCAGTTTCACCAGCAAGCTGTTAAATTCTATAACCAAGCTCAACTGTAATCCTGTAGTTCTGTGACCCAAGAAAAGAGAAAACTTGCAAAACTAACCTTGCGAAGTGGTGGTTTCTCCACTCTACTTTCTGTTTCTAGTGAGATAGGGAAAAAAGTGAAAGATATGCTGTCACCTCCCAGTATTTGCCTTGACATAATGAGAAAGAAAAATGTCTTCAAAGTCAGCTATGGAATATGTTCAGAACTTTACAAACTGTTACTTAAAAGGATCAGGGTATAGACTATGTAATATTTATTATATCTAGTCTTTCACATCTGTCAGTTTGAATTTAAAAAAAAAATCATTACTTTCTGTGATGAGGCTGTGAGGGAAAAAAACAGTAATACTTCTGATTTCTTCCTTAGGGTTATACTTTGGCATATTAGAAAATTTGTTTTCTTAAATTTATACAGTATGTAGCTCCATAGAACTTTAATAATAATGGAGATTTTTAGTATTGTTATGACAGAAATAGGAAATAGTAGCAACCAGGAAAATAAATAAATAAATAAACACAGGATTTTCCTTGAGTTGTATTTTCTATTAATTTAAACTTTGTGTGTGTGTGTGTTTGTGTGTGTCTGTGTGCCAGCGGAATAGGAATTAATATTTTGCATTTAATGTTGCAGTCTTATTTTGCACATGAATGAGATTTCACATTAGAGTTACATCAGAAAACATTTACAAGAGCATTTTTATTCAGCCAGAGTTGTAGCACCCTAAAAGTTCAACAAAGTTTAATACTCTGTCATTATTTTCAATTTACATATGGATTAGTCCTAATGCGGCAGACGTAACACCTAAGGTAAATCCCATTGACTCTCATTAGGACCCTGGTAACTTCAGATTTCATGACTATTCATAAGGAAAACAAGAATGGACCTCTTTTATAATCCTAAAAGTTATTTTAATTGTCTAAGACAATCATCACTAATTCTCTTTTATATAGTTAATGGAAGAAAATTTACACTCCCCAAGGGCTAAACAGCTTATCCTAATGTAATTGTTTAGGACAGACAAAATGTACTGTTTTGTAGGAGCTCCCACTGACCATAAGTTGAAACAAGGGTGACTGTCTTTCATTTAGATGAGTAACTCTTAAATGTTTTATACTGTATTGTATTGCTTTGTATTACAAGAAAAAGTAAACAATTATTTCCCAATCACTCTGTATAGACTACTCATGCCAGTTTTCTCAGAAGACATCTATGCAGTAGCCAGCCTCATTAGCATTGTTGGGAAATCCTTTTGGATCAAACGGACAGACGATTTTTGTGTAGTGCGTGTTGACAAGAATACATGCCATCTTTTTTTTTCTTCTCTCTGCATTTTATGGTATCATCTCAGAGCTTCAGTCAAGGTGTATAAAGTGAATCTCTTCCTAGAGATTCCACAACAAGAATGCTTGGAATTGTTCCAGGAGCAGCTCAGCAGTCTGTATGGTGAAGACCCAGCACAGATTGACATAGAGGACAGTGAAAGAAAAGAGTGGGCATTGTTCTGCCCACCCACCCACTAGCACTACCTAATATATGGAACCTCCCATTATAGGTGTGGGAGGTTACTTTACTATGCAGCCCTTTCCTTTCATCATCAACCTCATCTCAGCTTCAGCCTCAATCTACATTAGCAGCATGGATTCTGAGTAATTTCTTCTCACTCTCCAGACACCTCTCTTGACTATAGATGGGCTCTAATTTGATTATTTTGCCTTACCATGAGAAAGATTTAATTAATAGCCAATGATAGAATGAAATATTTCATCAGTGGTAAGACTATTTTGTCTTGTTTTGATTTTTCTGGAGCACATCTAAGCAAACAACAGAATACTTTATATTTCTTGCATTTTTGTTTTAAACATTCACCAATTGGAACAAAAAGATAAGCAGTAGCATAGCAAAATAAAGATGGCGTTACATTGTAATTCTTCTTGTATTAAAAAGACCGATCCATTGCTCCATTATCCCTAAATAAGGGAAAAGACTAACATCTTTCTCTTTGGTTTTCAGTAGACACATCAGAGTCAATCTTTGATAAATAGATCACCAAACAATTCACCTGAGATACCAAGTTGCAGCAGTCATTCCTTTATGAGATGGGGAATAAAAGCAGAAGGTGAAATAATACCTTTTCTTAAACATTTTGATATCCCAAATGTAAAAGTGAAGTAGTAAAAAGGAAAATAAATTTATTTTATTTTTATTTTATGATTCACTATGAAGTAGTAAATAACAGTATATAAAAAAAATGTTCTTTTCTGATAATCCTTCCAAATAGCCTATGTTATTATATGTGGGGAGGGGGTCACTGACTGGTTCTAAACACTTCATACAAATTGAAGAGCAAAAAATACATTATAAAAGAGAATATGTTCACATGTCTAAAATACCTTCCTCAAAACCCCAGTTCTATACATCCAGAAAAAGTTATACTGGAAGCTGATAAGAGAAAGACAGTTTTGCAGATGGACAATTATTTATTTCAGGGAGAAAGCACTATTTCAAAATGAGGGTATGGGGGACTTCATAGTGTTCAGGTCCTGGTGGAGCAGTAATAGGAAGTAACCAGATGATCTCCATGTCATAATGCCTTTTCTGGAAGAAATCAAATAAAACTGAATGCACTAAGCTGAACTCTTCTGTATTGTTCACTGCTGTTCTGGAAAAAAAAAAAAAAAAAAGCCAAGCCCTCTCAGTAATCTTCCTCTATTGCAGGTTACAATCAGCGTATAGGATCATCTGGGCAAGAATGTTGTTTTCTTATCTGCCCACAGTGCTACATGTGTGGCTATGTTTCAGGCACAGGTCTACTGAAAGCAAAAAAGCTTTAACTTTTCCTCCTTCCAGCCAGCCTCAACCAGAGTTGTCACATAGCCCAGCTTTGAACTTGACTGCAAAGCCCTCCTGACAAAGTCCTTTATTTGAGATAGACTCAGGTCTGCCTGGAGAGCTATCTTTCTCAGTGCCTATTGTGATTAGCATTTATGAAGACACCTTTTGGGATGTACTAAGGGGCTTCCCAAAGCATAAGAAGCTATGTATGTCTTTTCCTATCTGGTTTATACCAGTCAGATTTTTGATACAGGTCTTCACGGAAGCAAGGCATACAGTTAACTACCACAGAAATGGATCATAATGTATTCCAATAAAATTTCAATGCTCTTCAAAGGCTACAGCATCTTGTTTGGTAATCCAGCTGCTACCGTGGACGGAAAAAAATAAGCTATATCATAATTTGCTGTAAAGTGAATATTTATGTAATGCTGGATTCATTGCAGTAGCCTAAAATGTCGATGTGCCTATGCAGTCTTCCTATTCAGCTTCTCCAGCTTGCTCCCTTACACTGGTTTCTTTGTGTGGTTATTGCATTTGATTGTGACAGGGGAGTTCAGAATAGCTTCAGCTTTGAGAATGAAAGCAGAGTATTTTCAGTGAAGGGTTTCTCCCTTTGGAGAACATTGCTGCTGGAGATAAGCCTGTCTTCAAATCTAAGGTAGCTTTCAGTAGCAGATTGCTTTCTACAGGTGCCTTGCTACTGACGGAGTTGCTCCTGGAAACATGCTGTGGGAAACACTGTTGTGGATTATTTCCTGTACAGGAAGAAGAGATGAAAGCAAGCAAATTCCTCTGTAATGAAGGATTAGCTCTTTGTACTTCATGAGGTGTTGCCTAGGTGCTATAATGATTGATGTCTTTAAAACACAAATAATCTTGCACACAAAAGAACATTATTAAGGTTGCAGTGTCAAGTACCCAAAAGATAGGAAATTTTAGAATTAAGATTGCCCAGGAAACCTTAATTCAGCCCTCTTTTGCTGAGTACACTGTGACACTAAGATTACATAGGGACCCTATCTCATTAAGCACAGAGAATAGATGGCACTCCAACAGTGAGCAGTTGTATATTGTATTTGCCTCTTTGCTGTTCACTGTATACCCCATGGCCTTATTTGCTTCACATTATTCAAACACTGCTGTAAGGTAGAATTATTCATTTCCTCTAGAGTGTTGGAGTGCTTCACAAACAATTAATTCAGTCTCACAAAGCTCAAATTAACTTTTTTTTTTTTTTTTTTCCTCCAGTAAGAAAACCTGTATAGAATTTGTTTAAGGTCAAAGGTTTATGGCAGTAGTTTGGTAGTTTGGGATGTCAGTCTGGGAGATCTAAACCGGCAGCTTTCAGACTTCACACTTGTATTCAGGAACAGTCTCTGTTTATTACCAATGTAATTTTTCCTAAAATGATATGTAATACATCTTTGTCTCTAAATACATACAGTTTGCACATACACATAAATACAGAACACCTGATTCTTGAGATTATAATAATATGTGTATAGTTTATAGTGTTCTGAAAGATATTTTGAACTCCAACTTTCTGAGTCAGTGGTCACCACATACATTTGTCATCAGAGACCATAAACTTAGATGTCAGGTATGCCTTCAAAATGCCTTGAAGACTGTTTATAATGTTATATTCCAACAGAGAGGATTTAGCATAGTGATTTCTTACAAGATATTACCTTTGGATACTAAGTTTAATTTTGTTTGTTGTTTTATTTATTATTTTAAAAATGAAGGTCTAAAGGAGAACAGATTTTTTTTTTTTAATTGCTAGCCACCTTGTCTAAAGGATACTTTCATCAGATTGTCATGAATAGACAAACCTGATAGTTGCACATTTATTAAATATAGGATGAGCAAAGGACCCAGTGGAAGTGGCTTCCCTACCAGAAGAGGTCTGTAGCCTTTTAAGATTCTTTGAAAATAATGAATTTACCACTTGTTAAATACATTCACCAAGACATTGTTCATTATCCAAAAAATACATTCACCAAGACATTGTTCATTATCCAAATTCAAAAGGGTTTCACCTTTTCTGAACCTCCATTTCAATGTTCATTAAATACATGTAAAGCATATGAATTGTTTCTATAGAAAAATACTTTTGTTCTCTGTATTTTAAGAAAATTATATCCCTGTCTACACTATTAGAATATAATATATTTAACGACATAAAATCATCTATTCTACATATGAAGTTCTGCTTTCACTTTCAGGGTAAGAGGAGTTTCCTGGCAGTTATAAAATCCAATCTAAGATATAGTGAAATATAGCTGTTTCCCTGAAAATCTCATATTAGGGGAAGTTTGGGATCTGCTTTTTCCATAGTATTTCCATAGTATTTCCAGTGTACATGTATTTGTGCCTAGAATCATAGAATCATAGAATATCCTGAGTTGGAAGGGACCCTTAAGGATCATCAAGTCCAACTCTTGACACCGCACAGGTCTACCCAAAAGTTCAGACCATGTGACTAAGCGCACAGTCCAATCTCTTCTTAAATTCAGTCAGGCTCGGTGCAGTGACCACTTCCCTGGGGAGCCTGTTCCAGTGTGCAACCACTCTCTCTGTGAAGAACTTCCTCCTGATGTCAAGCCTAAACTTCCCCTGCTTCAGCTTAACCCCGTTCCCGTGGGTCCTGTCGCTAGTGTTAATGGAGAAAAGGTCTCCTGCCTCTCGACACCCCCTTACGAGGAAGTTGTAGACTGCGATGAGGTCTCCCCTCAGCCTCCTCTTCTCCAGGCTGAACAGGCCCAGTGCCCTCAGCCGTTCCTCGTACGTCTTCCCCTCCAGGCCTTTCACCATCTTCGTAGCCCTCCTCTGGACACTCTCCAACAGTTTCATGTCCTTTTTATACTGTGGTGCCCAGAACTGCACACAGCACTCGAGGTGAGGCCGCACCAGCGCAGAGTAGAGCGGGACAATCACCTCCCTCGACCTACTAGCGATGCCGTGCTTGATGCACCCCAGGACACGGTTGGCCCTCCTGGCTGCCAGGGCACACTGCCGGCTCATATTCAACTTGCTGTCTACCACAACCCCCAGATCCCTCTCTTCTAGGCTGCTCTCCAGCGTCTCATCGCCCAGTCTGTACGTGCAGCCAGGGTTTCCCCGTCCCAGGTGCAGGACCCGGCACTTGCTCTTATTGAACTTCATGCGGTTGGCGATCGCCCAGCTCTCCAACCTATCCAGATCCCTCTGCAAGGCCTTTCCACCCTCATTCGAGTCCACAACTCCTCCAAGTTTGGTGTCATCGGCAAACTTGCTCAAAATACATGCCTACATCAGACAATTTATGAAAACAAAAGAAGAGAGAGCAAAGTCACACTTAGATAACTGCACAGGTCACAATATCCTGCCATAAAATGCATATTTGACTTTGCAAGACCTGGTGAAACAGTCTTTAGATGTTTGCCTAAAAAATTTAACAGTCTAACCGTATTTGTGGCAGGCCACAACTTTTTTTGTTTAAAAACGAAGGTATTTTGCAATGAAGAACTCTGAAGCACTCCTGCGAATAAGAAAGCTTTATCTGAAAAAAACACTAAACTAAGAACTGTATAGTTGAGAAAGGACTCTTACAGGGATTTATTATATGTGGTTTTGTTTTGTTTTGTTTTGTTTTGTTTTGTTTTGTTTTGTTTTGTTTCACGATGAATGACCTGTTGAGATAACTGTGTGGAATTGTCTCCAGGTTGAAGTTGCTTCTTTAAAAAGAAAAGAAAACAGAATTTTAGACTTCAGAGTCAAATTGGAACATAAAAAATAAGCTTAGTTCTTTCTATTTTGTATAGTGGACATGACAATTGATTTTTTTTTTCTTGCTGAAATATAGAACCCTGATTTGACTACCTTTTTTATTTAATGAAAATTGAATCAGACAGTTAATTATTCCAGCAGTGATATATAAACTAGCATAGCCCTTTATTTTGCTTAGTATCAGTAAAAACTTTATCTTGTTTTGTTGCTCAATTATGAAATGAATTTTAATACACCCATTATGATGTACATGGTTAGATTAAAAACTAAGGTGATATCATCACCTTTTTGACTATGGCCAAGCTTTCTGAAATGCTATTCTAATCATTTTTAAAAGTGACAACACCTTTTTCAGAACTTACAGATTTTAGTTGGTTCATTTCAGATGTATTATTCTGAATTCATTTTCTGCAACTTTTCTAGGCAAACCATGTAATCATGCTTTGTCTGATACAACCTTCAAGAATCTAAGTAAATGATCAATGTTTTCATGCATATGGAAGAGGTTCTGCCACTTGGAAGCTACAAAACATCGGCCAACAACTAACACATATAATGAAATTGTTTTCATTTGCACTATGAGAATGACATAGCCTCCCTAGCCACCTCTGTATTGATGTCACTGCTGTGGTATCAAACTCATCAGCAGGAAATTAAATAATATTTATTTGCTGTGAAGTTTGGAATATTATTTCTTTACCGGGATGTGAAATGGTGGCCCAAATTCTTTATGATCCCGATGATCCTCAGACAACATCTTCACTTTTGGTATCGTTCCTATTCATCAGGTGAGAGATCTAAAGCAGCAAAAAGTATCCTAGCAGAAAAGTATCTTGTGGTCTGAGTTTATTTTCTCTTTAAATCTGCTTATTTAAATGTAGAAGATCGTATCTTTCTTAACTTTGCAGGGATTTTGATAATGATACTGAGAGCGATCATTTAGCTAAACTGGAAGTGTGAATTACTCCCACAACATCTACAGCACTTGCATTCACTCAGTCAGAAAATTGTGAATGTCATTTAAAGACACTTGTACTCTGTTCTCCTGGACTTTGCAGGTAATGTGGGAGAAGGGAGAGACAGAGGAGGTGGGAAGAGATAGTTAATGAAAAATGATGAGTTGACATGATTACAGAAATAAATATTTTCATCCTGGAACATCAGAGTAAAATACTGCAGTTTGATAGCATACACTGATGTATTCTCCAAAACTATGTCACATGTGTTTGCTGAAAAAATACGCAATTGTTGTTGTAATTGTCCTTAACAGAAACAATTAACTGAAATGTCAGTCAAGGAGGCCCTAGCTAAAGAAATCTGAAAGGAAAATTGAAGAGGAATTAATATTTTTGTAGCTCTGAGATTTAATTCCAAAGAATATTTTCATAGTTAAAAAATAAATATTATTGTTTTACTTTGTACTAATTATTTATGTCTAGACAGAAATATCTTTAATATAACATGTAATATTTCATTGCTTATTACAAGAGTAGTTCATTCTTACATCCTGTCTTGAATGTATGATTCTTTTGAATTGACCACCATTTTTCATTGTTTTCTTCCAAAAGATGCTGGATATTGTTTCCTTTTGACTATGAAGCTTTTGTTCTTTTCTCCCATATTATTTGTAATCACTATGATCCTATCATTTACAAGTTATTTTTGAATACTTGCATCAATATTTATTTGTCTGAGTTGTATAACTTCCATGTGTGGTACTGAAAGGAGCTTAGTTGAATTTATAGATTTATATTGAATTGAATTTATAGATTTATAATGTAAGAGTTTAGACTCTTGGCTTTTGACATATTTCAGCCATGAGAAAATATTGCTACAGAAAGGAACGTCTAAGAAGTCCTCATGGTTGTCAGTTCTAAAATGATGACTTAGGGCACATTTTACTGTCTAATGCAAGGACACACACACACACACAAACAAACAAACAAAAACATATTTTTTTCCCAAAGTAGCTAAATATTGCAATGCTCTTTCAAGTCCCAATAATCAGCTGATTTACACAGATTTAAATATGCACCTTACTTAGTTCATTAAGGTTTGTTTCTAAAACTCCACCCCTCAAATAAGCTTCCAAAAAGAACTTAAAAAATGCTTATGATTTTTTTTTTTTTTTTCAGGAAAATCAGATCTTCTGAATATCTCCATTGCTTCTTAGTGTGTAATAATTCACTGGTTTTTGCTTTTGTTGTAGATGTGGTGGAATTGTAGGAGCCAGTCATTTTCAAGACAACTTCAAAAGACCATGTGGTTCATGAGAAAGAGGAAGGCATTGTATCTGCAACCACTATCTGTCTGACTGCTCTTGAAAACATTCTTGTTGAGTGTCTTTCTCTTGAAGAAGTAGGTTAGTGGTTTTCAATTTACCTTTTCTGTTAGGCAGTTGGAAAAAGCATACTGGAAGAGACTGCTAATATCTTTTCTGTCTAGATGTGAAATATTTTAATTAAAATAGGGTAGAGTATATATTGCTGAAGGATGTTTGAGAAAAGCTTTTTTTCCTTTCAGATTGTTGAAAAATTTGGGGAAGAAATAGTATTATACATCCCAATAAAACCTACCGTCAGCAGGTGCAAACACTAATGTCCTTCTCAAATAAGTTTTATTTCTAATAAATGTAGAAGAAAAATTGGAAGGATGGGAATGTCCGGGCAACAAATCACTCTGTTATGGCTGGAAGGAAAAATACAAGCTCTTTGTAGTTACACTTGCAAGCATTCAATGAGAGAAATGGGCAGATAACAATATGATAGAGTAAAAAGACAGAAATAAATGAGTAAAGTAAGAACTGGGATAGGACCAGCTGAATAGTTTAATGAAAGACTTATCACCTCTACTGAGAAGACGTAAAGCTTAGACTTGGGGAGGAAGCCGTATCACTCAGTAAGAAGTGCTACAACAGCAGAATGAAACTGTGCCCTTTTAAATGGAAATTTCCATTAGGCAGGTGGGATAGCATGTTTAAATATAAATGCTCTCAAACCTATCTTGAAAACATTGTGTAAAGAAAGGAAAATTGGTAGAGATATGTTTTCTGGAAGTATAAAGATAATGGGTTATATGTGCCTTTTTTGTTGTGGGCCATACATAAACTTATTTTACGTTGCATGTCAGTAGCATGGCAACTCTGAGACAGTGCAAAATTTTCCATAATTTTTTTTTTGTCTCGTTATAAAATCTTTATCTTCCTCTAACAGAATCGACTTTGGACAAAGAAGTGAAACTGATAAATACACTGATTGACAGATTTTGCACATTTCAACTATGACTAGTGAAATTCCCAGGGTGCTTGTGTACATACAGCAGGCTTGAAAATTTTCTCACAAATAACCTACTAAATTCTCTGCAGTGGGCTGGGAAAGGAGGCTGTGAGAAGCTGCATGTGCTTTCCTCAACAGAAGATGTTGAAAAAAAAAAAGAAAGACACGAATAATGAAATGATTGTTTCATAGAGCACCACATTTGCATATTTATATCATACCTATAAGACTATGTCAAAGGGAAATTGGAATGTGGTCTCTTGGGATAATATAAAAGAACTGACTCAGATGTCAGAAAAGTTTTCTCTTTTTAACCAAAGTTTTTTCATCAAGAGAACTAATAGGATTGCTATAAATTGTAGCTTGGGAATGAACTAATATAGGCATGTTGTGTAAAATGTTCATTTGATTGGTCCCTGCAAACTAGAAGACAAAACAAAGTGGCAGCATAAAAGTGGTCACTGCACCAAGCCTGTCTGAATTTAAGAAGAGATTGGACTGTGCACTTAGTCACATGGTCTGAACTTTTGGGTAGACCTGTGTGGTGTCAAGAGTTGGACTTGATGATCCTTAAGGGTCCCTTCCAACTCAGGATATTCTATGATTCTATGATTCTAAGTATACGAAAGTGTCCCAAAGTCACTTACATTTAGTTAAAACACATTTGTTTTCCATCAATGGATGGCCCATCATTAACTCCAGAGGTGAAAAAATGTTTCTATTTATTAAATATATGTTATTCATATACACTATACATCTCTGACAAGCAACATTATGAACATGGATGATAATAAATCAATTTCTAACATATATAATATATGCAATAAATTTTAAAGTGTTCTACCCATGGCCTATCAGAGAAGGCACTGGCCCTGAAACCATTGGATACAGGCTCTGTTCCTATCTCTGCTGATGATCAGCTGTCAGAGATATAACTCAAATATTTGATTAAAGATGAATATTTTGATAACAGACATTCTATTGGCATAGGAAGATGACAAACCGAAGAAATTCAGCCAATCTATGCATCAGCTCTCTAACTTCTGGTTGAAACAGATACAACTTTCTTTTGAAAACAGGTTTCATTTTTCTGACCAACAATAAGAAAGTACATTGTTTCTGTTAAAAAACAAAATCCTAATTTGTATGTACACAAAGATTTCAGTCATGCCATTATCCACATTCCGGGTTCCACGATATAAAAAGAGGAACATAAACTACTTGAAGACCTTTGGATGAAAAAAATATGAGAATATCTTTGGTTGTGCTTTAAATATAACTCAATTGCTTGAAAACCTTTGGATGAAAAACATATGCAAATATGTTTCAGGGGAGGTTCAGGCTGGACATCAGGAAGAGGTTCTTCACTGAGAGGGTTGTCACATACTGGAACAGGCTCCCAAAGGACATGTCATGGCAACAGGCCTGTTGGAATTTTAGAGGTGTTTGGACAGTGCACTTAGTCATATGGTCTGAATTTTTGGGTAGACCTGTGTGGTGTCAGGAGTTGGACTTGATGATCTTTATGGGTCCCTTCCAACTTGGGGTATTCTGTGATTCTCTGATTCTATGATCTTTGGATGTGTTTTAAATATAAGTCTTAACTTTTGATTAAACTTCTTCCCAACAGAAATTAAGTAAAATGTATTTTTCAGCACTTTTTAAGTTAAACTTCACTAGCCTCAGAAGTTGCAACACTCTTCTCATTCATTTATTTTCTTAGCTACAGTATTATGAGTAGGCAAATCCAGATCTCTTCATCTTTTTCTTTCCTGAAACATCTAGTTGCAGAATTATCTAGTTATCACAAGTTAAACAATAGCCTAAAGCTAAGAGTTATGTCCTTTATGTTTCTTTGAGCATAATATAAAATGTACTAGGAAAGGTTGAGGTCTGGTGACAAAACTTGCAGTATGTCTCTGTATGAGGAAAAGCAGACCAAAATATACAGAGCACTGGATTAGTGGTTGGGAAGAGTCACACTGTGGTAATGCAAGTTAAGTAAAGCATATGTTTGGCTGAAGGACAGAACAAGACAGGATGCAACAATCCTAATCTTAACAGTTGATACTTGACAGATTAGTGAAGCCCAGATCAGAATCATTGGCACCAAAATGAAAGAAGCTGCTGTGCTTCCATGAATGTCATCTCTGGGTCCTGAATTTTCAAGATGACTCAGATGACTATTAATAAAGTGACTGAAGTTTCCTCAGAGTATGAAAAACATCTTCAAGCATCTTCAGAACTGGTAGCACAATCCTGAATTTGACTGCTCCAAAAACTTTATAATCACTGTAATACTCACAAAATGCTTGTGGCAAAAGCTATTACCACTATTATCATGACAATCTTTCCTCCTCCCCATCTAAATATGAAAAATCTAAATAGCACAAAACAGGAAATTTCACAATGCATTGTACGTAAGATCTATACAGGGAGGAGTCTACACCACACTAATTTGTGGCTACCTTTACCTTAACTCACAAGTATCTCAGATGGTTTAATAAAAAGTAATTCTTCTTTCTTGCCTCATTTAAAAGCAGAGCAACTTATTGCAACTCAATAAAAAACAAACAAACAAACAAACAAACAAAAACATAGGACACAACAGCCAATGAGGTCTGCAGAACCCAAGTACCTGTGTTGGAGATGGCTGACAAGTATAACTATGAGTGAGTATGGAGCTAGGGTGTATAATCTTACCAATTCAAAAGGGAAAAATGGAGACAAAATACTCTGGTGGTTTTACTTTCAAGGCTTTCTTAGTTTTTTCTTAACAGAAGAGGGACATGAACACACCCTGCACTCAGTTTCCTCTGGCCCAGTTCATCTCCCAGAAAGGCTGCACCCCACTTCTTTCTCACATCCTACCTGGCTCATCTTTGCTAGCTAATCTGCCTTCCCCAGGAACCCCAGGAGCTCGGTTGGGCCTCCTCTGCCTTCATGCCACATCTTTAGTGTACTTTTACATCTGTCCAAGCTCTGTTCAGATACTGCTGAATGGACATCGCAGGCAGAAGATGTGTGTTCAGATTCCTTCATGAGGAGAGGCGTGAGGCCAGGACTCAGGATGCTGTTGGTTGAACATCTCAGCTGCCCAGCACCCAGCAAGGAGCCACTCTGTGGAGAAACACAGGAAACCAACTGCAAGAGGGCAAAGGGCACCATGTCCTGATTGTAGCAAAGTGCCTTTCTGCAACTGGTGATCAGGTATGTAGGCCTTTGAGGAAAGAAAGTGTTACTTGGTTATCTGTTTAACTTTCCACGAGAAAAATCTGTGGATCTCCAGACTGGGCATTTTTTTTTCTGATTATGAGCATTGATAATTCTCCAGTTGCAGATCCTCCTCTCTCCCTTGTTGTCTTCAGAAATGATTCCTCCATTTCAGGTAGATGACACACATCCATCCCAAATCTCCGTTTATCTAGTGTTAATGTGCACTGTCACTATCCCTCACTGTTCTTCTGGCTGTGGGCTGGAGGCTGGAGCTGGCCCAACACCACCAGCCTAGCAGCAAAGCATTGTCAGCTCCACATAGCCAAACTGAAACCACAGAAAACTTAGCATACACAGGCTTTTAATAAACTTGTTTGCTCTGCAATCAAGACATCTGGCAAACACTCTAAAATTGAAAATTTCCAGGATGGACCCAGGCGTCTAGCAAGGTTAGTACTGGAGTGACAGAAAGCACATATGCTACCTTACTCCAGCAAATTTGCAGCCTGGCTTAATCTGCCAGTAGAATTGGGTTTGAGCTGCAATGTCAAAGCTCTTTTGTGTTGACATTGGAAGAAGCTTTGTGCAGAAAGGAGGACACGGGGCTGTAGGTTTCAGCAGATGGGATGGCTTGGACACTACCCATCTCCTCTGCATGTTCCTCTCTAAACAAGGCATTTATGATTCAGGCTTTTGCTGTCGTGCTGTGTCAGCCAGGCAGGGTGAGAATAACGGAGTTTTCACTGGGTATCAGTAAAGGCTGCCAAAAGTTGACATCAGTAATTGAACTGTTTGCAAACTGAGGCAGAAAGTGAGAAAGTATCACTAAATGATAAAATATGATCAGAACAACTCTCTGCTGAGCAGCTAAAAAACAGGCAATGACTCCTGTGAAGTGAGAGAAAAGCTGAAAATAGAGCAATTAAGACCTTTATTTAGCAATAAACAGGCAAGTACATGAAATACCATATGCCTTTGCACAGTCAAGTTCCAACAAGTTAAGAGACGTCCTTCAAATAGCACTGCTGTAACAATACCCACTGGGATGCATGATAGGAATATGTTGGCTGCTCCTGTTTTTGAATAAAGGCCAGTGGAACTAGATCTGTGTAATGGAATGTGGCGTGAGAGAAAATGTTACTCAGCTTAAGAGATCTTTTATAGAGGCATCTAAAAAGTAATCTCTTGCAACCACATTGTGTTGGTTTTCTCTCTCTCTCTTTTTTTTTTTTTTTTTTTTTTTGATTATATGTAATCATTTGTATGGCTGTAGATAACCATGAAACAGTGAATCACAAAGGTTACACAAATGTTGAGTTTTTCATGCTTATTCACTTTACACTTCTCAGAACAGAGGGAGGGCTGAGTATTTGCCTGCAATGCTTTCCAGCAGCTATATTATTATTTCAGTGCCTATCCTTTCAAAGGAACAATTTGGCCCTTCCCATTGTCTCTGCCACTTTTCTTGTTTTAGGATCCCAAGGACAAGCAGAACTTACAGGTTGCTGGCCCTGCCTTCTTTCGACACCATGGGAAGATATATTTGAAAGAATCTCAGCTAATTTCATCTCATGACACTCTCTGGCTTTCCTAATCTCTTTCTATGACACAGGGAATGGAGAAACATTAGGGCCATAAATTAAGTACTGGATGAGTTAAAAACTCTTCAATGTCAAAAGCAAACAAACAAAATATTGCAACCATAAATGAAAGCAAGAAAAACAACAAAACTGTATAACAGCAGTTGATGTGGTTAAGAAAAACTATTATTCTATGAGAAACAATTAAACCAAGCAATTAAGCAGGAGGTTGGCATAAGGCAGCTAGGTAAAGTCTAGGAGTATGGGAAAGCGAACAGGTTAAGCAAGTTTTACTGCTGTCTCAATATTCCCGAGGTACCTATGGATAATACTAGGCTTGCTTTGCTTGAGTTTCATTGGAGTTACATCAGAGATGCCAAAAAAAAAAAAAAAAAAAAAAAAAAAGGCATTGTATTTAAAGGAACCCTTCCCCTACCAAACCTCTTACTGACAGTTACAAAAACAGGGAAGCCTTTAATAAATGCTTTCTTGCTCAGATTAAATAAATGAGCAACTGCTGAAGATACTTTGGTGGGAAGGCAGTTCTTCCCACATTTGGAAGACAATTCTGACAAATAATTGATGTCTACTCACTTACTCATTTGTTTCAAGATTTTCATCACCACTACAATGACTGTTTCTTCCTATTTTTTGGAGGATAAGGTAACCAACCATGCATAAGTCAAAACTATTCCACCAGAGTGTAATTCAGAGTACCTAACTTTGTTTTTTTTGTGAAACAAAAGCAACAATTCTGGTGCTCATTTTAAATGAGAAAAGGCCAATCAAGAAGTTTTAAATAAATATAAACTCATATTAATAAGAGGAATAAAAGAAACGGGATGGTTTCAAGCTGGTATTTGCATACTCAGGGTGTATAGAAATTAAAAATATTCACTGCATACAGGGGAAAATATGCCTCCCAGATTAAGTCTACAAAGTATTAGAAAATCTAAGCATTCACCTCCATTCCTGATTATGTGAAAGTAATTTTCTGTTTTATTTTGTATTTTATAAATGTATTTTATAAAATCTAATGATTTTATATAACTGTTATTTTATGGCCCTCATTCAGTGTCTAATTAATATAAACTGTAGAATTATTTTAACATCTACTTCCCATAGCCATTTATAACACCAGAAGTGTAAAGGCAAAATAGGGAAAATATGCAAAATACTGAATTGGGCAAAACGAAAAAAAAAACACATACAAGTTCAAACAAGTGTTCATATCCTGTAACTTGCCTACGGCTTTCCTGATCTGAAATTAGTTGTTTATGCCATTTCATTAGAGTTGTGTTCATAAGCAAAAGGCACAACAGGCTGAGTAACACAAAATCACAACATACTTTCCATACCTGTGGAAGACTACATGTGATACAGGTGTAGATAATCCATGTGCTTTCAAACATCATGAAATTTGCATTCAACACCTTGCAGCCCCTTACACTAAAGGCTATGGGAAGAGACAGATAGAATCTCTTTCACAGATATGTATTTTGAAACTGTCCTTGCACCCTAAGAGGATGCAGAAAATTTCTTCTGCTTCAGTGGTACAAGGGCTCTATTAACAACCTAACCACAATTTCCTCCATGATTTTGTCATTCTAGTTGTTCTGTGCACCAATTTTCCCTTCTTTACAGCTGTGGTAATACTGGCTACACGACAGTATTCTAAAGATAATATATAAGAGCTTATAAAGCACAAAAAAAATCCCAGAATTATATATCTAGAATACACTTGTGATATGTCAAGTTTCTTGTGCCATTGCAGTTTTTTGTTGTTTTTTTTTTTTTTTAATGTATTTTAGAGTAAATTACACTTTTTATGAGTTTTAAGGTGATGGGTTTATTTTGTGATTTCAGTTCTTAGGATGACACTTTGTAAATTCTTCAAGTAACAGAGTTGTCCTCTTAAAAATCAATAAAAGAACCACACTAGCAAAATATTTCTTTGACCTATAGAGAGCTGAACAGCCTAATTTTAACTTACAATTCTCAGATACTATATTACTATATTTCAACTTGTTGGTAAGTTTCTGATACCATTATCTCATGGTTTCTTCTACTTAAAAGCAAACCAACAAACAAAAAACATTAAAAGGTAGAATTGCATAAGCCCTCAAGAGGTTATCTGGTACATAGCTTTGTTCTGATACCAGGACTAGAGCTGCCTAGACCATTCCTGATAAATTCTTGCCTGATCTTTTCTTAAAACCTTCTATTTCAATTCATTTGCTCTTCAAAACTCCCAGAAATAATTATCCCACATTTGGAAAACTTATTTAAATAATTTAATTCAACAATATAAAAAAAATAGCCTGAGGATTTAAAGGTGTGTGTGGGGTGGAAATCCAAGCAACTACAAAATATTAAAAAATTGATAATACAGTAGATAATATTTTAGATCTGAAAGTCAGCCAATTTAAAAACCGGCTTATCAGAAATCCTAGAAAATGCAACATTTAAAAAAAAAATGCCTGCTACATAAACCTCTAACAAAGACCAAAAAAAAAAAAAAATCATTAATAATCATAATATTTTGAAAATATTATAGAAGTTAAAACACTATTGGATACTTAATTTACATTTTAGGTTATCTCTTAAACATAGAGAAAGAATTATAGGATATAAAGTTTTATAAAAGTTATCTTTTTGTATTAAGTTATTTATTTCAGAAACACACATTTCATTCTGGTCAAAATCAGAAGATGAAGATGAGATTTAAACAAGGAATGATAGTTCCTTATTTCATTAGTCCTCCATTCCATTTTTATGGATTCAGAAATGATAAATATTACAGTAGACCTCAAGAAGAGTTGAAATACTGGTATATTTTTCTGAAAATATGAAGTAATATCTATCCTTTGCTAAATCAGAAATAATAAGTGAGAGCTAATTCACACCCCTCAAATTATATAGTTTGCTCTCAACAACTGTTAATCCAAGAAGAAGCTTGTCAGTGGGATGGAACGTGCAAGCTGTAAAAGCTCTCCCAGAATCAAGTATGTGGGAGGTGTTTAAGAAAGAGCCAGCTCTAGCAATGTTGGCACAGGATGCCTTATTCTGTCTTCTTTTCCTTAATGATACTTTTCAAATTACTTGGAAGTTCATCCCACACATGATTATCTAGCATCTTCAGGACAATTAAACAAAGAGTAGGCTGTATTAACAGTGCCTTACCTAAAACTGTCTTTCCAAATTATAACAATTTCCTCCTGAGCAGGCCTTTGACCTTCAAAAAATATCAGTATTGCCCTCAACACATTGTAAACTTATGCCATGTATATTAACATGTGAAAGGCAAGTCACTCGCCTACTAGTCTCTCATGCCATTCAAGGTGTGTCTTGCTAGTCCTAGCTTGCAGAAGCAAAGAGTTTTCATTGATATGCTACAAGGTGCTCAACCAGTTCTCACTATATCTGCAAATAAGCAACACTTAGAGATATAGATGCATATTTTATCCAAGTGAAGGCCATCATATAAACATGCTAATTCTCAGAAGTGACAGTCCCAGCTTCTCTGTATACTTTGATTTTAGAAGGACACCTGTGCAGTTTCTCTGTATAGGAACACATATATAGGAAGTTCAGCTTGCTTTTCACAATCAAAATTTGATATTGCACCCTTCCAAATTTTCACAGAAATGGAAGAAGACATGGACACTGAGAATCATCTTCTGCTCAGTGAAACTTTCAGCTCATTAATGTCTCAGGAAAGTTATGATTAGCTCTGTGTTCTCTTTCATACTCTGGCCAACACAGCATCATTATAGAGAATACACAAATGCAGTGATGATGACCTGAGCCCAACTCATAGGTGAACTCCGATCCTAAACTCTCCCTCTAAGTCAGTAAAGTCAGTAAGTCTAAGTAAAGTCTAAGTCAGTAAGTTGGGTTAATTTCCCAGAAAGTTCAAAATAATTATGCTCTTTAGGGATGCTGAGAGAAAAAAACAGGTTTGCTGTGGATTCCTTCAGTACCACTATGATACAGAGTTGAAGACTGGAAAGGATCCAGTCTAATGAGCTAATTAGCTCATTAGCATGAGCTAATTTTGCATGTGCGATACAGGCCTCTTCTGATTAAGGCATAACACCTATAAACAAAAATTCAACTTCAGTAACAGTATCTGAAACTACATATATATATTCCTTTTTGTAAATCAGCAATTCCCATCTAGTCTCCATTGAGAGACTCTCCATCCCCTTGGCAGTTCCTGAAATTCTTTCTTATTTGATTCGCTACCTTTTCATGAGAGTTCTGACTTGACAGTACCTTGACACCCATTTAATCCAGTACTGGTGTCTCTTTTTTTCCGACAGTATCATAATTATAGATTTCAAATTTTGCACAAAGGCATGCATTTAAGTCTTTACACCTTCTGGAAGTAAACCAAAATAAAACAAAACAAACAAAAACAACTTTTCCCATTAAGAGATGAATTCCAAGTGTGCACAGTGTGCACAGTTTCATCATCATTGGTGTAATGCAGGATAGGGAAAAGCTAGATGAAACAAAAATGTGGATAATAGCAAGCACATGAATTACCCTGTGAGAGTACATTTAGTACATTCTCTTCTGAAAGCTTAAAGAGTCCTGTTTATCCAGATTTTTTCTCAAGAGAGGAGTAATTTTACAAAACAACAGACAGAGTTGGGCCTGTTAGGATCAAGCCCTCTTTATTATGTATTTTATGGGCAATTCTGTGTGATATGAACACCGAAGAGGAGGGAATGGTGGAAGGTGTGGTTGATATACACTTCAGATAAAATGTTCTGAATAATTCAGTTACCTGAAACCTCTAGTCCCTGCACTTCTTCCTATATTACTAGTTCTTCTATTTATGATGTAACAGATGCAGGTACACATGCCCAGTTTAAAACCAAAAATACCACCTGAATTCATGACAGCTGCTTTATTCTTTTCTTGCAACTCTCTCTCCCACAAAGAACTCCTGGTAGCTGACAGTGCTGTCATCATCTGACCATGAGGCATATGCTGCAAGGCAGCTTCAGATCTCTGTAAGAGTGATGAACATTGCAATAGTGGATGAAGTTTTGTGCAGAATATGATGCTTTGTAGCTCTTTGAATGGTACTCAGTTCTTGAATACTCCTGATTTTCAACACTCTTCTGACTGCCATCATTTTGGATTTCAGTGTTGGTGTTGTGTTTAGAGAACAAGCTCTACTTAAGACTGGATGATTTTATTTGCTCAGCACATTCTAACTCCTTACCTAAGAGGTAATGCTGGGTTTCCTCAATATATCTGTGAGATTTGGCCCATATCCCAGTCATGATTTATCCTGTTATCATAGACTCCATTAACCTCAAAAACTTGTAGAACTGGATTTGCTGCCCTAGAGTAGAGATGAGCTGATTTCTGAGTATTTTTAGCTTTTTTTGAGTTTTTGTTGTTCTTGTTGCTGTTGTTTTTTGTTTCGGTCACTTTTTTTTTTTTTTTTCAGAAAAAAATATGTGTTTTACACAGAATGTTGTATTCCCTGAGCATTTCTAATATGCAGTTTCATCATTAACTTGGGTGATGGACTATGCATTATTAGGAGCAAGCCCATTTGTTGCCAGAAATAAGACCACCTTGAATTAGCTAGCACTCATCATTTACAGCTATGACACGGATTGCTGTTTAAGTGTTCTCCAGTACTACATGTTTCTAAGGAGTGTCAATGATGCTTTTAACTGACCAACTAAAGGTGATTTTTAACTCCCTTTAATTACATTAATGTGCCTTTGTTAGTCAACATCCAGAGACAAGAGTATTAGATAAATCTGAACATGAGCTCAAGCACAGGTGTGTGATTGTCCCCACTGCTCAATTGCTGGTGTATGCCCCGCCGCAAGGACAAAGTGGCTGTGCTTGAAGAAGAGCACTTACCTTTAAGGACATGAGCCATACCATGCCATTTGGTCTCAAGACCAGAAAACAACTCCCAACATTTCATGTTTGGTTGTACATACATAGCCAGAGTCTGACAGGAGTCTACTTTGTTTGGTAATTAAGTTTAACTATGCAGTTATAAGCCATTGAAGAAGGCAGCTGGTTCCAACTTGTGTGACTGACTATAGCAGTTCAGGTCCCAATATACATTGCCTATTCCCTTAAAATTGAAAGTGTTTGTTTTTCTTTTTATCCACAAAAGTGGTAAAAGTGCCAGGGAGCTCAGAAGAGGTTGGAGGCTAACCCAGAGGATCTCAGGGGAGCTCCACCAAGGACCAAGTCCTGTCCCTCATCTCCTTGCAGTTTGCACTTGCTGGCTCATGAGTGACACATATGTATTATTATTTAATACAAAATAAGTCACACACCAGTTATCACAGTTTAATAGTCAATCAATACTAAGTGACTACTTCTGATAATGAATAAAAAACGATGACCAAAGACAATGAGTTTGATACAGAGACAGTAAACAGACAGTGTTCATCACCTTGATGGTATAAATACTAATAAAGCTTTAGCTAAGAAATGATGCTTGATATACCCAGCAGAAATATAACAGGGAGTTTTCCTTTAAAATTACAAGATTTATGTACAGATTATCTAGTCAACACATAGCCTGTCCATTTCAAATTGTTAAAGCCTTTTCATCAAAATTTCATGAAATGAAATTAATGTTTTTATAGAACTCCAAGTAAACTAAACTGGCACTATTTCACTAATGTTAAGTTAGTTTGACAGGATAAGCTTTCAGTAGGTCTTTTGTATTAGAAGATTAATATTAATTATATTATCATCCTCCAGCTTTTTATTCATAATGTTTCAAAGCAGCTTTTCTGTCATCTTAATCTCAATTCATAAACAATTTTCAGATCTGTCATTCTCTGGTGATCAGGTTTAGCCTCTCATACACTGCAGACCATTATTTGTCTTTGATTTCTCCGGTCCTTTGAACAACAGCTAAAGATTTGGTTTGATATACAAAAGCAGCCAATAAAATCCTTTTTCCTTGTCACATTGTCTTCTATAGAAGATTATGACATAAAAGAAAAATTTAATTCTCTAAATAGCTTTCTTAATAAAAATTTATTTTCACTTGTATGATTATTAATCATGATAAAAAATTACCATTTTTTCTATCAACACAGCGATGAACAATATCAGTGGAGATATGCTAATGACAACTTAGTTTATCTTTCTTTTCCTCTTAACAGGGTATAAGAGGTTAATTGTAAATCAGACTATTTGCACAGATATTTATTTATTTATTTATTTATATATTTTCAGCAAAAGATATTATGTTCAAAGATGAACAATCCCCCAGCATTTTTCTTTTAGGTGTGAATTCATCTCTCAAATTCCAATTAAAATAAATGCTGCAGAAATAAGACTTCTGTTATATATTTTGGAAACATTTGGAAGCGTATAAGAAGCAAGAGCCTAAACGTGAACTGCTCAAATACCAGAAAATGATCTAGTAAGGACAGAATAGCAAATAAATCATTTTGTTTTATTTTTTATTTTATTATTATTATTATTATTTTTATTTCCATCCATTGTTTCTGATATTTCCATAAGGTCAGAACTATTTGAAGGCACGTCAGAGAACTATTCTCTATAAGTTATGAATTCAAGCTGCCTGATAATTTTTGTGGTATTTCTACAGCTAGCTTACTGCTCTCAAGGATGTTAGATGCTAACCCAATCTGTTTCTGAAGGTGGAAATAGGGTATGTCTAACTTACTGCCTGCTTTCATGGTAGTAAAAACAGAGTGCTTTGCTGGTCTGTCAGAACCAGAAGACTTAGTTTTTCTTTCTCACAGACCAGAGTGCCATCCCACTGAAGGGAGCAGCAGTTATGTCATCAAGTTCAGTGAGGCTAGAAATACATCTTAAGCTGCAAAAACATCATCAGGGTAAGACCCCACTTCAAGTGTTTATACTTTGTTATTTTGTTTTCAGAAAGGCAAAGATCATTAAATTAATTTTAGAAATAAATTTATTATTATTATTTCAACAGAAGAAAATGAACTGTTTAAATTGAATATGAAATATTTATATTCACTATGTTTTTGTTGCTTAACAACTCATTAGTTTCTGTTCATTGTAACAGACCTTGCAGGGCTTCAAACACAATATACTGCTTCTATTGCAAAAATTAAATTGTGAAATCCATACAGCGATTTCAGATCATTTTGCATCTGTGTCTTGCTTTAAGTGCTCAGTGACCTGAATTTCTCCCATTGCAGAGGGCTGAGGACTGTAAGATCGGACACTGTGGCATCTGCAGAACTCATTGGCGAGGTGGCTCCTGAGGGTTTTCACATCTGTTACAGAACAGCTTGTATAACAGCAGTTTGCACAGCAGCCTGGTGTTAAAGTCAGGATTTCATTGATCGATAGACAAGTAAAATAGCTAATATCTGAACAGAATTATATTCGAAAGGACAGCAATATATCTAAAGACAATTAGCTGAACATGTTCACATGCATGAACAGTATGGCATGTTCCACTTGGCTCTAACAAGTTAAGCTAATAATGTTACACAAATTGTTTGTATTAATATGAGTAACAGGACCCCATGTCATTATTAGAGATGAAAATAGCCAAGTTTTCTGTTTGGAAAGATGCAGCAAACATGGGATAATTCAAAAAAAAAAATGGGCCCAATTGTTTTCATGCAGAAAGTTTCAGACAGTAGTTGTTTTCCATTTCCATAGAAACCGTTGCATCAATTGACAAGCACCTTTCTCTCTCCTCTCTGGGGATCCTGCAGGAGTGCACAGATAATTAGAGAGGGCTCCACAGGGGCTTTCACCACATTTTGTGATTTTCTCCATTCACTTTGCACCTTAGAGGGCAGAATTCCATAGGTAACTTTAAAAATCAATGGGTTCTGTGTCTTTTAGGAGGGCAAAATGCTTGTTGTGTAAAATGCCAAAGAAAAGGAAGTAAAGAAGAAAGAAATAAAAAATAACTATTGCCCAGTGATGCATGCTCTCATTCTATAGACAATTACATCACATGGGAAATTCAGTTAGAATTAGTTTAAACTAACTTGAAATTGATCAAAGATGATCAACCGATGTTTTTCACCCACAAGAGTGTTTCTTTGTAGCATTTCTCAATTAGTATTATACTTTTGTCTCCTTTTTTAAAGACACTTTACATTTTTTGTAAAGCTTTTTCTGAGCGGCGTACAAAAATAATATGCCTGTACCAGGATTTGTAAAGCAAAACTAAAACATAAATACTATTTAAAAAACATTTGTAATTTCTATGGAGAATGATTAAACATAAGTGCTGCTTATATATAACCTAAAAAGTCACTTCCTAGTTTTAAAATGCCTAAATCTACAGTTTAAATTAATTTGCTTTGAGAAAATAACTGGGATTGATCAGGTTGGGGGCAGAGGGGCACTGGGAGGATCATATTTATGGGTGAGAGAGGCAGAGTATGTTTTGAGCAGCACTGAGAGAAGAGGGGTAGAATTAGCAGCAGAGTTGGCTCTTTTAGATGTGGAATGGCAGAGGAGAGCTATGTGGGATGCTAAACAAGAGGCAGGAGTCAGAAGGCTCTGAGCATCTCCACAGGTCTGGGTGGGAGAATGGAGTCCAGAGAATTTCACTGAATGATTTCTGTAGCAGATATGCTTGGGGTAGAAGAAAAAGCAGGGGGTGTTCTTTCTTCCTTCTTTTATTCAACATCTTCCTCCTTTCTCCTTTTCCATGGTGTAAGAGCAATGCTTCCCTTTCCTCTTCTCCTAGCAGTCCTTTTCCACCAAAAAACAAACTCAAGCCATTTGTTGAGCCTTTGAGACCTCTTGGTGAGGGCAGGGCAGCTTCCTTTTGGAGGAAAGCACCAGGATGCCTGGGGGTGGTGCGATGGACTGGGAGCTGAGCAGGTAGATGGCAGAGCCCTGAGCCCCAAGACACTGCTGCCCTCACATCTCCTTGAGTGCATGTAAAGCCGCTCCCAAAATCGCTCCCAAACTCTCCCTGTAGGGCTAGCCATTTGTGGCAATGATCCTGAGTCCCTGTTGGGAGAAACTGTAGGGCTTCAGTAGTTGTCCACTGCAACCAGTCACTCTGCCCGGAGCAAAGAGATAACCAGAGAGTGGAAACTGTGGGCTTGGGTCATTTCAGGACAAGGAGAGAAATCCTCTCACTTCTGGGTGATGGTTTTAAACACGAGGCCCTTTACATTTTAGTAGGGAAGAAGACAATGCTTTCTGAAATATTTTAGAAAAAAAAAAAAAAAAAAAAAAAGGATTCTTATGAAAGAAAAAAATTTCTTGACAACCTTTTGTGCAGAAAGCATCTTCTGCCAGAAGGTGACAAGGCAACATAAGTCCCAGAGGGATTGTCCTTGAAATTTCCCATATTGGCTAATTCCAGTCTTCTCTGTATGCCAGCTTCTGAACAGCACTCCTCCACTGTGCTGGAGGCACACAGGGCAGGCTTTTGATCCTACTGCAGCAGTCAGATAAATAAGTCTCTTTGGGGAACTTGTTCAAAGGAAAAGTGGAAATTAGTACAATTTAATCTTTCCGTTGGGATGTATATTTAAAAAGGCTAGGACTATGATTCCTATACATTAGGAATTCCAGTCACATTCCAGCTAATGGGGATGGAGACTCTGAATGAGACCAGAAATAAGCAGGATATTTCATTTTGTCTACATTGGTTCAACATATATGAAAATTAAATTTTGTTAAAGGAAATGCAGTGTACTGGTCTCAGTATCACTTATGTACTGAAAACTCATCTTCATACTGTGAACTTCATCCAGTGGAAGCTGTTACCAATGCAGGCATTGGTAACAAACAAACAAGCAAAAAATCCTGCACCTGAATCCCAAATTGTTCCAATCTGACAGTCACAAATGTTTCCATGCAAGCTAAGGCCAGTTTCCAGCAGACAATTATTGTTGAGGAACATTAAGTGGAAACACTTTTGATTTGAAGAGGTAGCTGAGCAGAAGGAACTCCACTTAACTATGACTCTTAGAGCTACTACTGCTCAGAGCTCCTCATTTTCTCTGTGTTCCTCTTCCTTCTTAAGAGGCCTGGGCAGGACAATAATGCTTTGCTCACTCTCCATTTTTGCAGCAGGACCTGTTTGTACTAGGAAAGGTAGAGTGACCTCTATTAATTCATAACTCAACTGAATGGTTACTTCATCTGAGTTTTGAAATGACTGGCATTATAAAAGTCTGCATCTCTAACAGGCTCTGCTCTGTCAACAGAGAAGGTCTAAGGCAGACCCTTTGAAAACTCCCTAGTTGCCTGACTCAGACTTATTGTGTGGAAAAAGCAAATGTCCATTATTATGATGATATAGACACAAATGATGTTTCTGAAAACTGGCATGACATGGACATTATCCTTTCAGTTTCTCTAAATCAAGATCTCTGTCTTTCTGGCAATACAGGAAGTAAGTTTCGAATATAAAAATAAAGTTTTAATATAGTCAGATCAGGTCTGATTGAACATCAGAAAATTTGGCTTTGCCTGCAACGTCCATCTTTATAATTTTGTTGTTTCATGCCTGCTCTCATCTGAACTATTACAGCATGAAAATTAAGCTAAACTGGTACACTGTACCTACAGGAGGCTGTAAGTACAGCATTCTGGACATGGGAGTGTTACCAGGAATTGAACTGTATCCATTAAAATTCATTAAAAATTCATTACAAGTTGTACCACGTACCATATACACCTCAACAGTTTATTGAAATAAAGAAAATATGCAGGTAGGCTTTAGCACTAAAATATATACTACTAAATACAACAGGAAAGATAGTTTCTTTACATTGGATATTGTAAAAAGTCATTACATGATTACAATTACATGATTTGTAACCATGGCAGAAAAGAACAAAAAAAAAAAAAAAAAAAAAAAAGAGTTTGCCTCAAGCATTTCTTTCTTTTGCATTTGTTGTGAAATCTTTTCAGCACTTGGCAGCAAGGTTGAGATTTGCATACAAAGGCAACAAAAATAGTTACAATTTTATATATTAAAACAAGAAAGAAAGAGAAGAGATTTTAGGGAAATTTAGCATATACTAGATTTGGTCTGTTATATGTAATGGACTGATGTTACAAGAAAATAGGTGCAGTTGCCTTTGAGAATTATTTGAGTATTTCACTTGAGGATTCCACAAAATAACGGAGTAGTCAAATAATTGAACTGTCTCAAGCAATGCTTAAGTGCCATTTTCCAGAACAGTGAAATCTAGGGAGTGAAACCTGAATTTTGTTATTAAATAAGTAGAGTCCTTCAATACATGCTTTCGCAATTTCTCAAAACGTTACAATAAACACAACTTCATTCTGAAGTGCCAAAAAAAAAAAAAATCATCCTCTGTTTTTCATCTGGGAGAAGCATCTGAGGAAGTGATGATTGTAGATCCTAGTGAAACTGAAAAAAAAAAAAGTAAACAAAGTAGAACAATGCTTCATAACTCCTATGTACAAAAGTACAGAATGGAAATAATCAGAAAGTGATTTTATTCTAGAGGTTGAGTGGAGAAAGGTCAAGTCCTCAGCAAGAATTAAAACAGGTAAATTGTTTGCTAGATGTATTAAGAACTGCAGACAAAACAGAAATCTCACGATTTTCTGCCAGTATGTAATATTTCACACAGATCTTAAATATTCAGTACCATCCTGACCATCTATATCAATAAAATAAATCAAAAGGGTAACAGTAATGTCTGAAGATGTGAAAGAGTTTGATGAATTGCTAAAAAACAAAACAAAACAACAAAAAAAAAAACACATGTAAAACTCTGGCTAAAATGTACGTGAAGATTATGAGAAAGATCTAGAAGTCACAAACAGCAAATCTGGAGGAAGTGAGTAGGGCTAGATAATTCACAGTTTATAATATCTTGGGAACAACTAATGAAATACAGTGTTAGAAGATTTATAGCTAAAAAGAATTACTTTATTCTACATAATGTGTAATAAAACAAAACTCATTGGAGGAAAACATTACAGGACATATTATAACGAAATTCAAGCAACGAAATAAATGGAAGATAGGTCCATCATTGCTGAGCACTAAAATCAGTGCTACTTCCAACATTAAATATTCCTAAGTAAACAGAAACTGGATGGATGTTCTTAAAAAAATGAAGTTCACTTTACCATGCTTCATATTTTATTTTAATACACTTTTTTTTTTTTTTATGTACTTCTGACCAAAGACCATCAGGAAATAAAAATCTTTTGCATTGGGAAGAACTGCAGGGCTACACCAAATGACTTATGGGGGGAAAAATATAAAAGAGACAAAAGAAGGGGGGAAAAAAAAAAAAAAAAAAAAAAAAAAAGGAAGAAATCTGAGGTTTGAACAGTCAAATCAGAGATGCAACTGCTCTTCACATACCCTTTCACACAGCTACCAAAGCAGTTAATATTATGGGCTAGCCTGGAGGCAAAACAAAGCAAAGGATGTGCAGGAGGCCCAAAGGCGTATATGTGCAACTTGGTAAAATAACAGGACCAGGACACCAACTTAGCATCATTCCTATCATCCATAATGTTTCATTCCTAGCAGGCTTCCAGGCATGTTTTAGATAATGCTCAGGAGAGGTCTCAGGAACAGCATGAACCAGGGAACATTTCCAGTATGCAATTTGGACAAAGCTGGGTTGTTTGAATCAGGGAAAGGAACTGAGCTGTGGCAAACTGTACTACACCAGTTGCCCTCAGGGCCAGAGAACTGTCCCTGTTTTCTGGTATGGATACAATCACAAGGACTCCCATTAATTTTTCATATAGGGGATGAGCTGCTTGCCTTTGGAAGAGGTTGGACAAGGAATTCCTTTGACTACAAAATCATTACAGATACAAGACAAGAAGCTGAGAAGAGTATCATAGAATCACAGAATGCTAGAATACCCTGAGTTGGAAGGGACCCCCAAGGATCATCAAGTCCAACTAATGTCTCCACACAGGAACACCCAAAAATCAGACCATGTGCCTGAGAGCATTGTCCAAATGCTTCTTGTACCACAGCAAGCTCGGTGCCATAACCACTGCCCTGGGGAGTAGTTCCAGTGCCCAGCCACCCTGTGGGTGCAGAACCTTTCCCTAACATACAGCCTGACCCTCCCCTGTCCCAGCTCCATGCCGTTCCCTCAGGTCCTGTCGCTGTCCCCAGAGAGCAGAGCTCAGCGCCTGCCCCTCCGCTCCCCTCGTGAGGGAGCTGCAGGCTGCCATGAGGCCTCCCCTCAGCCTGCTCTGCTCTGGGCTGAACAAACTTCATCTGCTTTTCATATATCTTCACCTCTAGACCCTTCACCATATTTGTAGCCCTCCTTTGAATATAACCAAGATCTCAGTATAATGTTATACTGGGACTGAAAAAGAAGTTGCAATATGACGTGCTTCCTTGTAGTTGTGTGCAGGTGTCTTCTTGTCAACACAGAAAATGAAACTAAAGGATAGAGAGCTTCATCAGCATTGTTTGAGTCTTGGTGAAAACAAAACCTACATTGCTGTATTTGGGGCAGGTGTAAGGAGGATGAACATGAATAGAAAAATACATTTTCACATCAGTAAGTTATCAGTAAGTCTCTTCAAAAGCATACAAGGGTTGGTTGGTGTTTAATTGTTTTTTTGTTTTGGTTTGGTTTGGTTTGTCTCCTTTCAAGGTTTTTGTTTCTATCTTAGGCTGCACTGGGTCCTGCAGGTGTCCTAAACATTCCACTAGGAGAGGAAGGAAAAGGCCTGGCTTGCTTCCACTCTTTTTCCTTTCCCCTTTCAAACCTTGCAAAGATGTACATCTTCCTAGAGATTTTACAGAGCATGTCTCTATTTATCCCATTTATCTCAGCATCCCTTTTTTAGCTGATTGAATATCAAGCAGTTGCCCCATCTCCAGCCATAATATCTATAAGTATTTTTTAAATTCAAGGTGTAGCAAAGATCATTCAGAGAATATATAAATTTCTATATGCATTAAAAAGTTTCATACAAATGATCATTTCCGCATCAGTGTTGTGTTCCTATTTAAAATTCACAGCAATAAGCAGGGGAAATAGAACATTTCTCTTCATGCCTGTACCCCAAAACTGATGGCTGATCAACAAAAGAAAATCCTGTTTATAATGAATGTATAACAGTGGTGCAGCAAGTTTTACAGATCTTAGTGTGAAGAATCAAATATTTCTACATAGCCTGACAACACCCAGGCTTGTCCTTGCTTTCTTTATCCTCACAGACTGTCCCAAATTATACACTTGACAATCAGACCACTGCAAAGAGGGTCTACTGGGCCCACAGGCTCTGCCTTTCATTTAATTTCTTTTGGAAGAGAAAGAGAAAAGTTATGGTATTTCTCAAACGTATTCCAAATTTGACATGCGAATAAGGTAACTAAATAAATTATGTAAATCTGTAAAATGATTTCTCCTTCCCAGTTCCAAGTGGAAATGTGTAACTGCTGGCAATGTTTAAATAATCATCACCACTCACTGACAGGAATAGGATGATGTGAAGCACCTGTTGCCTAGTGTGTACACCAGAGTTTTGTTTTCATCCCCACACTCACTTCAGAGCAGAGTTTTGTTGTCAAAATGTCTACAGATGAATAAGGCAGAACTAAATCTAAGGTTGTTGAAAATCAGGTAGCAACATCAGAAATCTACATGTATGGCCAGCAGGCATCAACCAGCCATTTCCAACAGAGATGAGCAAAATAATAAAAGACCCCATTTGTGTACACAAATGAGATGGCATTTTAACTAAGACACATTATTATCCCTGTGAGTATGATGGTAGAAATGTACGGGAAGAATTAAAATTGCTAACCTGGTCATATCTTGGCAATATTGTTAGCGAGAGTAATCTTTTTATTATTATTATTATTTTTTTTTTTTTTTTGAGAGAGAGAGAGAGCTCCTTTGGTCTACTCATTCAGTTTTCTTAGTTCCAAGAGCCATATACAGAAATAAAGAGAGCTGAAAGTTACTGAATTCATTAAGGGCGTTAGAGACATGCAGAGCATCAGACTGTGCAAACCAAAGCCAAAGGAGCTCCTTCTCATAGGCCCACTAATTTTGGAAGATTTTCTCACTGAAAAAGGACCTACCATCCTGAGAAAAAACTGATGGAACTAAATCTGATTGTATCATTCAACTGCTTTGGACAGGGAAAGGAGAGGAGAGGAGAGGAGAGGAGAGGAGAGGAGAGGAGAGGAGAGGAGAGGAGAGGAGAGGAGAGGAGAGGAGAGGAGAGGAGAGGAGAGGAGAGGAGAGGAGAGGAGAGGAGAGGAGAGGAGAGGAGAGGAGAGGAGAGGAGAGGAGAGGAGAGGAGAGGAGAGGAGAGGAGAGGAGAGGAGAGGAGAGGAGAGGAGAGGAGAGGAGAGGAGAGGAGAGGAGAGGAGAGGAGAGGAGAGGAGAGGAGAGGAGAGGAGAGGAGAGGAGAGGAGAGGAGAGGAGAGGAAAGGAAAGGAAAGGAAAGGAAAGGAAAGGAAAGGAAAGGAAAGGAAAGGAAAGGAAAGGAAAGGAAAGGAAAGGAAAGGAAAGGAAAGGAAAGGAAAGGAAAGGAAAGGAAAGGAAAGGAAAGGAAAGGAAAGGAAAGGAAAGGAAAGGAAAGGAAAGGAAAGGAAAGGAAAGGAAAGGAAAGGAAAGGAAAGGAAAGGAAAGGAAAGGAAAGGAAAGGAAAGGAAAGGAAAGGAAAGGAAAGGAAAGGAAAGGAAAGGAAAGGAAAGGAAAGGAAAGGAAAGGAAAGGAAAGGAAAGGAAAGGAAAGGAAAGGAAAGGAAGAGATACTTTTCAATATACTTAATGTTGTTTGTTCATTTCTACCTATAGTTAAGAGAGAACCCATCTCCTGAGTATTTTTTATCCCATAGTGACACAAAATAACCAGCACCATATAACAAGCCTACAAACCTGCTGATGAAAGAAGTCAGCAGAGTCCCATTTTATTGAAGGAGAGGAGGTGTTAATTATAGACCTCATGGAAACTGAGCTGCCAAGAACTAATAAGTATAGTATTCAAATTCAAATGGTGCAGTACTTCCTGATTCATACATGTCCAGTTATTTATATTGAGGTGACAGTGAATTATATTTTTCCTTTTATTAAAACAAACAGTAGAAGAGCTTTCCTATACTTCATGCTCAAATCTGTTGCATCTGTAAATACAGGAGTGAAGATAAAGCAATAAAAAAAGACAATTTGTTCTCTCTTATCAGAACTAAAATTATTAAAATATCCATAAAACAGTAATGCCACTTCATCACCACAACTTTTGCAACTGCCTATGATCCACTTGGTCAATGTACTTGCATACCTTGGCACTGCTAGTGGGAACACTCAGGTGTGCTTTCCTGGTAGCTACACTTTGCCACAAGTAAAGGCTTACTCTACTCTATCCTGTTTGGGTTTCAGGTGAGGCACTCCATGCTCAAGCCAATCTGAGACCTCAGTCCAGCCTTTGAACATCTTTGATGCTAATTGTGACATAACAGCCTCAGGTTTAGTCCATATGTGAGTTTCTGACTGTACAAAAATTAGTTTTTGCATACATGTAAATGGCGTTGTACGAGTCTCTGCTGCCATTTTGCAGTAGCTACTTGAGTGCACTCAATACTAGCCTCCCTTGTGAGGGAGGCTCTTTAGCACCATTAATACTTTTATATTACACCACTCTACTTTTAGAAATAATTCTTGTTAAAAGTCCACAAACACAAGATTAGAGTAACTAAGTAAAGCTTCTGGGAGCCATTCTCCATTTCAAGGAAAATCATCAGCTTTATGGAAAACTACAGGCGTCAAGTTGATGTTGATTCAAGCATAAGGAGAAAAGCGAAGTCTTTTCACTGAACCCCCTTGGGATTTCCTGTCCATGCCCTGTTTAGTGAGCATGGGATTCATCGCAACTCATTGCATCCATGTAGAAGTTAAACCACTACACCACGTGAAAGACACATCCAGAAGAAGGTTCATTTCACGTGCCGTAAACACCTCTCTCATGTGCCCTTTTCTTTCCATTGATCACACAAGGTGCTAGGGTGCCTGTCTTAGGCTACAATCAAGTAAATAAATACATAATGTATAAATAAATTAAGTTAATCTTATACCTATTTGATCTTACACTTTAGTTTCTTGTAATTTATTACGTTCCTTGTGTAAATTATGTTCTGTAGGGGATGTGTTGGTTGTTTTGTTACCACTGATGATTAATATAAATAAATGGACAAGTAATATGCTGTCATAATCTCAATACTAAGAAAAGCAGCTTCACATATGGAAGTTTAAACCTGTAGTGCCTGTGATATTGGTGCTGGATTTGAGTAGTACAGCTGGCTGGAGGTAGACTATTTTAAAGTACAATTTTAGAAAAAGAACAGAGGAAAGCAGCAAGTCAAACCACATGAGAGAAAGCTCAGTGAGTGGGAAGGATGCAACTTTATGTTGATGATAATTTTATTCTTTCAAGCTCAAGTGACTTGCATTATCCTTACTGTAGTTAAAGTTCTATTGTTTTTATGTTAGTTAATCAAAAAATACAAGTCACTTATTTTCCCCATAGGCAAAGCATTTTTCATGTAGGCATTTAAGCTACATACTAAAATTTAAATGTGTTGAGTTAGCTTTTGATTTCCCTTGAATATCTGAGCACACACACAAATTAGCTCAGAACCTTTTCTATTAGACAGTGGTCACATAGAGTAATTAAAAATTAGTTAACAGAGCTTTATCTTGTCAGTAATTTATTCTGTAATTGTTAATAAGGATAGAGTGAAAAGCATTTATTAGTACACTATATGTAATAAATATTGCATATGTCATGTAACTAAAGTTTGAGTTTAATTCAGATTTGCAGAGGCACTTCAATACTATTTTTGTTTCTATTTCTCCTGTCTTGTCTTATGCTGTTCTCAGAGTAAAGTTTTAACATATTATTATGGACACACACACACACACACACACACACACAAAAAAAAAAAAAAAAAAAAAAAGGAGATATTTAAAATGTGCAGATAGAAAGCCTGATTTTTTCTGACTTTTAATAAATTTCATACCCAACTGCTATTTATGTCTTTTAAGTATTTCCTGGATTGATTTAAATTAAGTAGAAAACAGAATGTTCAAATCCTGCCCAGTACAATCCAACTTTGTACACACAGGTGAGAAATTAAATCTGCATGCTATTTTGGTAATTATATGGTCTGCTTATGAATCATGTCGAAACATTTAAAAATAATCCCACCTTTCTCTCTCCACAGGGGGAAAAAACATAAAATCATGGGTTGGTTATTTTTGGTTTTCCTGCCCCAAATCCAAAGTACAGAAGAAAACTCATGCTGTATTTTAATAGGTGTATTTTACACCTAGTAACTAGCATCAGTGAGGGTTGTGCTTCACTGCCTCACAAAACTATGGTTCAAGATGTTTTCTGTTGAGCAACAGCCTAATGTCAATCCTGACTGTGGTGGCAAACAGCAGTGAGCATTCACAGGCAGCCAGGTCCAGTTCTGTGTCAAGTGTTATACCACACTACATTTAGTATAAATAAAGTTAGTGCTAACAGCCACTAGTTTGGTGGTCATGGTTTACACACACTTAGTACGAGAGGTCCACTTCTGTGCAGTTGTCCTGGGAGGTGAACAAACAGCTGTGTGGTGCTTAGCTACCTGCTGTGTTAACCACAACACCAGGTAAATCAGGAGAAATCACTCCTGAGCTTCCCAATATCTTCTGAGAGGGCTCAAATAACATGCTCTGTGGGGGAGATTTGGAAGCCAGAACAACTTCTGCCCATAACAACCTGGACTTTATCCTTAAAAAAATACTTGAGAGAAATCCTATTTGCCTCTGCAGTCAGAAAGTGTACTGATTATTAGTGGCTCGCAGTTAACAGAATACACTCATGCTCTCCCTCCTAGTATTTCCTGTGGTGTCACATTTCAGGCAGAAGAGTTTAGGATGCTAGCAGCTGACAGAGGCAAGAGATTTTCTTGAAAAAATATGTATATACTAATGCAATGATTATTTGCATTCAATGCAGTCTGCCTTCACAATGGAAGTTGATAGATCTGTACTAGCAACATATCTGATTTTCTGCACCTTACATTTTATAAGTAGTAAAACATAGCAACCCTAGCTGCTGTTAGACTACTGGTAATTTTAAGCACAGAACCAATGGTCATCGTGGTCAAGACATCTGAAACTGCGTGACAAATGGAAGGAAAAAAGGTATCATAAAGAAGAAAGGGTTTCCACAACCTTCAGTTCCTATGGTAATGGAGGGATTTATACCAAAAGTTCACAGGCATAGGTTTCTGGAGAGAATATGGAATATCACACAATATTTCAAAGGAAGTTTGAGATGTCAGAAATGTATTATCAGAAAAGATATAATAAGGATTAATCAATAGATCATTTTTCTTTCTGAAGTTCTTGATCTGCTTTCAGGCATTTCTAAGGAAGGGCATTTGAGATATTTTATTCTGTATAACCACAGTTTCCTAGCAACGGTGTTAGAACTGCCTATGTCCAAGTGGGCATTCAGAGCCCTCTTCTTCTTCAGGCCTGAGTCAGCACTGAGGTTACACTAGTGACATGTAACAAATTCTTTATTAGCTATGGTGCAGATACCGCTTTCTTACTTTTCTTTAGCATGAACCGGTGTCCTGTTTTATGTGATTCACTTTGAGAAAATTCTTTCCCACTAAATCCTTTCTGCTAAAAATATTGAGTCAATCATCACTCTGTTAGTTTAATCCCAGGCCTGCAGTTCTGATTAAAGTAGAAGTATATTGTGGTCCCACCCCTCCCTCTGTGAAAAGCATATTTAAGAATAATCACAATATTCTCTCTTTACAGTCATCACAATCTTCACAAACATGACTTACATCAAAAAAGAAAAAGAATTCCCCACACCAAAATAAATATAACATCATCACAGCACCGACGATGTGGACAATTTACACATACACCACCCCTTGTCCCTTCACCAAACTAACATGAAACATATTCTTCACAGTTACTGCTTTCGTAAATTCTTCACAACTTTCACATTCATAGCAATCATCCAGCCCATGTTTTGCCCATTACCTCTCTCAGCTATCATCCTTATCTCAAATTCTTTGAGCCCCAGGTTGGGCACCACAAAGTGTTGGTGTGTTTAAAACCACTGTGGTGGTTTTACTCGGGTGGGCGGCCAAGCTCCACCACAACCAGTCTCTTACTCCCCCACCTAAAAGAGGAACACGGAGAAAATACAATGAAAAGGGCTCAAGGGTTGAGATAAGGATGAGGAGATCATGCAGTGATTATCATGGTGGGCAAAACAGACTCAGCATAGGGAGATAGTAAGATTTTTTATCTATTACTAACAAGCTGGAGAAGTAAGAAACAACTGAAAGGAACCAAAAGCACCTTCCTCCCCACACACCCTCTTTCACCTCCTCCCTCCTGATTGAGTGGTGCAGGGGAATGGGGAAATGGGGGTATATGGTCAATCTATAGCACTTCTTCTGTGACGCTCCTTCTCAGTCACTCTCATCCCCTGTGCTGTGGGGTCCCACCCACAGGATGTAGTCCTTGCTGAACTGATCCAGTGTGGGCTTCCCACAGGCAGCAGCTCTTCAAGTACTGCTCCAGATACGGATCTGCACCACGGGGTCCATCTCTCAGGAGCAAACTGCTCCAACCTGGCTCCCCCACAGGCAACAGCTCCTGCCAGGTCACCTGCTCCTGCGTGGGCTCCTCTCCCCGGGCTGCAGGTCTGGCCCGGAATCTGCTCCGGCAGGGGTCTTCCACAGGCGGCAGCCTCTGTCAGTGCAGGGCCACCTGCTCCACCGTGGTCTCCTCCATGGGCTGCAGCGTGGAACCCTGCTCCACTGTGGTACTCCATGGGCTGCAGGGGGACATCCTGCTTCACCATGGTCCTCACCACAGGTCGCAGGGGACTTCTGCTCCGGCGCCTGGAGCACCTCTCCCCCTCCTTCTTCACTGACCTTGGCGCCTGCAAGGCTGTTCCTCATTCCTCTCACTTTCCCAGCTGCTGTGTGGCAGAACGTTTTTTTTATCCCCTGTCTTAAATATGCTCTCACAGAGGCACAAAACAACATCACTTATTGGCTTGGCTCTGGTCAGCAGTGGGGTCCTTACCTAATGTGAGGCAGCTTCTAGATTCTTATGGCAGAAGGCACCCCTATGACCCCCTGCTACCAAAACCTTGCCACGTAAACCCACTACAAGGGTTTAATCAAATAACGATATTTCATAAGTAACATTATACTAGATAGAGAGTGGAATGCACTGTTTGAATAAGCACAAAACTGCCTCTTACGCATGCTGTTACTTTAACATATCTACATTTTACATTCCTGTGGGTATTTCTCCAATATAATTGAGGTACTCTAGCATTCATTCATTGTCTTAATATGTATTGTATATTGAAACAACAGTGAGAGTTTTGTGTTCCTTATAAAAATTATCTAGGCATCACAAAGTATCTGGTCAAAATACTTGGCATCAAGGCATCCCAAGCATTCTGTAAAAATACCTAAAATACCTTTTAAACAGACTTCAGCTCAAGAAACCATGTTAAAGCTGTCAACATGAAATAGATTTGTTGGACACAAAGATCATCAGGAACTCAGCATATTCTGATTCTAGATAAACTGTGTGAAAACTATGCAATTTCTTTTTGTTAACCATCCTTGTACCCAATGACCTCCAGAGGTCCATTCCAGCCTCAGGTATTCTGTGATCCACTAAACTTCCCATTTACACCAATTAAGACATCAGTTTTGTTGTTGTTTTTTCTTAAATTCCAAACCAACTAACTGCACAAAAGGGAAGAGAAGATAATAGAAAAAGTCAGGGGGTAGTAGAGGTGAAACTGCTTTTCTGGTAGGTTTGCAGGCAAAAAAGCAAACTGGAAGGAGGAAAATAAGTTTTACACAACAGTATGAACTCTGAAACCAATTTGAGTGAACAGAACTCAGCAAAGGCTTAAAGGCTGATTACAGTGATGACCCACATCCCTGTGAAATAATAATATGCTAAATGCAGACTAAGGACTAACCTAAAACCCACTAAAGTTATTATAAGCTATTTAGCTACTGAGGCAAGAAATCTAACCTCTATTTCCTGTACAGGTTTCAGGTCACCTACAAGTGAGCTTTTCCTCATTCATTTAGGAGAATTCTCTGGAGCCTAGCCAGCAAAAGGCTCTCAGAGAAGGCAACCTTCCCTCTCATTAATCAGCGTCTCAGGTTCATTCTGAGAGCCCTGCAGAGACAAGAAAAATTGCATTAGAAGAAAAGGGAGGAGGAGGAATTTGCAGATGCATGGCAGACCAAGTGAACAAGTGGGAAGAAAATCCGAGTGACCTGAAAACTTAGTGTGAAGTATTGAAAATGAGAGGGGAAAAAAAGAAAAAAAAAAAAAAAAGATGACTCAAGCTTGCATGAAAATTGAGAGAAATAAAGAGAACAAAGATGGTTTAGGTCTGGGTTTAGGTCTGCTTACTTTTGATCTTAACAAACCATTACTGTGAGGAAATGATCTCAGTCAGTCTTCCTGCATTACAGATAAAATATTGTTTGACATCATTTTAGTGAGAAAAATACATACCTTAATTTACCAAAGCTACTTTATGAAGCATATCACTATCACATTATGAGGAAAGGCCAAAGACTGAGTTTTCTCAGGTGAAGACAAAACTAATGCAAAGCTTCACTCTCCTCTCCTGCTGCTGCTTCCTGAGGACAGGCCACGTGGACTGGCACTACACGGCACATTGTCCTGTTGCTTAGAGAAAAATAGGAAATAAAACTAAGCCTCTAAAGAGAATTTCAAGAAAAATTGTTCAATTCAAGATGTCACTATTCTTAGATAACAAAAAAAAAAAATTAAAAAAATAAAGTCTTAGATGGTTCAGAAGGGCTGTATAGTTACTAATGTTGTACACGCTCCAAGGATACCAAAGGAAATCAAATTTTCCTACATGAGACCTAAAAACTGCAGGAGGTTCATCCTTTAAAAAACAGCTTTTTCAAAAAAGCAATACACAGAACCATGACTCACCACCACCTAAGTAGCTTAAGAGAAAAAGTTTAAATAAAATAAAATAAAATAAAACAAAGCAGGACAAAGCAAAACAAAACAAAACAAAAAGACCAAACCCAAGTGTGCTCTCCTCATCCCCCTGCCTTTCTTCCCCTTTTTGCATGCAAGGTTCAGAAGGGTCTCTAGATGAAGTATAGCCCAAGAAACTATAGCGAAGCCAACAGAAAAAGTGGCTTTGCAAGTCTCCATCGGACCCTCAAGTTCTTAACTGTTACTCTTGTTAAAAGTTTTCTGTACTGATTCTCATTGAAAATGAAGTGCAGGATAGGAGAAATCTAGCCTTATTTAAGTCAGTTAGGGTTTTATCATCAACACCAACAGTAGCAGAATGCCACACACACAGGGTGTTCACAGTTTCCCTTCTGGTAAATAACCCAGCACCTTTTTTAACACTTAGCTGGAGACTTTCCAGCAACACAGTACAACAAAACCTTACAACCTAATCCTTGCTGTGCCATGAAGTCAGAGTGAATGTTCAAAGCCATGTAGATAGGGGTGATGATAGTTACATGTTTATAAGATTGAGGGGAGTTTTACAGATGGAAGTGTTAAGTGTCTCATATGAGCTGTACTACATAGTGCCTTGCATGCAGGCAACCCCTAAGTCCTTTGCAGACTTCAGTTCTACAAGATTTTGAATAATGTTTCATTCTGTTGTGTGTTTACAGCCATCATCCCTGTGACTGAGGAAGGTTCCCTTTCAAGTCTGAAACATGATAGAGGCAATTTTGCACTTCTTTGCTGCTTGTTTCTATTCTACTTGATATAATTCCTATTCAAATAATATTGAAAGTAAAAAAAACAATCAAACAAACAAAAATCCAAGACTGTCTAGCTTGAATTATTGGTTTGAACATTTGCAGCTTCCAGGAAATGAAAACAAAATGTTCCAGAGCACAAAGAAATTGTAACAAAACATTTTGATCAAAAAGCGGATACCATGAAGTAATAAGAATTAAACACTTACTTATTAATTAAGAATTACACTATCTGAACAAAAATGCACTACTTTCCTTTCTTATACAGGTATACATGCATACATGTAACATTTTCCTTAAAACAAGACCGAGGAGTAGTAGTTACTGTATCATAAAGACCATTCAGCGGAAGCACAGAAATACCAAAGAACTTAAGCATCACAAGGGTATTACTCATATATTTCTGTGTCATTTAAAATGTATAAAAGCTGGAACATATACAGCAATTTTATGTTTTTAGTTAAGATCTATTTTTTTTTTTTTTTTTGCTACTGTCATAACCCGTACTTTTTATTCACTAAACTGAAGTTTTGTCAACACTCACCTCTTTTATTCCAGCTACTGATTTTTATTTATTTATTTATTTATTTTCCTAGGGTGACTCCAGAAGGGCAATCTTGTAACAGGGTTGTGTTCTATTTGATACATAAAAACAGAGAGCATATCAGGTATGAGGAAATGCTCGGTCTTCATCTGTTCTGCAAACTGATTTTTCCCCTATTTCTTTGTCTTCCTATACTCTTTCTCCACTCAATTTCTTCAGGCTCCTTTCCAGACCTCTAACAGATCTTTACCAAAGAGAAGATGAACCATACTGTTTAGTCTCACCACCTGGCAACAGCAGACACATCCTTATCCATTTGAGGCTAGTAACTAAAAGTCATCAGTTCATTTCAGAATGAGTCATGAGTCATGATTTGATATATTAATTTAATCTGTTAAAATGGCAGTGTATTTGATTAAAGGTTTTATGGTTTTGTTTTTCTGTCTCAGTTATGATAAATCTTTTCAGTTTTTGAAGCATTGTCTTCTTTAATAAGATTTGTTAAAGCATACCTGAATGACATTTTCTTCAAAATGGGACCAAACTGGGTTCTCATTATTGACAATAACAAGTCTTAGGAATGAGGTTTTTCAAATCTGTTTTTTCAATTGCCTTGAAGGCAGATATTAATGATATACTTAAAGGTATTTTCTGTCAAACAAGACCCTGACTTTTTCAGAGAAAAACAAATAAACAAACAAACAACAAAGGATATTTTACTTATTTATTTATTTTATTATATGCTGTATGTCAGCTTTAAGAAACAAAGGGGTCTGAACTGACCTGGGGGAGGGCATTAAACAGTGTTTTGTCACTCTCAGTGCTGTTCTAACAAGCCTGTAGTATGCACACAGTGTGAATTGTTTTAGCATATTGGGCTCAGTCTTTGTCTCCAGAATAAAAAAGAAAACCTGTATAAAATAAAAAAATAAAGAAAAATGGTCATTTCACTTGAAGTTCTTCCTGTGCATGTTTGAAGTGTATTCACTATTTAGAAAACTGCACTTCATTGTGGCAAGGCTTTTGTTAATGAGGATAAAAGGCATAAATATCAGTTTCCTGAAAGGCAACTTACAAATATATGCATATATATTTATATATAAGTGCTAAATGAATATTATGTTAATGTATCGTCATATATAAACCATGGTCATATGTTACCTAATTATTGCTTTAAGGTAACCACTATTACAAATTAGGATGGCAGCCTCTATAAATTAATATTTAGCCAGTTATTTATCGTATAGTAATATCCAAAGCAGGTTTCAGGATACCATGGCGGTATCCTAAAGTGGAGTATAGATCTCATCTTTCAACAAATCTTTACATGACAGGGTCAAAGCAATGAAAGGAAGCAAATTTAGAAACTTATTGACAGGTTTTAAAACACAACTCCGAGTGAGCTGACTTGCTGCATTAAAATCAACCTGTAGGCATGAGAAATGGGGAGCAGTTTACTTAAATAACATAGAGCCATAGGAAGCAAGGAAGTTTATCACAGTGCTAGTCAACAAAGCTAATGAAATACAAATGGCAACCTTTCTAAGTACATATGAGTATATTCTAAGTACATTCACTGCTGAAATGTTAAAAGTTTCTTTCACTTTTCTAAAATCAAGCATTAATTTGGAATTTCAATTTTGTATGGTGTATGAAGTCCATCCCACTCCTCACCCATACCATTCCCTTCAACAGAAAAACTTTTGAGGAAAAGTTAAGTTGGAACTTCAAAGGCTCTCCACACACTTGCTGGGAAAGAAAAAAGAGAAAGAGAAAGAGAAAGAGAAAGAGAAAGAGAAAGAGAAAGAGAAAGAGAAAGAAGAGAAGAGAAGAGAAGAGAAGAGAAGAGAAGAGAAGAGAAGAGAAGAGAAGAGAAGAGAAGAGAAGAGAAGAGAAGAGAAGAGAAGAGAAGAGAAGAGAAGAGAAGAGAAGAGAAGAGAAGAGAAGAGAAGAGAAGAGAAGAGAAGAGAAGAGAAGAGAAGCAATAAAAATATATTATTTTTGAAATCTGGCAGATAAGATTATTTGCTAATTTATTACAGATGTCCACTATTAGATTTATCGATAAAACCTTCGTTTTCCCACTAATTCACTTTTTCTATGTCTATAGCACATTTTAAGATTGCTCTTGAGTCCAAATCTACAGCATAAATTTATTTGATAAATATGTGATAGAGCAGAAGATACAGATAGCAAAATGTGGAAACTCTGAACTCTTTCTAGCTGAATGTCATATATGTTTTATCAATTCTATTAATATTTGATATCTATTAAGTTCTACCTACATAAGAAAAGGAATTTCAGGCTTATTGGCTACAGTTTTGCAGAAGGATCTCCTCAGTGATTCCTGAAGGAATAAGCAGATGAGTTTCCAAGTGCTGTTTATGGAGAGTTGACCACTTATAGACATAAAAGCAGCAATAGGTACAGATCTGTCTTCATCCTAAAGCCATAATATGTTAAAGTTAGTGGAAGAAAAGAAGAAGGAAAAAGAGAACCCCTCTTTTAAAGACTTATCTGAATCCCATCTTTGAAGCTAAGTCACCTAACTCTGTTTTTCTTACCTGCATTTCCTCTCTTCAAGAGATTAGAGTTGTCAAGAGATAATGCAGCAGATGAACCATCTTTCTAAAGCACAGCAGAAAAGCTGATGTTGATTATAGAAAGCAAAGGGACATCACTGAAAACCATCACTTGCGACACAAGCACCCACTTTACTAGTCAACAAATGGCATGATTGTGCCTGCCGGGCTAAAGTATTTCCCTGATGCTCTCTCTGCTGTGATTGACCGCAAGTGGTGCTCTAATTCAGGAAGTTGTCAAGGGATACAAACTGTTATTTATACATATACTCGTGCTGCTGGAACAAAGTAAGCATCAAGGAGAAATGAGTCAAGCCAGTACAACTCAATTTCAAAACCTTTTTAAATGTCACCCAAGAAAGACTGATGTTGGAAACTGGCTGCACGTGTGCGTACATCACCTTCTTTCTGCTTCAGTCACATGTGCATGGGGAGTTTGGAAACTGAAATGTGAAAATAGGGAGCTCAGTAAAGAAACAACCACAAAGCAGAAGGCAAAGCAGAAGATAACTTTTTTTTTTTTTTTTTTTGAAAAGCTTAAGGACAGATATGTTTATTCCCCACTGCCTCCCACATGAAAATAACTTTGAAACAAGGAAGGCAACTTTGTTTTGTGCTGCTTCCTATAATCGTTAAAAATCAGGTGAGAGAGTTGAGCTGTCTCTCCCCTCTGGCTTCCTTGTTTGTATTTCATGAGTGTTGATATGTGGCTTTATATCCCAATTTGGTCTGATGGGAAACCATGGCATGGAATAGTAGTGGGCATAGCAAGATATCAGTCCTAGTTTTATAATATTTTCCTAAGCAAAAGCTGCTCCCAGTGCCTCTGTCATAAAGCACTGTAATCATTAATATGCATGTGTATGTCTGCATGCTGGACAGCTATACAGATAGTTCCAGGGGATGCACAGAAGGCAGGGAAAGGTGGCTGAAAGAGGAAGGTGTGTAGAGCTCTCAACCCTGGTGCCAGTGGTGCATGGAGTTGCTGGAACCATCACAGGAGACAAGGATGTCCCTGGGCTGGTGGGGAGGAGCACAGGAGGAGAACCATCCTTGGGACAGGGAGCAGACAAGAATGGACAGACATTAATTTGCCACCCAAGTGGAGTAATGCAGCATGGGGCTGAGCATGGAGACAGCCCAGAAAAAGATGGAAGCTTTGTAGTTTCCAGAGGCCAGCACGGGAGGATGAGGTGCTGCAGACATAATGGCTCTGTCTACCATGCCCTGGCAGAGTGCGAGCTAGTCAATGCCATGGTGGGAAAGACCACCAGTAAAGGGGGGGGGGGGGGGGGGGGGAGTAGCAGTTATAGTTGTTATAGTTATGCAGTTATAGTTTGCCTATAACTTTTGATATTTGATATTGATTAATTATGCCCTAGAGCTTTCTTGCTCATCACTAGGATAATTTACTTAGATCCATTGCAAGTAAACTGAAAGTAAACAAGGAGAAGCTTTATACTACATATTTTAGTTCAAATCCCCGGAATCTGTATTTATTGTATTGTATTGTATTGTACTTTTTTATTTTATTTATTTTATTTTATTTTATTTTATTTTATTTTATTTTATTTTATTTTATTTTATTTTTTACTTTATTATTTATTTTATTTTATTTTTCTAACAGTAGCTAAGACAAAATTTCTTCAAGGTATTTCTGTTTCAGTTGTTTCAGTATCAATGCTTAACACATTTTCATTGCTCTCTCTTATCAAAGGCCTAAAGCAAAGATTCTCAAGAAATATTGTGGCCCCATCTCATGGATTACAAAAAAGTCACCTGAGTTCATTTCACAAATTCTCTTGCCAACTGATCCATTTGTCTGATCCACACTATTGACAAGAGACTATAGTCAAATACAAGACAAGTATACTCCTGTTTTCCTAGACATTTCCTGCCTTTCATCTCTACCAAGCAAAGGCAAAACTAATATCATAGCCAAATTATCTGTCCCTCACTGAAATTAGCTGCTGTCTTCTGCATTGGCACAGACCATTTTGGAGGCATGGTGACTAAAGTTTCACAGAAACATAGAAGATTCAGTCATTATATTACTACAAACCATGTCACTACTTTAATGATACTTCTGAGCTATTGAATATGGAGGTGTCTGAATGAATCTTTCAGCTAAGATTTGGAACAAAATCTTCCTATCTGCAGCTCTGTGCTTGACATGAACAACCCTATGACTTTCATCCTCCTGCGTCAAATGAGTAAAAGCTCCTAATGTACTTTTTAATTTGCACAGTAAGTAAAGGTGGAAGGAACTTCAGAAGGTCTCTGCGGATACCATGCCTGCTGTGACCTATAAAACCTCAGGCCAGGCATGTGTCTTAGAGAGCTCAATAGGTGAGATTTCACTGCTCCATGGCATTATGAATCTCTGCATAAAACCTGAACTTGTGTTATTACACAATTTCTTTGCATTGATGCTCTGTTCTCTTCCATCAGTCTTCTTTCATGGTGAAAAATACAGTCCACACCAGGGATGCCTGAAGCTCAGAATTTTCTTACCCACTTCTGTTTGAACTCTGGCATGAATGCTTGAATAGTTATTTTTAGCTGCACAGCCTTTTAAGATGCCTTCCTTTAGATATTGTTTCATGAAAGCAATACCCAAAAATCTGTTCTCAGGACTGCAGTCAGTTGATAATATTTGATAACATGGAATTATTCTCACAGTGAGATTCCCTAGTTACATATCTACCTGATAAGTTTGTACAATATTGTCATACATGGGTTGATACTAATAACTGATATTAGATAAGATGCAGAGTGATAAAAAGCTTTTAAGATGAATGTTTCTAATGAGACTTAGTTGGTTCATCTTGTTTAAGTTAGCTTCTAACCTGCTGCTCTTGAATGCTTTTTCCCCCCTCTCTTTATATATTCATGTAAAGGAAATCAACTAACTCTGCAGTAATATTAGTGTTTTTCCTCAATAATTACATGAGATGTCCAAGGCAATTTGATATTGATTAATTATGCCCTAGAGTTTTCTTGCTCTTCACTAGGATAATTTACTTAGATTCATTGCAAGTCTTTAGCAGTGTAGTATGGATCAGTGCTTCATAGATTAGGAATTTTGGAGGACTAGATAATTATTTTATTTTTATTATCTTCTTGTCTTTCTATTGACATTTATTTGCTGTTTGGGCAGATGAACAATTTTAATAACCACTTAACAGGTTTAAAATATCAGGTCATTATTTTTGAGTACCCTTCTGCATTTCTAACAGTTTACATCGTACACATATAGTAGCAGCCAATTTATTAAGCATAAAATGAAGGCTTGAAAGCTAAAAAAAAAAAAAAAAAAAAAAAAAAGCTAAAATGGAGAGTAAGTAATAGTAATGAGAAGAATTTAAGCCAAAGAACAATGTTAGAACAAGAATAAGTTTAAAGCGAAAATTAAAGAGTTTCTAATCTCATAATTGCTTTCTGTTATAATCTCCTCTGGCACTCTTAGGTTCTGCAAGTGGTTGTTATTTGTACCCACACAAAAGCTGGGATCTGACAGCACCAGCTTTCACAACCAGATTATTTACTTATTTATTTATTTATTTTTTGTTGACAGTGATTTTTCAACTCTCCTGGCATTTAACATGCTTAACAGCAAAACAGAAAGTCATTTTCTCTAGGTAACTCTTAACTGCATCATGTACAAGGAAAATATTAAAAGTAAGAAGTGTGAAATGCAATTCTACCCCACAGGAATCCTTCCCAGCTGCTTTGGCACCTCCTAGAAATCCTTCAATGTGTCCAAGCATCTACTGAAGGTGTAAAACTCCTGGAGGCATTCTGCTTCCCCAGTGACTCCTCTGCTTACTCCTTATCTGCTTGCATTTAAGGTTAGATTTTGAAGGCAAATAGAAGCGTCTTTGACTGGAAGCAGTCTATAGAGATGATTAAATGTGCTTTTTTTTGTTGTTTTGTTTGTTTGTTTTTTTAACTGACTAGCAAGCAATATGTAAATTATTAAGTACCATTGGATAGTTCTTCTTGGAACAGTGAACTGCAGATACCTAAAGAACTTCCCCATATGCTGTTTAACTCCACTTGCCAGTTATCCCCACCCAGTCTGAACTATATACTAATTCCACAATCTTATTGGGCATGACTACTCTTCATGTGTTTTATCGATATATTAAATCTATACATGTTTGGTTAATCTTATAATCTCCAGTTCTTACAAAAGATTACCATAAAGACTGTCTGGCCATATGTCCCTTTGCCGTAATTAATAAGCTACTGTCAATTAGTTAAAGCCATATAAAATGTTCTTCCTTGTATCCTCCTAAAATGATATTTCTACACCACAGAACTCACACAGCAAGTTATCACTTCAATTCCATAGCAAATACATGCAGTAGGGTTTAAAGTTGGGAATCAATGAACATATCCAGCCCCTGAACACCTTCAACTAAGTTTCTAAACTCGTCTTACTTGACTTGTTTCTCCTTCTGCAAGCATGTTTACATCTGTGTAATGACAGCAAATCTGTGTCCTTCCCCATGCTTCCTGAGAAAGAGTCCTGCTGGTGGGATAAGACTTCACCGAGACAGGGTATGATCCTGCAGGTTACTGCCATGAACAGTATTATGTGCAGTGAACAGCAATGTGCCTGCAGAATGCCTCGTGGGGTGATGGAACAGAAAGTGGCACAGCCCAGAGCATCTGTATCTGGCCCCAAATCCTGCAACAGTCAAGCAGTTTGGGATTTTCAAAACCATAACTCAGTAAGGTTTATAAAACAATGTAGTGGTGTATTGGTACACATATCTGAAGTTTTTTAACCTAGAGTTCTTGCTTACATCTCAACACAGCCTATTGCAGTATACAATATTCATTCCCTTTGAATCTGCAGTCCTCTGTAAATTCAACTAATATATTTTTACATAAAATTTAACTTTGGTTGTAGCTCACTTTTACATTAAAAAAAAGAAAAAAGAAAAAGAAAAAGAAAAAAAAGAAAAAAGTTGCATAGCTTTGAAAGCAAGTAACATTCTAACATTCTTTCATTGTCATTTTAAGATCCTTCTGAAAGCAATAAGAGATAAACACAATAAATGAAAGAGAAAATAAATAAAGAAAAGATATTTTAGATCTAGACTATAATTCATGTTAGAAAATACTTATCAAGCTAAATTTCTGAGCTGCTGTAGTCAAGAGTAATGATCCTTAAAAACATACAGACAAGGAAATCTGGTGTAAAATAAAGAGTTGCTGGCAGACCGATGGGGGAAAATATTCTAAACAGCATTATATTTTACACAAAACTGAATATACATTACCCATGCTTATAAAAGTGAAATGAACCTAGACCAATAGTACTTTAAGTACCTACATAAACAAAATGAAATGTGTACTACTCTGATATCACACAGCAATTCCAGAAAGACTAAAACAGCATTTTTTGGGAAAGCTTGCCATTTGCTACAATCTGCTGCCCAAGTCCATGCTATAGCCAACAATTGTCATCTTGGGTCATGCAGGCAGGAATAGACACAATAATGATTTTCTCCCAAATAAAAGGCAGTTTTGTCATAAATTCACAGATTTCTTGCTTACTTGTTTTTGATAAATTATAACCCTTTGCTTCTGTTACATTTGGAGACATTTAGTATGCTTTTGTATAGGTTTATGTTTTTGCTCCCCCTGGACGTTTCAAATTCTCAGGTATTACTGTCACAAAATTTATGATCCAATTGCCTCAGTTTTCTAGGGGGTCAGCCAAGAGGGCCACCTGCCTGTGTTGCACATGCATCTTTTCTTAGGATGGTTGTCATCTTTAAGCTTCCTAGTGATTTACCAAAAGTATTTTCCACAAGCACTTTCCTCTTCTTTACACTGTGTAGCAAGATGTACAAAACACTGGTGACACTGACACTTCAGTTCCCCTTTCCCAATGACCTTGACTTCCTGACTGTAGACATCAGCTGCTCTTTCACATACAGCAAAGAAAACCTTGTTACCCTGTAAAATCACATCTTTCTCCTACGGAAGAGGTTCAAATGAGGTTAGTATCTTGGCCATTTTCTTCACCCTCCCTTTATTGCAACCTACCATTCTTCCCTCATCTTTCACTCGTAAACCTAGTTACCCTATTTTTTCCTCATACAGGACTTTCTGATTTTATTAGACTAGTGTCCAGCTACTGATTTTTAAAACTAAATCTTTTTCATTAAAAAGACAGTCTGAATGGTAGGTAGTGTTGTTTGCCTCCTTCCTCCCCTGCAGCATATGTGCAAATTTTGCATATGTTTTGAATTTGAGCAACACGTGCCTTTGTGAAGCTGCAGATCACATTGCTGGTCTTCCTTCCTGTACTTCTAAGTGCAACTCTTACTCTACTAGGTAGAACTGGTTCTTAATGAGCCTGTCCTTCATATTCCCCAGATTTTCTCTCAGAGCATAATGATTACCTGCCATTACTTCTCATGTGTTGTTTTGAAGTATTAATTATCAGAATGTGAAACAGAATTTTCCTTCTAATCCCCTACTGTAAAAGCCGATATAAGAATTAATTTAACTCCTAAAGTTTTGTTTTCTTTGCTTTTTACATATTAAAAAAAAAAAAAAATGTTGAAGTTTGAGGTAACATATACAAATTTTTTGATCCCCTTTATCTCTCTGTTTTGTTTTTTTTTTTTTTTTAATGAAACATCCTTTTTTATTAATGTATTTTCTGTGAAGAATTGCATTTTATCTTACTAAAAAGGAATGAAGTTTAACAATGATATTGTTCATTTATATATATAACTGAAGGGTGAGCATGATTTTGCTGCTTTTTAGTCTGAAGGGTTGACTCAGTCCCTAAAATCTAAGGTTGTTTGTGGGCTATTGAGACCACTTGTATTCAATGCACTGGAAGTTTATTCTCACACTTTAAAGAAATAGTCAGTCTGTGTTTGTTCACTGGTAGGTCAGAGCGAAACAACTTTGGGACATCAAGAGAAGATGAAACATCCACAGACTCAAGCATCCACTCAGGGAGGACATTCTGAACTGTAGTTTTGGTTCTAAAAAGGATGGATATGCTTATACTCCCCTTCTTTTCCCTTAGCTCTAGACTTAGCTGACCAAAAAAGCAATACTGTAAAATACACATTAAGAAACATCTATCTCCAGCTTTATTATTAAAGAAAATTGCTGGAAGTCAGTGAAACAGAAACAATTGGAAGGAGGTTCAGATATTTCATATGGTTGCTAATCCAACAAAAGCAACATTAAGCCCTGATTTGATGTCTGAGCCCTGCAGTTGAGCTTGTGGAAATTCCACGTGGTTAAGGAACTGAAGCTCTAACATCTCTGCTTACTATCTATTTTTTCCCCTTATTCAATTAACTTCTTAGTACTTGAGGCCATCATGTTCTTGGCATGACATAAGCTGCATCTGCTTTATGGGATGGGACGGATGACAGCTGGGCTTCTGCTATCAAAATTGTTTTTACAAGATGGGTTTTGTTAACGTCTGTGATATGAATTGTTACATGACAGCTTGCAAACAGAATGTATACAAAAAGCTAATTGCTTTCATTTGAACATAAGACTGTGACAGGCTCCCTGCTAACAGAAAACTCTTAGCAGCCACTCCTGAGATGATAGCTATGACCATAAGAAGTGATACAGATATTGACTTTGCTGTGATTTTTACTAAAATACCATTTCCTTAAATGCTGAGTGGCTCAACCTAGAACATAAATCAGATATGAGATGCTTCAAAGGCATGTGACAGGATCACTTCTGTTATGCCTCTTTGAGGACATTCTGTTCTACCTACCCACCCACTTCACCCCAAGGATTAGCTATCATCAGCATGTAAAAGCAAAAACAAAACAAAACAAGTGATCTGAAAAGATTGTGAAGTCATTCTGTACTTGAGGAAAGCTGGCTGTACTCTTTTTGAATCATAACCTCCAGAAAGGCTTTATTCCAGTAGTTTCCTAGGATATTGCAGTGAGAATTAATGAGTCAGTAAAAGCTTAGTGCATTTCTCAGAAAGATCATGCGTCTTGCAGTACAACCATCACTGCTTTTCAGCTCACTGTCATAGATGAATGTGAACAAAATCATAGCAATGCAGTACGTTTTGGTAGAGATAGACATTTTAAAATTCATTTCTGCTTTTAAAGGTACAAATAGCTATCAACTTAAAAGGACAGAACAATTTTAAAAAAGTTTAAATAAAGAATTGAAATAAAATACTTTATCTTTTTTTTTTTTTTTTGTAAGAATGTCTTTTTTAATTCCCCATATCCCTTTTAAAAAGATTAATCAATCAGCTACAATCATCCAGCTTTGAGCTCAAAGGACTTCACAAACCTGCCTCTGTATCCCCCTCCATATCCTTTTCCTCTTAGACTGGATTTCCTTTTCATGGGCATTGATAATGAGATGAAGAGACAGTATTGCAATGTTTATATCTTTTTACTCAGTTGCATGCTATATGTGGTTTGAAGAAAGGTATGATACAAGCAACATTGTCTAGAGAAAGGCATGTCTTTCTACATTTCATACTTTTGTGCTGCGTTACTTCCATCTGCTCTCCATTTCAAAAGTGTTTTCTGTAGGCTGTAAGTTTCAAGGTCGTCTTCCACCTTGAAGAGAGAAACAAGAGAATACTACTCTGCACCCTTACAAAATCTTCCAGATTATATCAAATGGATTACAGCTTTTGATTTAATGTTTTTAAGGCCACCTTTGAGGTAATTTTATGAAAAGCAGTATGTTCCTGGAGCAGTACTGAGAAGAGTGAGAGAATTAAGAAATCTAAAGGTTTTTGTTTGTTTGTTTTTGAAATTATGAAATCAAGAAAATCAGTCGAATTTCATGTTAATTGACTTGACTTAGTTATTTGGTATCTAAATAATTGAGTTTTATTGAGTTTTCATTGGGGCTTTCAATGACCTATTAGCACATAACTATGACCTCTTTTTTTTTTTTTTTTTCTTTTTTTTTGGGTGGGGGGGAGCTTGCTTGTTTAATCTGACTCATCACAGTTGCAATTTTATGGTGGGCACTGAACAGTAAACCAGCTGCTTCCCACCTTGAGAGACAGGATTTGCAATTCATGAGGTTGTGCTATTGGTCCTAGTCTCCTCAGGTGGGTCTGTCTCTGCCAGCTGAGTACAAAATCACTCTGTTATGTTGTTAAGTTAAATCATGCATGAAGAAAGGTTCCATCAGTCAAAAGGATTAAAAAATAAATAAAAATGGGCGCTGCAATTTTGTTCATAAGTGACACTAGTGAGGTGGATGTACAGCTTCAGCATTATCTTCTTCAGGACTGTTCATGTTAGTGGCTGCAGCATATATCACATTGTAGTATGTAATCTCGTTATACATACTTAAAGTCAAAGTCAATTGATAGCTCTTTCAATGATACAGATGTAAGTCCATGAAAAAGACGTTAAGCATGAAATTCACCCAAACTTGTCTGTATGGCCATGTGACCTAATTTCTCTAAGACAAAGGTGATGCTGTACTGCTGCTGTGGTTTGAAATAATCTGTTTGGAAGTCCTCTGTGAACTCATCTTTCCCAATGTGTTAAGCTCTAGGAAAATACCTGCTTCTGTACTGCATTGGCATTTTTATAGTGAAAGCTTCAAAAAAAACACAACTATTGTTCAAATTTAGTCATCTGTGAGATTGCCTGTTGGTAGTATGGAAAGCAATGTCCAATTCTCTTCCTTGATCATACTGATAGTACTGTAGTTAGCCCTAGGAAATGCTCATTGGTGATGTACGAGCTGTTGCCTTGGTCAAGGACTGCCATGTTCCCTGCACAAACCCTGCATTAATGTGGGTGCTAATATCCCAATCTATTCAAAACTATAAAAGTCAACAGTGATCCTTTGAAAGAACAGCTTTGAAAGCTCCCCTTATGAGGAGCAGCTAAGGGAACTGGGGTTGTTTAGTCTGGAGAAGAGGAAACTCAGGGGAGACCATATTGCTCTCTACAGTTACCTGAAAGGAAGTTGTGGGGAGCTGGGGGTCGACCTCTTCTCATGGGTAACTACTGATAGGACTAAATGGAATGGCCTCAGTTTGCTCCAGGGGAAGTTTAGGTTGGAAATTAGGAGACATTTCTTCTCAGAAAGAGCAGTCAGGCATTGGGACAGGTTGTCCAGGGAAGTGGTGAAGTCACCATACCTGGGGGTGTTTAAAAGGTTGGATGTGGTGCTTAGGGACTTGGTTTAGTGGGTGATAGTAGTGGTAGGGGGATGGTTGGACCAGATGATCTTGGAGGTCTTTTCCAACCTTAATGATTCTGTGATCATTTTCAGATTAGTCTGTGTAATTAGCTGGAGGGAAGGGGAAGTACAGGGCCCCAGTCTGTCTTGCCTTTGGTAGATCCTGCCTTTCCCTTCTTCAGCAAATACCCCACAGGTGCAAGAGGCAGCCACTCTGGCTGGGCACTTTGCAACACTTTTTCCAAAGCTGCACCATTACACTGTGCAGAGAGTGAGACTCGTACTGGGAAGGAAGAGTGGAAATTCTGTGAGTATATTAGATTAATATGGTCCGTTGGGAATTTAGGCACAATGCCATTAAGTCTCTAGAGACTAGTAAGACTGTTTTCTTTAGCTGGACTTGGTCTAGGTGTGTGTTCAGCTAAGAACATAAGGATTTCTTTCACTTCAGTGAAATGTTTTGTGGTTTTTTGTTTGTTTGTTTGTTTGTTTTTAAACAACAACAACAAAAATCTTCTGTGTGGAACAGCCTATGAACTGTTAAGGTGGAGCACAATTTTGGTCATGGATTCCTGTCATATTTTAAGCTCTATTTTAATCACTGAAAGTATTTCTTTGGATTTGACCCTTTGATCCTTGAACCATTCAGGTTTTTAAAATATATGGTTATGTATGTATGTATGTATTAATATATTATAATTATAATAATATATTTATTTATTTATTTATTGTAATGGGTGGTGGGGTTTCTCTACCTCAATGCCATATGGTAGGGACACACACAACCATGATGAAATGATCAGCTGTTGTAGTGAGATATGGCTGTGGCTGTATCTAAATGGCTAGATTAATTTGTTTAAAAGATGTTTCCAATACAACTACTAATGTTTGCAGCAAGGCTTAGGACATATTAAGGTAGCATTGCTGCTAAAGGTTGCATCTCATTGTAAAAAGATTTTAATTGATATGCTGATCATCTGTATTCAAGACTCATGTTTATTACGCATTTACATATTGACTGAAAGTCTTTATCACAGGAAAGGGACTGCTTTTAATGTAATACTACAAATAAGCTTTGGAAAAAAGATTCTGATCTGTATTCTGATCATTATGTTTAATACATATCAATTATTCATAGTGAAGTCTGGTTCCTAATTGATTGTTTTGAAGACAAGAGGCAGACAATGTTCTGATTAATGAGATTTTGAAAGCAGTCTCTTATGTTTATTGTTTTGTATCCTCAAAATCAAATTACTTCAGTAGCATTCCCAAAACAGAGGTGAAATGTGGACACTTATGACTTTTTATATTCTGAGATTTTTAATCACTGACTTTCTATATACTGACTTTATTTCTGAATGAATAACTTAAAAGCATATCTCTTTTTTTGCTTAGGAGTTCAAGTGAACGTAAAGAAATGCAAAAACTACAGAAGAAACCCACAAACCTCAGGAATTCGATTCAATGGAACACTGTCCATTTTAATTGTCTCATGCTGCCCCCCTCCCCACACCCCCACTCAATAAACAAATAAATAAACCTGCTATTTATTTTTAAGCCTAGATTTTCATTTTTCTTGATGACTAGGATGCTGTAGATGAGCAACAAGATTAAGCATGAATCTTGATAGATATCTGTCAAGCAATTGTGCAAAAATAAAACACAGCAAAGATTAACTAGCTGTTGCTCATGACTGAGTTAAAAATAGGACAGTAAACTCCATCTTACAGAAATACAAAGCAATATTCAAGTGGTCTCTATCTCATAGAGACGTTTGTAGCTTTGGAGGGACACTAAAACAAATGATTACATGGATAATATAGGAAACTATAATGAATGATCATTTAGTTAGATTTGAACTGTCTCTGTGTTGTTTATATGTATGTTGTCCACTTGCAGAATGAAGGAAATTGCCTGCTGTGGTTGATTTTATGGGGTAGGTAACTGACATTTTTTGTCAAGAAAGCATAGTAGATACCTCGAGTACTGTGTTCAGTTTTGGGCCCCTCGCTACAAGAAGGACATCGAGGCGCTTGAGCGGGTCCAGAGAAGGGCGACGAAGCTGGTGAGGGGCCTGGAGAACAAGTGCTATGAGGAGCGGCTGAGGGAGCTGGGCTTGTTCAGCCTGGAGAAGAGGAGGCTCAGGGGCGACCTTATCGCTCTCTACAGATACCTTAAAGGAGGCTGTAGTGAGGTGGGGGTTGGCCTGTTCTCCCACGTGCCTGGTGACAGGATGAGGGGGAATGGGCTTAAGTTGCGCCAGGGGAGTTTTAGGTTGGATATGAGGAAGAACTTCTTTACTGAAAGGGTTGTTAGACACTGGAACAGGCTGCCCAGGGAGGTGGTGGAGTCACCATCCCTGGAAGCCTTTAAAAGATGTTTAGATGTAGAGCTTAGGGATATGGTTTAGTGGAGGACTGTTAGTGTTAGGTCAGAGGTTGGACTCGATGATCTTGAGGTCTCTTCCAACCTAGAAATTCTGTGATTCTGTGATTCTGTGATATGATGTGTTGTCTTTTTCCATGGATTAAAATCTTAATCCATTCCCTTATAAACCTGACTCTTGCATGTAAGGCTAGGCAACTACCTTCCATCTCTGCTAGGACTTCTCCAGTCGCTCTCACCGCATTGTTGACTACAGACACTTTAAAAAGGAAGACCAATACATACAAAAGCCCCACCTTTTCCTGGTCTGTACTACCCTTGTTCTAATTATGCCCAGTGATCCCAACTTCTGCAGCTTTCCAGCATACCTCTGCCTCCTTTTCCCCTCCTCCTGACAATCAGCCAGGAATTCTCTGTTGTAATAATGCGATTATTTAATACTTGCAAATGAAAATGTCTAATTTCTGTCAGATTCATTCTGTCATCCTTTACTGACCAGAGTACATCTTTACATTCCTGAAATTGTTACTCCTGTTTCTGCATTTTTTTCCTTTCTCCATGTTATTTTAATGTGTATGGTAGGGAGCTGAGTAGAAAAACACACACACAAGGCAAATGAAAATAAATTCTCACAAAACAGAAACAGGACAAGGTTTAAGAACAAATACCAATAGTCAGTGCCAATATAGGTCACTTTAGTTCATGTAATGTTTGGAGCAGAAATGTTGATTTGAGCACATATATTCTGAGTTATTTTATCCAAGTGTTGGGGTATCAATGACATATATGCACTATAGCACATTTCACTCTGGATGCACTTAAAATTCCCCAACAAATTTTCTGCAGATAAAATGCAGTCCATGTAAATCTACTCATTCTGCAGAAGTTGTTCCAATGCCAAAAGACAGTCAAGCCCCATGGAGATTTACAAAAACAACATTTTCCTGGCTTTTTTATTTTAAATTCTTTATGATCGCTGAAAACATACATTTTACAGTCAGCAGTGATTTAGAAGGATCATAAAGAGCTTATATGTTTCTCTTTGATCACTTGCCAATTACTTTGTCTTGAGAAGAGATTGCTTGACTCTTCTATGGAATAAATTAAATTGTGTATTGTGAGCTTAGTTGTGATTGCTCCATTCATTAACGTTTCATAATGTTATAAATGAAGTTTCAAAACTGTGTTAATATAAATTAAACACAACATATCTAGGCATTACAGCTTATTTATAGTCATATAGAATTCTAGTCTGAGCTTTATAGAGTGGACTCTGGTTAAAGCAAAAATTGTAAAATCTCTTTAAATTATATGTTTTTGAATAATAGTATTTTACAATTGTATTAAGTTTTATATTTAAAATCTGAGGTTGTGAACATGCTTCATATAAGAACATCAATTCCGTGGATTTCTTTTTTTTGCAATATGCTACACTGTGAAAGCAATTCTAGAGTTTAGTGCAATTCTTCTCCACACAACTTGCAATACTGGCATGGAAGAAAAACAGAGGTATTATAATTGCATTGTGTTTCACTCTGCTGCATATAGATAGCTGTTAGTCACACCCTTCTCTGTAAAGGGAAGAGCTTAACTGTTGTCTTCTTAGCTTCCTCTGTGGACTCCTCAATATCCCTCTTTAATGTACACACTTGTCATCCCTGCCAAAAATTTATATTACCACTGCTGCCTCTTATCATCTTCATAGTCTTTGCTGCACCCTGTCTGTCTTGCAGTCTGAGAAGCTGTTTTCCTGAGGGTTTTGCATTGTAGGCTTCAGTCCTGCAATAGGACTCTACTTACCAAAGACTCTTCACAGGGCTGCTCCCCCTCAGGTGTCGAGGTGTCATTTATGTAGGATCTAAAATGGAAGGTATGCACAGAAAGGTAAAAACAGCCATCAGTGAAGGGGGAAAATACAAGATAAAATGAAATGAATCACTGGGGACCTCTGCCTTCTGCAGCTTTTTAAAATAGAGCATTTGCAGATATAAAGAAGAGGACACTTGACAGACAAGAAGACTTTTCTGGCTTTATGAAACTCTATGGAAAAAATGTAAGCCTGAACACTAGAAAATGAAGCCCTCCTCCAATAAGTATGGAATTAATGATTTTGTGCCAAATTGTTTACCCAGTGAGTAATGTTTCATTAGTGATTAGAGACTCCAATCACATGTCAGGTCTGTTGAGCTACATGCCATGTGGTCTTGCAGTAAGAAATCTTCCCCCTCCCCCCCCCCCCCCCCCCCCGAGAATCTGAAAATTATCTAACAGCTGAGACCTGGCAGGCAGCTGAGATGAGGAAAGTTAGTGAAGTTAGTGTGGCAGAGCTGAGAGGAAGACAAATGATGCAAGCAGTAACAATAGATAGCTTGGAAAATGTGATGATAAATAACAAAATGTTAAACTTGCATCCACACCATTCATTTGCTTTTAAAAAATATAATAAAATTAAAAAAAAATATATATGGTATTCAAAAAAAAAAAAAGGTATTCAAAATTAGGTTGTCCTGGGTTTAGTTCTGAAGTGTTTCCCTACCTAGAATCCATTTCTGCAATGATCATGTCCATTAGCATGCCTGTTCTTTCATGTGAATTGAGCTGTGTTGTGTTTTTCAGAAATACGGACCTTTAGTAATACCAGTCTTGGCTGTTGTGGAGTCTACTCTGCTTTCAAAAGAAGTTCTTTTTATGTATGCAGGGTTTCCTTCTTATCAATAAAATTATATGCATATCATTGCTGCTTAATGTTTAAACAAAACAAACAAACAAAAACAAAAACATAACTGATCATAGAATGGTTTGGGTGGGAAGCAACCTTAAAGATTACCTAGTTCCCAAACCCCTGCCGTGGGCAGGGATGCTACCCATGAGATAAGGTTCCCTTAAGTCCCATCCAACCTGAGCATGAATACTCACAGAAATGGGGCACACATAAAGAATTTCTTCCTTATATCTTGCCTAAATCTACACTCTTTTGGTTTAAATCCATTTATCCTCATCCATTAGCATCAACTCCAGGTACTAAACACCATCATGTGTTGCACAGAGATCATTCATCAGGAATCTAAACTGGGAGTCACAGGGCTGCCCAGCCCCAGATGAGCCTCAGCATCTCCCTTAGCATGCCTCAGACAACATACCTTCCATTCTGTTCTCTCCCAATACACAGAGAACTTTCTGATCCTTACAATACATTGACCACCGTGTAACAATCCGCTTGCACTCCTGGCTATCTATTCATCATTTTATTCTGCAGCTTCAGTCTTGAAGATACAGTACAAAAGTCTCCAGATCAGGAAATTAACTTTCTTTACTACTCCAACAAAACAAGCTCAGATTAAACTCAGTATCAGGGCTTATCTAGCCCAAAGTCACTGCTCTTAGTGTTGAACAAGGAGAGGTCTGCTGGTCTTTGGGATGGTTTTCAGGTATGCAGATGGAGTTCATGGATTATGTGTTGAGTTCCCCAGTGCTCAGCTTCACTTATCACTGTGGTCCCCTCTGGCTCTGCAGCCTCTGAAGCACTTTCTACAGTTCTACCTGTTGCAGGAGTAACTGAAGCTTCTCCCTTCAAGGTCACTGCTTCTAAACTTGCTGTTTAGCTGTTAAACAGCTGAGCAAGGTCAGCAAAATAACAGGCAATACTACTTGTCATCTGTATGAATCATTAGGACAATATGTTTTGAGCCAGTGTGTGGTAAATAACATCTTCCATTGATGGGCATTGTTGTCTAGGTTTCTTCATCTTTGCATCTCTATTGTCAGTATCTATATTCTTCTCACTTATCCACTTTGGTGAATTCACCCTTTTCCCATCTTGAGACTGATCAAAAACAGGCTGATGTATCCAAAATGTTCTTTTCTAACCTTTTCTAAGGCACAATGAATATTGCAATGTTCTAAATATGTAATTGTTTCTGGTATTTGAAAACTATCTCTAGTGCTTTTGAAATGTGTCGATTATAGAGTATTAAAAACCATGTTTTAGGTAGTAAGCTTTTCACATGCTCAGCTATAGCAGAGTGAATCACTGTTCTGCAAGGCAAAAATTATGAGGTACATGACAAAAACAGAGGTAGAGTGCAGCTTGCACTGAACTAAAGACCCAGGATAAAGCAAGACTTGAGCATGAGAAATTTTATTGCTCTGGGTGACTATCTGAAGAAATGTCATGTATCCTGGAAGATGGAAATCTCAAAAAGATATTTTTTTATTTGAATTATCCCCATAGTTGTAGTCATCTTTGCTGTACAGTTACTTGTACAACTATGCTGTTAAATTTAACTATGCTGTTAAATTTTATTTCTACAGTGCATATGCCTTTCACAACAACAATATAAAAATCAAGTTTTACAAAAATATTTAGGCCTAGATTGTCCCTTTAGGTATAGCAATGCTATACAGTTAGATGCCAGCATATTTATATTGTACCTTTAACCCTGAGAAGTTCTGGAGGGAGTAATTTCTGCTCAAAATCATTCAAACCTAACCTGGATGATATCCAAACAGCAGACTCTTGTAACACCTAAATTTCCAAAAAGCCACCAATGGCTGGAAGGTCTGGGACTGCTGCCCTTCTCCCAACAGCGATGGGGCACTATTTGTTTTGTGCAGTAAAGGGGTGAGCTGAAGTACAAAAGAGGTGCACCTAAACAATCATTATTACTAATTGAAAGGAAAGACAGATGAGAATATTTAAACCTCATCGGAATTCCCATCTTCTTATTTTTATTTTAACCAGCATTAACTTTTTTTACTTTTTCAATGAATACATGTTAGTGAGGTTCATCTACATATGTACATGTCAGACTTCATCCTGAACCTGTTGCTTGAGCCACAACTAGACTGAGCTTACGCATAGTGGTTCGTGGGAGATCACTTCCAATCTGAGCAGGTGTTGATGTTTAGGATGATGATAGGTGATGATGATAGGTAGTGATGATAGGAGAGGAGTTGTAAGGTAATTTTAGAAAACACAAAGCAAGTTATTGCTACAAGCAGTTAAAATACTGGAAAAAAAAATCTCTTGACATAGCTGTCAGACTGCAGAAAAGAGGAAATTGAATATAAGGTGGGATAACCCAATTCAGGACTAACCGTGGAGTGACAAGGTTGTATTTGCAATAATACAGGGGCAAAAAAAATATAAAATAAAAATTCATCTAATATATCAGATTCATGAAATGATTTATGAAGACAGCAAAACAAGTAACATTTAGATAAATGGAGAAAAATCTACTACAGAAAGTGACTTTGTTGTCCATACCACAGATTTGAAGCACTAAAGATTACAGAGACATTGTGATGAGAATCATAATAAGGTGTTAGTTCTGAAAAGAGTGCTGAGCAGAAGGAAAAGATCACTGGCTGCTAATGCAGCCCTGGATGCTGTTGGCTGTCCCTGGTTCCATGGTTCACTGCTAGCTCAGGCTCTTCTTGCTGCCTACTGAGACTTGCGGTCCTTCCCCATTGAGATGCTTCCCAGCCTGTTGTGGTGTGGTGAGTTGTTCCTCTTCACCTGTAGGACTTGTCATTAGTCCTTGTTGACCTTCATGAGGTTCCTGTTGGACCATTTCTTCAGTCCGCCCAGGTCCCAAGGACTACCCAAGAGCAGCTTGGCCCTCCCACATATCAACTGCTTCCTCCAATTGGGGGTTGTCCACAAGCTTGCTGAGAGTACAACCCTTACATTCATCTAGGCTATTAATGAAAATATTGAACAAGTATTGGTCCCATTATTGAGTTTATTACTGAACTTGGATAAACCACCTTATCCACAGTTTCCATTCCTCTGCAATCTGACAGTTACGTATACAGCATTTTCCAGTGTTTTGGATGCTTGTAGCAATTATTTGCTTTGTGAGGTGAATTCTGTGAATTGACTTCACACCTCTCCTACAAAACATTGCTACTTGCTCAAATTGGGATTGAGAAATACTATTGATAGCCTGACTTTAGCCATCACTTTTGCTATTCGGGAAAGGTACAAGTATGATTGAAAATGTATATTAACCAGCAATCATTGCAGAAAATGATCATTAAAGATCATTGCATCTTTAATATGACACTAGATATATGCAAGAAAATATTAGTGGGTATGACTCCTGAGAAATATTTATGCCAATGAACTTTCCAGTTTACCCTTAGATGCACTCAAAACTTACCTGGGAATCACATTCAGGATTAAAAAGGGTTACAAAAAAACAGTTTTACAAATGGACAACCCATTAACACACAAGGCCAAGTTCAGCTTGTGAGGCTACGATGGCAGGAAACAGCTGAAAACATCTAAGATCCTGCTAGTTATTGGCCAACACTGCTTTCCTGAACAGTAACAGCCATTTAATCTAATAATACCCTAATGTTAGGTTTCTATTTTTCAAACATTTTGAAAGGAAATACCTGCAATACACTTTTATATTACACATTACAAAGTATGGATTTGAGATGCTTCACAAGCAATGATTTTTTTTTCCCTCAATTATGAGTCAATACAGATCAGTCCTGTGGTATAAAGAATGGTATTTAGCAAAGGTAATAGGCTAATTTTGATTATGCAGAAAATGAAAAGAGCACACCTGCTGAGCTGCTGATAGCTATGCTAAAAAAATCGGAAAGGTTTTATTATTTCCTGACAAAACAAAAGACTACTGCCAAAAAGCCTCCAAACCTTGTGCCACATTAGGAACAAACAAACAAACAAACAAACAAAAAGGTTCCATGTCTTTAATGAAATGCTCTATGTTTTCACATAAGCTGCCATGATGTCAGGCACATGTACTGAGTAACAGCTAACAGAAATGTTCTGCATCCAGGCAAAAATTAAAATGCAGTGTCAAGATTACATTTATGGTACCAAAGCATAGTAAGTCAAGGTGCGAGATGGCTTGACATCATCTCTCCAGCTCCTCACTTATATGCCAACACTTGTGTTGGCATATCTAATCAGGAGCCTAAAACAAGATATAGAATAGCAGAACCACCCCACAGGTATTAAATAAAAATAAATAATAATATGTAATAAAACAGATACATCAGATACTATTTCTGCTCTTAAAAAAGAATGGGGAGCCCTTGCCTGGTAAAGCATCATTAACTATTGACTATGTTTAGCGATGCATCTGAATGTTTACATGCCTGTAAAGCATCAAAAGCCATAAAACAGTTTATAAATCAGACATTTGTGGTGCTAATGGGATTTTAAATAGCTGCACTGGATGTTTTGAATGGGGAGCATTTTCTAACTAGTAGTACCAGAGATTTTATTGTGTTTTAAACAACAAAATTTAGTCTACTGCAGGACTTCCCTGCACTGTCTTTAGATTATTATTATTATTATTATTATTTTTTCCTAGAGCTTCTCAGATGTTACAGACAAGAAGAATATTTCAGTCTTTGTCATGCTTGGGCTATCTGTGGTTGACATGACTTAACATCATGGCCTTCTTATCATCTTTGTTATATATTGTTAACTGCACTGTTATGGCTTCGCCTTGAGTATTTTGTGCAGGTTTGGGCTCCACAGTATAAGAAGGACTTAAAATTATTAGAGTGTCCAAAGGATGGCAACAAAGATGGCGAATTGTCTAGTGAGCAAGATGTATGAGTAGCAGCTGAGGTCCCTGAGTTTGTGCAGCCCAGAGCAGAGCAGGCTTTTGGCCTGCAGCTCCCCCATGAGGGGAGCAGAGGGGCAGGCGCTGAGCTGTGCTCTCTGGGGACAACGACAGGACCCGAGGGTCACTCTGGGTGTTAGGAAAAGGTTCTTCATGCAGAGGGTGGTCAGGCACTTCCCAGGGCAGTGGTCACAGCTCTAAGCCTGCTAGAGCTCAAGAAGCGTTTGGACAATGCTCTCAGAAACATGGTCTAATTTTTGGGTGTTCTTTCGTGGAGCCAGGAGTTGAACTCAATGATCCCTGAGGGTCCTTTCCAATTCAGGATATTCTGTGATATAAAGACTGCTGAAATCTTGCTTTTTTTTTTTTTTTTTTTTTCCTTCCCACTTTTCTGACTTAATCTGGTTTTATTCCTATAAAATTTGTATCTGGTGCAGGTGTCCAGGTGGCTGTGGGATGGTCTCTGTGAGGGAAGGCTGGGGCTCCCCCATGCTGGACATGGCTGGTTCCAAGTGGCTCCAATGGCCCCACTGCAGGGCATGGCTGGGCCCAGCAGCCAAGATGGTGGCAACTCTGGGGAATGTATTAAAGAAAGGGTAGAACGCTGCACAGAATGAGTGAAGAAAGTGTGAGAAACAGTCCTGTGAGCAACAAGGTAAGAGAAGGGGAGGAGGTGTTCCAGGAGCAGGTACCTGTAAAGAAACCTATGCTGGAGCAGGTTTATCCTGAAGGACTTCATTCTATGTGAAGAACCCCAGATGGAGTAGGGAAAAAGAGTGAAGAGGAAGGCGTAGCGGCGATGAAATGACAAACTACTCATAACCCCAATTCACCACCTTCATGTGCAGCTTGGGGAGAGGGGAGGTAGAGGAGTCAAGTGTGAAAGATGGAAGTTGAGACTGGGAAAAGATCGAGGAAAGGCATTTTAATGTTTGGTTACTCGTTTCTTAGTACTCTAATTCATTTTAATTGACAATAAGTTAAATTAGTTTTCTGCAAGTTGATTCTGTTTTGCTCGTGACAGTAACTGGTGATCAATCTCCTTGTCTTTATCTCAACCCACAAGATTTCTCACCCCATTTTCTCCCCCTGTCCCACTGAGGAAGGGGATTGGGAGAGCAGCTGGGTGGGCAGCTGGCTAGCCCACAACAAAAGCTTTTCACAAAGAGTTTCTGAAGATATTTCATTTCAGGGGAAAAGAGAAATTCAACATCACAAGAGTTTAAAATCTTTGAAAAGTATTTATTGTCTATTAATTACTATTGCAATGTTTTATTGCATATAAAATTTGCTACTGTATGAGACATCTACTACCGCATGAAATGTCATCAAATGTTGTACCAGCAGCAATCTAACTCAATACATCATTCTATATCCTAGACTATGCTATGGCATAGTACAATTATACATTATTTCTAATGTTCTTGATGATTTGGGGTAAATACTGGATGAAGATAGTAAGCATTTACAATGCCTACATTAAGCATTTCAGTTTAGATCCCTAAACTGACAGCCTGATTATCCATCATTTTTCAGTGAATAGCGGAGTAGGAGCATTTTAGAGAATATAACACTTACGCTCTTACTCAAAAAACAATTTATTTATTTTTTTTACATAAACTATATTGACAGAAAGGGAGACCAGACTGATAAATCAGGTATTTAGTGCTACACAGCATGAGTACTCCATTTATGTTGAAGGAGGTAAGATAGATGCTGAATTTTTTTCTGTATATATTAAAAAAAAAAAAGTACCTAAACTTATTGTTCTTATAATCAGTACATTTTGAGCTCATGTTCTTTTGTGTTTGAAAAGCCATAGTGTTTTATTACAGTAAATAAAGTAGACATTCAGTTCTAGAAAATAAGTGTTTTCAATCAGTAGTAACAGCTTCCCTTTAAAGTTTAAAATAAAATCTATCAAGATTCTGATATTATTGTGAATTACTGCTTATTGATGTACCATTTAGTAGTGCCATGAGAAAATGGACAAATAACATAGCATTAAAATTGTGGAAAGGATAATTCCACTTCAAACTGACGTTCTTTAAAAATGAAATAATAAACATTTTTATCTCAAAACATTCCTCTAAGTACAATTTCATTAAAAGAAAAAAAAAAAAAGAAGAGGAAGAGGAAGAGGAAGAGGAAGAGGAGGAGGAAGAGGAGGAGGAAGAGAGAGAGAAAGGAAAAGAAAAAGAAAAAGAAAAAGAAAAAGAAAAAGAAAAAGAAAAAGAAGAAGAAGAAGAAGAAGAAGAAGAAGAAGAAGAAGAAGAAGAAGAAGAAGAAGAAGAAGAAGAAGAAGAAGAAGAAGAAGAAGAAGAAGAAAAAGAAAAAGAAGAAGAAAAAGAAGAAGAAAAAGAAGAAGAAAAAGAAGAAGAAAAAGAAAAAGAAAAAAGAAGAAGAATAAAGGAAAATGAAATCCATATAACTTTCTGAGGTATGATTGAATTGATGATGAAAATTTTAATGAAAATGTTACCATGAGGTTTTGTACAGATCATCAGTCGGGTTGATACCTCAAGTATATAATCCAGTTATATTTAGAAATTCAATACTTTTTTCCTGGATACTAGTATTTGGAATGACTATTTTATTTTATTTTATTTTATTTTATTTTATTTTATTTTATTTTATTTTATTTTATTTTCCTTAGTGTCTTGATGTTAAAAGAACATCAAGCTTTTTATACTTGCTCTCAATATATTTTTCTTTTTATTTGTTGATTGTCAGAATGTTAATTCTGTACAGATTTGCTTTTGCATATCCTTTCACCCTCTAAAAAAATGCTGTTTTTCTTTCCATGCTTGTCAGGTTTAATAATAAACTAACTGGAAAAACAAACAAACAAAAAAAACCCATAACCTACAGGCTTGCCTTTGTTTTACATATGTCTTTCTGTAAAACAACCAGTTGCACTTAAGGATCTAAAATGATGTGCTTCTTGGAGATGCAGGAGCACAAATCAGAGCAATATACAGAACCTGCACTACAAAACGAATTCCTGTTTTTCAGTACAGTGTGACTGAAGCAATGCAGCTGTTATTGACAGACTCACAGAATCACAGAATTGTCTAGGTTAGAAGAGACCTCAAGATCATCGAGTCCAACCTCTGATCTAACACTAACAAGTCCTCCACTAAACCATATCGCTAAGGTAAATGATGACCACCAGTCCACCAAACATGAAAGAATATTCATTAACTCCCGGGCTATTTATGAATCTCAAAAACTGTTTTTCTGCTTGTAATCTCATTCATTTATTATCATCTATATGCAACAGAAAGTGCTTAATGTGTAAGAAACCATTCTGTAAACCTTCTGTTGTTTGTTTTTTGTTGTTGTTGTGTTTTTTTTTTGCTTTTGTCTTTTGTTTCTTCCCCAAATCTTCAACTCATCTTTTTTTTTTCTTTCTTTTTTTTTTTCTTTCCCTCTCTCTTTTTTTTTTTTTTCTTCTTCTAGATTGTTTCTTAATTTTTAGAAAATGCGGTGCATGGAACAGGTCATAAAAATAATAATACTCTCACTTTTCTTATAACAATTAACTCCAGGTTGCTCTGTTTCTCCAGACATTATAACAAATTTCTCAATTATATTATTTTGATAGCCCTTGTTGTTATACATAAGAACAAAAAGACATTTCAATCCTTAAAATTCTCTCTGAGTTGAAAATGCATCTTATTTGCGAAGACTGGGAATTGGTCTCTAGGGTGTGGATAGGAAATACAGGCTGTGCTATTGTGCTATTCAGTAGCATTTTCATGCTGTCACATACATCCTCCTATCTCCGCTTCATGAGCTGTGCACACCTATTGGATGGGTCTGGAAGGTGTGAATAATTCCTGTCAGCTCCCCAACCGTGCTTAGCTTTGTTCCAAATGGAAAGCTGGCACTCACAGCCTTTTTTTCTGCTCAATCCCTTGTTCAGTGTTTTGACTTTTCATTATGCTTTGCTGTCTGCCACGGGAATTTCAGGTAATATCTCATCTTGCAGCCTGCACAGCACTGAACATAAACAGAAGTTAAAAATGTAGATTACTCTGACATCCCCTCTGCTTCTGCAGGTGGAAGGGTAGGTTTTTATGCTGCAGTATAGTCTTCTTTCAGGATAGGTCAACTGTGCTTCATGGGGTCCTGCTGTCTTTGGCAAAGACATGGTGTCAGTCAGCACTGCTGCCATTCTGCTAAATGCTCCCTGATGAGTGAACCAAATACCAGTGGCAAATAGTCTGCACATTGTAATGATTTATTTTTTTTTTTAGTGCAGGGTTTTCCTCCTTAAAATAGTTACTGTTTTTGCCATCATTCTCTTGTGCATTGAGCAAGCAGTTGTAAATGTGGCTATATGATCTCACTGCCCAGGGTTGTACAAACTGTTTTGTCAAGGCACAGTTTGGCCTTTAAATGTATAAACATCTGAAATGCAATGTACATGAGGAAAAGGGCAAGTGTAAGGGAAAGAGAGAGCAGATTCACTTTGTTAAGGCAGTAATGACTGGCAGATCCTTAGAAATAAGTAATTCACCTATGCTCACTGCATTGCATAAACTGCTACCAGAAAATACTTGAACTGACTAAGAAGGATGTGGAGCCTGGGAAGTCCAGGTAAGAAAGGGGTTTTTGTAAGACTGATCTTGCTTTCCACACATAATTAAATAGAAGAGCCACAATAAGAAAGAGTCTTGAAAAGGAGGCATGTAAAAAAGAAATCAGGAAGGTAGAATTAGTAGTAGTCCACCCCAAAAATTCAGATATCCGATGAAGTAAATATTTAGAGTTTGGTTACTTACTCAGACCTAGGACACTTTGTGTGAGCCTGTGAAGTCTGCAGAACATCATGCTCAGATTTCACATGCAATATACTTCACAAATATCTGATATCGATTATACAGAGAGCTAGCTTCAACTCTTGTGTTGAACTGGGTCTGAAAGGTTGAACGATTAAGTCCCTAAGAGGCTCTAGATTCTAACTGGTAGAAAGATACAGGAGAACAGGAGTCTGAAAATAAAGCTTCCAGCTATTTCCATAGCCTGAAGCAATTTTTGATTCAGTTCTGCTTTTTAACGTGGATACAAGGTAAAGATAGTATTTATAATTTTAGACACATTCAGACAGCTTACAAAGGTTTTGATATTAATAACTTTTCACCTCAAATGTAAAAAGTGACTTACATGAAAATAGTCATCTAATGGTTATATCAAAGTAAAAAAAAAAAAAAAAAAGTGAAGCTCTTTTATCCAAGCTTCAGGGATAGCCACAAATTCCCTTGTATTTGCCCAAATTCACTTTTTTTTTTTCTTGTGAAAATGGCTAAAGAAATAAACAAACCAAACAAGTATATATGTGACACAAGTTTTGTGTCAGATCAGAGGGGACAGGAACTCAGAGGAAAAAGTTGCACTCTTTGCATAAGAGAATAGAAAAATAGACATTTAAAAGAAAAAAAAAAAAAAAAAAGAAAGTAAGGATTAAGTGCTTAGATTAAATTAAGATTAATGGTTGGTTTCATGGAGACCCATGAAATCTACACAGCTTTCAATTCATTTTAAGCACCATGATGATACAATCTCATCTGAAATAAATATGAGCTTTATTCTTCCTTATATAATAAATAACTTTATGGATTTGTTTCAAAACATATATTGAATGAATGCAGTTATAATTATTAATAACAGAAAACTGCTAAATAGCTGTGGTTTTAGTATGTAGTTTAGATGACAGTATCATATAGTGTGGCAAAATTAAAAGGAAATGAATGAAGAGCTATAAAAATCATCAAAGCAGGACAGAATTGGTCAGGTTTCAGTGGAACTAATACACAGAAAAAGGATTAAAAGCAAAAAAAAATATATAATTATAAACAAGAAAGCAGAGAATATTAACTTTGAGAGGAACACAGAAGACCTGACTCTTAAGAAGTAATGCAATAATCATTATCAAAAGCTTGAAAGCACCAGTAGAGAAAGACAATTAAAAAATATCTGTATGTAAGTAAAATCCTATAATTTTGGCATATATAACTTAAAATTCATTAAACTTCAAAAATTGTATACTGAGTAAAACACAGTACATCCACCACCACCATTTAGATTCATACTTAGTGCTTTATCAGGGAGTCTTCAGAAAGCTTGGGTGCAGAAAAGGTGGTTGTGTAAGGAAGAAAAGGTAAAAGAAAGACTGACTGAAAAATGTGTGTCTACTTTCTAATTTTATATCATATCATATGTAAAAAAGCATTCAAACTGGGAGAAATTAGTAGGTCTTCATATATACTTAGCTTCTTTCACTGTCAACTTCAGGCAACACAGGAGCAAGCGCTGAGCATGAGACTTGGAGCAAGGAGGGGGCCATACTGGCTCCCTACAGAATTGCTGTACAATTTGGAACAGATCAGTTTCTCATTGTCACAAACCCACTGCTGCATGAATGTCAAAGGCATTTTAATATCTCCTTTTAAAACTGCTGCCTGTCTTGTTGGTAATAATATGAATACCTTCAGATAATAATGATAAATGATCTAGAAGACATTCAATTGAGAAAAGAAAATACAAGGTGTCTTTTCTCTTACCAAAGAAACATGCCTTATGTACCTTAATGGAAGAGGCTGTGTCAATAAAATACATATATGTAACTTGTGAATGCAAAAGACATTCTGCATGGGAAGCTAGATAAAGGCCTAGTGCCAATGGTGAAGAGAAAGTTCAGTTTTGTTCTATTTGTCTTAGCAGTTTTCTCTTTTCGTGAAGTTCCAGCTTTGATCTATCTCCATTAAAATAGTTTCAAAATGAACTCTTATACCTGGCTTCAGTCTGTAATTAATATTGAGTTTCTGGGAAGCTATTGTTGTGTGCCTGTCGTATGTCATGGATAGAGACATTGCCTAATGAACTGAGGCAGTTACCAGCAGCCATATAACAGACCAAAAAAGAGGACTTCCTCTCCTACAAAGACAGGCTGAGGGAGTTGGGGTCATTCAGCATGGAGAATAGAAGGCTCTGGGGAGACCTTATATAGCATTCCCATACCTAATGGGAGCCTACAGTAAAGCTGGGGAGGGACTCTTTGTCAGATAGTGTAGTGATAGGAAAAGAGGTAATGGTTTTAAGCTAAAAGAGGGGAGATTTAGATTAGATATTAGGAAGAAATTCTTAACTATGAGGGTGGTGAGACACTGGAACAAGTTGCCCAGAGAAGAATGCCTGGAGGTGTTCAAGGCCAGGCTGGGTGGGGCTTTGGGCAACCTGGTCTGGTGGGAGGTGTACCTGCCCATGGCAGAGGGGGTAGAGCTAGAATACCTGTATGGTCCCTTCCAACCCAAATCTTTCTATGATTCTATTGCTGTTTGTACCCATGACAGTATTCATAAGTATTCTGGGAGAGAATACTTGGTACTTATATTACTGGGATTTGATTTTATTTATGTTATGAAATTACATGGGACAAGCATTTTGTCTATCTTATGATTTATCTTACTTAAAATTAAGGTCTCAGAAGAGTTAACATTCTTGGCCATAATTACTCCCGAATACATTTATAAAGAAACAGAAAAGTAGCTTTTGTAGTTTCTGTTTTACCTTAATCTTTTTCTACTGTTTTACATCATTCCATATTTATGAAAAGATGTATGTCAGCATTGGTTGTTCAAATGAATGGCTTGAACAAAAAAAATGTAATACGTGTCACTACACATTACAATGCATTGCAAATGGTTACTCTAAGAGTTAGCAGTATTTTGTCAGCTGTCAAGCAACCAGCAAAGACATCTCCAAAGCCACCAGGGTAATGCCAAACTGACTGAAACAGGACATACATCACATATCTATTTCAGGCAAAGGGGATGAGATAAAGTTTTGAATCTGACAAGTTATGAAATTTACACTTTTTTTTTTTCTTATAGAGATGTTAATGACTTACTCGATTTTAATTAAATTTATTTATTGTGAGAGTATTAAAAAACAAAGTGATACATTTGGGTCATGACTTAAGTCAAACAAAGTTAGATTTATAAAAAAAAAAATGTGTCTGTATCATCTGACTTTATTGTACAGTTCAGAATATTCTGGACTAAAAATAGCCTTATCTGTTATGGTTTAAGGTCATGGTAATCATGTTTCTTTTCTACCACTTGTTTTAGGAAGTGATTCATGCTAGTCTTAAAGAGAAGAATTTCATACAGATTTTAATTTATTGATATAAATGATTAGCCTATCTTTAACAATCTCAGTTATGGAGTTTTTGTAAGTTTTTTTCATGCTTATTTCAATTTCATAAATTCAGATAAGATCAGTATGCTTATCCACTTTACAAATTCACTTAAGTCCTCCATAAATATTCTAAGCAGATATTTCCAACCCTTAAAATAAAATTATATGGCCCAAATTATACTATCTGTAATACAGAAAGATAACACTCACCATGAATTTATTAAATAAGTAATTTTAATCCTATTTCAGGAGGGAACCATCCAGCAAGAATATTCCCCATCAAAGCACTTAAATGAGACTGTAGCCAAATAAGTCACTTTTATCATCTCTTGATTTGCCTCTTCATTAGCTTTTTTTTTTTTTTTTTTTTTTTTTAAACAGCAAAGATTAGAAACCTTTCTGGCCAAGGTTAGAAACGTTGATTACTGAATTTCTCTTCAGTGGAGGAATTTCTCTGTAATTTGATAAGGTCCTGCTCAGGTTAAAAATAGTGGGGCCATAGACCTGAATTGTCAGATATATACCTATTAAGATTTGACTTGCCTTTCCTTACTTGCCCAAGCTATTTTTTTTTTCCTCATAGAATTACTCACTGCTCATCAATTTGATTTTTCTTTCTGTCACTGAGGAAAAAAAACTTTGCAATTTCAAGGAGCTTGATTTTCTGGTGTGATAAGAGTACTTCAGAATCTGCCAGCACAAGAGTAACTCCTCTTCCTAGGACCAACTGTATTCAAAATGCAAAGGGAATGATACCTTTATTTAGATTTTATTTCTTAGTTTCACTAAGAAAAATAATTCAGTTCAAATAATCTTTTTTCATAGATTTTGTTAAAATATGTATCAGACGTTTTATGAAAAGCTAGAAGTAATTCTGTAGATGTGATGCAAGACGTTGAAGGGAGGTATAAAAAGAGATGCAAAATCAATTATGGCACAAATATAGCTCAGGTGCTACTCTTTTTCCTTTAACAAGTAGATTATAACTATTCATGTTTGCAAGGTTAATTTTGTGTAGGAAAGATTCCCAAATGACTCTCTAACTAAGTCCCTAAGTGAGTCACAATGATTCACCTCCTGCCTTATAGATTTCTGTGCAATTAAAAGCCAAACATTCTGAACTTAAATCAAAGCTGAATCAGTTATATAATAACAGACTCAGTGGGCTTCAGGATCTGGTCTTTAGATAAACTCATATCTTATGTGCAGAATGACATATGGCAGGAAAAAAAATATGGTAAAGTACTCAATTTGAACAAATATCTCAGTTGCTAAATCCAAGTGAAACAAAGGTAAAGTCAGCACCTTTTTTATTCTTCTGACAGAATGAAATAAATCCAGCAAGAATGGAAAGATAAAATTGTGTGTGAGTTGTTACTCAGTAGTTGTGATCGCTGATTAAGGTGACTGACATATTACTGTGTGTCCTCAGTAATCTTTTCTGCATTAGAATGCTTGAAAAATGATGCTATTTTCAAGTTGTTAAACAACGTGGAAGTTTTCATGAAAATGTTCCAATTTTTTTTCCTAATAATTTTTTTCTTTTTTTTTTTTTTTCTTTTTCAGACTGCTCTGGTTTTTAATACCATGAATTTATTAACATATTACTGATCTGGAGACCAATAACATATTGTAACAGGATGCCCTTTAAAGGAAAAGATATAATTTCATATGCCATTAATAGTCTCTGTAAGAACTGGCAGACATGAAGACAGCTGTGAAGAAAAAAACCACATACCTTAGCAATACATAATTAGTAAAATATTGCAAATCTGTGTTTGTAACTCAGAAAGTTACTAGGGGAAAAAGGCATAGATGTGTAGAGAAATCAGCATTAGGAAGAGGAGAATCTCACTCATTTTCAAATAAAATCAGGAGTGATCCATTAAAATTTTCACAAGTGCCACATATCTAAGCCAAGGCAAAAGTACAGATAACCCCTAGTTTCCAGATTAATAAGGGCATTCTGGTGATATTAAATAAAGAGCAGTAATATTGAGCTTGCCCCTTGAAGCCAGGAAAGTGATCAGAGAATCCCATACTACTATAAAGATAGGAGACTGAGATCTGATGCTTTTCTGAGCTTTTATCCTCATGTTTTCAAAGGATCATAGGATAATCCCTTCATGCTGGAAGGAACATTAGGTCATCTACTCCAGCCCCCACTCCCCAGTTCCTATCCTATTCTTTCTAAGTTTTTAATTAAGGACTTAACTTTTTCCTTGCCTCAAACATTTTTTTTTTTTTTTTTGTTCGTTTGTTTTGTTTTGTTTTTCTTTAAGCTGCTATACAATAAAGTGGTTTCTCAGCCATTTCCAGAAAGTAGAAGGCTCACCAGTTCTTCAAATAATACTTCTGGCAAAGGCATCTGTAATCCATAGCTCAACCCAGGCTTGAGTAAATCCAACTAAGACTTCAGGCAAAGGCCTCTGGAATCCACAGCTCAACCCAGCCTTGAGAAAACATGAGTTCTGGTTTAATTCTGTTTAAGGCACAGAGTGCAGTTTCTGCCCATGTTGGGAAACACCAGCTTACCCAGTGTTACAACCTTTTATCTACTGCTGGTGCAGACAATACACACCCTAAATATACACTATTATCTCTTTTTTAGTATTTATTTTCAGCAAAAACTATGGAATCTCTTCTGTATAGCGTATCTCTGTTTCTTGAAGCAAGATGGCAAAAAAGAGTGGTTTACAAGAATATGTTAGAATACTCTCACTTCCCTGGATTTCAGAAATGTATGATCACATCTTAAGCATTTTTCCAAAGCTCATCTATTTTGTTTTTCATCTTCTTTTACTGATGATGGATATTTGTAATGATCATTCCCTGTTGTTTCCTGTTTGTGAACTGTTTTCTTTCTGTGGAGGATTATACCTCCACGTTCTCATTTTGTAATTCAAGACTGATTTTATGCAACTGCTAATGCTGACTCTCAGCCCTTCATTCAGAGATGTGAAGATTGTGACACATTATTCCTGAAGTGACTATGCACAGGATAGAAACACTCCCCTTTCATCAGCTTCAGATTTGCAACTCTCAGTTTCTCAGACCCTATTTCTTGTACTATAAAAGCCCAACACATGCAGTGCCTGGTCCACCTTCTGTGATTTGATCACCTTATATATCCATATCCCACATTCTTTTACTATTGAAGACACTGCCTTCAATAGAACTAAAATTTCACCTAAAATCTTTGCAGCCTTTGAATAAAATGAATTTTGGTTTTTTTTTTTTTTTTTTTTTTTTTGTTTCATTTGTTTTGTTTGGGTGGTGGGGTGGGGAATACAGACACATGGGGTGATGATGTTTACATTTTCTTTTGATGTATCTCTTCCATTTGTAAGATGCATCAGTCAATAGGATCAGAGTAGATATCCAGATGAAGTAATCAGAATTTGACAGTGTGGGAGCATGTAGGATGAAATCTGCATAAATGTTCGTTTTGTCAGTGCATGTAAAGACCTGGACTTAAGAGACCATATCAAATCATTTGCCTTGTCAGTGATATGCATAATTAGTTATAAAGCCAATATCATTATGGTCTCTATTAAACAAAAGCCAGGCCTGATTAATCAAACTTTTAAATGAATCAGAGGTGAAACAAAATGACCCAGAAATTTAATTTTAGCTTGAAATGAATGCCATTTCCACTCCCTATCCATTCTTTTTTGTCCCGTTACTAATGGCTCACTTTCTTCCCTTCCAGTGAGTGTGGACACAAGGAATAGGAGCCTCTCTGATGCTGGGTTGTTGTTAGAGATCATTCTAATATCCTCTTCAGTACCCTTTGCACAAGTCTAATGGGAGCCAGCAGTATCAGCTGCATGCTCAGCATCTGAGCCTTTGCCAGTACAACCATGTTCTGGTGCCATATTCTAAAATGTCCTGCTTAACCATGCTAACAGGAGGACCATTATTGCATTGCCCTTGTGCTGAAGAAGACTTGCTGCTTGGCCAGTCCTATGAATGATCACCTTTTTCCACTCTCTTTTGCAATTTCCACCTTCACTTTGTAAGCCTGCCCTGGAACACTTGAAATATTCCTGAGCATGGATAACAGTACTCTGTTGTTGATTTGACAAACAGAAGATGCATATGGTGATAGCAAAAAGGCATCAGAACTAACACTCAGAATGAGTACAGAGAATTTTCTAAAAGCATTTCTTCCCTCAATTCCCCAAACACAGTCTGGAGTGTTACATCTTGACTGAACTAGATTAAGCCATGAAAGATATTCAGCATGAGGTAAGCAAGATGCCCACCCTTCCCTGAGCCGAACAGGTCAGACTATATTCCTTCATCTATTGTATTAAATAACATTTCTCTGTAGCTCTGCCATTCTTCCTACACCCTCACCCTGCTCTACTCCATTCCACTCATGTTACTTTTGACAGTTATAGTCAATTTTTAAACCACAGACATATGTATATAAAATGCCTATGAAATATGAAGTTTCCCCTATGTTATATAAAGGAATTGAAGTTCACAGATATATATATATATAATTTATGCACAAAGCATTGCAAAAAAATTCTTCACAAAACATCCTCCCATTGTGCCTTGCAAAGTCCAGGAAGCCCTGCCCTAAAAAGTCACCAGGGCCACTCCTCCTTGCTCAGAACTGGTGCCAGCAAGACTCTGCTCTGCCTTCAAGAAGTGACAACATGAAAAAGATGACTCCTGAAAATGTCCCTCTTCAAGCTTTCTGCAATCATGTAAAAATATAAATGATCCTGTTTTACAGAAGACAAGTCACACACACAAGACTTCCAGTGTCTTTTGAAGGTCACACAGCAAACTAATGAATACCATCCAGGTTTCTACACTCATCCACTTTTGGCAATGGGCTGTCAGATAATTAATCCTTTCATGCTATTAGTAACTGCTCAGATGCCAATATGAGAGGCATGTCTTAGGACAGAAGATCAAGCAATTATTTTTCAGTGCAATATAATCTCCCAGATTTCTTTGACAATAAAATGCCATTAATGATAATAGAAAACTGTTTATCAGAAAAATCTGTTAGGGTTCTTTTTTTTTGGACAACTAGAATATCAACCAGATTATCAAGTTTTCTCTTAACAATTTATAAATTAAATATTTGCTGCCATAAGATAAAGGAAAAAAATGCTTTTGAATTACTCTTTAGATGTTTAGTCTAGGATTCTAAACTGTGATGTAAGCTCTCTATTCAGTGAATAGGAAAAGAAAGTTACATTGAGACTGGTCTAAATGAAAAAGAGCAACCAATAGTCAGAAAAGATTACAGAAAAACCTAAAAGATTAGCATTACCTAAAAGATTAGGTAAGTCTAATAACAAAGTTGTTTTCCTGCTAAAAAATAAAAATGAAGTAAAAAGGAGGGACCAACTCTAACACAGTTACTTAGGCTGTCTATACTTACAAATTTTGAAGGATGTAGGAAACATAATCTTCTACATACTGAAATGGAAACACCACAATTTCCCATTTCTTTTATCATCAGTCTTTAGCAGATGCTCATTGATTCTCTTGAAACTATTTCACTGGCCAGTGACTTAAAAAGACACCATATAAGATATGTAAAATAGCAGAAATAAGGACTGGATTTTGTGACTGCTTGTTTCTCATAGAAAGTCTTGACTTACTCTTATAGCAAGGCCAACTTAATGCCTCACTTGGACATAAATCACAGTCCTATCTATGCATGTTTGCAATGTGGGGGGTCTGGTGGCAGCTCAGAGATTGGTGACCTGATGGGCTGTGGTGGAGAGCCCCTTCTCTACAGGTCTGGAGCAGGAAGAAGTGCAGGATCTGGGTACTTGGTACCTCAGGGTACCCTGAGTCCTTCCAGCAGAACTGATACTGAGACCAGAAACAGATCTTCAGGTGGCTAATTAGTGTTCAGCAGTTTGCTTTGATCATTGAAGTAGAAGTATTTATTTTTGTAGGTGTCTTCAGTGTCCAGTAGCAACTTAAACAAAAATAAAAAAAATAAAAAATTCAGCATCCGTTTTGGAGTCTAACTCCAAATCAATCCAACTAAAATTCTGTTTTGGTCCCTTGTGTATATTACTGCTTGCTCCCTTTATTTACCTCCATGATTTCTCAGAAAAATCCTTGCTGTGCTTCTGTATTTTGGGAAGACACAGTATTAGTCACAGCTTGTAACCACGGTAAGGGCTTGTGTCAAAGCCCGGCCATTAGTTAAAGGTCTTTTTTATTGATTTTAGTAAAATAAATTCAATTACTTATCTTTCAGTGATTTTTTAATCACAATTCAGCCTTTTCCCCTAAAGGTTTCCCAATTAACATTGCTTGTAAAATTGAGATGCTGCCTTTACAGCATGCAACAAACCAATGCTTTTCCACTACCTACAACACTAGAGCAAATTCTGTAACTGATATGTTTCCCTCCCTGTTAAGCTCAGGATTTAGGCATTAACGTTTTTCAGCACCTAACTTTTAGCTACCTGACTCTCCTGGTGTGGAAGTATGTTGGTATGTGTGGCTTGGAAGGAGACGTGCATGCTTTAAGCTTCTTGTTGGGGTCCCTGGATGAAAAGAGGTGGTTTACAGTGAGCCTTGAGGAGTTATTGAGTACCACATCCTTTGCCCAGGTTGGCAGCTGGATATCTTCACTCCTAACTGCAGATCCTGTCCTGGAGAGCTTTCTGTCAAAAGTAGGTGGTAATGATACTAGGGAGAAGGAGCAGAAAAAAAAAGGAGCCTCAGTCCTTTCCCTAGGATACATTTCATATTAGCAGGGAATGAAAAACAAGAAATAGTAACAACCTCAGGTACTTGACCTGTGTGCAAGGCTCACCCTTACTTATTAAAAGCTCTAGTTGTCCAAAGGCTCACCCTTATTAAAGAGCTCTAACCACTAGGTCACTGATTCATATTCCTACTTGATCTAAATCCCAAGTATGCTTTGAGTTAGACTCTTAGAAGTCTAAGACGTGCTTAGTAACATAATAGATATCTGAGGGGCTCAAAATGTTAGTTGTTTTGACCCATATCCCAGTGGTGTTAATACTTATTCAGAAACCACTGTAAGTGGCTGCAGCAATTTGTTCTTTTGATGTATACCTACTAAGTACAGCCCTTATCTTTGACCTTGGCATCAATGAGGGCTCAACAGCTCCCAGAGGTTTTCCTGCATGTTACATGCAGTTTTACATTATCACTGCAATGACCTCTTGTTTTCAATAATGAAGTATATTTGCTTCATGCCATAATGTCAGTGGATATTTTACATTGTATTCTTCGCCAGTTACAACCAGTTCTTGTTAATTCTAATACACATTAAAACCATTTATTCGTATTTTTTTTAGAGACCACAAAAATTTGTGTTCAACAATGTCATCACAACAAGACTCATAGCTCAGGTTTCTATTACCCACTCTAGATCATGGTCCCAGCTGCCTCCTTCTCCCATGTAAGTAGTGCACCAGTAGCTGTATGTTTGTAGCTTGCATGGGACACAGCACTGCTGCAGGATCTGAAATGGGAGATGATACACTTTTATTTCCCTTTCTTCAAGCATTATATGGAATACTACAATTTTTTAACTGATAAAGTTTTTGCTGACTACTTGAAAACTTTTTTTTAATGTCAGGAAGATTCTGCTATTTGCAAACTGTTTCTACATATGTAATACATATGTTTGTGCATATATGTACATATATTTATATGTATATATAATATGTAAATAATCTATTTGTCTATTTGTAATATATTTGTATATATTCTGCAGAAAACAGATACCTTGCACAGAAAATACATTTTTCTTGGTTATATTCTGAGTTAAATCAGTTACTACATAAAAATGCTAATCAGACCTGCTGTGTATATTATGCACACATTTTACAATGAGGAGTTGAATATGTCTAGACCACAGGTTCTGTTAAATTTTGTTTTCATTGTTTTGTCCTTAAAACCACATTTTACTTTCTTTGCTTTAATACAGTAATCTATAATGTTGTAACAAAGAAGCATTTATCATCCTTCCAATATGAAATTTTATTGTTTGTAATACTTAAAATTACAGAGAATTCCTAAAAGTATTTTCCATAAGCTTAGAGACTAAGCCACCCTTCAGAAAATACAATTAAAATAAATTGTATCTGTTTATAGGTATTCTCTTTGGGGGAGTTTTAGTACAAATCAACTCAGCAAGGCTTTTTGAAGTCTGAAAACAAAACAGGGTAATGATATTCTCTGTAAAGAGATTCTCTCTCATCCTATGACATTATAACAGATAAAGAAGGTCAATTTTCTAGTCAGTAGTCAGTCATGGCTATCTCTTACTATTATTACATGTTTGTTCATTGTTTTGCAGCATTTTAAAATGACATATTTCAAGATTTATTTATTTTATTTTTGGTCGGAGGGGTGGGATTTGTGCATGTTTCCCACACCCACACTATTTGGTCTAAAGAAATAAACATGTTAATGGATCTGAATTCTTAGTTTCCTTATTAAAAAATAAAAATCTCCCCCAACAGGGTCTACGTAGTTTTTGAACAAATCATTTTACAACTTGATTTATGATGTTACACATTCTTACACATTTCCTTATGAATGTTAATCTAGTCTGTCTTCACTGTCTTTTCAGATAGTTTTGAGAACATGCATTTGAATTCTTTCATGAACTGATCCTGCAACAACAACATTTGAAGCAAAAATTCAAGTTTGAAAAAACCCCAGAAGGAAGAAGCAAATTCTCTGGGGAGTTCTATTTCATCAAAATGTCTTCTATCTGGCAGAGCAAAAATCCTCAGACTATATCCTGATCTAGGTTTCCACGGAATGTGTCTTCCACTGTTCTGTCAAAAGAAAACAAAAATGTTGTGTTGCAGATGACACTTGAGCAGAGGTGAAAACAGGCTCTGAGTTTGAGGAAAAGGGAGACAAGAATCTGGGTGATACGATGATCTTCAGCCGAGCACAACAGCCACACCTGGTCAGAGTCATAAATACATGGCTGCAGATCCACTGAAGAAAGAGAATGAGACAGCAGAACATGGCAGGACAGCTTTAGATCCAGGAATTTAAGACAGCATTTGAAGAACAGTGACTTCAGTTCTGAACATGTTTCAGAAACTCTATTTTGAACGTGGAGGCAGAAGGCAGTTTGGGAGACAGTAATCAAAATATCAGGAAGTGTTTCATTCCCAGGGGAAAATAAAAACAGACAAACAGATTAAGCCTAAAAGCTACTGAAATAAACATAACTTCAATTCTCAGTGAAATATTAAGGAGACACAAACAAAAAAAAAAAAAAAAAAAAACAAAACAAAACAAATAAACCACCCTCTACTTACTACCTAGAAAATACCAAAAAGATAAACAATAGACAATATGGGTTTGAAAAAAGAAATCGTGTTGAACCAATTCAGTTTATATGACATGGCAAAAAATCTTGTAGTTTGGTGAAAGCATATATCTTCAGTTTAATAGGACCATTGACCCTGTGTTACATTCACTTGACTTCTGCCAGAAGCACAATACAAAATGGATAGGCAATTGGAGAAAACAATTTTCAAGAGGTTAAAAATTAAAAGATTGATTTAATAATATAGGAAAATTTAGTGGGTTCCATAATCTTAAATATTTTCATTAGGAACCTGAACAAACTATTATTCATTAAATGTACAAGAGATACAATCTGGAAAGGGGCAGTAAGCTTACTGGTGGAGGAAGAGGAGAACGAAACATTATGTTGTGTAATGGGAGAAACCATCAGAAAAACAAATAATGAAATCTTATATCTTTATGTCCATAAGAAACAGAGACAATCATATGCACAAACTCAGTTAAACAGCAATCTACCTCAAGAATGCAAAACAGAATGTGGGTAATGGGTGTTTACAAACTAGTCACAATTAAACAGAAAGATAAAAACTTGAATTGTTTGAAGTGAATCACAAGAAGCAAGCATTCTGCTCTACTCAGCACCGCTATGGCCTCCCCAGGAAGTCATATGTTTCCAGTGGTGAATGTTACACTTCAGAAAGATGAGGCCATAGAAATTATCAGAGATGCAGTAAATTTGGTCTTTGAGGAAACATAAAAATGTGATTTGGGATTTGGTTAGTCAAGAGAAAAGAAGGCTATGTGGGAACATCATGAAAAGCTTAAAAAGCTGGTGGGGAAAATAAAAAAAGTAAGGGAATAAACTTTTCTCATCTCTACTGTGAATGAGTCAAGTAGTATTGGCTAGGCTTGTAGCAATGCGGGTTTACATTAGACAGACAGAAAAGCTTCTAACGAGAAGGGCAGGTAAGTAGCTGAAGAAATTGCTGAGGGATTACGTGGAACTTCTTCCTCTGCAGGTTTTCAGAACTCACTGGGGATCTGTCAGGAATGGTTTTTAAGCCTTAAACAAGGGAGGAAAGATGAATTGGACTTTCTGATCCCTAACTTATTTTCTGTGATTCTGAGCAAAACTATATTGAAAGAAAAGAGTGCACAGGTTAATACCAGTAGGGTACATTGTATAACTAGTGTCATTATAGGAGATACTCATTTCCGGCATTGCTCTTCCACTAAGATTTGTTCACTTTACAAGTACACTATTTATAGTTTCAAGTCCATCACTTATTCCTGGATCTCCAGCACACATTCCCTGCAGCTCAGTTCTGAGTCTACTCAGACCAGCTTGTGGTTCTGAAAGCCTGATAGCATTTCTCCTGCAGTACAGCATAAAGCTTGTACAGCATAACCAATGAATCACACTGCCATTCAAAATGCTCTCAAAAAAAAAAAAAAAAAAAAAAAAAAAAAAGACTCAAATTAAATATCTTTGAGGTCTAAAGTAATATTGCTCTGTTCCTGTCAGTCCCATTCTAGTTTGTTCCTTTGCTAGGCTAAGGCCATCAGTGATTCCCCAGCTTTGACATCATGTTTTGTTTTATTTACTGGAATTACATGTAGGCTGGAATGAACTTTAAGTTCTGCTTGCCTAATGGATCATAAAGAAGTATGGTCACTCAGCTGGAAACATACTGTTTCCCTGTCTTAATAGCATACAGACAACTACTGCTTTTGAATTCTGTTTTTTGTACCTCTAATTTATTTGTTCTGATGGCAATTTCACTACAGAAACAAAGAGCTTTGTGCTTTTTCTTTTCATTTCTTTCAAATTAAGAAGAATAATGTTCCACATTTGTTCAAAACCTTTAGACTGTTATTCACTGACATAATTTGACTTGTGTACTTGTGTTTCATTCTGCAGAAAGTGGCATAATCCAAGACAATGTAGTTTTCCTACTCACATTTTATTCAAAAGAACGATGCAGCTGTAGTAGATTAAATAATAATAATAATAAAATTAAAAAAAAAAAAAAGCCTGTGTTGCTCTTAGCTACAGGAAGTGCATAATGGAAGATTGCTTAACTATCCTATATACTAGATTTTTATGTTCTTAATGGCCCTAGCAAAATGCTTAGTGCTGCATCTTGTCTCTGTCAGGAATTAGTACAGGTGAATTGGGAAGATGCATAAGAAACAGTCCAAAGAATCATCCCTCCCTAGCGTAATTTCTTCTGTTATTAATTTTATGAGTTATTGTTATATTTAGAAATGCATATTTTTAAAATTGGTTGCCAAATACATCCCTTAAAGGAAAATACTGTAATTGTTAATGTGTAGCAGGGGAAAAAAATCTCTCCCCTGAAAACAGCTACTATTTTTTGTATTACTCGTTAGTGGAAAGGGTAGAAATACCACCTACATCAAAGCCATACCCTCCAATACAAGAATAGACAGAGCAAAATTTATTTTTGTTCTTTAATAGAAACAGGAGTGTCCAAATCCTAGCCCTCTGGCTGAAACCTTAGCAGGGAGGTCCGGGAGGGCTGGGGCAGCACCCCAGCACCCCTCCAGCCTGCGTAGGTCACTGTGGGGCAGGGAGCAGGACTGCCTTGGAAAGATGGAGGAACAGGCAAGGAAGGTCTGCACCAGCAAAGGCAAAGAAAAGGACTGTTCTGAAAAAGGAATGAACCTCCACCATCCCTGCTTCTTCAGCCTCCTTCTCCTGGACCTTTTGCCCCATCCATATTCTCATAACTCTCCTCCTCCTGCTAGCTTGAGCTGTATCCCACTACAGCCTTCACAGCATGCAGCAGCCCACCTTCACCCTTCCCCAGGTGCTGCTACCTGAGCAGAGGACAGAAATGCTGACATCTCCCATGCACTACTAGAAGTTGTCAGCCAGCAGGTGGCATAGACCTGCTGTGGTGCCCCAAGCGGCCGGCCCACTATGATGGATTTTTCCCCATCACACATACTTAACTTTCTCAAAGCAGAGAGTTTGTATTAGAAGCACTGCAAGCATCTGAGAAAAGTTCACAGTAATTGTACTTCCGCAGTCATACTACCTAGAAATATGCATTAATCCCAATGTTGGGATTAAGACGATTTGGCTTCATTTTTATCAAGTGAAGGTGGGCAGGGAAAAGGGCAGGCAGGGGAGATTGGATGATTTCAACAGGATTAATCCCAGGTGTGAGTTCGGTTACAAAAGGAAGCTGAAAGTCCCAAATGCCTAGAAAAGGCCTAAGGATATTGGATCTTAATGGGGGCAGGAGACTGCACAAGTCAGAGTGGTCATTAGTGCTAACTGCCAGGTACATGTAAGAAAGTATTCCTTTCTGCTTAGTCTCTCTATGAACATTATAATTGCTTGAATTTAATTCTTATGGCTATGTCCTCTTTGCTGCACTTACTGTAAACTGGCTTACAGGACAATGATTTTGAGACAATTAAAAGTAGAAGGATTTCCCATTACATAGGAATACTCTCCACAGCAGCCAAGGATGCATGGGTTAGTTTAGGAGTCTTCTACCCTTGGGTTAGGCTGCAGCTGGCAATAGGCTATTAAGGGAAGACAGGAACTCACATTAGGAAAACAGGGTAAAAGTCAACAACAGGAGAACAGCATTTAAAAGAAGTAAAAGCTTTTAGAAAAAAACGCTACTAACAATAAAGCTTAAAAAATCATGATGAGACCTAAATATTTCTCTCCTAATTACTAGATCATTTTAGGGGGTTGATAACTAGACAATATACTTAGCTTTTAAGTTGAAATGTAACTCAGCTTGCCATCTAAAGCCATCAGTCACATTGTAATTTTATTACAATAAAAATGGAATGAAATTTGCAACTCTGTTCCATTTTTTTCTATGAATGTGTGACCTAGATATGATCATGGTGATTAAAAAAAGACCTTTTCTATTTCAATAAGTCTTCTACTAAGTACTTACAAGGTCTTCTAATATGCATATGTCACCTGTAATTGGTCTTGGGGAAGGGGTGATGTGACACCACTTAAAATTGGGAAGCAAATTAAAAAAAAATAAAAAATAAAAATCAGTCTTATAGTACTAGAACAAGAGGAAATGCCAATAATTATTGATAGCAGCTAGCTTCAGATTGACACAGCACGCTACAGTATTTCCTAACAAACATGCCAAATTCTCTAACATTCAGAGTCTATCCTGCATCTGGCTAAGGAATAAATATATAAAAATGCTCACATCACTATTAGATGCAGAATGATATATATTTGTGATTTACTTAAACTCTTGATTCCTTGAAGTCTGATTTATAATTATTTAACTGTAGGATTTAGCAAGACACTTCTCTTAAAGAATGCAGTGGGCTGCTTTTACTTTGAAACATGAAATTGATTGTCTTCATTAAAGCTAGATCAAGTGCAACCTACAGTCAAGCTAAATAAGGCCTGCAAAATAGTGCCATTTCAAATGATGCACATCTAAAGAAACTAATGAATGGGATTACTTCATTCTTTCAGTTCCATTCAGCTCAGAGAGTTACAGCCAGTCTGGAGAAACTACTAATGAAATTTACTGCTCTTCTAAAAATAGAAATCCCAGCTAGAAAAGGAGCCTGTGCCTCTTTAGAGTCTGAAGAAAATGGAAATGTAGCTATAAGTAATTTTTGAAAGGCTTTCCTGCATTACAATGTTTGCTGATATTCAGTAAGCAAATATTAGCAATGTTGAAGGACTCCCTATGTGATAAGGAGTTTTATTTTTGTGAGAGTAGCAGGTTAAACCCCATGTACTGTTACTATTGTAACCAGACCTCTGTTCTGGTGGATCACAGGAGATCTGAGAGGGGAACTCATCTATAAAAGCTTCTGTCATCAGTACAAGAAACTGTATGTAAATTCATGCACAAAATTCTGTACCTTTAAAGCAGGCTCTTAATTATGAATGTAAAAATCACTGGAAATCATTTATCAAATGGTTCATACCAAAAGATAAACTGTAGTGTAAAGTACGAAGTGAACAAAGAGTATGGATCATGTGGTAGTGCTGGTAGATGGGGGATTGTATGACCTTATCAGTCAGAATCTCTCACATCCTTATTCCAGGCACTACTGTGTGCCTTTTAGAAAGCAAAGACTCTCTTTAAAAGAAATGAAATATTGATTTTAGGTTCTAGCTAGACTCCATTAAGATGTTTTTTTAAGTCACATTGTGTCTGCATAGAGTGGAGTTTTATGAACATAAACTAGTTTTCTAATAGCCATAAGTGGGTTTTTCATAAGCACCCAGAGATAATTCACCCAACTTCTCTGTGCATCATGACTAGCTGCTTTCTTAAGCACTTTCAGAAGACCTTACCTGCATGCCTGCTATTGAATGTATCAGTGAGGAAAAAGTAATACTAGAGACAACCAGTTTGTTTCTGAATACAGCAATAGAAATAACTTTGTGGGGAGAAAAAAAAAAAAAGGCAATCAATACCTCACAGATGCTTTCAGTGCTTTGAAAGCAGTTGGTTTGAATAAAGAAAGAACTTCTAGCTGATGTGACTGTCCTGGTTTCAGCTAGGATAGGGTTAATTTTCCTCCTAGTAGCTGGCAGGGTGCTATGTTTTGGATTAGGATGAGAAGAGTGTTGATAACATGCTGATGTTTTAATTGTTGCAGAGCAGTGCTTACACCAAGCCAAGGACTTTTCAGCTTCTCGCTCTGTCCTGCCAGTGGGCAGGCTGGGGGATGGACCCAGGACAGCTGATCCAAACTGGCCAAAGGGGTATTCCATACCATCTGATGCCATGCTAAACAACATATAGGGCTGGCTAGCTGGGGTGGGGGGGATGGCTGCTCGGGGATAAACAGTCAGTGGGTGGTGAGCAATTGCATTGTGCATCATTTGTTTCATACACATTATTAGTAGTAGTAGTACTATTATTATTATTATTATTTTCCTGTCTTAATAAACTGTTTTTATCTCAACTCACAGGCTTCACTTTCCTGTTCCCCCCTCCCCCCCAATCCCAGAGAGGGAGGGAGGAGGGTGAGCAGAGGGCTGTGTGGTGCTTAGCTGCCAGCTGGCTGGGTTAAACCACAACAGTGACATATGGTTTGGGATTCCTCACCTCTGGATCTACTAGCTCTGTCTACAGATGCACCCTCAAGCTCCAAAAGGTGTTTCAACACAACTGACCTGAAACTTAAATAGGTGCAAGAAAAAAATGGGGAGCCAGCACTTATATCTTGAAGGGGCATTTCATCAAGGGCCATGTCATACTATCTTGGGTCCTGAGCACACCAAGTGCTTCATCCTATTTTGTTTGGGTGAACATCAGCCCTGGAAAACAAAATAATGTAAAGAAACTGCTGATTCCTTGTTACCTTTCTCTTTATATGGTCCAAAGTTTTCCTACATCTCTGGGTATTTTCTCCAATTGCCTAATCCTGGGAGGGGAGAGTAGGCAGTTCAGGCCAAGGGAGACATACAGATACCCAAAAGCCAGGTAAATAACACTGCAAGTGTATTTGGCAGCTAAACTGTTATTAAAAATAACTGAATTGAAGCCCAGTCTGCTTAAAGAAGGATAAAAACACACATGTGCTGCAGTGGGACAGAATTTATTTGGAATGTGAGGATTTGTTGTAACATAATTTTAACATCCAACCTATCCCAGTTTTCAGGCTTTTTGCATGGGCAAAAGAAGTACTCTTTTACAATACTTTATTTATTACTACTGCCAGTGAGAAATAGATTTCATAATGGCCTTATGTAAATATCATAGGTTTCCTGCATACAAAAAACCACTGATAAGCAAAACTGAAAGGTTAAGCAGCCACAAAATAAGATTTGTTCGGTGAAGAGTCAGGAACAGTCATATTTTTCAGCAGTTACAGTTTGGCGTTACGCATGCCATACAGTTATAGTGGTACTATGTTTCCTTAGGAGATTCATCATAGTCAAAAATTACTAAATGCTTGTGGAGCTTTGCTATATTCTGCTCTTCTGGGAAAAAAAAAAAAAAATACAAAGTCAAATAAATCATTTTCACCCACACCATGCCACCCCTCTAAATAAAGTCATAACAAAGGCATTAACATTTCTGTCTCTACAAGCACTGAAGTACATGTTAACAGAATTTTTCTAGAGACAGTTTTCATGTATGTAAATGCAGGCAATCCCACTGGGTCCTGGGTTTGACCCCTCTAAATAAAGACAACTACCATTGCCCAGACTGGCACTGCACTAAGACCATATATTTACAGCATCCTGAGTGCTTTTACATGCAATGTAACCAAATCCCTTCAGAATGATATGAGCACTGAGCAAATATGTTGCTTTATTTCAAGGGTTTGAAGAAAGAGGGAGACTTTCAAAATAAATGAAAAACCAGTAATTTTTTTTTCCCCAGTTCAACTCGATCTACAACCAGAACATCAGTCTCACTGAAACCTGGGCAGAGAATAACCTTTGTGTACACTCAGCAGGCTAAACTGTTCTTCTGTGTCTTCCTCGTTGAAGGGAAAGTAAGTGGGTGAACAAACCAGTGTAAATATGAAGACACTACAAAAGTTCAAATCTTTATTTTCAAGAATATACATGAAGGAAGTGTGTACACTTTGTTTCTTTCTCCTTTTCTGCCTATTCTCCTCCTGTATGAGAAAGTGCATCACCACTGAAATTGAAGGATGTGATATTTTTGCTGTGTTGTAGTGATGGTAAGTCCTTGGCTTCTGGCTATCCATTAGTTCATGTATAATTATATTTTTTGAAATTATTACAGGAAGAAAATAATCATACAGTCTTAACTTGTTTAGCCAGTGTTCTCAGCAAAGTAAATTCATCTCCTTTCTTTTGATAACTTCAGAACCTTTACCTGAGCAACCTGCCTTTATTATCACAGAATGGTTTGGGTTGGAAGGGATGTTATTGGTCATCTAGTTCCAACCCCCTGCCATGGGCAGGGATACCTCCCACCAGACCAGGTTGCTCAAAGCCCCATCCAGCCTGGTGTTAAGCTTTTCCAGGGATGGGGCATCCACAGCTTCTCTGAGCAACCTGTTCCAGTGCCTCACTGCCCTCTGTATTTCTTCAGAGGAAGAATTTCTTCCTAATGTCTAATCTAAATCTACCATCTTTTAGTTTAAAGCCATTGCCCCCTGTGCTATCACTCTACTCCCTGACAAAGAGTCCCTCCCCAGCTTTCCTGTAGGCCTCCTTTAGGTACTGGAAGGTCACTATAAGGTCTCCCTGGAGCCTTCTTTTCTTCAGGCTGAACCATCCCAACTCCCTCAGCCTGTCTTCATAAGAGAGGTACTCCAGCCCCTTGTTCATCTTTGTGGCCCTCCTTTGGACTCATTCTAACACTTCTGTGTCCTTTTTGTGCTGGGGACCCTAGAGCTGAATGCAGTACTCCAGGTGGGGTCTCACAAGAGCAGAGTAGAAGGGGAGAATCACCTCGTTCACCATGCTGGTCACACTTCTTTTGATGCAGCCCAAGATAGAGTTGGCTTTCTTGGCTGCAGGCACACCTTGCTGGCTCATGTTGAGCTTCTCATCCACCAACACACTCGGGTCCTTCTCCTCAGGGCTGCTCTCAGTCCATTCTCCACCTAGACTGTACCTGTGCTTGTGCTTGCCCTGGCCCAGACGCAGGACCTTGCACTTGGCCTTGTTGAACCTCATGAAGTTTGCACGGGCCCACCTCTCTGGCCTGTCCAGGTCCCTCTGGATGGCATCCCTTCCTTCCAGTGTGTCAAATGCACCACACAGCTTGGTGTCATTGTCAAACTTGCTGAGGATGCACTCAATTTCACTGTTCATGTCACTGACAATGTTAAGCAGTGTCAGTCCCAATACTGGCCCCTGAGGAACACCACTTGTTCCTCATCTCCACCTGGATGTTGTAGCTACAGATTCTTTGATTGCAGCCATCCAGCCAATTCCTTACCCACCAAGTGGTCCATCTGTCAAATCTGTCCCTCCAATTTAGAGGCAAGGATATTATGGGAGACACTGTCAAATACTTTGCACAAGTCCAGGTAGGTGATGTCAGTTTCTCTTCCCCTATCTACCAATGCTGTAAAATGGTCTCTTTCCTGAGATTTGTCCAGCTCTGAACATCCTTGCTGCCTGAATTACCTGTCAATTGGATTAAGCTCTCCTTTAGGACAATTCTAGCCCCACGTCAGCGCTTTGGACAAAATGTTCTCTCTGTATTTACCACAACACACAGCCTGATGCACACAGGTACTGTAGCTCCTGTCATGCTGTTGAGCATGATCCCTGTTTGTCCTCTGCAGCACACACAGTCCAATAGCCTTTAGCTCTCCTAGGAGAAGTGTATGTGAAGACTCAGGGTATCTCATGCAGAGTGAGTTCTCAGTAGCCTTAAGAACTGAACATACAGTAGCCTATCTTGGGGTATCAGTCTGAACTATCCCAGCATCTTGTTTACGCAACATCAGCACAACAATAGGCTAAGATTTCAGACTTGAACCACAGGCATTGCTTAGCATCTTTAATGAAGTGTAACCAGTTTCTCAGGATTTTATCTTTTGATGACTAATCATTAACCACTCCCTTAGGGTAAATCCGTGCTGAAGTTATAGTCCCTGCTTGAAGTTGTATGGAGTCATCAGATTACCCCAGCAAGGAGTGAGCATGAACTACCATGCACAGGGGGAAGCTGGCTGAAAGGAGATCACAATAGCATCAGAAATGATAGGTGATACCAAAACTTCTGTTATGCCCATTTACATTCTTCCCCTCTCTGCAATTGTTACTTGGGTGGTCTGCCTATTGAGAAAATCCAGTAAGCAGGAACTAGGTTAATTTTCTTGTTCTCCTGCTCTGCTAAGGTGAATTCTTGTAGCCTCTCTGAAATACCATGCAAATATTTAGGAGCATAATATTCCAAGCATACACAGATGGCTTGCCTTCGACCATACTTAAATACCACCTTTACTGTCAAAAACATGAACATATCAGTAATAACGAGGTAATACACAAACACAAACACATTAAGAGGCAACACCCCATGAGGAAACAGAGAAGCACCAGAAGAGTGAAAGAAAAATACACATTAAAAATAGCCAATTAGTAAAATGCCATCTGTTCATCCAAACTTCACTCAAAACGAGGAAGTTTTCCAGTGTAATGGAACAGTTAATTCTTCAGAGTTTCGACAAATGAGTGATTTGTTCTAATCATTTTTTTTGTTTATTTTGTTGTTTTTGTTTGTTTTATTTTTTGTTTGTTTTTTAATTATTTACTTGAGAATGACATGAGGGCAGCCTCCCCCTAGGTGTTCTAATATTTCTGTATGTAACACTGTTGTGTGCATCTTGGCAGGATCCACTGACTGGACACCAAATGTGGATTATTTTTTTTTTAAATCCTGCTGCGAAGCTTCACTGTGACTGTGTTAATCTCATGTCAGGGTCCATTTTGGTTTTGGACTACAATCAATGAAGAAGTCAAAGAAATAAGGGTGAGCTCCAAAACAGGTTGGGTAGAGAAAAACCCAGCTTCTTGTAGAAACATACTCTTGCTTTGGACTTTCTCAAAGCTTGGCCCAGACTTGTTGAATAGTCTGCAAAAATAACCAAAATATTTGTTTCAGAGAGAGCTGAAACCCAGCAAAACTAGTTTTGTTTCTGAGGCAAAAATGTGTTTATTTTTTTCTTCCAGTCCTGACTATAAACAGAAAGAAATATTAAACCCCTTCTCCCCTTTCCATTCTTTCCATCCTTTTTGCCTTGAGGTCACATATTTCTAATTTGGTTTTCCATAGTCTGTGGATCATGCCAGCTACAAGTACAAAGTACTTTTTAAAAAGTGTTTGCGTAGACTTTTTTTAGAAAAAGACATATGCAGGTTGTAAATCTGTGTTTGCCCAGTTTCCCTACTTGCAAGTCTCTTGATGAACAGAAGCCCTATTGGCTGATTTATGCCATATTGGTGAGAACAGTAGTACCGTCATTTCCAGTAATATTGCTAGTGAATTTGGTCCATCAGCCAAGCCCTTCACACTATGACAGCACACTAGGACTAAATATTTAAATTTTACATATAATTTCTATAATTTCTTTTCCTTGATAAAACATATTGTGCTTTGTATAGTGATTTGATAAATGTAATGCACAGAATTGGTATTTTTACACAGTTTATCCTATGAAGGAAAAAAAAAAAAAAAGGAGGGGGGAGATAGTCTTCAGAATTTTGTAATGGAAACAGTTATGCATAGATTCTGTAAGCAGTTCAAATTCCTGTGTTCATGTGGCTGTCACTGTTGGCACATCTGAGTGAAACCTCCAAATAACCCTGAAGTGTTTTGTATACAGCCTGAGGCTCCCCATGGCTTTAAGTGGCCCCAGAAAACTTAAAAAGCACTGGGGATTTTAGTGGTGAGCAATATGACCTGCTGCCTCAGGCCTTCTTCTCTGCTGTGTTCACCAGGAATAGCTTTGCATGGTGCTGCTTCATGATCAAGATTTCCAGACACAGCTATAAAGTATTACAGATGAAGTAATAACTATAACTGATGTAAGTAATACTGTATGCATATTTGACAGCTTCATCGCTGTAAAGAAAGGTGAAAATTGATTCCTTTCATTGCATTAATTTTGTCTTTAATATGCCCTAGAGCAAGACTGCTCTACGAAGCAGAAGTTCACTCTACACAGTCTTCAGTCACTGACCTCTTCCAAACTTCTTGGCTCTAGGTAAAGGCTGAACAACACATGGTACTGAGACTAAATGAACAAGAAAATTCCAGAAGCTGGGAGTCCCCAGATTGAATTGGTCTGGAAATAAACATGGTACCTGGATATGGGCATATTGGCTGAATGGACATAAGTCTTTCAGAATAAAGTAATGTTGCTCAAAATTTGTTCTTAACGCAGGCAGAGGATTCAGACTCTACCTTGCTGAAGGTTTAATCCTTGCAGAGGCCACTGGGGATTGGTACAAAGATGTAAGCCAGTTGTTCATGTAGGAAATAATTACCAAGTGCTAGGTGCAGCATTAATTGCCCAGGTGCAAGCTCCTGTCACACCACTAGTCAAACATTAAGCTAAAGACAATTGCAAGCAAATCTCCTTTTAACTCTGGATCCTGGGAGGGTAGCTCATTCTCTTCAGTGTTTCTTTCCATCTAGCAACTTGTCTTGATCCTGCAGCTATGGGGAAGCGGTTCCCTTTTCATTTTTTTTAGGGCTTGTCTACTAACTGCTCCAGCTGCAAGTGCCTTATGCTTCATAGCTTTGCCTGTCTGCTTGCTTTAGGCTGCTATCCCAAATAACAATTTTTTCAAATCTTTTTTTGTACTAAGCTATACATAAAGCTGTACAGATTTGAGTTTCAGTGCTTGCTGCTAGGCTGAAGCCCAGATACTCAAAGAAAGTTCTTCTAGAGGGCCTTCACCCCAGACATCCAGAATAAAGCAACCACCTAAAAACCCTTCTTTTCTACATAACCACAGCCTCCTAAGGAAAAATTACAGGCAGTAACACACACTAAACAGCAGATAGACAAGCTCTTAGTAAAACCCAAACCATGTATTGCATCCCCCAGCTAGAGTAGCAGGGTAGCAACTACAGGTGCACTGGCACAGGCATTCAGAAGGAATTCAGGAGGTTGTCCATGTCCTCTCTTTTTCCCATAGTAATTTGAAGTGTTTAAATGCCACACTGGCAGAACCTTTCCCTTTGCTCCAACCACATTTTGCAGCCTTGCTGTCTTTAGTATTTGTTCTCAAGCAATGATGCTCATTAGGTGTGATATTCAAGTGCTTCAACTTTCTTAATTTCATCAGGAGTATGTGCATTGTCTAGTCTAATGATACTGTCTGGTTTTGTAAAAAGCATTTTCATCATACTCAGGATTCTGAAACAGTTACAGAAAATTGTATTGAATATTGTGGCAGGTGCCATCAATTTGCAGACTTCCTAATGATAATTAGCAAACTCCAGAGCTGGGGAAACCCAGTCTTCCCAAGGTGTGTGCAGTGATTGGTAGTGAGGTAGTGGGGATGTTTTTATGCCTCTTAGGCCCACCAAAATCTCTGCCTGGAGCCACATGTAGAAGTAGCTCCCTGAGACTCAGGTGCCTGTGTGTGACTCAGATTCCTCAACAGAGCAATTGCCTTCATGAATTCAGTGCTTGCCAGACACTCATATATGAGAACAGAATGATACAGAACACACACGGGGCACCCACATGCAAACAAAAGGATACAAACCCACAGAATATAGTCAGGCTTGATAGTGCTTCCATAGCACAGTAAGCTAATCTTCAGGGTGTGATTTGTTATCATTTATCAGATGGTCAATGTTTCTATCACAGTAGGATAGAAAAAAAAGGGTAAGAGTAACATAAGAATGGCAGAGTTCCTTTGTTGACTTGTTTAATTTTAATTTTAATTTTAATTTTTAAGTAAATTTGCATTTAAAACCATTTGAAAGGGTAATAGCCTTGTTCAACTATTAGATACTATAAGTAACATTTAGGATCTGATTGCTGGAAAGACCAAAAGGAATACTAATATAAACTGTAAAAGAAGCCTGTTCTGCTCAGTTAGAACTGGAAAGAGTCAAACTCTCATGAAGCCTACAGGTATTTCTGTTCAGAATTTTATTTGAAACATTTTCTAAATATACAGGAATTTAGACAAGGAACTTTACATTAGTTATGGATACTGTGAGGTCCCAGGTCCCAAGACACATGCTTTTCTAGCTACTTCTATACTCAGTTTTAAAATTTACACAGACTGACAGCAAATCAAAACTTCATATAACATTTTGTTAACAAGAAATTCTGTAATGCATAACCTGGATGTCTGAGTGGGGATTTTTTTTTCTTGCCATAACAATGTTACCTTCCAGTATTTATGGAAAAGGAAAGTTAACACCATGTCACAAAAGGCTATTCCTGCATTGACTTCCTTCCTGCTATCACCCTTTTCTGTGATTCCTGCAAAACATTAATAATGCTAGTGATTTAAAGCCAATGTGTTCTTTGTTGAGTTAACCTGAACCACATATTGTCTTTCTATTCATATAGAAAAAAGCTCCAAACTAGGCAGCACTTTTAGTCCAAGACCGCAAGCACAGCAGAACATTAGTGAGAGAGAGGTAAAAAAAGGAGAGAAATGAGAAAGGTGGCATCTTAATGAAGAGCAAGTTTCTTCATACTCCCACCAGACAGTGAACTAGAGCTCAAAGCCTTTCTGACATTTAAAATCTGTCTCCAGATAGTTTTCATGAGAGTCTCTGGCCCCAGTGTCTCTTGATCAGTGTGAGTGAGAAGACCTGTACAGACAGGAGACCCTTTGCTCATACTTTGAACAACAGCAGAGAAGCTGATGCAACATCAATGTAGTTTTCAAAGTGCAAGGTGGTTTTCCCGCATAAGCTTTTGGATGCCTGTTAAATTCCAGATACTGTAGCAAACTGAAAACAGCTTTGTGATACTGAGAAAGCATGAAGAAAGTGCTGAGCACATGAACTCCTCAGAGTAACAAAGGTAAACCACAGAAGATGGGTAAAATGATATCACTGCTAAAAATTAAATTGCTTTGACATGGTGAGGTTCTTTTCACTTGCTTATAGTGTTTTGTTCAAGTTAATATGACCATTTGAGCAGATAAAGATCTAGAAGACTAATTCTGAGCTTTCTTACCACTGAAGATGCTTAACATGACTGCTCAGGACCTGAAAGCAAAGACCTATCCAGGTCTTTGCTTGCAAGACCTAGACAGGTCTTGCAAGCAAATCAAGAGTAGCAATAGTCACTGTAAGAGCTATAGGAGTGCAAAACAGCTTGGACTTGAATAAAATAAAACCTGCAAAGGACTGCCTGTGTTTTTGTAATATAGTTCACTTCAGAGCTAAGTCCTACGCTTTTGAAATCTTGAAGCTTATAGAATGATTTTGCATCAAGTGTGTAGGAAGTGGCCTTGTAGATGGCTCAGAGCATATTCCTTAGAAGTACTTGATTAGTTCACCAAACCTAGAAAGGTTACTTCTCTCAGAGTGCTTAGCTCTTTTAAAATTGCTTTTGTTATATTCTACTATAAATTTCAAGTGATTAAGTTTTTCTTGTCTAAATTCATTGTATGACACTAGAGGCCACAGAGGAGTTTGATCTGCAGCAATATGACATATTTTAATAATAGGTCTTCCAGTAATGATCCAACATAAATAGTGCTTGAGTTTAGTTTAAGTAACATTATTTTAGTGGCAAGGACATCTCTTGCATATGAACTGTTCTTGAAGGAAAAGCTATTACTCCTTTGCTGATGATACTAGAAGTCAAGTTCTTCATTTTCTAGAAATGAAAGAATGAGGAAGGAATAGTCTATTAAAGATAATGCAAGTGTCACTGAAAATTCATTTACTGTAATTTCATGGTAGCTTTTTCTCCCATATATTTAACATGCCAACATTGATTCTTTTGCAGATAATTTTATGACCAATTATTCCAATTGGCAATTGGCCTTTGGATTAATTGAAACTAAAAGGGAGAGAGAATAGCTCACTTCTTATACTCGTAGTGGTAATATCTATATTTTAATAAATAAATAAGCCAAATGGTCCTTAAGCCTATGAAGAACTATAACAATGCTGATGGGAGGGGATGCATTCCATTTGGCTGCTTCTTCAGACAAAAGCAGCTAAGGGAGCGTTAGGAATGAAAGGGCCCCTGGGTCTCTCATTAGGAACTACTGGTAGACATCCTGTTGGCCAACACTGGGAGATGTGTCTAGACTACAGAGATGACAGACAAACAACAGAATGTCTTTTCTGACACTCTCTGTTGGGCAATAGAAACAGGTTTTGGGGAATGATAAGAAACCAGTCACATGCACGTTCCCAGGTTGGAAAGCAGCTCAGGAATGAAACTTGACTAGATTTTGTTGAGGGAAAATTACGTTTTCTTCTTCTTCTTTTTCATTCAATTAAACTATTACAATGTACATCTTTAACTGTGGTTGTGGGAATAGGAATATACTATTTCATCACAAACTATTTTTATATTAATCTAAATACATCAACTTTATGGAATCTACTAGTAAAACATTAGTTTCCAGGAAGAGTAAATAATACATACATACAATTAATGTAACCTAGGATAAGAAACATTTGTCCGCTAACAGGATGACAATTCTAGTGATATTTATTTGCTTTTGTTTGTTTGTTTGTTTTAATCTACCATGACCATGAGCTATCTGAGGCAATTCTGTGTGGAAGAGCACATCATATTTCTACAAGGATTTGTGACCACAGTATGCAACAAAAAGAGATTAATACTAACAATGTAGCCCCATTTTTCAAGCACCATTGAATCAGCCATTATTAATATAACAATATAGTGGTGAGATGTAAATAACAGGCGAGGGAACTTCCTGCTCTATGAGACACCAAGGTTTTCAGTAGTCTTAGAGACAGTTGTTATTTGTATAAGAGTCTTTGTGCAAGGTGGGATTGTAACAGTGTTATGATAGCTGCAGTGTGTTCAAGTCAGGAAGCCCTAACAACTCATAATAGAAAGAAAGAATATTTACAGAGAAGAAATTTCTATTTCTCTAGAAAGACTTTATATGCAACAATGAAAATAATAGATACATAAAGCAGCATATGGTATAATACTTTAGGGTAGAAGACTATGGCTATCCTAAAGTAGTTAAAATCAGCTTCTCAATATCACACTCATTTTGTCCACGTAGAATCCTAAAATAGCCATTTTCTCCCCAAGATTTTCCCCAGGAATTTGCAGCAATCTAAAGAAAAAGAAAGAGGAAAAATATATATATTTTAAAGTGGTATTTAAGAATGCAAGGTGTAAAATGTAAAATTAATCTTTTGTGGTAGTTTTCTTTAAAGAAACAGCTTCTCTGATTCAGCAAGAATCAGAATGCATTTTTCCTATTTATCTTGATAAAAATTTTATTTCCAAAGTCAAGGTTAATAATAATGGACTATTGTTTCTACTAGGCAGTTTGATATATTGAAGCAGATATCATTAGATAATCCATGCATTGCCTGAAGGAAATGGTCATTTAAACAACAGTGGTCAAAATTCCAATTACAAATAATATGTTAAAGAGAGAACCTAATATGAAAAAGCTGACTTTGAATAAATTAGGTTTCATTCAGGTAGCTATTGACATTTTGAGAAATTTAGTTTCTAATGAAGTTAGTAGGAGCTTTGCCCTAGATGTCAGTAAAACCAACTACCATAAACCCTGCCATCAGCTAAGTAAACTCCAATTTACCTTCTCAACACAGGAATGAACTATTAATCATGACCAAAGGGATAAAATCTGACTTACTCTAAATCATTGAAAGCCAATGATTAATTTTTTGCTCATAGCTGGAAAGCATTGTCAATGCTGTTCAAATAGATAGCTTGTCTTTTCAAAATGGCTTAATGATTAATGCTGATATATATTATTGACTCTCACTTTCAGGAATCAAAATGAAGAAAGTCTCCATGGGAAACCTGAATAAGATTTGAGACAGAAAAGATGGCATGGGAAAAACCACACATGTAGGTGTAGGGAAATCAGATAAAACAGGCTTTGAAATTGAGACAAGTGATGCTATAGTTCAAGGGCCAGCAGGATAAAAGTTTGCCTGAAAAGCAACAGAATTATACAGAAGACTTGAAGGTGAAGGGAAAAGTAGATACTGAGAGAAGGAATGAAAGAAAAGTTGTTTTTTGATAATCCATACTGTAGAAATTTTGTCTTCTCACTCAAAACAGAGTGCTACGGATTCACTTACCCAGAATTTCTGTTTCTGTCCATTTTTGCCAGGTAATGAACCCCACCTGTTACAAGAGATACACAAGTGAGACCTTTAATGCATTTGTTCACATTTTGTGACTTCAAACAATCAAACACAAGGGTAATGTTTATGTTAGTTAGTTATCCTAATACCAGGAACAGAAAACAGCTAATAGAGGTCTCTGTGTTTAAACAACAAAGTCTGATGATGATTAAAATTGTCCTGCTAGCCACAAGTGAAATTGCCATCAGGGACTAGAAAAACTTCTGAGTACAAGTGTATCTTTAGTTTCTCATTGCAACTACCTCATGTTTTCACTGACAGAATCCCTCCTCTGGAGAGCTCACCATCTGAACTAACTGAACTGTGTAGGAGTATTTAAATTAATGTGAACACAATTCTTCAATTCAGCTGAAGATCCCTAGGAACATTTTTGTTAAAGATTTCATCCAACACCTTTATGAATATCACTTGTGAGCTGGGACTAGAAGTGTTCCCAGCTGCTCTCAGCAAAAATTGAATTGCTGACATCCTAATTTGATTTACTGCACAGCGAGGTGAATGACCTGTAAACCTGAGGTTTTCTTTGACATCTTTCAGGACACGCTAAGTGTTGCGGCAATATCCATGAAGCCATGCAGAATCTTGTCCCCTCCTCTGAGTAATAAGACAGATAGAAAACTAAAGATGTGAAAAGATATGAACAGTTATTGCAATTTTGCTACAGTGTAAGTTAATCCTAGAATGTACAAAATTGACAGGATGTTTATCGCACCAGTATCCCACCAGTGCCACATGATTTGGCTGTATTTCTGTGCTCCATTCACTTTGAAAGGCAAGCAGGAAAAATACATGAGAAATCCTATAGTGTGGATGGGGAAACCTGGAGTTTCAAGTCATCTTTGTAAAAAAAAAAAACAGCTGCAGTGAAATAAATTATCCTAGATTAACAGTAAACCATGATCTGTGTGGAACACCTGCATTAATAGCCAAAGGAGAAAAAAAAATAAAATTATATATATATGTATATATATTTAAAACCCCAGGTACCAAATCTTTCAGTCTAAGTTTGATATGAAGGCACGCTGAGCAGAATAAGCTCACAGTTTTTTGCTGTAGTACCATGGCTGCATCTAAACTGAGAAATTAAAGATCTTTCCAGCCTTTCCAATTACTAGGCATCTCACTGCAGGCTCTGGGACCATATTTTTCCTCTTTTTAACAAAGACTGTGTAGGAAACAGAGTACTGCAATGTGTATCTATCTCTTCATCTAGCCACGAGTTCTGCCTGATGATGATTTCCTGTTTCAATTTCCTACAAATTCAATTGGATAGTATGACTGCTGGTTAGAAGTAAAACCCCTATCTGGACCACGGTGCTGCTGCTTGTTTTCCAGACACTGTCAATCATAGGCTCAATGCTGTCTGAGAAGAAGAAGTGCAGAATGATAGACAGAAATGTCCACTTTGGAAGCAAAAGCTTTGCAACTAGCATAGAGGTGAAGTTTAGATTACAGATGCAAGAACATATTGTAGCTACTGGTCACTCAATGCAAGAAATCATAAAAACAATGTTGGTGATACTAAGCATTTAATCTAATTGTTGTCTTTTAAAAAGGCCTCGTGCATTTTTTTTGCACTACCATGTGAATGTTTAGGGATTATTAATAATCTTTGTTGTTTCTTTGCCAAATGTATTTCAGACACAGTTAGTCATGATCATAAATTTAAAAGTAGATATACATAGGCTATCTCATTTCATATCGAGCTGAGATCTACTTCTTGTCTGGTGGCCATTTTGTTAAAAAATTACATCAGCTGCAGTATGAAAATCCAATACTTACATCAGTGTTAAGGATAGATGAAAATTACATCAAATTTATGTTCTTGTATTCCTGAATTCAGTACTATACATTCTCTCTCCTATTTGTCTAAACAGGATGATGAGCAGTTCTTGCAGACTCACATTTCTACCATTAAACTGTTTTCTAATGCTTGATATTTTCTAAAAAAATCTCAACTTTTAGTTTTGTTTGTTGACAGGAGTATATTGATTCTCAGAAATGTTTCTAAATTGAAGAAAGCTTGGAGAACAAAATGGAAGAGAATCCTTTTGTTAATCTTTGGCTATAATATAGCCATGAATTTAATTTCCCAGGTTTTGTTCCATTCTAGTCATATACAAACAGAAAGACTTGATATATGCATTTTATCTTACAGTTTAGAAAGAAGAGCTGCTTACTCAGTAATCCATCCCCAAGGTCATTAATTCAAATATTCTAAACTAAAATATATTACATTAAAGTATACAAGAGTGTAGTCGGCAGAAAACAACTATTCTTTATTCATGACCTGCCATCCTGTACTTGGAGCACTGTGTCCAGTCTTGGGCTCACCCACATATAAAATACAGGCTGGAACAAAACCAGAAGGAATCCACTGACATGTTTGGGTCTGTAGCACCTGATGTACAAGGGTAGCTGTGGGCGCTGGCTCAGGAGAGGTGGTTTAGTGGAGATCTATTCTAATCATAAAATTAAGACAGCCAATAGACAGAAGGTGACAGTCACATTTTTCTGCAAGTTGCAATAGGAAGTTGCAATCTGGAAGTTGCAATCGGACATAAAGAAGCAAAAGTATTTTACAACATGAAACACTAGTAATGTGTTATTCAATGTGAGAGGTTGTGCAACATCTGTCCTCATATATACCCAAAAAGCACCCTTGGAAGACCCAGAAACCTGAACTTAGCTTGAAGCTGGCTCTCTGAGTTGTGGGATTGAACTAGATGACCTTCAGAGATCCTTTCTAGCATAAACTACTTAATGATCTAAGCAACTTGATCTGTGCCATCCCTACTAATCCATGGTTCCACGAATTATTAACTTATTTTGTATTCAACATATAGATTTTATGTAACAGTTGTATAACTAAGTAATAGATTATAGATTTTGATGAGGCAAGGGATTTTGCCAGTTTTTTAATGGCTGTAGTCTAAAGAGCAGAAAATAAAGTTGGTTTATTGTTTACTGGTCAAAGCCAGTCTTAAGGTTATTGGGTGAATCAGGAGCAGGATTTTAGCAGGAAAGGTGGAACAGACTGACATTTCCATAGATGCTGACCTTTACTGGCAGCAAATGTGGCATGAATTCCCAGGCCCATTTGCCAAAGCCTTTCCTAAAACTTGGCATAGTTGGTTCAGGCTTGTTCTATAGGCTGGCTGAGATTCATTAGTTCTCGTTTCTCCCAGGCTATAGTGCTTCTCTCTGTCTGAAAAGCAATCAGCTGTAATGAAAACAGCTGTTGTTTTGTGAAACAAGCAGATATATATTGTTCAATGATACAGTGGTTTAGGCCCCCTGCCAGTTTGATTTGACATCTTGCCTCTGGGAATGAATGTCAGCTCCAGCTAAGAGCATTTCTGGAGACTTCTGGGCTTGTTCATCCTAATATAGATTCTAAAGCAATATTCCCAAAAGAATATTGGAAGCAATTCTTCCAAAAAACTCCTAAGTGAAAAGTGTTTCTGCAGTAGTACCTTTAGAAAAGGAGAAAGTACTTTCTAAAATAGATTTCTCAATTTTCCAAATGAGACTTCTCAGCAGAAATATTTAATTTAATCTTTGCATTTTTTTTTCCTTTTCCTGCCTATAAAGTTGTACTTCAGTAGCTTTCATGATTTCAGTTTTACTGATGAAATGAATTAATTCCACATTGTCTCCCTTGGTTATACCTATAACACATGTTACAGTACCCAGGCACAGCTTCCACTTAAAGCTTAATTTAAGTTCAGATTCCCCAGGGAAAAAAAATAAAAATCCCTAAATATCCTTTCTGCTGCTAAGTCAGGCATCTAGAGTGAATTTTCTGAGTCAAAAAGAAATATATTATAGAAACGAATGATAATAAAGTCAGCTTGAATTTTAGCTGCTGTGTTACTTGCTGCTGTAAGTACTGCTACTTGAAGTATGAAGGCTGAGACAAATTTGTTAAAATGATCAATAAATATTCAGTAACCTAAAAAAAAATAAAAAATAAAAATAAAGTCAGGGGAAATGTGAACATTTTAAAACTCTTTGCCATCCAGTAGGTTTAACAGGAACTGGACAGTGTATTATTTCAAAAATTCAGAAATCAGTCTTATTTCAATGGTGTTCACATCATATATGTTTTCATAATACAACAGGAGTCTGTGTAAATATCTTTTACTGAATCTGGGTTATCCTTGAGATTTGATTTCTTTATCTCATTTACATTTTAAAACAGACATTAGTTGCAAAGATCTACCTACTAATAGACTAAGAAGTCATTGTGGAATATATACTAGGTGTAAAAAATGACCTGTTATTTTATTGATAGAAGTAATGAAAAATGATAACATTCCCAATCATTTTCACTGGAGAGTACTAGCTGAGAGAAAATGTTCAGTGGAACAAAAATCTTTGAAATCAAAATGTAAAACAAAATAAAATAAAATAAAGAAATAAAATTATTTCTTATACATGTAATAATACTTATTATTAAGTAAAATTATGCTAAGTATTATGTTGAAGGAGACAAGTAAACCACTGGGTTCTAAAAGTGAATCTCAGTCAAACATCTCACTTCTATCCCAGAAAAGTGAAAAATCTATATAGCTTGGAAAAGCACTAGGAGTACAATTATATTATTAAAAAATGCAAATTCTTGTTATGGGTATACTGAGGAAAAATAGAATAGATAAAAGTTCCTTTACAATGTAAAAGGTATTTTGTACTAGAGTTGCACTGGGGTTTTCTGAGACTTAAGCAGTATATTGATGTTATTATCTTTAGAGTAAATGTTAATGTCAGAACTGGAAATGGAATTTGTCTTTTTCCTGACAGGAACACCGTGAGATATATCTTAAGATTAAGAAATGAAATTGTATGTGTCCCACAGTAGCAAACATTGGGATCCAATCACTTGACTAAATGCAGGTGTCTAGGGCCAGGTGTTGAGATGCCTTAGGGTGCCTGAAATATCTACATGTTTCTGTCAGACATAACACAGGACCTATGAGAGAACCATGTCTTTTTGGAGACAAAGCCAGGTGGGAACTTCCCACTTCTGGTAGCACTAACTGCCTGGGGGAAAGGGAACAGATGGATTCACAGGCAGATGTCACTGAGTTGCAGACTCCATTGCTTATGTTGTCTAGCTCACCACCTCTGAGATGAAAATTTGAATATGCAGCACACTACACTTATCTGCTGAACCATACAACTAGGCAACTGAATCTTAAACTGAGTCCTGACATAAGTGCCTAGTGAAGTGTGAGTAGAGTGAAGGAGAAGACTGGAAATTACTTGGAAATATATGCTGAATATAGCATTGGAATGGGAATCAGCAAGGCTACTAATGTGCTGTGATATTTAAATAAAAGTAGTAATAATTTAAAATCTTCATATTAATTAAATATAATCTAAAAGAACAACAACAAACAAAAACAGCAGTTATGAGGAAACAAAAATGCCTACAGAAGACTGTCAGGGTGCAGGTATAAAAGACTGCAAACAATAAATTAAATATGAAATTGTAAAGAATTATAAATCATGTACTAAAAAAGAAGAAAGGGAATTAGAGTGCTATTTTACAGGAATTGTAAGCAACTACAGAAAATAATAGTCATTCTTAATTTTTTTAACTCTACAGTCAGATTTCACCCTGGAATTCCAAAAGTCATCAAAGCTGATTTGCTTTTTAAATAAAGATCTTCATCCACTTGTTGGAGAAATTGACTGTATCAGCTTCCAAATATACACAGCTGTAGTGCATAATTTCAGAATAAATTATGAGAATTAAGACACTACACTCTGAAGGACTTGGCTTCTGTAGCTCTTAAATCACCAGGGATAAAATCAAAGAATTTAGAGAGGGGGTAAAGTTATCGTAATAAACAACAAGGCATAAAATATTTTATCAGTTTCTCACAACACAGCACAAAATCAAAGATGGTACAGTTTGGTTGAACAAAATTACACCAGGAATTTATTGTGCTAAAAAGGTTGTTAAACTAATTTGAACTGCATTTTATGTTCCTTTACAGCTCAGAACAAGAGCTGGTTGAGGGATCAACAACAGATTGGGAGGGAAAATTACACTATTTAATTTTTACTGTATAACATCTGTGTGTTGCAGTCTTAATCATGGAAGAGAATCCCTTTATGCTGGGCATTGTATTTGAAAATTATTCAGTAAAAGAGTAAATCCTGTTGCTATTATCTGCTTTCAGAAAATAATCTTTATAGAAAGAAAAAGACAGTAATCTGTTCATGAGTCTGAGGAATATTGATATTTGACTAGAAGTTAAAATCAGTGGGAATTAATGAATGATTGTCATTACTTCATTAAAAAAAAAAAAAAAGACATTTGTCAGAGTTCTTAGCTGATATAATTTGTCTAATACAGACAGTATTATATCTTCTCTCTCTACAGTTCTTTTTTCTGACAGCTTATTCCTGAGATCCTGTAGATCTGCCAATATATTCACTACCAATTTTTCCTAAAGTACACCTATCCATACTACATGTTCCTTGCTAATGACATTCTGACCTAGCTGAATAATCAGTTTTCCAATATCTCCAGGGAAGCCAAGGCCTTGGAAGCTGGTGGGAAAATGCTAATGATAGTGAGCAGCAAATTAGACATGAGTCTGCTTTAGGTACGTTAATAACATTAGAAAGAAAATGTAAGAAGCTGGGATTAAATGTAAGCAAGATCATGCATGTTTTCAGTTAAGAATTTTACAGTGTATGACTGGAGCACTACACTAAGTCTGAGAAGACACTGCTAGGAATAAATAAGAGTTAACAGGTATCCCCCACTACTCCACACTAGTTCAGCCTCAACTTGTGCACTGCGTGCAGTTTCGGGCACCACAGTATAAGAAGGACTTAAAAGTATTAAAGAGAGTGTCCAAAGGATGGCAACAAAGATGGTGAAGTGAGAGGGCTGTATGGGTAGCAGCTGAGGTCCCTTGGTTTGTTCAGCCCTGAGCAGAGCAGGCTGAGGGGAGGCCTCATGGCGGCCTGCAGCTCACAAGGGGAGTAGAGGGGCAGGCACTAAGCTCTGCTCTCTGGGGACAGCGACAGGACCCGAGGGAACAGCATGGAGCTGGGACAGGGCAGGGTCAGGCTGGGTGTTAGGGAAAGGTTCTTCACTGAGAGGGTGGTTGGGCACTGGGACAGGCTTCCTAGGGAAGTGGGCAGGGCACTGAGACTGTCAGAGTTCAAGGAGTGTTTGGACAATGCTCTCAGTCAAATGGTCAGCTTTTTGGTGTTCCTTTGTGTGGAGACAGGATTTGGAGTTGATGATACTTGTGGGTCACTTTGAACTCAAGATATTCTATGTTTCTATGATTCTATTTGAGGAACTTATAAAAGAATAAATAAAAATATATATTCACTATTTAACAGCCTAGATGTGCAAAGGGCTCAAAGTCAAGGAGAAAGAGAGAATTCAATGTCATATATTAGTTTATGGATAGAAGAGTGGGAAGAAATCAAGGAAATAAAACACCAAAGAAAAATCTGCTGATAATGAAGTAATTTAAATCCCAGGGGAATTGTTCCCAAGGAGAAATGACAGAGACTTTTAAAAGTGACTTGACAGATTCTTGGACAACATCCTATAGAGAACAATATTACATTTTCTGGAAAATGACCAAAATAATCTAACGGCACTTTTTTGTCTCTTGCTTTTGTGATTATTCCATCTTGATATTTACTTTAAATGAATGACATTTCAAATGCAAACAAATGCTGGACCTCATTACTCACAGAGACAAGGAATCTATTAGGCTTATTTTTAACAAAGCTTTAGACCACTGATGTCCCAACCTTTGGTATTTTTTGGAAAAGCTTTCAACATTACCCTCTACAGAATTTCCATTTTTATTAAGAAGAACAAGAAACGATTTTAAGGAATCATTAAGGAGAAGGGCTGCTTATTAGTTATAGAAAATTGCATAAAAATGGAGTTTTATTTTCTGTGACAAATCTATTCTGTTAGAAATGTAGTACTTAGTTTTGCCAAACAAAACGTTCATGATCTTCAACTGAAAATAACCTTGAATAAAAAGAAGTAATTTCACCAACCTGTATTCTGTCCCCTTCGGGAGAAAAAAAAATAAGCAAAATACTTCTCAAGGGAAATCAATTCCAACTTGCTTTGAAAACACAATTCTTGCACTCCTTTAGATAAAAGCATAAGCACGTGCATTCTTCCATAAAAGGGTCTTAATTTTTTTTGTCCAATTCTGAGGTTGTCTTCTTCAGTAGTAATTTTCCCTTGATATTAATACAGTAGAAGTAGGCTCTGAATGCACAATGTGTGAAGTTAAAAAAAAACACACACACAAAAAAAAAAAAAAAATAGAATACGGAGAGTTTTTCAAAGCATGGAAATTGGTTTTGTTTAAATATTCTTTAGTTTCTTTTTCAGGAGTCTGAATTAACACAATGTAGATGGACCTCATGAAACTCAGGAGGAATAAAGCAAGTTTCAGGGAAAATGAAGCAGATCATAGTTAAATATTGAATACGGTACAAAACTAGAAGTATAACCTAACAAAACAAGAAGAGCTATCATCATTTGCTTTAAAATGGAGGTGTAGTCAGTTTTGTAGGAGAACAGAGACTACATCCTAGTGTGCTTAAATTAAGCTTGGTAAGTAAAATGCTGTTAACAGGAAAATGGAGCGAAGAGATCTGGAGAGCATTCTGAAACATACATGTATACTAACTGACTCCTTAAGAGTGAAGTTATCAATTAAAAAAGAAATAAGGCCATAAGAGTGAAGGAAAATGAGAGAAATGTGAGCTAAAATCTCAAACTCAAGATTCATGCAGTGGATTTGGAGGTCAATGTTTTGCATTAACCTAGGAGTTAAACTGTTTACTGAACACAGATGCTCTAGTAATCAGCATTCTGCATCATCTTTATAATTTCTCCCATCCAACAACTTATATCTAGAACAGATTCTTCTTACATACTTACAGTCCCCAACTTATGATCAAAAATACACAAACAGTAAAATGTTATTTCATATCACTCTGTAGTTCTTTTTCTACTAGCTTTAATTCACAGTTGCAGTTTCCAAGTTATACAGTTTGTAGGTTGAATTCTGGATTCACTGAAGTCAGTGACAAAGTTTGCAGGAATAATGTCAAGATTTATCTCTGTTGCTGTTTGCTTTTTTCACTTTTTGACATGGTTTCTTCCTGGTTTTCTTAAGAGTGTGTGCACATTGAAGATCATGTCACATTTCTTCGAAGAAGATGAAGCACAGACGTTAAGTCTTTAAAAACAGCATACTCAAAAGAAGTATGAAGGAAACATTGCATGTATTCTGTTTTTAAAGTTAGAAACAAAATATAAGTGAAGACTCATATTGTTACTTTTTCTTTTTCTTTTTTTTTTTTTTTTATTTTGAATATTGTCATTTCTACATTCACAGAGATCTTCAGGTCAAATGGTAAACTAGAAAACCTTTTATAAATTCCAATACAATATAAATCACATGATTTATATTGTTATAAGTTTAATGAGATATTTCTGACTCTTTCCATCCCCCCCAAAGTAGCTGGTGATCAAACATGACTTGGTGTCGTCCAAATTCATCCCATTCAATTTATGTTAACTGAGACTTCGAATTAGGGAAAAACCACTCTGCAATCAAGAGAGAGGGATAACTCCTGAAGACACATCTCTCCTAAGTGCTGACCCCAGCCAATGCTAATAAAATGGACTCATTTGTCCACCTAATACTGTTTTCCATGTAGGCAATGTTATTTTAATGTCACCACACTGGCAAAAAATAATAATAATAAAAAAAAAATCTTTGCACAATGACTGTCTTCCCACAGACTACATATACTGAGGAAGACGATGCAAAGATTACTCAGTCCTCTCATCTTGACTTGGTTTATATTAATAGAAGAGTTCTGCTTTCATATAAGGGTCAGAGTACCTTCTTCTACAGATAAAAACAGAGCAGGCCACAAGCACTTGCATTCTGAAACTTTTTATCTCACTTCTTCCCTGGACCTGGTCGTATAACTGTCATGATAATAACAGGCCAAAGAAAAAAAACTCATAACTATGGTAGGTCATGTCCTATTCTTGTATACCCGCAGATACACAAAAACACAGTACCTTCTTAAAGACTAGGATTTTAATCTCCTGAATTAGAGAACAATTTTTTTCTTAATCTTTGATTTTTAAGGTCAGAGTCACTGACTAGTGTTCTCTACCAGACAAAATTTTTCAGAAAATGGCTACTGGAATTTGAACCTATGGTTTTGCCTAGACATTTTAGCATGAGAGATGAGTGAGTCAGTAGTTAAATCATTCCCACAAATCTGTCATAACAAATTATATAGGAAACAGTCTTATGGATTTAACAGCATGAATTGCCAAACATTGTGTCTTTTCCCTGTGGTCTTGTAATGTATTTATCTTTGCTGTAAAATATTTTTGTGTGTTGCTGTTCAGTTTTTTAAACTGTGGTATCTGATATTGATTGTCTAAAATAAAGAGAATTAAATTAAAGAAAATGAACTTGTTTCTCATATCACAATGTCTGTAAAGCCAAAAATTAGAGTGTCAATAACAGCAGTCATGGGCATCTTTTTTAAGCCTTTGGACTTCACACAGATGAGTCATTTAATTGTGTATTAAATGTTAAAGTGCTGTTGCTCTGTGTGACTAGCCCGTCAATGCTAAGACAGAGGTTTTTGCCTCACGTGTCAATTTTATCTCAATTAGTGTGCCTCTGTGTAAAGAAGCAATGAATTCAGCCCATACTTTTTTCAGGGCATAGTTGTTCCAATGCCATTTAGTCTGGTGCATTATTGAATTTAAAGCTTACAGTGAATCACTGAGAAAAATAGAAGGGATATTTGTTTCCTATTAATGTACATCTCTTGGTGTCCTCTTATGAAAGTCTTTTGTCATTCTGAGTATCTTCTACATATCTGAAAATCTATCTTTTTCATGAATCAGTATCTAAGGCTTTTAATAAAATTATTCTTGCTCCAATCTTTAAGGTGACAGTTCATAGATTTGATTGTAGCCAAAGACTTGGCCTTTTTTAAGGCCTTTCTGAATTTTTCCGTGTCAGGGGAGCAGCAGATGCAGTTCTTTGTGTGGACAGATCAGATATTGTAGCCTGGCCCTGATGCTGAACTGATGCAGAGGAATAAGGCTGAGGGAGAATTTGTCTGAGCAGGTTTCAAAAATTAGTGATAGATTCTTTACTATGTTACGCCTATCTTTTAAAATATATATATATAATATATATATATATTTGATCTAGAGGCGTAGCTACTTAAACCAACATACTTCCTCTATAGTTATAGACTTTGACATCTTTACGCCCTATCCACCATATCCTCACTCTCACTCTTTTTTATCCCTATAAACATTCCTTTTCTCTTCTGTCATCTTTTCATGAATGGAATTAAGAAAGCCAGAGGAGTAGAAAACTAGAAAAAAAATAAGGTGGAAGAAAAGGTGGATCAGTTTTATAAAGAATCTGCTATAGAATAGACTTGACATGTTTGGCAACTCAAAGTCTAAATCTGGTAGGTAAATCAGCAACCAAGTTCCTCTTTCATAGGAATTTAGTCTGTTTTTTTGATACTTGGGATAAAGTGTACATGTTTAGCTTTAGCTCATTCTCATTATGGTGTATTTGAGTTGTAAATATATCTGTATATACACATAAATCCGTGTGTTTGTGTACATATATGCAAACATATATATGCAAGACATCTTGTAGATACTGTCTTACTATAAATATAATGCCCCAGTCAGTTAATTTGTTGTTTAAGCTACTTTATAATACCTGTGCAAGTGGGATTCATCTAGTCTAGCCTAGACATTTTAATGCAGCTCTGCAAGTCTGACATTATCCTCAGGGGTTCTTTTATAGTCAACAAAAAGAAATGGGATCCAACAAAGCAATTTGATTCACTTAAAGACTGATAGGTAGGAAAGAGCAGATCAACAGCCATGGGTGATAAAGAGAACCATGACTGCCTAGCAGAGATATGGCATCTAAATTTTACACATCAAAACTTAGCTTTTATGAATCCCAGTCTCCATTATTCACTTTTTCTGCTTACCTCCCTGCCTCTGCAGACAAGACATAGAAACTACTCTCTCGAAATGTCAGCAGGCCAGTCCTTCCTCCTGACCACTGAAAGCCCTGTTTTACTGTCCACAGAGACCATGTTCTAACCCAAACTGTCTGCTACCTTCAACTGCCTCCACCTGGATGCTCCATGTTTTGCTCTTATGCTTCCATGCAGTTGTTTTCCCATTCTCTCCTTGAGCCTGAGGTTACACACTGCCTCACTAGAGAAAGATTCATTGTTCTATCAGAGCTGGTTTTATGAAACAGAAGCCTTAAAATGATATAAAATAGCTAACAATTTCAAACTGCACTACAATGAAATTCAGTCAATGAATTCACAATTTATATGATTCAGTGATCAGTTAGATAATTTATATGTGCAAATCTGTTTTTGTTAAAAATAGCTCTGGAAAGCTTCACTAAAATTTATTTCCATTTTATCTCCATCACCTTATATGTAGTTGAATGCATGAGCAGTTTATGGCATTTTCAAAAATGTTTCTTAGATATTGCAAATATCAGTTCAATATGGTCAATCATTATTATAGCTGCCTTTTACAAATATTGACTCTCTTGTACAAAAGGAGTAATAAATGAAAAATAAATCTGAAAAATCAGATTACAATAAATATCAGCCTGTACGAAACTACATTTTTTTACAATACGTCATCATCTCTACCCCCTTTTCTTTCCCTAGAGATTATTTCTGCGAAGCAGAATAAAAACCATCATCAATATTTTTGTTTCATGTCCAACTTTAATGAGATTCTCATGAGTTTTTATTTAGGCTAAGGATTTTGCATTGTCCTTTGAAAAAAAAAAATCAACAACAAAACAAAACAAAAGATAAAAACAAGCAATGGATGGCAAAGAGCTTATATCTGGGCCATATATTTTACATTCAAATTAGTTCAAACTATTCAATGATATGAAAAAAATGACAGTTTTATCCTGAAGACATGTAAGTCTTTTCAAAACTGCTTTATACTTCACAGTGCAGAGTCACACTTTATCACTGAATTTATCATTGCTAGAAATTTAAGCACACCTGGTCTTGGGATCTAACAGCCTCCAACTTGTCAAACCTGGATCCAATTTTACACTTAAACACTTCTGCAAATATTTATGTCGTATAATCTCAACAGTCAGAACCCTTGTATGTTAGAAAGGATGGATAATTCTTTATATTGGATCCATTGGATACTTCAGCAATTTTCAGTGAAAATAAGTAAGTAAATCCTCCTAACAGCCTGAGGTTTCTTTGCCTTCACTTTTCTTCTTTTTCCTTCACTTTCTTGCTTGTGTCCTTTGGCATATTAGACCACTTGCCTTTCCTCCTACTCAGTGTTTTGCACTAACCAGTCAACATGATCATCTCTAGGCAGCTGCTGGTCTAAGTCAAGGCTTTCATTGTTTTGCTCATAAATGGTTCCTTACCTAAGGGTTATCTTTCCTATGCACAGTCTATCAGTTCCCATTTAAATCAACAGCCACTTCAGCACATTAACAGCCCTCTTTCTCCCTTCTCAGCCATCACATTTTCCCCCTGTGCCAGCGTTGTCTAATCGCTCCCCTATGTAAATTGCTCAGCATATATTCCTGAGGGAAAAGTTGTTACCACCCTACATTTTCACCAAGTGTAGGACTCCCAGAATCTGCACCCACAGTTCCATAGCAGCTCATCTGAGGTATTCAAACTGTAGTGTAAATTTTATAGTTTAATTTTACTACTTTTGCTTTATCTTTCAGATATACATTAAATACATATACATAAACCAACATATATGGGCTTTCATTTTTAAACATCTTTTCCTAATGCAGTCCTCTGTTCCATAGTCCATGTCAATTTCTCACTTTCCTTGCTTCATAACATTCACTTCAGGAGCTTTTCCTCTATTCGTCTGAGTCAATACTTTTTGCAACTGTATAGGCTCAAGGCTGATCCTGTATAAGCCTGCTGCTTTTCCCTGCTGCTGTTTCCCTGCAGGCACACTCATAATTCCTAGCCAGCATTTTCCACAACCATAAGCATTTCCTTGTCCTTTGCAAAGGTATCTTCACTAAGATCACAGGTACAAAATGCAGTTATTTTCTTGAACTACATGTTAAAGATAGTCTCAGCAATCTTCCTAGCACGGTCCTGAATAATTATTTTTTTGATATTCTAAATCACCTACAAAATATTTGTTTGAGGCTTATCTCTAGTCATTCGTCTGTGTAACTATTCACTCAGTGATTTAATAAGTGCATCCTTGTATATTCCCTCCATGTCAGAGAAAAGAGGCCTGAGGTGTCTTCTGTAATTCATGTGCATGCACATTGTTAGATACTTGTCATCTCAATATAGTGGCACTGTTCAACATTTGAGGGAAGATCCACTGGTGGATCATATTCTTCTATTCTATATCTGGTGGATTCATATTCTTCTTCAGCAGTTTCAGACCTAGGTGTATATTTCTTGTGCATCCCAGATAAAATAACCAGCACCTCAACAGCAGCTTATTTCTGTATGGGTACGGAGAGCCCAGACTGCTGTGTAAGCACACCTGTGCTTGTTACTTAGGAGGCCACTGACAATTTTTATCTTTCACTTTGCGTTCTGCTTGGTGACATGCTTCATTTTAATCATTTTCATTTTGTTTTTAACTTGCTGTGTACATGGAAGATATGTGAGCACTCACCAAAACATTTTGTTCTATAAAACACTGTTTTATAGTCTTAGAGTAAATGTTGGAGTGGATTACAAAGTCATAGGTCTATAGCTTTTCCCAATAATTTCTAAAATTCTCAGATATTGAAAAATGAAGCAACAATAAGCTTCAATGAAGCAACAATGAAGCAATATTGGAAGGTAACAGTGTTACACCTCTGACAATGAAGCCATTGGGTTCCAAACTGGGAAATAATGTTTTACTAAGTTCATGACTAGCAGAGAAAATGGTAAAATAATATGTTTTACTCACCCAAGTAGTTTGACTGAATGTGTTTTCCATTTGGAACCTGCTTTGTAGGAGTGTCTGTAGATCCCTTCTTTGTAAAGGAAAAAATCTTCATACACTTTCATTATAGCTAAAATAAAAACAATAGGAAAAATAGCAGTCAGTAAATATTGCTTGTACTGTAGTTTGCTCCTTGGATTTTATCAGTGAGATCTTGTGTGTGTGTGTGTGTCAGACTGTATAAATGTACTTTGTAATTAGAGTAATTACTAATTGCTCAGAAGTTCCCTCCTATGAGTAAATTAGTAAAAATATTGCAGCACCTGTCTCTCAAAGGTCTCTTGTCAAATTACTTGGCTTTCCCTGTCATGGGAACTCCTTATCATGGACTTATTCCACTACAGTAAGAAGAAATATCTCCTCTTGTAGCCTTACACAAATTTTGTCAATTCCATTCAAATCCAGTCCAATAAGACAAATCTCCTCAAGGTTCATGCATAAAATCCTCAGTTCTGACAAGCATCTGTGTAGTCAAGAAAAGTATTTAACAGTCGATGTTTATCCATGTATACAACATCCTGTGAAATATGGCAGTGTCGATTTGTATGGCTTTTTCTGAACCTCATATAGAGATCATGAAGTACATTGGAATTTCCTTTTGGAAAAATGGATTTTCTATACCTATATTCATGCTGACTTTCAGTAGAAAAAAAAAATGTAAAAAAAAGTGGAGCAGAAAACCGCATGTCAATAACAACATAAGGCCAAAGAGCTGATGAACTGGAAATTCTGTGCAAGAGAATGAATATTACAATTTGAATTTTATATCTATTCATTATTTCAGAGGAATGTCAATTATTTAATTTTTAAGGAAACTATTTTGGCTTCTTTTCTAGTTTGTTCTGCCACAGTACCGTTTGCTTTGTTACTTGGTGGGTTACAAGATCCAGAGACAAGAAAATATTTTCCAGACTTACATTACCTAATCAGAAGCATAAATACAAGCTTAACTCCAGCCTACATTTACTTTATGATTTTAACACACAGACTGCCACACAGCTTTGAACATGAGAATTGAAGAAACCCCATTTCTTGAGTCTTGAGCCTTGGGATTTCAATAAAGTACGAGTTTCATTGATGATTTGAATGTGGTTGGAGCATTTGTAACATATGTGTCTGGTATAGATCTGAATCACACAGTAAGTCAAACTCATGCTGCAGTTTTTTCATCTGCAATGTTTTCAAATTATTTTCCCCTACCTGAATAAACTTGAAGGAAATGAACTGTCTTTATGACCTCTTGGCCTCTATCAAATTGACTGAAAACAAAATACTTTGACAAATTTTAGGGGGGAAAAAGATGGGAAGGCAAAGAGCATCTCAAAACATGACAAACCCACCTACCCAGTAAACTTGGCTGAAAATATTCATTGTTAGTTAATCCACTCACATCCAAAATGTATGCAGATAGCAACACACAGTGAATTAGAAACCATGATTCTAAGTGGCAAGTCTTGGGGAGAATTATATCAGTTAAGTAAGAATAAACAAATAAATTAAATTAAATTAATGCTACAGCTTCTTCCAGAGCTGTCTGCAGAATCAGAGCTCACAGATACTGACAGCAAAAGACCAAGGGGAAAACAGCACAAGCTTTACTCTTGCTTTCTAGTTGCAAGGTCTGGAGTCCACTAGAGTTTTCTATCATGGTTTACTCCTTCCCTCTGCCCCCAGGCTCACTAGTGTATAGATCTAGGAGTTTAATTCCTCTGGATGTTCCTGTACCACTATATCAAGATCTATATGTTCAATTTCAGGAAACAACTTGCTCTGTAGAGTACCTCTAAATCAAAAGCATGTTCTTGGCTCTTTGAAGAAACATCGTACCTAAATTAATTTCACTGAAATGAAATAGAAATTTCTGAAGTGTGTTTCCAGAATAATTTAGTCTACATGAAAGAATTTTGTCTGATTATGTATTAAATCTACACATATGGTGGGTGGGTGTGTGCAGATATGTGTATAGGTATATATACTTATCTGTTCATATATACATACCCTACAAATTAATCAGGAACTAGGTACATGAAGTGCAGAATAGACAGAGCTGATAACTCAAAGTCAAGCACTCAGATGTTTATTTACTCAGTGACAATGTTCTGATCTGGACTGTGACTTGGATGGGATGAGATGATCACACTACACCAACCAGCAGTGTACTGTCCCACATCAAAGACACTTTTTCATTTTCCAAAATGAATGGATTAATTATTAATGAATCAGAAGAGGCAGCAATTTTTAATATCTTACTGTAGCTTATGCATGAACTACCTATCACGCTGAGCTGTCAGGTCCATGCATAAATACAGCAGATTATAAGATTTGTTCTACTATTGATACCTCTGCACAAAATTCTTAAATTAGAATCCATGTGTCTTAGACATGTGAAGATACAAACCCAAAAAATTGGTTGCTACCAGAAGACAAAAAAAAAATTGGGGAACGCTGTACATTAATGTAGCTTAGTGCTTTCTCCAGATCTTTTTATTGTGGCAGCAAATCAGATACTCCTTTATTTTCAAAATAACAATAGCTGAAATTACAAGTTTTCAATACTTGTTGGGGTTGAAAACTTTATGTATTACCAAAAATGTGTTCACTTTTCTTTTGGTTGAGACTGACCAATGTGACAGAAGAGAATGTTATCCTATGTCAGCATATGTAATTATTCAGAGCATTTCCATTAAAAATGTTGTGGGTAGTATTTAAATGCCCATTTGAAAGTTTTCAAAGAATTAATAATCTTCACTGTGTTTATTTGGATACTGATTTTTTAAAAACTTTTTCATCATTTGTACCTGAAACTGCTAATCACTCGGTTCCTGGATCACATCATCAAATAAAACAATTATGTTTGATGAAATAAATTGTCATTCAAACATGAAAGATGCATTAGAAAGTTTTTAATTACCTTTCTATGTCTATGGTTTCATAATTGCTGAAAATATACATATTATTCTTAATGTTAAATATGCACAAAAATTGAAGTATATTCATCATCAAAAAAGATCACTTTCTACATCATTATCTTGAAAGATTCTCAAATGTTTTCCAGCTATTAAATATTGCTTATTACATTAGATAAGATTAGCCATAAGCACTTTGTCAGTTCTTGAAGAATGACAGGTGAAGGAAAAATGGAAAATAATTTTCAGAAGCTGAGGAACACTTGCAGGATGCTTTGAGAGAAAAAAAAAAAAAAAAAAAAAAAGACAAATTACCAGATCATAACTGTGGCTCAGTTAAGATTCTCATTACAGCAAAAAGAAAATATGGAAAGCAATTTCACTCAGCAATAGACACTCTCAGATATATACTCTCCTTTAGATCTAATTTTCCACGTGCAACATTAGCTTTACCTCATACAGACACTGTCTCTGAAAAATCACTGACATATGAAAATCATATGAATTATTGAGTGGTTTAACGTATCAAATGGCTGAATCTAGATTACTTTATGTGGAATATTTAGTATGGGCAGATTAATTTAGCAAACTGTGTGTACATATATTAGGAATGCAATATTAGAGAGTGATCTGAAATTTTATCTTCAGGATCCCATTTTTTGCATGTTCTCAAAATCAATGGAAATACCGTGTTCACCAAATGCAGCACAGGAAAGAACATTTCCCTTTAGCAAAAAAAAAGTTGGGCAGAACATAGACTAATACTATTGATCTTGTTAAGGCTGAGCTTCAGATTGCAGCTGACCACTTAACAAGCTTTAAGAAGTAACTTCAACACCATGATGCACTGAAATTAATTATATCTAATAATGAAGATTTCAATAATGAATTGGAGGCTATGATAATTCATTATATATTTGAGGTCAGTAGAAATGTAGAAGTCCCCTGATTTTGCACTGGTCATCCATCCATGAGGTGGACATCTTGCACAATGCCCTTTCCAAATTCCCAGATGATGGCAGCATCATCCATGGCTGCAACCAATCAAGCTAAACAACTAACTCCTTCCCCTCACTCCTTGCTGAAGTCTCTTTATTTCACTAGAACCTGAGTCCTTCATTGCAGAAGGGCTCCTTACACACCAAAAGTTACATGAAGAGGCATATGCCTCTTTTATTCACTGTGGAATGTAACTTATGATTTCTAATACTTTGATACAAGATCATTGTACACTGATTATTTCAATAACAAGATTAACATCTTTCAAACTTACCATACCTTGCACTGGACCTTTGTCCATGATTTCTTCCATTATATCAGTTTCCTGAGGGGAGGGAAGCAACAGCAGAGAAAGCAAGGAAAGAAAATACATTCTGTTAAATTACTTAAAAAACACATACTAATTTATCTTCTTATACATATGTATAAAGATACATAAAAATGTCATTGTACTTGTATTTCCGCTACAGAATGTTTGGTTTACCAAATGAGCAAGACCTTCAGAAACATGTTTAAGAATCACTAATGGACTCGATGATCTTGAGGTCTCTTCCAACCTAGAAATTCTGTGATTCCGTAATACACAGTTCCAGCTGCATAATTTCTTGCCTAATTCCTATAGGACCACAAAGCAACATCTCTTTGAAGAGATAACATAAAACAAACAAAAAAAAAAAGTAGGAAATTTAAACCAATTCTGAAAAGACAAAGGCAATAAAAATGAAAACTCACTCTATACCTCTTCAAGTAAAACAGACATATTTCCACATGCCAGATATTTTTTCCCAAAAGAGAAAACATAAATGACAGGATAAGTGCACAGTATGAACTTACTTTCGAGGAGACCCTGTAGTGAGAGCCACAGCGGTATAGCCGATTGGATTCTTCTAAGTCATTGGGGCATGGCCCATTTGTATAGTTTTGTCCATATTCACTTGACACATAACAGTGATTTTCACCTGGTGGATCCAAGTGATGCTTCCAAAATGATGGATAACAAGCATAAGATACAACCCTGTTCAGTTTAAAAAATAATATAAAATTAAAAATAAAATAAAATAAAATAAAATAAAATAAAATAAAATAAAATAAAATAAAATAAAATAAAATAAAAAGAGTATTTTAAAACTTGTTTTATTTCAAGTTTTTAATTATTTTGCTACTGTAAGTTCACAGAAAGAATTATTCTTCAAACATATGAATATGTCTGACAGTTTCAACAGGAAGATGTTTGCTTCATTTAGTATGTATGGTGCTTATGATCAAGTTTCAGTTGCAGTAGTTCTCTCCCCACCCTTCTCTAAATAGAGGTAGGATAGAAAATGTGTCAGCACTGCCCTTTGTCACCTAGCACGTTCACCTCATTAAGAATGCATGAAGGCTCACACTGAATAAGATCAATAAATTACCAACGTTTTCAACAGTACCAATTTGTCAAAAGTAGCTTGTGAAATGTGCATATTAGCAGCAGAAAACTTTTAAGGGAAATGAATCATTTTCTAGTTTTATCTACATTTTCTACAGGAATTTTGCTGAGAAGCTATAGGTCTTTTTGTTTCTTTCAGCTAAAATGTCTTGGAACTTACATTTTTCTCACAAAATAAAGAGAATATTTGCTCATATTTTCCTGTGAACTTTTGTTGACATAAAAAATCCTATATTAAATTTTTAAAGGTTTGGGTAAAAATAATTGGTCTGTTGGCAAATGAGTAAATTTTTTTGGTTCTTCAAAGAAAAGTCCAATGCTTAGTGGTTAAGCAATACTAACAGCTTAATTGATAGATACAACAAATCTCTGGAGTGAGTGCACCTCCTTAAAAGGGAACGTTACTACCTGAAATACATGGGAGATAAGTACAAGTGAGAACATGACCTGAGAAGGTGTTAAGTACTAAACTTAAGTAAGTTAATGCACAATCTGACAGTAGAGAAGTATTAGGAAAAGCATTTGATTATGGGTTGGTAACTGGGTTGCCTTATCTCGATTCATGGGAAAAATAAAATTCTCTGGAGTGTTGCTGACAGCAAGGACTTTGCCCAGGTTGAAGTACTGAAAAATTACAGAGAAAATGTGAAACTCAGAAGGGATCAGAGTGGTGGGACTTATTGCAATTTTATAATTTTACTGTTTTGCAATAATGTTTTATGCTTATAAAGCCAATGTGAGTATGGTTAAGTAAGGTTTCTTTATCTGTAATCTTCATTTTCCCATCACATTGTTCTTGACAGGGTTAAACTCAGGCTGAAGTCAGAAAGTATAATTCAAGATAGAGAAATTCAAGGAAGCAGAAAAGTATAGGCTTGTGCCTGGAAGTGAACACTAACCAAACAGAGGTATAGAATCATAAACCATAGAATCAGAGAATGGCTTGGTTTGGAAGGGACTTTAAAGATCATCTAAATTCAACCCCTCTCCATGGGCAGGGATGCTACCCACTAGATCAGGTTGCTGAGGTAAACTTAAATGACTGGTAAGCATGTGGCATCCAGTATTCAGAAAAGGTCAGTGACTATCCTGGGAGGATCAGGCCACAGGGCTTCTTCTGTAGGTTTCTGATTATTGACATCTGGACCCTCTTGAGGAAACTGAAATGACAGACCATGCTGTGATATAACAGCAGTATGTGTCTGCTTTCTGCAGTTCCTGAACACATATTATCTACTTTTAAGAAAAGTATCTATATCAAAACATTTTTCAAATGCTGAGAAAGTTTTTGCTCACACATACAACAGATATTTTTTACATATCACTTATTATGAATCTGCATTAATGGTTTTGATTTCAAGGTTTTAGATTTTAGTTATAGAAAATGACTCATTTTTAACAGTTTTAAATAAACTTGTATGTTCTAGAAAGATTATGTTTTTTAAACATTAAGTCTAGTAATGATTGGACAATTTCTATTGTTATGAAGATTTCAAAATCAGAAATATCCATTTACTGTAAGAATGTTGGAGGAAATGTTCAATAGAAAATCTGTGAGAGGAATTTATAGTTCTAACTTAAAGACAAATCTTTGAACTGAAAAAAAAAAATCCTCCGGATGACACTTCTCTAGGTGCAGGCTTCAAAGACTCAAAGGTATTTAACACTGATGCAGTCAGAGGAATGATTGTCGAAGAGCTATAATAAATCACCTGAGGTTTAAACCCATGCTAATTTTGGATGTGAAAATCTCCAAAGTGCTAAATCAAAGGAGCTTTGAAGAATGGGTTAAGAACCCTCATTGCATCCAAGAATGGAGACTGGTAATGAAAATACAGGGTAGTTACATGGAGAGGTAAGGAGGGGTTTTAATTCTTTACCTTGGCAATACATCAAAACCTTAATTATAATGAACTGCTTCTTCATACAGTAAATTTCTTTCTTTCAAGTAGCTTAACCTGATATATTCAGCCATTTTGACTGTTTGACTAACTGGATATCCTTTTTACTTAAATAAAGCGAAGCAAATAAAGCATATATTTAAAATACACTTACTAACAATATGAAACATTTAAGTAAAAGCATCCAGAATCTACCATTATTTTTTATATTTTTATGAGATTTTGGGACCTTTTGGTTTTCTACATTATAGCACTATGTTTCTAAAAAAATATACACACTTCTATCATGTTGCCGTGGAAGCATATCAGAAAGGCTCTTCTAAGGAACAGAATAAAATAGCTCACTGGAACAGAATATTTTGAAATGCGTAGTCCAATGAAAAAGATATATATTTTAGTAGCTCAACAATTATACTGAACTTACTGAATCTGAAAAAGAATAAAGTGCATTTCCATGCAGTTTGAGGCATAATTAGATTTGCCTGTATTTACTTAGTCATTAGGAATTTTAAAAGAAGAGCACACTCATGCTTCAGCTACTCTGGCATTTTCCCATTAAGTCTTGGTTATAGAGCAATTGACCCTTAGGAGTGTCTTTTTGTTTAGCAAATTGTTTCTGCCCAAACTAGACCAACACACTCAGAAGCTGCAGAAAGCAGTAACTCTGCCTACAAAAAAAAAAAAAAAAAAAAAAAAAAGGCGGGGACTGCCCATCTAAGGGCAATCAGGCTGTTATTGTTTAGGACTGGGAAGTCCTTTTAATTCATTCTGAAATGGCTGAAGATAATCTGATTCCCCAGATTTTAACTGGGGAAAATGATAACTGGGGAATGATAAGTATTTAAGCCACATGTATGTAGGATGTTGTTGTTTGTTTTAAAATGTATTATACTTTATTTCTTTCACTGGGTAGAAATAACACTTTGTTTTATATATATGTGTATGTTTTCATATACATATTTTTATAATGTTTATATAATGTATCTATATATGTAATTACTCTACTCACCACTGATCATAGCATTCCAAGAGAAATACAACATTGTTTCTGAGTCAGGCCTGCAAAGCAGGTAAGGTGGATAAATACAGCCCTTAGAGCACAATCCCTCATAAGCAGAGCAGAAGTGACTGCAACCCGGTGTAAGAAAAAGTATGACACCTGTCCCTCAGGTGTGCTTAGAAACATCACAGAAAAGAACAGAGGACAAGTGCACTCATGAGATGTGGATCTTCTTCCCCCTTCTTTCAGTCTGATTGCCCCGTTGGAGTTGTCACAGATTCTGCATGGATGGGTCTTACATTTATGGTAACAGAAGTGAAGCAAATGATTAACTGGCGTTCTGGATCTGGAACTGGCATTCTGGATCTCTGTAGTAATCCAGACTTGACAACTCATTCTGAAATAGCAGTTACTTTTGAATTCTTTCACTAACTATAGGTTTTGCCATCATGATTAACATAATTTAACATAAAGATTGCCTTTAACTCCTTGCCAAAACATCTATTTGTACATCCTGAAACATCAGTACAAGATTAAACACTAAAAACCTTTAAGGGAAGTGGATCAGAGAAGTCCTTGCCATAAGAGTCATAGAAGAAAAATAGAAACAAATGTTAATGGGTTTAAGCACACATATACATAAGCATATAAATAAATACTAGTACTAGGACCAAGCAACATCCGTGGAGAAGCATCATAAGCCTGTGGTGTTCTCACACATTCTTGGTGAATTCATGTAGTCATGTTATGTGTTTAGCTTTATCAAAATATTTCCTTTTTTATTGCATATATATCTGAATTGAGAATTGAGGACATAGTTTTAAAATATTAGATTATGTTAATAGCAAGTTGGCCAAACCTAATTAAAATAACATCAATACATGCATAATATACAATAATATCAATAATAATAATAAAAAAATTAATCAAACCCTGCAACTGCTAGGAGCCCAAGCTGTGAAACAGATCAGGTCCTGATTACAAGCAGTATTTGTATTCAAGTGTGTAACCATTTACTTCCTGAAAGTAAAATACTTCTTTCTGATTCATAAAGACTGTAAACTTTAATTTCCATTACCAGATTTAAAAAACAAACAAACAAACAAACAAAAACACTTCCAAACCAAATTGATTCCTCTGAAAATATGGCTTGTAATTGAGACATCTAAAATTATTAATAACTAGATTTCTTCTTTAATTAATGGGGGAAGACAGAGAGAGGAGAGAGTTAGACAGTAATTCAGCTCCTCTTACAGCAAATCTCACTGTTAACTGTTTGCTCAGTCTTTCTGAAAGCTCTCCTCACTGAACTTTATGGAAGTCTTCCTTTGACTTCACTGGCAATAGTTTAAGCCAGCACTATATTTTCCTGAAAATCTATCAAAAATCTGAGATAAGCATACTTCAGAAATCAGAAAGCCAGAAGCTTTAAAACAGCATTGAACACCTGCTGTGAAAATTTACAAGCCCACACAGAAAATCAATGTGTTTTCTGCCTATTGCAAGCTATGGAGATAATGAAAAAAAATATTGATTGTAATATACTGGCTCATAAAATAAAAGTTACCTGAAAGAGTGAGGAAACAAGCACCATTTATCAGCGCTCATTCAAAAAACGCTTTGGAATTTATCCCATAAAATTCCAATTTTTCATAGTCAAAAGCAAAATGTTGTGGGGTTTTAGCTATAAAAATGATTCAATCATCAACATCAGTGAATTAAATTTTTGTTTGATTTGTTTTGTTTTTTCCAGGTAATTTTTTTTTACTTTTTTATTACTTTATTTGCTCTTGGTCACTGTCAGAGACAGAAAATTAGACTAGAAGGACCCTTACTTAGACCCAGCATAACCATTCTTGTGCTCTTCCAACATCTCTCCTCACCCTTTTGATCTTTACATTAAGCTGTTTATTTGTGGCTAGAACAGTTGGAGGAGGATTTGAAATGTTGTCTGAACTTGAGCAACAAAAATCAGGATTTAGAAATATTGTTTATAAAAATGGGTAAGTAGAGATATTTTCATGTTTATTACTTTGATGGTGAAGCAAAAACTGGGGGTAAGCATGGGAGGCAGGCAAACTTCTGTAAGAGAGCAACAAAGCTGTATGTTTAGGAACTGGCTTCACAGGGCTGAGAAATCTGGATGATTGGCTAAGAAGATGAACTTGGACTACAGAAATTTCTTAGAGCTCTAGATAGCCTTCAAAAGTTCTTGATGGTTCTCACCACAACTGCCCTGCAAATTGTTTATTCAGACAGTCAGCTGCAAGACTGGTAAATCAGGCGAATAAACTGCAAGTCTGGTGTCTTGAATGAATGAGCAATAATACACATAGTTTGAAATTTGGAGTATAGATACAGATGGGTATATAGCAAAATGCCTCATACAGCTTCAGCATGCCTTGCTTTCTTTATAGAAATAAATTAACTCTGGTATGTCTAAGCTGCCTCTGAAGAGTGCTTTGTGTCACTAATCACACTGCTCCAGATGAAAAAGAAAAAAAAATAGTTTCTTGGTATGGGAAGAATCTTATTATTATGGGTTCATGGTGGTTATGCCCATACAGGGATAACAGTTGGGGGAGCAGAAACCCAGAAGGTTGGAGGATTCCTGCATTCTTTAGGGCTTTCCTTTTAAAAATTATCTCCAACTGTTGTGGAGATAATACTGATTAAAATGAATCTTTTATCTTATCTGCACTAGCAAATCTTGTGCTTCCATTCTTAACATGGTAGGCAAGCAAACAGTCCATTGAGAAAGAGTTATATTTACTCTGTAAAGAGCATGAGCTACATATTAAAAGGAGCCTGCTCTTTCTTATAGATACAGAAAAGAGTTAATTAAAATATAAAGCTATAAACTTAATTTATTCATGAATGAAACCTTTGCCTAAATGAGGTGCTAAGAGGCCTTTACCAGGGTGGAATCCATTACTTCCCACTGTAATCACTTACCTAGAGGGCCTGCCACTCAAAACTAGTCAAAACTAGTTTAATGTTGAAGCCCTGAGATCCTTGTCAGATCAAAAATAGTTCACCTGTTTAATGTATTTTGAAGACAAGCAGAATGATCACTTTGTATTCTTAGTGTCTGTGTGAATGACAGTGCTTTGGTCTTCATCTGGATCCCCATGCTACCATGACAACTGTGACGTCTGATGCAGCATGTCTGACATTCTCCTGATCTCTTCATGGTTTATTTGTTTGTTTTTAAAGTAAAATTAAAAGCTGACAGACAGCAGACCTGAGATCTCTCTGTCTACAGGTATGAGCTACATCAAAGATGGAATAAAGGGTGAGAGTGTATGAAAGTGAGGGGAAGTAGATTATGGTATGGAACAGGAAGCACACAAAAAAAAATAACTTTTACAATGTGAGAAACAGCTGAATTTAATTATAGAGTATATAACATCTGGTTATTGCAAATCCTCCTAGAAGCCATTTCCAGGCACATGAGGGTCAAGGACTTGACTGGGAACAGACAGCACAAACTTGCCATAGCAAATCATGCCTCACCATGATGAGATGGTGAGATGAAATTGCTAGCTCCATGGAGAATAAGAAGAACAGATGATGTAATTTACCTTGCCTTTAGCAACCTTTTCAGTGTTTTCTAGCTGAACTGGAGAGAGGGACTGGATGAGTTTCTTACAAATTCAATAACTGAACTAGGCTGCCATGATAGAAGGTTGACTGTTAAAGTGACTGGTAGCTATTTACTAGTGACATTCCTCAGGAGTCAACATTGTGTCATTTATATTAAAAGCCTTAACAGTGGGACATAATGAATGCTCAGTAAACTTGTGGAGGGTGCCAAATTAGTGGTAAGTGGTCAGTATGCTGGAAAGTAGGGCAGGGCTGCCATTCACAGGGGCATTGACAGTTTAGAGAAATGAGCTGAAAGAAACCTCATAAGTTTCAGCAAAGACTGAAGCCACATCCTACCACTGAGCCAGAACTTCACATGCAGCAGTACAGTCAGGGCACCACCCCTGTAGAAAGCAGTTTTACAGGAAAGTATCTGCGGTCTTGATGGGCAATAAGCTAAACCGAGGTCAGCAGTGGGCCCTCTTGATAAAGGTGGGCACACAATACTGATTTTGATCTTGCTAAGCAAGAACATTGCCAAGACATAGTGAAAAGTGGTTATATGCCTCAAAATGTTACTTGTAAGGTTACATCTAGAGTACTGTGTTCTTTTATGGCATTCCCAGTAAAGACATCGACAAGCTGGTCAAGTCCAGTGAAGGACCACAAATGTGCTTAAGGGGCTGAAGCATGTATTATACAAGGAGAAGCTGAGGGAGCTGAATTTGTTCAGCCTGGAGAAGGTATTCTAAGTGTTGCCTTCAACTATATAAGGAGAGGCCACAGAAGAGACAGAACAAGACTCGAAGTACAGTGAAAAGCTGAAAGGCACCGATCACAAATTTTACTAAAAAAGATGCAAATTAGATAAAAGAAGAAAGTTCTTTACTGCAAGAATGATCAAACACAGAGACATATTGCAGGAAAGTCTGTGGAACCTCCATCCTTGGAGATACTCAAGACATGACAGAGGACACGGCCCTGAGCAAGCTAATCTAATTTCAGAGTTAGTCATGAGCAGGACAGTGGACTAGGTGACCTACAAAAGTTCATTCCAACCTAAGTCATCCTGTAATTCTATAAATTTTTATATGTCACTTCAAAAAGTTTCTAACTGTTCACGCAGAGTTTAAGGGTTATTAATTTTGCTGAGTCCAACTTGAAGAAAGAAAGTTTCAGGTACAGTCCTTGCTATAGTGTTACATTCTGGAACAATCTTGATATAGCATGATTACAATTTGTTTTATATAAAGACAACTTCTGAAACTTAAATATTCAAGATATTGTCTTATGCAACCAGTTGCTTTCTCAAGGTCATTTAACATGAAAAGCCTGTATCTCTGATAGAAGTATAGATAAAACTATAGAAGTTTTGAGTGCATTTATGATATTTTCCTAGACATAAAAAAAAACAAAACAAACAAAAAAAAACTTGTATTGCTTTTCTTGCTGTTAGAGAAGTTACCTTTTTACTCCATAGTATTATAACTAATGACAGCATCCAGATATAATGAGCCTTGAAGAGGAGATGGGTGGTTTAAGAGTTTTCTCAGCAAGAGCTCCTATCTTTCTAATTCAAAATAGTCTTCATTTATTTCTTTGGAAATGATTCATAGCTCCTGGGCTTCAATAAGGTGTTTTAAAGAAGGTGTAAACCAGAAAAAGTGATTGTCCTGATGAGGTGATACAAGGTAATCTTACGTAAGCTGACCTAAGACAGAGATAAATGTTTCTATCTTGAAAGTTCAGAAATCATCATTATCACACGTGTAAATTAAGTGACTGTTTCAAGTTAAGATAAACTAAACAGATAAAAAATTTACCCATGTGTTTTCAGATATCTCCAAGCACCATCAATACTTCCACCATTACATCCATGCTGATTCTTGGTATCACAAGAAATCAAGTTCTGAACAGAAAGGTTGTCTGTGATCTCACCACCAGAATGAATTGCTATTCTATCTGCTGCAACACCTGTTTTGAAAGAAATTTTGTGTTATTAGAAACAAATAATTACTTACTGCTTTTTAGTAGTTACTGTGAAAGTGTGACTGAAATTATAGCATTATATTTTCTGTCTGTAAATATTTTTGCAAAAGAATTTGGTACTATCTGTCAGAATCTTAAGAGAGTTGTGAAACTGCAAAGCACCATGAGCAACTTCACTGTAATTTTATAAATCAATAGATTTACCAAATATCATCAAAACTTAAATATAAACATTAGATGAGACCTATAGAAAATATAGTCTGATAATTTCTATGTTTGTACATGAATATTCATCTACGTTCATATTCATGTATCTTCAGCAGAAGATACAAATACTCCCCACATCTCTTCAGCTGAATTTCCAAGTTCCTCTTCTTTCTTTTTTACCTTTTCTTCCTTTATGATTATTCAGGACTGAAAATATGTTGTGTTGTTTTTTGGTTTTTGTTTTTTTGTCTGTTTGTTTGTTTGTTTTTGGGGGGGAAGAATATTTGGAATTGCTCATATTAATATATAAATATGGGATTCACACAAAACTACTTCCAAGATAGTCACCTCAGATGTCTGAACTAGATCAGGTTGTCACAATTCTAAGTACTTACATATTTATTCACAGGTTTAAAGGCAGATTAATTAACTAAATTGTAAGTGAAATCAAATGACTTCTTTGTAATGTTGTTATTTAAAGAAGAAACCTTCACCCATGAGGACCCACTGGCCGGATCAAGTAATAAGGATTTATTTAATATTTTTTTCTCTATCTTTAGATATCTTAATAGGTACTGAGACTTATTGCAGTATGAGACAACTGATTACTACATTTTATATGGGAAAAAAGACACAAATACTCATGTCCATTTTTCATAAAACCAGAGGTTATAACGCATGATTTTGTTATTGACATATTTTTATACATAAACCTTGAAAATAATTTCTTCCACAAATATCTGACCAATTTCAGGGTTTTCATCTCATAGAATCATCAAAGAGATTGCACCTAATGTACTTGAATAGCAAGGGTTAGGCAATGGCAAATGCAGATATGAAAGTATATGTATAAAATGATGCCTTCTTGTTTTAAGCATTCAAGTTGAGCATGCAGTTGTGCAAGCAAAGAATGCAGATTTGTTTAAAGTTACTCCACCATTTATGATAAACTTTACTAGTCCATTCATTTGCTATTTTATGTCATCAAAAATTTTCATACGATACAGAAACTTATGAAAAGCAAAGAAAAATCTCTACCGCTTCTATGGGTTTCTTTGTCTTCGGGACATTTTAGAGGAAGAGGTGTAGCAATTTTAAACATTACTATTTGCTGATAAAAAGTTAACAGAAAATGGAAATTTTCATTGCTAAATGAAATTACTTCATTACTAATCACCGTACATTTTCATTACACATGTAACCTAGAATTATATTTTTAAATGGAGGTAAAAACATGAATATTACTTGCAGTTGAAAAAGCCCAGGATGCTCCACAATTTCGTTGATCCAAAGGATCGTGAATCCACTCAGGCCATGCATAAGTGGCTGCAAAAAACTCAGGAAATTTTCCTTCCGGAGGTGAACTTCCCTAAAACAAAATGTAGGAGATCTGTATTTGCTTCATTTCCTACTTTTGCCTTCAATATCTTCCTCATTTTGTTTTAAAAATTCTTAATGTTTGATTTGAGGAAACCTAAAGCATCGGCATCTGTGGCTTTCCAAGCCTCCACATGGCAACCACCCTGTCTGTGTGCTGAAGCTGCCTTGAGAGCCAGAGGCTTCTGGCAATGCCCTGTCTGAGCTGGAAAGCTGAGCTGCACAGCTGCCAACCTGAATAACCTGTCCAGTTTTCCTCTGATTTTTATCTCAAGCAACATTTCCCTACAAAAGATGTCAGTTATGGCCCAGATGGCATTTTTGGAAGAAAAAGCCATCTGTTGCAAACAGTAGTGAAGTCAGGTACCTGCTACTCTATTCTTCTTGACATGCTTTACATATTTCCACATGGCTGGCAATAGGAAATTCTGGTTACTAGTGGGGAACCAGTAGAGTGTATCATTAATTCACCTTTTGCACAGAGCTTTTTCAATTTCCAGTACTTACTTTCATTCCAGAATGAAAAGCCGTGACTTTCTTTCTGGTTTGCAATCTGATGTTGAGCTGATGAGAATTCATGGCCTGCTTAGTAAAGCCATTTGGACAGCCATTTTTGGCATTTTCATCTCTCAGCTTTAATTTATGTCCTCCACATTTTGCACAAATACCCACATATGCAAGAACCATCTGGTACAACTGCTAATAATCTGCTCTATGTCTGACATATCAAAATCATTGACCTGTTTTTTTAAATTGTTTAACTTTATGGACTGATTGCTTCTGCTGCACAGGGAAATAGGAATGGCTATACAAAACTACAACATTGGTCCATCCAGTAGCAATTTGTCTCAAACAATTGCTTGTAACATCTATTCCAGAGGAAAATACAACATACAAAATATGATAATCTGTCCCCAAACAAAACATTTACCATTTTTTCTTTGCAGGCTCGCACCCAGAAGTACAAAATCTTCTATCCCGGTCAAAATCCTTTATTTTATTTTTGTTTACTTATCCTTATTCTTCTAATTCTGTGTGTCCTTGCTGCACTATTATTCTAAATTGCTTACTTGACTTACAAGACTAATTACCTTTTGCTAAGATGATTTGCATATTTGTGCCCAGTTCTTTCAAGCTATCTCAGGACTCTTTGGCAACTGAACTTTACCACTTTGGCGGTGTACAGATAATTTTGTGGCTTGTATTGAGAAACAACAACATCTCCATTGAGCTTGTACACTTGGATTTCCTTCCCACATAAAACCAATTGTTGAGAAGAAATGTGTGAGAAAAAAAGGAAGCTTGTACATCAGGTCTTTATCTGATATTTGACTAGTATACAGCACTTACAGACAGAATGATACAGTCTGTACATAAACCCAGATTCAGTAACTCTGAAGTGCTTGAGGTTTAGCACTTTAGATGCAGGCTGTGAGTCCTAAATACCATTAGTCATTTTAAAAATATATTGCAATCTCGTATGTCACTTATGTTCTTCTGAAAATTTTACCTTCACACATAACAAACCAGTAATCTTAGTAAGATTTTAATCTCAATACTTTCACTAATTGCTTTCGAAAGCCTGCTTCCTTCAAAAGCTTGTTAGAAATATGTTACTTGCAACCACAAACGTCATGCAGAAAATAGCTGCTAAGCTAAAGATCTTGCTAAATTTTCATTAAGTTAATTATTAATGAACAAGCACAAGCACAAGATTTATTTTGAAGATCAATCGTACTGGCAAAATCACAGATAAATAGTGTTTCATTTATTTGATAAACCTGCTCACTATCAACAAGTAGACAAATAAAAGTTGGCAAACATTGCTTAGCATGTTTGCCTGAGCAATGACCATTTACAGTCCAAATGAGGTAGTTGAAAAAAAAAATAAAAAATTAAATAGACCTTTGGTCTAAGCCAATGTGTTAATTTATATATTCCTAAACTATTGCCAAAGTATTTAATAGCCTCAAATTGTAAATCCAAGAGCAAATCCCTTATTAACCCTCAGCCTTGTCATTTCAAAATGCAAGATTTTCCTGTAGCCAAAAACATTAGCTTTTTGTCTGAGAAATTGCTACCCTGATATTGAGAAGCACTGCTGTTCTGTGATAAATGGTAAGTCTAGACAATTGTTTCTCAATGTATGCTCCATAAACCACCATTAGACAGTACAAAGCAATCAGAAAAATGACTGGCAAACTATTTTTAAACCTTTGTATGTATTCTATGCAGTGAAGCTAGCAGTCTGGCCAAAATGGAAAGGTAGGGAGACAGATAAGAATACTCAGACTTCATCTGTGACTTCAGAAATATTAGATAGCCCATTAGATAAAAAAAAGGTTACTGAATTTGCAAATGTAAAAATATTTGTTTTGTTTTGTTTTGTTTCCACGGGGGATGATTTTTTAGATGTAAAATTATTTTTAATATAAAAAATAAGAAGGGGGTTTGAACATCACCCTAAGATTAAAAGTAGCTCTATCACAGAGCAATATTATGAAACCAAATTTGTAGCTGGACATGTCAGGTCAATGAAACAAATTAAAAACTCTACTCCATGACAAAGCACTGCTAAGAAGTAAGATAAAGTGATTAACACAGAAGGGCTTTGCATTCTTGAATTTTTTGAGTCTTTTTTTTTTTTTTGTCCTCATACACAATTGAATAAAGAGCTCCTTCTACACAAAAATGGTTTTGTCAAGCATCCCTAAAACACAAAAGGAAACGGCAGCCCCTTAGTTACCAAATGCTGTAATTTATATCCAAGATAGTAGACCATTAGCATGCTGAAGAAATGGCTTTTATTTCAAGTCAGAAAATGTATTTAATGATAGGTAACTATGGTTTTCTTTCTCCATTAGCAAAGCTAGCAGCTTTTAATCAGATCAACACTAGATAGAGCCAAAAGCTCCCAAACACTAATTGTAACATTTTTATCAACTAACTATGTGACTTTGGGCAAGTGACTCACAGTTTTCACACTAGCAAAATGGGAAAGACAGTAATAATCATAGTGCCTATTTTATCCACAGTAAGTAGTACCTTGGCCTGCAGGTAAATTAGTAAAACAAGTCACTTGAAGGCCAAGCCATTAAAGTTTGAGAAAACCTCTGAAAAAAAAAAAAAATATATATATATATTAAAAATCATCATTTCTGAATTCTCATCCTTTAGAGATTTTTACACGTTTCTGAGCTGTCACCTGGATACAGAAGCTTAATGGAAACACTTTAATAAATACTCACTTTTTTATCACTTAGGTGTTTGTAAATGCATTTGTATGCTTCACAAAATATCAGTTACAGAAAATTATTCATGGAAGGGGAAGCCAAAGCAAGTTTATCTGAAAATCTAGTAAGACACATATATTAAAAAGTACCTGGGAGTTATTTCCATGACTACTGTTGGTCTGCCAATTGGAAGAATTTGTCTCCATCCCTGGTGAGCCTGATCCATGCTATGATCTTTCTGGATCATTCAATGACAGTAGATATTGGGCCAGCTATGAAGAGATGATTTATCACATCTTTACCCAGTGGGCCTTTAGGTTCTGATAACTGCTGATTCACATGGAATCACCTACTAAGGTGATTAAAGTTTGGCTTAAGGGAATAAAAGCATGTTTTTTTACATTTCTGGGAAGTATTAAAATGTGGCAGATTGAAAATTTCCCGAGGCAGAATAATGACACTTAAGAGCTGATGTTCTTGAAAACTATAGAAGAGGACAGAATCAGGGATATTTGGAGCTTCACAAGAAGTTTCAAAGAAAAAACATTTTTAAATCAAAAAAAATACAAGACAGAAACCACTAGGGTAGGAACAAGAAAGTTTTAATACTTCTGAAGAGAAACCATAGGTAGACAATTGGCTCCTATACAATTCAGAATATTTTTTTTTGTAAACTCAAAAAATTCTCCAGAAGCTGGGAAAGACATACAGAGATTATTAGTTTAGGTTTTTAGCTTTGGTAAGTAGAGAGAAAGATTTCTTAGACTCCCGTGCAAAGCATGTGCTTCCAGCAACATCTATGACTTTCTGAGGGTTAAATGGAAGAATAAATGGAGCTGGATTTCTGGAGAAGAATGCATTCAGGCTGTTAGGGTTTCTGGCAGGGCCAAAGATATTTGGGCTCTGGCTCACAGATTTTGTAAAAATAGAACTGTTAGACAGCATGTGCCTGAGAAATGTTTCAGCAGAACAAAGGCTGTAAGTACTGCAGCAGTCAAAGAAGCTACAGGTAGCTTAATAACAAAGATACAATAGGCTAGACATAAAAGAAAGCCTACTGTATTCTGGGCTACACTGAAAGAAGCACAGCTACCAGATCGAGGGAGGTGATTGTTCCCCTTATGCTCTGCTCTCGTGAGACCCCATCTGGAGTGCTTCATTCAGCTCTGGAGACCCCAGCACAAGAAGGACATGGACCAGTTAGAGTGAGTCCAGAAAAGGGCCACAAGGATGATCAAAGGTCTCAAGAACCTTCCTATGAAGAACTGGCACAGGTTGCCCAGAGAAGCTGTGGATGCCCAAACCTGCAGGTGTTCAAGGCCAGGCTGGATGGGCCTTTGGGCAACTTGGTCTAGTGGGAGGTGTCCCAGTCCATGGCAGGGGCATTAGAACTAGGTGGTCTTTAAGGTCCCTTCCAACCCAAGCCATTCTGTAACTCTAACATTGATATGTGAATAATGGTGTACAGCTTCCCAGTTGATACCATTTTCTTTTGCTCCTCCTTGTTGAATGTCCATGGGTATGACTATGGCTAGCAGACTATCTCTGTGGCTAGGAGAACTATTCTGAGAGTTCCATATACAATATGGAAACATTTAGTAGAATAATAATCTTATAATTATTCCAATAATGAATATATTTTTTTAAAAATCACCTGATACTTACTGGAATTTCTTTCATATTCAGCAAAGAATGAGATGGAGGTAGTGTGCCCAGTCGCTTTTTGAAACCTTCTTCCAATGTCATTCCCCAGAATTGACTGTAGTTGTCAGCTTTCCATCTTCCTCACAAACAGAAAACAAGCAAACAAAGCCACCTTTGAGATATTGCTCATATGAATACCTTGCTCCTACTTTATAAGAGCATCACTAAAACTAACATCCAGAAATAAATGTTTCACATTATGTTTTGAGACATTCTATTAGATATGCATGAGGCAATCTTTAGTACAGGGTTTTCACTGCAGATAAATTTAGGCTGGAGCAACACAGCAGGATATGAAAAGTGATGATTTGAGGTCAGCATTGTGTCAGCCTGCAGCAGATGAGCATGCAATGCTTCAGAGAAACACTAGAAAATAAGGTGCTCAATAAAAACAATTATAGTTGTCTTGAAGTTGTGCTCACATTATGCTTCAGATCAGATGCCAACAGAGAACTAACAGCTTCACATAATGGGTTACTTTGACTTCAAGCTCTGGTGCACCAGCAGTGTTTGTGAGACACTGTTTAACCACACAGAAAGCCCAGCTGTTCTGCCTCAGTTTTACATTAACATTCAGAAAAAGAAACATTTTTTTATTATTCCCTCCCTACTCTACCTGAGGAAGGTAGATTAGCCTCAGAATCTAGCACTGACCCTGAAAACTATATGCACAACATAAAAAAAAAAAACTTACATTTACACACTTTTTGAATAAATTGAAATTGTTTGTATTATTGGAGAAGGACTGAACCACAGGAGAGAGCATTCTCTTTATTAATTTCTTTCTTGCTTGTAAACAGAGGTGAGATTCATGTTGCCCAAATGAGAAGCCTCATCACTCTTGGTCTGCCTGTCCAGTGGAGAATATGGACACCTGCAGAAGCTGGGTCATATCTCAGGTGGACTAAGCCACTCTGTGGTTATCAGGCTCCAGATGCCTGACTTAATTGTCTGTCCTAATTCAATTGGTTTGAAGCTCTCCCATGAAGATGAGCTACATGTTCTAGTACAGAGTGACAGCTTGAAATCTGTACACCTGTGTATGTTTCATTGGTGAATTTAGCACCTCAGCTGTTGGGGGGGTGATCACTATATCTCTGTCTGTAAATTACCAGGAGGCTCCCAAGGCACTGCTCTGATACCAGGGTGTCCTTCTGCACTACTGCACTGCAGGGAGCAAGAACTGGTAACAAGAAAAACACTGAACCTCACAAAGTTCTGATATCTTGGTCCTTATCTGGCCCATTCTCTTCTCTTCCAACACTACATAGAATCCTGGCATGTAGAATGATATTCTTAAGGGTAGGTACCAAAAATAAATAAATAAATAAATAAATAAATAAATAAATAAAATCTATCCTAAGCATTGAAGTGAAGAATAAGGGAAGATGATCTAAAGACCATTTTGTGAGGAAAAAATAAAAAAATAAAATCATATGAATTTTGGAGACTGTATTAGATAGGTGTTTACAATATTACCTCTTACTAGCATGAGACTTCCAGTATCTTTCCACTTAAAATTCTATAATCTGCCAGAGATTTAGAAAAATTTTACAGACGCACATTTATTACATTTACTATCATAGTCATGGGATGTAATTGAGGAAGGAGAAGACAGAGAGGAGCACATAACTTCTAATCTGCACTTACATACTATAAGCAATAAAGTAGATTACAACAAAACCTTAAAATAAAAGTATTCTCACCCATAATCTCCAGAATTGATGTTCTGAATCAAGTCTGGGCGAACAAGACATACTTCATTTGAACATTTCCAGTTACTTTGGAAGCATTTGCTGAAAGGGCAAGAATATCATTGAGCAGAAAATAAATTGTCAAAGGAAATATATGCACTTTTACAGCAGAAGGGAGGGGGGGAACCTAAACTATAAATGTCACAGTAATTACGAAAACACAATTTTACTTAGTGTCACTTCAGTACCTAATGAATCCTAATTGGAATGAGGTGGGAAGGTTTACAGCTTGTGGAAAACATCATCTTTAAAAAAAATAATAATAAAAAAAATAATAAAAAAAAATTGCTTCCATCTTTGTAAGGCCAAGCCTCACAAGAAAAAAAAAAAATAGAGAGAAAGAGTTTATCTCTAACTTTGGAAAACCAGAAAGGAGCTACATGGTTGTAGACACTCTGCTCCAAAGACCCTGGGACAAGTTCAAGGCTGGTGGATGCCACCAGAGCCCAATGAGCTGCCCTGGGTTTGGAGGTATGGAGCCAGCTTTTGGAGAGGAAAAGCAGGTAGGGCTGGGGCAGCTGACTGCCAGGGCCAGCAGCAGAGCATCCTGTCTGCTCCATGCAGATGTCCCAAGGTGGGGAATGGGATGTTCAAACAGTTCATCCCTTTCCTACATAAATTATATATTCTCCCCTCATGGAATAAAATTAGTGCTCATCATTTCTGCCAGAGGAAAACGTTTAAAGATATTCCCCAAAATTTGAATGATATCGGTTTTCTCTGTATTCAGGTCGATGTCCAGGTCTATGCCAAAACCATTTCCACTCATGTCAGAGCCAGCAGATTCAACACGGATAGAACTAGGCCAGTGGGGAGGAGACTTTAATACTCTAGGTTTTATGTCTTGATTAGAAAACCCATTGACCTCTTGCTATTCTTCCATGTTGGCTGTAGTTTAATTCTATAACATCTTAATACAGAATTACTCTGCCAACCATTGTGATTTGATTACATTTAATATGAATTTAGGGATGCTCACTAACATAATTCCTGTTTCATGACATATGCTAAATTAAATTCAATTTGCTGTTCTCTGAAACATTACCAGGAATTGCAGTTGTCTTTAATTATTGTTCCTTCTCCGTAATATCGGCCGTCTTTATAACAACCTGCCAACATAACATATAGATATGTAAAAAAATATTTTTTCTTGAACTGAATTAATTCAAAAATTTTGCTACTATTGAATTAAAAGGTTGTATGCAGTACACATACTTTATTTAGGTGAAATGAAACAACTATTTCCATTTTTTTTCCAGTAACGAAGGCAATTTGGTGAATTTTATTTTTTTCCCATTTACATTATTATTCATACCAAACAAAATCGAGAACAGATTCAGAACACTCACTGAAAAGCGATTATCTTTCTTACATATAAAGAACAACACAAATAAAATTATTTTCTAACAATACACCAATACATTTTTAATAAAGACCATTTTGAATAGGTAATTAAAATAGAATTCAGTTTTTCCAGTTATTAAATTTTTTAAAAATAATATCTGTTTCAAAACAGGTGTCATATTATGTTATTTTTTCTTGGCAGAGTTTAATTCATTTTTTAAAAACAAAGAGATCAGCTATTTTTAAATACAACACTCCTTCTATGTACATACCTTTTTTTGATAATAATTCACCGAGAAAAGACCTTGCATGTGTTATAAGATCTTCCACATAAACATATTCTTCAGTGTACTTAAGTGCCAAGACTAAAAGAAAGATGCCTGCAGTGGGCTTTGGATCAAATCTATAATAAATATAGTATAGTTATCATATGGGGCTCTGTTTTCCAGCCTTTTCTCATGTTTTCTCTGCAGACACTGGTGACCCTAAAGGTAAAGATTGCTTCTTCCCCTAGTAAAGGAATTGGAGAAAGGAAATCCAAACTTTTATTTTTTTCCTTCTCTATTTCAAGAAGCTTTAGCCTCTTTATTCATATTTCATATGAATAAGATGTTGACTTGCATTAGCATTATATCATGTTTTTTTCTTTTCAAGCATAAGGAAAGTTATTCTCCATCTCACAACGAGGAGTAGAGTCCATACACATTCACTCGGCAACATAGACCTCCTTTACTGACACGAGAGAACTTCATACCAAAGTACAGAAGTGGACTAGAACCAATTAGTTAATTATAAATGCCTATTTTGCCCTGTTAGCCATACAGCAGACTACATTAACTAGTACAGACATATTTCACTAGTACAGATTTCACCCAAGCAGTCCGAGGTCCAAAGTGTCTGCTCTAATTCAATTTCTGCTAGGAATTGAGACATTTTTCAGAGAGTATACAAGGCAAATTACTTAGGTGTCACAGTTTATCATAGTGTGCCCCAGTGCCAGCATTAGACAGTAGCTGGAAGGAGGCATAGAGCAAATTATTTAAAATATAACTAGGGAAGGAAGTATTAAAGCAGTGGTCTCAGAGGCAGGATGAAGTTTCATATGAGCTCAGCTAGCAGCCTTCACAACCCATGCCTGAGAAAAAAAAATGCAAGCCTGAACAAGTATAGAAGAAGCTTTCAGAAGATATATGCTTAAGGAATAGAAGATTAAGAACAGTTTCATTAGCCTAACCAAATTAAGACTTGAAAGGCCAGGAGTGCTGTCTAAATTTGTCTAAGATATTAGTGTCAGAGTAGAGATGTCTAAGCTAGAAGACACTGGTTGCATAAGAACAGAGGCAGTTTATATGGCCATGAATATATTAGGCTGGAATATTAATATAGTGGGAAATATAGTGAGAAATATGTGGGAAATTAATTCATTTGAAGATGCAGCCTGATGACTTCATGGGATCATATGGTGTGAAAAGCATGATAGGAATGAAGTGGACGTCATAAACCTGGACTTCCTTCCTGGTTCAATGTTCTCGAGTTCCTATAATTGTCACCTCATTTGCCCCACTTTTGTTGTAAGTAGTCTTGTAAGTGAAATGTTTCCAGATGTACACACTTGTAGGCCAGATCCTGACTGTGTAATGTAAAATCAATTAGCAAACTCTCTAGGCATCCCTTTTATACCAGTGTGAGAGTTAGTGTACTGACTCTGATAACACTTCTCGTACCATCAGAGTAATTGAAACAAAAAGAATAAATAATAAATGTATTCTATAAATAAAACTCTAAAATTCTCCTAAGAATAGTAACAACAAATCCAGAACTTCTATTCAGTGCCTAAGACAAAGTCAAAGCAGTTCCACACATTTACATCTGGAGTCCTCTGCATGGTGCAGACAGACACAGGGTGTACACAATAGCTCACTACTGTTGTGCACCAAGTCAGTATGCTGGGATGCACTGCACAGTTTTATTGCATTTCATTCTATCCCTTGTAAAGTACTGAAGTTTATTGGTTTATTTAAAGCAATATGACTCAGAAGGTACTGAAAGCAAAACCACAGGCAGCCAAAAGATCAAAATCTTCAAGGTGAAATGTACTTTGGTGTATGTGGTCTGGTAGTTCTTAAATAATTCTTAGCCAAAGGCAGAAGCACAGTCTCAGTTATTAAAAGTTAGCCAATATACTTATGGCATTTCTAAAAATGCTTCATAGTTTGCTTAATCTTCTGACACTCAGTCTTTTTTGTTTCTTCATTTTTTCCTTCCAATTTCATTCTTTGCTCCCTGTCCCACAGTCATTTCAGTTCTAGAAAGTTCCTTCTTGAGTGATATTTTTGTCTGCTGTATTTTGCCTGCTTTGTTATTCTCCTTTAACCCTTTAAATTACTTGTATAACAAATATCCAATAAACAGAGATTTAGAAAAATACATGTTTTCTATCAATGAAACACTTTCTTCACCAGAAAAACATCAGCTTCTTTTAATGTGAGATATAAATTAAATAAGATAGCAGCTCAAATATAGAACAAATAAACATGCTTGAATAGATTAAATAGCATTGCCACCTATGTCAGGCTTGTATAACCCAGGAGTTACAAAACAGTGAACACACATGCAAAAAATGGATTGAGAAAAGCAGTGCAAATATTACCCCTCACATATTCTGTTACCTAAAACTTCTGTTACATTTTTACCTTTCAGAGGTAGGCCTATCACAGGACCCATATGGCAAAATGTTGCAGGTTTTGTAGTAATACAAAATTGCTTACAGGAAGCAGTCTGCAAAACCTTATCCCAAGGCTGTCAGCTCTGGAGCAGAAACAGTGCTCAGGGCTTACACAGAGCTTATGACAGCAACCCCCCAATCTGTTGGAAATAATATACAACAGTGCACCCTAAATAAGTATGGAACAAATGTCTTTATTTACATAAATCATAAAACATTCTTTTAGAGGATTAGAAACACTTTGGAAAATCAAGCTTGTTTTGCAGCGTTTGGCATTTTTGTTACTCCCACTTATCAGATTTTGGCTGTGTGCCTGGCTTAAGAGCACAGGCTCATGAAGAGCTTGTGGTCTGAGTGCTAGAGTACAAATAGCAGAGATATCTCACAGAAACAGTTAATTTTTAAAAGCCATGGTGGTATTCTTGTTGATTTTCAGCTTTTGCAAGTTTGGTACAGTCTTTACGTTTTGAGGTAGATGTGTCCTAGCAAGAAGCTATAGTCTTAAAATTATAATTCTAAAACTGTATCACCAGCAGAGATTTGCCCTCCACAGAAACCATGTGTAAATGATGCTTGTGCATATTTGTGGGTTTTGTTTGTTGTTTTTTAGTTTGTTTGTTTTGATTTTTCAATCTTTAGTTCTAAAGACAATAGACTAAGATTAGAGTCGTTCTGGAGGAACTTCCACTACAAGCTAAGCAGAAAGAAACCATAAAAGGACAATATGCCAGCCAGAAATTCTTGTTCTAATCACATCCCTTCAGCTAATCCTGCACTGAGATGATGCAAGAAAAGTGGTGTCCCAGAGGAGAGCTCTGGTGGATCTAAGCCATTACAGAATATCTCAGAGCAGTATCATTTAGGATAATCATCAGTTTTCAGAATGATCTGTTTGTACTGATGGGTACAAAATTTAGATCTTTCTGTTCATTTTGTGTTAATCTGTGAAGCTGAGATTGATGAGATCACATTAACTTCAAACTGATGAGGTTATCTCTAGAAAAGTTACAGGTGAAACAGAGGTTCTGGCCAACAGAGATAAGATTGAGCCAACTCTAGAAATGTATCCCTAAAAGCAAAGAAATAACAGGAAGCATAATTCTTATTTCAGCTTTGTAAACAATGTATTTGTCCACTATGTCAATAGGCACATTTTTAGGATGCACACACTCTAAAGATCTATCAGTAATTTTACTTCCAACTATATTTTTCTTGTGGTACACTAATACCAGCTGGGTCTTTTCTCTATACCCACCTGATGTTGGAGGTGGCCAAGGCTCATCTGACCTGGTGGGCTCAACAGTGTTGTCACAGACATCCCAGTAGTCAGCACAACAGTCCACAGGGCCAGGAGGACCTGTGGCACAGAACTGGTCACAGTAACATATAGCTGCTCTGGAGGCAATGTTAAAGCTGCAGTCATCATTTCTTCCTGTGCAGCAGCCTCGTATCCTGCAGGACTTTCCTTGGTACAGACTTCTTTTTAGCCTGTCCCACCCTGCAGAGCCACGATCTTCAACAGAGTAAAGTCCCTGGGGCAAATTTCTTCTAGAGTTAAGCTGCTTTGCCATCCAAACTTCACTTGCAATGCAATATAAGAGCAAGATCTGACTTTTGAGCCACATTCTTCCACCTCTAGACGCCTTTTTTGTTTCTCTGTGCTTGACTTTATCAGCAAATGTCCATTTACTGTAGATGTAATACCTCCACTTACTATTCAGAAACAAATCTGAACAGAAAGCTGCAGACAACAATATTTTATGAAGGTTCTGTATTTGTTAATCATTAGTCAGACATGTTATAAACTGTTTTATTTGCCCAAGATAAAAAAAAAAAAAAAAAAAAAAAAAAAAAAAAAAAGGAAATAAAGCCACAGCTATGTATCCATCATTATGAAACATTGGGTACATTCTTTCGTGAGTAAGAAATTTGTAGTAAAGGTTTATTATGCAGAATATACACAATCCAATATCTTAGTTCTATACTTTAAGCTTCTAAAATCAAAACAGCATGAAGAATGAGTACATGGTCTTAGAGGGTCTTTTTCCTCCTGGCTTCATTTACCTGTAACTAATATGTTCTCCATATGATTCGAAATTATACTTAGATTACTTTTCTCCTTCATTCTCTTATCTGATATGCAAGGCTATAGATCATTGACTTTCAGTGTAGTAAACATATCCTGCATCCCTCCCTTTTCTATCTTGTTTCCAGTGATCTAGGTTTCTTTTATATGCTTAATTTTGCACTGTTTTACTGTGCGCACATTTTAAAACTCAGGTAATATTCAGCATAAATTATTACCCCAAAGATATTTTTTTAAAGTTCACATTTCTTGATTCAAAATGAACCTGGAAATCTGTGTAAATAGGGTAATAAATACTAACTAGTGAGTCTTCAATCCAGTTTAAAAAGTAAATGGCTGGAATAATAAAACCATGAAGACAAACAGTAGATATCAAAAGACATGCATAACTGCCTTTACTACTTGTTCCATGCTCTCCAGTTTTTTTGACTGCAGACATAAAGAAATATGCATGGTACTGTTGCCAAAACCTAAAAGATTCAGAAAAAAAAAAAAAAAAAAAAAAAGAGCAAAGTATTTTGAAGCTGCTAGCAGAGATAACATGTAAGACTAAATTGCAGAAAAATAACATTCTTTGAAATATGAACAGATACAAGACAATTTAAGTGTTCAAAGCTGAAAAAGCAGAGGTTAAAGTAAAAAAAAAAAAAAAGTAATTCTTCCTTTTCCATTTTGTAGTGGATGAGAGGACCCTGAAGAAGTTAATGGCAGGGAACGAAGGGAATCTTTCCCTTTGTGATTTCTACTGGATTGTTCGGTGCTGTGGAAGGTCACAGAATCAAAGGACAGCTACTTTTGAAAGCACAGCTGGTAGCACAGCTGGTCTGGATGCATTGCTGTGAATTGTAGAATCATTAAGGGGGAATGTGTATGTGTGTAATAATATAATACACACACACACATAGACATATGGGATTGTAATACAAATGCTCAAGTCTTTAATATAATTTCTTGCCAGCAGAGCTTTTATTGGACCTGCCTCTCACACTGTCCCTGTCACAGAGAAAGACATGTGGATGAGGGAAAATTGCATCAGACCATGTGATTTTTATTTTCCTTTTTTTGCATGCAATCTTCTGTATGGAAGTCAATAGAAAGGCCAAGGTCAGCTATATACAATTATTGTACATCACATAATATTAAATACACATATATCTTAACCTTCATAAACCTTAACATAAATCTTAACCTTCAGATTTGTTCTGTGCTTCTTGATTTTTTTTTTTGTTGTTTGTTTTCTTAAAAAGGCTAGGTATCTAGGTATCTCAATCAGTCACTGAGTGCTATAATGCATCAAATATAAGGTGAGGAAGGTTAACCAAACATGATCATGGAAACTCAAATGAAATTCTTGGTAAAAATGATAACCCTTTTCCTTAATCCTTCTTTCTATATGGTTCCAAGTAAAAGGTTCTCTTGATTTGCACTGCCACCTGCAAAATGCAAATCTTCTTTGCTGTTACAGTTCTTTGGACATCATTTTACAAAGTTATATCCTTACTCTAGTGAAGCATAAGAAAGAGAGAAAGCTTCCACATGTGATATTATCTGCCTTTTAAGTTACAGACCTCTGTCTTCATTTAGTTTAGATTTTAGTTTGGTTAGGTGGTTTTCATTGATTGTAGTTGGAGTTGTTTTTTTAGCATTTAAATTTTAAGACTTGCTGATAATAAACCAGAGGCAAAGGATTTGTTTGGAAAAGAAGTGCGCTAGTTTACACAGAAATGAGCTTCCTTTTAAAGGAACATAAAAATGGAACTAGTGCTTCTGAACAGCTTTGTTTTTTGACACATGGAACCATGCTGAAACTTGATAAAATCTTATTCTCCTTTCTGCTGGCATATGCTCAAATCTTTTTTTTCTTAAAAAAAAAAAAAGAAAAAAAAAAAAAACCACCGTTTTGTCGTGGTTCAGCAAATATTTTGTATTTTGTTTTCAATAGTTTCCACTGTAAGCAAAAAGTAGCTCTCCGTAAATTGCAGGAAATCATGTGTTGACTTATCTGTAACTGTTTAGGGACAGTTAAATATAATCCTTATTCTCTATTGAAGATTAACCTATTCCAAGCAGACCAGCTCTGCTACTTTTTTGAGTTAGACCTAGTTCTAGGCCTAGACCTAGTTCTGGTCATCACTGTTAAGTACAAAAATGTCTGACTTGTACCTGTTTCAGTACTCTCTGAGGTCTACTCTTGAGCTTAAAAAAAGCCAGGAATCTCTTTAAAGCTAGAACAGGATTATCCCACAACTTTTCTTCCAAAATTCCTTCTGATTTGTTTGAATGAGCTCATTGCACACCCTAAAACCTCATTTCTGATCACCTTTCAGATTAGTGGTAAAAGCCCTGAGCTAGGTGCTGGTTGCTGAAGGTCACTCCCTGGACAGAACTCTGAGCCTACCCCATCAGAAGACTGTGCTGCCTTTCTTTTTCCTGACTCTTAACCAGTTTAGGAAGCAAACAGGACACAAGACTCCAGTCCTCTTTTCTGCTAGTAGGCAAAACTCAGTGTGTCATAAAGATCATGTAATTGCTTATTATCAGTTTAAACTCTGAAATGATATGGGCCATCCCTTTCTTTGAACTCAAATGGAAACTTAGCTGGTGACTCCTTGCACAAAAGACACAGCTGCTTTGTGATAGCTGCAATATTTTATACTTACTACTTTTTATTATTAAAGGCTGCAGTGAGGAAAAACGTTCTGAGCCAACCCATTTCATGAAAAGTATTATACAACACTGTGTTTTCTTTTCTGTGTGGACTCACCCTCCCAAGTGGTGAGTGCCTACATCCTAGACCTGTTTATGTAGAGAAAAACTGTGTGTTGAAGAGTTTTTCTCACCAGCATTTTGGTCTCTTTGTGTCTGGGGCAGGCTGAGAATGGTGGTGTTTTCACCCTATTGGGCAACAGCCTGGCACCTCACTGTTGCAGGTAGTTGTCACAGCATCAAGCAGTGTTACTGTTAATTGAAATCTTTCAGGGCTGCCCATGTCAGTTATTACCATGCTATTCCAAGTTACACGCAACTCAGAATAGAAGTGACTTAGGTGACAAATTTCATTGGTACAGTCCTGCCACAGGGCACTTTTCTACATGCAGCCTCTGGGACCAATGTGTCCACTCTCTCAGATATTTAATTAAACAGTTTCAGGGTCAAAGTCAGAGGCAGAGGAATAGAAAACAACTCCAATTGCCCATGCCAAAGAAACCCTGTTCTTCACAGCTACAAGCACACAGAGTCAGCAATCACAGGTGAAAGAAGATGATATAGTACATACTAGGTGATTGCTACAGCCTCATAACCTTATCACTCTTTCCAACACAACAAATCACTATGCGTGTTTCCTACCTCGGTTGCATCCCTTGGTTGTCTCCATGAAGCAGGTGCCATTTCATTCTTGTTGTTCTCAGCCATACTCCAACATTCCCCTGAGGCCATGGTCAGCCCATTCTGGGCTCAGTCAAGTAAATACATTTGAAGAATGGGAAAATCTGTGCATGAACCACCACATTACGCATGCAGTCACAGAGCCGTAAGTGCCCTCCTCAACAACACTTCACTAGGGCTTGCCAAATGTAGGAAGAGCAGGAAGCTCAGGAGCCCCAGCTGGGATGGAAACCTTGATGGCAGCCCTATCATATCATGTGTCACATGCCTCCTTGGTTATGCTGTTAGTGAGACTAATGTGGACAGATGAGCTTGTGCACAGCTGCACATGGCTTCAGAGAGGTGATGCCTTCAGTGAGCTTATTAACCATACATTGGCTCCTTACCAGCCAGTTAGAGGTGAGGGAGAAGAAAATCTAGCACCTTTCACAGTCAGTATGAGCTCTGAGAAGATGTGCTGGTGTTGCATGGTTGATGTGTACCCACCCATATTTGTCTTGAATGTGAAGTCCTATCTGCTCCTACCAGTGAGTGATGGCATCCTACACCTAAAATATTCTCTTGACCGTGGATAGACTAATAAGTGCAGAGGTAGATGTCGAGGTATTTTCCCAAACTGATTCCAGAAACCTTACCAGGTTGTCCATGTGCCTTGCCTGCAAGCAGGTTTAGAGGTGCTTGGGATACATACTAACTTTGGCACTGTTGCAATGTGAGAGTCACCAGTTCAATTCTAGGGGAGCCAACCTAGAGCAAGCTCATTCCTTGGTTTGTAAAATACTCCATGCCATTTGTCTTGTGGTGAATCAGTTGATCAGTGCAGAAGTAGCCTAGGATTGCCCCGTGTATGGCTAGATACTACTTCTTGAATAAATGAGAACAGTCTTACACAGTAGTCACCAGATCATTTTTGTTCAGACATGTTTTATGATGTACAAAGAGACACTGCCAGGATGACACATGCAGTTTATCCATACGCAGAAGTTATGCCTCGATTAATGCACCCACTAAATGGCTACAATGAATGAGCTACTACTGATTTCCTCACCAGCCAAGTAAGATGTCTGGAGTCTGTGCTGGGCAGGCAAACATCAGTCAGGTGGGGAAGAATTGTGCTTCTTGATCCCAGAACAGGCTGATTCTCTGTGTTGCTGAGTTGGCACTTTCTGATTCTCTGCTCTTAAAGGCTTTTTTATACCTTTAGGCATAGATTTTTTCCTTCTGAACACTTGAGCTGTTTCTATTACCCTTTCAATGATACACTTCTCTCTGTGATTTTACTTTTATCATTTTGCATAACCTTAGCAGGTGAACTTTATGATATTTAAGCAATTTTCTCATTAAACTGAGTCAAGACCACGGAGGTGTGCCACAGCAAACCAGGCTTTGGATCCCAGGCAGCTGAAGCCTGGGGGCAAGGGCTGCCCTTAATTTGAGGCAGCAAACCACATTTTCTCAAATAATGAGTTCTGTCCCTTCTACTCATGGCCTATATAAGTCACTGCCCAAATACACCCCTTGTGCTAGCCCAATTTCACTTCAGACCACTTGGGCCAAGCGTAATATGTTGGGTGTTTGTTGATTGTTTTTTTTTTGTTTTGTTTTGTTTTGTTTTTTGGAGGGGGGTGGGTGTTGGTTAGCTTGGGTTGCAGCACATAGCAAGAGCAGCAATATCAGTTGTAAGCACAGGATGTGATGAATGCTGTGTATCAGACTGCATGTTAGCCTGTGAACAAAGATAAAAGAAAAAGGAGAATATAAGCTCTCACTAAACATAGGCAGTCATTGGGATCCTGACAGGAACGTGTACTTTACAAGGAAAAATATGAATAAAAGCAGGGTAAAGGCATCAGAAGTTGGACTAAATATATTACTTTATTGAATAAGCAGCATCCATTAATTTTATAGTATTACTGAAAAAGCAATCAATTTTTCATGTTGACTTTTGCTGTTTGTAATCTCCCCTTAAAGGTTTATTTCTCTAAATACTTTCCCCATTAGTGTTTGAGGGGTAGACTTCCTAGACTGTAATTGCCAGTATACTCTCAATTTTCATTCACAGACAGAAGCTGTTTGAGCAGATAGGGATGCTGTTTTTTAAAATATGCACAGATGAAGAAACTCATAAAATGAGAGGTAAAGAAAGGGATCCCTCCTTTGCCATTCCTACAGTTTTGGTAGTTCTTTCTCTTGCTTTTGTTCCTTCCACTGTTTTTGGTCTGTCACCTGGGCTAATTTAAAGATAAAAAGTACCATGTCAATAATCCTCTCTGTTAGACATACCAGATGGGATTTGGGCTTCACAAAAATGAAATTCAGGAGGAAAAGAAAGTTGGATTTGCAAGAAATTCAGAACAAAGCAACTGCTTTGGAAAAATGGGCAGAAAAACTCATTAAAACTTTAGAGAATTGCACAGATTACATTGGTTCTAAATTTCAATTTTGCCCAGTTCAGTGATTGACTGAAAACAAGAAATACTAATAGATACTTGTTGGGTGTACCTATTACGTCTTACACAATTGATAACATATTTAGAGTATTTATGTGCTTGTTAAGTATGCATTTATATCTTTCTTAAAAAGATTTTCAATACATTTTTCTTCTGTTTACCTGTATGTGTTGATTTTTGTCCAAAGGAACCATTTCTTGAACTCAATGAAATGCTTTTCACAATACTTTTCTTTTTTTTTTTTTTTTTTTTCCATCTGGCTAATGTGTGTGCTGTCCACAAATTGTACAAACAACTTCTACTGCTTTTTCATTGAGAAATAGAAACTAATACCTATATAACCCTTATATGCCTATCAATCATTTAATGATATTGTGAAGGATGTGTGTGCTATCAAGGGAATATATATATTTTAATCTATATAAAGAGACTCATAGATGGTTGAACTTTCATTTTTACAGTTCCACAGTTAAACAGCTTAAGTCCAGGCCCAGTAGCACAAGGCCTTAAGACTAGTCCATTTAATTTGATTTCAATATTAATATTTTAATTGATGATTTTATAAATTAGTTCATCACGTTAATTTTAATGAAAACAGCAGCGCATCTCAATACAATTATTAATCTTAACTTCAGGTTGTAGCAGCGTGTCAAGAGGCGTAGTGCTCCCACACACCAGGTTGCGATTCAAAGGTCCCTGATGTACCTGTGGGGTGATTTATAAGTTCAAAGGATCAAGGGAGTGGGAAGAAGCCAGTGACTCATGCAAACATAGGTGAACAGCATCCTTAAACATTTACAATGCATTTTGGAGAAAAAAAAAAAAAAAAGGTTGTTTAAAATTCAAGCTCAGGCAACACTCAGTCTGTGGAAGCAACTCAGGGTCAAAAAGAACAGTGCAAAGTAAAAAGCAGTGGTTCTTCCATGTTTGCTAGCACAGAGTTATCAGCTTTGTCTGCCTTCACCAGATGTCACAGGGCTATGAACACTTCATGGCAGGGAAGAACCACTGTGCTTGCTGATTGCTTTAGGTGCTGACACAAAAGTGAGAAATTCCTTGAGCATTTCACAAAGCCTCTGCATGATAGAAAAACGTGACCAAGGTTAAGAGCGTGGGAACATTCCTTTCCCAATGATGCTGACATCCAGTCTCAGCTATTTGAACTATGCAAAGCCATATTTACAGAAGTGAAGATAAGAATCACAACAAACACTTTGCAACAAAAACACAGCTTTATTCAATTTCAACATTTGTATTATTTCTAAATAAAATATGCTGTGTTATTTTAGGCCTCTCTTAAACTGGCAAGCACTTCAAGAAGTGGTACATAAATATGGCACATTCAGGTGTGTATCTCTGGGGTTAATTATGCTAGTACATAAGATTATCTCATGAAAAAATACTTGATTGTTATTGCTGCTTTACAATTAGCATACTAGAAGCAATTTTTTAAAAAATAGTGCTTTAAATAACATTAGTGTTGTGGATTCCTTCTCAGTATAGGAACAGGTCTGAAAATACTCTACGGTTTTAGCTCTTGATCCTAATTTGGGGCTGCAAAAGAAGAGTTTTCACATGAATACATGTAGCAAAAAATAAAGATTTGTAAACTGTATAAGTAGCATGCACCAAGCTCACTTAGTTTTCCTTCTTTATACAACCTGATGTTCTGACTGATAAATGTAGCTCATATTTTCACAGGAAAAAACAAAACAAAACAAAACAAAACAAAACAAAACAAAAAAACATGAAGAAATATTCAGCCACTTCTCTTGTCTGCCTTTGCAGCAACCTCAGAAAAACTGTTTAAGCACTTAAATTCTGATGTAGCTGCAACAACCCTAATACTAAATTAAATCCCTCTTTCTGAAACTCAAGGCCCATTTCTTTTCCTCCTACTCTCAGGGAGGATAGAGAAGTGACTAATATCCTTTTATAACACATTATAAAGAGATATAACCTGTTGTGCCTCATCTCTGTCTTTATTTCTTTTCTTCTGTGTGAAGAAACTGAAACCTTTAAATCTTTTCTAAATCTCCCATTTGTTTTCCACACCTCCAGTCTCTCTTTCTAAAATTGCTCAGGACAGAACACAATACTGCAACTGATTCTTCACTAACACTGAACAGAAATGAGTAATTACCTCCATTATACTATAAACACTCCTTTCAGTATTTTCCTTGAATGACATTTTTTATAAGAGCATTGCCTCTCCAACTCAGATTCACTTTGTGGTCCCCTGTAATCCTCAGATTCTCTCCTGCCTTATTATTGTCATTCAATTTCTGTCTGTGCTTTTCAATGTTACTTGACTTTAATGAATTTTATAATTTGATTTCCAGCCATCCCTCTAATGTAAGTGATGGTTTTGGATTTTAATCCTGTCTTCCAAACTGCTTGCAGATCTTCCCAAACGGGGATTATCTGCAAATCTAGTAAATTTACTGCCCATTCAAGTGAGCAAGTAGTGAGCAATATTTTATAGTGATAGAACTTGAAGATGGCATTATGGAAGTCTCAGTGAGATGTTCTCCCATTTTAGCAGCAAATGGTTGTTCTCAAAGTCCAGCTTTCCAATCAGTTGCACATCTACCTTATGTGAACTTAATTTAACCCATTTCTACTTTGCTTGCTTATGAATGTCATGTGCGACTGTGTCGAAGATGCACTGTATCAACCACATCCCCTATACCTGTTTTGCTGTCAAAAAAGGAAATGAGATCAACTGGATAGGATTTGTTTCTGACATGTCCCTGTGCAAGTTCTCTTATCTGCTTGCTGTTCTTTAGATGACTACAAATGGATTGCTTAATACTTTGTTCCAGAATCTTGGAAATAATATTAGGACTGGCTTTTCTATAATTCTTTAGACCTTCATTTCCTTCTTTGTTAGATACGACATTGTTTTTGCCTTTCCCCAGTTTTCTGGGTATTTGTTCATTTTGCTAATTGCTAGTTTGAGAAGTAGCTTTGGTTAAGTGTTTAAGGGGGTTTCATTGGGCTGTGCCATCCTGAATACATCCATTTCACCTCAGGATTCCTTAAAGTGTTCTTTTCCTATTCTCTCTATGTTCCTGCTCCAAAATTCTTAACAGTAACTGAACCAAATTCTTAGTCACAGTTAGTCTTTTTTTTGTGAAGACTGAAACTGGAAAAGGTATTGAACACTTTAGCCTTTCCTATATTACCTATTTGCTGACCTTCCAAGTTGAGTACTATATTGTGTCAAGTATAACATATTATTTTCAATATGGTATTGTTTAATTATAGCACACTATTCATTTTAATGGTACTATGTGGTTATGCACTCAAATATAAAATAATATTAAACTTATTTCAATATTACCACACAATTTAATCCTAGGCCATGCCTCAGTTCTTTCCAGCTGTTTGATTGCATCCCACTTACAATTAATTAAATTTTGACTTTAAGCTAAGAAGTGGAATTATTCAGTATTAGTAATTATTAATAGAAAACACTCACCAAAAATAGCCAACTTATTATCCAAACACTAAATTGTGTTGCTAAAGCATCCTACCATCTTTTCAAAGCAAATACCTACACAGCAATTTATTAAAGTGATACTAAAGCTGTAGTTACATATTCTGTGACTGTAGTCAAGTCATAAAAATAGTAATACTCACCACTGTAGCTAAATAGAACCTCTTTCATTGGTGACCTGTATTAAGAACAAAAAGAAGGAAGTGAAAACAAAGTGGATGAGAGTATTAAAACTGCCATAAAATAACCAGGTACAGGACTACAGTTGCTTTGGTGGTGGAGAGACAACTTCATTAAACATCTTGTCTTTTAAAAATTTAGTTTTCCTGCACTGTTAATTTATAACTATGTTTATAGTGCTTAGGATGTTTTTCATGCATTGACAGGTTTAAGGAAGCAAATATGTGCATAGCAAATTTCAAAAGGCAAAGCATTACCTTGGCTAAATGCACTTGTTGGGCTTCCAATTCCTTGTATGACCACAGCCCAGGAAGACATGGCATGTGGCCAACCTTGCAGTCACATGGCATTGATATTGTTTTCCTTTACCTTAGAAAGGCTTTCCACACTGTTCAATAGAAGCCTTGTACCCAGTGAGGAGGAAGGTGTACTACAGAGGTCAGTATTTGTTTATAATGGCTAAATAACTGGTTGGACCACCAGAAAATGTAGTAGTTAACTATTCAAAGTCACTGTTCCAGGTGTCATTTCATGGGTGGCTTAAGTCAATGCTATCTGACAACTCCAGAAGGGACTTGTGTGGCGGAAAAGCATGCAAACTCCTGATGTCTGTGGATGTTCCTAACTTGGAGAGCAGACACAGACTGTTAAGCTGAGGGTATGGTTCCTATTCTGGAGCACTTTGCCAGGCTGGAGGAATAGGCCAGCAGAAGCTTTGTGAACAAAGGCAAATGTGTAGTCTTACATCTAGGTTGGGTGAGTGAACAATCCAATACAAAGGTAGCTCAGGGACTGACCAGCTGTGCAGTCATACAGAGACCTCAGGGCTAGATGACACCAAACAGAAGGAGGATCTGTTCACCTGTGTGGTGAGGAAGGCCAACCTCATATCAGGCTGCATTAATTAGAGCACTGCTATATGCCGTTCCCTCATAGGTTGTGAGGGAAGTCATTATTCTCTGACAGGCACTAGCAAGGCTGCATCTAGAACACAGCTTCCATATTTTGGATAGAGTAGAAAAGAGACATCAACCAACCAGAAAAAGCCCAATGGAGAGCAATCAGGATGGTTTGGGGAGTTTCCTGATTTCTGAGAAAGTCATATCATAGAATCATTAAGGTTAGAAAAGACCTCCAAGATCATCTAGTCCAACCATCCCCCCTGCCACCAGTATCACTCACCAAACCATGTCCCTAAGGTCCATGTCCAAACTTTCCTTAAATACCCCCAAGGACCGTCACTCCACCACCTCCTTGGGCAACTCGTTCCAATGCCATATGACATACGAGGGCACACTAGAGGGCTTGTTTAACTTGAAGAGTAAGCGAAGGGTTATCTATTCTCCCTCTCCAGCTACTTAAAGAGGATTTAGAGAGAATGCAGGTTTTTATAGTGAAAGGATAAGAGGCACCCAGTGGGAAATTTTAACTGCCCATAAGGAAAAATGTTTTCATCATGAGTGGTGAAACACCATAACTGATTTTTCTGTGGTTCTATGATTCTAATTATTTATGAATTACGTAAGTATTAGCATAATAAAAAATCTTCGTCAAACTACACTTCTGTTCTGACTACATATTCAAAGTAATTTCTTTTCCACTGAAATTACTGTACGTTATTCCTGCTATTATTTGAAGGAGACTAAATACAACAGATTTTTCTTAAAGCCAGATAGAATTAGATTAAAATGGCAGTTTAAGTGACATGCTGACATTTCATATTTTCTCCATATCATTTTAAATATAGCCTGTGCATTAGTACCCTTTTAGACTTTTTAATGTAAATTCAGCATGTAAGTAATACACTTACTGTAATTCTTTTTATAGAGATCACATTAGAAATAATACCCCATAAATTCAGAATACATTTTCCCTTGTTAATGCTTGGTGATCTAATATGCCCTTTCATGTCAATAGGCTATAACTGAAACTTTTTAGTTAAAGCAAGGAGATATCATTGAAGCTGTCAAAAAGTATTGCCCAAATACCTGTTGCAAATATAAATTTCCCATTGTGATTATAAAGTATTAAAATTTATAAAGCTTAAAGCATTATAAAGTATAAACTAAATATAAATTATCTCAGCTGATTTTTTTTTCAAAATTTAGAAACTTATGTCATTTGGACCTCCCTTTCTATTTGTAGGTATCAGAAGACTGTAGCTTACTGTTCCTCATTAGTAGCCCATCCATTACAAAATTAAAGAATTTATCCCAGCTAACACTTGAAATTCTTATTCCCTTAGTAAAAGCAGTAGATGTTCTTACTTGTAATGTTCCTTTGCAATATCATTATATATCCAAATAAATGAAACTATAAAGTTAAATGAAATGTTATGATGGTATGGAGACAGTCTAGTGCTATGGTCCTTGGTTTGGACAAAATAAACTAAGGGCACTGAGTCTATTGATTCAGAGAGGTCTTGTTCATTTTCTTTCAAAATATTTTGGAATATTACAGGTCAAGTCAGAACAGTTATTTTGGAGGAAAGTGACATCAAAGTATTTTCTAATTTTCAATATCTGAGAGGTTTTTTTTGATTGTATTACTGGTGCCCTTTCCTTTATTTGCTGCTTATTTCCTATATGCTGCTTATAATCTCTATGCCTGGTCTCTGTCTACGCATTGTTTATGAGTAACCAATACACTCTAATTATAGTTTATAGATAGTTTATAAACCCTGCACATCAGCAGTGCTACAAATTGGTTGGATCTTTGGTTGGATCTCATAAAAACCCTTACATAAATTCTTTAGTACAAGGATTCTATCATATAATGGGTGCATTTTCTTCTTATATGTAGAATCTTTTAATGATTAATAGTAATGTTGACCTCCGACCAGGACCATTCCTTAAGTAAATAAAGATAAAGAGCAATGTATAACAGAACTTTGGGCCTTATTGACATTTTCATAGAATTCATAATTTCAAAAACTTTTGGTATTAAATTTAATTAAAGCAGAGCCAGGCAGTTTGTTTCCCTTATTAAGAAAAAAAAATGAAAAAGGAAGAAAGGAAGAAAAGACAAAAGGAAGAAGAGAGAAAGAGAGAAAGAGAGGGAGAGAGAGAGAGAGGGAGAGGAAGGAAGGAAGGAAGGAAGGAAGGAAGGAAGGAAGGAAGGAATGGAAGGAAGGAAGGAAGGAAGGAAGGAAGGAAGGAAGGAAGGAAGGAAGGAAGGAAGGAAGGAAGGAAGGAAGGAAGGAAGGAAGGAAGGAAGGAAGGAAGGAAGGAAGGAAGGAAGGAAGGAAGGAAAATGGCAAGGGGGAGGAATCTGCACAAAAGTGTCTCAGTGAAATACTGTCTCCTCTGAAGTCAATGGAATCAGCATTTTCTCATGAGGTCTTTTTATGAATACTGACCTTACATTAAAAATGCTAGGTCTCAATTATTTCCGATTTTTTAGGAATAACAAATAGATGAGAGAGAGTAAGAGCTGCAGCAAAACATCATGTCAACCTAAATTAACTGTATAATAAATTTGAGATTTTGCAAATTATATATGAATGAGGGGAATGAGTATGTACATTTAACACCTGTATACAATGGCTTTTTATAACTCCACAGGGACATATGCCTTATGTTCTCTCTAAATATTCTGATAGTACAGTTCTGAAAGTAATTTTTGTGTCAGTCACACACCATAATATGGGCAAATACTAGGTTAAGCCATAGATCATAAGACCATAAGTATTGGAAATTACTGTCATATCTCTTGGTTAGGTTTTACAGGTGTATCCTTCAGATCCCCTCCAATTAAAAAGTGCTGGTTGTAGAGAAGGATTTCATGGGGAGGAAAATCCGTTATTTGTTCTGCTTTCATAAGAAAGTAGAAGATCCGATTTGCTTCATGTTACAGAAAGAAGCTGAAGCTGCATGAGGAATAGGATGCTGTTCTTCTAAACACAAAAGCAATGACTTCCAGACTTTTTCCAGTGAATACTTCACTTTGAGGAAAACAATACGAATTATTAAGTACACAGTAGCAACATCTTCCCTTTTCCCTTCTCTCACTCCTTTCATGGAGCCAAGGAAATGCTTATGATTTGCTGAACCTTTAACCACCCATTCTTTTTCTGGAATTGCATAAATTGCACTGACTTTCTCTCATAGTGTTTTTAGCTCTGAGTGAGGAACACCAAAGGGGAAGAAATTAGCAAGTTGAGCTTACAACTAATTTTAGATAAAGAAATGGTTAGTAAGGGCAGAGACAGAGAAATATAAAGTTTTTATTGCAGCAGTAAGAGTAACATTGGCCTTATCACTTGACAGAACTATTCCTAACCAGTTCAGCATCCAAACAGGATTTCACTGATAATAAATGACATTTTAAATTAGGTGGAGCCTTGTGGGTTATATAAGCTTATAAAGTGTAAATTCAGCACAAACTGTTACTAGAGTTAAGATAGGTTCCTTTTAGAAGCTTCACAGAAGAAAAATAAATAAATAAAATAAAATTCAGAGAAGCTCAGCAAGATGTTAATTGTCTAACTTTATTTTGCAAAGGCATCTTGGGGCTTACTTTGGAAAGATCCACAATATAAACCATAGCAACTCTATTTGAGAGAACCAAGGAGTGGCTCCTGGGAGGCAGAGTAAGGGGAATTGGTGGTGTAGAAACAAGTAGGAAGGGCAAGGAAAAAAGGGAGGCATCTGGAAAGCTGCAGTGAAGATTCAAACAAACAAACAAACAAAAAAGATGAAGTAGCTAAGTTCCTGGATCCCTGACCAGAGAGGCTGGGGATGCACATGAGAATAAGAGGCTATGTTCATGTCTCACATTCTTCTGGTATTGAACCTGCATTCTCCTGGTGCCTGTTGATCCACCCAACAGGTGAGATGTCTACCTTTTTTCTTTACCTTAACTTTTCCACAGCAGAAACCAAGATGAACTGTAAGAATATATTGACAGGCTCTGTCAACAAACTCAGAAGTCAGGCAAACCTTCTGCTTCCAATATATGAAGGTCTTGTACTCAAAACTCCATCAATATTTTGCAAAACTACTCGAAAGTCACACATTTTGTAGCAATTATTGGCAAACATCCATTTAATTTATTTAAATGCCCATTTTGATGCTTTTAGCAAGACTAGAATCTAATTTTAAAATAAGAAAATAAAAATAATGTATTAACAAAAATGCAATTATCGTTCTTATGTGTATTATTAAATCCATCTAAAAACTTGAGATTTAATTGTGAGAATGTACTCAGTAGCAGCAGTAAAAATTAATTCCTGTGTCATAGCTGTACTCATACTGCTCTTATTCATAGTAAGTGATGCATTTTTATGTAAATTTCTAAAATAATGTAGAAAATGTCTTTTAATTAAGGATGTTCATTATATTCTAAAGTCTGCAGTAAAGAATCTGATAGTTAATTAAATTATATGTGTTGATTTCAATATTAGACAATAATTCAGATTCATGTTCATGATCCTGTTAGGAAAAATAAATAAATAAATAAATAAATAAATAAACTCATTGTTTGTCCCATTGTCTAAACCTTTTTAATTTTATATGCTCTGTCTCAAGAGAAAAGTCAGAATGTGTAGCAGATCAGATTTTCACTTCAGATCTCTTTGAGTGAATTATCTATGGTAACCACTGTGTTCCTAGAACTTAGAGATGTGAAAGTAGTAAGGAATCAGTCACTGAATATAAATTTCAGGAAGATTTGTGTTCTCCTTCAAAGTCAGATAAAACTGGCACTGAATTTTGATGTTGGGCAAACTACCTCTTTGCATGCTGTCTGAAGTTTTCATGACAGTCCTTTATAAAATTCTCAACAACTAATTGTCCTAAGAGATTCTGGCAGTTCTTGCATCTGGTGTTTAAAACAGAAGCTATAGCAGTGACCAAAATTGGGGAATGTATGATTTAAATCACAGAATCACAGAATTGTCTAGGTTGGAAGGGACCTCAAGATCATTGAGTCCAACCTCTGACCTAACACTTGTAAGTCCTACACTAAACTATATCACTAGGTTCAACATCTAAACATCTTTTAAAGACCTCCAGGGATGGTGATTCCACCACTTCCCTGGGCAGCCCATTCCAATGCCTAACAACCCTCTCAGTAAAGAAGTTCTTCCTAATATCCAACCTAAAACACCGCTGGTGCAACTTTAGCCCATTCCCCCTCGTCCTGTCACCAGGCACGTGGAAGAATAGACCAACCCCTACCTCGCTGCAGCCTCCTTTAAGGTACTTATAGAGAGCAATAAGGTCGCCCCTGAGCCTTCTCTTCTCCAGGCTGAACAAACACAGCTCCCTCAGCCGCTCGTCGTAAGACTTGTTTTCTAGACCCTTCACCAGCTTCATTGCCCTTCTCTGGACACCCTTGAGCACCTCGATGTCCTTCTTGTAGTGAGGGGCCCAAAACCGAACACAATACTTGAGGTGCGGCCTCACCAGAGCCAAGTACAAGGGGACAATCACTTGCCTGGTCCTGCTGACCACACTATTTCTGATACAAGCCAGGATGCTGTTGACCTTCTTGGCCACCTGAGCACACTGCTGGCTCATATTCAGCCGACTATCAACAAATACTCCCAGGTCCTTCTCTGCCAGGCAGCTTTCCAACCACTCATCTCCCAGCCTGTAGCTCTGTTTATTGCGCCCCAGGTGCAGGACCCGGCACTTGGCCTTGTTGAACTTCATGCAGTTGACCTCAGCCCATCGGTGCAGCCTATCCAGATCCTCCTGCAGAGCCTTCCTACCCTCGAGCAGATCGACACACGCACCTAACTTGGTGTCATCTGTGAACTTACTGAGGGTGCACTCGATCCCCTCATCCAGATCATCGATAAAGATATTAAAGAGGGCTGGCCCCAGTACCGAGCCCTGGGGAATGCCACTAGTGACCACCCTCCAACTGGATTTGATGCCATTAACCACAACTCTTTGGGCCTGGCTATCCAGCCAGTTTTTAACCCTATGAAGCATGCGTCAGTCCAAGCCACGAGCAGACAGTTTCTTGAGGAGAATGCTGTGGGAGATGGTGTCAAAAGCCTTACTGGAGTCAAGGTAGGCCACATCCAGAGCCTTTCCCTCATCCACTAAGTGCATCACTTTGTCATGGAAGATCAGGTTCGTCAAGCAGGACCTGCCTTTCATAAACCCATGCTGACTGGACCTGATCACCTGGTTGCCCTGAAAGTGCCGCATGATGACTCTCAAGAGGATCTGCTCCATGAGTTTCCCTGGCACTGAGGTCAAACTGACAGGCCTATAGTTCCCCAGGTCTACCCTCCGGTCCTTCTTGTAGATGGGCGTCACGTTTGCTAGCCGCCAGTCGACTGGGACCTCCCCCCATAGCCAGGACTGTTGATAAATGATGGAAAGCAGCTTGGCCAGCTCCTCCGCCAGTTCTCTCAGTATCCTCGGGTGGATCCCATCCAGCCCCATTGACTTGCATACATCCAAGTGCCGTAGCAGGTCGCCAACCATTTCCTCATGAATAGTGAGGGCCACATTCTGCTCCCCATCCCCTTCCACCAGTTCAGGGTACTGGGCATCCAGAGAGCAACTGGTTTTGCCGCAAAAGACCGAGGCAAAGAAGGCATTAAGCACCTCAGCCTTTTCCTCATCTTTTGTAACTAAGTTTCCCCCTGCATCCAGTAAAGGATGGAGATTCTCCTTAGTCTTCCATTTTGCATTAATGTATTTTTAAAAACATTTTTTGTTGTCTTTGATGGCAGTCACCAGATTGAGCTCCAGATGAGCTTTGGCCTTTCTAATTTTGTCCCTGCACAGCCTCGCAACATCCTTATAGTCCTCCCGAGTGGCCCGCCCACTTTTCCAAAGATTACAAACCTTCTTTTTTCTCCTAAACTCAAGCCACAGTTCTCTGTTCAGCCAGGCCGGTCATCTTCTGCGCCGGCTCGTCTTTGGGCATGTGGGGACAGACCACTCCTACGCCATTAGGATTTCCTTCTTGATGAGTGCCCAGCCTTCCTGGACTCCTCTGCCTTTCACAACCCTTGGGGCTTACTACATAATTTAACAAATCCCATTTGATATCATCCCAGAAGCACATACCAGAAACCTGAAATGTTAGTGTTAACTCAAATTCACACAAACAGCAAGCACAGCCTCCAAAACAAGTCTGTTTTTTGGTGTTTTTTTTTTTTTTGGTTTGTTTTTTTGTTGTTGTTGTTGTTGTTGTTGTTTTCTTTCTTTCTTTCTTTTTAATCATTAAGAATAATTAATGTTTATCTAGCTCATGCACTGGACAAGAGCAGGTTTGTGAACTCAGCACATTTTTGCTCATCAACTCATACATATGTTACATAAATAAATTATTAAGCTAGCATTCAAATGCATAAACCCATTAAATGTCAACTGATTACCTCCTTAGAGCTGAGTGTTTCATTTTCTGGAATAGGCACTATGGGATGACTGGGCTGCCAAGCCAAAATGTCACGAGATGGAGGGAGCATGAGGTTAAAAAAGGGAAAAGAAAATTAGTTATCTGTTCAATTTCTGTATAAAATATCACACCATTTTAACAATGAAAGACAGTACCCTCAGTCATGCAAAGGACAGCAATGTAATGAGTTGCTACTCGCATTCAACAGTATCTGTATGTTTACTGCTCCTGTCTATTTCAAGGTATGGCCTGATTTCTGTTATATCATATTCCCATAATTAAAAGGGTGGGGAAAGATAAATCACTTTCCAATTTGAAAGTGTCATCTCAAGTCAAAATCACAGCAAGGGCATCTGCCTTACAATGCATTCAGTATGAGATAATGCACATAAAGTTAGTTAAAACTGAAGTCATATTTCTATCACTTTGAGTAAGTCTTCTTAAATCACCTCTAAAGGACCTCTCCTTAATCTTACTTTTCAGATACATAAATCATGCAAACAGTTAATTAAAATAAATAAATAAAGAGCTGTATAACATTAATTAGTATGTGCGGAAAGGACTTCATAATTTTCCAGTGTGCTTTGAGTACTATAGAATTTGCATCTGAGTAATGAAGTTTGATGGATGATATTCAAATGAAGAACCATATCAATTTCAATAAGATTTGAAGAGAATACAGGATAAGACAGAACGTATCTAGCAATATTAAGATCACAAGTTTGTGAAGTTTTCATTTTCAGCATCCTCTTTAGAGCAAAGGTCTTGGAAACTATTGGAGCTTTGGTATTTTAGAATTGTAGAAAGATGAGGTTGGAAGAAGCCTTCAAAGCTCAATGTGTCAACAGCACTACTTTGTTTTGGTACTTAGAACAAATAATACATTAGCAAATGACGCGTTTTTTAAAAAAATACTGGTCTTGCCCTAGAAAATTAACTTTGATTCTGAGCTTCTTAAGGTGTAAAGCTGATCTGGCAATCTAACTCTATAAAAAAAAAGTGTGACATTGAAGTGGCACATACTGTTTATAATTACGTTATGGATCTGTTCTATATTGCCAGACTTTGTCATACTTTTGTCATACTTTTGAAAATTCACCCTGCTTCATTTTCAGGGAATCAGGAGCCAAGTCTACAGCAACAGCAGCAATTTTTAATCATTTAACATTTTTCTCTTCTTTTTCCCTTCCTCAAAATGGAAAGGCATATTAATAACTTTAGGCAATACATTTATTTAATGTATTTATTCGATAAATTTAGGCAAGGAAATAATTTTAGACAAAGGAAAGTTAAGGAAGGGGTAAGGGAACTAGATGTCGGCAGCAACATCCCTCCCTCTACTACAGACCTGATTCCTGATTTCATCTGGCACAATGACCAAGACCTTGCACCACCCTACTGCTGCAGCATAGCTCTTTACAACACAGGAGATGTTTAACAGCCCACATAGGAGACATAAGTTCGATTTCCAAACCCAGCATCCTGCAGCTACAGAGGTTGGACAATCCTTCATGATATACAGGGACAAAGTTCTAGCAACATCTGCAGTGTATTAACAAACTTATTTCATTTAAATGAACCCTGTTTTGAACCCTTATTGTCTCACCAGAATTTGGTATTTCTGCATTCCAGAAAAAAATACGAATCACCAAAAGAGCACAGGAGGTATTGATCATGTTCTGTTTATTTTCTAACGTGCATTTAAGCCCTCTGAGAAGCAGGACTTCCACTACTAGGGTAAGGAAACCTATGTAGTGAACTGAGAATACAGCAACTCTTTTTCTCAAATTGCTCATGCAGCCAATCAATGAAAAATGCACTTTTATTGTATTATCTAGTCCTAGACTTTCTTGCTGGTACTCATTGCCTACTGTACTTACCTGAAATTCCTACTGATTCTGTTTTACTTTGTTCCCTGAGTATGAGGTATGAGGTCTTGAGTCCCTCCTTAGGCCTGACAAATAATAATCTTTTTTTTTTTTTTTTTTTCCTCCAAAATGTATCTTTGTTTTATTTTGATAGCATAGTGATTGCAAATAACAGTCCCCATGAAGACAGAAAGTTATCTATATTTTCTGGACAGACACTGTCAATACTGATTACTTCGTAGAGATTTAATTGAAAGAAAAGAAGTGAGAGGATTTCAAGGACTTCACTGATCAATGCCAGGAAGAAAAGTTAATGCAGAAGTTAAGCCATAGCAAAAAAAATGAATAACATACAATTTTCTGAAGTCTGCTTTCACAAGTCTTCTCTCATGTAAAAACCTTGAAGAATTATTGCAGAAGAGTGCATACTAGTCAGATGTCTGATGGCCTGGTTTTGCCGTGACATGGGGTCTAGAAAGTCACAGCTATCTAGATTTTCAGATGACTTTCAGTAGTACTTGAGTGAATATGGAGAACATCAAAAAAGTACTACATCCCATCTGGTAAAATAACACTTAGACTTGCAGGTCCCTAAAAGGAGGGTGTTGTTTTTTTCCCTGTAATCATATAGCTCTATCTCGGCCAGATATGAAGGAGATGAGTGCTTTGGCCTGGGTGAGTTCATCCTAACAACCTGAAAGCCTATTCCTGTCTTATTTCCATAACCTGTCGATGTAATGTGAAACATGACAGCCTTCTGTGGAACAGGCCCCATGCTTTTTCTCCACAGTTTAGCCAAGAGGCAGCAAAGTCGTATCCCTTCCTCTCTGATTTGTCTTCATGATTTTTGTGTTCTTGAGTGCCACTACAAGCAGGATAGAAAATGGTGTCCCAGTGCACTTGCTTTCTGCAGCTCCATGTGTAAGTACTTGATTCTTTTGGAAGAAAGTGAGAGAAGTTTGAACTTCTGCAAGCTGTGATGGGCACTATACTTGGTTATTTCAGGTGTCTGGGCAAGTGCTAAAGCAGGGTATTGGCACCTGTTTCTTGTTCTCTCTGCATGGTAGTCAGCCTAGGGTATTCAGAGGACACTTAACAGGACATACAGCCTAACTCATTAAACTCAGCCTTGTACCTGGATCACAGTACAACATACAGACTTAAGTCTGGGAAAGAAATCCTCAGAATATGAAGGTCATTTCTCTGCAAAAATGAGCTATCAAACACATAGTACCAGAAAATCAGCCTAAAAGTAACAGAAATGCAAGGTAGGCAGAACAAGGTGGGATTAACTGTTCCTTACTAGACTTTGTGTGACTATCATCCCTCAGAGTCATAGAGGAATGTGCCCATGTCCACAAGATCTGAAGTGTGAATGTAATTTGGACTCTGTACTTTTTACTGGTTTGTTGTCTTCATGAGACCTCGTCCTGTTCTGTCACTGGCAATCTTCCATCCCCAGGTCAAAGCAGCTGGCAGGGAGCCCTATTTGTTTTCCTACGAATTTAGAAGAATTGCGTCTGTTTATGTTGGAAGATGCTCTTAATGCTTTTATAATCTCTGTTCTTGATTCTTTGACCAGTTATAAAATTCTATATTATTCTTATAAAGTTGATTAATGATTCAAAATTTTTCTGAGTCTCACACAGTTTTCTGGTGAAGTGACACTTGATTATTTCTAAGAACAGTGAAAGAGCAAACTAAACAAATCTGTGTTTGTAGCTGTGAAAATTGTACTGAAGAGATTAGAATATCCTCACAACATATAAGTATTTACAGCATTTAAGTTCAAAGAGAAATTACCTACCTGGCCAAAATAACCTTGTAAAGACTCGGCCAACGCTTAGAAAAGAGGCAGTTATATAACATCTTAGTTAGACCTTTGTTCATTTAGTTCTGTAGAGTAATCAGCAAGACATATTTGCCTTTAAAAGGTCAATTTACTTTTATTGTGCTATGAATCACAGCTGCCTCAACTAATATAAAGCTTTCTGAAGTGTTCTCAATATAAGACCTTTTTCACAAGTCTAAGTCACTCTCTAGAGGATCTACAACCTTTGATAATTGAGACACAGGTTTAAAACTCTTTGGAACAAGTAAGAGGTAATATGCATAAGAAATAAGAATGTTTCAAATAAAGTAGCCAGAAAACATTCACTTTTATACCATTCTTTCAAAATACTCCATTAAATCTTTAATCATAGAATGGTTTAGATTGGAAGGCACCTTAAAAACCATCTAGTTCCAGCCTCCCCACCATGTGAAGGCCACCTCCTACTAGACCAGGTAGCTCAAAGCCTCATCCAACCTGGCCTTGAACACTTCCAGGGATTTGGGCATCCACAATTTCTGTGGGAAACCTGCTCCAGTGCCTCACCACTGTCTGAGTAATGAATTTCTTCCTAATATCTAATCTAAACCTACCATCTTTTAGCTTAAAGACATTCCCACTTCTGCTATCACTCCACTTCCTGACAAAGAGTCTCTCCCCAGCTTTCTCCTAGGTACTGAAAGGCTGCTATCAGGTCTCCCCAGAGCCTTCTATTCTCCAGACAGAACAACCCCAGATCTCTCAGCTTGTCCTCATAGGAGAGATGCTCCAGACCTTTGATCATCTTTGTGGTCATGCTCTGGGCTTGCTCTGATAGGTCCATGTCCTTCTTGTGCTGGGGGCCCCTGAGCTGAACACAGAAGTTCAAGTGAGGTCTCACAAGAACACAGTAGAGTGGGACAAACACCTCCGTTGATCTGTTGTCCATTCTTCTTCTGATGCAGCTCAGGATACAGTTGGCTGTCTGGGCTGCAAGAGCACATTGCCAGATTATGTTGAGCTTCTTGTCAACCAACAATCCCAGATCCTTCTCATTAGGCTTGCTCCCAACCCACTCTCTCTGCCTAGCCAGTATTTTTGCTTGGGATTGCCTTGGCCCAAATACAGGACCTTGCACTTGGCCTTGTTAAACTTCATGAGGTTCACACAGGTCCACCTCTCAAGCCTGTCCAGGTCCCTCTGGATGGCCCCTTTGTAGAATGCCATCAGATTTGTCAGGCGTAATCTGCCCTCAGTGAAGCCATGTTGGCTGTCATCAATCATCTCCTTGTTTTTCATGTGCTTTAGCAGAGTTTCCAGGAATATCTGCTCCATGACCTAGCCAGTCACAGAGGTGAGACTGACTGGCCTGCAGGTCCCCAGGTTTTACTTTTTTCCCTTTTTAAACACTGGGGTTATGTTTCCCATCTTACAGTCACTGGAAACTTCACCAGACTGCCACAACTTCTCATATGATGGATAGTGGCTTAGTAACTTCATCTGCCAGTTCCCTCAGGACACCCAGATACATCTCATCAGACCCCATGGACTTTGCAAGTTTAGGTTCCTTAGCTGGTCTCAAACCTGATCTTCTCATACAGTGGGAAGTTCATCATTCATCCCGTCCCTGCCTTTGCCTTCTGGGTCTTGGACTAAGAAGCTACAGCTCTTGCTCGTGGAGACTGAGGCAAAAAAAGTAATGAATACCTCAGCCTTCTTCATATCCTGGGTAACCAGGTCTCCCATTTCCTTCTGGAGAGGGCTCAGTGTACCTATAGAAGCCTTTCTTGTTGCCCTTGATATCCCTGGCAAAATTTAATTCTAATAGGGCTCATAAAGCTTTAGCTTTCCACTAACACTAATCCACACTGAAAGTAAATTAGGTATTCAAGACTCTTTTAAATATAGTCATTCTTTCTCACTAGGAAAAATTACTAATTTCTTATTATTTCAATGACCAAACATGTTTATTTATACAGGCATAACCAGCAAACACTTTTATAAAACTGTTTCCTGGATAACCACTTTTTCTGAGTACAAGTGTATGAAATCCAGAGTACCAATAAATGGTATATGCCCACATCAGCAGAGAAAGAACTACACTCAACTAGAGAGAGAAAATAAATAATGGAAACAGACAATTTATAATTATGATGTATGCAGTTTCTCTGAAATGACACTATAAAATCACTTTCAAAGATTCAGTCAGTTAAGCAACCAATTCTTTTGCAACTTTCATCTCTCTGCAAGGAAATATAAAGTAGAAGTGGTGATTGTAACAAAGACTAATATTGTGCCTTCAGCCAGGTATGCAGTAGAGCATACTGATTAAATTGCAAACCATTACTATACACAACTGCATTTTTGCTTTTTTAACGCAAAGATTTCCAAACTCTTTCCAGATAGCAGTAAGGACATGCACAACAGGGACAAATAATGCAGACACTGTTCCCTGGCAGGTTCTCCAAGGATAGAGCCCTGGAGAGGCACCAGAGCAAGGTGCAATGGAAAGATTTGCACCTGAATAAGTAGAGGCTACAGGAGCTATAAGTCTTAGTGGTGGAGATTGTTTATCTCAGAGGTAAGTAAAGCTGGTAGGGAACTGGTGAAAACACACAGAGGCCCAGAAGTGCATCAGTTTTCCTTGGGCTGCCCTTTCCCAGGCCAGGTTCAACTGCTCATGCAAGGCTAGTCCAAGAGGGAAATGGTTGAGGAATTTCTGACATTATTTTTCAATGAAAGAGGGCTAGCAACAAGAAAACAAAGCTTTCTGTAAACAATGTGATTTCTTTTGCAGACTTTAATTACTCACTTAGAAAATAAAAATTGTTTCAAAATAATAAATCCTGACCATAACTGGAATATTGTGTTTTCTGACCTAAATGTTTCATTTTGGATAACTTCCATGAAACATTAAAGTGGATTTCATCAACATTGTATTTTGTGGAAATTATGGGAAGAGTCTCCACTTTCTACTGTGGGATAATTGAGTTCTGCAGCTCCTTGCAGGGATAACTTCACTAAAGGTGATGATAGGAGCTGGTTGCCAGGCAGGGTACCAGGCCAATATGGAAGACCCGAGGAATCATATGGAAGACATGAGAATCCTAACCTACACAAGAAATGGAGTAAGGCAGCAGAGGAGACAAGAACTTTCTAATCACACAGCTTAATGTTATCTACTTTGGATTAGTTCACATAACCCCACTGATGCATTTTGATTTAAGGAGTATTTAAATTTGTTTTCAAATTTTCATTTGTAGTGGAAACAAACCAAATATTTCAGAATTTCCAGCAACACGAACATTTGAAATTTTCTCAGCATATTGACTGTGACCTATTTGTGAACTGACAGAAATCAAGTCATTGCTTAGAAGAGATGGATGCTTCCATGCCTCAGGAAGGAGGTCACTGCTCATTGAATCAGAACAGCTGAAGAACTTTAAACATCACTACTTTCAAATTCCAGGCAAAAGCGTGAAATTAAATGGATTTCAGAGCTGACTTTCCTCCATCACATTTACTTCCCAGACTAGATGCATAATTGAACAAGTCCTGTTCCCTGATTGACTTTCCAATGTAACAAAGATTTTTGACCTTAGATGCTTTAAATCCAAGCCCCAAACTTTGACTGAATCTTCATGAGTATATTATATGTGTAACTATCAACAAACATATTAAAATTTGTATTAAGATCATATTTACCCTAACTATGAAAATGATAGACACTCTTTACATATGGAGAAAAACAAAAAACAAACAAACAAACAAACAAAAAACCACAAGTATTATAACTTACAATTTATTATATATGATCTCTTTATCAAAGTTCAAATTTTTTTTTCAAACAAACAAACAAAAATAAAACACTTATGCCTTGATATTCATAACATCTCTGAAACACAGGTAAATACCATCTTCCTTATACCAAGCTGTAAGTACATACTTGGAATTTCACCAGAACCAATTTTATTATACTTTTTTTAAACATAACTGGAAGTGGAGTTAATTAAGGCCATATTTCAGAGTACACATTATATCGATACCTTCAATAAAAGTTAAGTGAATTCTAATTGCACCAATTTTTCCTTTAAAATGTAAAGTTTCCAAAGGTTCATCAGCTTTCGATGTTTTTACTTTTTCTCAATGCCTCAGAAGAGTTATTTACAATCTGAAAAATCAGCAGGAAATTCTCTAGAAACATCTGTGTTCAGTGAGGTCTAAAATACAATTTTCTCTAAAGCTCTGAGTGTTTGAGTGTTTTGGAGTAGCTCCCATTTGTTATGTGTTTGTTTGTTTGTTTGTTTGTTTTTCCTTTTGTGCCTGTGTTTGAATCCACATGCTTTATGACTGGTCTTCACTGCCTTTGATTAAAAGTGTATAATTATCATTTGTTTACCCACTGAATCTTGTTTGATATTTTTCACACAAATTTACTTCTGTTCTTTTTATATTCTTGTATTGTTTTTATTACTATCTTACAAGAAAAGACATGGCCCCAGGTTGCAGTTCCCATTTGCAAAGTATTTATAGAGATTATTTTTAACATTCCCATTTTGCTGGTTTCAGATTCCTACGGATATGGAGTTGTATCCAGTCCCAAATTCAACCATCGATTAGGCTCTTAGCATCAGGAGCAGCCCCCAGGCTATGGCAAGTTTGTCCCCATCACCACAGGACTTGTCATAGAATTAATTCCTTTCAAAAACCAACATTAGAAGCAGATGTTAGGAGTGTTGTGGTATTTGAGTTTCCTTTTCTTGTTGTCCTAAAATGTATTAATCTGAAGATACAGAAGGCTAAGATAAAGATTTCTCAGAAACCAGTTGCTAGCTAGGGCCAGATTTTCTCTTATATTTGATATTGTTGTATGTGTTAAAAACGTCTTCCTGAAATACACTTTGCAGAAAACTATACACAATCATCCTAGAATGCCAGACATAAGTCTGAACTCAAGTTTGAAATTATGTGGAAACTTCAAGGAATTAAGACAAAGTATTATAATGCACATTTTGGTGTTTGAGAATGCTAATCCAGCAGAGGCTGTCTGTGTAAACATGAAGGCAGAAAGTAACAGAAGCAGCTGTGTGTTCCAAGAGGAAGTCTGTACACTTCTAGGCACAGCATTCCCTGTGCAAATTTTGATTTCTAAGTATGGACAGGGCCTGCTGGGGTTTGATCCTACTGTGTTCATGAAAACAATGTTTTTTTGTGTTTGTTTTCTAAATGAACAGACTTACACCGAAGAAATACCAGGCTTCTACCGTTAACAGCTTCCCCTAGTGGAAATAAAGACAGACAGGCTTTCAAAATTACCTAACTGCCCTGGCCAAAAGGAGTGTTGCAGAAATTGATTTTTTTTTTTTCCCCTTTGGAAGAGCCGTCTCTGCAGGAGTGGGGAGTGGGTAGCAAAACTCTTTCCAGGTGGTGCAAGACTAAGACATCTCCACATTAAGTGCATGCTGCTGTGGCTCCTGTTGAGCCTAAACTACCTCCCTGTTCTGTTGCTAATCTGATGGCTTCAAAGAAAGCAATTGATTACCAAGTTAAGATACTTCTAAAGTGCTTTAGTTTAAATGCTTTTCTTTGAAGATGTGCAGAGAAAGAACTCCAGAGGCATTTTCTGCAGACATTATCAAACTAAGTCCAAAGTAATAGAAATGTCACCTAAGCATGGTATGATTAAAATGGCTCACTAAGCCCAAGGAATGCAATAAAAGAATATACAAAGGAAAGACAGCAATATAAAACATTAATACTTTCCCAGCTAGGAGGTCCAGTTTCTAGCAGAGCAATAATTAACTAGCTTGTTTGCTTCTGATTTTCTTTTCCTATACTAAAGCAATTGTTCTCAGCACAGATAGTGCAAGGATGATCAACCACAACACACTTAACACAAGTACAGATGTGAAAATTCAGCATTTAAATATCAAAGTTCAAAACAGAGAAAGAAATTCACTTCTGGAAATAAAAGCAGCTGGGATGATGTCTGGGAGAAAAGTGCTTTTCCATGGCAACCCTGAAAGGCTGCTGCATTCACAGAATGTCAATTCCCACTATGCAACTATTAATCAAATACAAACTCCAGTGAGTAGGAGATTGGATGGTGAAGTAAACACCACTGATTTCATTAAAAAAAAAAAAAAAAAAATCCTTTAAAATATTCTGCTTACATGTGAGCCTGCAGACCTGAAAATAATTATGGAAGGCTGACCCTTCCAACATGACAATACTCAGTGATTTCAATAAAACTCCATTAAGGCCCAGGAAAAGCAATGAAATTGGCCTGAGCCCAGACTCGTATATTAAAGAAAATTAGTCCTCTGCAAGACTGGTCCTGTGACCTCTTCTCATGTGTCTGATAAGGTACAAAAAAGGCCATTTTTTAACATTTCCCATACCTCTTTAAAAAACATCTTCCTTCCAACCCGTTTTCAAGACACTGTTGCTAAACATTTAAACAACGGGGAGACTTTTGGAGGAACATACATGAACTGTGTACTCATCCCTTGCTGACAGAAACAGAAAAGGGAGTTTGAAAGTCAAGAGGTACAAAGAGGCAGTCTTTCATTATGAGAGCTGCATACCACAGACCCCATCCCCATCCCTGCCTTTCCACTAGGACAGTTCATTGCCTTCTACTTCAAAATGACTACCAGCACCCAAAATGTTTGACCTGGGCTCTCTGCCCTGACAGATATTTATGGCAGTAGTGTCTTCATGTTCTTCTGAACTTCTGCAGCTGACCTGCTGGCTAGAAAAGAAACAAACATCTCTTTTCTCTTAACAGAGTAGATGGCTCAGGTAGAGCCTGCAGGAGAAGGGACTGGGGCTGATCCCCTTCAAAGGATCAACAATGCGAATTGACACCTGGAAAATGGAAGCTCATGTTCATCAGGCCACATGCTGTCCCGATTTCTTCCACACAACACAGTCCTCTGTTAAAGGCTTAGGGACTGCCAGAGGAATCAAATTTTGAAATCATGGGTCTAAACAGCTCAGGCTGTCTGTCACTACAAGAGTTGCAGTCTCATGTACCTTTCAGAGCTATTTTATTCCAATGAAAGAGAAAAGGAACTTTCAATACATAGAGATCATCTCATGTAATTATTTTATTCCAGAAGATACCAGAACAGGACTCCTGTTTGCTTTAATTGGTCTGTTAAGTAAGAGAAAAAGACACAGTCACCCACAGTCCATCATAGTAGTATGTCCAGTGGTAACCGTGTCAAAGCTGTCACTTTTCAAGACCAAGGAGTGTAGAAATCCTGTCAGAGCTATCTTTCAGCTTCATCTGTGTAATTTCTTCAGCTATAAAGGTGGGTCTTCAAACAAAAACAGCTCAGTGCTGGGTCTAATCTTCCTGAACAACAGCACAGTACCCTTTCAGTACAGCATTTCAGATAGTCAGCTGCCATTATTTTACACCCTGAGCCAACAAATGAAATGATACCGATTATAGGAGCTCACCATATCTACCCTCCCTCATACAAGTAGCAGAAGGTTATCATTCTGTTTTGTTGTTGCTGTTTAGTTTAGTTTGTTCTTTTAATAAAAAAAAATAAAAATAAAAATAAAAATAAAAAAAATATGAGCAAATATTTGTATAAGGTAATTTTCAAGTGAAAGTGCAGATGGAAATTATCAAGTCTACTCACCCTCACATCCTATCCATTGTCAATAGTATATTTACAACATATTTTAAATGTACGAAAGAATTCATTGCAGTGAACTTTGCCCTCTAGTGGAAGATGAAGCAAAATACAACACATTGTTAGCAATACAACTTCCTTCTTAGTACTCTTGGACGGTTCATTGAGATAAAACTTTAATTATGTTTACATACAGAAATTAGACTAATGTGTATATACATCTGGACACGGAGCATGTTTTTACTGGATGGCTGGAGTATCATGCAATCACAGAATATGCTGAGTTGGATGTGACCCACAAGGATCATGGAGTCCAAGTCATGGCAAGTCATGGCTCATCTTATCCCTTAACCCAAAGAATGATGACTGGAAAGGGGGGACCCTAAGAAATCTGCAGATACAACGGTCCAGGTTTAGTAGAGAATAAAAAGAAATTTCTTAAATATTTATGCCTTTTACATAACAGGTCTAATAAGTTTAAGTTTCAATAGCTGATACTCTGTCTACTGTGCTGTTTTCTATTACTATTTGTATTTGTATTTCTATTTCTATTTCTATTTGTAACAAACTAAACTTTTTTTTTTTTTTTTTTTTTTTTTTCAATGAATAGCTCAAACCTTTGTGTGGTACAGGAGACAGGGTCACTGCATGTTTTTTATCTACATATATTGACTCATGTTAAAAATCAATCATGTGAATAACACCAAAATCAAACTTCCTTTGATCACCAAGGAACATTAATGCTGTAGACCAAAACAGAACCATTAAAAATATTTTTAAATGGTGAATAGCTCCTGCTTGTGTAAATAAAAATCTGTTTCTATTAAACAAGTCCAATATTAAAATATGATTATTCTGTTTCCTAAACCATTGGGCCACACCCACTTGGAGGGTGACATTAATTTAGAAATGCAATGCATTTTACTGAAGCTATTTACTAGCATATTTTATTTTCACTAATAATGGTTAACTTTATAGGTTCCCATGGGTTTTCACTAAATCTAAAAGCTAGGAACCTAATTCACTTACATAAGATGGATGATGATTGGAAGTTAATCAGAAGCCCAAATATGTGAACTTTTTTGCATGAATCCTCAGAGCAAGTCATTGTTAGGGCCTCATCTAAAACACAGAACTCCCAGTTAACTTGCTAACAATAACATAACCATTCAAAATGTCACTGCTCCAAAAAAAAAAAAAAAAAAAAAAAAAAAAAAAGTTAAATTAAAGGACCATCTGAGCTTTTCTTTAATAGAATATAGCACTCAGTGAATTATAGGCTATGGATGATTGGATGATGATGCTCAACCCTGGAAAGTTTCAGACTTAAAGAGAGTCCAAGTCCAACATGAAAATGAGAATATATAAATATATTAATTAATATAAAATAAAATAAGAGCTCTTTACAGATATACGAAGCTTACAGAAAAATTCTGTGATATACCTCTGCTAACACTCAAAAAGGATCCAAGTATGGGAGACAGTTTATGATGTATGAAGAATGGGAGAAATCAAAGAGATGATGTAACTCTTGGATTTATATTGTACAGGAAGAACCTGTTGACATCAAAGTGGAGTGCCTACATTTATCAATTTGAAAAACTCACAAAGGTTGCTTGGAATGACAAAAGTTAGTTGAGATAAAACTTGCAGATGAATAGGCCTTGTAATGATCCCTGTATGGGTAGAACGCAAATATACGGGCTGAGCTATGACCTCTGCATTCAAAGGAAGAGTTTTGGGGTGCACAGTGCTATGAGAACTCAGAAACAGCAAAAATGTCCATATTTAATAAATTATTCAGCAAGAATATCCCTGTTTGATAAAACTACTAACTTGAAATTAACAACAACAACAAAAACAAAAAAAAACACACAATCTTTGTAGTCTTCAGACAACTCCCTGATTTATTCACCTTCCTATATAAATCTAAAACACTGAGTTTCTAGCAGTGTTTTCATTATCAACAGCTAACACCCATCTTCATTATAAAAATTGGCTTCAGCAGTCTCATGAACTGTTTGTTTGTTCATGTAAATGGCCTGCAATACACCAGGACAGTTATTGAAAAATATTTGATGATAAAATCACTACTGCCTAAATAAACATGTCAGCCTAGCTTAGTAAAAATTAAAATAGAGAACAAAACCCAGCCTAGCAGATGTGAAAAGGTGGTTTTCCCAAGATGATTCAAAGACAGAATGGAAGGGTGTTGTTTTTTTTAATTACTATTGTTATTTTGTGTCCATCCCAATACATGAGTGAAACAGTAAATTTTACTATTAGTCCCACAGGGCAGTAGGGGATAACATGGGGCACTCTTTATGTTGTCTGTTAACCCAAATTCTGTTTATAATTAATGGGGATAAAAAGACATTTTCAGATGCTTCCTTCAGATTCTAACTACTGATCAGCACATGTTTTCTGTGGAGATGCTACTTCTCTCCATAGCTGTCTCATCTCCAAGTGGGCCTGAAACTAGTCATGTGGATTTAACCTTCATGTTCCCCTGCTGAGGAAACTTTGGTGTAACCTAAAGAAACAACACTTAATGTCTGTGTTTTAAACTCTTGTACTCCAAATAAAGTGCACCATACATTTCAGAGTGAAATCATCTCTGCCAGAATGAAGGACAGAGTGTTTGCAGACATATTCTCTGCTGGAAAAATAGGATATAGACAGGATGTATCTGAGTGGTCCAAACATCATGTCTTCTTTGGGCTTCCATATCTGAAGCTTTTCTGACAGTAGGCTGGGGCTTTCTTGGGATATTATAAGGACCTCATTCCAACAGCTCTTTGAAAATACCTCAGTTAAGATTTAGGGCCCAGTATTTGGCCTTGTAAAGCTTATTAGGTAGCCCCGTCACCCACATACCTTGGTCTACTGACATTTTGTCTAATTCCTTCATTGCTGCTTCAGAGAAGATGGAAATGTCAGTAAGGGTGTGATTCCTGTTGTGCTGGCAAGAGACAACTGCTTGTCAGAATGATAGAAAAAGCTACTGGAAAAAGTTCATATTTCTCTCAAGTTAGTCTCCCTTCCCTCAGTCCCCAAGAATACAGATCATTACTTTGGTATGGGTAAATGTTAAAGGACTTGAGCATGAGGGATGACAGATTATTTCTCCTTCAGAGAAACATCATAAATGAAGAGTGGAGGAGCCCTGTCCTAGCTGGTCTGGAGGAAGTAAACCCCAGCAGAAGTTCATTGAGGGAAGGAAAAGCAGTACTATCTCCAGGGACTGGAGACATGGGCTCTTCTGACAAGCATCTCCCAGACCATCCACTGGCACTGAATCCTAATCTCCCATCTAGATTCTGCCTAGATTTAAAGGGATAAAAGGCTGACAATACTCTTGAGTCACACCACACTTGACGCTCACCTTATTGTACAAAGAGTTGTGACAGTAAGGGCTATAAGGATTCTCATGAACATCACACATGATGGCGGACAAGTGGCTGAAAGGTCCAGGGTTTAAACAGTCAGCAAGGGAGACCCGCAGAGGATGCAAAGGGGACTTATTTGGAGGGATCGTTTTAGTAGGATACAGAGGGTGTAGGAGAACAGTCTCCTATAGAGGAGAAAAAAAAAAAAAGAAAGAAAAAAAAAAGGTCAACGGATGCGGAAATTTAGATCAAAGGATGAAAAAAAAAAAAAAAAAAAGCTTTGGGCATAAAGCTTAGACCCTGTTTACATTTTTTATGGCTTGATAATTAACTTGGAAAGATAATGTACCTTCATGCCAATAAAATGGCTCGACGCTAAGCACTTTTATCGGCATGTCCATGCCAACCAATACCTACAAACACACACACAGAGAAGTAAAACTGCTGCAGATATCCCATTAAAGCTGTTATGTTTATAATGGGGCCCAGCGCATCGCCCTTCTGCAGTTCAGTTAATGTTAAGGTGACAGAAAAGGAAAGCCCAGAAGGATCTTGTGTTAAAATACAATGGACATGCTCTGGGGAGGTTTTCTGAGAGCATGTTTTGGTAGTAAAACCAGCCTGAAAACAAATACAAAAGATGCAAAAGAATGCTTGTATTATCTAAATACTAACAGGAACACCTCAGGCTTTTTGACAAGTTTTTAACAAGCCTTTCCAGACATTCAAAAGTTAATCTGGGGAAGATGCTCACACAATGGCATTCACTACTGAAAGCTGTCAACAATAGTGGTTTTGGAAAAAATAAAAATAAAAACGTATGTGCTGTTTGCATGTAAAGCAGATAAAAACCTTTTAAACAACTGATTTTTAAAAGGTTTGGGATAGATGCAGGAAGGGTACTCAGATTTTGGCACCAGTCTTATGCTTAGGTTTTGTCAAGATCATTGACACAATACATCCTGAAGTCTCACCCATTTGGCTGGCTGAGTCTTCACCAGACTGTGCTGTTATTGTGCCTTTAACCTCCAAATCTAGAAAATTTGTGACAAGAAAGTTAGCTCCAGCAGAAGCTAATGTATTGCCCAAAGAAAAGAGTGAGCATGAGCAAACGATGGATCAGAGGCCTGGCAGCAATGAGAGTGGTTGGAGGTGACCAGGAAACCATCACTCGGCATTGACCTTGCCTCCTGGTGCTCCTCTTCAGCATCACCGACTCTACTTCTGTTAATGATGTTTGGCAAACTGGCCTCACAGCTTCATGACAAATATAGCTAATACCTCTTCAGTGCAATCTTGCTTTTCTGTTGCCCAAAGTGCTTTATTTTTAATGACACATGAGTCTGTGCCCATGATCATTCATTAATATTTGTAAACATATGAATTCTCTAGCATTCATTATGAGCTGTTTTCACATTAATATGTAACAAAAAACCCCAGTTTTCCCAGACAAAAAAAAAAGATTCCGTTTCTCCAGTTTTAAATTGAAACTTTTGTGAAGCCATCATGTCGGTGTTTCTCACAAATTATATATACTTCTGGGATATTTTTTCTTTTATATTTTATCTCTTTTGAACAAATTGAAGATTACTTGCAAAATTCCTGAAACATTACTGAGATGTACCAGGCACAAGGAAAAATATGATTAATTTCTCATGGTAGGGAAATTACCACCTCCAGTAACGGCACCTAAATATGTGACTAATTTAATTATGTCAGCTTGAAACCACAGCAATATTAAGCTCTGTCTATAACAAGCATTTGACTTTGACATATCTACTGAATAGCACACTATTAGTTACATATTTTTCCTTATGAGGAAAAAAATAAATAGTCAATATAAGGTAATATGAGGAAATAAAGTACAACAAAACAAAACAAACAAAACAAAAAGGACTTTTACTGGCTCACTAGAGTGAACTAGTGTATATAGCTAGTTATGCTATATACAGCATAACTAATACAGATAAAAAGAGCTAGCCACGAACTGTAACTCTACATCCTTTTCAGATGATCTTTACCTTCATAGAAATCTCTTTTTGTCTCTTAGTCTCGAAAAATAACGGCACATCATTTCAATATTTTTAACATGAAAGTTCATTCAAAGTAAAACTATGTATTATTTTATCACTTTGCACAGTATCATTCAACATATGTAGAGCAATATGAAATGAAGATTAATAATGAAAAGAAATATATATTACTATGGATTATCTGCATGAAAACAGCTGTCTGCTAAAGCAAAAATTATTATTTTTGTTGAACAGGAAATACCTTTTTTTCACATGAGAAGTTTTATCAATGAAGTGAAAAATAAACAAGCTATTCTCTGTCATGCAAAAAAACTGTTCAACAGAGGGAGGTGAAGCTGAAGGTCAGCAGTTACAGCTGACTGCATCGTTTTGTCTCAAACCCAATGTCACACACAGGGCTACTAGTACTCAGTGTCACACTGGCAGGCTGGCAGGGAGGGGCAGTATTGTGGAGGTCTAAGAAAAAATCACAAGAGAGACATTAATAAATCTGATACTGTCTGGAACCTCAGCTAACCTGTGTCAACAAGGGTATTAGAATGAAAAGGAAAGAAAATGCAGATAGAGGGAACTGTCTGCAGGCTGAACAACCCCAACTCCCTCAGCCTGTCCTCATAGGAGAGGTGCTCCAGCCCTCTGATCATCCTTGTGGCCCTCCTCTGGACTCTCTCCAATACACTCATGTCTTTGTTGTGCTGAACGCAGAACTCCAGGTGGGGTCTCACAAGAGAAGAGCAGAAGGGGACAACCGCCTCTCTCATCCTGCTGGCCACACTTCATTTGATGCAGCCCAGAATACGGTTGGTTTTCTGGGCTGCAAGCACACATTGTTCGGTGTCCTCATAAGCTACCAAACCTTTGGTTGGAGATAAACACTGCAATTTTCAAGCAGTTGTGTTGGCACTGAGCCCAGTGTCACAGGCAGTGCTGCAGCCCTGTCACTAGAAGCCATCAGGAGAGCTTTAGAGAAAGATTGTGAACATCCTCCTGCGGGCACCAAATTCTTCTCCACTCACAAGGAACTTATATCAGCACTATAAACCTACTCTGAGAAGCAAAAGCTGAAATCACGACTGTATGCTGTGATGTTCAGCACTGTAGTGTTTTCCCCAGATTTGGCTACTCTTGTATTATTATATTAGACCACCTCTAGAATCGTATAACCTTTTCTCACACAAACAAAATCAGTTTCTGTTAAGTCAATGAATCCATCTGAATAAAGGGCTAAGTGGTAATTTTTTCGCAACAAAGATGTCTTAATATATATCTACTTATATTTCTTCATGTCCAAAGAAGACCAACAAAGCTGGTAAAGGGTCTAGAGAGCAAGTCTTACAAGGAGTGGCTGAGGGAACTGGAGTTGTTTAGCCTGGAGAAAAGGAGGCTCAGGGGAATTTGCCTTATTGCCTTAATTTATTATTATTTCTACAATTGCCTTAAAGGAAGTTATAGTGAGGTGGGGACAGGGCTCTTCTCCCAAGCAATAGGGCTCTTCTCCCAAGTGATAAGATGAGGGGAAATGGCTTCAAGCTGTGCCAGGGGAGGTTTAAGTTGGATATTAGGAAAAATTTCTTCACCAAAAGGGTTTGTGCAGCATTGGAACAGACTGCCCAGGAAGGTGATTGAGTCACCGTCCCTGGAGGTTTTCAAGAAATGTGTAGATGTTAAACTTAGTAGCATGGTTTAGTGGTGAACTTGTCAGTGCTTGATTAAAGGTTGGACTTGATGGTCTTAGAGGTCTTTTTCAACCTGAATGATTCTGTGATTCTCTGATATATAAATATAAAAAATAATTTTGACTTGAACAACCGCATGTATTCATTTACCACATTTAATCATGTATCACACCCTCAGTCCTTCAGTAATACAATCCTTAGGTAATTTATACCATACACACTTAGCAATTCAAGATCTGCAAAACATCATATATAGATATTATTGTTTTCCATATATACAATATCTCTGAAAAGTTGCAGACCTGGGACTTTGTAGTTCTGTTTTCAAGTCAGGTTACCCATGCCTGGATACCTAGTGTCCAAAAACCATTTTCCAAAATGACAGAAATTGATTGGCCTCCAGGATTATCTTCAAATGTCAGAAAGCATCCAAGTAGGGCAATAACACCAGATCTGTCTTTGTCTACAGATACAGGTGATTGAGTCATTCCTTCATCAGTGAAACTACAGGCTGAAGAATCAGTGCCCAGCCCTAATGAAGGGAGATCTGAACTGATTGTTTTTGCAGCAGTTGCCTGCTGAGATGTCCTAGGCCAAAAGTTCTTTAGCATAAACTCCTGATCATCTCTCCTTTTCTCTCACCCCAGTGGAATGGCACCGTGCTTTTGGTATCAGAAGGCTTTCAGTAAGTTCCAGCATGAGAAGCTCACTGTAAACTCACCTGTCATCTCTGAAGTGAAGTGAATATTCACTGCAAACCTCAAAAGCTCAGAGACAAATCATAAATGTTTTATATTTTTTTTCTTCTGTTTTTATAAGAAGCAAAAATGGCATGAAAATCTCTGAGTCTGAACAAGAGGTTTACAGCCTAAAAAGTCTGAAATGATTTCCTAACCCTGACCACTCCTCCTTTGCTGTTCAGGCACATTATTCCCAAATGACAAATTTCTAATTGTTATTTAACTGAAGCAGCTGAGGTGCATTCATTAATCCATGGACTCGTTAACATATGTGGATGGAAAGCAAAAATTTAAAACAAGCAAAAGTGTTCAAGACTGTGTTCATCCCCTAAGAGTGAATAGTGAGTAAAGATCCATGAAATGGCTGAGCCAGACTGACCACTCTCTGCTCCCAAGAGTGGTGGCCTTGTTTCCAACCCTCCTTTGTCCTTCCTGAGCTTGGAAGAACACTTTCCCAAGCTACCTCACTTCTTCATATAACCAGTCAGAAAAAATTCTCATCCCCCTTACCAACCGCGCCAAGAGAAAACACTCTTTGGTTTGGGTTGTCGGTTTGTTTGATTGATTGTTTGTTTGTTTGTTTTTTGCTGTGTGAATTTACTACCATGTTACAATGATGACTTAGAATCATAGAATCACAAAATTATTGATGTTGGAAAAGACCTCTAAGATCATCATGTCCAACTATTAACCTGGCACTGCCAAGTCCACCTAAATTTAGCTCCTAGGACACAGACCAGTCAAAGTGAGGGATTTGAGAAGAAGGAAACCTTTCTGTCAGGAGCAGGGAGGGAGCTGGAGGGGCAGATTTGCCTCTCTGGAGGGCAGTGAGCTGTCAGGGGGCTTGTCCCATCTGGGGAGACTTCCTTCTCTGCAAATATTATGACTTGTACCTTTAGGTCTTGACATGTAAATAGATATTTGTATGGTTGGAATCAAAATAAGTTGATGAGATTCAAGGTTTAAAAAAAAAAAAAAAAAAAAAAAACTAATTGTTGCAGTTATTAAAAACCTTGCTACTTACATTACTTGGTATTTAAAGAGTAACTAGAAAATTTTTGGCATTATGTACAAAGATCTTCAGCACTCCAAATGAGCTCTTACCACAAAGCCACCAAAAATCTTATTATTACTACAAATGAACCTTAAATGTTGGGTGTTTTATCTCCCACTTATTCCCACTTATTCTGGCTGCAAACACAACCTGCAGTTAAAAGTGTGATTTTATATTTTACAGAAACTCTACATCCAATAGAAACTTATAGAAGAGAAAACGTTCTGATTCCACCCATATATGTTGCTGAAACCAACCGATGCTACAGATTAATTTTCCCCTGTTTATAATGCTGCAGTACTCCTGAGAAATGTCAGGATTGTACTACAGCAAGTCAGTTATGAGGAGGGATATAAATAACTAAAATGAAAATCTTTAAAAATTTCAGTAACAAAATGAGAAAAAGAGGGCTGCCATTGCTAAATTCTCTCTCTAAGGTGACGGGAGAGGCACAGAAGTAAGAAAAATTCAATAAGTAAGGTATTTTATTCACATTGTGTCTGGCAAGAAGACTATTGTTTCATTTTACTACTTTACAGAGAGAAAATTCAGAGCATACTGGATAGTTTAATAATAAACTCCTACACAGACATTCAAATTATATTTGTGTTAAGGTTTAATTCACAATAATGCACACAAAAACCAATGCATGAGAAAAGGCCAATAGAACCATTTATCTGTGGTTACTCAGAGGTAATATCTCATAGAAGTATGGAAATTTCAAGATGCATTTTTGCAAAGGGATCTTATGGCTTTATGCAGAGGTCGTGGGAGAAGAAAACACTTCTGCTGCCCCAAGGGCTGCCCCTTAGTACCCCCTCATGTGCAGTTCCCAAAGCTCTGGAGAGACCTGAATACAGACCTGGGGGACCTGCACATTGAAGAATTATATGGCAAGTCATTGGGGCTCCTCAGTAGTCTCCCTTGGGGAGAAAAGAGTGAACCTTGCTCAGTCCTTGCTGTCCTCAGTTCAGTGTGGAGAGGATTCAAGTCTAGACCCCAAATGAAACAAGCACATTCTTATAGATCCAATCCAGACACCTACTTTACAGGCTTGCACGTAATTTCTACTTTATTTTGTTCAGCCTTCCCTATGGATATCATTAAAAGGCATCCTCTTCAACTTATGTTTTCTCAGATCACCAAAAAGATGTCCCTGTTGAAAGCCTAGATGCCCCTGTCCAGCCTGGAGATACTCCTCCAAGAGCCAGGCACCCTTCAGTGAAGCATCTGCTCTGTATTTTCTTTACAATTAACCTTGAAAAACAAGAGACCTGAATGAAACAAGGATCTAAGTCCGTTCATCAGGTTTGCAGAAAACAGCTAAGACTACAAAATCCTTCAGAGTGAGAATTACTTACCTGCTCAATATCTTGATCACTGATTTCCTCAAGGTACTTTTTGAAAGGGTTGGGTTGATAGGGCTCCTCCTTTTGCTGTGCACTCTTTGCTTTCACCAGCACAGGACGAATGACACCAGGTTTTGTCTTGACAAAGTGATAGAAAAAATAATAAAATAAAATACTTTATATTATATGGAACATTTGTTAGACAAGTCAATTCCACTGAGGCTGTACTGACTAGATTATTTTTTTACATTTTATTAATAACATATTTCATCAGCAGAATTATTCAGGTTTCATGCTACCTGGCCTACTTTAAATACAGACCACGGACAAAAATGGCAAGAGCTGCTCTTATGCACAGAACCTTATCACTGACATCTGTTTGTCACTGCCACAAAAATAGACACTGGGCTGTCAAACTATTGTCTGTAGGTTTTGCTGGCTATTTTGGCTGGCTGTTCAGCTGCATCTTGATAAGTTTATCAAGTCACAGTTTATGCACAGCCACACACCTGCTTTCGTGCTGCAAACTCCTACCTGGGCTCTTCAAAATGGTAACTGCAAAGCAAGGAAAAGTAATGTGTGATGCCGTTAACATAAGCTCAGGTAGCAATATTTCAGGGGAAACTATTTCTGGGGAAAAATACCAGTGATTGTACACTGCATTTTCACAGTATTTTTAAGAGTTCACTTGGAAAAGTACAAGCTAAGAGAATTTAATCAGTATGGATGTGTGACACACCTCATTTCAGACAAATCTGATTATTAAGTCAAGACAAGAATTCTTGGTTAACCATCAGCTAATCAAAAAAAAAAAAAAGACAATTAACTTGTCAATTTAGTATATCTGTGATTTACAGAATTCTTAAAGTCTGACGTGATGGATTATGGCATAAACCGGGGCTAGGGAATAATTTTAAAATAGAACTTGTTCAGTAAGCAAAGAAAAGGAGAAAAAATGTGCATTCTCTCTGGTATTTGGTACATACTGAAGTACTGTGAGGCTCTGTAATTGAATCTAAACTTCCAAATAACTCAGTTATATTCTTCCCTGTATGACTACACCATAGAAAACAGGGACTGGCACCACTGATGTAGATAACAGGACTGCTGCTGAGCTCCTTCTGTAGTTGCAGCCCAGAAAGGCTGCTTGCCCAGCTGGGACTGAGATATAGGCATTGTCGCAGCCCCCCATCCTCAGCACCTAGCAGTATATAAAGATGCAGAGAAGAAGCTTCATTCACTAGTAGAATTATTTATGAGATTAGCCAGTGTACATTTAGTAACACCTTGCTGCCTGCTTTCAAGGGCAATATGCCTATGTCGGGGAAAAAAAAAAAAAAAAGAAAAAAAAAAAAGATGCCTACAGAACAATTTAGGCATAGGACAAATGAGCTTACACATATCACATCCCAATTTATACAAAGGAAGTTGGAAAAAAATGACCTTATTCAGCATTAAGCAACCCAGCCATACATTCCTGCCTCTTTGCTTACACTGGCAGTAGGGCTTATGCACAACCATCTGGATGGAAACCTTTTTCTTTGCTAGCTGGGTGTTTGGTTGGATCAGCTCTCTGCTCCAGCCACAGTCCAGCACTGCTTTCTCACCAGAGCTACACAACAAGACTCTAGAAGAAAAAGCAGCCTGGGAAGAGCTTGAGGAAGGTATCTCCTTGCTGTGTTGGTGTGAATGTTATTAGCACAAGCCCAGCAGCAAAAGTGAACCTGAAAATATAGTGGAAAATGTAAAGCTGATGCAACTGAAGTGTTTTGAACAGAGCTATGAAACTAAGCTTAAAATGAGTCAGCTGAGATTGCTGGGTGTATCATGCAAACTGAGGTATGGATAACCTTGAAATAAAATCTGCAGGCACCCAGAAAGAATAGAGCAAGAGGGGTGACCGTGGGACACAGAGGGTGCAAGAGGCAGGGAATGTCCCCATATCTTGTACTTGTACCCCTGCCCTGGGAAAGAAATGCAGAGCAGTGCTAGGGGCTGAGTGGAAGAAGACAGAGGCAGGGAAGAGCACAATGTCTGGAAACAGTGAGGCCCAGGCAGAAAATAAGTTTCCCTTAATTTTGTGCTATGTCACCTCCCTCCTTACAACAGGCTGGGGCCCTTTCACTTGCCTCGTCAAACACAAAGAAACATATTTGACTGAAAACAAAAAATAAGCCATGAGGTGACATTAGTTGTTTTTTTTAGACAATCCATTATGGTCAGGAGATCAGTTCAGATCTCCTTGACAGAAATTGTACTAACTCAACACCCAACTCAAAACACAGCTGCTATCTTCTTCCTAGCCCGGGGCTCTGATGTAAACAATCAAACCCTATGAACACTTTTCTGGCTTAAGGTTTTCCATCGTATCAGAGTTCTGATTCCGTGCCTAATACTCACCGTTCTTCTCACCCCCTCACTACTTATCAACCTACTCTAATTTCCATACTATTTACTCTGTCAGCCTTGAACATGTTTTATCTAGAGTTCTTTACAACTACCTTAGTATCTATTTCAACATACCATCAAATTTCTTTCTTAGAAAGAGCAAAACCAAAGGTAAGAGAGGAGTACTAAAAATCCTCTCTAGTATGAACTGGAGAAAATGTCTTATCAACATCATATAATATTAGAATACCTTATTAACAACTTATGAACATTTAGATTATGACTATTTCTTAGTAGTATTCACCATAAACTCCATTTGATATTTTTCCCCTCCAAAATTTCTGAGGAGAGTTTGCAAAAATTGGAAGACTCCTCGCTTCCGATGCAAAAATAAACATAAAAATAAATGGGAAATAATATGGGAAATAAAATGGGAAGCAACATTTGTTACCAAGTCAGTGTTATGCAGGAAAGGACCTGTGGCCTTCTAACACTCCTCTGTACCATGTAACTATGCAATTAAAAGCCCATTGAGGTACCTGCAATCATCAAGGATAAGCTACTCTCCTTATGTAGGAAACCTCTTCCAAAAGCACGCTGTAGAAATGCTTTTAAGGAAGCATTTTCTAAACATCATTGTGCACTCAAGTGCTTAGTGAGTCATATGTTTATGCCTGACTCAACTGAAAGAGTGGAAGGTATCAGACAGCAACAAGAATTTGAAATGCTTTATTAGTTACCTGGCAAGCTGGACAAAATCATTGTTCCATATGTAAAAGCTTGAACTCTTTTTTTGATAGAGGGGTTGCAACTGACCCTGCTGAGAATCAAGCTAAAGCTTAGTTTTGTGAAGGAAGGTGTTGGCCATCCTACAACAGCACTGAAAAATGGTAAAATAAATAATAATATACAAAAAATCGTTACTGTTATTGTAGTGAAAAACTACCATCCTATGGCTGTGGCCTTGTTATCAAAATGCACCAAGAGGTAAGAGGAAAGATTCTCAGTCTAGAGCTGACCCATAATCAGTCATATTGCACCCTCCATGAAGGCCCTTCACAGAGCATAATGTTTAATGGAGTTCCAGCCATGGATTCTTTCAGCAACAGCCACTTAGGAAATGAAACTAATGTGGAGTAAAAGCGAATATATCCTATGGACCAATTAGAAGATAGGAACATGTTGGAATGAATGTCTAAATTTAACAGTGGAGAAAATTCACAAATGGAGCTCCTTGGATAAGGGAGCTGTCAGGTGGTCTGGGCTTTGAATTATAAATACAGATCAGCCAGAAAAGAGTGGATAGTAAGGTGACAATGTTTTCTGATAATACTGAATCACTTATGGAGGTAAAAACAAAATTGCAGTGAAAAGAGTTGCAGATAGGTCTTATGACAATGAATGTCTAAATGATAAAAAGACAGGTGAAACTTAATTGAATTCAACATTGATTCATAGAAGAAAAATAAACTACATCCTAAATTTACACATAAACTAGTAAGCTCAGAAACTACCTCTTTCTACTCAGAAAATATATCTTGGATTTATTGTATACAGTTCTATGCAAACATTGTCTTATGGCTCAATATGAGTAAGAAGAACTAAATAAATTACTAGGAGTCATTAAGAAAGGAATAGAAATAACAACAAGGAAATGTATCACATTTTTGTGTAAATAGGAAATGCAGTGTTCAGAGCTAGACAAGAGTAGTTTATGGTTTTAGTCTCCCAATTAAAGAAAAAAAAAATGAAAAAGTTATGGAAAAGTACACCAAGGATCATCTGGATGGACAACATCAATAATTCTCAAAGAGTGATTAAGCAATTTTGAGTTTTCTGTATGGAAAATGTGACAGTGTAGTTAAATTAATATCTAGAAAACCATAAATGATATTTAGAAAGTACAGAAATACAATTATTTTCTGTTTCAGTGCAAGAACATCAAGCACTATCTTTAAAACAAATCATAGAATCATAGAATCATAGAATCATAGAATCATAGAATATCCTGAGTTGGAAGGGACCCTTAAGGATCATCAAGTCCAACTCTTGACACCGCACAGGTCTACCCAAAAGTTCAGACCATGTGACTAAGTGCACAGTCCAATCTCTTCTTAAATTCAGTCAGGCTCGGTGCAGTGACCACTTCCCTGGGGAGCCTGTTCCAGTGTGCAACCACTCTCTCTGTGAAGAACTTCCTCCTGATGTCAAGCCTAAACTTCCCCTGCTTCAGCTTAACCCCGTTCCCGCGGGTCCTGTCGCTGGTGTTAATGGAGAAAAGGTCTCCTGCCTCTCGACACCCCCTTACGAGGAAGTTGTAGACTGCGATGAGGTCTCCCCTCAGCCTCCTCTTCTCCAGGCTGAACAGGCCCAGTGCCCTCAGCCGTTCCTCGTACGTCTTCCCCTCCAGGCCTTTCACCATCTTCGTAGCCCTCCTCTGGACACTCTCCAACAGTTTCATGTCCTTTTTATACTGTGGTGCCCAGAACTGCACACAGTACTCAAGGTGAGGCCGCACCAGTGCAGAGTAGAGCGGGACAATCACCTCCCTCGACCTACTAGCGATGCCGTGCTTGATGCACCCCAGGATACGGTTGGCCCTCCTGGCTGCCAGGGCACACTGCCGGCTCATATTGAACTTGCTGTCTACCACGACCCCCAGATCCCTCTCTTCAAGGCTGCTCTCCAGCGTCTCATCGCCCAGTCTGTACGTGCAGCCAGGGTTTCCCCATCCCAGGTGCAGGACCCGGCACTTGCTCTTATTGAACTTCATGCGGTTGGTGATCGCCCAGCTCTCCAACCTATCCAGATCCCTCTGCAAGGCCTTTCCACCCTCATTCGAGTCCACAACTCCTCCAAGTTTGGTGTCATCAGCAAACTTGCTCAAAATACCTTCTATTCCTACATCCAGATCGTTTATAAAAATATTGAAAAGTACCGGCCCTAAAATGGAGCCTTGAGGGACCCCACTAGTGACCGCCCGCCAGCCTGATGCAGCGCCATTCACCATAACCCTTTGGGCCCTGCCCGTTAGCCAATTGCTCACCCATCGTATGATGTTTTTATTTAGCTGTATGGTGGACATTTTGTCCAGTAGGATCCTATGGGAAACCGTGTCAAAAGCCTTGCTGAAGTCCAAAAAAATCACATCAGCTGGTTTCCCTTGGTCCACCATACGGGTGATCTTATCATAAAAGGAAATCAGGTTAGTTAGGCAGGACCTGCCCTTCACAAACCCATGCTGGCTGGGACCAATGACTGCTTTGTCCCCCAGGTGCGCCTCAATAAGTTCGAGAACCATCTTCTCCATGATTTTACCAGGCACTGACGTAAGACTGACAGGCCTGTAATTGCTAGGGTCTTCTTTCTGACCCTTCTTGAAAATCGGCACAACATTTGCCAGCTTCCAGTCTACCGGGACCTCTCCAGAATCCCAGGATCGTTGAAAAATAATTGAGAGAGGTTCCGCGATGACGTCCGCCAGCTCTTTCAGCACCCGGGGAAATAAAGTACTATTTCACGAAATGCATAATTAAAAAATAAAGTTTTGCTATAGAATGTTGTAGAGACCTAAATATAACAAGTAACTAGAAAAAGATCATGAAAAAAGCATTGGTAAATGCTTACTAAACAGAAGAAATTGATTCAGGAAGTCCCTAAAATACCTCTAAATGAAATACAATAGGAAAATTCTCTCATTCACATTTAATTTTTTTCCCTAAGTATTCATTAGTGGCCACTGTCACTAGGACAGACTCTAGGACCTCTCTCCTGCTTCTTCAGAAAGTTTGGCTCCAACGGGACTAAAATGTAATCAGAGCTAAAATGAACATCTGATGCATAATCTCCTTTTCTTTATTTGAATTTGAAAAGGGACACTTTATTAGAGATTGTAGTGATAGGACAAGGGGTAACAGCTGTAGATATCCCATCCCTGGAAGCTCTCAAGGCCAGGCTGGATGGAGCTTTGAGCAACCTGGTCTGGTGGGAGGTGTCCCCACCCAAGGCAGGGGGTTTGGAACCAGATGACATTAAAGGTCCCTTCCAACCCAAACCATTCTGTGATTCTACGATTTTATTCTTGCTGACAACAAGTTAAACCAGGTTTGATTTATATCAGTGTGTAAGAAAAATATAGATGCCAAACTGTTATTGCATATAAACAAAATTGTAGAAGTGGAATATTAACAGTGTTCAACAAACAGCAGTAGGTTGTATAGTTGTCATACATCTCATGACTCAGCAAGACTCTCTAGTTTGTCATTTGGCCCATAGATTTACATAATTTCAGGATTTACATTTACTTAAAACAGATATGTGTTTGTTACACAAGAAAGCAATGAAGTTCTGTAGGAAGCAATACAACTTTGTAGGAAGATATTGACTTTAGCTTCCTTCATAGGACTAAGCAAGCAAATAATAATGACTGGATTTTGTGCTTATGCAATTGTTGATAAACAGCATAGCAGAGTTATGCAATACATACCATCTGACTCTCTGCCACCATAGGTGTTGATTTGTAAAGGTTGGCCTGCAAAAAAATGTAAATGTATTCAGTATTAACTAATATAGTCATAGGAAGAAAAATGTAGAAAGATAAGTTTTTTCATTGTTGATGATTCACTGTTTCACTGTTGATGGTTCTTGAACGTTTAGCAAAAGTAATGCAATTGAAGTTGTCATTTTACTTGCACTTTTCTGAGGCCTTTCTGAAAGGAGGAAAAATGTATAGAGAGCAGTATGCTTAGGCACAGAAGATTTTAACAGTTACACAGTGAAATGCAATTATTAAGAGAAGTTAAAATATTGTCCTTACCAGTTTGTCTCAAAGTATAGTCAAGTATGAATGTCTGTTGCTAAAGTCTTAGGGATACTTTTTCCCAAGTGCAAAAAACATTTTGCTTGATTTGATTTTGAAAAGTAAACCCGGACCTTTCTAAACCTGTCATTACTTTGCAGCACCATTATTAACACTACCAGTTGTACGGGGATCTCAATTCAATCTTCTCATCCTTCTGACTTCACAGTATGAAAAGCAGAACAATCCTACTTTCCTGCACCACATTTTTTCCAAGTCTACTCTGAAGAGTAGAAGCCCTGTTTTCAAAATCATGGCTCAATGTGCTAAATGCAAAGTATTTATGTGTGTGAAATAGCCATGTGCCACACACTCATTTGTCCTCACTATGGTAAGATTCGGGATTTCTAGTGCATTAATCATCTCCTCCAAATTTTGTAGGGTGTTCTAGTGGATAACAGAATGCTTCTGTATAGATGGTATGCCCTTCCTTAACGTAGGAGTGATTAAAATTGATTTGAACTCTAAAAGGTGAACGCTCCTAAGCAAGGGTGCAAAAACGTATACTGTATGTAGTACTGTATGTAGTATGTAGTATGTAGTATGTAGTATGTGTACTGTACTTTTACAGCCTGGACCCTCCATGGAAGGATCACTATCACTGCAGTTGGACTCAACTATATCAACTAATATCACAGTTTAAAGCAGAAAAGCAATTTGAGCACATTTTGGAGAGGGAAGCACATAGTCTACATTTGTCTACCCATGACAAAGACCTTGCAGAGATTTGGCCACAGAACTCTAGATGTGGTTTCTGAAGTGCTAAACAGAAGTTTAATCACTCCCTGGACCTGCTGATTCCAGTTCTGTGTCAATGGTGAGAATGATGTCACCAAAAGTCACGGTACAGGACCACGCTCTGAACTCAAAGCACTCACATTTCTCAACACAGCCACTGGTGTCGGCAAGCTTCACACCTCCACAGGGACAGCTGTGATTTAATATCAGATCTATAGGAAATACATCTTCTGTCAAGGACAGAGTAAACTAGTGTTAGCTCTAGGGGCTGCTTACATACTAGGATCACTCTTTCATGTTGTTAACCAAGTGTGATAACCAATTTCACTGTGAACAAAAAAACATCAAAGCACTGCAGAACAAGCTACAAATACAAAACTCTGGAATTAAATTATGTCATTTCCAGTGGTACAAATTAAGAGTAAATATCACAGAATCATAGATTTATTTAGGTTGGAAAAGACCTCTAAGATCTTTGAGTCCAATCATTAGTCCCTAAGCACCACATCTACACATCTTTTGAATACCTTCCGGGATGGTGACTCAATCGCTTTCCCTGGGCAGCCTGTTCCAGTGCATCACAACTCTTTCAGTGAAGAAATTTTTCCTAATATCGAACCTAAACCTCCCCTGGTGCAACTTGAGGTCATTTCCTCTTGTCCTATTTCTTGTTGCTTGGGAGATGAGATCAACCCTCTACGTTGCTACAACTTCTTTTGCCTCTTTTGAGATAGCTGTAGAGAGCAATAAAGTCTCTGCTGAGCCTCTTTTTCTCCAGACTAAACAACCACAGTTCCCTCAGCCGCTCCTCACAGGACTTGTGTTCCAGGCCCTTCACCAGCTTTGTTGCCCTTCTCTGGACACTCTCAAGCACCTCAATGTCCTTCTTGTAGTGAGGCACAAAACTGAACACAGTAGTCAAAGTGCAGCCTCATCAGAGCTGAGTACAGGGAAATGATCACATCCCTAGTTCTGCTGGCCACAGTACTTCTGATACCAGCTAGGATGCTGTTGGCCTTCTTGGTCACCTGAGCACACTGCTGGCTCATATTCAGCCAGCTATCAACAAATACCCCCAGGTCGCTTTTCTGTCATTTCAGAGAGGTTGCCTGAAATGTGTATAAACATAGCTGATTACAGATAAAGAAATACACTACTCATTTCTGCATGTGTGTGCACTTTTAGTTGCTTTCTATACTCTCATTTTTTCACTTCTCTATGTTGCATGTCCATGGCAAATTAAAAAGATTTCTTTAGAACAGAACTGTAAAGAGCAAAAACGTACACAATATGTACAGTGATTACTCCAGTTAATCACCAGAAGTTATTTTTAAAATAATTGTAAGAGAGGCCACATGACAAAATGATAAATTTTCTAGAACTTGAAATTAAAGTCATGAAAGCTTTTCTTGGTGACAGTAATTACATGGAAACAAAATGACTAAGTAGATCTATCGGGGCACTCAATACCCATAAAAGTCCTTTATTTAGAGGATGATTTTTTATATCACTACAAATCACCCCAAAAGCCAACAGAGATGCACTAGTATAAAATGGTGAATGGGATCATGTCAAAGACTATACAGTTTAAAAAAGCTGTTAAACTAAAACTACAGTACGTTGTCAGCTGGTACAAACTGCTGTAATTTCACTGATGTCAGACCTTTTTACACACTTCCTTTCTATTTGTACTGTCATTTACATCCTTAAAATGTTCTGAAGTGTGTGTGAAGACGAAGTAACTGTGGTCAAGGCAAATTTAAAACATTTTAATTGTGAAAAGGCAGGATATTTCAACAATTTTGTGTAGTCTACTAATCCATATAACTGATAGAAATACCGCAAGGTGCATATATATACACATATGTGTGTGTTTTTAAATAAAACTTTAGCATGATGACAGATATTCTTATCCCTGAATCACAAACAAAGTTTTTCTTTCTACTAAAAACACCTTTAAAGCAACATTTTGACAAGCACCCCAATATCCGACATCATGTGTACAAAAAGATTAAGAAAACTGTATTGCTAAATTACCATATTATTTTTTCCAGTAAATTTAATTCTTTTGCACAAACGAAAAGCCTACTTCTAAAAAAATAAAAATTTTGCTAATAAAAGGCTGACTGAAGATCATTACTCCAAGACAGCTCACATGACACAACGTGGCAGTGGGAGCAACCTGGGGGGGGAACTCTCAGTTTGACATTATGAATAATTTTCCACACTATACTCAGTTCTTGATTTCTACCAATCAGAGACACTGATTGATTGTCTCAAAATAAGCATTTTGTTTCAAAACAAGCATCTTGTACCTACTACTAAAAAAATGTAGGTCTCTGAGCCAAAAGTTCTCCTCTAGTCAATGAAAGTCAGCAAACACAGTTGTTCAGGGACCAGTCAGCACACTCACTTGTATGCTTTGGTCAAGACAAACTACCACTCTGGCCCATTCCAACTACCACTCTTCCGGACTGTTGTCCTCCATGATCTGGATGGTAGCACAGAGCATGGTGCTCCCATGGGTTGAAGGGATGAGGTCACCCTTGGTCTTGTGTAGGGTTGGGGTCTCACTTCGTGGGAAGGGAAGTGAATGGGGAAAAGAAGAAGACAACTCTATGAAAGAACACTTCATTGCACCCTCAAACTGAAGGCCAAAGGACAAGTCCCCATCTGGTTTATGTGTTGGGACAGATATAGCCTCTGTATGTCCCACCAAGGAGGCAGAGCAAGAGAGTGGGGAAGGGATGCAAGGTAGAGGGTCTGGTGGGGATACGTGGCCCATCCCTCGTGTGACTGCTGCAGCATGCAATGACTGTGGAGTCTAGAAGAGCCTGGACCCACCAAGCTCAGCCCCCACAGTGCACCATGGAGAACATGGTTGGTTAACACAGTCATCTGATCTGTTATCAGGCACAAAACAATTGAACACATTTGTACAATGTATAAGAAAAGTTAGCCTACCCATAAGCATCTGCATTGTTCTCAAATGCATTTTTAAATATTGATTTGCTTCAATTATCTAGAATGTTCCAGAGAAGACTGGGAAGAAAGAGTTTTATAGTGTGATTTTCTATGTCAGTGGAGAAAACCTAACTGTATCTCTAGGTGTATAAATTGGATGCTTAAATGTATTGGAAGGTGTATGTCAGGCAGAGTTTTGGGTGCTGAAGATCTGTGCTGGAGAGGTAGTAATATATATTCTGTTCTCACAGACTACATCTTTTATTTCATTAAAAAGCACTCTTCCAATATCCTTTATAATTAGTATGAGCCAGCACAATCTGTCAAGTAAAAATCACAGTATGCAATAAAATATGCATACCACCACATTCAAGAAGCAAAATTGAATTGATCAGTCAAGCATTGTGCTGGCATAAAACTGGAAGGTTTCCATTGCTTTTGCTAGCACTGCTTTGATCTGAGGCTCAATAGAAAGTCTGAATGATGAATAGTAAGCAGAGATGTCTTACCATGTGGCTAGATGAGCTGTAAGTAAAATATGGAATCTGCATTAACTGTCTGTGCTAGTGAGAATTAGAATGTTAATTGGGTTTAATATTTCACTAATTGAAATGACGATTCAATATAGAGATTTTATTTTTATGTTGGAATGTGAGTATACATCAGAAAACCACTTCTGCTCTTCTTCTAAAGCTAAACAGTGGGTTTTCAGCCATCTCTACAACTTGGAAGGAAAAATTTGGATCATCCCCAAATTCTGATGGATAGGCAACAGACAAAACACTTCTTCCCTACAGTTCCCTTGAAGTTCCCTACACTTCAAATAAGTATGTCCTTCAGCACTTGTAATAGCCTTGCCAAACACCTGAGCTCTTGCCCCACACTTGAAACAAACAGCAACAAAGAATTGTGTAAATAAATCAACTTTTAGATCATATTCTCATAGGTAACATTATGAATAGACACATACTCTAAAGAGATTCCAGCCATGATAGATTTGGAGTAGAGGTAAGACATCTCAGCAACTTGTGGAGTGGAGTGATAGGACAAGGAGGAATGTCTTTAAACTAAAAGATGGTAGGTTTAGATTAGAAGGAAGAAATTCTTAACTATGAGGGTGGTAAGGCTTTCCCTGAGAAGCAGTAGATGCCCCATCCCTGGAAGTGTTTAAGGCCAGCTTGGAAGTGACTTTGAGCAACCTGGTCTAGTGGGAGGTGTCCCGGCCCATGACAGGGAGGTTGGAATCAGGTGGTCTTTAAGTTCCTTTCTAATCCAAACCATTCTATGATTCTATAAATTGCAGTTGCCCTAACATACTCTTTTTTACTAGGGACAGCACACCTCATATCACAAGTAGATGTTTATATCTGCTACATGCCAACAAGTCAAGTATGGCAGCAAGATGACCTTCAAAACCTACAAAATTAGACATTTCTGCATGCCAAATATAGAGTAATTTTAAATGTACTTACATATCTGGTTTCGCGTCCAGCTGCTCTCTGCAGTGTTGATGACACCTTATACAAAATAAACAGATATCTCAACAGCAAAAAGTGGAGGACCAACTCAGAGAGATTTTCATCACTGAGACATTGTTTATTGCTTAAATTCAAGAAAACTTCAGACTTCTAAAAAGATGCATGAGATACATGAAAATAAGGTGTATTAAAGTTTCACTTTAATATATAGGTGTTTATTTTTTAAAATACTATTTCATTTTTACTCAAAGACATCAATCACACTCCATTGTAGTTGGTCTTTAAATTATCTCTGAGAACTTTCATAATAAAATGTTTATTAGTAAACAACCACAGATGTGGTCGCACTGTGGAATTTAACTTATATTTGCTCACAATTATAACCTGAAACTGCCTCTTTCCATGTTCTTACTTTCTTTCATCTGACTAACCCATACTATTTCTAAGGCAGTTACTTTTAACAAGCACTCTTTTTTGGTTCTTAGGACTCTCTTTCACCTCCAATTCAAGCACTTTGCTTAAACTTAAACTGAGATTCTCATCACATTTCTCTTGTTTCCTATGCTGCATCCTGTCAAGCCCACCTTCTGCTCTCTTTATTTGGTTTTCTTGCTGATCACTGATATCTTCTCTTTGGTAAAAAATCAGTTCTCAGTTGCCCAAGGAAGTCGGTTTTGGATTCTATAGTTCAGAAGTCCAACTTAGTAGCAGTGTTTCAACCACACAGGATTCAGTGCAAGTATTAGAAAATATTTCCTCACTACCAGTCTCTGCCTGCTTTTTCAGCTGCTGTCCTATTTCCTCCTTTCAGCTGCCTGAAGCCTGATTCACCACTGCATGCTGTTTGACAGAATTTCAAAAATGAAAATGAAGTTTGAAGTGTATATTGAATACACCTACCATCATGAAGGTTAGTTTGAATTCATTGACTTTTTTATATTTTCCTGCCTATATATATATATATATATATTTCTGACAGATTTCTACCACTTTCTGTAGCTGTCTCCTATAGCTGCCAAGACCAAATTAAATGTACCTGGGGCAAACTGAGTAGAGGACCCTCCTCCTATGGTTAGTCATCCATTTGAATCCAGAAGACAGACCAATATAACTTAGTGAAGTTTAACACCAGTACAGAAAGCTGTACCTGCCTCTCATTACCTGTTTCAGAGCTATCCATGTTAAGTGGACATAGAAGATATCTAATTCCCACAAGGGGCAAGAGTTAAAAGGAAATAAGGACTTAAGAACAATTCTACTAACTTAGAATTCTACTTAGATATTCCATTATTTGAAAACCAATACTGAATATAAATAATAATAAAAATTAAAAAATCTGAGACATGTTTTTAGTCATTGATGCCATTGAAACATGGGCTCCTTTGTCATAAGGACCAATAGGTAGGACAAAATCTGGGAGATGGCCACAGACTCCGCAATATGGAAGGCAAGGCTTTCCACCTTGTGGATCCAGTGTTTGCAACACTAATTGACAGCTTCTAATTCATAGTATATTCTGTTTCCCTGGGGAGCCCATGCCCAACCACCCTCTCAGTGAAAAACCTTGTCCTAACATCCAGCCTGAACCTTCCCCGTCACAGCTCCCTCCTGATCTCTCAAGTCAGTATAACTCCTGACTTCAGGAAAACATCTTGCAATAGAAACTGCAGTAAATCCAAGGCTAAGGTTTTATCCTTCTAAATCTTTTAAATCACCAGATGCTTTACTGATGTTGGATCTCTTAACTGCAACTTTCTGTTGCTGAAGGCTTTGCAGATGTGCTTTTGTTTTCCTTGATGTCTACCTGGAAAGAGCCTTTGATGTGTGGGTGGGCTTATTCACCTACCTTGCCACCATCTGACTCTGTATTCATCTGCAGGAAACTTGGAGAAGATTCACATCGGCGCTGGAAAATTATTTTTAACAGAGAAGAAATTTATTAAAGATGAGACAAAAATAAAGGAAGAGGAGAAAGTCAGTCCTACAAACTGATGGATTACCATGGTCAATGGGTCCTGCAGGACTTGATCAATGACAGCACATAGCTCTTCTGTTTGTTGTCTGAGTTGGGCAGGGGAGCACATCTGAGAAAGGAGGACACATCACTCAGTTAACAACAGAAAGCAAAGCTTTTGTTTTCACATAGAGATTTGAGAGATAAAACAGCAGTACCTCTGAATGGGTGTCCAAAGCAGTGCCTTCAATCACACTAGCAGTCTTTGTTGGCTCTTCTAATGCCTGCAATTCAAAAGATTTCACTGTTACACTGACTTATATATATATATAATATATATATATATATTGTTAATAAGCAATCATGGAAAAAGAAGAAACTATAGTAGGGTTCTTTGGGTTACCATCTTCTGATCTTGAGTTTGAGGGTTTGTTTTTTTCAGAAAGAATGTATTCAAGCTAGGTGACTCCTCCCTGCTTTGAAGATCAGAAAATACCATTATTTTAATATAACTTTTGGGTTGTAATGTTTACATTGTCTTCTCCTTCAATAACACCCCACCTCTCCCACAGTGAATGTCACACAGTGAATGTGCTGGACAACAAAGGTGCCGGGTGTCTGCCTGCCATGCACCATTGGAAGACAGCCACCAGCTGTAAGCAGGTGGGCAGGGCAGGGGTCCAAGCACACAGGAGGCCTGTTTGTTTCTTTCAGTAGCTGTCTTCTTTAAAAAGTGCCTCCTGTTTAAAGAGGATAGTGATAATACATGGCAACAAAAATGGTGCTTGACATTTATGGATTTCAGCTTGAAAAGAGAATCGTATAAAGGAAAATATTCACAACACACTTCTGGTACCATACAAAACATGACTAGTCTATGCAACCACTTAATGCAGCTGCCACAATCTCTCCAAAACAAAAGACACTCTTGTGCTTGGATATATCTTCAGCTTTCCAATGCCCACACTTGGAGCAAGTGTGAGAACAGTGGGAACCAGTTTGCCAACCCCTCTCTTTTATCAGGAAACTCACAAAACACACACAAAAGCCAAACTTCGTTTCAGTGCTCAATGCCCTTTTCATCTTGTCCCAGAGTTGGTGAGGCACACTCTCATTGCCATCACCCCTTTTTTCTTTGAAGCAATTTTCAAATAGTCTCCATACTGAGACCAAAAATTACTCTTGAAGCATGCTGATACATGCAGCTGGACTACAGGAGAGGGATCAGCAGGGTTTGTGGATTTTTTTGTTTAACACTTACATTTTTATGAAGTTTCACATTTGTCAGTCATTTGCAAAAAATAAATAAATAAATAAATAAACAAAATAGGATAAGAGCAAAAAAAAAAAACACACACAAAAAAAAAAAAAAAAAAAAAAAAAAAAAAAACCACATTCCTATGCATATTCTGTGGCAATAATATGTATCCAGTGAGGTACTTATTTGGGCTGAAGTTACCGAAGACGTGTGTGCTGGGAGGAAAAAGGTAGGAAAAAAAAAAAAAAAGAAATAGACATACACTTGAGTAATTATTTATGAGTTTAATTTTGCTGAATATAACTGCTACTGGCAAAATGCATCTATAAACCATACATAAATGATCCTGCACAGAAGCATGTTTGTGATGTCTTGTATTAGAGAGTTCAATAGGAAAAAATGAAGTGTACAATGAAGAGTACTTTCTTTCCAAATGCATTTCTTCCCTCCCCTCTAGCTCTAGACAAACCTGTTGACTTTGAAGTAGTTGTAGTTCAAAAGGAAAAAAAAAAAATTTTGAGCTAAATAAATTAATGTAATATTCTCCACAGACCAAAAATGAAAAGATAAATGATCTTTCTCATTTCTCCTATCTCAGATCAACAGCCAGACCTGTAGGAGAGCTCAGCTAAAGAGTGCTCAGCACTACACTCAAGTGCTATGTCCACAGTTCAGTTTCAGTTAGATTACATCCTCCTGTTAAATGTAAAATGAAATGGTAAAATGTAGAATTATGTGGTAAAATGTAAAATGAAGAAGTCTTTCCAGTACCTATCAAGGGCAGGACTGCCAAAGAAGCCTGTTGTAGAGAGATGAGTCTGAATGTGAATTAGCAAAAACAACCTGTTCCATTAAGAAATTGTCATCAACCACATATTCAGAACACAGAATTTAAGGATTTTCTCAAAAATCTTGAGAAATCAGTAGGGTGATGTAATAATTAATGTAGTAATTGTTTAAAATATATATATACATGTATAAATCTTTCCAATTCACTTCTCTAGGACAATAGCAGAGGGTGAACACAATTAAGGGTAGGGCATAGCTACCCAGACACTATTGATGGATCTTCCTAGAGTAACTATAGACACATCCACAAGTCCATGTCAAGAATCAAGATGCTGGGTAATTTAAGTATCAAACATCCATCAATTTCAGTAGAAATTAGAAACCCAAATATCTATGAAGTTTGGAGCTTTCATTTACTCAGGTGGTTGCAGCACCAAAAAGAGGGAAAGAGAGAGAAAAAACAAAGGTAACTCATTTTTAAGGATCCCTAACATCTGTAAAATAAATAAATAAATTAATTAATTAATAAAAGGGGGGGGGAGATAAAAATAAAAACAAAAATAAAAAATATGTAGGGAGATTTGCTTTCATCCATTGTTAGCTTTTCAAAACACAGCTTGTTTTTCAAGCAGTATTTTTTTGGTTGTTGTTATGCATTACCACATAGAGAAAAATGTGTGATTTAAAAAGTGTTACTGTCATTTCTGAACTCATTACTAGAGTTACCATGCAATAATATTATGATTAATTTAAAGCATTAGTGTTATCAACAGTATTGTTGATTAGCACTATCAACAGTGTTCAAGCTTTTCTTTCTATGCCAGTGGCCTAACAATACCAGAAGTGGAACATTCCAATTTTTTGATTATCTGAAAAATAATAGTAGGACCACAATTTAAAAGAGTGTAATTTAGAAAATGAAAATTTGTTTTTGACAGAACTTAAATGTGCAGATGAAATAGCCAGTTGCTGAACTGCCAAATCTATTCTAATAAAAGGCAACTTAGAGGGTGTGATGCATACACTCCATTGATGTCAGTGATTACTATAACCCCTCCCTCCTCTTTCCCCCAAGCAATTTGGCAAGCAAAAAATTGCTGAAGCTGTATCAAAGAACGGATACTAGTAAATGATCTGATTGGGGTCTCCAGTATTTTTTTGAGAATTAAAGCTCTTGGCAACGTACAGGAAATATAGAAATTTGTTTCATTCACTAATGAATGACATCAGTATTTTAACCTCAATCTGACATAGCCTCTTTACTGCCTTGTGAAGACCCTGTGCTGAGCAAAACCGATGAATTTTCCTGTTCTTTTATTTCTCTTGCAGGTTTTTCCTATTAATATGTTTTTGAAGTCCTCAGTACATGCAAAAAGAATATTCTGTATAATGGAATTTCATGTACCCTCTGTTCCTACACCTGATTCCTTAAAGATCCTGGGAAATGATATTGTAAAGACCTGGCTACTCTTCCTCTTATAAAATTAATATTGAAAGCTGCTTTATTTTTTTTTTAATTAAAAATTAAAATTAATATTTAAAAGGAAGAAAGGGGAAGTTTATAGCCTTATCCTCTATTGTCATGTCTGGTTATTATTAAAGACAAACTAGGTCCTTTAGCACTCTAGAACTGCACACATGATGTTCTTTTTCTTACCATTAGGTATTAAATTCTAGCCTTCAGAAAACTTTTTACATGAACACGTAATCTGAAAGCAAGAAATTCACCTAGTAAGTGCACACTAGAAGTAATTGATGAAAAATACAATCTTTTATGTCAAAATGTTCTTAAAATGTTTTCAGAAATGCTTTTTGGATCCAGGATGATCCTCACATATTCAAAAACAGACAGTTGTCTAGTTGTTAGGCTTATTATTAAGATCTTTTTTTCTACATTTATTTAAGAAACTGCAGTCCTCTGCTTGTACTTAGTTGATAAATACAAGACAGATAAGCCAACAGCACTTTCATTTGCACTCCTTCCATCCACATCCAGTTACATATAATACTTTTCAGAAGACTTGAGTGCTCATTTGTGAAACAGGTGTACTTAATAGCAAAACCCATCATCCTTGTTTCACCTCATTCAGATATGGATGAAGTCTGAGCAGAACACTAGCAGCCAGCCCAAAGCTTTCATAAACAGGTTTTCTTCCCTGGACAAACCTTTCCTTTTCTGGACAAATACAACTATCCCAAATACCCCTGCATAAACTTTGCTGTAGACCACAGACCACTGAATTGTCGAGAGAAGACTTCTTTTACTTTGCAATTCCAAGAAGTTCAATAGAGTGTTGGGGTTGCACCTCAAATTTGAAATAGTTCTGAAGATGAAGTAGGATCTGGAGTAAGGGACTGTCTACTTAAAGTTAGGAATTTATCCACATCTCCCCAAAATGGACTCTTCATGACAAACTATTTTGAGGGAAAGATATTTTTGTAGGTATTTGATAAATACAATCTCTAAATACTAGATATATTACTTTTGGAAGGTATATACTACCTGATTAGGACTGGAATTTTGAATTGGATTGTGATCTCATCTGTATAACTGTAGAGGCTATTCAAGAGTGAATGTCAGTGGAAGGGTGACTCACTGATTCAATAATAAAAAGACCAGAAAGAACCACGGTGATCACCTAGTCTGACCTTTTCTTTAAACCACACAACTGACCAGACTTATTGTATGAAGTGCCAGAAAAGTGTCCTGTCTTGATTGTTTAATTTCTATGATAAAGTACCCATTTCAGTCTCTGGATTTTTTTTTCTCATGGTTAATTAATTCTTGCTGTTAAACTTTTGCTTTATGCCTACATTAAGCATGTTCTGCTTCCTCTTCTAGCCAGTGGATGCCGTTATCTGTTAACTCTTCTGCAGAAGAGTTCATTGTCACTGTCTGAGGACCTGCTGCATCATTTTGAATCTGTGTGGTGATCATGGCACTGTTGGCTGACCATGGACACCACCACTTCTGCTGTCCCTGATCTATCTGTGGGACAGTGCCCGTGCTGGTGAGGATGCTGTCCTACCAGCCTTGCTGTTATGCCAGCTTCTGGCTCATCTTTCATGAGGAGCAACACACTGTTGCTGCTCCCAGACAGAGCCTGACCATGATGCTGAGCACAAGTCCCTTAAAAACAAGGTTTTGCTCTTCTGTCTGTGAAAGAATTTACAGCTGTATCCTCCAAGAGATATCCTGAATTTGAATTTTTTCTGATCAGACCATGGGTGATAAGAGGAATATCATGTTCATACAAGCTAAAACAGTTAGAAAGCTTGCCAGCTATGGGATTTGATTATATTAAACCACTTCTGGGCTTGCCAGATTATATGTATATGTAGTCAATGAGCTTCTTCTTTGCTGCTAATGAGCATAGATTTGAACAATTCTCTTTAACTGAGAGTACTTAAGAATAAAAGTGTGTCCTAGATAAGCTGTTAAGATGATGATAGCCTAACAGTTTCATAAGGAGAAGTTAAAAAATGCTGGCTGAAATTAAAGCATTTACACACACGTAAAAGAAAATGTTACTTGAGAAAGAAAGACACAATGAGACAATTCAGGGGCAAAGCATTTTACGTTATATGACATGTCACTGACAGTTTTCTTTCATATGATCTAATTATTACTGCATATAAATTGTCACTAGATTGCCTGCATTATAGATCTGAATGAACCCATTTTCTCGTGACCACTCAAATTAAGTAACACAATTACTTACACAGGGCAAAAAGTTTCACTTTGGAAAATATTCATTTCCAGTTTGATCACATAGCAAAATACTTTTCTTGCATTTAGGAAGATGATGTATTCCTAATCATTAATTCAGTTCAGTAATATCTGTCTTGCAGAACTTCCTTCCTTGCTAAAATAAATGTCACTCAAAAATATCTTCTCCAAATAATCTTTATCTCCATGTTAATAAAACATTATTTATGCAGTTAGAACTTGTCTTGAATTGCTCTCTTTTTAACCTGATGTTTGCATAAAATGGGAGCAATATAACTACTGGCATTGAGCTACAATGTGGCATGAGTTCCTTCCAAGCTCCCTCCCTGCTACTCTGAGGATAATACTTGTACATTAGGGCTTGGTACAAGGGGACCTGTATGTGCCATATGACTCCTTTATGCTTCCTTTAAGGGACATACTATAAATGCATGTCAGCTAACACAATAGGACTATCTCAGGAGCACTATACATAACTGCTGGTCTGGATCAATAGGATATTAATATACATAATGTCCAAAACAAGGGAAAACAGGGAAAGAGTTGTACACCAGAACTGCCTTAGACAGAATGCCCAGGGAAATGCACCTGATACATCAGCTGTAGTCAGACAATGCTAAAACATGCAAAGTAAATTCATCCTGAATGTCCTGTAACAGAAAGCTGATATCTTATTAGTTTTACATGAGTGTGCTGTCGCTACTGAAGGATACACTAAGGCTAGAATTTTCAGTAAATTGGCAGATAACAAAAAGTCTCTGTGTAAACGTAGATTTCTTTGGTGTCATTAATATTTTTTTCTACAGATACTGGCATAATATTGTACAAATCAGTTTTATGTTTGGTGGATATGTAACATACAGCTCATGAGTAAATGCCTAAGAGAGAGTCAGCAAGATGATCCCTCAAAAGGAATTGCCTTTCTTCTGAAAAGGTGCAGTCACATGGCTGTCCTTAACCCACTAGTTTAGATCAGGAGTGTGCCCTCGAAGTAAAACCCCCACTCAAAGTCACCTACCACCTACCGACCTTTGCATCTGCAGAGCAGCACAGCTTAGTGCACAAATTGCATTCATTTCAAAGTCAGCCCTGAAGTGGTACCTCAAGAGTCCACCTTATGTTCCAGACACTAACAGGCTCTCTGACAAAGACAAAAAACAAACAAACAAAACAACAACAACAAACAAAAACCTACTGGAATGCATACAGTAGGGATATAGGATACTTTCTTCTACTGAGCCATTTGTGTTGCATGTTAATGCAGACATAGTCTTACTTGGTATGTTCAAGACTTAAGTAAGAGAAGATTCATGTTTGATGCAAATGATGAAAATATTCATCCAAGATTTAAAAAAAAAAAAAAAAAAAAAAAAAAGGAAAATAAAGGAATCTCGCATTTGTGAAAGTAATAATTTTTTTTAAGTTATTTAAGTGATAACCAGTAGGTCACAATCTTTTTATTTATTTATTTATTTTTCAGGGGCAAAACGATCATCAAATCATAGAACCATTTAGGTTGGAAAAGATCTCTACGATCATCAAGTCCAACCTTTAATCTAGCACCACCAAATCTACCATTAAGCCATATAACTAAGCATTACATCTACATGTTTTTTTTGACGACCTTCAGGGATGGTAACTCAACTGCTTCCCTGGACAGCCTGCCCCATTACTTCATAACCCTTTCACTGAAGAAATTTCTCCTAATATCCAACCTAAACTTCCCCTGGCACGACTTGAGGCCATTTCCACTTGTCTTATCACTTGCTGCTTGAGAGAAGAGACTGATCCCCACCGTGGTACAACCTTCTTTGAGGTAGTTGTAGAGCACAATAAGATCTCTGAGACTCCTTTTTTTCTAGGCTAAACAACCACAGTTCCCTCAGCTGCTCCTCATAAGACTTGTTCTCTAGACCCTTCACCAGCTTTGTGGCCCTTCTCTGGACACCCTCAAGCACCTCAATGTCCTTCTTGTAGTGAGGGGTCCAAAACTGAACACAGTAGTCGAGGTGCAGCCTCACCAGAGCCAAGTACAAGGGGACAATCACTTCCGTGGTCGGTCCTGCTGACCACACTACAAGCCAGGATGCTGTTGGCATTCTTGTCCACCTGAGCATGTTGCTGGCTCATGTTCATCTGGGTATCAACAAATACCCCCCAGGTTCCTTTCCACCAGGCAGCTTTCCTTTCATCTTCAAAATCCTTTATGCAGAGCTACACTCTCTAATGTCTTTAAACTCTGTAAAAGCATAGGGAAATCAGCTGAGCTTTGCATGTAAATGCATATGTAGATGTGTACATTGGAAAGCTTAATCCTACAGAAATTTGTTAGAGGCTAAGTTCCTGAACTATGTCCACAGAAAGTTTTTTCAGATACAGCTATATTTGTGATGTCAGAGTTATTAAGCATGTCTTTAAATATATTTGTGGCATGTTTTTTGTCACTAAGGGACATCATTTAGTGAAGGGACTCTGTAGCTCAGGTTGATGGTTGGGCTGCAACTGAGGACATTTCCTGGTGTTGAATTTACTGGTGTAAGCATAGCCATTGAAGAATCTTTAGCTGGCCAAGACCTACTGATGAGTAGGTTCTAAAATAGCAGTGCTCCAGAGACTTTCAAACAGCAAAACAGACTTTGAGACATTGTCATAAATGATGATTTCTTTAGGACGCGTTTTTTTTACAATATTTTTTTTTTAATAGAAATTTAGGTTAATGAAGCCTTTGATCCTCAGTACAATGTAACTGACCTTGAAAAACTGCTGGAATTATAATCCTGAGCAACTAGCTCACAGAGTTTATGTGCTGTAATATCACCAACAGAAATGTCAGAATATGTACATAAAGTTGAACACGCTCAAATGCAATTCCCATGTCTTTGATCAAACACTAACCTTCTGTTCCATAAGTAATGTGTTTGTAGGTATTGCTGCAAATGCCTTGTAGCTTGTCTTGATCTTGTACTGCTAAAAGGGCAAATCAGAAAGCAGGAAGAAATGTAAAGAAGGGTAAAAGGGAGAGAGGAACAAAGAGACAAGAAAGGAGAAAGGTACGACAATGAAAGATGATTTTAATTGTCTCACAGACATGTTACAACAATACAAGGCTTACATAGCACCTATGAAAGCTATTTCTTAAAGAAAATCAGTGTTTCTGCTAAGATTTTAAAGGACATTCGTTTTTTGCATTTAGGAATGAGATGGAACTACATGAACATCATATATCTGCAGCTTATAACTTCTAAAGTGATCTTGACCACTTTCTGCTTATTACTATCCTTAGACTGATATCAGAAGAGGCTGTGTGTTTATTCCATGTTAGCTTGTGATTTGAAATGATCATGCAAAGCTGTTTCTGCCAGTACATGCACCTTAAGAACTGCTGCTCTGTGGTGTGATCCTGGACCACTAAGTCACAGGGATTTCTGTGATTGGCTTTGATGAGATTGAACAAGATCCTTAAATGCTGAATTACTTGTGGAAGTAGGTAGATCACTTAAGTCAGATGACACTACTTTTCACCTCCTTTACAAGTAACTTTATCACCCACATATTTCAAAACAAGTAGAGGAACTTTTGCACTCTAACCAGGTATATGGAACTGGCAATCTAAACCATAAAAAGTACATGATGGGGTACAAAAAATCCTAAGATCAGGCTTAAAAACTCATTATTTTTGAATCATTTATATTTTAGACTGTATTAGCTTGCCAAAACGTTTTAACCCTTTAGAAACCATACTTTCTATATTTTCTTGTTAATTATGGAGACTAAATAAAATAAGTTATTTTTAAATGAACAACGATATTCTTCTATACTTAAGAGCTAGGACTCTTAACTACATGGCTGCTGGAATTTTTTGGTGGGAGTGGGGAGTAAACAACTAAAAAGGGATTCACAACATTTTTCCCTTTTCAACATCACACTAATTTAAAGAAACATTCACAAATTCAGACAATATTAGATTTTTAAGTTATTAGTTGAATATTTTTGTGATATTTAACAACCTGACACAAAGTTAACTGTTAATCAGATAAGGTTTTTTAATGTACTGTTGCCTGGGCAGTAGATGCTAGTCCTTATGGAATAATGGTCTAAACAACATCCTGTATTTTGGGTTATACAATTGTCTTTTTTTTTTTTTTTTTCCTATTTTTATATCTAATCAAACCTTCAACAATTACAGAGGGTCCAGAACTTTAATTCAGATAAGAGAAATTTATATCACACTTGAACCTCTCTTTAAGCATTTTAGGACATCATCTTTTAATTCTTTCCATATATAATGCTATATTTTCTTCAGATTTACTCATATTTTTTTCTAGTCAGAACATGGAGACTGCCAGGCATTGAAGAAGTCAATAATCACACATACTGAGTGAATATTCTGTCAAAGCAGATCAATGCAGTGCCAGAAATGCTTTTTCACCTTTTATTTTTTAATTTATATGAGATTTAGCCATTCTAACTTGGATGACTGCCATTTAGGTGCTTCAATCAGAACTGAAACCATTTATAGTCATGGACATTTCTACAGGATAATTCATCCCACCCTCAAATAAGCACCTAGAAAGTTAAAGTAAAATCATCCTGTAGATACAGCATCTTCTCTCCATTGACTATAATAGAATTGCTTAAGTTGTGTTTGGATATCTAGCTTTCAAATGTCAAAAGTCATGTGAGTTAAATACTGCCCTTTGAATATCTGTTTCTATCTTGAGATAGAAACACTGCTATAAATTTGTACAGATACTTATATATATATAAATATCTATGTATATACAACATCTATCTATATAAAGATAAGATTTTCAACATAAGATACTATGCACTGAAGTAAGATGGAAGGTAAGATGATTACATATCAATATGTAATTGATATTCAATCAATTAAATGATTTAATTGAACATGTAAATGAATTGCAATTTCTTCCAAAGCCAAAGTATTTTTACATATCTGGTGAGTATACTATAACTACTTTGAGATTAGTAATACTTCTGTATAAACTAAACAAAAACTTATCAGACTGTAAAAATATAAGGGTTTTTTCATTTCTTATATAATCAATTCTACTTTAATGCTTATCTCTGCCAGGTACTGTAGAACATGTGAGCAATGTGAAATTGTCAAAATCATGGTATTTAAATGAATGGAAAGTCTTTAATCAGTTTCTGCTCTCAGGAACATGTTTCTTGACATACAATTTTGCATTACTTAAAATGATTGTTCAATGTCTAAATAAATTTAGTAATCTGGTTCTTAGGAATCTATTAGTATTTTTGAACAGCCATAGACACTCATGTCTGCTGGCCTGCACCATGGTCCAGTCAAGAGAAAACCAACTCCATTATCACCACTCAGGCGAATATCAGCCTGGGAAGTTATTCAGAAAATCTACTTTCTCTTGCTCAAACGATCATCTAGGGCACACACAGGGCACTGCAAAGTGTGCTAGGCATGTACCTATAAAGGCTTAAAATCAGAAACTAACCATGGTAGTGTGGAGCTCCTCATGAGTAATCTTTTCTGCTTTGTGGTAGGTTTTGCAGCTGTGCTGAGCTCCATGTTGCTAGAGTTAGTTTGATCCCCAGCTGTTTTGGGTAGATCAACATGCATTCCTGTGCTATATTCAAACAGGAAAAATCAAAGAATATGTAGGAATGACACACCATTAAATCACTGCAAAGAGTTTTCAAATAACAGCCAGAACTTTTCATGCTAATTTCTTCCTGCAGAATCAGCAATTTTATTTGTCTCCAATCCATCCTACTGTTCATTTTGCCATATTAAGTCCACCAGGACACTACCAAAATGTCTCCACAGTCCAGGGAGAGGATTTTTATTCCAAGTGGTCACCCACTGTTCAACACTTCACACTGTTCTGTGAATTTGATTATGTTCGTATTCACTTTGCAGAACAGTCAAATTTTGAAAACATTGGCAAACATAAACATAAATATATAAAGCATAGGAAAACATATGCATTTATATATAAAAATGCAAATACTTAAATAAGTTCATAGGGTCTACTTTGATTTCCATTAATTGGTACATGAATAGACATAAACAGATAAAAGTTCTCCATTAAAGAATCCTTTTTGCATAAGTTCTTTGATATCATGTTAATGAAACAGTTTGATATCTATGATGAAAAGTTTGATGTCAAAGTTCTATTTTAAAATGTGCTGGTTTAATAACTATTGGAACAATATTAAGGTTGCAAGATTACACATGCTAAAGTCAAGCAGCTCTGCAGTTCTCCCTTGATTCTCACTTAGAAAATTCATACATGCAAAAATTTTGTTGTGCACCGACAGTCATATGTCGTGCATCATATGGAGCTTTTTGTCCAGTCCTCAAGTTGAACTGATGGGTACTAAAGAGACCTAAATGCTGTTTAAGATGTTGATGGTCTCTATCCTCAATCTTTTCCTTTTTTTTCCCTGGAAATATACTGAGATTTGAGGCTGGAGTCATCTGGTACCATTCACAGATGAGCAAAGCAGAAGTCTGTTGAGCTATTTCAAAAAGTATGGAGATGGGTGAGAGCAGGAGGAAGGGATGGCATTGAATGCATACTGTTGTTAGCTGTAAGTGAAGACTCAGCTTCACATTTTAAAGCCAGAAGATGGCTTTCCTGTCCTGAACTTCTAGCTGCATTTGATTTAGAGATTTCAGACCATCCACATCCCTGGCGGAGCCACTTTTGTCTGCATGTTTAAAAATCACACCAGTCTAACCTCTCAAGCCTATTATAGTAGACACTGTCCAATGCTCCACTGGTGGGCAGTTTCAGTGGTTGGGCAGTTTCAGAAGTGCTATTGCATCTCAACAGTAAAATTAGCAGGAAAAAGGACAGTTGGAAGGGCTGAAAGGATGTAATAGCCTCTGTAATTATAACACAGGCAAGAGTTATGTGTCACAAACAGAGGATTTCCTTATCACCAAAGGTTGTACCAATAGTAACAAGACACTGCAAATGTCTTGCAATCTCCAGGCTCAGTCATGCCTTCCAGTTTTTTTCTCTAGGGGCTCTTATCTTGAAATTTCTACAATTTTATTTCTCTTTTTATTTCATTAATTGGTCCTGACAGGGTGTAGTGACACTGTACAGCTGTGCTTGAAACAATAGTTCCTTTGGGGTTGTTTGGTTTTTAAAAGAACCATTCATGACAATTGCTACTCTGTGCTGATTTAAACCTCTCATTTTCAATTAACATTTTCCATGTAGTTCAGGTCATCCCTGCCATGGCCAAGCTGTTAGGAACACATCTGACACAACTTGATCTGGCAGACCAGGCTGTAATTTTGTGCTTCGAACAGATACATCAATAAACTATGACGGCCTGTTCTGTGATGGGCAGCATGCTTCAGCTGCCAGAGGAGAGCCTAGACATCAGCAAAGAGTGAAAAGATAAACTAAAAGAGGCTGGAAAGCCTCTGATTCCTCTTCTGCAGCTCTGATGTCTTCTGCCACCAGCTCTCCCCTTGTGCAAGGCAGTTGCTTTTATTTTCCCAGGCACCTATCTGTTGCATATCTTTTGATCTGCTTTCCTTTCCTTCCCCTTCCCATTCTTGAAATTTATCTTTAGGTTTAAAGAGGAACTGGTTCCCAAGACCTCCTGCAGCAATTGCCATCGTTGCTTATTCTCACTCTGCTGGGACTCTGCTGCCTCTGGGTGAATGACAAACAGCAGGAGTACAACTGATCTGTCAAGTGCAAGACTTTCATATTTGCAGTAGTACATATTGTAGGAAGCTTTTTTTTTTTTTTTTTTTTTTCCCTTTGCCCTCTGTCTAGCATAATAAGATTAGAAGTACCAGAGGGAAAGAAAGGGAAGAAACAGGGGACTGTCCTTGTCTTCCCTCCCTGGCTCTTGGCTCGGGTCTCTGCTAGGTTGAACGTAGCAGATCTGGACGCTAGCAAATCCAGTAGTATCTGCTCCATCAATAAAATATTTAATTTGTATGGTAAAGGATTCTTACAGCACCCTCCCCATAATACAAAACATGTTGCTAGCAATTTGAAATGGTAGGATTTAGTTGTCATTATCTTCACTATCAACACAATACCATTCCTTCCTTTTCCCCAGCTCATTCATTTTACTAGCATTGTGCAACACGGATGTGTTTTTTTTCCTACAGGGACAAAGAACTATTAGAAAATAAGCATGCACCAAGAGTACCTTGGGTTTGATGTTTTCATGGTCAGAAGGCAGGGAAAAAGACTGAGGTGAAGTCAGCTCTCTGGGTCTTGATGGCAGTGTGCATGGTGACTTGTTTGAGACAGGAGATCTGCACTTTAATACTGGTGAGGTGGCAGATTTCTCAGGCCTTGGAGACTGGGAATTAGACCTATAGCTTCTGTGCATCAATGAAGAATGAAGCTGCAGTGGGTGGGGATTAATACGGCATGTTTGGAGAACTGGTGAAGTAGAATCAGGACGTGAGAGAGACCACTGCTTTGAGACACTTGAAGGTGTAGGAGAGGGGGTACTCAGCTCCTGAGCAGACTTTTGAGATGAATCTGACTTAGATCTAGAAGTTGAAGTTGAAAGACTTGGGGAGGGAGATAACTGCTTTTCTTGGGTGGGGGAAAACGTGCCACTAAGTCTGGTGGGAGAAAGCAAAGGATAGGACTGGCAGGTAAAGATGGGTGAATAAGTGTGCACTCTCTGACACCTCTGAGGTGCCTGGGACCTGGAGGCAGGATGATGCAGGCCTTCAGGAGGAGGAGAGGTTGGGTGTGCAAGGGAAGAATGTGCTGGGGCACTAGGAGGCATTGCCAGAGCAGGCAGCATAGACTGCCAACCTGGATTGGCAATTGATTTTCTATGGGAGGAGATGGGGGATAACTGTGGACTTCGGGAGTCTGGAGAGGGTGTTCGGACTGGAAGGTGCCTTCTAGGAGAAAGGGACCTTGCCCGAGGGGCAGGATGAGGCTTAGAGTGTAAAGGTACATGCTGAGCCCATCCTGAAAACCAATGTTCCTCTCTGCTGGGAGAATCTGGCCTAACAGGGGGGCTTGAAATAGATTTTCTGGGGGTTGGGGGAGTTGTTTTGCACTTTTGATCTATTGCAAGTGTTGAGGAACAAAGGGAGCTAGGAGAGAACGTGGGGCAAGAAGCAGGGGAAAGAGGTCTCCTCTGAGAAGAGCCTGATCTCAAAATTGCAGTTAAGAGAGTTAGTCTGGTTGGCAGAGGAGATCTAACTCCTGACTTTGCTAAATATCCTCTAGATGATATTTGTGTGCAAGGCTCATTTACACTACATATGGTTGAAGAGGAGCCATAAAGAGAGGGTGGAGACAAAGGTTTTGGGCTAGGAGATAATGAATGTGTAGTTATACGTACAGGGAGGGGAGATAAAGCTTTCAATCTTTTGGAAGAACTGGGGGATAAAGGCTGGGATGATGATTCCTGAATTTCAGCTGAACATGAAGGTTTGGGGAAAACACTTAGACTCTTTGCTGGAATGGAAGATGTGGTGAAGTCTCCCATTTTGCAAACACAGACAGGGCTATGGAGACTTGGCGTTTGCAGGTTACCATACAGTTGAGGGCTGGAGTAACAAATGTTTGATGCACAGGAGGAAATTTTAGACATGGAGGGGGCTGAACTATGGGAAGCAGACTGAAAGTAGAGAGATGAATCTTGCTTAGAAGACCTGATTGCTGACTGCCAGTTGTTATGGGAGTCTTCCAGCGAAGAGGCTTGATTCAGGTTAACCATGGCACCGCACGCTACTTTCAGATTAGTTGGAGAAATTAAGTGGACAGCAGGTGGTTTAGAGGAAAGATGATCAGAAAGAGTAGAAATTAACTGGAGAAAAAAGAAAAACAGAAATGTTAATATAGGTGGAACCTGTGGAACTGTTAAGCATCTGTCATTTCAGTCCTGTGGTCATGCATATACTGTTTCCATTAGTACTGCTCTGTGAGTTAAAAGAACAGGGCTGTCTTAAACTTGGGTTTGCAACCTAATGGATAAGGCCCTCAGGGAAGTGATGAAGCACAGACAAGCTATGTGTTACTTTACTTATATGAGACCTCACTTTTGCTGACATAGAGAAGGTTCAAGTCTACTGACATTTTATTTTAAGTAAAAGCCAAGGCAGTTGGGCCAGTCATATCTAGAACCACATGATAGTATTCTCTTGTGGAAACACAACTGAAAGTGAGAAAATTGTAGTATAGCCTCATCTCACTCTCCCAGTTCAGTGTAAAGTAGTCTTTCTGTAAATGAGATTCAACTCAAGTACCCATTTTCATATTCAATAAACAACACCTTCTGCAACACTGTGATATCAGAACAATAAATTTGCTCAGAAAACTCAAATCGGAGCTTCCAGTTTGTTTCTCACTCTTCTTGTCTTTAATAAAACAATGAATGACAGTTTACAGGCATATAAGAGTCCTTTTCCCCTTTTCCACAGTAATACAATACACTAATAAAACAGTAATGAGCTCTTTCATGATCTCCTTTTTTATTTGGTCTATTCTAATTAGGATTTGTCAAAACTAATTAGAGCACACGAGTATATTATCAACCTTTTATACAGTTCTATGCTTTTAAAGAAAGAAATTCTCTCAAATCTTCCAAGTTGTTATAATATTGAAGTTAAAAACTGGGGAATATGCTATTTGAATAAAACAGAAGTGTAGAAAGTGAGCTGTCAACTGTGAAACCAAAAGGCTACAAATTATCACCTAACTTTTGACTGAGCAGTTTGAAAGGAGGGAAATTGGCTCTAATCCCCACAAATTTCATCTAAACATAGCAACATCTATATATATAGTTATTTGATAGCCTGAAAAGATTATGCAATTCTGTAAAACAAATTTATACCAGGTTCTACATACATAAATTCCATGTGGCTTTGGCTCAACTTTTGAATTCTAATTTTTAATAGAAATGCCTTCCCCTTAAGAGACAGGAATTATTGTAGCTTGATGTCATAGTATAGTACTGATACATCATAAAACAAGAATAAGTATAGAACAATTTTCAAGTGAGAACACATGACAGGAGAGCAAGACATATGGACTTTTAAGGGTTAAACTGTATTTGAAATTGTAAGTATGGAATAAAAACACACATCAGAACCCTGTTAACTCTTATAACTTAAAATCCGTGAGCTCTTTCTTCTAAATGACAGCATGCAAATAACAAGCCTGAGAGCTGAAAATATTTGCTATACAAGATTTCTTCAGAAATGCCTTCATTTATAATAAAAGCCAAACATCAGAATGACTTTACAACGACACTAACTTCTGCTTCCCTTATACATGTGTTAAGGTGTCCCATTTCAAAGTGGAAAGCCTATGTTATACACTGCAAATATTAGGGTATACAAACAAATATCTGTGACAATATTCTACTATATATTCTTCTGGATTAGGAAATCATGATTATTGAAAAAGCGGCTAACAAAAATAAGAAAAAATACTGAACATTTTGTAAAAATAATTTACCAATATGTGAACACTATGAAAAATTAATAGGAAATATGTTATGAAAAAAAAAATATTTAACAACTTTAAAAGCAGTGTGGTAATACATCTGATAATTTTGAGCAGCTTGCTGAATTTAATAATGAGTTCTGGAAGCTAATCAACTATCAAAACAAAGTTGGAGAATGAAATCCCTATATTTGAAAATGGCATAGATAAATTTCCCTTACAAAGGCAATGGATTAAAAGAAAATGAGGAACTAATATGAAACTCCATAATGAAAGACCAGGATGTGCAATGACTTCTAATTAGAAAAAGCTTAATAAGAAAGATTTATAAGCAGGTAGGAAAATGTTCTTGATAGCAGATGATAAATATGCTCCTAAATGTATGATAAAGACATTTTGCTGTAGTCTTCATCCAGTTTGAACACCACTGAACATTTATGTGCTGAGCTAATTAAACCATCATTCAAGCCTTCTGAAAAGATTTTGCTATTATACTGCAGTGTTATCTACATTTATAGATGACCACACTCTTATTTCAGGGTCAGAGAATCATATCAAAGTTAGTTGGAAGTGATATCATGAGGTCATCAGTCCAGCCTCCTGCTCAGAACAGGGCTCTGACCACCACCAGCCCCTCACACCTGCTGTAGCAGTTTTGCCAGGTCTCTGAAGCCTCTGACCAGGGATGCTCCAGCATCCCCTGGGCAGCCTGTGTCAGTGCAGCACCACCTCCTCCTGAGGAAGCTTCTCCTGATGTCCCACTGGGCCCTCCCACTCTTGAATTTGTGGCCATTGCTGTCTCACCTGCCACTGCAGAAAAGTTTGGTTCTATCATCCCTGTAACTGTCCTTTGAGTAGTTGTGGGCTGCTCCCTGATGCCTCCTTGGCTGCCTTTTTCTGTGGTAAACAAATCCAGCTCCCTCATCCTCAGCTCACATTGTATCCCTGCTGCCTCAGCAGCTTTGTGCGGGGACCCCATCCCCTTCTCCACATTGCTTTCAAGTTAGGTTGTGGGGAACTGCCAAACTGGGCATGGTTTACAGGTGCAGCTTCACCAGTGCTAGCAGGTAAGATATAACTTCCCTCAATCAAAGAATTTGTTTTGATTTGGTTTAGTATTCTCCATTTAATTTCTCTACTACTTTAAAACACTTTTGTGTTTTAACTATTCGATTAGTGCAGAAGAAGTGAATGTTAGACATGGATTTGTGTCCATTTGATCTGTGATTCAATTGTAAGTTTTTTTTCTGTTCATCAGAACGTCAGATATATATTTCCTTAAGCTATATTAAAAATGTTTAAATAAGTGGCAAGGTTACCTTGGCATGAAGGGATCAAAGAACTTGAAAAATATTTTCATGGTGCATCGATGATGATCCCAGAAATATCCCAGTCATCTACCTTGACTTTAGCAAGGCTTTCGATACTGTCTCCCATGACATCCTGACAGCAAAGCTGAGAAAGTGTGGGATAGAGGAGTGGACAGTAAGGTGGGTTGAGAACTGGCTGACTGGCCGAGCTCAGAGGGTGGTGATCGGCGGCACAGAGTCCGGCTGGAGACCTGTGACTAGTGGTGTTCCCCAGGGATCTGTGCTGGATCCAGTCTTGTTCACCATCTTCATCGACAGCCTTGATGAGGGAATAGTGTCTGCCCTCAGCAAGTACGCCGATGACACAAAGCTGGGAGGAGTGGCTGACATGCCAGAAGCCTGTGCTGCCATTCAGCAAGACCTGGACCGGCTGGAGAGATGGGCAGGAAGAAACCAAATGAGATTTAATAGGAGCAAGTGTAGAGTCCTGCACCTGGGAAGGAACAACCAGGCGTATCAGTACAGGCTGGGAACAACCTGCTGGAGAGGAGCTCTGAGGAGAAGGACCAGGGGGTCCTGGTGGACGATAGCTTGACCATGAGCCAGCAGTGTTCCCTAAGGTCAAGAGGGCCAATGGGATCCTGGCGTGCATTAAAAGGAGCGTGGACAGCAGGTCAAGGGAGGTGATCCTCCCCCTCTACTCTGCCCTGGTAAGGCCTCACCTGGAGTGCTGTGTACAGTTCTGGGCTCCCCAGTACAAAAAAGACAGAGATCTGGAAGGAGTCCAGCAGAGGGTCACAAAGATGATTCAGGGTCTGGAGCATCTTCGCTATGAGGAAAGGCTGAGAGACATGGGCCTGTTCAGCCTGGAGAAGAGAAGACTGAGAGGGGATCTCATCAATGTGTATAAATACCTGAGGGGTGGGAGACAGAGGGATTTGGCCAACCTCTTTTCAGTGGTTTGTGGGGACAGGACAAGGGGTAATGGCCACAAGATGGAGCACAGGAAGTTCCGCACCAACACATGAAAGAACTTCTTCACAGTGAGGGTGACAGAGCACTGGAACAGGCTGCCCAGGGAGGTTGTGGAGTCTCCTTCTCTGGAGATATTCAAGGCCCATCTGGATGCCTACCTGGGCAGCCTGTTATAAGGAACCTGCTTTGGCAGAGGGGTTGGACCTGATGATCTCTTAAGGTCCCTTCTAACCCCTTCAATTCTGTGATTCTGTAATATTAAATAGGTCTTAATCTTAGTATAGAGCCTTGCCCAGGAGGCCTTCAGCATATTTGAAATCACAGACCAGAGTAAGGTAACAGGTCTTTCTGATGAGATCACGTTATTTTGGAAGGGCACAAAAAATGCCATTACTGACACCAGCAAGGCCCTGAGAGATGTGCTGGTGAAACAGGAAAAGGGAAACAGCGTGACAAATGTGTCTGAGAGAGAACATGACTTAATGGAGACCTGCTTCTGGGACCAGTTAAGACCAAGCTTTGATCTTGCTAAGATTTTATTATAGATAGGGAAAAATAAAGACATTTCCCTACCTCAGCCTGCAACCTGAAAACCAGAAAGAGAGAAAGAAGCACTGGAGACTGTAAAAAACTTGACACAATATCCAGAGACAACATAGTAAATCAAACTGTGATCTGAGACCCGATTAACACAGATGCCATCCAGAACTGTCTGGTTTCTCCCAACAAGGAAGATGTATTCTTCTTGGCTATGGCAGAAGTTTAGAGGGCTCTTGACCGATTTGTCTGGAGAAACCAAGCTCGATGACAAGCATTGCACAGAGGAAGGTTAAGTGACTTTGACAAGCTAAAAAAGCCTTTTGGATATTGATTCCCCACAGGGAGTTGAGAAGTTTCTCAAGTTGAGTTAGTGTCCCCTGGCACTCAAGGGAGCAGCCACATCTCCCTTACCTCAAAGGGTGCACTCCCAAGGACAAGAGCCAGTCTGCCTCTCTGTCATGTGGCTAGACTCTCTTTAACCAATATATATATTATTTATGTATACGTATTTAAACAGCAAACTATGAAGAAAAAGTCCCAAATGTGACCAGAATGACTTTATATATACATACACATATATCTATAAATATTTTAATATGCAATTGCATTATCCAAAATCAGTCATCCCTTTTTCACCTCAAAGAACAATAGAAGCTTCAATATTTTTAAGGATTTTTCTTTTTTTCTTTCTTCTAAATGAGGTCAGAAGTGAATGGAGCTGTAGGAGCATTGTGCTTCAGACTGATCCCCTGTACAACACAATGGTCTTCAGTGCTGATCCTTGCTTTTCTCATTTCCAACAGGAAATTGTTTATTAAATCTAATTATGCTTCTAAATGAACTTAATGTTATATGCAATAACTCTTAAATGGGACATGATACTAGCTTTGTAGTCATGGATCATGGACAAGGTAGCCCCTGTTTAGAGTCCTTTGGAATGCTCAGATAAATAAATCAGCTATATAAGTTTTTGGTGATTTTCTTTCATATTTGAACTGATGGTGTTTTATTAGATAGCAAACCAGAAAGAGGGGTGCCTAAGAAAACACCGAAGAATCAGAACATCAGTAAAAAGCAGCTTAGTGGAAATATCCTCTTCCTGTGAAGAGATAGAGACAGCTACGAATATTTAGAAAATTAAGACCAAGGAAGTACTAAGTCTTGAAGATTTCTGACTTAAGAATAATGATGAAATATGTGTTATCCATATTATGGATAACATACTACGTCTAGTCACATTTAGGTGAATAGTTACTAAATTAAGCTTTAATTCCTTGTTCTATGCAACCTGTATTTTCTGTTTCTTTACCAAACAGATCCCTGTTTATGGGTCAAGTCACCAAAAAATGAAGAAGGCAACAGCCTAGCATTTTTTCTGCAAAAAATCCATGCAATATTTGTAGTAGCTTTTAAAGAAACCACCCAGCTATGTCTTGCAGAATTTGTATACTTAAAGTTGCTGAAATAAGTTTGTATTTCCCTGGGACCGTTATTCTTTTACAAGCTGTTTCCCCTACACAGATTTACCTGTGCCTTTACATCTTCCTCAGGAAAAAAAATCTTACTTATTCACTGAGAGTTTCCAGGAAAAAATGAATATTTCATAATGCTGTGAAGCTCAAACCAGAACAGATTTCTTTTTCACAATTTTCTCCATCAAAAATCAGCACTGAATTTGATGGATTAAAAAAAAAAAAAAAAGAAAAGAAAAGAAAAAAAAAAGAGTAGCACAAGTATTTTAACACTAAGAAGAATGCCATATTCATTTTTGGAGTATCCAGTATTTTCTCTTTAACATATTGATGAAGAATTGCACTTTCAACTGTTGGAAACCCAGCCAAGGTCGAAGGAAAAATCTGAATTTATTCCACGGGAGAAGGGTGTTGCTATTTTGCTTTTTTTCCATTGTGTATACACCTTTAAAAACTATTAGTGCTCTTTCCTAGATACATTAACTTTTCATGCAGTAAATCCGATTCATTCATTTTAAAAGTGAAATATTTCAGACTTTTTTTTTCCCTCTTTCCCATTGAGGATTTGAAATTTCAATAAATCAATAAATGTGTCACCACAAAGATCAATGTAAAACAGACCTTTTATCTTCATTAGTTCTTTACACCTGTGCAGAATCAGTACTAACAATCAGAATAATAACACTTTTATAGCCTCTTTCTCAAGCATAAAGGGCTACAGCAGGTGCTGAGAAAAATTAGGCCCAGGAAGTCACGTGCTAATAATTCAAATGATCTGCAGGCTCCACTGATTTCAATGACCTTAGCCAATTTAGTCTAGCTAGGAATCTAACACCATCTGATTAACCTGCTGTCATGATGAGCTGCTCTTAAAGGAAAGAAAGGAAAGAATAATAGATCTGCATTAACTGCTCTGTTTGTGCACCAATGCTACAGGGAGAGGCAGTAAGTCAGAAGGGTAGGGATGACTCCACAGAACACAAACATTACAGAAATGGCTAACAAAACTTCAAATTAAAGAATAAATTGGCCAAGCTTCTTTACAAAAAGGGTCAATTTCCATGTCCTGAAAGATTTAGAAAGTCACAGCTATCTCAAGAACTTAAAAAAAAAAAAAAAAAAAAAAAAAAAAAGAAATAGGTTACCTGCTGTTTTTGCTGATCAGTGGTGCTGTGGGAAAGCCCAGCACCTGGAAGATGCCCATCACTAGGCTTTCTTGTCTCCGGGCCAGGGGAAACATGGGATGTAGCCAGCAGTTGGGCGCTGATGGGACCGTAGCCATTGGAAGGCCGTTGGATGTTGATCGAGGCAGCGGCTGCTTCATCTTCATCACCGGAGTCCGTAATCAGGATAAACTCAGCCTTAAAAAGGTCATTCTCCTGCATTTCTCCTCTGCTTGGGTTACACCCCAGGGACTGGAGAACCGTCTGGGTGCTGTCTGGATGGATGGCAGACACACGGTCTCGCCTGACACTGCTGTTCAAGGACTGCTCATTTGAGACTATGTTAGACTGCAAGAGATAGAAGAGGAAAGATCCCAGTTAGATGCATTTTATTTGTGTCCCCCAAAATGAGAAGGAATTTTGGCTTGCCACGATGGCTGACACTATGCTACCAAACGTGCAGAGGGAGAAAGAAGAATATGGGCTTGATCCAAGCAGAAACAGGCTACTGCACTGCTCCATAGAGAGCTTCCAGCTCTCCCAATGCTGTGGGAGATGCCTCCTTGCAACTTAGGGAGCAACAGGGGACTTGCAGCATAACAACAGCCTGAGCATGGTGCTGCAGCTGGGTTGGGAACTGAAAAGGAGGGTGCAATCAAGCCGAATGAGCTGTCAGACCTGACTACGCCAGACACGATGGGAAGGCATCCTGACTGCAGGATCCACAGGAGCAGACAATGCTCCTCAGAGGGTTCTGGCAGACAAATCTGGGACAAAACCTATACATATTAATGAAGGAACAAAGGCCTTCAATCCAAGGCATTCTCTCAAAAGGGCAGACAGAGAATCTGAGGTCAGAGAGCTTTACTGTGTGTTTAAGTATCTCAGCACAGACTAAAATTTTTTGTTCATATTTCCACTTCCAATATGCAACTTCTCAAGCATGCACTGATTGAGAGCAGGAGTAGTAATGCAACCTGGGCATATGACATGCAAATCAACAATATTAAAAATGCCATAGTAAAATATGTTTGTCTTAAATAAGGAATCAAGTGAAATAAAAATATTGTGTACTGCAAGAGAAAACCTGTAGATGGGGCTCTAATTTGCATCCTGCTTGAGGAAAGCAGTAACAACAAATTTCCACTGACAGCTCCAGGAGTCCCTGGAGCTCAGTTCTTTAAAAAGAAATACATTGGAACATACAGGGAGATACCTTAAAACTCAGGCCCTTAATGGTTTTTTGTTTGGTTGGTTTTGAGGATTTTGTGGCTGGTTGGTTGGTGGTTTTGTGTGTTTTTTCAAACATTATCCAGATTCTAGGTGTTTCAGAAAAGAGTGTATCCAAAGCTATGAAGGTCTCAGTACTGCATCACTTGTCAGGAAAGTTTTCTCTGCCTAGCAGCATATTAAAACACAGGGTGACAGATGTCAGCAGTACTCAATTCTGCATTTTCCAGGGTACTACTTATAGCAAAACCAATACTGAATGGTTGGAAATATATCTAATGAGTTAAACATCTTGAGGACAATATTTCAGTGCATGTGTCTTCAAATACACCCATTCTCTGCCCAGACCTGACCCTTTTTCAGTCACAGAGGCTTCTGAAAGTGCTGGTATATGGTCAGGTCAGAGGACTATGAACCCTTTTGAAAAGTTTGCTTTGTGGAAAAGCACCAAGAAATGCAAGCTCCACTGATGTCTCAGGGAAGGAGCTGTTACACAAGAGCAAAATCACCACAAAGCATTAAAATTAACTTGAGGGTTCCAGTTTCCTTTCAAATAGCATGGAATAAAATAAGAGGCTGTAGGTGTTGTGAAGTGGCAAAGGAATAACAAACACTGTGGCAGGAGAACCAGAAATGTTGTGCTGTTGGCTTCACTGTTGCATAAAATCATGAGGACAAGCTTTCAAAACCAAGAAAGCATGTTTGCTCTATGTCTGATACATTAGTACACAGCTATGAAGGCGATTGGCACCTTAGCTGGAAACCGCAGCACTGGCATTTGCTGAAAGCAGAATCTAGTGACCAACTCTTGGTGGATTTCCATGTGATAACACTCCTCACACACTGCCCTTGCTCTCATGAAGATCAGGAAGGAATCCTCCCCCCTCTGCCAAGAATACAGTCTTGCATGATGGACAGAAAAGAGTATCAAAATGGTAAAAGATTTTCTTCCAAAGTAAGTTCTGCTAACAGCAAAATAGGCTCTTGCACAATAACTCTGCATCTCTGGTAGAGTTGGTAAATAAAAGCAAGCACAAGCCAAGGCATAGTTCAATGGAAAGAACTTCAGTTCAGGGATGCTCAGGACAAAAATTTCCATAATCTTCAAAAGAATGGAAAAAAAAAAAAAAGAAAAAAAAAAACTCTACCTTGTTTATAATTTCTTGATTACTGAGATCTTTTGGCTCTTCTGGAATAGTCACAAGGTACTTAGAGACATCTACAACCTCAAAATGAGTTGGAAGTCGGTCAATGGATGGCACAAATGTGAAGGTCAATGGTTTGGTTTCAGATTCTTGAGAAGTGACCTGCAAAACACATAATTAGTTCAACATTTTTATCAGTTTGTCCAGGTTACTTTGGTCTAAACTGAAACAACTTATAGCACTTACATGAATTACTTCATCTACATAACTTACAGGTCTATTATTAACTATACTGGTCAATAGGTTTTATATCAAGTCAATGCACTTAAGATCTTTTTTCACAGAAAAAAAAATCTGCTTTGATTATACCAATCAATGTACTCATTGTGTAGCACAGAAGACAGGAGAAGAATTGTTCAATAATTCATTATTCTTTCCATTTTCCATACAAAAACAGAAAAACATATTCAATTCATTTCAAGGTTGCTTAGTTTAACTCCACATTAGTAGAATGACAAAGTAATTATACTCTGTATCTGGGCATCATATAACTCCTAGAGTATTTTCTTAATAATTTATAATAAATTTGAAAAACCTTTGCTCTGCTAGAAGAAACTAAAACATGTTTACATTTCTTAATACAAATACAGCCAATTCTGAGTAACACCTAGGATGGATTCTGCTTCAAGGAAAGCATTTCACCCCCATTTTCTTTGGGCCATTTAACCACATACACCAACTGGAATTTATAGCTTTGTGTGTGTGTGTGTGTGTGTTTTGTTTTAATTTCTGGTTCAAAGCCTATAGAAGTTAATTGCTTTTTCAAGGAACCCTAATATGCAGAGCCTTGAACTATAATGAATCATGCAGAAAAACAGGACTATTGCTTTAACACTTTTTTTTTTTTTGGCTTGTTTGTTTAAAGAAAAGCAAATTGGAGAGCTATGGTTCTCATTATGCTTCTTTGCAATTTGCATCTATAAGTAAATAACAATTATGCTTTGGAATTATGAATACATTCACATGACTCAGTCTTATGGCTGGGACATTAAAAATGATAGACACATATTTCTTTTTTTTTTATTAAATTAGAAAATATTAGTTACTTCCACTGACAGCTGTCTCCTAGAGGACTTGTGTAAACCAGAGGCAGGTTATTTATACCATTTGCTGTTGTCTCTACAATTTAGGAGAAGAACCCAGTTCTCTGAGCCACATCCAGAATGAATTTCCATGTGTCCACCTCTAATTTGGAAAGAATAAGGTATTTTGATCCTAGAAAGTGAAAAAATTTGAGTAAATGGCAGACACATCAGTTCTGAAATTGGGTTTTGTATTCACAAACTCATGCCAGTAAGTTACGTTACATTGCAGACTTGCACCAGTTAGAGGTGTGTGCTTCAAGGGCTCAGGGACAGAGCGATCTACTTTCCTCCACTCCACTTCCCCCTTTTCCATCCAAGTGGCCAAGCACAGGAGAGTCTGAATCAGTAGCAGAAGGGTGACTGCTAAATGCTCCATGACACCAGGAGCTGTGGTATTTTACACAAGAGAGAAATGACATGGCTCTTTCTCTCAGCAGCTATGGTATGCAAGCCTGACCACTGCTCTTCATAAACCAGCAGCACAATATTTAAATAGGAATAGCTGGCACATTAAATGCCTTGTCCTTACTCCTAATACAACAGAGTATACGAGTATTCAAGCACGTACACACTAACTAGCAGAAGCCAGTCCCTGCAGCACAGCAAAGGGACACATCCAACCACCCAAAGGTGCTTTTCAAGAGGCAGGTTTACCTGTACCCAGGCAGGAGCACATATCATATTAGCATTAGTGTCACCCTACAGCTGACACTACCCATTATGGTCTTGCAGAGCACCTAAATCTCCACTGAAATTAGCTGGAGATGGCCTTTGCTTTCCACCAGATATTTGGCTGTGCTTTCATATTCCATCTCTAGTTAGGAAATGCTGCTAATGACTCTACCTCAGCCATCTTTACAAAATTTTCCTTTCTCTACCTTGTCTTCTTGTCGTGCTCTTACTTGATACTTGACATCAACTGTTTTGTATCTGTGAGCACTCGTGTGAGCAACAAATATTCTTTATAAAAGAAAAAAGAAGAGAGAAAGAAAAAGTGTGCAAATAGCTAGCACCACACAAACAGAACTACAGAAAATTACAATCAAATGTTTTAGCATTGCCAAATTCCAAGTACTGTATCTCTGTATTTGTAATGAAGAAATGTGAATGAAAAACCAAGTTACAAAGACCCCAACTGTTACATAGTAACGACGATATATTGTGAGCGCATTTCCAGAATTCCCAGACCCTAATTCTATACCATGTCTCATGCTGCACTTTCAGTTTTATTGCTTTGGTGGAAAAATTAAAGGATACATGAAGAAAACCTTATTGTATTTGGCCTAAACACATCATAGAACTCATCATCAAAATGGGTTGCAAGCTAAAACTAAGGTTGAAAAACATATATAAAGATGTGCAAGCTAGAACATTTTTTCAGCTGAAAGGTGTCATGACAGTATTTACATTCCCTTAGTATATTTTATTTCTTATGGAGTTTAGAAAGCAAAACCAACAAGTAGAATTACTGTATTTTAGAAAGTTTTATGTTGCCAGATACTGTGTGGCAATGTGCAGAAATGCACTCCCTTTAAATTCACTTATAGAGAGTGGAAAACAGGAACTCCTAGCAGGTAAAACTGGTCATGCAATCTAGGTTGCACCACAGAAACCTAGGCAATGAGCAAATATCACAAAACTAGTTAGAAAACACAGATATTTACAAAAGGGAAAACAAAAGAGAAAAAATCTTGTTTAAAAATATGTTTTAAGTGATTGTTTTCATTTTTCTGATTTCAAAAAAAAATAAGTTAAAATACTTTTACATTTCAAAATTTTAATACTTTTTAACTGGTAATGCTACAAATGAGAGAAAGAGAGAGAGAGAGAGAGAGAGAGAAAGTTTCTCCCTTTTTTATTTTTAAATGTTTAGCTTTTAGCACTGTGGCCTTTAGTTTTCAATTATTTCTTCTATTTCTTCCCAAAAAAGGAAGGAAAAAGTAAAAATTGGACAATGTGATGCAAAAGAAACCTTTACATGCTACTGTTGGCTTTTTTTTTCCTCAGGTAGAGAAAGAATTTTGCACCTTTTTCATATACTCAATATACTCATTTAATTTACTGTGTCTCTCTGGCTGATGTCTCTATCCTAGAAGAACTAAAGGAAATGAACACAATGGACCTTCAACATTTAACTGCATCTATTGGTAGCTATTCTGACATGCAGAGGTAAATAATAGAGAAATAAAATTAAATATATATATATTTATGAAATCTTCTAAATAAAAAAATATCTATGAAATCTTGTAGATTGTCATCCTTTCTTCAGACCCAATAATAACAGCAGAAATAATTCAATGCCATACATTCCCTGCTGCTCTAATTCACTTGAATCAATATAGTTATGGTGGCATCTGCAACGTCCATTCAAGTTAATACTAATGAATTCTGGTTTATATTATGTAATCAACTTTATGCACAATGTCATAATTGCTTGGCTTTAAGTGCATGCTTTTATGTTACTTAGTTCTTTGAAGAATATAAATTAGAGAGTTTAATATAGCTAACTTTTAAATATCCATTAGGGGGCTATAGACAGCTGCATAATATGTTGCTGAATAGTTTTAAAAGGAGAAACTTATTTTAAATGATTTCCACGACTTCCTATGTCATCAGTTTGCCGTTGTTAACAGGTTTGTCACATAATTAATACCATCAATTTACAGCTGACCCAAGGTAGAAAATTAAATTATATTAATTATTGCTTTTATTACCACAGCATCTACAGTTCTTACTTGGAGAGCACATATTTATTGTCTTGGGTACCTTATGAAGACAAATGAACACTTCTATTTATTCTCTCTCATATTCTATATGCATTCAGTACACTGCCTGTTTTGTAATTTAAATTGAGGTCCCATTGTCAGTGATTGCTTGCCAGGATTTCCTTCTGGAATACAGATTGCTAAAGTGAAATTGAATATGTTGGTTCACATTACTGCTTCTTCCACTGATTTGTTAATACAAGTCATTTCACTAATAAAATGATACCTTGAGAAAACCTCACTGTAGAAATATCGAGTACTTCCTTACTTCCTTTTGAGGTGGCTTATTTATTTAAAGGACAGAAAAGAAAATATAGTCATAAATAATAGGGAAAAAGAAAAGCTAAATGTGTGCAACATGACATAGAAATATGTTGACTGATGTCCTGCTTTGGTCAGAGCACAAATTCACATGCCCCAAATTCCTGCTAAATATAGCTTTCACACACAAGGCACAGCTAAAGCAGTGAGCCCAACCTGGAGATGGGCCATCCAAAAACGTCTGTCTCGTGTAAGCTGTTCTTAGACTTTTTTTCTATGTTCAGACTAAAGTCAGACCACAGAACAGATATTGTCCTGTCCTGTAGACTGAGAACAAGGCTAATCTGGTATAAATGAATCACTTAATGACATGTAAGAATCTTCAGCAGATTTTCCTATCCCAATTTACTGTATCTATCGGAGTTACCCGGTACAGATTAGCTGATTATTGTGTAATATGAGCTCCAGTTTATCTGAAACCTTTTACAAACAGCAGCAGATGATCATCTGAACACCAGCTTCGTATCTGTGAAACTTCAGGGGAAAAGCTAAAGCCATTCCAGAAGTCTGGGGTGAAATTTCAGCCCCAATGAAGTTTGTGCCAAAATTCCCATCGACAGCTGTGGTCCAAGAAGTTCCCCACGCCATTTCCTAGCTCTACTATGTATGTACTTATTGTATCACCTTCAACAAAACACTTAGCTTCCCTCAGTACAGCAGCACACACTAAAACTCACATGCAGATGAGTATCTTTTGAAAATTAATGCATGAAAAACACTAGAAAGAGCAAATGACTAATAGTATAACATTGTCATTTATTATTCACAATGCAAGAGTTCATTCAGCTGAAATGTTTCTTTTCAGTAATAATTTTAATTAGCTTTTCAGCCTGGCAGAATTTATACAACTGTAATTACTCTTTCATACTGGTCTACACAGATACAGCTGAGCAAAGTGAAAAGTAAGTAAAGATAACCTTTAATTTCCTCTGTTGCAAAAGGGGAGTAATATAACTTGCCTGTTACATTTAATTAATGTAATTAAATGCGGTTTGATTAAATGGTGACATTGGACCTCAAGGCAACCTGGATCTCCAAGTCATATTTTATGTACCACTGACATCCTTAAAGCCCTTACTTGTGCCAGTCTCCTAAAACAGCTAGGAAGCAACATCTTCCAAGCTAAAAACACCTCTGTTGTAGCACCCCAAGATGCTCTAGTCCCTCATCTATGCATAAAGCTCCAGGTAGGCAGTCCCACACCAGACTGTACACAGCTACCCTTTCAGCATATTACCACTGTTCCCTTCTGTCCGTCCTGCATTCATTTCATTGTATGGATCAATCAGAAATGACCCAGAAATGTTGTCTCTCTGATTTTTGCACAGGTTTTTATAGTATGGCCAGACTTGCCATCTGGTCTTGCATAGAAGGCATTCAGGGACTGACAAAAGTAGAATGAAAAAGTTTAAAAGCTGATTGCAAAAGAAAATTGTAAAAACCTGGTGCTGTCTGGCATGTACGTGCACTGATTATCAAAAACCTTAGCAGTCAGAAGACACGCTTAGAAATGGGAGGCTTCAGACCAAGTCCAGTGCCTCTAGAGACACAAAAATACCTGCACCTGAACAAAGGTTCTTACAAGTTCTTAGGGTGTATGAGTTTGTGTGTAGAGTATCCATACTAGTATCCATACACAGAGACATTCACACACACTGATACTCTTATGTACAATGCCATGATACTTCCCCTTGTACAATGCCATGATACTTCCCCTTCCCAACAAAAAGCCTGCAGCCTGCTAAGTCACATTGGTATAGCAGCAGTGAGACATAACAGAACTCACTTTTTCAGTCTTTCTGTGAATAACGTCACAAAAATTGAAGTTCTCACCTCAATTATTCAGTAAGAAATGTAAAGTTGGCCTGAACTGATGGTATTTGCTGGTATAAAAGTTTCTTGCAATTTCTGCTGTCCTGGGACTCTGTTGAGTCCCAGAATGCTGCTGTCATCCTCACAGAAGTCTTTGGGCACAGTCTCACTAATGTGTATGACATAATTGTCCTTATTTTCTTCTCCCAAAAGTTGTTTCTAAAAGCAGGTGTCATTTTCAAGTCAAGCTTTGGGAATAGATCCAAATCCCTCCTTATATGTGTGAGAGCTGAGAGATCAGTCTTGGTGGATGATGCTAACAAGGGACTTCAGTTTTACAGTAGCATGCATCAGCCACCTGCACTTCAATTCCTAGATGTGTCTGAGCAGATGGGGGCTGGAGGGATTCCAGCCAGCATTGAACCTCACCTACACATGGTGAAGTTTCCCCACCACACTGCTGGGCCCTGTCCTTCCTGCCATCACTACCATGGGAAGACCAAGCCCAGAGGAGCCCATCTGGTGCTGCCACCACCAACAAGCACCTTAGCAGTTTTCCTTACAAAGAGATGTTGCAGCACGACTTCAGCAACACACCAGAGATGTCATTGGAAGCAATACATTTTGATAGCAGGTGCTTCCCAGTATCACATCAGTGTCTGTGTGGATCCTGTGTCTTCTAATGGACCATTATCTTTGTACAGTGAACTATTCGGTGACTCCAGAAACAGAATATGTGTGTTAATAAAACAGATGTTATGTTATCAGAAACCATAGCTTGAAGGCTGTTGAAGAAAAACAGGGGATTTTAACAGAACCTTCCAAAAATACAAGCACAAGATAATAGCAGAAGCCTTGAAAGCACAAGTACAGGATAGGGGCCCGAGGGCTACAAGCATAAACCATTAATAATAAGTTATTGCTCACTACAGGAATGCGGTCTTGTGTACTGATATTAAGGGTAACAAAGGAAACAAAGAAGCAGTATCCAGCTTTATATATGTATATATAAACTTACCACATACAGTAAAGTTAGGATATAACAGCATTTGCTGGCCAGTGAAGAAAGATAAATGACAAAATAAACGCATAACATGTACGTTAGCAAACATATAAAAATAAATCAAAGTGGATTAAATGCACAGAGGAAGTAAACTCCACCATTAACATCATGCACCTCCCTGCAAACAACTAGAAATCCCCACTGTTTGTCATAACACATAGAGAAAAAAAAAAAAGTATAAAAGGAGAAATTTATTATATGTAGGTTTTAATTATATCACATCATTATTAGTAATGACCTTCGCTAATCAGATCACTTGAACTTTAACTGTGGATATCACTGTAACTGGACCAGTAATTGACATAAAAGCCCTGCGCACATGTGAATTTGTGTTCATTTGTGTAAATGGTCTGATGGGGGGGGTGGGGGGGTGCGGTAGATTGAAGAGATAGTAGGTACGAAAGTTATTGCATGAAAGTCCCTCCCAAAATGACAGGCTCAGAGGATTAGTGGTCCTGTTGAATGAACAAGAACTGATGCATTCAGAATACCACGAGTCAGTCCAGCCTGCACAAGGCCACCAGCACACACTTGTCACATCAACAGTGAACGAGTTGGGTAATTTTGACCTCATCCCAGCAGGCCATGGAATGCTATGTGGACAAAGACTGGGGGGTTATACACACAAAAGAAGAAGCAAAGGTCCCCTGGAGTAACTTCATGACCTCACCTAAAAGCCAAGGGCAGAGAACAACCTTCTACACCTGCACAAAAGGTTGTCCTCGCAGCTGTCTCCAGCTGGATAGCCTTGAATGAGTGTGCAAGGGTACCAGAGACACAGCTGAGCAGGTAAAGGCGCCATGTGAACAGCCACCTGCTATTAATAAAAACAGCCCCACAATTCTTATTAATTATTATTACATTAACAACCTCCTTCTATTGACAGTAATAACTGGAGTAATAAAATGTATTCTGATAAATATTGCTTGTGGTAAATGCCTCGTCTGAACTGCCCCCCTGTCAAGGAAAAGGGAATTAACAACATAATAACTCTATGATTAGACAGCTCATGCTTCAATTAGATTACCTACAGACTCTTGCAGCATTATGTATATTTCTCGAGTTTGCATAAGCTGTACCAGGTCTGGCATCTGGTCTTCAACCCTACCCTTGAGGCTTGGTAGTAATTTGGACACAACAGGTAAGATTGAGCATTTTCCACCTTTGTAATGTTTCTGCTCACTTTTGGAGAACTGTTTTCCTGCTTTGTTTATACACAGCTGAAGAAGGACTGTTACAACCCTATTTAAAAGCAAAGTTTTGCAGGTGTGCTTTAAATGGCTCCAAGATAGAAGCTGTGTGTGAAATCCCTCCTGGACTCTGGATGACGGGTCTCTCCATGCTTCTCTGCCAATCTCTTTTAGCAAGACCACTTTAGCAGTATTTCAGCATACACAACAGCACCGACAGTCTCGTTACTGTTCTATCCATGATACTTCAGAGCCTAAACACCCTTATCATCCAACTTCGACCACCTGTCTCTGGGTGACTTGGATATGCCTCTTCTCTCTGCCTGAGATTAATAGCTCCTGTCATTGTCTGCCACCCCCAAATGCAAACATCCAGCTCCATCTGGAGCTTTTCTTTACCAAAAGTTTCCTTTTCCTCTCTTTTCCCTCTCTGTTACTTCTATTAGCTAAACAACGGTAGAATTATGTCTAATTTTTGGATAGCTTTTTCAGGTTTGTTAATTATTTTTTTTTTCATTTTTGAAATCTGCAAAGTGTAAGGGTTTTTTGAGGGTTAAAATGTTTTGACCAAGTTGGGTTTAATTGGAAGCTAACTTATCATTTAAAGATAATTGATCTGACAGGGGAAAAGAAAAGGTTGATGCGATTTGCTCCTGGCAGCACAGATTCTATCAAGTTGTCTCTTGTGTTCAGACTCTGCCCTTATTACTAAACTTTCATTTTCATTTATTTTAAATCTCTGAAGCATGACATTTTCAATAGATCCCTTCCCAAACCACGATATCTTGTGTCTAGGCATTCCTTTTGCTAAGGTGTTACATTTTTGGAGCAGGGTTCCAAAGTGTATAAGGAAACATGTAGAGCTATAGAGTTAAATTTTCAAAGGAAATGCATCTGGCATGCACATATCAATGACAGAGAACAGTACGGCTTTTACATTTTAAAGTTTTCTCAGTGGTTGATCATGACATACTCTTAAATATGATTTTCCAGATCCATAAGGCCATCCAGCACCTGGATTTGTCAGGTTTTTGATCAGCCAGAAAAAGAGTTAAAAATAAATAGAAGTAAAAATACAATTATAGTAATAATAAGTTTAAAAAGTTATGTTTTCACAGACTTCATAAAGTGCAAATTAAAACCTTAGTCTTTACCCACTCTCATATGACCAGACTGAGGAATTCTAGTCCACCTGCTGCCATTCCAGGAGGCAGCAGTGAAAGCCTTATAATACCAGTTAGTCTGGATGCCTCAGCTCCTTTCCATAAGGAACCAAACAGAGGTGTTATCTCTGATGATAAAATAAGGATACAAAGCCTATTTTGGAAAACTTCAGACACTTAATTTTCTTTTTAAGCTTTTAACCAATCATAGGTGTAGGCAGTTGGTATTTTGATCATTAAAAAATTGATAATTTCATCATGTATAATCAGCAATAGGTTTTATGTCAGAAGCCACACCACCCTCTCAGTCACCTGTGCAAATACATGTAATTTAACAATCACAATCACCATGAGCCTATCTACAAGCATTCTTACCTGTCCTTCACTAATAAAACTCACTGGGCTGGTAATTTGACTGTCTCCTTCCCCAGACTGCTGTCCATAACACAGCTTGGAGAAAAATAAAAAAGGAACTTCAAAAAACAGTGAAGAAATGCGTGTGACAAAACTGAAGCGCTCATATTTTCCTCTTCTCAGTAGCGATTTTCAGAGGTCCTTTTAACTAGCTATTTTCTGAGTAGGCCTGTGTGGGCCCAGAAGAATGCTGGCTACAAAGCGTGATTATTCAGGCTCTCAGCTATAAACATGTAAGAAGGTAAAGCTGAACGGCTGCTTGCTTCTTCCACACGTTCACAGAAGAGGATGGTATACTTAGGATTTTGTTTTCTTCTCAGTGCTAATCATTAAAAAGCAGCTGTCTTTAAACATTTAACATCAGCTTTCCCAGATGTCAAGAATACTGTATGTTTAACTATGCTAGGGTCATTTTCATCTGACTTTATCTATTTGGAAGAATAGCTACACTTGTTCCAATTAAGTCAGTTTATTTTGATTTTTTTTTTTCCAACAAAAGAGCTTGTGTGAAGGGTTGTCATTTTACAAACTTGACTTTGTTTCACTAAGAAAAAATATTTTGAGTTTTGTACATTGGCATAATCATTCAGCTGAATAGTCATGCACCATTCCTCAGATATTTTAGAGTGTAGGAAAAAGAATGTAGATTCTCTACAACAGACTGTACATTTTGTACCAAGAACAAGCATAATTTATTTAGCCAACAAATCCAGGCAGGTTGCAAACTGATTTCTATGCTCCGCTCTGCCTCAGGCTTCCTGGGCAGCCCTGATCAACTGCCTGCAACCTTGTCGGCTCTAAAATGTTCTAGAAATCCATGGCTAACCACAACTTCAGTCTTCACCAAGTGTTTGCAAATATGTTACATCCACCTTACACTATTTGACTACTTCTGGTGATGAAAATATGCCTAATTAACATGTGCTAGCCTTAACTTAGAAGAACTTTTGCTTGTTTGGTTTTCTTGCTCAGGGATGAAATATGGCATCTATCAAGGTTCCTCTATGAGTCCAGCCAAGAAGCCCTTCACAGCTAGGATGATCCCATGCAGATTGCTATCTTTACCCAAAGTAAAGTTCTGATTTTGCCTTGCAATTCGTATTCCTGCCAGAACAGTGATGCTGTTTACTCTCATAATCAGGTTTTTTCTTCTGTCTAGCTTTATGCTCTTAGCCTTATATTCCAATGTCAACTAACTCATCTTGTATTACAGCATTTATTAACACATCTGGCCAACACACCTGACCAATGACATTTTCCTTCCTCTATTTATATTTATAAATCAGCTACGCTTCTCAGACACTGTCTTTTCTATTTTCAGTTTGCAAACTACCTTTAAGTTATCACCTGTAGAGTTTGCAACATCTGAAGCAGACCTAGAGAGAAGTGAGAAAACAGTGTATCCAGGTGTTGGGCTTGAAAGTATGCTACTGATGCCAGACTTCTAACGGAGAATCTCCCAGATTTGAGCAAAACTTTGTCAATGTTATCTTCCAAAATATACTTTAGATTTTCAGATGAAAACATATAAATAAGAATGTCTCTATAGACACTATGAACTAATCAAAAAGGTCATTGCATTATAAAAAGGGCAGGTGATTTAATTTTAATGAAAATAAGTCTGTACATTGGCTTTTACATCCCAGCAATATTTTCTTCAGAAACATGTAGCATAAGAATGGACGTGGTGATGTAATATAAAACTGTTTTTCATGTAGTGACAGGGTGTAGATTCAACAGATTTGTTCATACTCATTTTTACTTCATGTTGCATCTTCACTCTAAGCAATCAAAGGAAGATATGAATATAATAATCATAGCTTTAGGTTAAAGAAGCAATTGAGTTAGTTTATAGCCAGAACTGCATTTTGGGAGATTTAACATTTCAATCACCTTAAAGCATATCAAAATCCATGTTTTCTATAATACTTGAAAATAAACTCAGTACTACCAAGGCTGATTCTGGCAGCAGTCCTGAGATGTTCCACACAGATCCTTAAACTACCTTCATCACCAGGCAAAAGTAGTTACCTTCAAGCTGTTACCATTAGCAGACACAATTAACATAAATGACATGGGATGTTTTTTTTCTCCTCTTCATAGAATCATAGAATCATAGAATATCCTGAGTTGGAAGGGACCCTTAAGGATCATCAAGTCCAACTCTTGACACTGCACAGGTCTACCCAAAAGTTCAGACCATGTGACTAAGCGCACAGTCCAATCTCTTCTTAAATTCAGTCAGGCTCGGTGCAGTGACCACTTCCCTGGGGAGCCTGTTACAGTGTGCAACCACTCTCTCTGTGAAGAACCCCCTCCTGATGTCAAGCCTAAACTTCCCCTGCCTCAGCTTAACCCCGTTCCCACGGGTCCTGTCGCTGGTGTTAATGGAGAAAAGGTCTCCTGCCTCTTGACACCCCCTTACGAGGAAGTTGTAGACTGCGATGAGGTCTCCCCTCAGCCTCCTCTTCTCCAGGCTGAACAGGCCCAGTGCCCTCAGCCGTTCCTCGTACGTCTTCCCCTCCAGGCCTTTCACCATCTTCGTAGCCCTCCTCTGGACACTCTCCAACAGTTTCATGTCCTTTTTATACTGTGGTGCCCAGAACTGCACACAGTACTCGAGGTGAGGCCGCACCAGCGCAGAGTAGAGCGGGACAATCACCTCCCTCGACCTACTAGCGATGCCGTGCTTGATGCACCCCAGGACACGGTTGGCCCTCCTGGCTGCCAGGGCACACTGCCGGCTCATATTCAACTTGCTGTCTACCACGACCCCCAGATCCCTCTCTTCTAGGCTGCTCTCCAGCGTCTCATCGCCCAGTCTGTACGTGCAGCCAGGGTTTCCCCATCCCAGGTGCAGGACCCGGCACTTGCTCTTATTGAACTTCATGTGGTTGGCGATCGCCCAGCTCTCCAACCTATCCAGATCCCTCTGCAAGGCCTTTCCACCCTCATTCGAGTCCACAACTCCTCCAAGTTTGGTGTCATCAGCAAACTTGCTCAAAATACCTTCTATTCCTACATCCAGATCGTTTATAAAAATATTGTCCGGCAGTTTAGCATTTTGATATTTTTTAAGTGTTGTTATGTCACGGTTATCTTGTATTATGTTTTTGATTAGGCTAAAAGTATAGACACATGCTTCAAATTGTAAGTTTTACATTCTATTGTAGCATCTGAAAAAGATCTCTCTTCCTTTTGTCTCAGATGGGTGACTCTGCAGTCTCCTAAGGGCAGAGCCAGCAAATCCAAGGAGAACATTTCTTGCTTACTGCTATATTCTAAAATGCCTGGATTGAGGAAAGTCCTGCAAGGCTTCAGATGGTATGCTGATTTTTATTTTTATCACTTTGGACAGTTCTTTGCTGAGAGTTACTTGAAATAAGTAAAATATTACCTAGGAACTGAGTGGAAATTGATGTGATTTTTCAATGAGGTCTTAGCTTTGAAAAGGACATAAATATATCTTGGATGCCAACTAAATGTTACTTCTGTCATTACTAGTAATAGAGAAGTAACATTTATCAGCATGCTCACAAGAGTTTGATTCGATACAACAGACTCAACTTCAAGTTAGAGTCAACTTCAAATGTGTTGGAAAATAATATTATATATGCACAGTTTGTTACCAACAGAGATTGCTTTCTGTTTTTCCTCCATGTCCTGAAAACTGTATTTCAGAGGGAAATGAATATTGCAATTCAAATTATATAAATGAGGAAGTTAATTTAAAAGTTAAAAAACTTGAAGTGTTTCAGTTATCCATTTGTTGTTTTGAGATATTATTTAAAGTTTCAACTTCTACTAACAGAGATCCTTAAATGAGACATCAAATACAGATTCTTCGTTTAAATTCTATAAGAAAGACCCTATAGCTCATGTATTACTTTCTCACCCAATGTTTGGACAAGTTGGAAGATTTACAGGTCATAAACAGATTTGGACTTAATAAAACTCTCCTTCTTACATTTCAGCAAATAACTTGCTAGCATACTTTATCCCAGAGACTACATAACTCCTGTGAATAATATTCAGAAATCACAAACATTTTTAAACAATGTTTTCACATCTGTATGCACAAAGCAATGTACAATCTAAAAGCTTCATAATAAATGCTTCGTGAGCAGTTTCAGAGGTTTACAAATATAGAAGCATATCCAGGTTCAAACTAAAAAAAAAATAAAGTTTAAAAACCTTAGCTCTGTAAGTCCCACTGCAATGCAATGTAACTGTAGTTATGCATGCTTTTTACTAAAGCTTCAGGTTATCTTCTACATATATATTTCTTATATATATATGCGTGTGTGTGTGTATTTAAGAAAAGGTTGTCAGTGTACTATTTCTGTCAAATTCTGTCTTTTCATTTTCCTTCTGGTTCATCAAGGGAGAAAAAAAAAAAAAAAAAAAAAAAAAGTGATTAGAAGCTCAGTCTTTCAAACATTACCCAGCTAACGTTTTGATTGCAGTAGAGGCTGCAGCTCAGTGGAAGAGCTCAGCCACTCCAGGAAAAACACAAAGCACGTGTGCTTGCAGGATCAGTCCTCTTCTCTGAAATGTCCTTTCTCTAACTTTTAAAGGAAATATATTATGTGACAAATGCAGTCTATGAAAAAGGCAGTTACTTCATGTAGTACATGTCCTACAGCTCCAGTCTCTGATTTTGCATCTGCCCTGACTATTAGGTCTTCTTTGTTAACTAGCCAGAAGTTGGCAGTGAGAAAAAAGTTGGAAAGTTAAGGAAATGAAACAAGTTATTTTTGGAAGTGGCTTAAAAGCCCTCTTGTACCAAGAGGTACAAGAGGTATTTTTTCTCTGCTTCCCAGAAAAGATCCTTGTAGGAAATTACCAGATATACTGGTAGCTGGTAACATTTCATTCATTTAAAATGTTGCCTTAATTTCAGTAGAAGAAGCCAAACACTGTGCTTGTTGCATGTAGCATTGCCTCAGCTGACTCTGTATTGCCATTATACATAGGAAATCTCATCTCCTTTGCAGTTCTGAAGTGGACCAGGAATTTTTAATTTAAGTATTTTCTTCTGCATAAGTCAGTTTGCTTGAACAAAATCCTTTAACAGAACATACTTGGTTTTAGTCACTTTTAATCTGGAAGGTTCCCTGAATCCAGGAGGGACTGACTAGTGGAAACACTGAGAAGGATGGACAGAACAGTTTTGAATATGTCTCTCTTTGAAGACCAAGATGGAAACATACTCCAAGTTTCCTACAGTGCTAATGAAAGCCCCACCTATCAGGTAATTAACTATTTTCAGCTTTCTCTTTCTTAGACACAATTTTCGGCACAAACTTTGAAAGATGTCATCCTCAATTAGCATCATAGAACAAACTGCCAAAAGTTGTAACTTTCCTTCAGAAAAAGTTTTCTCCTAGCCAGAAATGTCACACCTATTCATTGAATGTAATGGTGGTGATATGACCTCCCAGGGTCAGGGAAAACAATCAGCACAAAAATCCTGAAGCTGAGGACTTGGGTGGAGGATGTACATTCGATGGACAACCACGTAACTTCAGGTAGATTTGCAAGAATACCTTTTGCTCTGCAACGCTCATCGGCACCTGCCTTCTATCAGAGCAGTAGTGACCCACAACATCACCTGAAGTTCACAAACAAGTCAGAAGACTGCAGGTGAGGTGTCTGTACTGAGGGGTTCATCATCACAGAATCACAGAATGGCCTGGATTGTAAGGGACCCCAAAGATCACCTAGTTCCAACCCCCTGCCATAGGAATGCCACCTACTAGGTCAGGTTGCCCAGGGCCCCATCCAACCTGGTCTTGAACACCTCCAGGGATGGGGCATCCACAGCTTCTCTGGGCAACATGTGTCAGTGCCTCACCACCCTCTGAGTGAAGAGAGTTGTCATGGGCTTCTCTCCTTCTTGCAAATCCAAGCATTTCAGGAAAGCACATGGTCACAGATTGAAGTAATTGCTAGGTGTTTTTCTTTGGCTTCTTACTAGTGATATGTCAACAAAAGATTTAAGGCTGCATTGGCCCATAGCAGTTCTGGTCAACAGCAAAAGTGCTTACACAGAGGATTTCTGGAACAAAGAACAAAATCATGCCTGCTTCAGAGTTCCTTGTCTGCAACATAGAACACGGCTATTTCCTATTCATTACACTTCCACTAGAACCTCAAACATTCATCAGAGCACTCAGGATGAAGAGGCTTTTGACATGCTTTCTGTAGAAAGAGTGTTTGTGTGCGTGTGTATGTAAAATAAAAGATGGGAGAATGCTATGTGGGTGGAGGTAAAGTGTCAGGAATTTGGGAACTGCTTTTGCAAACAGCTATGTCAGCAGACTGTGTACTTGTCCCATTAAAGCAAATTAGATTTTGCTCACATGAAATTGTAGAGTTTTTATGATTACCTAGGAAAAAATTAAATCTTGAGTTGATTTTTGTAAAGTTTCTGAGATCAAGCAAAAGCAAAAATACGTTGTGCTGTGCTATCTTTGCACCTGCCTACTTGAAAAATATTCTTCATTTCATAAGACTAGTTAAGGGCACGGTGCCACAAGAAATATGCCTGTTCACATCAAAAGATCAAATTCTAAATGATCAGCTTGTTTCAACCCTCATAGCTACCTAAGTGCACACTTCAGAAGTTATTTTTCTCATCCAAACTCTGCTTATCAGAGCATGTTCACGTGATTGCAAGTCTATTTTAAAAAGTTATTATCTTTCAGCTGAGGTACTGATAGTAAACCAATGAGCTGCTGGGCATCTGCAGTTGCCAAAAAAAAAAAAAAAAAAGTGAGGAAAATAGGGTTTTACCTTTACTTCTTCCCTGTGCAGTGTGAGAATGCACCCCTACTAAAAAGGGATAATGTATTTGAATGTATTAATTGAATACTTGCAATCTTGTGACCTTTCATATCTGCCTAAGCAAGCCTGAAACATGAAAGACTCTTTGCAAGATCTCTTAGTCAACATCAAATTCTTTCCTAATCACTTCTTCATCACTTCTGATGTATTCAGTTTTTTTTGTTGTCATTGTTGTCTTCATTTTAAAACAACTAGCATACAAATGTGCCATAGAAAGTGTATTCTGGCTAAGAATATTTTTACACTGTACTCCTCATAGTGACTGATGGGTGAGAAAAATCCTCTGGAAAGGCTTAATGGTTGTTTGTTTGCTTGCTTGCTTTTCTATTCAGATTGAGCTCACGCATAACCAGTACCAGTACCATATCTACAAGCCAAGTTATCAAACACAGATTTTATGGGAACCTAATTTGTGCTGGTTTAATACACAGACATTATTTTTTTCCACAATAAAATAGCTATGTATTATGGAAAAAAAAAAATCTAAAATTAAAAAAAAAAAGTTCAACATTTCAGGGGAGTATCCAAAGTAATCCAAGCATTTCAGGAGAGAACAATGAAAGTAATTTACTTATGTGACAACAAAAGAAGGTACATGAAAATGCCACCAAATGCACCAAATGTCAGTTTGCTGGTAGTTCTTGCCATCAATGTAAAAGATTTTCAAACATTCAACTAAATTATTCTCAGAATGAAGGATAACCTAATAGTATCATTAAAAGCAGAGAATTCTGAGGAAAATTGAATCATTCAAGAAAATAATAATAATAATAGGCCTATGATAAGAACATGTAGAAACAAATAAACAATGGTGAAATAACAACTAAACCAAATTTAACAGGAATTCAGTAGTACAGGTGGATTCATTTTACAAATAGAAATTCTACAAAAAATCAATGTAAATACATAATATTTAGGGCACTTCAGAAGCAGCTAAGTCAGCAAGACATGGGAATAAAAAGGGTTATTTAGGTCCACAAACGCAGGAACTACTGTGATACTCTGTTTACATCCATCACCTAAATGTGTAAACAGGTAAATTCTCTCTCTACAAATTGCTGTGCACATGAGATGCCTGCATCTTTGCCCTCAGACAGGAGTGTAATCACAGGTAGACAGTGGATTTCTCAAGCTCTGCACACGTGGGACTACCACAAAGCAACATTCCTAAAGGTATGAGCCTGTGGGAAGTGAGACCATGTGCAAGGTTTTATACCAGTCAACAGGTGGTTAGATCCTCGCCTAGAGGACAGGAAACTATCACTAAATTCCTCTTATGTGTCCTGGAATTTCTTATGATTCTTATCACAAACCTTTTTTTTGTGTGTGTGTGTATGTGTGTGTGGTTCTGGAACCATCTCAATTACAGGTGGCATCTGCCCGGATTGTAGTCATGGGTGGGTTTTTCTTCCAGGCACATGCCTCATCATTTGTAAGCCTCTGTAGGGTTTTAGCATCTATAGAGCCTCATGGTACAAAGTTCCCAGTACACCAACATGTTCTGCAAAGAGGAACCATTTTGGTTTGAACCTGCAACTTATGGGTTCCAGCCGATGTCTGCTAATCTTTGTATTAGTAGTGAATACCAGGACAGTGAATGAAGGAGGTTTCTTCCTCTTGAAAAAAAAAATGGTCTTCTAGATAAAGTCTCCTGGAAGATTAAAAGACTTGTTTTCAGACGTGCACTAAAAGAACTATATAAAGAGATGGGATGCTTAAGCTGAAGTAGTTATGGACCAAGCACAGCCTGGGCTCTCTGCCACATCCCAGGGTGCTCAGCATGTTTCTGTGCAGCCTCCATGACAATCTGTCACTTGCACCATCCAGCCATGTCCTTCTTTCTGTTTGGGTAATGGACTTCCTTGCTTGCCATATGAATTCCCTTAAGCATGCCCTTATGTGCCATTTGAGGGTGAATGATAGAGTTTACTCTGTCACACTGATCCTTGCTTTATGTAATGTGTGAGTTCATAACTGGAGCAGGACTAGAAACTGCTTATCCTAAATTCTGAACATGTGTCCTGGACAATAGATAGCAATAGATAGCATATTCACTCCAGCCGAGTGTGTATTGAATTATTTAAATGACATGAAAGACTTTCATTAGAAGGAACTTCCTCTTATACTCTGTGCCCATGGTTATAAGGTATTGTAATTCTTCTGCAAATTAAGAGATCTGAGTTCAATTCACAGCATTTTCCGTATTCTCATCCTGTTCTCTAGGCATCAGCTCTCAGGCACTGACTGAGACACAAGACTGGACAAGACAGGACCCTGGCTGATCCAGCATAGCAGTATTTATGGGCTCATTCTTGTAGGAAATTGATATCTAGTTTGGAGGCCTAAATTTGGAAAGAGTCACAGCTGAGAATGCTAAACAAGGCAACCTGCTTCCCCATGGCCCTGCATCATACACTTACTGATCTTAAGGGCCATCAGGATTTAGGCTCTTTTCTGAAGCTGGCTTTTCCTGATGGCTCCCTCAGGCAGCTCCCTATCATGGCTTTCGGGTGATAAAATTCCTGGGTGACTGCTGCAGATGGACCCAAGTGACCCCTTGCATTTCCATCCCCAAATGACTCACAAATCCTAGTAGCCAAATCTCAGATCTCACAGAAAATCTTTTCAAGTCTCTTGCCCTTGATCATTTCTGTTCCTGAGAAAATCCCTCTCTTACTTCATACTTCTGTAGTAGCAACATGTTGAAGTTAAGTTAAAAATCGATGGCAAAATAAATTTCAGTGAGACTTATAGTGGTAAGTCATCATGGATTTGTGCAACAAGTGAAATCCTGACAGCCAGAGTCTCACTATCCATTCAGAGTCCATGTCAGTCACATTCACTCCAAATTCCTGTACTTTGTGGTGTCATACAGTTTTCAGAGTGTTTTCTCCAAAACATCTCTATTAAATCTGCCTACTATTTTGATAACAGATTTCACTCCTGGAAGTTAGCATCTCCTAACCAACTTTAAATAGTAATCATTTGGTCAGCACATTGTAAGGATGCATCAGCCATTACATAAGTAATACCAAAAATCCAGTTTCAACAAAAACAAAAATACTTCCCAGATATTTAATTCTGATGGAAACATTCCAAATGGGTTTGTACTCCTTGAAAGAGGAAAAATGATATTGAATCTGATTGCAACATCTTCAATCGGCAATGAAATTAATTGTATGACAGTATCTCATAAGAAAATTTTACCTTTGAGGCATTTCATATCCAAACCAATAAATGCTGAGTATGTCTATGATAGATTTAAAAAAAAAAAAAAAAAAAAAAAAAAGAGATTATTGCCTTCTGAAGGAGATATTAAGGGCAATACTAACAAGTGAACTGAAGCAATATACAATAATCATATTACTGTCAAGGAAAATGTCATGAAGAATTCAATGTGATATATATGTTAACACATACCAAATTTATTAATAACATCACATCAAGAATCACAGGTCAATGTTTTGAGCAGTTGATGATAAAAGTGACACTGGTAATAGCAGTATCACTTATCAAGCATGCATTAATGTCAGTTTACTTCTGTCACTGTCAACAGCTAAAATGTATAGTGATAATGCACTGCATATGCTACCCAAATCTCTCTGCCAAATGCATCTTAACTTATGTCAAATTGTTTTAAAAAACACTAATCAATGTGGTTTGCTATAGAAAGTTGATATACTAAAGCTATCTAAGTTAAGAAGGTGACAAATAAATAATAATAAACCTTCAAGCATTACAAGGAAGCTAAGGTTCCTCCAAACATACATGTAGATATCATAAAAGACTGGCAATGATTGAAGTTGGACTTTCAAATTATTTTTATACTAAAAAAAAAAATCTCAGCTTTGCAACACCACATATAGCAACTATCAATATGGTAATGGCAATGTAATAGAAATATTTGATTATTTATACAAGACCTTGAAATAATATTACAGATTTGCTGCCAGGGAAGTTTTTATGAGTTAAAGACTGTTTCATCTTTCATTATCAAAAGGAGATACCCAAAAAAGGCCTTTAGTACCATCAGTCTACCCTAACTACTGTTTTTCAGCTGCAAAAGCCTTCATAAAATGAAAATAGAAATATCACTTAAAGAACTCATATGAGTTCCAATGGATTTTAAGTGTCATCTTCAGGAAAGACAGTCCCTAAATCTCTAACTTGGAAGTACTCCTGTGTTCCTCATCTGTATTTAAATGAGTTCCAACAAACATTGCCTGTAGTGGTAACAATAGTGGTAACAGATGCTCACATCATGGTCACAAACCTCCATGTTTTTGTGTCATTAGGATGGAAGGGTGCTGACATAACAATGTATCTGCTGAAATTGGTGAATGAGATTGGGAGAGGTGGGATGGAAATGTTGGAACCACAGGTACTTCTGTGATTTTTGCCGTTGATTTCAGTGAAGAAAGAACTTGTCTTCTGATTTTGGCCAAAGTAATTCAGTGAAATTGTTTAGGCAAGGCCAAATGGAAATCTACTGTTCCTGTTCTCTTTCATGAGAAAATAAAACACAGGGTGGACTTGGGTTGTGTTTTGTCATAGGATTTTTCTCTACTTGCATACTAATTTTCCTTTAGCTATGAAATTAATATAGTGGTATTTTCTAATGGGAACATAGTCAAATACTGAGCAGGATCCTCCCAAATCAAGAGGCAGAGGAGTACACTGCAAACAGAGCTAGACATTATTACGGTGCTGCATTTGGATCTGATTGTACAATACACGTTATATCTGGCTCTTTACATGAGTCTCCAGAAAACAACTGTTAGCTTTGTTTTGCTTTGACATGTATACCCATTTCCTTAAGTAAGGAATGCTCACCTGAGCAAAGCTTACAAACAGGTGCTAAAATATTTGAAGAATCACTGATAAGGTGTTAAGAATATCAGTAAGAATATCAAGAATTTGATGTTTTAAAGAGTTTACATGGAGTCAGCTTACAAGATAATTTCTCCATGTCTTCCAAACCAAGAAGCAGAATGTCTTGTGGTGGCTGGAACAACGTAAGTATTAGAAGTTGTCAGAAGTAATGTATTCATTTTTCAGATTCCAATATGGCTGCTTAACCATGAAAAAAAGAAAAAATCACTTATTTTTATCAACAAATTGCATCACTATTCTTTGCTAAGTACCACCAAGTTTTACATTTACACTGATTAGCATAAAGTTAATCTCCATCAGTCAACTGCAACTGCAATAAAATACACTGAGAGCCCTTGAGCTTACTGTATACAATACCGCAAAACCAATTACATTTCCCTGCATGCTGTGAAAGTTAAGATTTTGATGACAGCCAGCCAAGCTCATACCTCATGACACAGAATACCAATGATATAAAGGAAACATTCTCAAGGATCCATCTACCCATTATCTCCAAACAGAATAAATTTCATGTTTATATGTGTTAATGTTAAATATATATGCATATTACTGCACCTTGTTGAATCCTAATTCTCTAAAAACATTTCCACAAAACATAGTTGGTCATAGAAAAAGTACCTTAATGAAACAAAACTTTAAATTAAACCAAGTAGCCTCAAAACTGACCAACAACACTTGACACTGAGGAAGAGGAATGTCAATGATATTGTATTCTCTGACTCAGGCCACATGATTCCTAGGCAATTCCTAAACTATAATGAAACATGATACAGAAAGAAAGCAGCAAACATCTTTCTAGCCACCAAATCACCATAATATTAACTCCTTTGGGATAGATAAATTACAAAAGGAAAACAAACCTGAAAACCTTTGTTCATTAGCACAGATCACTGGGAATATCTGATGAAGGTCTATGTTCAGAGAGCAAACAGCTAGTAATAAACTTCAGATTTATCTTCCTATGTTTTGTGGTAAGATATAGCCCTATACACTTGTATACACTATATACACTTTATCACTATGCACTAATACGCTTTATCACAATTCCTGTAGAATACCCTGCCACAGAACAGCAATTCAGGAGACTATAAAATGCTGCTAGTCCCTTCCTTTTTCTTGAAAACTGTCTAGATATATTAGAAGTAGTAAGCAAAAAAATAAATCTGACACCCTTTTATTAGGAGAAAACATTAAAATGATGATGGGGCAAAGTTATACCGATCTAAAATTGTGCATTTAGACAGAATGATTCTTATGGCTTGAGGAAGGCATAAAAATAATCTGAAGTATCTGAAGAGGAATTAATGAAAGAGGGAAGACTCATCTCAGCCAGGATTAAGGGCTGTGAATGCTTCTTCAGTCACTGTGAACTGGCATCACTCCCTACATCTCATTGTGTTTTCAGTGGTCCACAGCACAGAGACAGGGAAACAAAACAGAGAAGGAAAATATTTCAGCTAGGTATCAGGAATCATTTATCTGTAGCATCTATCACTCTATGAAGTAATCTCCCAGGACAGTAATGCAAGTTCTTTGCTAAACCATTTTAAGCCCAGATTTTAGAGATCAAGTTTTCAGAAACACAGGAAAGTAGGTAAGACTCAAAAAGGTATTTCCTACCTCAAATGTTCATGAATCTATTGTAAGGATTATTATTTATCTTACAATTTTTTTCTTTAGCTTATACTCCATTTCTAAATTCCTTTCTAAATCTTATTTAACATACAAAGAATATCTTCCACAAGCTAATTATAATTTGTTTGACTTAATAAGCATTTGAAATTCTCATCTACTCTTTATATTTCACGAGTGATGAGGCTGACAATACTAAGACGGTTATAGTACTAAACATTAAGACAGGTGTGTAATAAGGGCAGTTGGATTCATTGTTACTTTTTCATTTTAGAAAAAGCTTTCTGTGTAAAGTAAAGTATATATATATATATACTCCAAGTATAAATAATATATATACCCTGATGTATTATATTTATATAACACATATTCCCCAACAACTAGGCAGGAGGCCATTCTAGCAAGATGCAGCACTCCTCCTTCCCTCTTCTATTAAAGCCACTCTATGTTCAGAAATATTCAGCATATATGATTCTTTTTTTCTTTCTTTTTTTATTTTTTTGTCTTGATAATAAAGGATGAGATGTCAGTTTGGGGATGCATCTTGAGTCTGATTCAAACAAAGTATTCAGTCACTTGGTCTCCAGAATGCTGGAGGCTCCCTCCCTCCAGCCTCGCCCCAGTGGTTTGCCTTTCTAAAGGGCATGACTTCTCCTTTCCATCTGTATCAAACAGAAATTGCCACCCCATACATCTTCTGTGACTTAAGCTTAGATCAGACCTATAGGTTTGATCAAACACATTAGAGAACTTTCCAAAATAACTGCTACTTTCTGCATTCATGATGGGGCCACTGTTTCAGACAGATGCCAAAATATTCAGAGTATACTGTAAAATGGTCATTAAAGATGTAATTGATGTGTTTAGGAAATTTAAATATGAAAAAGTTCTGAATGCCCTTCTATTGATGGCCACACCAGTACCCGAGGGAAAACAAAAACAAACTTTTCCAGAATTTTGATTAAGACATTAAAATTCTTTCTAAATTTTCATGTATATGTGAAAGGCTTTCCAACTCGGGGTGCAGGGTAGGAAGGTGTTCTTTGCCTTGCTCTGCAGTAACCCATCTTGCACTACATGTTAGTCAGAACCATTTACTTTTTTGTCTTTTGCCATTCCTAAATACAGAATTGTTGTATAAATCTGGAAAATAAAGAGGAAAAATCAGATGTGCTTTAGACTACACAGGATAAAAATAATCTACCTGTCATAATACTGCATGAGCTCCTTAGATACACCATTGATACATAATTTTAATCTTTTTTTAATATCCTACAAATAGGGTTTTGATGTTGGCAGGGGGAGGAAGAAGAGCAACCTGATCCTGACAATAAACCAGTCAATGAACATATGATGTTCTGATATAAGCGTACTGAGCATTTCTGTCTACTGGTGTGCAATGGGCCCTGGAGATGCTCAGTACATCTCATCAGTTAGAAAACTTGAGATAAAGGCCTGCGCACCCCTACCCCACCCAGCCATTCTCCATGCACTGTGCAGAGGAAAGGCTGTGGTAATCAGCAGCAGAAATACTGTTCAGCCAACCACAGCTAATAAAGAGCACTTGAAGCCACTTTCATCTTGCTTATCTACAAAAGCATTGCCAGGAGATTTTGCGTGCCTGTGAATCTCCTCTCAGACAACATGGCCAGGTTCATTACTCTGTGTCTGTGTCTAGGAAAGTAATTCTGAAATGTAGCCACCAAGGACTGCATGGGCAGCCGCCGTGTGAATGCTTATTCACTTGCAGCTTGGCTTTAACTGTCAAAACTGATATGACTGTGGATTTACTGCTGCAGTCTGTGCCCACTTCTTTTAGTTATTTTTTCCCCTTATGCAACCATTGTCTCTCCTCTTGCAATACTGAGCTGAATTTAATCAACAAAGGCAAATTTTTGCATGCACAGACTCTGCTTGGGAAAAACCACACTGGAAAGCCCTCCAGCACCCTTACACCATCAACACCTTCACCAGCCTGTGGGGTGTGTAGCTGTTTTCCCCTGATGTTGGTAAAGGTTTGGGACACATCTGTCCCTACTGTCCCATCTCATTGCCAGTAATGTGCATCACATTGAGCCTTCGTGTTCCTAAGGATCAGGTTATGAGGGCAGACAGAAATGAAGATGTACTTCCAAGACTTCCCTTTTAGTCTGTGAATTACATAAATATCAATGTCTTTTTACAAAGGCAGGGTGGGGATGTGCAGGGAGGTGAGACAGCTGGTTTCATGGTGTCACATGGGGTCAACTGAAGATACAGAGTTTTCTGGAGAGCCTGGAGTACCTCCACATCAGCTTTCAGTGAAGCTGGTTAATTTTTTGCTAACTTCTGACCAAGGAAAACCAGGCTAAGAGTTATACATATACACATATTCCCACTTAACCTTGGGCCATCGCTTAGCTGAGTCAGCTTGATTTGCAGATCTTGCAACCCAGTGAGAAACGTGGATGAGAAGCATCAGCTTCCTTTCCACCAGCCCTTCTCACTATGCCTGCACAGCTTCTCTCTGGCCTGACTCCATGCATATAGGCAATGGCTTCTTTTAGTGCCACTGTCCAGCTTTCTGCCTTTCCTTAAGCAATGCAGGTTTTCCCTCTGAAGAATTATGTTCTCTCTGTGCAAAACAATCTACCGAAGAAAACATACTGCCAGTGACTCCTGATTTATCTATATAAGAATATATCAGGAAGGAAATCAGATGAAACTTTAGCCCAGAGCAATGAGGCAGAATATTTGGTTAACTTATACAACGACACCTCCTGGATTTCATTCCTGTCTCTGCCACTTTGCACCATTAGGCAAGTCATACTTCAGCTTAGCCTTTGGACAACTGGGTCTAGCTAAAGGTGCCCACAGCAGAGGGGAGGGAATTAGATGATCTTTAAGGACCCCTGCAGAACAAACCATTCTATGATTTTATGATATAAAGCATATATTTTTCTTGTTGGGGAAGTTTCTGGTTTGTAGAGTACATCAGTCTTGGTGATGCAGCCACATAGCCTATATAATGTGTACCAGGTGAGATATAACCCAGTCCCTCTCCCTCCGACAAAGGAATATCCTTACTTCTCTCTTTCTCTGTCTTGACAGAGTACCCTGTGTGAAAATGTATTCTTTTTAAATGATGAAAGCAATTCTTTCTGTTCAGATTTTATGTTATAAGATGCTTTTTCTCAAGTTGAATTGTTCTGCATTATAATTTTCTAACAGAAATGGAAAAGTAATTGAGGACAATCAACAGGCTCCTCTGTTGCTGTAATTACAGTAAATTCTTGCAAGAAATTATGCAGAAATTATGCACAGCTCCTGCATAATTTTACTGCTTGAATTCATACTACATGAAGCCACTATGGAGTTAGGCAAATTCAAGCAATGACAGAGAACTTCTGCCTCACTTTCATAAAAAAAAAAAAAAAAAAAAAAAAAAAAAAAGGAAAGTTCTTCATTTTCATTGAAGCTTTCACTAATTCTTTGAAGGAAGATGAAGTGACTGGTTTGATCTGTGAACACATGTTAGCTAAGTACTATAATCTTCTGACAAATTACTACCAGGAGAAAAACATTTATTAAATACATATAATGTATCCCATTAACATCAAGAACTTTTCTCTGCATTTCTTAATTCCATTTTCCCAAAACAGAATACAGTTTCTAAGGAGAAACCTTTTCTGAACATGTGATTGCTGTCCCTGAAAACATGTCATGTTCTTTGGCCTTTTTTTCTTTCCTGACTCGCGTCTACTAAATCATAGACACTATTCTGGATTCACAAATACAGTAAAGCGAGTAACCTTCTTCCAGGACTGTTCTCTTTCATAAAACAATAAAGAAACATGAAGGTCAAATCCCATTGTAGTAGTGATGCCTAAATAGCAATGTTGCCTACTAGGAAGGGGTTATGGTTATTACAACATAGAAACTCAAGTACTTAAATATGCATCATTAAAAGTACAAATGGAATGCCTTCCTCATCATTTCATTTGTTATTGTTCAGGTGAGAAACATGAGCAGAGCCTTGTTAATTTGCCAACTCTGCTAGAAAGAATATTCAGGACCTAGTAAAATATTTAGCCTGTTTATGTGAAATAACGACTCTAGAAAACATGAAAGTAAGACTATGGAAGTAAAGTAAAACTATGGAAGAGAATAAATGCCACTGACATACTTAATACACTGAAAGTCCTCTTTCACATCTAAACAACCCCTCCTCCCAATCCTATCAATTAAATAGAGTGGCTCTTAAAATATTCTAACACTTTCTACAGAAGCAGGAATGTCACTGGCTTTTTCCTGGGACTCTGCCCAGATTTCTGTCTATGTTTTCTCTGCATTCTTACTTGTGTACATCTTGAGCTGCCCATATGAACTTTTTTGGCTGATACCTCTGTTCCACACCACAGATAACTCTGAGTGATGAATGAAATAATTTGAAAGGCAACAGAACGGCATCACAATAATCTGACAAGCCAAAGTTTCAGCAGAATTAAATTGTAGTTTCCTGCATAGGTAATTAAGGAAATATAAGTACTTACCACATCCACATTTGAGCTTGTTCAAGACTCCATTATAGCCAATGAACAGGGAACAGGCACTTCAAAGAAAATGATTTATTTCATCAAAAGATAGGCATCCAAACTATGCCAAAGAATTATGCCTGAGAAGTTCCTATTTCCATCCATTGATTACAACAGGAGCCTGGACAACCTGTTCAGATGTAAATGAAGCTGTCTAAACTGAGGAGAGATAAATCACACCCTATTGACTAGCCATGTTAAGCAAAATGAAAATTTCTATACGCCAACTTTACAAAAATGAAGATTAGGCAATTAGAGAGAGATCAGACTCTAAATTAGTAGGATAAAAAGGATTGCAGCTTCAGGTCTACCCACACTCATTTCTGATTATTCCTGAAGACCATTTAAACCTATTATAGGCCTCAGACACTTAAAGTTTGGCATCCAGATCTGGAGTTTATAAACACAGGTCTTAAAAAAACTTAAAATGGGACTCTGATAGTTTCTTTACAATTTCTGAAATCTCATGCTGCCACCTGAAAATTTTATGTGAAGGAATGCTGAAAAAGAATTGTGTATGAATGTCCCTTTTGTTTGTTTTGAAGAAAGCATACCAGAGGAATTCCAGAATGCACTACTAGAGACAAAATGTCATTTACTGTTAGTTGTGGAAACCGCAAAAACAGGGTAAGTCAAATGTTAGAGGTTCTTAAATGCTTAACTATTGTCTCAGTCTCATATGGTTTATTGCCTTGTATCAATTTTCCTCTTCTATCTTTTCACTGGAAAATATTTAACATCAAAATATCATTTCTAGTTGCCTAGTGGAATCCAACACTACAGATTTGGCATCAGGATCAGTAAGGAGTTGACTTCAAAAGGGCAACATCAATTGCAAGTCAGTATGTTTGTGCCAATCTGTGGTATGGAAGTGACAGATTCCTCAGCCGTCAGGGAGATCAAATTTTTGGAATGGATTTGGGATGGCAAGCTCTCAGCTAAAGGGACACAAGCTGAGTCTCATTATCCCCCCAGGTGCAGAGACCGACTCTCCTCTCCCCACAGCCTGGGGGGGAGTCTTAGACCTCCTTAGCCTCCAACACACTGCACATCATGTGAAGGTAACATTTACCTGGCACCTTCCTTAACTTAAAGAGGCAAAGGGGTTTGTGTTTTTGTTTTCACCTTGCCTCATGTTTTTTTCTGTTTTCGTTCCTTTGTTGGATGCCAAACACAAATGGCGTAGCATTAATCAAAAAGCTCTGGGTAACCTTTTAAGAAATGCTGTGCTACGAAACCTCTTTAAAGTCCAAATGAAACACTTGCATCATCCCAGAAATGGACTGTCTTTAAATTAGAAACAAATCTCTAAATAAATAAATAAATAGGTGGGCATATCATGATGTCAAGCATTAAAAAATTACAACATCTAATCTTAAGAGTGTTGAATTGGATGAAATTTCATTGCTATTTCTTTTTCTACTGCACTAGTGTCTTACTTACCACCTGCCCAAAGGGGATCTGTGTAAGACCAGTGATTAAAATACACTCTACCAACCTCTATCTAATGAGTGATTTCCTAAAGCACAGTTGTTTCCTGGGATTATACCTATTTTTCTTCCTTAGTGAATGACCCCAGTTAGAGTGACAGTCATCTGAACAAACATAAAGGTCTCCACAACAGAAATCTAGGTTTGAGTTGTGCTCTTTTTATGAAGAGAAATTGGCACTTTTGAGATGCAGCTCATCCTACCCAAAAGGTATATGTCTAAAACGGATCAGGTTAATCATGCTTTAAAATTCCTGTGTTTGTTGTTGTTTGTTTTTTAATTGATTGTAAAATAAACCTAGTGTGACTCACTTGGATGTACACTCTACATATCTAAAAGAGGGAACATGAATCCTATCTAAGCAATGTTAATTGAACCACTCACGCACAAGATTCCCTGTAACCATGAGCCTTTGGTGCCAAGGGCAAAGCTGTGTGTACTGCAATCTTTTGTAGGAAAGCAGATATGTATAAAAGTCAGATTTCCTTTCAGTGCCATGGATTCCTTGCATAAGGCCAAAATTGCCATGAGGCACCACATGAATTTATCATTCAATCAAAAGTGGAAGGGTTTCATATAGCATAATTACATTATGAAACTCATTGCCTCAGGAAGCTCCAGATGCCAAAAAGAAAAGCTGAGTTCAAAGACCAAGAAAATACATCCATATCTAATAGATCCTTCAACTGAAATTCAGGCCAGGAAGAAAGGAAGGCATAGGGATATCTGTTCTTTTTTCCATGCCCATTTTCCTTAAGTATGAATTGTAGGCAACAGCCAGGAACAGGATATTTGGCTAGATGGACTTCTAGTTAAGCCTGTACGTCCATTCTTAATATCTCACTTTCTAATATTGCCAACAGTTTTCCTGTGGCAGAGAGCCAAGCAAGGAATATTGTAAACCTGCCTCACACATACCATTTTTCCTAGGATTACCAAATGCTGTTTAAACCTTAGTTTCACGCCAGGAAAAAGACACAAACACAAAGTGAAAACCATTACCCCATTGCTTTTACAATCCTACTGCAAAACATTTGTGCGTGGCCCAGGTCTCTGTTCCCAATATATTATTTTAGTACAGATATTTACTGCTGAGGACAGTTAGTGTAGGAGCCAAACACCTACTTGACATTATCCATTCTGTTTGTCATCAATATGAGTCATCATCAGCAGTCTCATCTTCCATCCTTTTGGGCAAGGTTGAGAAATTACTAAGAATAGCAGCAGAACTTGACTGCAGAGTGTTTTTTGTTTTGTTTTATTTTTTTTCCCAGGGAACTCAACTCTTAGGCTGTGACTAATGCTGCTAATTGAATTTTTACCTCCATCTTAGAGGAGGATGCAAAGAGTAAGAGGTAATATTGCTTTTTATAATGCTTCTTTCCACTGCACTGTCCTTGTCTCTCCATTTCAAGGCAGTGCCATATTTAATCATTACAAAAAACCCTCCTGAAAAATCCCTGCAACAATTTTTCCAAATAATCAGGCACATGGGGGCAGAAATGTGGAATTTGGTGGTGAGCTCTACCATCCCGACACAAAATAGCACATAAGGTCTGGTGAAATTCTCTGACACCTTTGTGAAAAAAATATTTCATGTATGGTATTTTTTTTCTCTCCCCCCAAAAAAACTTTTCTTTTAAATTAGCCATCAGATTAACTACTGTATTTCAGCAGTGTCTGTTGCTATGTATTACCAAGTCTGAATTCTTATAACAAACCGAAATGGAAATCATACATCATATTTTTCTCATTAAATACTTCTTCTAGATGACTGAGAGAAGTAGATTAAGGAAGAAAATTTGTCACGTTAAGCTAAGACAATCTCTTTTGAGTCTTTTTCTATCTGCTCTGGAAAAAAAAAAAAAAAAAAAAAGAAAAAAAGAAAAATCCAAGTAAGCACAAGAATCCTCAACATACTTTGTACTTAATAACCATCAGTCCACTTTTCACATATGAATCCAGAGTGCAAAAAAAAATTACTTTTATCTTCCAGTCTGATGAGTGTAAATTAATTATCATTTCAAAACTAGTTACAAAGAGACACATACACACACACCCCAAACAGGAATGTTGAAACGCTGATATAATCTGTATTCAGTAGTGGTGAGCTTTGGAAAAAATATTTGAAGTTTTGGTATTGTTATTGTTTTCTTAATCAAAACAAAGCAGTAGCATCTCAGCTGTGTTGGCTGCATTTATAGAAAGGAACCACACCAAGCTGAGCAGTAGCAAATAACAGTGAGAGTCCCTTTTCTAACAGCAAATGCAGTCAGCGCTTTCATTCATCTATCATTAGCAACCAGTCACACAGTGCTTACAACAATCATTGCCATGGAGTTATCAAATTTTTCAGCCACAAATTCTGATCCCTAAAGAGATTAAATCACAGAAGCAATCCAAACAAAATCAGTGGAGTGCAGCTAATGAAGTGCATGCACAGATCTGCACAAAGTCATAGCCCCAAGTATTTATCAGCCAACAACTGGGCTAGTAACCAGATAACAAAAGAAAAAACAAAAGGAAAATAATAAATAATAAATAAATAAATAAATAAATAAATAGTCAGAAATGAAAGACTAATACCAGTCAGCTTGTTGTTGATGTAAATGACAGAAAACAACTGGGAAAAAAAATAAAAATAAAAAGAACCAAAATATAATCTCGGGAGATCAATCACACAAACAGACTGTGCAACTGCACAATCCAGTTTATGTTATCTGATATTACTCCAGGCTTTTCAAAGCTGAAAAAAGGCAAGGTTATCTCTACACTCAAATGAAGAACAAATCACTGGTCTGAAGAGAGCTACAAAGCTGCGGCTCATTATTCTGCCCAAAGCTGCCTCGTGTGCCTGGTGTACAGCATGCCAGGGTGACACCAGCCCTGGAAGCACTTCAGAAGACACGGGAGAAGAAGATATCAACCAAAACCATGACATATTGCCTGGCACTGATGTGTGAGAAGGCAGCCCCTGCACTGAGAGAACAGCAGCAAAGGAGGTCCATTTCCTGATGCCAGAGAGAGATTAAGCAAGGAAATAATAGAAAAATAAATCAAGCAAAGAGCTGAGGACTTCTCGCTTGAAGGCATGATGGAAAGTATCACTGCTGGCTTTTTGAGTAGAAGAAATACATATTCAGTTATATACAACTATCCTGGGTTGTATATAGTCTTCTTTGTATCTATCTATATCTGTTTACATAGATCAATATAGAATAATTTGGGTAAGACTGAGTAACAAGTGCAATCAAGTGCTTTATACAAAAGTGCCAGAGGGAAAGGAGGGAAATCTTGTTTACAGTTCAGCTAGGCTCAGGCATGAGAGTCCATGACAAAACCAGTTTGCATGGACAGAAAAGTTATCTCCAAGATCAGTATCAAACCAACTGGAAAGCTGTGCTGTTAAAGTCAGCAAACAAATCCTCATGCAATCAATAGCATGAAGGTTTTTGTGTTCTTACTGACATCTTATATACTCCTATATGTGATAATGCAGGTAGCTACACTCCACAACTAAAATTTTATTTGGAAGAGGCTTTTAAGTATTCAGAGAGAGGTTAATAGATGTTAGGAGAAACACTGCATCAATGCGAAAGGCTGTTACAAAAACATTAGCAGAAGGAATTTTTCCTGTTAAGCCAGGCTTACAAACTACCTACAGGCATTCTGGCAAGTAATCTGTGAATTCTATGAGTTTGTTCACCAAAAAAAAAAAAAAAAGAAGAGAAAAAAAAAAAAAGAAAAACAATTCTGACTTCTAACACTTTTCTCTGCTTTCTCATACCGATTTTTATGGCTTCCTATGTCTTCTTTTTACTACAAGTTTTCTTCTCAAGCCTTTTCCAATGTCTACAGCTGCAGTGCTAAAATGTTCATGGTATACACCCCATTGCGTGGGACTGTAACTAGAATAATTCAGCCACTACCACTGCAATTTTCCCATCTTGCTGCAGTACTGCCGAGTAAAAAGACTCATCCAGACCCATTCCAATTTTTACTTCACCAATACTTTTCTCTGCAGAACCAATTTCACTGGCCTGCGTAGGGAAGGAGTAAAAAGATTTGTCCAAGTCCCATTATTTCAGGAGACAACTGAGTGCTGAAACTCCCACCAAAAGGAGTTTAGGAATTCACAGCAGCATTTACACTTCAAAAGGGCTCACAGGTTCAACTTTTCAATACCTCCTCCTCTTCCTGTCATTGTAGGACACTTTTCAGCATCTGGAAAAAATATGTACCTAAATGTGGGACAACAATGTCTTTTGGTATTTATGCTGCTTGTCTAAAGGTGCCTTGGCTCAGCTCAGCATCAAGGTACTCCACTCATGCCCAAAGCCAGCCCATGAATTAATAATCAGGTGTTGCACACACACGTCTCCTGATGGGCAACATTCAGTGCTCAGAATAAAAAAGACTTGTTGCTTTGCAAAGCCAGGTGCTGTTGAGCACACCCAGAAGCCAGAGGCGTTCTTATTGCATGGCATTTCTTATGGCATTGCTGTTCAGATGGAGAAGGGTAGAGCTGGATGAAACAATGCACTGATGGACCGAAAATGTAAACTTAACAGGTGAGAATATAAGGAAACAAATTTGAAAATAACAGGCTGCTGCAAATACCCTTCCCTGAGAAAAAAAATAGATACAGAACAACCATTTATAAGTGTTAAAAAGTAGATTTCAATGTATTTGGGAGTTAATAGTTCGAAATACCTTAAGTACTCATCACATAATAACTAGTCATTTCAGTCATTTTCTAAATAACTGATTTCAACACACAGATAACAAACACTTTGTGACTGTTTTGTCAGATATATTCATTCCTCTGGGCATAAAAGCATTAACAAACAAAACATCTTAAACTTATGATGTAATTTAACTTTTAAAACTTCATTAAAATTGCTTTAAAACACAATCACATGTTTTCCAGGAAAAACATAGACATAAATTGTACTATATAGCAATTGCTTTATTTATGTAATCTACACATTTAAAATAATAAGCATTTTATTAGACAACTATTTCCTGAATTCAAGACTAACAAATTTGGGGTGTCTATTCATGAATTAAAAGAAAAAGCAAACTGATTACAGTCTTACATAGGTTGTTTCAAAATCTTATGCAGTAGGGCCTTACATATATTCAGTAGGAGCTTAAAATAAGCTTCTGAAATTGACTCGAATGACATTTACAAAGAATTCAGAAGAAGAATTTAGTGTACAATAGCTTGTGCAGTGTGTTCTGGAGATACGAGTAGTCATTGCTTTAATATTTGCTCATAACCTTGAGCAAAGAATCACCGATGTAGATAATTCATGGAGGAAATTGCACCATACATCATATAAAATTACAATATTAATGATGCTTATGATGATGCAAAGATAATTAATATTTATGCTACATTACAATGATTTTGATTTTCCATTGGTTTCCAAAACGGAAACATTTTGAATCCTGAATATTTTCTGACAGTTTACTCTGTATTCAATGAGCTTCAGCATTAAAGTCTCGTTCTAAATTCCCATCACCCCAGATAAAAAGCAAATGTGGTTAGGATATGTCTCAGTATGGCAGGTTTATTTCAGAAGACCCCACAGCCACACTCTGAACAAGTCATGGTGTCTTTTTCTGAGAAAAAAAGCTACTGCACTGAACTCAGAAACTCCTAATAATACTAAAAATGTTTGGATGCAGCTTCAAAGGTGAAAGCTTTTTTTCCACAAATGCTTCCCACATCTACATAGCCAAATACAAAATAAATAAATAAATAAAAATCTACATGGCTTGGTATCTGTTCTCCTGTAAGGCAGTATTTCCTTCTTATGCCACACATCACTTTATCTAACATAGTTCATATGGAAGAAGAAAGATATATAAGTAATTGCAGATTTACTAGAAAATTATCAGCCACTCAGACTTTGATTGAAATGAATTACCTCCTTTTGAAGTTACTTAAATCTTTTGGGGTCATTGAATAACCATCTAATATATTTACATGCAATGAATATTTGATGAATTTTTGCAATACACATATAAGGTGCTGGATATTTGTTTAGAAATTGTATCTGCTCACAGATATTAAAATAAGATAGCTACTATCCACTGACCATGATGTATCTCTGCATTTAGGAAGGAAAAAAAGCAAACAAAAAAACACTACAGAACCAAACTACAGCTAGCTTGTTGCCATCTCAGTGAGAAAATTATTTGTTATTAATGTACACATTTCATGTAAATGCCAATATTTTAAAGATCATTCTTCTATTGGGACAAATTGTTTTTGTTTAAGTCTAAAAGAAGACCACTGAAATATTTGAACCTTCTGCATCTTTAATGAGGGAACATCTAAATCTGTAATATTTTCTATGAGAAGCAGTAAAAAGGGAACACAGGAACATTAATTGTAACAATACACAATTTCATAGACAAGTCATGTTTTACAAGAAATCTAAGTTTTTCCGATAAGCAATAAAAATAAGGTTATATGAGTAATTCTATTCTTAAATGCATTTATTATCAAGAAATATATGCAGAAATAGAGAAAAGAGATGCTTTCAGAATACTAAGGTCAAAATAGTAATTGCTACACTGCAGTATATTCTGACAATCAGCTTTAACCATCAAAGCTCATCCTGCTACTTCAATGCCTGGTCTCACACCCTTCTCAAGCCTTTAACTGCCTGGAAATTAATTTCATGATGATCTGCATTTTCATGACTCTCACATCTGCAATACTCAAGCAATTCACAGCATTCCTAGGGAGCCAATTATTTATATTTTCTAGGCAAAGAACTGAAGAACAATGACTAATATCTACAAATGTTGAATCTGCGGCTTTTAAGAAACAGCCTACTGATGTCCCTAGTTTAGTAATTTTGAGATTGCCACCCATGCACCTTCCTGCTGGTAGCTAATTTCTCAGAGCAGAGTGTGTAGAGCCATTTTCTCAGCTCATCCCTTTGACTGGCATTCTGTGGGAGGGTGTAAATGCCAAGTTTCCTTTTCTTTGGACATCTCAGCCTCTTGGCTTGTGTTTTCTGCATTTAACAGGGAGCAAAAGTTCTGAAAAAATGTAAAAGATATTCAACTGGAAACAGAAGGATTAAATACTAAATTTTATTTAACTGAATTTTATTTATAAAAACACTGAGGATAACTGTGGTTTTGTTCAGACCACATCATATTCCAATGTAGTTGGTGAATGTGATTCCTAAGCAGAATCATAATTTCAGAATAAAGAAATAAACACTAATCCTATTATTGACATTTGTGTCATAACACTTAGGAATAAAGCAAAGGGAACATCAAATTTGCTCAGATAATAATGATTTCCAAACTCTAAAGTGCATTTTTTCAGAGGTAGATTCTTAGAATCTATAAATGCTGGAGTTTCTGAAAACCCCAGGCAATCCATTACATGATGCAGCATTGAGTCACTACAAGTCACTGGCAAGGTTGGCAACCTTGACCCCCTCAACCCTGAATTCTGCTCCTTAGAAACTGGGGAAGAACTGTGGGTTGACTTGGTTACAGGAATAATTTATCATTGCAGTCCCTCAGCATATAGACTTTCTGTCCCAGAAAAGACAGTATAAACTAGCTTGCAACAAATAAGTCTAACAAGAAAGGTTGTGGTTTTTTGGTTAACCGTTCCTCTCCCAACAAATAAATCACTGACAGTTTCTTGATTTTTTTAAATGATTTTTTTTTTTAAATCAGTGTCAGTTCACCTAATAAACCAGAATAAAATCTCTATTTTCAATAGAGATCAATTTCATAACATTAATGAAAAATGTAACTGTTAAAGAAAAGAAGAGAGACAAACTATGTGCTTTTCTCTCCTGGGATTTCAAATAGAAATACTTATCTTTGCATTTTTCTATTCATGTCTGCAACAGGAAAAGAGAACGCAGTTTTGGCTCAGGAGTTTTGATAAGAACTACCATCTCTTTGCTTAAGTATAAGAATTACCATCTCTGATTATCACTTAGTTCAGTTATGTCTGGCTGTTGATCTGGATGCACTTCAAGGTACATTAACTACAGAAATATTAAATGACACAATTCTTGCTTGAAGTATGTTTATTATAGAAAACCACCACTGACAGCTATATTTTAAGTAGAAGTAAAGTGGTGATAAATATGCTGTCAGTGACTTTTGAGATATATGGGGAGAAATATGGAACCCTATGAAAACAATTTTAAATCTATTGAACAAGGAAACAAGCTTTGATGGCTCTTTTCAAAATCTTCAATTGTAAGTGACTCAAGTGAGTCTGATTAATTTATTTCACATAATTTAAGAAAATAGCATTTCAAAATCACTACTGTTTTTCCCATGCTTGATTTCCAAATTTTCCTCATGATCAAGATAGAACACATGAAGTAGTAAAGACAGAATGCTAATAATTCAGTTTCTGCCTCACAGAGACTTTTTTTTTCTGTTCTAGAGTATGAATACATTCATTTGTGTACAATTCAAGATAAGAAAATCTTCATCCTGTTGCTTTATATTTTTCAAAATCATGACAAGATAAAAGCTGTTGAGCAAAATTAATTTTTCATTTAAATTCAGCAAATCTACTTTTGTTGCTAACCTGCATAGGCACAAAAACCTGGATATGGTAACCTACCAGGTAGGGATGAATGTAGTAAAAAATACCATCAGAAAGTATTTTGAAGTATTTATTGCATGTCACCATCAGTTCTTTGGAAAACCTACCAGTTAACTCTCAACAATTAAAAATTTAATGCAAATAAGGTTTTCTGTATGAGACCATCATAAGGAAACAAAATTAATCCTACCTTAAAACAATTTAGATAAATCTGATATCAGAGTGGCTACTGCCAAAACAAAAGATACAGGTTTTGATACAAAAAAAAAAAAAAATCTGATAATGCAGCTACCTCTTGTAAATAAATAAATAAATTAACAAGAACAAAGTTATTTTGTGAATATGCAGAATTGCCATGGAAAGCCTACCACTTCCAAATAGACATTGGCCTGCAGATTTGGCTAAGCAGTACTGTATACGTTTTCATGGCATTTGCAGAGCTGCATTACAATAACCCTTCTTGCCTTGGCACACCAAAATCTGCTCCCTGGTCTCTCTCCACTTGGACTAGTATTTGACCCTCGGAAAGACAGGGAAGGCTGAAGAATCCTTAACACAGAATTTAGCATGCAATGCAGTGGGTTAATAAGCCAGCACTTTTTTTTTTTTTTTTTCCCCTGCCATGGACAGTCTTCTGGTCAGCTATCATGGTCAAAAGTCTTTGTGCCAATGTAAGCTAGACTGAAAAAAATGGGCTTTTTTTCCAAATACATGTGAAAAAAATAATGTACATCTCAATTTCCTGTGTCAGCAAAATCAGCATATTGCATGAACACATGGTGTTTTCTATGCAAACTCAATGAGAATTGAAGAGGAGGCTGTACTATCTCATTTACAGAAAGAGGCATGGCAGAGAGATTATCCAAGTACAACTCCTTGTTTTGCCTGAGACCATGAATGAACTGAAGAAATGAACCTGACATTCCAAACCAGCCTTGGGCGTCTGCTGCCTGCCAAGTATAAGAAACAGTCCCCATCCTTCCTCCTTCCAGCATCATACTTCAATTCACTCCAGATTTCAAGAGAAAGATATTTGGAGACACAATTCCATTTCCAAGAAAACTAAAATAAAGTTTATGAAATCTTGAAAACTGTTGCAGAACTGAACTATTACCTTGCCTACAGCCTGACTCCTCACGGCACTGAGACACCCCTAACAGCTCACACCTTTCAGAGCCACTGAGCCAAGAATGTCACAGTTTCAGTGGGTTTCACTTGCTGTCAGGTCCCATTGAATCTTCTCTTTGCAATCACATGGTGAAACCACTGATGCATTTTAAAATGAAAGCTGAGACTCTTATACTATTAAGTGATTCTAGAGGACTTCTAATACCATAACAGACACCTGTGTCACAGGATCACAGCTCCAAGAGCAGCCCTACTACGTGTGGTCTCTGGAAGACCATCCTACCAATGCTAGATGATGATAAAATAACACAAGGAAAATGACAATGCTTGTTCTGGCTTTAATGCTTAGATCAACTAATAATGGTTCCATAGCAACAAAAAGAACATCTCAAAATGGACTTTGATTCAGCTACAAGGGCTAACAGCATTCACATGGCTTCTTGTATCCCAAGAAAAAGGTCTTATCATGATGTCTCCTACAGAAGGCATCCAGGAGAACACTCAGGAAAGAAGAGCTGCAGCTCTGCTCCCTTGATACAACAGAACTTGGACAGTGAGTGTAATGCTCACCTCTAAAGTAGAAAGATCAGTCAAAGGTTTTGGATGATCTAGAAACTAAGGACTACCAGACTTTCTCCATTTGCTTCCAGTTAGGAAGTGGTGGATACATAACAGATCATATTTAAAAAATAAAATGCTGCCCTGCTCCATTTTTTTTTCTTATCTGATGGAATCCTGAGAGAAGAAAATAAAAAATAAAATAATTAAAATAAAATAAAATAAAAGCATTACTCAACAGAGACTTGATTATTAAAATAAGTCTGAATAATGCATCAGTAGAGAGTATAAGCATGTTTTAAAAAAAAAAAAAGAGTGAGAGAGGGGGAAAAAAAGGAAAGAACAAAAGAGTCCCCACTGCCTTCCTTGGGAGACATTTTGGATAAAATACCCCAATAAAGTTAATTCATTCACTTTTTGGAAAAATACTAATGAAGCTATTGCATCATTGCTACCACAATACCAGAATTACTTCAGAAACAAGCAGAAGAACAGATACCCTGATATTTATATCCTTTTCCTTTGAAGTAACTTTTTTTTTCCCCCCTCTGGGTAAGTTAGCATCTAAGGTATTCTGTTTTGTTTAAATATTTAAAATGCATTTAGGAAACTTAGTTTGAGAAGCAGTCGCTAATTACCATTAATTTAATGACATATCCAGGGAGGACAATATGAGTAAAACATTGAAATATTATGCATTTCATACTCAATACAAAGCAAATATGGAAACATATTATTGTTTGTCTGCTGGTTGCCCTGAAAATCTAACTCTTTTATGGTCCACCTTCTTTCTCCCTTTCTCATGACTCACTTCTTTCCTCTTATTCTATTCATTGTCAAGTAGCTCTATTTCTAAGAATTCGTATCAAAGATACAGATTTAATGCCACTGGTGTATTATTGAGCACTTTTAGAATTTAAAGGGCAGTGAACTAAGCAGTATTTATTTTATTTTTTTTTTTACAGAAGAATGAAGAGTCCTAAATGATGAGCATGGTTTCATTATGTATCAGCATTAAATGTGTGAAAGGTGCCCTGCAGACGGAGAAAGTTGTTGCCATGTTTCCTGAAAAACGCGTTGGTGCTACTTCAAAGCCAAAGAATGAAAGAAATATTGCTTGCAAGACACCTCCCAGGGTCACCCAGTCCAGTGTGGCTCAAAGTAAGACTACTGCCAAAACAAGGCCAAGTCAGCCATGTCCTCACCTATTTGAGGGTCCTGAAAAGCTCCCAGGCAGGACAGACCACAAATCTCGTTGTTCCAGTGCTGTGCTACCCTTCTAACAAGGGAGCTTTTTCTAATGTCCATCCTGAATTTCAGTGTTAGCAGCAGCAATGGACAGCATGTGTTTTCCCAAGTGTCAACCACAACTAATTCCCACGTTCCTGAGGCATATCTTCAGAAATCATGATTCTTCTCACTCAGTATATCCAATCTTATTCGTGGAAATGGTCTCTGTCCCATTCTAACTCTCAAACTATACACAGCTCTATATCATCAGATGACACCTCTCCAAGACAGCTTTTTCCACTAACGCAACCAAAGCCCACCTCATGTATTCTAGCAATGCCTCTATATGATTGGCACTAGATTAAAGAAAAGGTAGTGTAAACTGACATGAGGCGAGAGCTAAGTGTCAGGGACTAGAAAAGAGGCCAGAGCAGCATTCTATGTTTCCCACTTGCTTCAGTCCTGTTTAATGTCACATCAACAGTGACAAAACTATGTTGCTACTTGCAGCCTCCAAGTTTAGTCCTTCCTCCCTCAGTGATCACTTGCTGGAGCAATCAATGCCTCTGCACCTCACCTCTAGAAAAGCAAGAGGAACACTGATGCTCTAGTTGCAGTAATGTCTCAGCCACCTCATTACACCTGCACAGTGAGAAGAGATTGTATCCGTAGTAGGATCTTATCGGTCTCTTCCTGCAAAGCCACTACAAAACCTTAGTCCTGCACTTCAAAGCTGAAGGATATCTGAAAGCATCTCCCATGACCACCCCTTATAGTAAGAGGCTGCCACAGCCTGGGACAAGGTAGCACAAAACACCTGAAGCATGGCAGCCCACCCTGCTGAACCTGGCTGCATGACAGACTCTCCCAGAGGTCACAAACAACCTCTAGAGCAGGAAATGGGTAAACACGAATTAATTAAACGTATACACACAAAACCTTCTCTAACTTAGTACACACAATATGTATGCTTATTTAGTTACCTAAAGTATGCTGAGGATGAGTGTGATGCTCACACTTCAGCACTGAATTATCAAACTGAGGATTGAATTCAAGCAATCAGTGTATTTGTAGGAGTTTCTCTTCTGGGTAGACGTGTTCTCATGGGAGACAGAAGAAGTTTTATACCTGGCATAGTGCATAACCTGCTGAAGTACCTCTGTGTTTGCACTCCAGGCTGTATCACTCTATTTCACCTCCTCTTAATTTCTGCTACCGTCCTGCACAGCAACGGTCACCTCATCTCTCTAAAGAGAAAGCAAACGTGTGACTGACCTAAACAGTGTTGTGCTGTGCCTTTACATCGCCACCCTGGCTGCACATGTGCACGCATGCAGACCCTGAGACATACACAGATGCAAGATACCTGAACCACAAGGAAGGCATGGGCTTGCCCTGCTAACCAACTCCAGAGCAAGCATATCCCTCCTATCTCCATCTCCCCGAGCTCCCCTCAGAAAATGGGCTGTCTGCTCAGGGGAGCCTTTACCACAGCAATTTGCATGGCGAGAACTTTATCTCAACAAGGATCCTTCTGTTACTACCAATGTACAAAGATCAACCATTGTTTCACTTGGGTGGGTTTGATCCAAACTACCTCACTTTGTATGAGTTGTCTCTACATCTTGTTTGTGAAAAGCAAATAATAGGTCTCTGAACTGTACCGCAGCATGTTCTTACAGAGTACATCCTGTCAGCCAAAAACTTAGCTTAATGGCATTTCAAGTGACATACGGTATTCTTTCTGATCCATAGATTGTTTGGTTTAGTTATTTCCTCTACATGATTGTTCTTTTCATTATCACCATCTAGTGTAACAAGTTAAAAACAAACAGAAAAAAACAAAACAAAACAAAAAAAAAAAAAAAACAACAAAAAAAAACAACCACATATAGTTCAAATTAAAGTATTAAGACTGAATACACTGTTGCCATACCGATGTAAAATTATTTTTAAATGCAATATTTCACGTGTTGTCTTTTCATGGAGGGAACAGAGATCAAATAGGAAACAGACAAGTGTGAAATATAATTAAAATCACTTCAAATAACAGAGGCAATATGCGTTAATGGAGGAGAACTTCAGAATGTAAACAGGCTATTTTGAGCCACGCTGTCAATTCAATAGGGAAACACTGGAATTATTCTGTCCTTCTGAGCTCTTCTAAAATCAAAACTATAAAAAGGAAAATCTGGTTCATCTGTTTAGTCCAATCTATTTGATAGTGAGTCATTCCATTTTCCCGTCACAAAATGGGACTTCCATTATCTTCCATTTCCACAGCCAGCTCAACACAAAGACTCTCTTCAGGATTCTGGCTGATGGGAAATCTTCCTCCAGGAGGCAAGGACAAGAACTCTTTAACAATAAATTTCACAAATATTAAGTGAAATAGCCTGAAGTGGTAGAGAATTTTATATTATTTATCTCATCCACAGAAAGCAGTGAATGTAAAGGTACAATGCTACACAATAAAACTATCTGCAGGACTGTCCTACATAGGGGTAGGATGCAGGCATGAGCTGGTATCTATTTAATGGACACTCTTGAATCCGAATATTTTCAGAATGATACAGAAAGATTAGGTCTTTGTTCTTTTGGAAACAGGTAGAAATATCTGTTAAAAAATATATATATACAAAGCCCAGTTTTATCTTATGCACAGAAATATATGTTGGTCACAGAACTATGACATTGTAGAAATAACTAAGATGCGGTGGGATAACTCATGTGGCTTTAGTGCTGCGATACAAGACCTTCAGAAAGACAAAGAGGGAAGATAAGGAGCAGAGGATGCTTCTGTGTGAAGCACCAGCTCGGATGTGGGAAGCTTGAATATGATTTGTGCTGGGCAAGAGCTTGTGGGTCAGGATCAGAGGAGAGGTCAATAAGTGTAGAATTGTGGCATATGCTGCAGACAGCTTAACTGGGGTGAAGTGGTCACAAAGGATTATCCCCCTCTATTAGGCACTCAGTAGATCACATCTACAATACGGCATGCAGTTTGGGGCTCTATAATAGAAGAAAGACCTAGATAAATTGAAGCAAGCTCAGTGGAGATCGCCAAGGCAGTGGGAGTTGGAGCACTTTCCTGTACAGAGGGGCTGAGGGAGCCAGGCTTGTTCAGCCTGGAGAAGAGATGGCTTCAGGGGAACCTAATAGCAGCCTCAGTGTCTACGGGAGGTTACCAAGGAGGTGGAACAAGGGGTCTTTAGAGCAGTGTATGGCAGGAGGAAAGAAAAATGGACATACATAAATTAAGAGATTTTCAAGAAAACAAGAGGGGAAAAAAAAAAAAGTTTTCCCCTACAAGAACTGCCCAGCACTGGAGCAGGATGCTCAAGGAGGTTGAAAACCTCCAAGGATGGGTATGGCACAAGACCCAGCTGGATAAAGCCCTGAGAAACCTGGTCTGACTTCACAGTTGCTTTAAACAGGAGGTTGGGCTAGAGACTTCCTGAAGTCCCTTCACTCCTGAGTTATGCTATGTCCCTATGACTTATATAAAAATATGTATATAAACTATCATCTAGTTAATGCATCATCCAGCTTATAGCATATAAGACTGAAAACAAACACTTCCTGGTGCCTATAATATTAAATAGGTAACATTTGTTATGTTGAAGTTAAATAAGTGAACAGATATCAACAATACAAGTACAAATAATATCTGTACCCCAGACTGACGCTGCTCCCATGCAGTGTCTGAATATTGAATGGGCCTGCATGTAACAGAGAAAACTGCAGAATCAATAAAAGCCCAGGAGGCACAAAACCAGGAAAAACATGGGGACAAAGTGAAATCCGCCTAGCAATCAGACAGAAAAGTGTTAAGACTAAACAGGCAAACAGAACTGGGGAGAGAGGGGATGGGGGCGAGGATGGAGCTGGGCTGGAAGGAGACAGAGAAAGGCGCAGGAGGACGGGCGCTGAGCCAGGGCATTCTTCTGCTGTCTGCAGAGAGACGCGACAGACATGAGATGAGATGGGGCCTCCTCTGCCCCGTCGCTGACCACCCGTGAGGATGTGACCTGCCACTGTTGTCGGCGACTTCTCTGAGCTCAGTGAGTTGAGTTTTGAAGCAACCAGCCAGCCCCACAGGTGACCAGGGACGGGTGTTAGCAGAGCTCCGGTCAGTGGGGTTCCTCTTCACTCCAGTTTGCCATTCTCAAAAGTAGTAAATGACACACACAGTGTTGTTAGAAGATCATTACGGTCCCAACCAAAGCACTCTGCATTTTGGAAAAGCCTCATTTGTGCACTTAACTGTTTGTAAATCAGGATGCAGCCTGCAGTTAGATAATCACGCTATCTAATTACACTGCTATGCATTCCCCACACACATGAACCAGTGCAACGTTTCAAAGGTTTCCCTTGAAAGTCTTCCTGAAGCTTTTGTGACTTTTATAAATGCTTTTACTTTTGAAGAGTTTTCTTTATATTTTACGTACAACCAAAAAAAAAGTCTTTGTTAACTTATTAATAAGGAAACAAACAAGTAAAATATCGGATAATATTTATTCTTTGAATTCATGCTGAAGCTTCAGCAGTGCTCTTTCACATATTACTAATTAAAAAAAAAAAAAAAAAGTACTTGAAGGCCAAATCCTTATTTTCATTTGTTTCAGCACTTCCCAGATTTCCTACCCAATGCACCTTATTTAAAACTATTGACTAACACACAAAAGTTTCCAAAGTCTCACTTAAATGAGGCTAGCAGAGACAAACATTGCAACTAAACAAAGTAGTGCTGGCCCACTATGAACCAAAAAACAATCCAACACCACCACTATGTAAGGTAACTGCTAAAATATTCAGTGCTAATTTGTTTCTTAACAAGAATGATGGCCACCTTTCTTCACAGCTGTGTCAAGTCAATAACAAACTGCCCTTTTCATGATATTAATGAAATAACCTTGTTTATGCAAGGCACATTATAAACTGTATTTCAAGACTACACTAATTACCAACAAGCTGTGCTTTGACGGTTTTCACTTTCTCTTAATAACTTATTTTGGTCACACTTCTTTTCAGTAAGCTCCAGACGCAGACAAAGTATTTCCTCTACCATTTATCGACTTAAGGTTATGGAACGCAATGTGCAAAGATGTGAAATAGTCCTTCAAAATAATACAAGAAAAGCACAGACTATTGCAGTTGAACTGGAGTGCAGTTTTTGCCCTTCACATGCACCTCATAAAATGCATTAACAAATTTCCATAATGTTCACAGAAATGTGTCATCTTAATTAATTTAACATATACAAATTAAGTTTTAATCTTCAAGGTCACTGGTTAAAGGAATTAGGGAAATATTCCTATAAAGTATCACAGCCGATTTGCCATGCCTTCTTGTCATTAAATTAAAAAAAAAAAAAAAGACATTGACAACCGTTTCTCAACATATCTTACCGTTTGCTTTTCCTCTAAGGCTTCTCTTCCTGAGACTTTTCTTTCATGTTTTCCCAACTCCATTTCCCAGGGGAAGAAAATAAACCCAAACTCTAATATCCCGAGCCGAAGTGATTTAACCTGGCTACATGTTAGCTGTCACTGTACTTTTGAAGCTGTGAGAGAGAAGTCTCAGGCAGCGCTGGTGGTGACTTCTGGTCAGCATGTGTTTCCATTTATAGCTGTCAAAATTCACAACTAGGACTGCGAAGAGAGGGCAGGCAGCTGCCTCCGATAACAATAAATGTGGTTTTGGCATCACAGCAATTTGTTCAGAAGGGATTTTGGTTACTGGCCCCATTCACTCCATGCTCACCCTTTCCCCTCCCCATGCAAAAAAATTTTACTTAAAAGCCAATGAAAACAAATGGCTAAAGAAGTTAGTGCCTCAGCTGTACTAACCTGTGCTCACGGAGATTGTTAAGCAAGTAAAATGACAAATATGAATAGCTGCTACCACATGTTCTGTAGAGACAGAAAGTGTACAGAATATTTTAAAATGGTGTTTATTGATCATTCCCCATTGAGCATTTGGGGCTGAGCTACCCTAACACACATTCACACCGAGCACACACTCTTTTCTAATACCAGGATGCAATACCTCAGATTTTGAAACGCAGAAGAGTCTGCAATATTTTAAGAGGGTACTGTGAGCACCCTAAACACAAGCAGCGGCCGGTGAGCACCCAAAATGGAGCCAACACCCCTGCAGAAGATGGCTGTGCACTCTGACACTGGCCATTTACTCTGGCAGAGTAACTTGGCCCCGGTTCAGGGTGACAGAGTCAGGAGGCCAATATTAGAAACAGGGGCAGGAGGGAACCTCCCCGCGGGTGCCGAGGTTCGTCGCACAGCCAGCGACTGCCGCACCAACTGGGCTGGCTCGTGCACAGCGGCGAGGGACGAATACGTGCTCTGCTCCATCTGTGGTTTGTTAAAAAATGCATATCCCCTTATAAAACTGGCAGCTTATGCATCTTACTAAATCCTCAGCAAAGGCAAGATGCCTCTTTTCCCTCTCTTCCCCTTCAGTACCCTGGTAAAAAATACTTCCTCTTACAATAAATACATAAATATAAACCTTTCCCATCAATCACTTTTCGGCTGCCTGTGTGGAAATGACAGTCAAAACTAAACACACTTCTTTCCACTCTGCTTGCTTCCTGATGGATACTGTACTCACATGGTCTTTAGAGCCTTGGATGGGAAGAAAAGGCAACTGCAGAAGTCAATACACAGCAGTCCTTACAGTTTACATATGAAAAGCTGACAAAAAAAAAAAAAAAAAAAAAAAAAAAAAAAAGCTAACCACCACCAAACAAACAACAGAAAAACAACTTATGGTTCTGCCCCGAAACTTTGTTCAGAATGAAGAAAAAGTTACTCCAGTTACAGTTATTTTTCTTTTGTCTCTCTTTTACCTTTGTTTTTAGCAGCATAAGGCAGCCAGCAGCAGAGAGAGCTGGAGGGCAAGTACAAAGAGCTAGTCAAACCTACAAGGGCTGCAGTAGTAGAGGGAATAAATATGTGCTTGATGTCACAGGAGTAAAAATACACCCTACTGAGTCTCCTGGAAATGCTGGGATAAAAGGAACGAGAAGTGACACAATACCCAGAGGAAAGCTATTGGACTCCTCTGTTCTTCAGCAGGAACACAAACGGTATCAAGCAGTTGGCATCTCCAAAATCTTCTCAGTGAGGCTGAAACTTATCTCTGTGGTGGGGAACCTACATGCCTTTGTACCACTTATGTCTTCAAAATCTCCACTGTGAATACCCTTAAGTGGGATTTCAACAGCAGCTTATGTTACGCTGCTAAAAAGGGCTGGATTAGTCCCCAAGTCATTAACCCCTCCATGGAGCGGCACTGCAAGCAAGCACAAGAACACAGGTGGCCCCTGTTTTCCTCCAGGTCATTCCCTAACCAGATCACTCACAGCCAAGTGAATGATAAAACTCTACCACCATTTCTGATATTTCCTATGGCACACACACACACAAAATAACTTAAAAAATAAAATAAAAAAAAAAATAAATTAAAAAGCTTTCACTGATCTGTCAGTCTGCAACAGTTTTCCATCACTGACAAGAACTGGAGCATCTCAGGTGAAAGTATTCAGCTAGGTGTGCTCAGCCTGCTCTCCAGACCTGTAACAGGTGCCTGGAGTTCCCCCCCACCCCCCACCCCACCTCCAGCAGGTTTCAAAACAGCAGCTTCCAGGGGACTCACTTTTAGTTTGTGCTGGTGAGCAGGTACTGGTGGTGGTAAAAGAGCAGGGTGCAATGAAAGAGCAACCTAAGGTTCAAAACATGTAAGTCCATGTAGACTTAGACCAGCACTAACAAATTTTATTTGGAGTTTATGTTATGTTAGCAAACACACTAACTGCCCTAAAATTTGATCTCTAATGACTTTTATACTCTCTACTTTCACAGTCTTCTACTGCTTTCATGTCTCAGCTCATCCCAGCGAAGGAGGCTGCCACAACAGGATGACCCAAAGAAGTGGCTCAGAAGTGACCTTGTTCACAATAATTCCAGCTTGAGATCCTAATGAGAGCAGTCAGTTTTAGAAGTGGGCGTTTCATAATCATTCTTATAATGGGTTTCTAATAGCACTCACAAGGAAAAAAAATAACGTCTTGTAATGTCTTCCCTTTTTACTGTGTGTCTACCACAAGCTGAACATGGGATTCCATAAGGAAGAAAAAAAAAAAAAAAGTGAAAATTAAAACATTGGGATATGGAAACACCTAATTGCTTCATTTCTTATTATTGGTAATTTGTGTCCTGAATGCATCATGCTGCTGATGGCTCAAATACTAGGGAGCTGGAGCAGATTGCACACAGCAGCAGTTCCCCTGTGGCCTGTGGAGAGGCCCCTGGTGGAGCAGGCTGTCCCCCTGCAGCCCATGGGTCCCACATGGAGCAGATCTCCACGCTGCAGCCCGTGGAGGAGCCCCTGGTTGAGCAGGTGGATGTGGCCTGGAGGAGGCTGCGGCCCATGGAGAGCCCCCACAGGAGCAGGCCCCAGGCCGGAGCTGCAGCCCGTGAAGAGGAGCCCACGCAGGAGCAGGGGGCTCGTGGGAGCTGCCCACCCGTGGGGGACCCGTGCTGGAGCAGTTTGTTCTGGATGGATTGACCCAGTGGTACGGAGCCATGTGGGAGCAGTTCTTGAAGAGCTGCTGCCTGTGGGCAGCCCCTGCAGGCTCAGTTTGGGAAGGACGGCATCCCGCGGAAGGGACCCCATGGGGAGCAGGGGCAGAGAGTGACCGTGGAGGAACAGAGGAGACAAAGCATCAGGAACTGACTGCAGACCCCATTCCCTGTTCCCATACAGCGCTCAGGGGGAGGAAGTGGAAGTGGGTGCATGGAGGAAGGTGTTTCTGGTTTCTCATTGCTCTGGCTTGTTGGTAATAGGTAATAAATGACATTAATCTCTGTATGCTGAGTCTGTTTTGCCTGTGATGATAACTGGTGAGTGATCCCCCGTCCTTATCTCAGTCCTTGAGCCTTCTTCCATTGTATTTTCTCCCCCTTTGCCTTTGAGGAGGGAAGTGAGAGAATGGTAGTGCTGGAGTTCGGCTGCCCAGATGGGTAAAACCCCCACACAAGAAGCCTTGGATGCAGGGCTCTTCCACAGCCTGGATGCTGCCATACAAGGACCTTGTAAATAGCACAGCAAGGCTGCCACCACTCTTTTATCTACCACACCCGACATCACATGACATTTCAGCATTATACCTGGGGAAAGACCATGGTTTCAACCATTTAAGAATTTGGCTTTAAATAACTACGTGAGTATATTTCTTATTCCTACATAGAAATAATGGTTATTTTACTCTGGGGAATTTCTAAGACACTGTTAATATGGATTTATTTCCTCTTTTACTTTGTAATGGAAAACACAGTAAACAGGTGCTAAGTAAAAAGGATGTTATAGACCGCCTCAATTACTGCGCTGCTATTTTCAATTACGTCTTTGTACTACAGTCACTGATCTCTAGACACCTGTTTTTCTTCTCAGAGCAGGACCTTACAAGAGGCCAAGAGATTAAACTGACAGGGCTAGTTTTTTGTTGTTGTTGTTTGTTTTTGTTTTTGTTTTTTTTGGGGGGGGGGGGGTAAGAAGAAACTGCTGAAAATCCAAAATAGTACTACTGTGTAAATAAACCATTTAAGCAGATGTATTTTCTGTGCCCCCTTAATCTGCTGTTCTTGGAAAATGAAGCAGGTGACTGTCACAATGTCAGTATGCCACTCCGAGCTATGTTTTCACTCATAGAGCAGCAGCAGTTGTGGTTTTTGGTGGTGGTGGTTGGTTTGTTTGTTTTGTTTTTTAACTTTGCAAATTTTCATTCTCAGCCTGGCACTGCTGCCGCCTGGGACTGCCAGCCGATGCATCACACATGACAGAGCCACACCACTTCGTTCTTAAGGCAGTAGCTTTCATTTGCTCAGCATCAAACACACCATAAGCAGTTCAAAGCATTAATTCTGCCCCTGACATGTTCAATCACGTTATGCTCGGTTGAAAACCACCTACTTAAGTCACATGTATCAGCTGAAAAAATAAAACACTTACACAGAAATTACCTCTGCAGTGAGTTTTTAGAGGTATGATTTGGACAGGTGGCTTCCATCACGTACTTAATACAACAAAAAGGGAGAAAAGGGGACACCTTCCCTGCCAAAAGGGAATACCTTTTGGTCAGGTTGCCCAAAGCCCCATCACACTCACGTGCCTGGAAACACCAGGACCTCAGCGGCTTTCCTAGCTGCTGTTTTGTGGTATGCTTACTGCAGGGACGAGAAGCATGCCAGAGCTGCCACGGCTGTGTGCGAAGCCAGCTTACCTTGCAAGCAGCAGGGAGCCGAGGGTGGGAAGCTGATCCTTAGGAGAGGCCGGTCCACATTCCTGCCGCAGCGCCCGGCAGCTGCTGCTGTCACTCCCTGGTCCACCCTGCTTGTTCTGTAAATACTCACGGAGCAGGAGGTAGCAGGCGTGGAAAAAGAGGGCAACGTTACGTGCACGGCCAGGCTCTGCTTTGCATGTGAGGAAGCAGTTACGGAGAGCCTTGCATATCGTGTACAGGGAATGGGAGACTCCCGGACGAATTTTCTCCAAAGGGTCAAGCTGGAATACTTCTGAAGACAAAAACAAGGAATGTTATTTTAACATTATGATAAACTGAGTCTGAGAGATCTGAGCCTGCTCTGACACTGTAGCTTGTGGAAGCACTTTGTTTTCTTTGTGACTTTTTGACTTTTCCTGACTTTTGTCTTCTCTTCATGTCTTTCACAACTTCATGACTTCAAGCCAGATATTTTAAAGTAGACTAGCCAAGGCAACATTGTGCTGGTGAGGTCCTACATCTGCTGTCCTCCAGCAGTACAGAGAGCCATGGAACAGCTGAGCTCTTTTCTGCTGAATATCTGTGATTTCAGCTATATACATGCAATGACACTATATCGCAGCAGTGTAAAAGATTCCATGCTGGGAGATACACTGCAATAGACACATCACAAAACAAATCACCCCACCCCACATTCAGTGGTGCTGTCCACCTTGCCTTCCCGCACAACCAGAAATTTGTGGTACTGATGACACGTGGCTAACGAAACACATTAGGAAAGCACTCCATGCCTTCCCAGCTATCTTACAACTGAGGTGTCAGCTGGGAACAAGGAGAAGCCCGTTCCCCAGAGAGCCAGCGATCGCTGCACAGGCAGCAGTGTGCTTTTCCAGGTTCCTCCGCAGCAGGCACCAGGAAGCAGGATGTGAGCTGTCACGGACAGAACAACTCCCACCGCACCTTGCTTTCGCCTTCTGTCTGCCCACTCTTATCAAACACAGAACCTGAAAAGAGACATTACTCAGTGCTGATAAGGACGCCAGAATCTCACCTCCACCTGTGTTCCTCCTCTGTAGGAGGAAAGTGGAATGTAACCACCTGCCCCAGCACCTCCCATGGAAATGTACAGGATATTTTGCGTAAGTAAAGCCTGAACAAACACGTAGCAGAGGCTTTGAGTGACGTGTTTTGTGGAGTGACATGTTCACCCGCAAGCCATTGGTTTGTTTGTCTGGGTTCTTCCATCATTCTCTAGGGTTCATTTGTCTTTTTGCATTGTTTCCCCCACACACAGAGTGTTACCACCATAAATTTATACCCACAGCAGAATTCTCTACACTGCAGTATGAAATCTGCCTTTACAACAAATTCAGCTGAAAAGAACAAAGACCCAAGTGTTAAAAAGTTATCTGAATACTGACAGCATCTGGTTAAGAGCACCTAATTTTAATAGCAAAAGTTTTGATTTCTAAACCCACAAGCAGGGTCCAAAAACCAATGCACATCGCCTTGCTGTTTTGCCAAACAATCATTACAAGCACAATTAAATTCAAAAGCCTTATTAAATCATGATCCAGCACATGCAAGGTGCACTAACACAGCACCTCAACTCTGAAGCACTTTGGAAAATAACTTACTGCCTAGGGAAGAATAAAAAACACATATCTATGCCTGAGGAGGAAAAAATAATGAAATTCTAGAGTTCTCAGCAGACCTACTTCATTTCACTTACTCAACTACAGTTTATTCTGCAACCCAGGAGATGGCTTATAACTGGAATGAGATTACTTTTTCTGCAGTCTAGCAAGATATAATTAGTCAACAATAAACTGCACATAACTAGCTGGATTGCCAAAGCATTTATGGGTTCCGAGCTTGATGATATTTTTGCAATATGCTTTGATCAAACACTGTATCATGATGGAGAAACACTGCTTGTTTTTGAGCAACAAAAGGGATGGGAACCAAATATTTTTAATATAATTTCTCTTATTGACATCATATAAGCTGATTTTAATTAAAATGTTTCTGCACATAATATATAATAAATGTTTCTGCACATAATATATAATATAATAAAGCAATAGCAGATTCTAAAGTAATGTTTGTTTTGCAAATGAATGAATAGTAGTTTAATATTCCTACTGCTGATAAATTATCTTCAATTAAAATGCTGACGTACAGAATAATGAAAAAGCTGTAGTGGATGAGTTAAGAGTCAAAAAAAAATCCTGATATCATACTGCCATTGTGAATCTATTTTTTTCCAAAATAAAATAACAGTTTCATCAGTCGAAAATATTGCTCTAACCATGTGATAGCAGTACTCTCCTGGGAACTTCCCTGTTCCTGTAAAGCCAGCTACCAGCACTCAATTCAAGTCATACATGAATAAGCATCTCAGAAATCTGTCAGAATGTGAAATAAAAAGAAGAGGATATACCATGCCATTGAGTTATGATATATCATATTATATTTACAGGTGAAGAAACTGTACACACATGGTAAACACCATCAAAGCACGCTTCATACACATTAAAAAATGTCATTACATCCCAGTCTAGCAGGACAAGTCTGAGTTAAGGCAGCACTGCAGAGCCCTAAACTGTGTAATCAGTTCCCAAAAGTTATTTGTAGGTACCTTAAAATACATTAGAAAACTGAATAGCAGTGAAAAGAATTAAAGGATTCAACACTGTTGTACATGAACATTTGCTTTTCAATGCTCACCTATACATATTTACACATGAAATACTGCTTATCACAGTAAGGCAAATTTAAGGTGTTCTGTTTATATGCAAGTCAGGAGGGGAAATGAAAGTCTACAAAAAAAAAAAAAAATCAAGGGTAAGAAATTGCTTCTTGGTTCACCCTTAGATGCATAGCTGTGTAAGGTGATTTCTTCATTTAGATCCAATAAAAAATAATTTACAGTTCCCATTCAAATCTGATATAGTTGGAGAAACCATTCTTTATTTCACTACAATGAAATATAGAATTCCAATGTAAATAACTTTGCAGGAAACAAACAAACAAACAAAAAACCCACTATTTATAATACAGAAAAGGATCTTTATTCTTATAGAAAACAATATTAAATGGGGTAATCCAAAGGAACCTGCAGGTACACAAAAGGGTAAGCTACATAAACACAAAATGGACACGAGATTTTAAAAAACAGCTATACAATTGTTTTCATTGTGTTTCCAAATGGATAGAGTAGCCTCTGAATAAAAATCATCTGTTCTTCCCATCATTGCATTTAGCTGCTGTAGAATGCACTTACAAGAGGGCATTGAAGCACGTAGGGACATTCATAACCTCACCAGAGCACATTTCTTCAAGTGCACAAGTTCTGGCTGAAGGCAAGTTCAAGGCAACCAAAGACAAACACAGATTGTGCTCCCCCTGTCCCCAGTTCAAATCCATCCTCTGTGTAATGGTTTTACCCACAAATAAGGCATAGCGGTTCAAGTACTACATTAAATGTCATTGAATAATTGGGGGGAAAAAAATCATGAACTCTTTCCAAAAAAGTATTTTATTAGGGAGGATAAAAAGCACTGTTCAGACAGTCCGAATAGGCATGGCTTCCTGTGCCACTGGGCTCCTCCGGCTCAAGGTCCTCCGGATCTGGGGGTAACTGGTCGGTATCTTCATCAGAAGTCGAAGGGCGTGTGAGGATTATTCGAGGTATCTTCAGGATGATGCAAGAGATTGCAGAAAAAAAAAAAAAAAAAAGAGTAAGATCAAGAGAAAAGCGTTTAAAAGTGCAATTTTAAAGGTACAGGGGAAGCAGGTAATGAGAAAAAATATGCAAGAAATGTAAAGCCACAGGGGTTTCTGAGGGGTGAAATGATCTGCACCAAAAATTGCAGTGATAGCTAAAGCAAAATTCTGATGAATTGCATTTTCCTCTCATTAGCTAATTTTTAAAGAGGTTCTATAGGGGAAAATAAAAGTTTTTAAAAACAGACAAATGAATATGAAAAGTATACATGCACTTTTATTTAACATCATGAAATCCATGCACTGGAAAGCAATGAGAATTAATTAAGGACCAAAAGGCATATCAGTTGCCAAGCTTTGAAAATTTTCATATTTTAGTTTAGTTAGTGACCGAATATATTTAAGGGAAACATTAAGACTAAACATCAGTGTATCAATTCATTAGCTAATAAATGTGCACACATGGATTGGATTCATAATATCAATTGCTTTTCTGTGAAATTTGTGTTCTTTGAGAGCTATGTTGTAGTGTTTTTAAATTAATTTAAATGCTGAACCGAGAAAAGAACATCAGGTTCTTTATGTATAGCCAAATAATGTATCAGCAATGGCTTGTATAAATGAATGGATTTTACAAATTTAACTCTGATGCATGAGAAGCCCTACTTTTTACTAATATTCCAAAAAAAGTTTAACACAGAATAAAAACAGATATAGCAGTGAGTTCACGTATCTAACAAGCAAGCAACGATGTATAACAAACTGTCCACCTTACCAGTACTGTGAAATTTTCAAGAAAGGCAATATTTCTTACACACCAGTAACTTTGTTGTATTTCCTCAGACCTTATAAGAATGCTTAACGTTGACACCACACAATTCAATCATTGCTGTATTATTTCCCTGCCATGCACCATTTGATTTGGGAAATGACACAAGCACAGAGATGCTCTGTGGCTGCTCAGCTGGGCAGCCAGCTGGTTTCTGCACCCAAGCCACAGGAATTCTTCTCCAGGCTCCGCTGCCCACATCTGCTACAGCTCCACTGTCTGCACAGGACCTGGCACCCCCAGTTCACATGGGGCTGCTCCACACGTAGACACCAAAACACTGCTGTCAGTCTGGATTCTCACCCACCATAATTGTAAACTAATTTTAAAACCAGGTACATTTTTTAGTTATGTTCCCCAGTCTACTGAATATTCACTTCTCTCTCTTTCCCCTCCCATCCTCTCGCTTAGGCTAAGGATGACACATTGCTGGGAGCTTTCAATGATCTCCATAGACCACAAGTATTGGCCACGCTAATATCTCCTGGGAAGATTTGCTTCTGCCACGCACACCTGAAAGCATTTACAAGCTCTCCACCCACTGGATGTTTCTCTTGATTGTGCTCATTGCTAAAAGATGCTTCTTCCTTAGTGATAGCCAGCACCCTTGTGCTACAGCGAAAGTACAGCCTATACGTATTGGTTGGTGTCCTGGGTCATATTTTGGAACTCCACCACCTCTAGAACTAGAGCTGAGGTCTGCATTTTATCTGAAGTTATTTGCAAAGGTATGCAGTGCTGAGCTTTGTATTCCTCTAATAAAGATTTTCTTTAAACATTTCATAACCTCTGGAGCCTGCTTCTTGCATACTACCTTTCAAAAACTACTGAGGGGCAGTCTTACAGTCATAAAGTGAATGTGATTTACTCAGTTTAATGAAAACTGAAAGAAACCCTAGCTGTCAGTGAGGGATAACCCCAAAATTTCAACTAGTAACATGAAGTTCTTGCAGGTCATTCAATTCCATGGCCACCACCCAAGTGCCAAAAATTAGTCTTTTTTTTTTTTAAATTATCTAAATCTGAAAACCATAAACCTGAGGTTGTAACAATACTGCCACTGTAAAAACAAATCCCACAGGATGTTCAAGTTCTGTCATGACTCGTCTTTTGCATCTCTCCATATGTTTGTTCAACACACTGCAAGCTGTATCCAGGCTTTCACAACTTTCCCCAAAACTTACCTCATTTCCTTAATGACACACTCTCTCCCCTACACCCACGGAGGAATTATGAGGTCTTTCAGACCGCATGGCTCCAGCACCTGAGCTAAAGCTGAGCCTCTGGAGGACACCCCGACCCTGCCAAGAGCATGACAGTCTGCCGTGTCCTGTTAGACACCCACCTGCTCGTACAGCATTTCTGTGGAACACCTATCAGCTGCATTCATGAAATAAGCGGGGTTGGGGAAGTCTTTTGTCTGCTTTTTCATCTTGCTGCACATAAAGAGGAGCTGGTACCAAATGCCTGATCAGCTTTCTGTGGTAAAAACTGAAGTGTTTCTCGGCCCTAGCAGGCTGCAAAGGCTGAAAATCTCCGAGAGGAGAGAAGAGGATCAGCTCTGATCCAGCCCCAGCAGGCCCTGTGTGCTCTCCAGGCAGATGACAGCTCTCACACACCCACTCATGCCATTTTGGAGACACACCACTGAGTTTCTACAGCAAGCCAAATTTCTGGTCCAACTGCAGCCATCTCCTCCATCCCTCTGCTTCCTGCACGTCTCTCTTACCCCTCCTCCCTCTCCAAAACCCCCAGTAACCCACACCATGGCCATCCCCAATCCCACTGCTGCTCTGTCCTCTGCGGCTACTTGTCCTGCACTGTGCCCACATCCCCGATGGGATTCAGGAGCCTCGATTTCCTCACAGCCGAATCACGGGTACCAGTGATGAAACAGCTCTTGGCTGCAGGTTGTTCCAACCTATGCAACTGCAAATTGGGAGCAAACCCAATTAAGAAACAGAGGTGCAACATCTCCATCTTCACCCAGCTATCTCCCAGGAACCCAGAGCTCTCTGTCACTGCCTTCATATTCACCCTGGCTGCAACAAAATCATGATTTAAGTTTTCCTTCCCAATTCTGGTTTTGGTTTGGTTTGTTTAAAGCAAAATAAACACAACAAAAGAGAGTAGGAAAACTCAGCCACAAAATTTGCATTATATTCTTTGTCTTGTGTTCAATCCTTTTCTCACACCCAGTGCTTCTCGTCCCAGAATCCCAGTGGGATTCCCCGTGCTTTCAGATTTCTGTATTTATCTTCATTGATCACAGCTTCCCCCTGTTTAATTGGTAAGCTTTGCTTTTAGATGTTTTTTTAGACAGGAGAACACATATCACATACAAAAACAAACAAAAAAAAAGTCCTAGCAAAGTTGAAGGAAACTATTTCCAATGCCCTTTGCAAACAGGACAAGATACAGAAATTTAGGATGGGAACAAGCAAAACTTTTCCAGCATGGGCAGCTCTGCTCTAGAGTCACTTGCCTACAGAAGGTGTGGAACTTTTATCTTCTACTAGTAACTCTTCAGAAAACGTTCGTGTTGGTGTAGGAGGACAGTTTAGGCAGGATTCTGCAGTGTTCCATTGTTTTACCTCACTACTTTTACTGAACAGCGCCTGAACTTGTTCAAAATATTTCTGCTGAAATTGCAGAGTCCTCCTACTCACTTTCTGTCATCATGAAGACATTATTAAAATAATACCTGAAGCACTGGTCAATCCAAAACCATCAAATTATATTAAAAAAAAAAAAAAAAAAACAGAAAAATGTGTAATTAACCATTTGAAACCAGTTACTATCTTCCTTTTTTCCTTAAACTATGTTTTCAGTGCCTAAAAAGTAGAATTTAAAAAGGACACATCCTTCACCAAAACCAATGCATTCACTATAGGGATTTATTTTGTTGCTCTGTTTGCATCTTTCTTACACTTTGTCGACATAATAACCAAGACTTAAATCACTGAAAATGAGTAAATTTCATTTTTGTTTATCATCAGTCATTGCTAAAAATCAATTTCAATGCTCATTTTATGGCATTATCACCCTCCACTGAAAGCTGGAGTCCTTCAGCTGAAACACAGACGTGGGTTGTGTGCACGCTCCTGGTCCACATAGAAACAAACCGATCTAAATAACCCGGGGCACTTAATTTGCAGCGTTGGCTGCAAAAATTCATTCGTATTGACACAAGATAGGAATAAACACACAGCTGGCTATGATGCTTCAGCTGTAAGTAACTTCTTAAAGCACAGTAAATGACACGGCCTGCAAACACACAAACATCTGATAGTTGTTAACTTCCCTTTATACATGTATGCTTTCCTTTCTAGTTCTAGCTAAATGGTTGTCCAAAAGGTTACAGAACAGCTCATAAACGTCTTTATGGCTATTACGTTCATTATGTCTTTTAGACCCTTTTGGGAAGAAAAAAAAAAAAAAGAAAAAGAAAAAAAAGAAGAAGAAGAAAAAAGAACAAACCCTATCATCTTGTTTTGCATTTGTCAGGGTTTGTGTAAACACCATGAATCATTTCATGATTTCATATTTCATCTTACTTTGTCATCATCACTGGGAATAGCGATACTATTTTAGACTTCAGCAAAAGGAAATTGAAGCTTCTTGCTAAACAATGAAAACATGCCCTTACTAGATGCAAAAGGCTGTATTTGATAATGACTGTATTCATAAAAGGAACTGCTTAAATCAATCTTTACACCTTGGCCTGAGTGAAGGAGTGCATTTAGGCAGGCCTAAAAAACACATACAGCTGGATTTCTAGATAAGCGTTTTAAAAAGAAGATGCCAAAGCATACCCAACAAAACCAGAAGAGTAACTTCTCCATGTTTTACACAAAACCGGTGTCTGTTGTGTTTTTGATCAAATCTTTGTCCATGAAGATAAAGACAATGGATCAGAGAGGATGACATGATGATCCTGGTCATGAGTTGAGAGAAGATGCTGAAACCTGTTGACATTCTCCATTCACTGTTGGACAAAGTCCACTGGAAATTTCAGCTGGGACTTGAACAAGAATATTTTAATGGAGAAAAAAATGTGCAAAGTTCATTGTAGGTTTAAGAGGAAGAGCACAAAAAAAAGTAGCAGAGGAAGACTGAAAAATAGAGAACTGGAAATAAAGACTCCAGAATCCAAGCAACATTGCTTCTTTTAAAGTCAGCATGGGGCACTACTGGCAAAGTTTGGTGGTCTGTATCACTGAATTTTCTCTTTCCTGCAGTTAACATGCAACATTTTACACACAGGCTGCATGTAGATAGCCATATCAGTTGTGGTTCTAATCTGTTATATTTTGATGCACATTTTCATAGACATACTCATATTTTAAGACTACCATTTTGAAATCCAAACACTCAATTTAAGCTCAGTTAAAGTATTGTGTTTTTATATGCACATACTAAACAACCTAAAACAGACAGATTCTGTATTTCTGAGGTGTGATTAACATAACTGACACAAGTCTATCAAACACTGAATGTAAAAAAGTACCTAATTGTAATTAAAGTTCTGGAGCCTCTACAATTCCATAAAATCATCATAAGTTAAACCAAGGACAATTATAATTTTTCTTTTGCAAAACAGTGACTCAGAGTGAAAGAAATTTTCACATCGTCTGTCCAATTGATTACTGATCATTGAGATCATACTGGTCATGAAATCTTAAACCTGGCACGAAGGATTTTATTTTATTTTATTTTATTTTATTTTATTTTATTTTATTTTATTTTATTTTATTTTATTTTATTTTATTTTATTTTATTACTTTACTTTACTTTACTTTACTTTACTTTACTTTTTCTGGATTAGTTAACAAGTCAAATGAGCCTCTTAGAAGACCTTAAAGCAACCAAGCACATGAAGAGCAGGGAGGTAACCTTAATCTTGCAGAGGGATCACCCTTGTAATGTCAGAGTGGAAGGCTTGGAGATAGAATGGAAAACAGCAAGAGATGTCTAGAGGACCATGGCTGGCAAATGACAGACAGCAATATTATCATAGATAACATATGCAAAGAGGATGTTTATTAAAATTCATTAAGAATAATTAGATGAAGACAGATTCCCTGCTGGAGTGCTGGAAGCAGTGATGACATGGAAGAGTGGGAGAAGGAATACAGGCACCACAGAAGCTTATCCAGCACATAATTCAGCTGTTACAAGAAGAACAATACAAATCTTTGGCTTATTTGCCTCTATACTTTCCTCCTGCCCTCCCCTGAAGAAGCTGCACCCATCTTCTCTTTAAATCTAGTCACAAATAAAAAGGAAACAAACTTTCCTCGATTCCTAGCAAAGGAGAAGATTCTATTGTGCTTTAAAGACCTACTGCCATCTGCTTATCTGAATGTGCAAAGCTTGTCTTCCATAAGAAGCCAGCACTGTAAACATTTTTCAGATAACAGTTATAGAGGAAGAAGATGAACTTCACCAGAATAAAGCCAGAGGGAGACCAGATGAGACTGAGCAGTTCCTGAGTCAGCAGGATGCTCCTGAAAAGCCCATAACCCATAAGACTGACAAATGGTGCTTTGGGCTAAAAGGACATGATATACAGTTTGCTATGGCAAAAAGGCTTTAATAAACAGAAATACAAAGGTTTCTCTGGAGAAGAACTTGCACACTGGCTCCTTTCAACAGTTAAAACTTCTTCAGCTAGTTGACCCCATCTGGACAGCTTGCTCTGAGGTAACTACCATGGTCTTATCTGCCTCCTCCTCTCCTTGCAGCTGAAGAGATTTGAAGAGAGGCAGGGAAACTTGCTGTGTTATTTTCCAAGAGGCACAAAAAACTGTCATTTCATTTGTTTGGCTAAAAACACTAGAAGTCAAGTATTTCTGCAAAAGGCTGAGGCCACTGGCACTGCACGAATCAACCCCACCAACAGAGATTCCTCTAACTGGAAGCCTCGTGCTTCCTGCCATGTGAGTTAAGACCATACAGAAACAGCTACCAGGCAGAGCTGGACCAATAAATAAATAAATAAATGAAGCATTTTCAGTTGGAAAATAAAGCTGGTCTAAACATTTCACAAGATGATGTTGGATGAGAAAACTCAAAAATAAGTTTCTTTAAGCAAATAATTAGAGAACCTTTATTGGCCCATCTCATAGACAAAAGCTGCAGTGTAAGCTCAAGCCTTCTTGAATAGTAAACCACAGAGAAAACCAAAGGAAAACAGCCTTGCATGGTCTATTTGCTTATTTTTCAGTTAACTAACAAATTATATTATTAAAAAAAAAAAAACAAACAACGTATGTGGCCTTCAGTTATAGTCTTTTATATAATATGTGAACTTTCTCCCTTTTTTGCCATTAGCTGGTTTGTGAGTGGTATTCCTGGAAAAGGATGAAAAAAGGGCTGAAGAAGAAGAATCAAACAAAGCATTCCTCTGGCATTTGCTGTAATAGAAACCATTGGTGCTGTTCAGTACTTTAGACCTAGTTTAAATGACATGCTTTTTTACCTCAACAATTCAGATACCTTAACCTTGTTGTATCTTCCCAGTAAAGCTAGAATTTCAGGTGTGCATACAGATGACTGTGATTGGGGTAGGTCTTCAGATAGTTTAACTTTTTATAGAAGCACACAAAAGAGTATCAGAATTGTAATAAACCCTTTGCATGCCCAGACATTTCCTTTTGTGACATTTACGGTAGACTTAATATTGTCTGACATCAGCCACCTAAAATATGGGCACAATCTTAGCCTGACATGCAAAGATGAAGGATAAAAATGAGCACTTCAGGTAGCAGCTCAACTTCTCCCTCCTAAAAGAGGCACCCTAGAGATGATGCTCTTTCCATCAACTAGAGGGGGAGTCCAGGCAACAGAATAAATACTTACATTGGAGGGAATGGACACCACCCTTAGTGCTCCCAAACTCAAAAGGTCTGATCTGCTGACCTTGACCAGGAGCTGAGCTCCTCCAGAAGTTGTGACCTGGGTGCAGTGACAGCCACCATAAACACACAGTCACTGATTGCTGGTACACATTCTTCTTTTACACAGCCTCTCACAAATTTTGTGCCAGTCTTTATGATCTTTACTTGCATTAATGACAGACAACACAAATTATTTAGCTAAGCAGGATTTGTTACTTGCTGTGTCCACCATACTTACTGTTATGACATGGTTTACTGTCTGGAAGGGGCTGCCTTTAGATGAAGCTTCAGCAGGACCAGCATCATGGGCATTGGGTTCTGAAATGAGGGATCCCTTTAAAAAACAATGCAGAAGAAAGACATTTTTATATTCTGTTCAAGAGGAGCAACTCCTTCCTTTTCAGGTGAATGTATGAACACCTAGCCCTTTTGTTATACACGGTTGCACAATGAAAGCAAATAAAATTACAATTCTTGCTGTTCCCTATCTACTGAACATACTGTACATTTGCATCATTGAAATGGTCTGTTCAAGAACAAAAATTTCTAACATAAAATATCAAGAGGAAATGCTGGTTATTTGCCCACAGATTAGGCCTGTGGTCAAAACATCAGGACTCCTACAGCACACCTAAATGCATTAATTCCTTCTCATCTCCCACACATACAACAAGCAGTTTTATTTTTACATTCTTTAAACAGATGAATGATTCTGCCATCTTGTGGGAGACAGGGAAAACATCCATTTGTAGGATAACAATAGCGTGACTGAGCAGTATGGTACAGTTATACAAACTAACTATTTATCAAAATAACAGATAGTTATAAATAGCAGCTAGTATATTTCAAATAGCCCCCAAACTAAGAATGAATTGCAGCCTTACAGAGGAACCCGAGAAAGTTAGTATCATAAAAATCAACTGATTTGATCAGAACCTCTTCTTAGAAGTTACAAGTGCAACAACCAAAAATCTTGACTTTTTTCCTGATTATCTGGTGATGTGAAATATGTAAAGACTTATTTTATTTGCTATTTCTCACATATGTTACAATAAAAAAATAGGTATTTACTTTTTTTTAGAAGGAAAATGTTAAACAATCCTGAGAATATCCTCAAAAAATATATAAGGATATACGAATATAAGTCTATAGCATAGTTGTAAAAATTGAGAGATCAATCTGTGATGCATTTGGCTTTGTCTGATATAGATTGTATCCTTATTATGGGCAGCTAAATTGACATAAAAGAATCCTTGTTTTACCCTACCTTAATTTAACAAGATGTATGCTGGAGTAAAAGCTATTTATTTAAGCAAGTGCAACAAAAGCTTAAGAGCACAGGAGCTGAAAAAATAAGTAAATCATAGACTAGTTTAATTTCAAAATAATTTTGCAGGGGTTCCCCTCCTACTCTACCTTTCACAGCTGGAAGAATACAAAGAATAGGCCATAGTGCCAGGAAAACATGCATGATCACCACAGCTGTGGTGGTCCTCTTGAGTACTTCTGAGGCTTCACAGAAAGGCTACTGCTAGAAAAGATGAGACTTGAAGTAGAGCAGCCAGGGATACACATTTATTCCTTGGCACTTGGCACTAAAAGGCTCCACCAATGTAGTTACTCTGGGTTGTTCACTCTCATCCAAAAATTACCTTGGAGAAACAAGCTGATGTAGTTTCTATTTCTTTGTATCAAATAAACTCATGTAATACATGACCAAGGCAATGCCATAAGAAACTTTCTTGGACCAAGTACAACTGCACTTGTGCTAACAAATGCCATTATTCTCCTTTACAATTCAGCCATCAAAGTTAATAATATTTTGTTAAGCACTTTGAACACAGAGATCAGAAAAACAGAACATAATAAAAAGGAATACAAAGACTTAATGTCATTATAACTTCTTTATAAAGTACTTTGGGAGGAATCCAAAAAGCTAGGCCTAAATCAAGATCTCCAGCTCCCATACCTAATTGAATTGAATTAAAGCTTACAAGAAGAAAATGTGATCCACATTAGCAAACAAAGCATCTACCTCTGCTGCTCTGTCTCCTGCTTGCACCCCCACCAAGTCCGCTGGACCATCTTTTGGTAGCCGAGCAATCAAAATTCCCTGGTAACACAAAATACACATTTCAGACATAACACAGTTTCTTCTACTGTACTCAGTTGTTAAAAGCAAATAAAAAGTAATTAATTTTCAAGAGATATTGTTCTGCTCCCTCCATTAAAAGAGAAACTAAAGCATCTCAGCATATTAGCAAGGGAAAACAAACAAACAAAAAAAAAAAAACAACCTTCCATGGCTGACTATACAACAATGAACAGAAGTCATTAATTGTTTACAATATGCCATGGGGGACAGACCGGGAAACTAGGATTTATTTAAACGATAATTAATTGAGAAGATGCAAGAAATACTTCTCTCAAATCAAGTTAGCTCCTGGGAATGAGCAAATAGGATGGGAGAGACACATGGATTGCAAATGGAGTGACTTCAAATAGAACTTCCTTCAGGAGCTTTCCCATCAAAATCTACTGACGGCTTCTACTTTGGAAATAAGTTACCCATTTTCCCCTCATCAACTGTATTACTAAGATAGCGATGTTACATTGAGAACAGCCTCAGAAAGCAAACAACAAAAGAAAATAGCTGCAAAGAACTGCTCATCAGTCTCCTTCTAATGAGTACTAGATAAATTTTGAGTAATGAAATGCACCTCATCATTGTCTTTATATGGAGATGAGCCCTTTCCACCAGCAATGCTAATACCAAGACTCCCCATTTGACTGCACACAGTAATGGTTATCTGGAAAAGAATTATAATTGATAAGAGGCCTGATTAATCAAAAGCATTGCCTATTAATTACACAAGCAATGAAAATCTAGCTCCCATTCTGAACACCACCAGACTTCCCCCTACACAGCTCAGCCCAGAGAGAAATTGTGCAATTCTTCAACATCAGCACATGCAAGCCTAATCTATAATTTTCAATAACATCAAGAATGCAATATTTCTAAAAAACAGATTTCACAGTCATGCCAAAGCTTTATAAGGCTCTTATTAAGAGTATTTTATTTCGCCCATAGCTTCTTCATCCTGAGAATTCTTTGCCCTCTGGAGAACTGCTGACCAACCCAGTTATTTCATAAAACCCACCAATTTATTGAGCATTCGTGACGGCAACAAAGCTAATACACACGAGGTGTGACGAGTAAATATTTTGGGGTAAATTTCTGAAAAACCTTTGCTTCGGATCCTCATCTACAACCTGATTACTTACTCCACTCGAGAGAGAAAAGGTAATTGTGTTTGAGCACCACTACAATAGCTTCTTTAAACAGGTTTTCTGTGTGTATGTGTTGTTCTGTCAAAAGATTCAACAGTAACTATTGACTTTAAAATAAAAATCAGTACTTAAATATTTTTTAAAGCAGAATAAATTGTAATCCCTTTCTTCTACTCTTAGCCTGCAAGTATTGGCAAAAAATCAGAACAACTGCTCAGTATCTAAGATGATTTTTTGAATGTGCATAATTTACAATAAAGTCCAAATAAAATCATTTTCATGTTCCAAAGACAACTTTGTTTAAGAATTATTCCCAGAAATGATTTATTTTTCTTTAATTTATCATATTCTTTTTTTTAAATACTATGAAAATTACTAAGACAACAATCAGATTAGATTTAAGGAACACCTTGCTGTACTGTAGTTGAACCTGAATGCAAATCACATTGCACTTCTTCACATAAGCAAAATGCTTGTAACTGTCATTGATTTGGTTCATCTCTCTAAGACAATTCAAGCTTGAACAACTTTGTATATTTTATAATTAAGTCTATTTCAACACAGCTGTGTTTTGGAAATTGACAAACGTGCAGTTACTCTTGCACAGATAACATACTCATCTGAAATTCCTGATTTAAAAAGGCATGAAAATACCCTGTCATTCAAATGAAAACCACCCTGCCAAGTTTAGCTTAGATTTAGCATTACCCACATGCCCAAGAATTCATGAGTAATTGTCAAAAATGCTTTAGTGATAATACACCACCATGGCTGTCCCACCAGGCGAACTGTTTTTTCTGGAGCTGTATCCACAGGGTGTTGGGCTGCAGAAAACTTTGCATTTCTGTTATTACGTCTCTCTAAATCCCATAAGGCATGTTTCCTCCTCATGTCCTCTAACGCATGTTGAGATGTGATGTACCCACTGAATTCAGTGTGTAGCTTTCTCTATAAATCTCAGCCCAAATCTTGCAGCTCCCAATGATGAATGAATCTCCACCTGAACACCTCTAACCATTCTCATGGGACGGAGGCTTTCTCATGCTGCGAGGGTAAGGCCATGTCACTGCTCCTAAACCAAGGACTAAGCATTCACAGGTGAAGATGTGGCTGCACACACCTTTGGCTTGACTTTACGATGGTCCAAAGCTGGCTATACAAAATAAGACCGTGCTGAATGGCTACAGAGGGTGGTTTATCAGGATAACCCACTGCAAGCAAGGGCGAACCTCAACTTATACTCTGAGAATGGCTGTCTCACAACAACCAGGCAAAATCCCCCTTCTTTGCATCCTGTGTGAAGATGCAAAGGTGTCTCACATAGCGCACAGACCCAGACATGAGGCAGTTCATTACCTTCAGCGGGGGCTGTGTCCCATCTGCAGCTCTTGAGTCCTCCAGAAACCTGCTGCTCTCTCCGGACAAGCTGCCCACTGCTGGGACAGACGCCTGTGCCTTGCTGTTAGTCCCTGGGAGAGTTTTCCCCTTCGCTGCTGACTTGTGCTTCTCCTGTAGAGTTGTTCTGGTATTTCTCTGATCTCTTACGCTACTGTCAGTATCAAAAAGGCTGCCAGAAAACTTGGAAATAGGTTCCTAGGGGTTAAAGATCAAACAGGTAAACAAAGCAACAGCAAAGAGAAGAGCTGTCTGACACCTGTGTGCTACATGCTGTAAACTGGATTTGTTCCTCTTTACCACACTAGCGTTTGCATCAGAGAAGCCAAAAATGTAACCTTAAAGCAAATGCACACAACTATCTTTTTGTATAATTATTTCTCTGGGCACGGTTTTCCCTCAATATGAGGGCAGAGGTTATAGGGCCAGGATTCCTACAGCGTTCCTCTAGGTCCCCAGACACTCACAAGCACGTGCACCCTCACCATTCCTCAGACACTTCCAGTGATGCCCTGTGAAAAGGAGGGAGTGTGGAAATGAGACCACTTTGGGCAGTCTCCAGCAGCTCAGCAGCACCAAATCCACTTTTCGGGGCATGGAGCCACACATACAGCAAAGGAAACGGCTTCCCATGAAGAAAATAAAACATTTCTCACAGCTCCTCAAGGCTTATCTTTTATATTTGGGAGTATAGGTGTGAGAGGGAAGCTGAGCCTGAGCTTTGAAACTGTATCTCTGAGATTTTGTTCAAATGCTTTAGTGAAAAAGAAGAACCTGGGTTGACTTTATTGAGCTTTAAACAGCAGTGGGAGAGGACCTGCAAACTTGGTAACTATCTGGTGGTTTTGGGATCCAGTGGAAGTGAAGCCTTGGAGGTGAGGCACTCCAAAGACAGCCTTGAAGCCTGGCTGTAGGATGTGGCTGTTCTGAGATGCAGAGAGGGACAGACAACATCACCCCATGCCTAGCGAAACCACTGGGGCTTGAGATTAGAAATACACAAACCAGTCTTACTGCAAAATATAGTGAAGTTTCCCAGTTATCAGTTTTGTTTGGCAAGGCGTTTAAACGAAATCCAGCCATGATCTCCAAACTCTGTTCACATTTTATGGGTGCTTTATTTATATTTAGGTGATTTTTTTTTCCTTCTTAATTTTGATGGGTAAGGTTGAACCAGACCTTCATATTACCATAATCCTTACATCTTCTGCTGGCAGTAAAATGATGCAGCAAACAAAGGTCAACGCCTTTGAAAATAAACCCCATAAATGCCTTTCTAAGCCTGGTGGTTTAAAGCAGAATTACAAAAGCAGTGGCATTACCACGAGCAGCTGTGCAGAAAGCCCAGAGGACAGTCTTTGAATCTGCATCTGAGGTTTCCCGCATTGCCTTTTTGGTTGGGATGAAACGAAGCACCACCAACCCTCAGGACAGCAAGCATGGAGTGATTGTTTCCTATTTCTACTTAAAATTATAAAGGAATTTGTTTAGCTTTAAGTCATGTAAGTGAAAAAAAATAAAAAATAGAGAGAGCCCAGGGCTGAGAAGCCCAGGTAGATCCACCCGATCAGACTCAGTGGTGGCCACCAGGAGCTCGGAAGGGAGGTGTGGTTGTGGCAGAGGAGCAAAGGAGCAAGAAACCCATTTCCCCCTTCATTCCCAGCAGATGTCTGGAGGAAAGCCTTGTGAGCAACACCCTGCAAGGCTGAGAAAGTGCAGTCACCTCCCCAACAACCTCCTCCTCCAGGGCATGACTGAGCGTTGAGTGCTGTGAACAACCTGCTCACCCGAGAGAGACGGAGGGATGCTGATAACCAGAGACATAAGTAGGGGTAACATCTTTTTTTAAATGTACCCATCTCATCATTGCACTTGTTACTTGTCTTGCACTGTCCTCGTGGGGGTTGGGATCTTTTAGTTGCAAGCAAAGGAATAAGACATTGAACACGATTCTGTCCTTGCTGCCACATAGCATAAGCAAGATGTGAAGGTACACAACAGAGCTTCAGGGAGGCGGCAGATGCAGCCTCCCACTGGCCTAAAAGCACCCAGCCTTCCTGTCAGAGGCACAGAGCATTGAATTGTTGGTAGTTTCTCAATGGACACACAACATTGTCTCTCCTGACTTTAAGAAAACCACCTACATCCTCATCAGGATCCTCCAGTTCCTCCGCCTCTTGCTCAGGGCTGATCCTTCCTTCCCTCCACTTTCCATTGGCAGAGCTGAGTTTGTACAGGTTGCCACCATGAAAACCTTCCTTCCCTTTCAACGAGGCCCAGCGAGAGCCCTGGGAGCTCCAGTTATGGCCACTGTACAGTTTGGGAGACTTGGGAAGCCACTTAACAGAGTCCTGAGAGGAAGAGGACAAAAGGAAAAAAAAAAAAGGCAATTAATAGATTTTAAGAAAGTGACTGAGGTATGTGCACGCAGAAATTGTCCGGTAAGATCTCCAAGGTATTTAAGCATTTATTTATTTAAGACTGGGTTTCCCCTTTTTACCTTGGGATGTACCTTTAGTCCCAGGAGGACAATTAATGGTGCTAATGGCAATACAAAGAGCAAAGGCTGCTAACGTTAGTGGAAGCCTCCAGTGACTTACATGAGCGTGGAGCCAAGCCCACCTTCAGCCTCATAAAGAAGAATTACATGATCAACAACAGTCTCCGATAATGTAATACCCTGCACTATTAAGAAAACAAACACGAATTCTTAGACCTTTAGTGACTTTCATCTCACGTCCTGATTTAAAAAAATAAAATTGTCACCCTCCTCCTTCTACAGTATTCATTGAATAAAACACTCTGTTTGCTGAACAGTCCCAATCAAAACTACAATCCTAAAATAATGCTTTAGGGTTTGTTTATTTTCAAATTACAGTCCAGTTTTCCTCAAAATGTCAGTTACTTATTTACATCCAAAAAACCCTCCTCTCTGCTTCATACACATCAAGTCGTGTCAAGATTGTTAATATCACTGAACTTCAGAAATCATTTTTCACAATAACCTCTGGCTTTCTCTGAAGCTTTATTTAATTTTTGCATTTCCTTAAGGTGACATAAATCCATCAGCAGAAAGCAGCCCGATGCCTTATCAATAGGTACAGTAACACACATGCTCCACTAGGGCAAAGAGATGGAGAACACAAAGTAATGAAAAAAGTTACCAACAAGCCTGTGGTATGGAAATCAGCAGCATATAGTGACTTTGATATTGTTCAAACAGATATTTGATTCAGATCTAACACTTCTTTAAGCCTCTGCTTTTTCCCTTTTTAATGCAAAATGGTTACGTTCACACAAACACAGACTTCTTGCTGTGACCAGCACCCCAGAAGTCACCACCTCTGTTAGATCTAAGGATGTGAAAGGAAGATAGGACAAGGCTGTCCATGCTGGATGTGTTGATCGATCTTCAGCTGCTGAAGGAGCTCCCCTTGGGATTCTTCATTCACTTTGGGGTTTAGTATGACTATAAAAGACTAGGAAATGGACATGCACAATATCCCAGCGAGTCTTTGGAAACAATTATAGAATTTTCTGTGTATTTTTAAAAGAGCATAGCCCAACCAGAGGATTATTCACATTGTACATCGAATGAGTGATCAGCCTCTGTAAGAAATTTGCTGTTAGATCACATTTTGAACTGCAGTGATACTCAACAATACCGCTGTTCACTGATAAATAGGCAGGATTTGTGGTTATTATAAACCACACAGCTCGGGACACTCAAGCTGACACCAGATTTAGTTCATCAGTGAACTGAATGCATGAGCAGCACAAATGATCACGACATGTTAGTAGCTCCCATTCCTGACAATGCCAAACACAAGGCCTGCTATTTCTTCACATTTGCCACGAATAAGGAAACACGGGGTACTCTTAAATAGAAACTCTGTTTCCTATGAATATTAATTAGGGCAGAAATTCTAATCAGATAGTGAAAAATATGCTAGCTAAAATTATTTGCTGTTGTTTGGGTTTGCTTTATTTCAGGAGAGCTAATGTATTAATTCACTCTTTATTAGATTCAATACTATAGGATCATGCTTTGAGGCTGAAGAGGCTACTGACAAATATCTTAAGAAAGAAAACATTATCCCTCCTTACAGAATTTTATAGATATTAACTGGTATTCTTACTATTCAGGTAAAAGCTGAAAGTTTCTTTATGTATTTTATACCCAGGGAAGCTGAGAACCAAAAGGATTTAGACAGTAAACATTTTAAGTTATAAGCAACAAATACAGAGCGAGGCATGTAATTTTACATTCTCTTTAAAATATTTGCAATAAAACAAGTGGAGAAGAGGGATTCAGCACTTAAGACTTTAAGCTTCTTGGATATTTGGACTGCGTTACACTGCTGTTTTGTAAATGCAGAAGAAATGTTTGGGGAAAAAAATATTCATCAGCCTCAGCACTTGTTACATTCCATGGAAATACATTTTTAATCTCCCTTCATTAATAACGATCTTATCTTATTGGTAAACAGATCATTTTCCTGTGATATTTCACCAGCACGTCAGGTGGGCTCCCTTTTTACCTCCTTCCAATCTATTTTTCACGTTTTCAAAGGCAGTCTCTTCAAAACATAAATATTCCTCTGTATCATACCCCTGTATATCAAGAGGACAAATTGTTCTCATAAAGTACAAGGTGTCTATTCTGATAAGATCTTGCTAATAAATCCTCTAGAGAATGAATTTGCTCCAGGCAACAAAGGTTTGCAAATGCTATATATCACCTTAAATCATTCTGGCAAACGAAAAAGAATCCCAAACACTCTAATATTAAAAGAGAAGAAATGAAAACCACCCACATTTCTTAAAAACCATACTGAAACCCTAGAGTGACAAGGAAACACCATGCTTACAGCAGTAACCTGGTAACCACCTGCAAGTACAACCCAAGGTAAAACTGTCAGAGCTTTCCGTCACCCAGAATATATGGATGGCAATACACCTGCCACTGCATTGCAACTTGAAACCCCAAACACACATCCTTGTCTATAAACACCTTAAGTAATTAGTAAAAATGGGAAAGAAAACGTCTTTAAAGATGTATTTCCCACAATATAAACACTCTTTTCAAGTACAGCTACACATAACATTCAGTATTCCAACTGGAAACTATTTCAGATTCTTTCCCTTTGCAAAGTACAAAGAGCTAAAAGAGCTTTGTGTGATTCGGATGAAACAAGAATGAAGGCGAACCAAATTGCTGCAGAAACAAAGGCATACTTGAATACGCTTTCACTGGAGAAGAGGCAGCAAAACAGCTGCCTGGACAGATTATTGAAGCAAGACTTGTACAGGGAAACTTCGCTAGCAGTAAATAGATAACTTTAAACTTAGATGTTCAAGCATTAACTAGCCAGAATCCATTTTTCAATTTTCTAAACATACCATTCTAAAAATAAAAACATGCTGTAGGTTGTTCTGAAAGCATCCACTATGCAAGCGCCCTTAATATTCCAGAAATTCAGGACAATCGTATCTGCTAGAAGTAATTTCAAAATAGTTTAGTGTAGCTCATTCATTCTGGGTTTGGGTAAAACTGGCAAGTTATTGGGAAAGATCAGAGAGAATCAAACTGTTTGCATCACTAGTACAGTCCCATAGTTTGCTTGAGTGCCAAAAGAAGGTGGTTCTAGTCTAACACTAAACTAACTTCAAAGCATTCAGTCCTACCTCTGCATTATTCTGGGGATGCTTATAAATTGAAATTGAAGCTGCTCATGACTTGCTGGTATCTACAAGCTGCACGTGCACCCATGGATTTTGAAGAAAGTTACCACAGTCAGCATTCATCTGCTACAGAGAGTTGGTTTTGATTGATTGTTATCATGCCTTCAGCTCCAAATCCAGAGGTGTCAGTTAAAGACAACAACAGATCAGCACTAAGAGAGCAAGTGTCAAAGGTTACTGAACATCAGTTCTCAACTTCCTGGTATTTACTGAAAAGGAAGTTTCCTATATCCCTTCCCTGAACATCACCAAGGAGCTACAGTCCTTCCCACAGACAGTGCTGATGACATCCTTACCAGCCAAGGACCTTTCCTGTATAAAGGTAAGTGGCCTCTTAGGATCTGTGTTAATACTGATGCTGGTACACTCTCACCAGGCACGCCCTGAACAAGTCACAAATTTGAAACCAGACTGCTACAAATCCTTCCTCCTCGTTTACACAATCATGCAGGTTGGAAAAGACCTCCAAGATTGCACCTTTAACCTAGTGCTAAAGTCCACCACTAAACCATGCTACTAGGTCCTACATCTACATGTTTCTTGAAGGCCTCCAGGGATGGTGATTCAGTCGGGCACAGCACAGCCCAGCCACGCATGCTGAGCTCCTCAGAGCCCTCTGCCCTTGCTGAATCCAGCACTGGCCATCCTGTTAGCACAAGATCTGAATAAAAAGGGATAAAATGCATAGCGTCTCCAACACCTACCAGAAGAGCAGATAAGATGGCTCCTGTAAAGCAGCTCACAAAGCTGCCCTCAAACCAGGTGTGTGCTTTTCCGCTCCAAAAATCTCACATTTTTCATCACGCTGTTTCAAAGCTGAATATGTTCCTGAGCTCAGATTGAAAGAGGAAGGCGACATCCCGCTGAAAATGTCACAAACAGCTCAGGAGGAAGGGAACACCCAAAACATGTACTGATAGCCAACACCAGTCCCCTTTACCCATCTTCTCTGACCTCAGCCTAAGCATGGGAACCGACTCCTGTGTTTGACAGAAACCGAAGGTGGGAAACATTCTCATCAAGACAACTGAAAAATTGAAGTAATTTTATTTTCCATATGCAAGGCGAAGAAAGGCAGTGAGTTCTCCATTAACACAAGGTCTAGAGATTTATGATAAAGAGCACACGCCAGTCTCAGAGGGAGGTACGTCTTCACAGATAACCGTGTATTCAATTTTCAGGCTATATCAACTGACCATTAAAGTATATTAAAATAATTTACTTTACAAAAATTAAATTCCCAGTGTCATTACTCTCCTTCCAATGGCAGAATCTGTGAACACCAAGTAGTGAAATGTGTTAAGTAGCTGATCAGCTACAAATGGCTCGCCCAGCAGTGGTAAAGTACTGTTCCCATTAGACAAAAAACAGTCTGATCAGCTCGTCCTGGACACAGGCAAGTCATTTCCTGGAAAAAAACATCGGTATGCAAGTTTCCAGCACTCGCTTTACAACAATACACCAATTATCAAAAATATGGAATGCGAGCCAGAAAAATAATCGTGACATATAAATTATATGGAAACTGTGGAAAATGCCTGGGGCAAGAAAAAGGGGATGGAAAAATCTGTTGCTACACCAACTACTGCTTCTGCTTTCCTAAGCCTATGCAATTGTGCCTTTCAATAAAGTCAACTCGCGTGTAATAACTGACAGGTTAATATTAAACCCACTCCACCACTATGGTCAATTGGTTTTCCCTCGTTAACTGTTCGGCTAATAAAGCAGCATGCAAGTACTGCAGGATTCCTTCCCTTGCATAAACCAGCTCCCAAAAGAGTTGCAAAGCAATTTTAAAAAGCAGAAAAAGTTTAAGGGGAAAAAAAAAAAAAAAAAGTTATGCTTACAAAATTGTGTTCATTACTCAGGCTCCTCAAAGCATCAGAAAGATAAAGCCACAGACTGGGAAGGGAGAGCTCATGCTCTCAAGGACAGACAATTTCAGCATAATAAACAGCGCCAGCTTTTTCTGCCTATAAAACGCAGTTAAAATTGCCAGGACAAGTCTTATCAACACTGTGTAGAGTACAAAATGCCTTATAAAGTGGCACGCATACAGGCCATTCGAGAGATCAGAGGGACCACCACTGGTCTAGGCTACTGGTGTTTTGATCAGGTTGAGTGACAGGGAAGTCCCCCTTTTATGATAAAGCTGCTGTCACTCAAACGTTTAGGTTTTGGGGGAGAGAGAAGGTAGGGGACAGTTAGAGGATGGTGCCTCAGTGGACATCAACTCCTTTAACCTCTAGCCAAACAACTGTTGAATTATATTCGGAGCTCATTTTACTCTTTCTTACAAATCAGTGGAGGCAAACACCTTCAACAAGAAGTTCACATCACCTGTCTTAGGCTTGGATGACCACAGGGACACTAGACTAGCCAGCCAGCTTCTGGCAACAGGTTTGGATTTCCCATTCGCTGCTGTCCTTTCACATGTAGCTTACACGCCAGAGAAACCAAAACTAATATTCCTCCCACTACTCAAAAAGATTCCAGAGCAATTACTTATGTCAAAGCTGACGCAGCAAGTGCTGCCTGCCTTCTGGCTAGCTTTTGGATTGCAGCACAGTCTCCACAAGCCTGCCAGGGTCTACAGAAAGAAACTGCCTACTAGAAGAGTTCAGCTGGAAGGAGCCTTCAGAGATCAGCTAATCCAACTGCCTCATTTCTACACTCTAAGGTCTCCTCAGAGGGACCAAAAAGCTCATTTTTAGAATAGAATAATGATAAGGTGCTTTGTCATTAAGCTATTGCAAGGTTTACAGATTATTCCGACTTCGGCAGGAGGGAGTAGGTACACACAAGCTGTTAATTATTTTCATCTGACAGTGCATTAGGCAAGGCCCAAATCCAAGCTTTACACATTCATTTCATCTTGCTGATTGAGCTCTCTTGTTTATATCTGGAGCAGACGCTAAAAAACAAAACAAACCACAGCCTCTAAATGAAAAACATTATAGCTGTCACCACAGAGTACACAGTCTTGTTGCCTTTGTCTCTGGTCTGTCTTTTTTTAGGAACTAATTTCCCTCTCATTTAAATGGATTTGCTGAGGTTTACTTGGACTCTCCTTACAGTTTCCTATCCTTTTTAAGCTTTTGGATGTGCCAATTCCAGTAACTACTTTAAAAGGAAAGTTCTACTCAAAGTTGGAGTCAACTGTACCAAACCCTCATTTTCTTTCTCATTTTCCTTTAATAGCAGCTTACCAAGAACAAGTGGCAGAACTCTGCCTTGGGAAGAACGAAATTGCACTGTCCCTGCCTGAACTAACCTAACACCTATCAAACCACAGCAGCTCCTGCCAAAAGCTCAAGCCTCAAAGTGTAAATGAGGAATGACTGAGGTGAGAAGAAATAATGAAAAATCTAATATATTTTGCCAGTTTAGATTTGAATATTTGGAGATGGCTTGCAATACCTTGATACCCTGCTTGATTTCAAAAAGAAAGTAATGATGTTTGTAAAAGCCTCAACTTAAAAGTTATGAAGTTAAATTACAAAAATTATCAAACACTACAGGTTGTTAATTTTAACACAGAAGTTATCGTGACTCCCTCGATTTCCTCCTTTCCCATCTTCTCCCCAAAACTCTATGCAACCAACACTTGCTAGAAGAAATGTCTGGCAGAAGAAGGGATGCGGCTAGCCATACATGCAGATGTTGTCCTGTCTTCCATTTTGTTGAAATTTGGGTTCGTTGCATTAGTTCACACAAAACACGTCAAATCTTTGCTCTGAACTCAGACTGCTCAAGTTCCCATGATGAACAAGTCAGAGATCTTTGTTAGTTCACGGCACACACAGAACCCCATAGACACCAAAAATCAGTCTTTATCAGCCTTTTGTAAAATTGTTATTTACTGAATCAGCTCAGTTCATACTTACCTTTGTAAACAAACCAGAACCCACAGATATAATAAGACCTTGAAATCAGCATTGGACCACTCTAAGTGCAACACAGTAACAATGATTGTAAATTCTAGTATTAATCCATACATACTTTAATTGCTGTTTTAATGATACAATAAATATACCGAAGCTTTTAAAGATTTTTTTATTATGGTTTTATATAAGTATATAAAACCACCAAAGCACTTTAAAGAATCATGCTTTCTTGCGTAATACATAAAACTAGTTTCATACTGTGCTTCTGAAAGTCTATCGTGCTGTTTTTCAAGTTATTTTACAGATGGCACGTTTAAAAACAACAATGGAAGCATGAATTTCTAGTGACTGCAATGCAACATTGCATCCAAAACAAGATGTTTCCTTACAACTAAGTTAAAGTGTGAGTGCATTATGTAATAAACAATAGCAGTTTGGTCATTTTAATCTTAATTCCGTACACAACAAAACTAACATTTGTGTTTCACGAACTAAAATCCCATGACATAAACGTAAATTCTGTTTTGTAAAAATCTCAACAAATTACTGTCTGAAAAGAAAAACGTATCTAAAACAGAAGACCAAGTTCAGATCTACTCACTTTCTTCAAGGATTTCTATATTTAAGACTAGTATGACATATAAGACACAATAAGGCACAATGGGTGGTACAAACAAATGAGTACAGTTGTCCATGAAACTTGTTCTCTTCCACAAATACTAAAATATGTACCGCTCAAGATAAATTTTCTCTTAAAAATGAAATACATCGTTTTGTTATGAAAGTCCTATACAAAATTTTAAAATTTACACCATCTGAGCTGCCAAAAAAATAAAAAAAATTGTATCTTTTCCACAAAACTAAATTTCTCACCAGCACATCCAGCCACTGGGAAAAAGATATCCCAGCACTCTGGAAATGAAGAGCATTATTTCCCCTGTGTTTAAGACAAAAATATTGTATTCTGCATACAGTAGTGTATTATACTTTAAAAAGCGTAGTACTATTAAAATTACAATATTGATTTGGAAATTATTGGTTCACTGCCTGGATGAAATAAGGCACTTTCTTCCAGTGGGCAGCACTTTTCACATATATGGAGATGATGAATCAGGTTCTGGTTAAAAACAAAAAAGGGGTTCAGTGAGGTCCCAGGAGACGACAGGAACGTTTCAACAGCAGGGGAAGACACAGGAGGTAAAACCTGGAGATGAAATTCTACACAGAAGTGGTCACTCTGTCAATGGCATTATTGACCTCGTTTTTGTTTGAATCCAGTCCTTTAGCAGCATTCATATCATTCCGTAAATTCTCCACTGTCTTTTTCATGTTCTTTAATTCTCCAGGGTGTGGAGTGGCTCGCCTTAGAAGTGTTCTCTAAAAATAAACAGTGCAATAAGTGGTTTTGCCTTTGTCTCTTTGAAAAACAACATACACTTTCAAGGCTTTAGCATTTACATACCAAATATTAGCTATCGATTTAAAAAAAAAAAAATCCCCCCCTTTTCCTTTTCAAACTACTAAGCTTAATTTTTAAAGTTTTTATCATAGCTGCTTGTTTATGAAGACAGCGAAAGAGGTTTTAAGAACTGTCTAGGAGCAAATATTTTCTCCTCTTGACCTACAAATCTGAAAGCCACTCAAATGAAGTACAAGTTCCCGAAATTAAGACTTTCTTTAACATAGTCGGGATTTTTTTTTCTCAAAACCATCCAAGTGATTTAAGATTAAAAAAAAAAAAAAAAAAAAAAAAAAAAGATTTAGCTGGTTTTGAAAGAATCCAAAGAATCCAACAAGATCTCTTTACAGTGTCAATTACACGTTTGCATGGATATCTGTATGCTTTGCAGTCAGTTTGGTTCTCTTATCAATTGAAAACAAGTATCTTGAAAGCAAGAAGAGGGAACATTTTTCTTGCATCTTAGACAGACTATTTAACATCACTGTGCTGACACTTGCAAAGAAAACCAAAGTTACAAAAACTTCAGTTGGAGTCCAGATTAGGGACCCACAGGACACCAGCAATAATTGTACCATATGCATCAGCATAATAGATATATAAATGCAATCACTTTTCTGTGGCATATATGTAAACTATGTACACTGGAACTGGTAAGCCACCTATAAATGGATGGATTGGTCAGGACTTAATTATAAATCCCACCTCCCTCAAAAAGGAACATAACCCTCTTTTTCTCAAAAAAATATTCTTGCCTCAGGTCAGGCTGTAATACCATGACTGAAAGCAGTTATCATTAACACCTGAGCCCTGGCAAGGGCATTCTCAGATTGGCACAGTGGTTAACAAGCACCATTCTGAAATCCTTTATCGGTTGATCTAAAAACCATGCTTGTCAAAGACATTTAGTTTCTGGTACTTTAGACTAAGTATCTTACTTGAAAACTTAAATATTCATTTCCCTGACAAGAAAGAATCTTTATAATAATTTTTTAAAGTAAGACCATGCTTGCAGTGTGCTACAATCCAGAGAGTGCTCTGAACTACCTCAGGCTGAGCTCTAACAAGGACCACCAGCAAGTTTTTAGAGCATTAGAAAAGCATGCTGAAAATTTGATTGAAGCAGTCTTAATCTTTACATAGATATTTAATTGTTAATAGAAGTTAGTAAAGTTAAAGACTGTTGCACTTTGATCTTCAGGACATGCAAAGCCCAACTTAATGGAGAGGTCTGATAAGTACAGTGACAGATGTTCCCACATCCTTTAAGTGGGAAACTAATGAGCAAATCCTTGCTGTTCATGGACATTATGGTTATTTCAATGCAAATGGTGAAAAAAGGAAAAAGGGAGAAACACAAAGAAAGATAAGAAATAGAAACAAGAGAGACAAACAATGTAGCAGGGTAGCAAACTTGGTGGAGACACATGCCAGAGTGCTGGAATCCTAAATTAGGCCCTATATACTTTCAGGCAGTAAAGCTTCACAGATGCAGAGGAAGATCCTATCTTGTTTCTGGAAAGCTGGAAAGAAAACATCCTGAGGAGACACAGGAAAGAAAACAAAACAAAGATCGCCCTGCATCAGAACTTAAATTCAAACAGAAAAAAAAAAAAAAAAAAAGAAAAAAAAAACCACAGAAAAAAAACCATACATTTTAAGTTTATATGAAAAGTTTCAGCAGTCAACATGAACAGTTTCCACTGTAAACATGTACAAAATGCATGCAGTCACAGCTGAAATTTAGAGCACGACAGCTCACATACTTTCCACACTTTTGCATTAAAGCCACAGTGCCTGCAGGTAGCCAAAGACTTGGAAAACATACCATTTCATTATCCTCTTCATCTTTTTCATCTTCTAAGAAGCGAATTGCACTGACTCTGTTCACTGCCCGCTCATTCCACGTTTCATCTGACATTTCGTTTACCAAACTCTCCAATGCACCACATCGTGGTAGGTTATCTGTTAAAACAGCAAACATAACTGAAGATTCACAGCAAGTGTAGAATGCCAGCATGTTAGAGAAGTTTCTGTATGAGAAGTTTCTGCACCTGGGCTGTTTCAGGCTCGTGGTGGTTTTACAGTGTTGATTACCTACTTTAAGATACTTGCCCTGATAAGTGTTTCTCTTTCAGATCAGGCCTGCCACTTGATGTTAGCCATTTAGCTAAATGACACTTCATATCACAGTATCATTAGCTTTATCAACCTTGTCCTTTTACTGTTGCTATGCACATGTGTTGAACAATCTTAATTCCAATCTTCTATCCCTGAAGACATAAGATTCATTTGAGAAGGAGGAAATTTGATTTCCACTACTCAAGCCTTTAAAGTCTGTCTCTCCCCACTACTCTTCTTGCTATTTTTCTCTAAACCTAAAGGCATTAACTCATTTACTTCTTTTAATTCTTAATGTAACTTCTATTCTCTTAAAACCCATAAACTGGCACAAAACAGCCATTTCTACACTGCTACTGTTTTAATGGTTTCTATTTGCTCCTGTCCCACAATACTGAAAGACTTGAAAGTATTGAAATTACTCTCACTTAAGTATGGATACCTATAATATAGATATCTACAGCTGAGCTTCTCTCCTCAGGTTCCCTTTGTACTCGGTGGAGTGTTTTGGGATAGGATGAATTACTCTCCAGCGATTACAGTAGGAGTTTAAATATTAGCTCAGATGAAGCCCGTTCAATGTTCACACATTGCTATAAAAGCTTCGGAGGACAAATAACATCCAGAACTTAGTGGAACAGCAAACTGTGAAAGAGTTTACAGTTCCACCTGACCAAGAGGCGAGCTTCACCACAAAAGGTAAAAGCAACTTATCATTACGATTCTGTGCTTGTGAAAAAATATAATAAAGTTACTGTAAGGCAGGCCTGCTTGAAAGAAAATTCATTTGCTAAGAAGTACAACATCTCCTGCTTTTTACTAACTATTTAATTATTTTTCTGATAAAAAGACTAGTTGGAAAGCCATCAGTTTTCACCATATATATGTAATTTAAAATGCATAAACAATGTACACAAATATGGACACCACTACTTGACCACTGGCAAACGCTGGAATAATGATATGATTAAGCCATCTTCCTCCAGGTCCGTATTTTTATGTATTGTATGTGGTTGCATTTTATCTTCAGTAACATGTCTGGGAGCATTTTCAAGTTATGATTACAAAAGAAAAAAGTTTAGAAGTGAAAATTCAGTCATAACTGTGTTCAACAGAGCTAATACATAGATATTAAGAAGTCTGTTTTACAAACCTTTCCAGAACAGAAAACACAGTAAACAAAGCAGTAGTATTTCTATACATGATCAAAAACTAACTCTAAGCATTTACCTTGGCAACCAGGCTCAGAAGGCATTTGAGGAAGTAATACACATGTTAAAATCTTTTCTCCCGTTTCAGGGTCTGTGTCGGTCTGAAACGTCAGCAAAGGTTGGGACTGGTTATCAGACAACCACAAAGCCTTCAGCTTTAAGGTAGTCAGCGAAAGGGGAAGATACGTCAGCCTAGTTCAAAAAAAAAAAAGTGAAAAAAAAAGTCAGGGTAATCTCCAGGAGACTTAATCGATGGTCATGAAGTTGACTCATAACTACACAGTCCTGAGTTGGAAGAGGCAGGAGTGACATAATGCCTCACATTACAGGCATTACAGTATTTTTCAGCTCAAACCATCCCATTCCTTTGGAAACAATCTGTAGCTTAACTTTATACTGTAATTCTCTGTAGCTGTGAATATCTGCTAAAATAATGCTGAGCTTTTTCTCCTGTGATAACTGCCCTGGGAAGGCAGACTGCTGCTCCTGCTCTGGAACCTTATGTATACAATTGCCAGAACAGAAACACTTATGAAATAATTATATTGCACAGACAAAATGCCATCTGCTTTTCCTCTACTTTCTTTAACTTCCTACTAAGCAACTGCACTAATTTGCTGTTTTAGGCTTCAATCCACTCCTCTTTGAACTTTGATTTGTAAAGTGTATCAACTAAGATTCATGAAAAGGTGCAAAGTTGCATTGTTTGTCACTTGCACTGCTATGCCTAAAATAGGACAATCAGTGATGCTTGTCATCAGTTTCAGCTGAAGCTCTACAGAATTGCCTCGATTATCAGTTTTAATTCAGAAATGCACAAATCCAGAGTTTTATCTTAAATCCTACCTTTTCCTTGGGGTCAAAGCAATCCAGAAAAGGTACACATAACAATATGCAATTTATGCTACTTTGGGCCAGAGGGGAAGATTGCTTTGACAGTTTCAACAGTAATGCTAACACAACAGTGATAATTGGGGTTTTGCTACTTCATTCTTAGACCTAATGTATTCTGTCATTATAAACAATTATGTAAAACCAGCAAAAGAACATAACAGTACAAAAATCCCACCTGTTTCCTGCAACATCCAGGACATGGAGTTCAGTGGCTTGTGAAATTTCAGAAGGAATTCGAGACAATCTGTTGTCACGTACAGAAAAGACATTAAGACTGCAGCATCCCCCGATCTATATTAGAGAAAAAATGGGAAGAAAAAAAAGAAAAAAAAGACTATTTTTATTGCAGTACTGTAACACAAACAAAGGCATGCAGTATGGGTCACATAAGATGTCATAGCACATTCAAGTTACAATGCCTGCAAGACACGTCACCCAAGGGTACAGATTGCAAACAAGTGTTAACTTAAAAGAAGCCCGACCTGAAGCTGGCATGTTGTAGCAGTTTCTTGAACAGCTTTATTTGTGAATAATGTGTATCTTTACAAATACATCAAATTTTACCTACTTTTTATAGCCTTCCAAGCCAGGAAGAAGTCAGTAACCACACAGATGTCACTTTGTAGACTACCCTCACAAAAAATACCAGCTTTAATGTTCCATATTTCTGAGCTCAGTATTTACATATTAATTCTTTCTTTCCTCACGGTAACTTTATATACAAATGAGTGCAATGGGGCTTTAGGCAATACAAAATGCTAAATAAACCAATCAACTCCTGACATTTATTGAGTCAGCAAAGAGTAATGAAGAGTTCACAGAAAGTAGGCTTTATGAGTAACATCTCTGACGCCCTGTTTTATTAGAAGCATCTAATTTCAAAATAATTCCCATCTGAACTGGCCAATTCAATCTAATATCCTCTGTCTCTACTAATTTACCCAAACCTAAGCAGCTCAATTCCCAAGATAGTTTTGGGGTGCAAAAGATGAGATTTCAGTTTTACCCTTGAAGTGTCTGTAATTTACGTCAAAGGTACGTATTTTTCAGAAAAAATAAACCCCCTAAATTCAATTTTAAAATATTGCCTTTTTGTTCCAGATGGCAATTACTACTTCTACAAACATAAAGATTATTAGTTTTAGCAACTTGAAAACTGCCTCAAGTAACTCTTTGTTCCTAGTCACAAAAGAAACTTACCTTTGTTTGCTTATCTTATATAGCTTCAAAAAGCTGTTGTTTATTTTCCAGTGACAAAACTCAGAATGGAAAAGTTTCTTCCCTTTTTTCAAATATTAGAAGAAAAATATTCAAAGCCTTTTGAAGCTTTCAAGTCAAGCAGACTTAGAACTGAACTAAAGACAGCAAACCTATTAGAAGACCTTAGCTCAAAAATTAGGGACTTCTACAGCTACTCACATGTAAGAAGCTTCTTCTGTTACAATACAGCCAATGCCTCATTTAGTCTAAGCATCCAAATCTGAGCTGAAATTACTTATGTGTTCTAGTTAACTGTCAGATCTGTCCCTGGAAAATCTGCAGCTTCGTCCAAAATCAAGTTTTAGGTTACAGGCAAATACCACAAAAGCTTTTCCCCTAGTCAAAGCAAAAATCATTTCAATTTAACCTATGCTATTTACCGAGGAAAAGGGCATTTTAAAAAGGATGCCACTGTGAGTTAGAAAATAAAACAATCAAATGGAGCAATTATACCCCACTCACCTTCCTTTATCATATAAATACATTGTAATGGAAGAAAGCAGGTATCAGCTGCTCATAGCTTCTGATTCACAAGCTATTTAGAGCACCAAGTTACAGCACAACATTCTGTTGACAAAACAAAATCTGGGTTGGTTTCTCTGCAATCACTGCCCTCTAAGATGCCACCATTTCACAAGAGTAGCAGCTTCTCAGAGCCCGTGTGTACACAGGAGCAGCAACCTTGTTAGCTATTTTAGCTTGTGAATCAAAGCCCTTGGAAACCAGCGCTCAAACCACAAGCAAACACTTTTTAGTACAAGAATTCCGCTTGTCACTTGAAAGCATGTAAAGATTCTTAAATAATTGCCTTGACACATTCGCAGGATACGGAGTGCCATACAGAGAAAACAGGATATAAACTGTCTCATTGGTTTATCTAACACAAGGAGTCGTGAAAAGCAAAAGATAAAGTTGTGTGGATGCTGATGAGCTGGCAAGTGATGCCCTAACTGTACACAGTGCTCGCTTTTCTATGAATGAAATTTGCATTATTCAGTCTTGGAGCATGAAGACCCAAACAATTTAGGCGAACAAACAAAGTAAGCCATGCAACCCTGATGAAACTGCAATTTCTGTTACGTGTGACAATGGAAAAATGCAGCAGTGGAACCAGCCGGCCTGAGTCGTCATGCATTTAAAGCAGTTTAATGAGAGGTAACAGTAGAACCGTGGACTGAATAATACTTACAGGGTTATCAATTTACCTGACCCATAATTTTCCAAGCGGCTAACAATTAAGAAAATACAAAAGATGTTCAATTCATGTTTCTTTATCCATACTGGACAAGAGCATGCCAACAAATGGAGACAGAACATACATTATTCTACTCCTACACAGGGTTAGGATGCACAAGCTGCTGCTGTCTTCAGCTATTTTAAAGTTAATGTTTGGTTCATTCAGAGGTAGAGTTTTGTTTTTTTGGTGATTTTTTTTATTTGAAGAGGGCAGCTGAAGGGCATAACAGACAATACAGAAACCTTTGTATGAAACCTTTTCAAAACACAGGCAGCATCTAACAAGCAGTTAGCATCAGGCAAGGTATCACAGAGAAAAAAAGACAGGGTGACAGTAAAAAAACTAAAATCTTTGTCATTTCAAAAAAGATTGGACTCATTCAGCAGTACAGAAAGACATCAGGTCCAACATTTGAAAAAAAAACAAAGTGGTATCATTGAGGCACAACGCACACACCAAATGGTAAGCTGAAAGAAAAACATCACCGTGACAACTCTGAAGTAGCACAATATAGGAACTTTGTTGGTTTGGCTTAGAGTCATCGACTGACAAAGAGCCAGGCACACTCTGCTCATGCTTTCCCTGGGTGTGATCACATGCTTACAGCAGACCTCGCCAAACCGTGACGTAGGCACCAAGTCGACATTTTGGACCACAAGCCCACTTAACAGTTAAGCACATCGTTCATTTCGAGCACAAGACTTTGCTTAATGGACAAGCATGTGCTTAGGTCTGGGCACGTGAATAACTGCTCCAAAGCGTGGAGGTTTAATAGGTCCTCACATCCTTCTGAGGGGAACTGGACATCAGCAAAATGTCTCAAATGACTTGTGTTTGTCTAAGTCATAACACTTTAAATAAACATTTCATTCTAGCCACTTTATTCACTTGTCTCATCTCACCACCTGCAGAGAACAGCCAATTAAAACTCCAGATTAAAAACAACAAAAGAATGGTCAGACTGAATCTAAGGTAGAAAATGATGGTTAATATGAAGGTCTAATTTTGAGATCATTGATTCTGAAGTACTGTAAATTCTCAACAGAACTGCTTATTTGCATCTGGGGGGCTTTCTGAAGAGTATGAGTCTTCGGAGATTTCTTTTGGTTTCACACATAACTCTAGCCTTGGAGAAGCTTTGTTGGTTATCTTATTCTTCTTCTATCTCACTCTGATATTCATCTTTCATCAGCTTCTTTGTTCTGGAGAAACAGTAAGACTTGGATATGCACAGAGAACAAACTGGCTGCTATAACTCCCCCCTACATTCTGAGAACGACCGGCATCCATCACTTCTGCTTCCCATTTTTTTGAAACCCACATACCCAGTGCCAGTTCATCTTAAACAATCCTCCAGAACCTAAATTCAGCACATCACTTCTCTGCTGATGTTGCTGATGGCTCCCTTTCTCTACTGCAGACAGGTTGCTGTTCCAACACCTGCATCAGTTGCACATTTTTGATCATCTGTCTTTAGCTGCACTTTTGTGTCACGATAACCTTGTGGTTGCCATTTGTTTTTTCCTGCTGGTGACACCACTGCACCTCAATTGCAGTTTTCTGTAGATAAACCTATGAAGAGCTTACAGGTTCACCTCTGTCTTCCATTTTAGGTCCCTCCCAAGAACTCCCTTTTGGTTCCTCTCGAGTCCAGCTGCGCAGTTACAGCCATTCATCATCACTGACCGAATCTCACTGATTGTTATGACACATCCTCATCTTGTTACTGCTCTAAAACCAAAGCACAGATTAAAGGTGGGAAACTTACAAGACCTTGAAGTTACTTTAGTTGAATAACACCTTTTGGTCTCAGCATCTGTTAACTGCTTAAACGCTATGACTCAATTCCACTGTCCTTTAACAGTTAGGTTCTTTCACACGGGTATAAAAATACAAAAGATACACCGTTGTGACAAATACCACAATTATGTTTTAGTACGTGACTAGTTGAGGCCCAGTGACATCTCTTATTTAACTCTCAGTACAGCTCTCAGCATCAAGACCTCTCACCAGGCTTTTAGAACTCAGATAAATGTACTGGAAATTTAAACACAGTTCCTGTTTTGCTGTAAAACCTTTCCCAGGGTGTCACAACCAACATTTTGTTTGGATTCAGAGCAAATAATGTCAGAATTTTCCTTGGCCCCAGATAACATGGATTAATTCCCTAATTGCAAGCACAGAATATATTTAGACATGGAAGAAACTGCCCAATTCACTGTAAGGAGCAGTATCAGCTATTACTAACTCTAAATTGGCTAGGAGGATCTTCTACAAACACAGTTCAGTATCTCCTGCACCACCAGTGAATAAATAGTGCACGAGGAGCACAGCAACAGAGCTTCCCTGCCCCCTGCTTCAAGACAAGTTTTCCTGCATTTTTCCCTAATGCCTTTTTTCTCTCTGAGAAACACATGTACAGAAACGAGGGAAGAGATGTAGGAAGTCAAAAACAGAAACAACAGAACAGCCCCAACTTGCTAAAAAAAAAAAAATAGAAATGTAAAAAGCACGGTTATTGCCAAAGAAACCCTGCAGTTTCACCTCCTGCAGTACTAATTCTCAGCCACAATATACCTCAGGGCCAGGAAGGACACATTACCAGATCTCTGTGAGTTGTAGAGACTCATTAATGAAAGCACACGAACTGGAAAACATTCCAAGGAGGTTATTTATGTAAGTGCCAAAATCAACACACCAGTTTCACCAGCGTTCCAGTGCCAGGGTGGGATTTCAATACGAAAGAGTCACCAGGCAGGTCTTTCAAGTAGAAGGGGAAAAACATTTGTAACTGCGAACAGGTTTGGACATACTCGGTTCTTGCTGCAGTCTGTTTCACTACTCAGTTCACCGAGAGAGGGATCAAGCTGCAAGATGAGATACTGAAGATGAAAACTGTGACTCAAGCCTTTGTCAGGCATTCAGCTGTTTCGCGTTTTGCCTTATACACCAACACCACATCCAGAAGAACCTTTGAACCAGGAACTTTGAAGGGGTATCGCAAGCAAATTCCTCAATAACCCCAAGTCAAGAAATGTTACACCAAAAGGTGGAGACCGGTTTTACAAGTGTGCACAGAAGCAATCTGACAGTGTAATGGTTTGCCAGGCTGACCCCAAATCCAATCCAAGTAAACTGGTAACAGTTAGAAAACAAACAAAAAAAAAAAAGCTAAAATGGAGAATTTATCTCACCAGACTATATTACAATATTACAGCAGGCACACAATTTCTGCCATTATACCTAGAAACGTTCCCTTTGCTACAGGAATAATTCTGGATGGACCAATAAAGGTACCAGTGTGCAGACATGATTATCAGTCTCATGTGTTCTTCTCTATAACATAAAGCTCCACGTTTTCTACATGCATTTTATCAGACCCTGCATCTTTGTCCCTCTCCAAGATAAATCAGTAAAATTACGTCACACACCCATTTTTATAAGGACGAAGACCACAGTTGCACAGCTGGTGTAGCAGTTCTGTATAGCACAGGAAGGAAGAGAGAAAGGAGCCAGGAAAACAGGGGAAGATACCAAGCAAGATTATCTGTTATGCACACTCCACTCCGCTTCTGTGAAGGGGGAACCAGCATACAGCTACTAATACTGATGGACATGTAAAGGTCTGAGACCCCAATCTTCACCGCACCATCTCAGGAGACATCTTGAACAACACACAGCAGGCTACTGGCTGGCTTGAAGGATTAATTAGTCAGTTTGAGATGAAAATAAATGGAAAGGACAGTATGCTCTCTCACTACCAAGCAGAATGTTCCAAGAAACAGATAATGGTGATGTATTTTTCAGTTTAGGTGCTCTATTGATGCATTTTTAGTTTTTTTTTCCAAGTCAGTAATTGCAAGAAGGAAAGTAGAAACAGAACATGTCACCAGAACACCACATTGTTCCTCCCTGCCACCCAAAGGGAAAAAGATCATTTGCCTCTACCACTGCATCAGCTGTTGATGTATGTTACCATTACTAGCTCAGAATTCAAACCCACTGATCTAGAGGGTGGATACAACCCTTCAGTTTGAGAACTTCCTTCCTTTAAAAAAAAGCAAAACATATCTAATGAAACATTCTGTTACATGCGATTTCAAAGTGTTTGTTCAAATGAGAAAGCCATTTAGGTGTGGAGACCTTTCCAGAAAAACAAACAAACAAAAAAAAACACAACAATCTATTTCAAAGAAGTGGATGCCAAGGAGCTGTTTCCTCTGTTTCTCTGCCAAGCTTGCTGTGAATCACCCCCTCCCATCTCTATTTCATGGGCTTTCTACAATTTCTCAGCTCATCTCATTCCAGGTACCACTTCTCATTTCCTCATGAGCCACCTCCCTCGAACACGAACTTGTCCCATAGTTAATGCCACTCCTTCTGCAAGTGCCCCCTCTCCCTTCTCTCCAATTCCAGAAGTCCAACGTCCAGCAATGTTTTCCACACACATTCTTGTTCTTCACTTCACCCTTCCATATCCCCACTCCTTCAGTGATTGGGCAATGCTTTCTACCTCTGCCATCCACTTCTGATTCCCAGTCCCCTGTTTCTTGTTCAGCATCAATACTTTTTTTTTTTTTTTCCTGTACCAAGCCCTCAGTTCTGCCACCCCTCCCAAACAGATGTATCCCATATTTATCCTGTTTGACTTATGTCTGAATCTGAAGCACATCAGCAAAACCTTCCATGCTGTAACAGCCCAATTCTGTTTACAGCTACACTAGACAAAAAATTGTACAAGTCTCAGGTACAGATTGCTTAGGCCACTCACGAAATATATTAAGGTCTTTGTAAAGACACAGAAAGCTTTCTGCTGAATGAGCACAAAGATCAAACTGTCATTAGATCCCAACCCAGGAACAGTTTTCCCAAGATCCCGTCGCTTGGTAGCATTTATGCAATCCGTCTGGGTACGCCCTCGGTAATTTTCTCTTTAGAGCAAGTAGCACCTCTGCGGAGGAGACACTGTCCTGACAGGGAAGCTGTAGTACTCACACCTTTCTCCTCCCGCCCTCACCCCCACTCAACCACACATTTACAAACCAAACCAGAAAACAGTAAGGGCTATCGTGTAGCCCCTTCTGTGTAACCAACCCAAGGAAGCTCACAGCTTGGTCATTGGAGAACTACTTGGACAAAAATAATAGAAACAGTGGTGCAAAAGGAACTAACTCTCAATCACATGCTCCTACCTATCACAATTACGCTGCTTTCTCTTTTAAATATCAATCCTCTCTCTTTCCAGAACTGAATGTTGAACTAAGCTCATAAGACCATTATTGTTTTCAGTTTCACATCAGAAATTCTAGCCTCATTTCACTCCATACACTGTTATGACGGACAAGAAGCACTTCAAGGAGCACTTTCAGGATTTCTTTACTGTGAGTGACTGAGATCCAAAGATGTGGAGTTTTCCCCCTCGCAGATCTTCAAGGTCCCGAGCAACCTGCTCTCGGTTTCTGTGCTTGAGCCAGGAGGCTGGACCAGATGACCTCCCGAGGTCCCCTCCAACCTCACCCGTTCTGTGTTTCTGTGAAGAAGTCCTAGTGATCATAGCGGTAAGATGTCAGGTATCAGTGATGTGGGTCACCTCAGGTCCTCACATTTAAAGGTAAAGTTAGCCTAAGATCTCCAAACCCAAGAAAACTGTCCAAAAAAATGTTTTCCAGAATTAGAAAACTTCCTTCCACTCCTGCTCACATGAGTGAGGCTAGGAAGGCTCCTGGCAGTACTTTTATACTGCTACTAAACATATCTACGTTTAAGTGTATTCACTCAAACAGAACTTTCAGTCCTCAAATAGTGCTGGACCTGACATCCACATTGGGAATTACTAGTTACAAGTTGATTAGATTTGGGCCTTTTTGTTAAAGTGCAAACACATTTTGTACTTCCAAGGCACCAAATCACCACAGCTACTGTTCAGATTTACACGGATCAGAGCTAATGGACAAGTTTCCAGTTGTGATTTTTCTGGGAAGAATATCCAGTGGTTCAAAGCTGCCTGTTACTTCTTGTAGGCATGTGAAATCAGAGTTTTTTGTTTGTATAATCACATCTATTAAAGTTAATTGCACAAGACTTACCTCTTTGGGCAAAGATGTTAATTTGTTTCTATCGGCATTCAAATTATTCAGCTTCTTTAGTTTCCCGATGCTCTTCGGCAATGTCTATGCCAACAAAAACAAAGTAATAAGCAAATTAATTTTGTAAATTCACAAAGTCAGAACGAAAAATTTATCTCACTTTAAAAACGAATTAAGAGACTGACTGATTTTCAAAACTGGCACTTAGTTATCCCCAGTCATTAACACGCCTTCCAAAGTCGTTCCAAGGTCTTATCTCGCAGAGGAAACATTCAAGAATTTCAGTTTCTAACTCATGAGTGAATTTGTGTTATCTCTGCAGTAAGATGACAGATGCACAACAGCTGTTAACAGAAGCATGTATGCAGGATGTCCGTATTATCTAACTTGAGTGTCACTAAATAGCTAATTGAAAGGCAAACCTCTCAGTTAGGTGCCATGAACCGACCTCTGCAGAAGTCTCTTTCCAACAGGCTTAAGCTCCTAATTTCACCAAGCACCAACGTAACTTGAGAAATGCTCAAAGTCAGATTCTTATAAACACTTCTACTTTCAATTTCAAATGTCAGCATCACGTGAAGGCAATTTTAAAGCAATGGAAGGAAACACCTAGTGGAAAGGAGTCTCAGATTTCATTTTAATTGACCACATGTCATATTGGTCATATTTATCTGACTGGAGTAGAACAGCAGAGCAAGAAACAGTGCAACAGTAGCTCTGTAGCACTTGGGGTTTCTGTTCAGTTCCAACAAGTCTGATCAAGGTAATGTACGGCAAAAATTGGCAAAAACACAGTGCAGCACAAACTCCACATTAAAAACACAACAAAGTAAATGATATCTGCACTCCAGGTGCTCCAATTCCCTTAGTGATCATGAAAGATTCAAGAGTGAATATGTAATTGCTTAGACTTTTGGGGAGAGAATTTTTACTACACAACTTGATCTTCAGCATTCATTTAACAGGTTAGAAATAAGATGCATCTAAAGGAAGCTTGCTACGTAGCAAGAAGTGATGGTGATTCACTTACAAGCCCAGTGAATCAACACTTCGCAGCAGGTCTTACTACTGCCAGCAATTTGAGCAGTCACGACCACACTTACCTGCAGCTGGTTCTCTGTTAGAACTAGTTCTGTAAGGCTTTCACAGTCTCCAATTGAATCTGTTAGTTGAATGAGTTTGTTCTGGTCAACCTTCAAAATGGATAGTTTCCTCAATTTTCCTGGACAGAAAGAACACCACGTTTGTTTGGCTTAGTGACCTCAGATACCCTGCTTTAATTATAGAAAAAGCATTCTGCCGTAAACCTTTCAGAAATTCTCTAACCCAATGAAATATTTTTTTTCATGTAATAAAAATTCAAGCAGTGCTTCACTTGGCACTTGTAATATTTTTGCAAGTTTGTTTATCTTGAATATGAATTCAATGATGTAATAGTCATCTTTCAGCATATTAAGTTGTATTAAAATTACAGTCTGAATGGTACTCCATCTAAAGGCAAGGACTAAAAGTTAAGTGTATTCTCAAAGGCCTATAAACAGAGGAAAAAATTATTTTCCCCCTCAATTATTCCATGTTTACTAATAAATTATTCCATGTTTACTAATAAAGGAGTTCTCAGAAGATCACCTGTCTACTCAGCCACAATAAGAAAGGCTTGCACTAGAGTGACTGCCCAAACCCAAACAGGATCACGTCTTTGTCCTAATATACAAGCCAGTCAGTCGAACACAAAACCCAAGTTTATTTTTTAGAACAGAGACCAAACTTCTTTGAAGGTCTTCTCTCCAGGAAGGCCAAAATACTATTTCAGAGCAGAAAGCTCCTTTATGCCAGAGTGATCTTTCGTGCACTGTGCAAGGCAGAGCTGACCCAGGCAGAGCCCAGGGCAGAGAATTCAGGAGACATGAGCTGCTGACGCCTCCCTGCTCATCCCCACTGTCCACAATAGCTCCAACAGGCCAGCACATCAAACTTGCTGCTGATGCTAAATCATGAAGACATGGCTGATGTACGGAAAGGCAGCCACGTAAAAAGAAAACCCGGAGTCCAGCAAGGTGATGTACGGAGCTCTGCACCTGGACAGAATAACCTGTACAGGCTGGGAAGTGACCAGCTGTACAGGAGCCTTGCTGGAAATGACCTGAGGACTACAGTGGACACCAGGCTGCATATGGCTTAGCAGTGAGATGGCACCAGAAATGAAGTAAAAAGTACATGGGCTACATTAGGGGGTAATTTCAGCCAGAAGGTCAACAGAAGTTACTGTATTTCATCTCCTGGGCACTGGTGAGCCCACACCTGTAAAAGCAGGCTCAGTTTCACATCCCAGTGTGGAGAAGCGGATGGGGGCCCCACACAAAGCTGCTGAGGCAGCAGGGATACAATGTGAGCTGAGGATGAGGGAGCTGGATTTGTTTACCACAGAAAAAGGCAGCCAAGGAGGCATCACGGAGCAGCCCACAACTACTCAGAGCCAAACTGTTCTGCAGTGGCAGGTGAGACAGCAGTGGCCACAAATTCAAGCGTGGGAGGGCCCAGTGGGACATCAGGAGAAGCTTCCTCAGGGGGAGGTGGTGGCTGCCCAGGGGATGCTGTAGCAGCCCTGTTAGGGGCTTCAGAGACCTGGCAGAACTGCTACAGCTGGTGTGAGGGGCTGGCGGTGGTCAGAGCCCTGCTCTGAGCAGGAGCCTGCACCAGGTGACTTCTCCAGACCCAGCAGGCCAACCAACACTTCAACCATCAGCTGAGCTCCTCCCAGAAGCTTCCACAGAGTTAGAGACATCCCTGCCCAATTTTCCAAACACAATTAACTTATTATAGTCACCTACGTAGCACTTTTTTGTGCTTATGACAAAAGCACATTCAAGAAAACATTATAAAAATGATGCAAACGAGGCCTGGCCCTCCGCAGTCACCTCCCCCAGCACCAGACCTGCGTTTAACAGGGTTCTCAGGAACAGGCAGCTCCTCTCGTCCACCAACTGGTGTTACAGACAAGCTCCCCTCTTGCAAGCTGTGTGCTCTGTACGCTCTCAGAAGATAACGCATCATTTCCCCAGCTCAGATCATCAGAAAGGGCTGCTGCAGCCACCTCCCAAGCACACACTACTCAACTGTAGGACCCACAATACTCACCCCACACCTCTATATTTAATTTCTAGAGAAATATTTGTCTTTTCTCAGGCTTACACAGCATACAGAGAGAACGGGGAGGTCTGTCCATTCTTTGCCACATTCTTATTTAAACCAAATTCACAAATCCTCCTTCCACTACCTTTTTAAAAAAAGCACCTGGCCAGGAATACTCTTCCAACATGAAACCTTCTGGAAAAACAGCTGATGAGTAGTAAAGAAATAATGCCTCACTAACTACTGCATGGGCAAAAATATTTGCTTTTAAAAAGGCGCTGGTAATGCTTCAGGAAACATTCCTCAATTACTAAACCTGTTATAAAGGGTCAGGCACTGAAAGGTTGTAGTTTGGATCCTCAAGGGTGAAGGCTGAAGCTGGAACAGCCTTCCACTGGGTTCAGTACAGGATTAACCACATTGTTCGGTTCAAGATAATTACACATCCCACTAAAGAGGATGTCTTTTTTGTAGTGATACTGTCGGTCAGTGTTATCAAGTGACCTACAGCATGTTACAAGCTAGAATTTTACACTGCTGGGGAGTTCTGACTGTGACGTGGACACAGTAGGAATAGAGATGTCATTAACTTTTAGTTTGTTCTAGTAGCTATCAAGTGCAGGCCAAAAAAGAATTAAGAGGTAGTCATTATGCTGACAATTAAAATGCAAAATTAATAGAGCTATGTATTTCACACTAAGGAAAAAAAATAAGACAAACTCATCTCTTACAAAGAAAGAGAAGACTTCAAAAGACTTAAAACCAAGCGACTTCCAACTTGCAGAGGATTAAATGGTTCTGCATGGCAACGTTCACCTTGTACTTACCAATGCCATCAGGTAGGACCTGAATTAAGTTCTGAGAAACAAGCAAGTCTGTTAAAGAAGTCAGACCATTAATTTCTTCAGGAAGGCATTCCAATTTATTTTCAGAAACATCCAGACAAAGCAGGTTTTTCAGGTTTCCTACTTCCTGCGACACAAGATGAAATGTAAGTCGTGTTCAAACATGCAGCAAAGCAATTTGAAAAATGTACGATCACCATGAAATTCCAGAAAGAAAAGCAATTCTTTGCGTGACCTCCAAGTCCTGAAAAAAGGAGGTGGGTAAATTTTCCGTGATAACCCAACTGAGAGATTCAGTTGGGGTTTCTTGTTCTAAATACTACTACTGGCCTCAGCAGCCAGACAAGGCGTGCGAAGCACACCCAGGCAAGCACCAACCAAAACTGGAGTTTTCTTCAAGTGAAGAGTGCAAAGTTGTTTTTTCAGAACTACAGATTATCAAGCTCCGCATAATTAAATCTGCCCCTCCCAATTAACCCTAGGCAAATTCGGATTAGTCTCTCCTGGCTGATACAGCAACATGCCGTGACATCTAGGGATTTCCTATCTTCACATCTCCCCACTGCAGCGAATGTAGAAACAGGAATAGGGAGTGCTGCTCCAGCAAGCATCTTCCAAGTGACAAGTTACACTACAATTATTAGTGATTACTAAATTTTTACAGTGATAACCTGACAATTAGAAGTCTGACAAAGAAATACCTTTCTCCCTATAAGCTATCAGAGCACCCTCCCTTTCCCCACCTCCACACACACCTCTATACGTGTTCTAGAATAGTTCACATTTTAGTCATCTAAATCATCTGCAGGGGAACAGAACAGCAGGGGAAAGAAGGGGGGTGTCCTTTACTCTTACATATACGCAATTTCCATACAGGGACAGCCTTGATCCTAACTCCCAAGATCACTCCTTCTGTTTACAAAATGTTTGCCTCTCCAGAGAATCTTTCATTAAACACACAGCCCTTGCTCCTACAAGTTCATCCTTTGGACGTTACACAAAATACACAGTTATGGCCAGCTTCAATGAAAACAGTTGCTAAAGTCAGACTTGACCTTTTATGAATGATTATCTGTGTTTAAGAATGAGCCCTTCAAAGTTGTTAGGCCAGGCCAACAACAACAAAGTCACTAACCTATAACCAAATTCCAACTTACACTGTTGACAATGAGATCAATACAGCAAATAACAGCAAGCTGCGCAAGGAACAGGAGAAAACAGGTTTTGACTTGGCTCTGAAGGAAGAAGAAACCCTTCCACATGTTACCATTGTTCTAAGGAAGGAGAATTTAGAGTGCCCCAAGTGCCCCTTCTAAGGAAGGAGAATTTAGAGTGCCCCAAGTGCCCCTTCTAAGGAAGGAGAATTTAGAGTGCCCCAAGATTTAAATGCTAAGGCCCCTCTCCCCACGGCTGATGTCAGATGGGGGATTTGCCTGCACAGATCAAAATTTCTATTTGTGGCAGCAGTTTTATCATTGAAAATTTCAGTTTAGATAGATACAAAAAATAAATAAAATTAAAAAGTGAAGGTTAGCTCAGCCAATTAGTGGTTCCCTGATCATTGCACAGGGATTGTAAACAAAGGATGTGTCATTCTATAAACAGAACAAAGTGTCTATTATCAAACAACTCCTTTGTCGACACATCTAAAAGAAAATGTCTGACAGCACAGTATCATGTGTAATCCTTTAAAGAGGAAGAGAAAACCCTTAAACATCCAAAACCAAACCCAGGCAAAGTGAACTGCAAAAACAAGTCAGTTTTAGATTGTCTCCCTTTAGGTATAAATGACAAGGTTTTCTTTTAAAAACACCTTCAATACAATATCGTTAGAGCCCATCTTTACCTGAGGTATTTCAGCTAATTGGTTTCCATCCAACCAGAGGTCTTTAAGATTGAAAAGTGCACCAATTGTTTCTGGCTATAACACAAAAAGTAATAATGTCAAACAACATGGGACTTTTAACCCAACAGCCATCCCATAATTACAGTTTGAGTAAACCATTCTGTACTACACACACTACAGTCCAATGCAGCAAGAGTGACTGGAAGCATTTGGGAACTCCACCAGACAAATTACCTGCCACAGCTTAATAACCTACAATACTTCACCTGACACGCACTAACAAATTGCATGCAAAACTCTTCATCTACTGCAAATGCAACATTTTATTGAGTCAGCTTAAAGGAGGTTACATATCTTCTGGTAGACCTGTCGGCCACAATTTAAGACACTGAAACCCCGAAGTTTGTCTCTGCCCTATCCCACAGATTCCTATTCTACTCCCGAAAATATAGTGGAACATTTATCTGTGCTCCCCCCTTCCAGTTTCCAACAAATGTTCATGTGTTCACTTCAACTGCTAGTGCAGAGTTTGTGCCCTTCTACACTTTCATTTTTTCCATTGAAAAAGTCTGTGGAGCATTCATTTTCTAGAGAACAGGTGCAGAAATTGTTCAGGCAAAGTAATATTCTACCGAACAAGATGCAGCAGATAAGGGAAAATCTATCTTATTACCAAAATTTATCTGCACATAGAGAAAGACTCTCTCCTCCACATTTTCTTCTCAATTTTGGACATCCCTTGGCCTGTCTAATTTAAATTACACGTGAAACAAGACCAATGCGCACTTTCAGTGGCATGTTCGCTTACCAAGTGATAAAGTTCATTGTTTCCTAAATCAAGTTCTTCTAGTCGCTGCAGCTGGGCAAGCGATCTGTGAGATAAGTCAAAACAAAACCGCATCAGACTAAACCAACAGAAACCAAATGTATTTGAATGAGCTCATTTTACTGAAACTCGTATTTCAAATTGCAACACATTGTAGACAGACAGTTATTTTACCAGGCATGGACTACTTAGAGGAATATCTTACTTAAAAAATAAGTTTGGTTTGTCAGCATAATTGCATGCCTTTGAAATATAAAACTTAGTGTAGGCAACCAAATCATTATCCTTGATCTTATCTTTCAGTCTTTGGGGTGGACAATGCCATACAGATTAATACAGTTGGTTAGATTTATTTTTAGGGAGCATTTACAGTTACACAACTGAATTAAAATCCCACATAGTGGCCATGTGGGACAGTACCTAAACCAGTGCTAATCAAGATTCACCAAATGCATCATTTCTCTTCTCAACCTGCTATGTCAATTTCCGAAGAATTTCAGGTTGGATTTGAAGATGCATACAGGGGAAACCCCGAAAGGATGTAAAAGGTTTTCTGAACATGAACAGACACAGAGAATATGAATAGATCCTTTCCTGCTTCAAAAGCATTCTTCTTCTGTGGAGCTTTTGCTTACCTTCTCCAAAGCTGCAGTAGCACGAAAACCATAGAGCTGTCAGTTACATTACTGACACGCCAAATTTTCCATCCAGTAGCAACAAAATTGCCAACATTCAGTGTCAGAATTAACCTACCGTAAATGGAGAAACCTAGCTAGCAATTCATAACTTCTGATCACTGACATTTAAAGTTCCTTGTGGCTCCCAGCTATAAACAACTGCAACAGAGATACTGGGGAGATTGACAGGACAAAAGGGACCCAAATGTAACTAGGGAACAGATTCTGATTAAAATAGCTTACATCTATTACATTATACTCTAGATGATCTAAACAAGCTGAACAGAATTCATGGGAACTCCTGCAAGAAACAGCCAGGCAGTGAAGAAAGGAAACCACTTCACTACAGAAATAAAAAGCTTCTTCCAAGCAGTCAAAATGGATCCCCAAACTTTAACTGATTAATCTTAAATAACTGATTAATCTGATGAAAGAGCACCAACTCCTCGACCACAATGCAGACAGTATAGAGACATCTAGATTTTTTTCCCCAAAAACCACTGGGGGTAGAGTCGGACTTCAGACATCAGTAGGCCTGGTTTTTCATAAAGGCTTTGATCTCCAGGTTTTTGAAGCTTTTGTTTACTCAAGTCCCCAAATGAATGCTTATTTAAATTTCATGACGGTCCATAGAGCAATTCAGAATTGAAAACTCTGAGATCCCATTATCCTGCTTTCACAGTTATGAAATTTCAGCATGGGAGCAATCCAAACTACCCCTCCCACTGCTGAAGCATTAGTTCAACGCATGCAGGAAGAACTGTTTGGTGTTGCTGTATTTTAGACAGAATAGCTACACGGAGCAGAAACAATCTACACAGACTGCAGATGCCTGCAACTAATCAATTACAGCTAGAAAGAATGGATGTAACTACGTGTTATTAAAACAAAGCTGTATCCCATAGACGTTGTCAATCTGCACTGAGTATTTTTTCTAGCTGTCATTCAGTTTCAGCCGTTAGCAGATTTTTAGAATAAGAACATTTTACACTAAACATAATCAAACATTCAAAATGTCACTTACTCAGGTAAATATGTCAGCAAATTTTCTCTAAGTTCCAGTGAAGCCAGGTTATAAAGACTGAAAAATAAAATAAAAAACATATTTTAATGCAGTCCTTTTTCTATTCTGCGCTTTCAGAAGAAAAAAAAAAAACAAAACAGTGTTTACATAGTTTAAAACAAAAATCTGCTGTGAGCTGTTTGGTTTTTAACTCGATCAGACCATCATGTGAAGCGAAGCATACCAAGAGGGGAAGTCTTTGCTTGTTTTTCTGCGACACTTCAAAATACTAGAGCTAGAAAGTAAACAGACAAAACACAATTTTCCACTTGTTAAAAGGTCGGTAGTTGCAAATTACTAAACGGAGCATATTCATGCCACGAATTTACGTCTTTGCTTCCAGAATCTGTCACGGGCTACAGAAGTTGGAGGGCATCAGGTAAACTCATCACTGCTCTAACTACAGTACGCTCATTAACGTAAGTGACATTATGCTCCTAAGCGGCTCACTACTCCACATCCCAGGCTTTTACTAACATCACCATAGCAACATTCAGATTTTTCAGGGTTTTATTTATGACTAAATGGAACACAAGGAGTCAGACATTATCCCAACACTATAATCTGCTCTAATCCTTCAGCGTCCTAGGGAAAAAGACAAATCAGAGATGGGGACTACAAATAAGCAGTTCCCTACAACAGAATATGTTCTGCCTTGGTCTGCAGGGAAGCGGGGCAATGTCTCGTGCCTTAAATGATATCTAGATGAAAATAAAAACAATTCCACCAAATTTGAAACACCTGTTAAATTCAAAGCCAACGTGTTTTTGTTTGTACACCTCAGGAAAACAAAAACATGCATTAAGGCCACATAAAATTGGAATTTTGTTTCCACTTCAAACAATACCAACATACTGAATCACTCAATCACTAGTTAGCTCCAGCAGAAAAGCAGCTGATACCCTGAATAAAACCGAAGAAAAGCCTTCATTTTGTGACTCCAGTGCAGCTATATAAGCAGGGAAGGCAACATAATCGATGTAATGAGTTATGAGAAGGGAGAGAAGATTTTTCACAAATTGAATTTGGATGGTGTCTGGAAAAAAAAAAAAACACACCTTACTTCAAGCACCAATTTTCCACTGCATTCAGAGAACACTGAACGAAATCACAAAGGAGTTTTGATTACATCCCGAACAGCCCTCCCCGGCTTTTCAAATGAGCAAATTTTACCCGAAGGGCTCTTTGTTCCTCCAGAAGAAAAACAGTTAAAACACGCCATATGGGTGAAGACATTTAAGTAGAAGCTTATCACAAAATCAATTAAAAGTGAGAGTAACTCAACTACTGCCATTCAAACTCATTTGACAGAAACTGGGTAGCAAAGAAGACATCTTTCCAGTGACATGAGATAGGGCTCTCACGTAAAAATGTTAACATTATAAAACACGAGGGAGGATGGGACACATACCTGACATCCTCACATAAACCAGATTAGTGGAGGGGGAGAGGGAAGCAGCGAAGGAGAACCATTTTTCTCCAGAGGTTTCATACAGCAGGTCTGCTCTTACTCTGACCACCACCTCCAGATTTCCACAACGATTTGCTTTACTGGTTTCCTTTCCAGAAATCTATTCCAATAGATTCCAATTCCTTCAGATTCTGCTCTCAATTCAAGCTTGTATGAGGTCAGCCCCATGAACCACTTTTATCAAGAGAATACAAGAAGGATGCACACACCACCAAGCTGCAAGGAATCTCGTGTTTACAAAGCATCCTTCATCTACTTATCTCCCTCCCCATCACGCTGAAGTGTCGATGAGTAAAATGGTGCAATCTCTTAATTTCTCTTCTTACATCAGACACCACTTCAGCTGTGGTTAAACAGAAATCTTTGTCAGCAAAACCACGCTCAACAGCGAGAACCTGGGAGCCACCTCCTCAGCCTGCAGTCTCACTGTATCATTAAACTGGGACAGGGCAGTGAATCGGCTCAGGCAATTGATCCTCCTTAAAAATAACCCAGCAAAAAAGAATAATACAGATCCCTAATCCAACGTACTATAAATCCCCTTAAACACCTGGGCCAGTACAGCTGCCAGAAAGGTGCAAGGAGGGCATCTGTGCTGCCTCAGCCAGCAGGACCGTGGTAGGCCCTGGGCAGCTGTGGCCCTGCAGATCCCTGGATTTGCCCCCAGCTGCTGATCGTGTGCTTTACGGAGACTGTGGCTGACCACAGGCCCACGTTAGACTTCTTAGGTGAGTCCACTACCTGTAGGATTATTTCTTCGTGCCCAGTGACACAGCTTTCTAGATGAGAACTTCTTTATTCTACAGCTGCTCTTACTCCGAGTGTGCTTACAATTACAACTTCACCCTGGAACAAAATAAAGACACTTCCCTCCACCCCTTTAATCTATCCTTTGTACTCCTTCCAGGTTCTCCAGCCCAGTCCAAACACAATATAAGCAGCCCCCAATAGGCACAATGAAGTCATGTAAAATAGAGACTAAGGCTACAAAGTTCACATCAGCAAAGCTGTTCCATTAGACTGAAGTATTATGATTAAGGTGGGATCCTTCCAAAACAAGAGGCCAGCAAATATGAGGAAACTCATTAGCCTTAAATTTCTGCAAGTTATAGGATCGGCTCCCAGCAAGCCTATATTGCAATTTAAAAATTGCATGGGAAAACATGTAGAGTATAAAATAGCAGGCAAAAATGGACAAGGCGTGCTGATGTACCAGAGCACCGATCTGACACGTTCCAGAGCAGAGATCGAGCTCTTCCTTATACTTACCAAGGGCTTCTTAGTGCATTCTATGTTCACTAACATTTTCTCCCTGTTAAGTTATGTAAACAGACAGGATTTTTAGCCATTTGCTGTTGTTCAAATACGTTTTCTGATGAAATAACACTTTATCTTTGGAAAGTGTAATTTTTCCTCTTCTCAGGTACAAACAGATTTTTCACAGTATACCAAATGATTTTTTTTTTGTCTTTTCCCTCTGCCATTAATTTTGTGGATGCATTGTTAATAGAGTCTTTCTGGAGATTTTCAAAGGAACTAAAAGAAGCCATACCTTAACAATTTCAGAATCTTTCCCTATTCCTCATTTTAATCTAGGAGAGAAATAGCAGTCACTGTGTTGTTTTTTTTGTTGTGATCTGTAAAACACAAAGGCGATGCAGCCTGCTAGGGCAGGAGACGCAGTTCTGGCAGCAGCTGCTCACCAACCGCATTTAGAAATACAAACACGCTGGAGAGCATTGCAGACTGCTCTAGAACAAAGCGACAAACAGTCCTCTCCCCCTGCAAAATCAGAAAATGTACAAACAAAATGTCATCTGCACTCTAAAGGGGAGGAGGGAAAGGGAGTGCTTTTCCAAGGCTACTATTGTAAGAAGCTCCGAAACTTGTAAAAGCATTAATATTGTAATCATTCTCACCACAAAAGCTACCACACACACGGAGTGCTGAGCATGTGTGTGAAATTACTGAGCACAAGGCAACAGCAAACCCAGCCAGAGGATCCAGTAATTGAAATAATTACCAAGTTTTCCATTTTAGCATTCCAGACGATTACGGGTTTAAGGGTGGAACCAAGCAGAATCTGAAAGTATGACATGGCTAAAAATGCCTTTTTCAGTACAAACCAGGGAAGTTTTTTCAGTGCTGGACTTAAAGTAACTTTAGGTACTGGTGCTCATCACGAGAGATAGATGAAAAGAAGAAACGTGAAAGCAATAATTGAGGACAAAACTACAAGGAAAAAAGTAGTCTGTAAATGCTGGAAACATCTTTCCTGAGCACACCTGCCAGAATTTAGGAGAGAAACTCACAGCCTAACATGTCCCACAGAAAAGGATACACCTAGGGAACTCTGCAAATACTCCTTTATGTCAACGACAGCATCCCTTCCAAAATAAAGAGAACAGTAGAATGAGCCACTAACAGTGGAATTAAAGCACGGTTTTGTTCTTCCAAAGCAAGGCTATTTTTCTTTGGATTAATTAAAAAAAAAAAAAAAAGCCTCAGTAGCAACATAGCCTACAAAACAACCGTTTCAAAAGCAGATAGATGACTGTGGACAACAGCAACGCACTGCAGTAAGCAAAATACTATCAACTGCAGTTACAAAAGAAAAAATAGAAAAAAGACAGACACATTCCCTAGTTACCTTGGATGAAATCACAACTTTTTCAGTGTATCCCATATGTTAAGCATACTCTGTATTGTAAAGTTATAAAAGACAAAGCCGAGAAGAGTTATGCTGGTGCTTTAACACCATAGACAGCCGTGTCGTTCTCCTACTTAAGACACCAGAAAGTCAGCCTCAGGAGAACATTATCTGCCCCAATTTATCTCACCCCTCACCACAACAGGACCAGAAGCACTCAAGCCCTTGGGTACACCGGCAAAGGCTTCTGAGGAAATAAAAGGGAAGCATGGTGACACACAGTATTTTCTTGTTAAAAAGAAGTGGGAAAAAGAAAGGTGGAAAAAGCTGTGAGAAAATTAAAATGAAGGATAAAAGGACTAATATGAAAGCTAATGCTCTTAATAAAAAAACTGAACAAGTGCAGTCTCATTTCATTAATAGAAGCCTCAAGTATTTCTTTCAGTCCTATGTGAGGAGCATGACACAGTTGAGCATATGGGAAAAGTCAGACATTGGGAAATAATGGAGCAAAATCTCATGAGATGAAGATATAAAGGACGTGCAGAAATGCAAGGCCCCATTTGCACCTCTCCAACAGGCTTTAGCTCATTATTGGAATGCAAAATCCTCAGAGCAGTTTTGGTAATAGCAATCTATAAAGAACGACCTTTACCTCACATTTCCAGGATTGAGAAGAGAAGGAAAAGACAGGCGAGTTGGCATGGTCCCTGCATTTATATGGAACAAAGGCAAGTCCCACACAGTAAGGATGGTTCTGGGCACAGAAAGAGTCACCAAAGGGCCAACCATAAGCAAGGTCCATTATGCTGACAGGAAAAGGAGAAGGAGAGCTCCGGAAGATGCTTTGAGCTCTGTTATCTTTAATAAACTCTGTAGCATAGCAGTAAGAGGAATGGTTTTATTATAGACTTTGGAAATAGTGCGATTTCAGAACTCATCTGTTGCATTACTCAAGGCATTCAGAAAGAGTTGGGAGAAGGAGCAGATGAAGAAACTATGAATTTCTACTCTGAAAGCAGTAGTGCCATGCAGGTGGCTATTTCAGCTGGGCCCCTGTCCCAGGTCACTCCCTGAAGATGTCTCCTTCTGTCACCCCCTCTTCATAGAAGGGCTGCAGAAGAAGCCTGGCAAGACCAGTCTCCAAACTCCTGCACCTAAATTATTCACTGAAACTCAGGGGGTTTCTTGAGTTTAAGGACATTTCCAACGCAGGAGAACCAATATTAGCTCTGTAGGGAATTCTTACGCCTCTCAAATTCCCAAAGGTTCCACTAACATGTAACCATGCAGCTTGTGGTCCATACTCTCCCAGTCCATGTTTTACCCCCCTTTTTTAGAAAGATAAACACTAGATACTTATTTTCCTTCCAGCTACTGCTTAATACTGACATAATTAGACAAAGCTATCATGAAAAAAACTTAAAATTTATATCCATTATATGATAACCTACAAATAGTAGAGAACTGCAGCTAGCTTCCTTTCTAGCTTAAGCTTAAAGTTGTGTTGGTTTTTTTTCCTCCAAATGTCAGTTTAACCATTCTCCTGCCTCCTTGTTTGGTTCCCCTTCAGTTACAGAAACCTGTTGTACAGTGTGAACGACGAAGAATTTTTGCAAGACCAATCCAAGAGAATTTAAACAGAGACCTTAGGCCCACATCATGCAATAAGGGAGAGTGCTTTTTGCAAAGTCTTAGTTCCTGAATCCTACAAACTCTTAGGTGAGCCTGAAACTACAGCACAAATTCATTTCCTAAATGAGGGCACTTACCCACTCAAAATATACTATCTTCACACACGTGAGGTCGAACTGTTTTACCTCTGAATATAAGGGCTGTATTAAAAATAACTGCAAAGCAAGGTAGCTAGCTTCAGTTTTGATGAAGCTGTTGTTACATCTCCTCCTCAGCAGGCCTGAAGACCACTCTTCCAAAAGTCACCTTTGAGACCATTTATGCCCCCCCTCTAAAGGCAAACCAACCTGAAGCAACTTGCATCTAAGCTAAACAATATCTTTTCCTCTCAAGTTTACATGTATAATATACAAGGGAAAGGCACGTGAAGTTGGTTTTTGTTTCCCCCTCATGAAGGGTAAACTTATGAAGGGCTGTCAGGGCTTCCCTGGAGAACCCATCTAGAGTAGGCTCAAAAGAAAGCCAAGTTGATAATTTTGTCTTCCTGGACTTAAACAGGAAAGACATTAAAGGCAGAGGAAGAGCACTTGAATCATTAGTTCCTTGCATCAAACTGTTGATACAATTAATTGGCTTGTAAAAGAGCTACAGGTCTGCCACAAGGGAAAAAAGAAAGATAGAAAAATATCAGTATCTTATCAGCCACTCACCGGAGGAAAGACTAAACAGACAATTCAGTACAAGCCACATCCAAATTATAAAAAAGGAGCAGAGTAGTACAGCTTATGACCAAGAAGCTCCTTAGATCTGTAGCAGAGGTAGTCTAAGCTGCTAACTAGGAATAGTTTTCTATGTAAGCTTATTTTCTAAGATGCTGTATTCAATTCTCTCTCTCACACACAGAGCAGCGAGCATGGTCCAAAAGACAGACAGGGAAACTGAACTCAGTATGACCTTCAAAAGGGATCATTAAGAGATAAGAGAGATTTATAATTACAGCACAGTCTGCTCACTTTTGAATGCTTTCTTCAATTTGCTTATCAAGATTACTGAAACAATTTGGGGAAGCTAAGCCAATTCACTATTACAACAAGATTTTCAAAATCTCTTCCATTCTACTCATGTAACATACATTTCCCACTCCTTAACCAAAATTACGTATTATTATTTTATTTACAAAAAATAATTGCTAAATATATGTTAAGGGCTTCTTCCTTGTACAGCATACAAGATGTAACTTCTCTTCTTTAAAGGCCAGATGGTACCGCACTCACTATTTCATTGTTCCTGAAATAAACTTTCGAGTTCCTTAACGTTGAGTTTTGCCATTTAGCACACAGCTGTGATTAGCACCAAACACTCCTCCTACTCAAACTGTAAATATTCCTTGTCATGCTAAATTCAGAGTGCGAACTTCTAATCCTATATATAGTCAGCCTAGTCAGGCCAACTACAAATAGTTCTTCTATGTGTTTGCAAGGTAAGCCTCCCAACTTTTGTTATCATGTAAGGCCATATTATGCTAAACCTGAATGCTGTCTTGCTCCAGACGACTTCCAGAGCTTTTCCCCCTCTGTGCAATGCTGCCAGATGCACAGTCTACACTCGTGACGTTCTAGCATACACTAAGCAAAATACAGCCAAAGACTGGCCCAGGAATCCATTAGCAAAATAAGCACACCATTCTGATCTGCTCCTGGACCATCTGCATCTGATACTTAAGATATTGCCCCTGCCTTTGAAGACTTTTTATTCTCCAGCTATTCCTATTCAGATCAACATTAAAGATTCTGAATTCAGAAAGTTGCTGAAAACTTCCAAACATCTAGAATTAAAAACATAGATATTAAAAGGTCACGCTCAGCAACTTTGTTTCCCTAACACAAAATCTCTGGATACTCGTGGTTCTGTGACTCTTGAAAAGCACACCTCTAACACAACAATACTCCTAAGCGCCCTAACATTTGTTCTGCTCTTTGCATTATGTTCGTTTGCATTATGAAATGCATATGCTAGCTGCAGACATTAAGAGGAAAATTTGTCTGCTTACCTGGTAATTCCCTCTCAGTAGTAAGGCCCACAGATCCACTCAGCCCGCTTGCAAGCTTGGGGGTAAACCAGACTCATCAGTCATTGGCATCCATCAGAAGAATATCCCTCCCGTCTAAAGGAACTCTCACCTCCCCATTTTAAAGGTTTCTAAAGCCAACATGAAGCTGTGATATATGTTCATCTATGCTCCTCTACTTTCTTGCATCACAGTGCAGTTCTCTAAAGAAAAGGTTGCAAATCGTGGGGATGCTACCAATCATGTCTGCCTTTTTCAGACATGGGCAAGACAGCTGAAAAAAATGGTGAAAGCTAAAGATTGGATAAGAGAGAGATGTTTTGTATGCTGATGGGCAGCAGGCCTTAAATCACAATTTAAGCACAGCATGAATCTCTAAGTTCCCAAATCTTTGCTGGTAAAATGCCAACATCACTCTGTAGGGTGGAGGGAACTAACCCCAAAGCCAACACGTAAGGACAGAATGTGCTCGGGACGGACGTGCACCTGATTATTCGCATCACTGTGAGGCATGCCCCAGGAAGGTTTACAGGCAGGTACGAAGAAACACCCTGAGTTTTGAATTTCAGGAAAAAGTTATGCCCTGTGTTCTGGATGTTAAGTAAGGAGCTATTGAAGAAAAACCCTGGAAGCAAATGGAAATTGCTAAATGCTACCCGTGGTGGGAGGAACAGACTACACCTGCTTGTCGGACAGCTCTGCATTCACAGTCCTGGTGCTGCAGAATAGGCAGGGAAATTAGACTTGCTTCATTAGGCTGAGAAACACTGAAAAAGACACTCCCACTAACAGCTCAAATTGTATAACCTGTTTCTCTGAATGGTTCAACTAGATAACAGCACAACTCCTATTCCTTCTCAACTAATTATTAGCTTAATGCATTAGCATTCACTGTTTTACTCCACACCATGAGTTAAAAAGACCACAGAGAAACACTCAAAAAATAGCATTGCTAATATTAAAATATCTAGTGCATTACCAAGTCCCAAAGCAGAGCACAGCAAAAAGATCTGTGACACACTAAAACTACAGACGAGGAAAGGGCTTAAAAAAAGAAGTGTTTTTATCTGACAAGGGAAAACTTGTAGCACGTGTACCAGCACTGGATATGCAGATTGATTTGGTCACACAGAAGAAGACGAGCTGATGTGCACTGAGTATGGCTGTGTACAAGCAAGAAGACAAAAGGGAATAGAAAGGCATTGCCTATCTTCTTCACACGCCCACCTGGGAGCCTCACATACACTCCACTTTGGCAACACGAAGGAAAAGAAACATTCAAAAGGACTACGCAGAAGAATTCTTAAAGGCACAATAAAAATATAAACAGCAACTTTACATATCAAAAGCTTGAATGAATTAAGATACTCGCCTGAGACAGTGAAGCTGATCATTGGTATTCATTTTATACATCAGAGCATGGGAAAACTGGAGAGAATATCTGGAAGACTCACGTCCACAAAATGCTTCCCATGAGTGAAATAGAAGAGTATTACCTAATGTCAGGTAGGTAACTTCTGAACTAACATCTCAAGTGCTGCCGTTCGAAAAAAATGAGCTGTTACTTTTGCTGCTTTCCCCATATAATGCAGGAGGGTAAATCTGTGGTGCCACAACGTTTGAAGTAGGTAGTGTATATATACATATATATATATATATATATACATATATATATATACACACTAAGTGCATAATGATTGCTATAGTATTCTAAGGTGAATTAGAGATCTCACTGGCTGTATTAGGCAGTTTCCCAGACAAGATTCTAGGACTGTAATAATTCAGCATGTTTTTTTCCCTACATTTTCACATACTCTAGTGGCCAGAAGACCAGTAGCAAGCACATGGATGTCACATTTTTCCCCAAAATAAATACAGCTGTAGCAGAGTAACTCACCAAGTTATGTACTTGCTTGCTCACTATTTGACCATCTCATACAAAGCACATAGGCCCAGTGTACTCCATCAAATAATACCATGGATCATTATCCAAAGCACACGGGAACTCCAGTAAGGCATTTACAAACATTCCAGCACCTGGAAGAGCCTTTTTTGGTCTCTTCAGCCACAGAGACAATTAGCATTATCTTCTTCCTAATACCTAGCATTTTGGGGGTCCCAAAAAGTGCAGAAGAAAGAAAACAGAGAAGGGAACAAAAAACACGAGTATACGACATTTGGAGAATCCACTGAGTATTTCACTGCCTTTATCAAACATAAGGCAATCAATGGGACAAACAAATTCACTTAAATTATAATTTCACACTTAAAAGATGAAGCTTGTGTGTAAAGGAAAGCTGCACCTGTTGGAAGCTAGATGGAAAAATAATAATTTATTATTTATAGATGTAGAAGTATTCAAAAACGTTGATAACATTCACTCTCAGTGGTAAATGTCATGTAAGGACTTTGTGCTGCAGTCCTACTTAGCTATAAACAAGACTTCTCAATCACTTCCAGCTATAATTAGAATACCTTTCTCTTCATCACTGATGGCTGAAATTCTGTAGTCTAAAGGAGAGAACAGACAGAAAAAGAGCCCTACACTTTTGTTACTGGTCAACACATGAGATGTATTTAAAAAAAAAAGTCATTGGGTAGGATTTAGGTCAGTTCAATGTATTCCAATGCAGATCAACATTCCCCAATAGAGTTCAGGAATGGTTACATTTCTGTGGGATCTGTCATTAGTTCCCTTCCTGTTATGTTAATATTCTTCTGTTTTGGAAATGCCAAAGCTTACTTTCAAACTGCCATATTCCTATCTATTGCGAATACCTGATGAGCCAAAGAGAACAGCCCAACACACTTCTGTCTTTAAGCATAAACCTGATTAGCAGAAATATCTGCTAAAAAGAAAAAAAAACATGTGGGTTTGTATAAATAAAATATGCATATTCTTAGAAAGCTATGCTGGGTGTATTTTTCAGATCAAAGCAGGCCTATCAGATCTGAATAAAAGTCTAGCCCTCCAGGAAAATTTACCAGGAACACCAAAACAAGCATGATTCTTCCTGAAGCAAGTGAAGATTCCTGTTTTTTCGCTTCAATATTGGGAATTGCAGAATACAGCAGCATAACCCTCAAAACCTGTATGCAACAGCTCACATAAGGTTGAAATAGTTTCACATCATCTCCTTGGACTACCTAGGATCAAAATTCGGAAGACTATTACATTTATTCTTGCCTAGCTGAACTGAACGTAACTGACATCGCTGCAAATGCCTGGTATCCCCATATAAACCAAAACTGTTTCTATTCATTTGCTCCAAAATAGAGGCACCATGAGCCACATGATCAAATGACAGGCAGGGTAAGCAAGGAGGTCGAGTCACAGTAGGCAGTGACCAGACAGGGAACCTTCCTCCAGCTGTTATTTGCAAAGCAGCAGTCCCCCTTATACTTTGGGAATTGTTTCAGCTTGTCATGTTTCTTGTATTCATTTTCAAAACCAGGCAGGATGCGGAATTTTATCCCTAGGTTTTCAGTAACTGAGAAGTCCGAACAAGCCTGTTCTTAGCTGCCAGTGCTGTGAAAAGCTGCAAGAAAAGTTTCGTGAACTTTTTATAGAAACGAAAGAATGTCACAAAAGCCCCAGCCCGTGCAATTTTTAGTAAGACTTTGCCGTAGTCAGTGGGCACACATTAGCTGTACCTGTTAGTGCTTGTGGAAGGTTTCAAAAGGTATTTTCTACTTCTGTTGGGCCTGGTGCCAGCTGACAGCTTTCATACACACGGGAAGTGGCTAAAGCAGTACTGGTCTGGACTTGACTACATTGCAGGAGCTCTTAATAAGATCCCTTCTGGAGGAGTCCTCTATTTAGAAACAGTTGGCTTTTAATGATTGTTAGGGACTATGTTGGCTCTCCAAAGAATCCACATTAAAAATACTCCACTTTATGAAAGGATGTCCAAGATTAATAGGCCTCTACCATTACACAACTCAACATCCACGCTGGGCACAGTAACCAGAGAGGCAGAACTATCAGGGGCTGCAGGAAATTTCTAATTCTCTAAAATGGTGAGTTTCCCAATAAAGGTAATAAAGTTGAGCTAAAGCACAGATCTCTTAAGTTCAGTGAAAACTACTTCTGAAGCTGGAATAGCGAGCAAAACTCTTCAGCCTGGAAAAAAAAATAATAAGAAAAAAAAAAAAGAAAAAAGCACCTGGGGATATAATAGAAATCTACAAAGTCAATGGCAGATCAAGAGGCACAGGGATCAACTGTTCACTGTCTCTTCCAATACTAGCAAAAAAAGCAGTCAGACAGGTGGAGTCAGGCCCAAAAACAAACAAACAAAAGAAAACCAATGCAATGGGTAATAAACTTTTGCAGCTATTTGCCAGGGGCGAATACTAAAGATGTCTCCATAAACTCAACGAGAAACTGGACTAGTAAGTGGAAGAGGGATTCGTTATTGCTGCCATTAGACAAACCACAACCCAAAACTCAGGAAATCCCCTGAACCAGAGGATGGTAAGAGCAGTAATCAAACACACACTTCTTAATCCTCGCTAGGCATCTGCTTAGTACAACTGGAGAAGAAAGTTAGATGGGCCCTTAAACTGAATGAGCAAAGCCACTCTCACCTGTTTAATTGAGACACGGAAATGCCTTTTCTCCTTGAAATCAGAAGAGCTACCCTTGCCTCCACTAAGAGAGAAGACATTCCTGTTTGCAAGCGTGGATGTTTATTACAATCAAAATGAGACAGACATAAAGTACACTTTACTTTTCATGTGCTCCACTTTGGAATTCTGTCCCTGCAATCATGCTCTGCTTTCCAGAGCTAACAAACATCTCAAAAGCTTATCAAATTTCACCTTAAGAGCTGTTTTCTGAGTTTCCATCTCAACAGTTCCCGCTGGAGTTTTTTCAGAAGCAGACTGCTGCTATGATTAGGAACCTTCTAATTTCCAGCCTGATCATGGCCAGCTTTTACCCGTTTGTTCTTGTGCCAGCACTGTCTGGTTTTGAGCTAAGCAGCAAGCTGGCTGACATGTTTACAATAATGGATCAATGGCCTTTATCACAGCAAAGGAAAGTAAAAGGTCAGTTCTGCATCATAAGACACCTATTTAATTCTGCATTTAAAAATCCAAGTTACTCCAAATCCCTGAGAACAGAGCATAAGCATAAACATACATGATTCAGGTTCTGCGGTAGCCTGCTAAAGGTAAGTGAAAATGCAAAGTGATTTTTTTAAACAGATCAATATGAAGAAAACAAACAAACAAACAAACCTGTAAATAATCGTATAGGTAATCATATTATTTACAGTTATACAAGTCACTTATACAGTATGTATAACAAGACAGAAAAATAAAGATATCAATAAAGTTTAAAACAAACAAACAAACAAACAAACTTACTTCCCAATGTTTTCAGGTAGTGCTTGCAGAGAGATGTCATTTACTGAAAGACATGTTAGATTCTGTAATTCAGGAAAGCTCTCAGGCAACCTATGGAGATATTAATTCAAGTCAAGGACTTCCAGTGTAAGTATTCACATTAATATAATACACAGAAAAAAAAAAAGAGATTGTGTAGCAGAAAACTAGAGCCTATTTAGCCAATGTACACAGAGAGGGGAGGAATGCCTAGACTCCCAAAAATTCTAGGGATCATAGTAAACTAACTAAATAAAAACATAGCTGACAAACTTCAAAGTTTCCTCTGTGTCAAAGTGCAGGTAATATCTCTGTCTCCTGACTCCTCTCCTCCCTGTCTCCAATTTACAGCTCCAAAAAGCCATATGACTTGAGAACATACACGGCATTTTAATAAATTGAAAATTAAATAGAAAAAAAACAACTATTGGTATTATCCTGCATCACCCATATGGTAAAATAATCAAGCAAATTAGTTTCATGCAGTACGTTTGGTTGCGTACATGCTCAGAGCAGGGCCATTTTGTGTTAGCCACTAGGCTGCTCTTCAGCTGCTGCGTTTTGAAGAAACAGTCTGTTCGCTATCAGGACAATGTTCCGTTGTTACAGCCCTCCACATGCACTGCTTCACAACACAACAGCACGTAATCCCTCTCCTCTTTCACTCTAAAATGCAAGCATATGCAAAGTGCTCCCCAAGTCTTCTGCATGATCCTCAGAGCCTGCAACCTAAGCTCAGGCCATAGCACTCGGTCTGGTTCCTGCTCCCCACGTCCCCCAGCTCCAGGTACGTGGTGCAACCTGCAGACCTCTAACAGGAGATGTGGTGTGCAGGCAAACAGCTGCATGTGATGGGGAAAGGGAAGCAGACAAATGACAGTAGGGGGACTTCTCACGTGCTCAACTCCATACTGCCTTGTTACTTTCTGTACATTACTAACAGAACCCACTTGCGTTCTCTACAATGTGACCTATACACCCCCGTAACTGTACAATAGTAGCAACATGCTTGGAAGCAGCAGTTTCACCATTTAGGCTCTTATACTCTTAAGACTTGAGTTAAACAATCTGATTATCTGTAGCATTGTGTATATCTATTGTGGTCTTCTGGTCTAACCTACAAAAAATGGGCCTCCTTTTTATTAATGCAAGCTCCAAATCATCTGAAAGCAGCTGAAAAGCACCCACTTTTAATACTGCAGATTCATTCACCAGCCATTAAATTTGACAATGAGGCAACATACTGTATTAGTGGAAGGGCATTGATTGGGAAGACCTCTGACTGGCTGTTAAGCTCAGTGAAAATAAGAGCAAGAATCAATAGATAAAAAAAAAAAAAAAAAAAAAAAAAAAAGTTCCAGCATATCACACATAAAAGGAAATGACTGCTAGGCTTTATCACCCCATCTGGGCTAATTAGTGCCAAGACCTACATGCTGTTACACAGGTAAAACTGAAATTCTGGACCTCTTCATAGGAAGCACCAGGCAACCGTGTGTAAACAGCTTCTGTTATCTCTGTTTTCTAACTTACTAGGTTGCTTGGAGTGATATTTTCCAGGACACACACATACTTTGGAGCCACTCTATCAAGAATTTTTAAAGTTCTCCTGCAACCACCAACAAAGAATTATGAGATCTATTTCAACCCCATTAAAAAGCCTGTCAATTCTTTTGTTAATTCCTCTCAGCTGTAGTTATGCCTTACAGATGCTGTCGAAGGAGATCCATCGGTTCGGCCTCAGGCCTTATTCAGTGCACAAAATGGAGAACAACAACAGCTAACATGCTGCTACTTATTTTTTTTTTTTATTTCAATACCATGAGATGCGGCTCTGTGCTTTATGTACAGCACACTCATCTCCGGGAAAAGGCTGCCCAGTGACCCTCATCACTTTAATATCTAAACACCAGTTCAGCTTCAGTTTGCTTTACCAGATTTTTGTGGTATTATTATCCTCAGCATATAAATGGGCTACAGAGGCCCAGGGATTAAGATCACAAGTGTCCCTTTAATGCTTAGAGATCCGAATTTCCAGAGAACTTAGCATGCACTATGCGCTATATTCAAAGCGCAGCTCTGAAGAATCTCAGCTGCCTATGTGGGAGAAGCTGTCCTGCGAAACCGCTGCAGCGGCTTAAGATATTACAGACACTCAGCTGTTTGTTACCACTCATGCACTCCAGCCAGCCAGCTAATCATGCAAGTATTCCCAGCCTATCTCAGCGCACAGCAAAGCAAGTCGGTTAATGCCCACTGTGAATACTCCGGCTTATGTGAATTGCTCAGCATCACAAAGGAGCTCTGTGGCACAGCCTGGTTTAGGAAATCGTTCTCCAAACAGTGTTCAAAGGCCTTAGCTGGCAGATCACCTCTTCTACCTCTTCTCTTCCTTGCTATCTCCAGTCTCATTTCACTTTATACATTCCAAATTGTCAGCAAGTGGAACAGAGAAACGTAAACAAAGCTCCTCTCTGTAGATGTGTGTAATCCTCGGGCCCCAGTCCGTCAGAACACAGACCAGGAGCTGCAGTAGCAGCCACCAACGTACGCGGTGCATTTTTGCCACATGTTACTGCATGTCACTGTGTCCCAATTGATGGGAGAGTGATGAAACACTAGTCCAAGCTTTAATCGTTAGAAAAAGCCATTATCTGCAGCGGCTGATCTACACTCTATTCCAAATTGTCAGGCACCTGGGTTTGTGCCAACACATTCATGCTAACCATGGCCTTATCTCTCCCAAGTACGAGCGTGGTTATCCTACGCATTTAAGAAGAGAAATGAAAATGGAGAGAATCAGATTTACATTTTTCCTGGTTGGCTAACAAATTTCATCCCCTCCCAGCACATCGCTTTTTAAATCTGAACTTTTGCTACAATCACTGCCAGAGACAGACACTGTTGGCAAGATTTCATAGAGATGCTAGATCACAATTTTTAAGGGCTTATTTAAAATTGTAATTGTTACAGCAAGATTGTAATTCTGGTATGGCAAGTACTAAGAAGAAGGTGGAAATTACCTAGTCAGTGGATTCCCACTGAAATCTGCTACCTGTAGTGCTTTGCAGAATGAGATGCTTTCTGGTATTTCAGGAATATCTGCGGAAGAAAAAAGGGAAAAAAAAACAAACATCATCAACAACTGTACTGCATCTACACTGAAACTATTGCCTCATTACATTCAGTAACTTGCTACTGCAAGCAGTTATCTTGGTATCTTTCAAGACATTTCAACATGCAAGACTGCTTCATGTCCAAGTACTCAGACTTCAAATGAGAGCAAGAGCAACTAGCAGGGCAGAGCCATTTTGTGCTTTTGCAAATCCCATTTCCCTCTCCTGCTCCACATGCTTTTTACTGAATCTAAACTACTCACCTGTCCTTGGACTGATCTTTATCAGTCTCTGTCCAGAAAAAAAGAAGGAAAAAAAAAGATTCTCCACGTCCTAAGACTGTTCTAAAGAACCAATTAAAGTCTGAATTTCTTGTAATTTGATCAATACACACCCACAATCTGTGCTGGCAGAAAGTACAGGGGAAGGGAAAACAAGGAAGGGAAGAAGAGAACATGCAAGTCTCTTTGCTCATAACACACACACATGGGAACAGAACCAGCCTTTCTCACAATAAAGACAGTTAATTTGAAAATATTATTCAATTTATTCAAACAACAGGTCCCAAGTAAGTGCTAGCATACTACTTCAGATTGCCAGAAACTAATCAGAGATACTTCTTTGTGAAAACAGATGTTTTTTGAGGTATCTTCAATACTACTTGTTTGACTACTGAAGCTAGTCAATGCCATCTTAAAAATAAATGCTGCTCTGGGCCTCTTACTTCCAGCTACATTTCTATCAGTAGCCTGTGAGCCCTCTGTTTAAGACCTTGTTTATTGCCATCGAGATCCAGCAAGAATGGAACAAATACGCTTGGTTTCCTTGTTTAACAACTTAGATTGTTATGATTCATTTGGAAAGGAATTCAACAGAAAAGGCGGTAAATCTTATAATAAAAATGAGTCTTGTGATCAGGTTTTCCTATTTCCATTCTTTCTACGAAGTATTACATCTATTCCCTCTCCCCTTCCTGCAATTCTCACCGCAAATAATACTTCAGGAAATGTCTTCATAGATTTTCCTCGTGTAAGTAGCACCACTGACTACAGCAGCCATCAGTGACCTAAATACGCTGAAAAATATTTGGAAATTAGGTCTCTTCCTACCTAGCTGAGTAGCCCAGAACTGAACGCCAATATATTTCATTCAGCTCTTCTCCCCCTGAGCAGCGTGATGGGAGGCACAGCAGGAGGAAAGTACCTGCCCATCAGGCTCCATCTCCTGCCAGGCCATCTGAGCAAATGTGCTTGTTCTGACTCATTCCAGCTCAGAACTGAATCCCAAACCAGTATGAACATCTCCCAAATCCCCCCATCACCAGGTGTGAATGGTCAACGAAGGGTTAGTGCAAGAACATCTCCTGGGAACCCTCTTCTGTTTCTTAAGTGATTGGGAAGGGCTGGAGGGACAGAGGTGGACAGGCACCATCCAGTGGGTTTCACTGCATCTCAAGCAGTGTAAGAGTCATCCCCTTCTCCCAAAGGAAAAATAAACTATGTCACAAGCCCCAGTGCTCCCTTCATATTCACCAGGCACAGGTCTGAAATTAGCCTAAGCAGCTGGATAAAATTCCTGAAGTTTACAAATAGCTCTGGAGCGGTCTATTCACCAACCCCCAAAACACACTGCGCTTTCAGATGATGGATCCACTGTGAGCATTACTAAATATCAAAACAATTTATGAGCAACAGAGGTGAACATCCACAGTGCAGCACATGGAAGAACAACAAAGCTGCTCTTCCACAACACCAAACCGCAGGGCCAAAGCCACCCAATACTAGGTTTACATGAAGTGGTACACAAGGTATAGTTGGATTTATGAGGTGGTGAAAATATATTCCTTTAAAAACTACACAAACCTAAGGTCTGCCAATGGCACCAGCTCTCCCATACAAGAAAACAGATCATTTTAGAGACAAACTCCTTTCAGAGATGCTTTGTATCTCTCACAGAACTCCTTCGTAACAACTTGGATACCTGAGGGTAAACGGTTGATATTAGAAATCCAGTAACAGCAAGATAAATCATAGCAACATAGAATGGTTTGGGTTGGAGGGGACCTTAAGGACCATCTAATTCCATGCCCCCTGCCATGTGCAGGGACACCTCCCACCAGCCCAGGCTGCCCAAAGCCCCATCCAGCCTGGCCTTGAACACCTCCAGGGATGGGGCATCCACAGCTTCTCTGGGCAGCCTGTGCCAGGGCCTCACCACCCTCTGTGGAAAGAACTTTCTCCTTATATCTAATCTAAACCTACCCTCTCTCAGTTTAAAACCATTCCCCCTTGCCCTATCAGTACACTCCCCAACAGAGTCCCTCCCCAGCTTCCCTGTAGGCCCCCTTTAGGTACCGGCAGGCATCTGTAAGGTCGGCGTGAAACATTAGGTGAGGCCTTTAACGTTAGAAAGGATGGGTAAAACAGAGTCCTCAAATCAGGGTTTAAGAAGAGATTGCCCCTCTATAGTGGTTTACCTCACAAAAAGACAAAACTCTCCTGCCAAAGGGCCATGCAGGAGCCTGCAAAAACGGGCAGAGAGCTGTCGTGCTGTGGCTTTAGACACCTGTACAGGGGACATCAGGCACAGGAGGGACCAAACCTCGTGGTCACTCTTCAAGCTTCTTCATGGGTTTCGCTAATCCGTGCCCAGCCAGAATACATTTCAGTGACACAGTTGGTGAGCAGATTCCTCACCAAGAACTTTGGAAGCAGCCACAAACCTACTTCAGCAGGAGCCACAAGAGCTGCTGAATGCAAAGGGACGCCTGGAACGAGCAGCCTGTGTCAAAGTACCACAAGCACACCCATCTCTGCTGACCTTTCTTCTGAGTCAAAAGCTCACACTTTGTCCTTTGTCACACTTTTCCTTACCATAGGAAAGGACTAAACAGCTATGAATATTGACTTCTAAATAACCGTAAGGAGAGAAAAAAAAAAAGAAAAAGAAACCCACATTAAGATTGCCAGATTAAATGATGAGTGTGTGATAAATTCTGTGATAAAGTGATAAACTGTTGCAACACATGAAATACTTAAAACTATTTGCATGCCACTAATACTCCAGAAAGTAAAAGCACTGAAGTCGTTGCAGGGACAGTGCTCTGTCTGGCAAAGCAGATGGCAAGTAATTTTTTTTTTTTTAAGAATAAATAAATAAATAAAAAGAACAAGAAAAAACAACCACCCACACGTTCATGTAAAAAGTATTCACTTTTAAAAGAGTGCTCTAACAGAACTCAAACAGTACACAGACCTGGAAACTTTCCCCTTCCCTATATGTGACACATGAAATCAAAACAAAATCAAAATTGCACTTAGAGACACAGACAGCAAAGGTTTTATTCATTCCATTCCTCGATGCAAGCACTGTCTGCATAAGACTGAATTTACACTAATGGATTATTGACGACAAAGGTCCTACATACACTCAACAGACATTGGAACCTCTACCTGCATTAGTGAGAAACACCGATACTGAGCCCTGTTTATCAGCACTAAGTACAGAAGTTTGTCATTCATTGTCTATTTATTCTTCCTACCATCCTCCTCTGGATAAAATAGTTGGAAATGAACAGAAAAGCAGCAGCTCACTTCTCCTATTTTTTAGTATCTTTCTCTCTCTTCTTACCCTCTCCCCCTCCCCACATCAAAATTATATTTAACATTAGCCTTAACTAACATCAGCTTTAACTAGTTCAGAGCTGATCTTTGTATTGAACCACAGGAACCCACGTAGTATTTGTCACTGCCTTACGAGTCCTGAAATGGACATTGCTATCTTGAAGTTTCACGGGAGTCTAAATAACTTGTGTCTTTAAACCAAGCCAGTGTCCACAACTTTTATACATGCATTTAAGCATGCAGACACACACCTTTCAGATATAGATGCACACTTGCTGTGTGAATCCTTCTCCTTGATTAAACAAAAAACAAACCAAAAAAAAAGCTAAAATAATCATCTTAATTTGTTTTGAAAAAATATATACACATATACAACATATAAAGCAGAACATAAACTTCAATTTTTGATGATGACACAAAGTTTCTGAAACTAATCAGACTACTGATTTCCTCTACCGATGTGTGGTTTCACTGTCTTACTGTAAATAATTTCTACTGCTATATAATGGGCTACAGGGAAAAAGAATATATATATACACATTCTCAAAACATACTATTTTTGTACCCTCTTTCCTTTACAAGGCTTGGGTATTATCTACAATAACAGTTAAGTATCTGAACTAAGTTAAAATTACTCCAGCATAGGTTACTATTTGCAATAAAGCAGCATGGACACTGTGTGTAGTTTGGATGCATTTGCAAATGACGAAATCTGTTTTGAAAGTAAAGTGTGCTTTCCCAGCATATTTATTCCAGACTATAAAATCATTACATGAGCAAAAGTGTTCAATAAGAAATTGTAATGGATGCAGGAAAAAAAGGGAAATCCCCCACACACACACCAGTAACTTCACTATTTTTTTTCTACTCTGCTTAACCAGACAAAGGACAGACAAAAAATGTGTGCCTTTCTTTGAGCTGAGTTTTGTTTTACTTTTAGTAAGAAAAACACAGTTGAAACATGAAGATTTAAAGAAATTTATCAGGCAAAACACAACCAAGTTATGACACTTCATCATAACTCATGGAAATCATGGGAAGACTACTGTAGCATTGTTTTGAATAAATGACCTCAGAAGAAGAAAGGCAAAGAGCGTTTTAGTATATGACAAAAATTCTGGGGTGGTTATTATAGCAAAGGAGATGATCATCCATAATAGAAGCATTGACATAATCAACTGAAATGCAACACAGGACATTAAAATACATAAAGAAGTCCTTCTGCCTCTTGATGGATTAAGCAGCTTTTGCCATTACTGTTTCCTACTAGATTTTGCTACAGACATTAACACATTAAAAATCTCTGCCAATATTAGCAGCAATAAGGTTGAATGCTGTTCTTGCCACTGCTGGATAACCAACTCAAATCCTACTTAAATATCTAGGATTCTTCTAATACCACATACTGATGAATGCTCCACATTTACAGGATGCCCCAGATGTTCTGGCATACAGATTGTGCAGCATTGCTAATAATAAAGCTATAAACCAAGTATAAGCCCTGTGACGTATGACAATACAAATATACTGGCAGCAAAAAAGTCATGCCAGCAAAGTAGATGAAAAAAAAAAAAATCGAGCTTGGCAGTCGTGTACATAAGAGGGTGTATACATATATACACGCAAACATATTTCTACTCAAGATACCTCTTCAGATATTTATCATTCTTGTTTGCACAAGAACTTGTGGTATCAGGTAATGATCTTTCAAGCCCCATACACGTGACTTAAGAATCAAGTGTGATACTAGAGAATTCTGTGCTGCCTGAATGAGAAAATTATTTCCAAATATCCTTTTGTTTGGTGCTAATTTATACACGTTGAAGATTTTTACAACAGTAACATGCCTCGGTCCCCTTTCCCTCTATTCCCTTCCTCTGACGACTGAGAGGGGGAGGCAGCCTTCATTTTAAACTGATAAAACCTTTCATATGGCACATTTTTACAGCATTTTTCTATAAAATTTAAAAAAATATATACACTTTTCTCTACCTAAAGCCTACATGGCCGGCATTCTTTACATATTGTGCAACAGAGAACATAATTACTGATATCTGGTACCTAGGCCGCAGCCTGGCATGGCGCCCTGCCAGGAGTGCTGCACACTCCCCAGCAAGGGGAACCCCACAGACTGGCCTAGGCTGCCAGAACTGAAGGCTCTCACTACCTTATGTACACTGCATAACACTTAGTGATTGCTAACTCCTTACTGTATTGAGGAGTTTATGCCAAGTTTTTGCCCAGTAAGGCCACTCCAGACTATGAACCAACGTGGCACTATTTCCCCGGGGACAGACATCCAGACCACATCCAACCAGTTTGATACATGGAAGGATTTTCCCCCTGCCTCCTCTTGAGTATGTACTATAGCATTGTATAAAATACATATGTTACATACACACATTAAAGGCCCAGCTAGCCCATTACATCTGCATTTAATGGTGTGTGAGGGATTCAAGAGTCTCGAGGCTCTCCTGACATTTCCAGGGGGTCCTCACTGCCATCCGTGGCACAGAGGCACTCGGAGAAGCCTGGCTTGAGCAGGCTGAAGCCTGCCCTTGGTAAAAGTCCTCCCTCCCCACTCACCACTTCCTCCACCTTCCAAACTGAGATAGAGGAGGAAACTATCCACTTAGTGAAATGCCTTGCAAGAAGGAATTTGTGCTGCAAGTATTTATTTGTCTTTGCAAAGGGCTCTTCAGCCACAGAGCCCAGCTGAGGAGGTTGGTACCTCACAGAGGCCAACATCGCGTCCCCCACCTCTCCCAGGGCAGCAACCTGCAGCTCCAGGTCTGCTTCCTCAAGGGGATGGAGGAGGGTTAATCCCCCCTATACTTCCACTCTGAGATCATGGCATTCACCATGATGTGTCAGGCTTTCTCGTTGTTTTCTGTTCCAAAAGCCAGAAGGTTTTGCTGCTAGCCCCAAAGGCTGAAGTAATCAACCTCTTTACCTAAAGTGTTACAATTTCTGGGACAAAATGTGACAGGAGTCCTTGTTCTTGCAAAGACTATTATGATTAAGTGGCTCTTGTACAGGTTGTAACATTTTCCTCTTCAAATTCTAAGGCGGAGGATACACAAAGAGAAAAGAGATTGCTCTTTTAGGAGCCGCCTTCACAGCTTTACAGAAAATACACAAACAGGTTCAGTTTGGATTTTCTCAACCAAAACTCTTACCATATAATTAACAAGAAACTGAAGTGAGGTAAGCAAATCCCTTCCTCCTCCTCCTCCTGGTTTCTGTACACTTCCCTTTTTCAAGGGAGGAGTGGAGCATGAAAAAAAAATGTTCACAAAAGAGCATTTTACAGATACATAGATAGTAGGCATGTTACTGTGTAAAGACTTAAAAGTGAGCTGTTTTTTGAATAGTTAGCCTGTGGTAAATCAACAGCCTGTCCTTCTCAGCTGCAGAAACAAGCACAAACATAGGATCACGAGCTGCTAATTGTAAACATGAGGAAAAGAGCCAGGGAGAATGCTCAGAGATTAGAGCACAGGGAAACAGCAGGTCCAGGTGAATTAAGTGGAACAGCCGGAGTTCAGCAAGGAATTTGGGTCTTCTAGCTTTCAGTAGCACTTAACCAAAAAAAAAAAGAGAGAGAGAGAGAGTTAAGCAAGACTAGGAGACATTTTTATGAGGATTTCTGTCTTGGACTTCAAAGCTACGAGGAATTAAATACTTAATAAAAGAGAAAAAAAAGCTTTCTACCTATGAAGCTGTGGATGACAGATACCGCATAAGCATTGCAACAGCGAAATTGCACATTTATTGGATCAATTCTTCAATAACTTTATGGTCTTCGCATCTAACCTTCCCTAAGAAAAACCCCAAGTAACACTGGAAGAAAAAGAGCTAACAAAGCCTGTTTGCAGACTAAATCTAGATTACAGATCATAAAATAGCAAAGAAAATTGAAGTATTTAGTTTATGTCACTCCCACATGAATTGATGTTTAATGCTTGACCAAAGGTTTCTGTTTCCAACTCTTTCCTGCTGCTTTCAAAATAAAAAATAAAAACACTTAGAAATCATCCACAGCCTTCTCTTGAATTTGGATGCCAAACACTGGGATGAAAATTGCTAGATATACACACAAGTACTTCAGCATGGTTCCCTTAGAAAAACAGCCAAATCTGGCAGAGTACACCATGATAGAAAAATCACCGTGTTGGAAAAAATCTACTTTCCTGTAATCCATTTAGAAATAACACCTTCTACACTTCCCTAATTAGATCATTCCATCATGAGCTTTTGCTTATCTTCTTTCCCAATCACAGCCAGCACTTGCTGTTTCCTCTTCCCCCTTCCCTGACAGGCTTTCTTCACTGACTAGGTAGGGTCTTGTCTCTCTCACCTTGCAAAGCTCACCTCCTCCTCCTGCAACTTACAGACATCATATTCATCTGAATTTTAGTGACAGAGATTCACAAATTCCTACTTGAATATCACTTCTTCAAAGCAAGCAAGAATTTCTATGCGGATTCAGCAGTGCTCCACATCTGAAAGTAGTCTGCAGTAGATGTCTTTCATCCCCAGTAGTCGTTTGTGTATCGATTCCTAAACTTCACATTTAAGACACGAAGACGATACTGTTTTAAACAGTATCTTTAAACTCACTTCAAGGGAGGTATGGGAGATAATACACAAAAAATATGTCACCAGAAAATAGTACTAACACACATACAACTGCCAGCAAGCAACCACTTAAAAGAGTGAAAAATTCTGTTTTCTGCTAGTCTACAAGGGAGCCTTACCTTCATTAGCATGCACACAAATCTAAGTCACAAGCCTGACATAGGCTAAAGCTTTTCATCACCTGTAGAGTGTTCTGCCACTATACAAACAACAACAGTCTCTGATCCCATGGTTTTCAGGTGCTCACGATGATGGTTACAGTGAGAGCATTCAAAGGATGCTTTCTTGTATTAGGTATGAACCATCTATGGCAGGAAGTGGAGAGCAAGTCTTTAAGTGCTCACCTGAACAGAGAGCAGTTCTGACAGCGAACAAGCAGCCTACCGAATCTAGCACCTGCATATTTTAACCAAAAAAATATCCATTTGCAAACTCCACTGCCTCACCACACATCTTGTTTCCTTCTTTTTCTTTCTTGTCCACCAAGCAAGTGTCAATTTACATGTACTTCCCAGCAGTCTGGGTTTTACCATTTACTGCCAGCATTGTACCAGCACATTTGTGTTGGGGCAGCTGGTGCCAGGCTGAGAGGAAGATGGCTTCACGGAGGAGGTCTCGTTCAGATGCTGGAGAAGCGCAGCAGAGGCAGACAGAGAGAAATCTGAGGTTAGACCAGAGGTCAAAAGGCAGCAGCTGGTAGATGAGGGAGCGTAGCCTGAGTGGAACTGCAGGACAGGATCAGAAGCCTTAGAGTGCTTCTGCCTAATTAGCTTATGTTCTCACTATTAAACAGCTGGGTCACCAGCCCAGGCTGTACTGAAACAAGCGTTGAAGCCCTTTCCTCTCAGTCAGTACTTCTAGTCCAAAAACACTGGTTATCTTGCCTTTTTTTTTTTTTTTTTTTTTGTGGGGATACTTACCCATTTTACAAGCAGAAGGAAGATAATTCTAGAGTAGTGATGACAGGTATGTATTTGATAGCAGTCAGCTGAATTGAAAGGGAAAGCATGGGTGTGCACACTGCAATACAAGCGAGTGAGATGCCACTGAGAGAAAGTGAAGCACGGATTACACGCCACTCTCCTGCTGCATTAGCTGACGCTCTGTACATCAGCTACGTGTGCTCCAGAAGCACCCTAAGGAAGCTTTAAAACACTTCTTTGAATAAATGTACATATCACGCAGCCTGCAATGAATGTGGTGTTCCGAGGATGACTAAGACCTGCAAACAGACTTTTAATTAGACTGTAAAGCAGCTGAAAAGAATAAACAGTTCAAATACAAAGCAGTGATATCAACCTGCTTGCAACTGAAAATGGAGTTTAAGTATTGCTGCTCTTGATCTCTGAAAGTACAATGAAAACTGAACACGGTATCAACTAAGAATTTCCAAATCTACAAATACAATGCATTTTGAAAGGAAGGAAAAGGTAAAATCAGGCTCACTGCATTTGGCCTGCAGCTGCTAGAAGTTGAACTGAGGGATGTTGGGCTCTGGTCAGACTGTCAGCCCTTAGCAGCAGTAGCTCTCTCCTTATACTACAGTGTTACTACTTACTGTTAGATGCTTCTGAGGAACCATCTCTACTGCTAGGGTAATCCTGAAGCAGCAGATTTATCATTTGTGAAACACGCAATTATTTGCACAGAAACAGCAGCGTATTTGTCATAATGTGGCAACTGTGTTGAGACAGGGTTTTTAGAAAGCAGCTCCTGATTTCATGACACGTGTATCCAAAACAACCATATGATCTATAGTCATGAGCTCAGTTTAACCAGAAGCTGCAGAAATGGGTAGTAACTAATATATAGCCAGAGTCTATCTCTGAAGTATGTATCCATGCTCACACATTGAACTGAGTGTTATTATAATAAAGTGAAATCAAAGCCAAGAACCATTTTGAGATGCTGGTACCCAGCATCACACTGAGTCAAACATGGCTTGACAAGGCCTGCCCACGCACGGATTTCTTTAGTATCTGCCCCAGCAAACCTATCACTCCTCGGTTCACCACGTAACCGATCACAGCTCCACGGAGACCAGTCAGAAACAGAACCAGCACAAACCCACTACAAAGGTTTAAGAAAAAAAAAAAAAAAAAAAAAAAACCCGAACTCCACACTACATATATTACTGAGAGAAAGCATGCGGGGTAGAAACTTCCTTCAGACAAAAATACTACAAATCAGTTAGCACCTGTGGGGCATTTTAAGGAATATTCAGTGACAGAAACGTATCAGTGGAATCTAGAGGGTTTAATACTTATCAAAGGCAACCAAATAAAAACACATTCTTGTCGAAGAGGGACAATAAAAAGGAATGCACCACGTCTGCACCAGCGCAGCACACACACATGGCATGCATAATCCCAAATATCAGCATGCATTACGCTAACTACAGAAACTTGGTGCTGCACCCCTCCTGTCTGCAAGAAGCTACAGAACAAGAAAATCCATTAACATTTTAATGAATCTGGGATGGCAGGGCCCTAAGCTTAGCCCCCAGGGGATTCTGCGGGGGATTTTGCAGAAAAGGGGGTGGGGAGAAGCTGCAGGAAACCTCTGCGGGTGGAACAGCATGGGCAGCAAGCAGCCTGCTGCACTTCCAAGGGATTTCAAACAAGCACTGGAGAGAGGAAAGCTCAAGCTCAGTGCCTGCTGAGGCTCCAAGGAAAAGCTGCAGAAATTTCATAGCATCTTCCTTCCTTGGGATCGCACTTTTCTCAATCACAGGGTCTTCAGAGACTGAGAGCTGTGGGAAAATGCCACACACACATTTCTTATTCTGCCTAGAGCAGGATCTCTCCTGTACCACACAGAGCAAAGACTTGCTCTGAAACTCGATGCAAAGCACAGGAGCCCTGCCCAAACTACATATGCTTGCTTCAGCAACCCCAAATTCACCAGCGAGGTGAGAATCCCGGATGGGATTTACCTAACCGTGGGGAGGCTGAGGGAACCAGCAGACATCTCAGACACACAGCGGCTGAGCAGCAGAGTCCTGAGCCTCACAAGATGCTACAGGGAATACTCCTAGTCTCAGACACACTTTGCCAGCAACCCAAAAGCTCCAGCATCTGCTGTCAAAGTCCCATAAATCAGCTTTCCTCAGCTTCAGACCCGGTCCATCAGCTTTTTGAACAACCTGAGACCTAGGGGCAGAGATATAGTGCATGCCAAATAACCTTCAGTGTTCACCCTCGCTGTGCTGTTCATTCAGCACAGCCTTCCTCTGCCCTCTGATATCCCCATCTTCGATTCATCCGTTCAGCCTTTGCTCAAATAAAAACCAAACTAGAAAAGCATGGTGGGGATGCTTCCTATGAAACCTACACGAACACATCCTCACAGAGGAGTAAGAAACAGCATCAATATGCAAATAATTGAGGGAAAGTTTAAGACCACGTGGCTCCTGGCCTTCCCCAAACCCTCTTCCTTCTGCACTCTGCTGTCTCACCTTATTGCCACCAGACCTCCCTCATGTACACCACCCCACAACAGAACATCAAGTTTACACCTGCTGAAGACTTGGAAGTTTCATTTTGCAGGATTTTTGTAGTCCTATATTCACTTATTACCCAAAAACTGCTTGGAAGATAAGCTGTAGCACATTCTTACCACACATGAACGTGTCTTGGGCATTTTAAAACACTTGGGCATTTAGGAGAGCCACTCTCAAAGACCTTCCCTGTTCGTTTTTACTGAGGGCCCATGATCTAGAGCTACACTTAGAGAATATAACACTGCACAGGCATCCAGAGCTGGCCCCGAAGGGTCAGCAGAGATCCTGCCAGAGGGGATCGACCCACCTCCAGACACAGCACCTCAAAACTGCACAAAACACAGAAGGCTACAGCTGGAAGCATACCCACATGCAGCCACCCGACACACGCACCAGCTCACGCAGCTTCCGAGATCACACGCAGACCAAAGGGTTAGAAGGCGATGAGAAAGGAGGGCACGTTACCGTCTTACTAAGAGGGAAATGGAAGCGCTTTGTTTATTCAAAAGCCTTTCGTCCTCCTCCTTTGAAGAGAGGTTCAAATATAGAGGGCTACTCCTCACACAGATCACTAAATGAACTTATATTTGCATTTTTCAGCTCTTGAGGAAACAGAATGGCCAGAACTGCAAGCAATTAGTACAGCGAACCAGACAGCTAAAACAACAAAAAACACAGAACAATGATCTCTTCTTTCCCAAGTTCAGATGTCACCATCACGCTTTCCTATTCATGCTGCATACTGAATTTTGAAAAGCTGGGCTGTTTTTCTGTGCCTGAAAGGAATACAAAGAGTTCTCTTTTTTTTTTTTTTTTTCTAAATAGTTTTTTAATTAGAAAAACAGCAACCGATGAAGTGCAAACCAGGGAACAGGAGAAATCTTTGGCAGGTTGCGAATCTAACATATTGGAAGTTGGGTTCTAAATACAAAGCGAAGAAACAAAAATATTGGAATAGCCAAAACCTCATGTGAGAATTTCCCCCTGCAGCATCACATATGGTGCGTGTTTTGCCTTTTCATTCGGAGAGCCAAAGGAGTTGTGAGACAACCAAAAAAAGGCTAAACAGTGGAAAGTAACATCAGTAACTTCTTCTGCAGCGGACTGCCCACATCACCTCACAGGGCATGTTTTGTGTTCAGTCTGAGTCGTGAAGTATCTGCAACGTGGTTAAGCAGAGGATGGCATTATCAGTCACCTTCTGCACTGAACCACGGAGAAGAATAAGCAACGCAATAAAACGCACAATTACCACTGGACTTTGGACATCGCAAAGACATTGCTTCCTGCAGCCTGTGTTAGCCCAACACATCGCTTCAGAAAACACTTCCTGGTGCAGTAACTTCTGATGGCACATGCATCTGCCCAGCCATAAATGTTCGCACCATCTGTTCTTGTTACAGTTCGGCTCCCAAGCCAACTTTCAAGTCAGGCTGACAATAGTTCACGTGGCTCTGATCCATCAGCTCTTTTGCAGCTAGTTATTCATTCGCAGAAAGAGTTCCTAAGCCAACATGGTATTTCCTCTTTTACAAGATCTGTCACAGACAGCACCCATCTCAGCCAAACTCAGTAGCCAAAATACTGCGTCGGTTAATTCTCATGTATTTCTACAATATTTTAACTAATGTGTCTCTTCTGTTTCTTAGGTGATTTCTTTCCAGTTTTCTTCTTTTATGAGGTTTGCAAATGTGCATAACATTACATGGCTCACAGATTTTTTTTTTAGACACTGCCTAGAGTCTCATTATGCTTCATCAGATTACCAGATTGCATTATAAACACCAAACAAACACAAAGGCAAGATGCAAAATCCCAATAGTTACAGGAAGGTGAGGTGACCACTGAATATTCTTCGGCAGCACAGAGTCAACATGATGTTAAACCATCACAAGAAAAGGCTTCCCGATGCACTATTTCTTCTAATATTCAGTTACATCCCTCCCTTATTTACAAGGCTGCACAGCCTTGGTCTCTCCCACCCCATCCGTCACACCTCAGAGAGCATTCTGTGCGTATCCACTGAATGTACAGAGGCAGAAATAGCTGACAGTTGCTCTAATTCGGTAACACTGATTTGCTTTTTCTAGACCACTGGGTCATAAGGCTGCCTAAAGGTGACCCACCAGGCCCCAACTTCTTTCGGAACTGCTAAGTTCACCAGGCCACCAAAAAATAAAAGGGGGGAGGAAGGCAAAACCCAAGCTGATTTCATTCCTTCACAGCTTAAGACACCATAAAAGCAGCAAACTTTACAACAGAGTGGTAAATCCACGTGGTTTCCAACAACATATTTTGAAATGCAGTTCCTCCTAGCATCCCTTTCTGAGTTTCTCTCTGCAAGTGATTAGATTGATTTTTCTTCCAGAAGCAAAACTAGAAACGCAAGCACTCTGTCTCTTGATAATCCCAGGTAAAGAGGACAGCAGAAATACAGAACTCAACTTCTAACCCAAAGGCACCCCTTTTTTGGGCAGACAGCTTTATTCTTTCCACCTCTTTTTCTTAAATGCTAGGCGTTTTGGAGAGCTCAGGGAAAGAAATCAACATAGTGACAGATACACATAAAAATCGGATTTAAAGCATTCTTTAAATTGGAAAATAAGGCAAACTCTCAGAAAGGCAGAACTACAGTTAAGCATTATTTTTTACTGTATTTCTGCCACTGCCTCTCCTCTGCTCTTTCCCTCCTTCCCAGCTTGAACTACAGGCAAATCCATGCATTACACAGAAGAGCATTCTGCAGGACGTAGATAGCAGCTTCAGAGACAGAAAAGCCCTACTAATCCAGCTTTGTAGATCACATCATGTGACAGTATAAAATCAAACAAATTAACTTTGTAACTTACCATTTCGAGATAAATCAAGTTCCACCAGCTGCATGAAATTTGCTATTTCTGGAGGAAGTCGCTGGATTTCATTATCACTAAGTCCAAGTTTCCGTAACTTCACAAGTTGGAAGAAAGGCTGAAAGAAAAAAAAATACCATGTCAGAAGATAGCCATAAAACTCACACATAAACCTGATAAACAGCAGCACAATGCATAAGTTCAACTGGAAGCCGCTTGCAGAATTTGAGCTAAAAGTTATTGCTCAAAATCAGTTGTGCAGACCTCTTTGAGAACTGCCTCAGAAGGAACATTTTGTTTTATTTTCTACATGCAAGCACCGCATCTGTAAAGCCAGCTATTAAAGATCACAGCAGACAGACACTAGCGAAATCCAGAGTGCCTGCTTCAAAATCATTAACGGGGTGAAGTTACCCATCAGGGTAATTGAAAGCATCCTAATTACACACTGGGGTCACTGGGAAGTTAATGCACACAGACACTTCTAAAGGATGATCCAGAAAACCCACAGAGGAGCTGCCAAGGTCTTCTTAGCAGGCGAGTACAGTAACCAACTAGGTTACAGAGCATCCCCCAGGAATACTTCCCTTCCAGCCTCATAAATCCCGTGTTCCTGTCTGCAGAGCGGCCCAGTTTCGGAAGGACTAATGAAAGTTGTGTGTGATGCACACGATTTCAAGCCTCTCCAGCATGAAGAGGAGTAGTCTTGACCACGACTGGCTGGACTTCTCGTATTTTGAGGGTTTGGGGCCTCTGGGCTGCACAGGCATTTTTACACAGCCCTCAGAGCCTGCCCATCCCATCCACCAGCAGCACACGTGGATGCCTGCACCCTTGTGCTCTCTTCCCCTCAGGAAACTTTTGGGGCAACAGGAAGGTGCTAGCAGGTTTTGGATAGCATCTTACATTTAATTATCTGCAATCCATTCTCAGAAATCAGCTTTTTTTTTTTAAAGGTATCCTAAGTGAGTTTTCTGACTATCAGCCAATTCTACCTTAAATCGCCATGAAAAGGGGCAGTAAGACAGGCACCTTACTAGGATACAAGGTAAAAGACATCCTTTTAAATCTGTTATCATGGTAAAGGTTTTCAGTCTTAGTTTGAGTGTCTTATGCCCAAGATCATAAATCTGGATTTAGGTATAAGGCTTTGCAACCCCAGCACCAATCTTTCAATACATATTTTTGTTCCTTGTCTCAGAAAAACTAAACACGATGGAAATTAATGTTTTCCTTCAAAACCATGGCTTCCTTGCAGGGATTAAAAAGGATAGAGCTCTGAAAAGTTTCTAAACACTCAGCAAGCAGAAGGTGCACTGGATGTGAGCAGGACAATTAAAAGGCATTTTGAGAATGGCACTCCTCCCTCCAAAGCATTAAAGGCTCTGATAACGGAGTTAAAATTGTAAGAGGAAGATGAAACGTAGAGTTGTAAGCACTTTTAAGTTCTCTAAAAATACGTGTTACAATTAAAATAGCCACAAATCAGTTTCTTTTTTTTAATCCTTCTTTGTCCTCACCAGATCCCTACCTGCATTTTCCTATTGTGAACATATTATCTTCTAAACCAACTGCACCCCTTTTGCTGAATACCTGTTAATATGACGAAAGCAAGAATCCATCAACAGCTGAGAAAAGCACTTCAAGATACTTTTGTTAAAATACAGGAGTACATCCCACAGAGGAGATCCTAATCTGCCCCAGCGCTGGCCAAAATAAATACTCGGCAAAAAGCACCGCCAAGGTGTCTCACTGCACAGATTTTCCCAGGCACTCTGCAGCTGCTGAACTGCAGCCCAGGTACAAACGCTGCTGTGCTGATACCAGCCCTCTCAGAAGCACTGGCTGTCCTTGCCAGAGGTCCTTTGCAATTGCAAGTGAGAAAAAACAGAAGGAACGTAATTAAAAGATGGCAGGAACACGATTAGAAGACAAAACGGTGATCAAAAAGCCATTAGGAGGTGGGCATCCCCTGGCAGGTGTAAGGGCCCTCACCTCTTGGTGCATCAGGTGGTGCAGGGGTGCAAGGCACACACATGGAACAAACAAACTCTGTGATATTTAAAGGCATTCTTGTTTCTGTAACAGACTGCTTCAAAGAAACGTGAACCAGGAGCTCTATTTCCAGTTTGCATAACAATTTTCAATGAATGACAGCATTTGCCAGATAAAATCACACACTGCAGTTAGGTGAATGGCATTTCTTTGAACTTCTTGCTTTCTTGCTTTGTTTTTTTTTTTTTCCTTTAAACTACAGAACTTACTCACTCCTGGATGGTTAGTACATCCCATCTCACCATCCTTTACCAAGGCACGGTGCTAATGCTCTCGAGCGCTCCTGGCGAACCAAACCATAACTCTTTTATTGCTGTATTTGTTTAACCTGTCAAAAAGTCCACGGGGAAGAAACAGAACCGGGAGCGTGCTGAAGAGAGATCAGCGAGTGGAAACACACAGCTCAAACCTGTTAGGGCTCCAGCACACGCCAAGCAGAGACCTGCTCCTCCTGTGATGCACTGGCCAGAGCTCGGCTCCTGCTTGAAAAGCTGCAGCAAGAAGCAAAGCTCCTTACAGCTGGACCCAGGTCACAGGCGAGCATCTACCCCGCACGCTGTAATAGCAGGGTTTGCTTGCAGCCCCGACGTCTCCACGGGTAGCTTGGCAACCCTCTTCATGCAGCTCGGTTCAGCCAGCCTAATTAGCAGGGCCTCAATGAGACAAATAATTCCACGAGCATCAGCACTAAAGAAGCCTACAACTTTCTATTTAGAGGCAATTTCCAGCCTTAAATTGAAGCTTTTCTTGCTATCAAAGAATGCACAGAGGTTTCTCTTAGGGGGATTTTCTAAGAACACATGTCCTGAACAGAGCCCTTCTCCCACTGGAAAATTAATCAAGTCTCCGCCCAGCCACATACTAAAACAAAGCAAAAATCCCAACAACTTCATTCGGACAAAACTAGGTAAATATCAGCCAATGGAAGGAAAAAAAAAAAAAAGAAAAAGGAGACAAGCAAATGACTCATTGAAAAAAACAAAAAAAAGGCTTGATCTCACTTTCACTTTTTTTTTTTATTATTTTTCTTTCTTTTACAAACACCAATTACCATTGGCACTCTCCATCCTAGAAACCGAAGTTAACAGAATTAAGCCAGGCCAGTTGGATTGATAAAACTCAAGATTTTCTCCTGGGAAAGTGGCCAAACCAACACATGTTGTTGGCTTCCTTTGAATGATCCGCTCCTGGGAACAAAAAGGTGAGTGCCCAAGAATACTGCCTGAACGCTTCGGCACCTTCCCTGGCAAAAATAAATAAATAAATAACATGGAAATAGATGAAAACAACTGGAAACTGGAATTAAAACCAGAGGAGGGCACGCAGACCTACCTGCAGCTACTGCAGTGCTAGAGAGGCGGCAGAGCAAAACTCCAAATGGTTTGGCACAGGTGGCACAAATAAATGTTTGCTGTCTGAAGCAAAATGTTTCTATTTAAAGGGCAGATGTTTACTAGCAGCAGAGAGAACAAAAACTAGAGACTTGAACATAATCTACGGCCTAATCTTTAGCAGAAATAGAAACAAGAGAGAGAGGAGGAGGAGGAACACTGCAAATTAACTCTATTTCCAGGGTTGTATTTACACAGGCTAGACAGATTATTTTTTTCTTTTCTGGCGTGTGCAGCTGAGCTGTTGTTGAAAAGCTTAAAAATTTCTAAGTGCTTGCTCTTATGTCATCGTTTCCTTTGACACCAACGAGGACTTTCAAAACATGCATGCTGCCTCAGTTTTTAAGGCTTTTTAAAGTAACTCCAGTATTATACTCAAACAGTAAGTAAATTACCAAGCCACGGTACATGACCTGGTCCCGATTCTTACCCACCACCTCTATTTACTCCACGCATTTCCCAAACGTGTAAATGCCCAGTTAAAGCGTATCTGCATGTTAGACTAAAACACAGCATGGAGTAATTTAAAGGCAGTTTAACACCTATTTACATTCCTGCTTCAAATCTTTCTTCAGGCTTCATTTTCTTCTCCTACACTGTAAACAAAATCAAGGGGAAAAGCCTGGGCTGCATTTGTTCATCTCTGTTGATGAGTTAACTGTCTTCTTTCAATACACAGATAGCTAAAATTGAAATCAATTTCCTCCAACCCTTTTGTACTGCTTCAGAAAGACTTCATTTTTGGTAAAGTAACAAAACAGCAAACAGGATACAGCAATAAACCCATGAGGTAAATTCATGACATGGCCAGCACGACTCTCTCCACCACTCCACAGAACCTCAGAATCATCGAGGTTGGAAGAGACCTCCAAGATCATCGAGTCCAACCTCTGACCTAACACTAACCAGTCCTCTACTAAACCATATCCCTAAGCTCTACATCTAGTCTTTTAAAGACCTCCAGAGATGGTGACTCCACCACTCCCCTAGGCAGCCCATTCCAATGCCTCACAACCCTTTCAGTAAAGAAATTCTTCCTAAGATCCAACCTAAGTCCAGCCTACAAAATCACTTGTTTTTGGTCCCTAGAAGCCACTTTTTTGTTTGCACCATTGCAAGGCTTCAGCAAGAGAGCAGGGGAAACACAACCTTTCTTTAGGCTAACACGAGCTGGGTGGTTAGGACACCAGGAGGTAAAGGTTCAAATCTCCTGGGGCAGAAGCAGCACTGAATGCACCGCTTCCCAGGGACGTGGTTAGTAAGTTCTTGCACAGGCACACCTACAAACACATTCCTCGTGCTTGCAAGCAGGGCAAGCACGAGGAGAAAAGGGCAACTTCTTCCTCATTCCTTTTCCACTACCCTTTAGGGAGGGATGGGGAAAGAAGTCGTCTGCAGTCGATCCTTTGACCACACGTAGAGGTGATTCAGCACTACAGGTCCCAAGAGAACAGGACACATCGATGCCATACCTTTACCAACACTACATCCCAACTCACTAACTAATCCTCTACATCCTCACCTTAAATCCGTCCCAGAGACCGCTGCCAGTAACATGGGGCAGCTCCTTGCCTCTACCCACAAAACTCACTCCTGCAGCCCCCACTGTGCTTGAGGACATCCAAATGAGGTGCACAACGAATACTTAGGAAGTAGGATCCTCTTCTGGATTTATGAGGTGTAGTGAGCTTCTGGCAGGCTCCAGTGAAGCCTGGTGTGGACTTTACCAAAGCTTGTTGTATCAGGATAGACAGGATATATCAGGATATATCAGGATATACATCAGGATCCCTCCAGTCACCTCGGCTGCTTTCACCTGTGAGCAGGGACAGTTCCTAAGCGGTTTCACTAACGCTGATCCCTCTTGCTCCTCTGGGACAAACACGAGCTAATTTTCAACTTAAGTACCAAGCAAGCTACTGAAACGATTTGTGAGGACAGGGACTAATTAGCAGTGCAGAACAGCAGAGTCACCGTGCAGTTGATGCCTCTATCTCCGAGTGTTTCTGGAAGCAGCTGCTGGATTTTCTCTCCAGCAATGAAGCTCCCCTCAGCAAAAACAGCAAAAGTACATCTGCTCCACGCACCTGAGGTCTCTCATTCTGTCCTCCCATGTTTCATGGCAGAAACAGAACTGCTACAGGTTTTTGGCATGGTGAAAGACTGTTTCATATGTGCTAACCACAGCTGTGGAATATGCTGAAACTGCACTTTGGTATTGCAGCATCCTAGCACCAAGTCTGCCATCATGAATAATAATGGCAGAAAGCACAGGGGCAGGCATTCAGGCAGGAATCCCCAAGAACCATTAGTAAAATGATTAATTTTTGTGACTAAATAAAGGATTAATGAAAGCTCACAGCCCATCCTAACCAGAACCAGATGTTACAACTGCTATCTCCCCTTCCAGTGACGCTTCAAAGCCCTGTCTGAAGGGTCAGCCAGGCAGAAGGGGTGCGGTGAAGAAGGGTCTACAGGAGGGACAGCAAAGATGACAACAGCTGCCTTGCTGCAGCTGGCATTCAACACCGACCTGTCCCTTTTCTGGCCCCTATTTTCAAAGGGTCTGCCACCTTCTGAAATAGAGTCAATGATGGGTTGGTTCCAGGACCTAGGTTGTCACCACTCACCTTCTCTTCCTGCTGTACAGAAGAGAACCAAAATGCTGCTCCACCGAGCAATGAACAGGTTGCCTCTTACCGTTTTCTAGTTGGTAAGGATTTATTTTCTCCTATATGTTGATAAAGCAGAGGCAATACAGCTTAGCAAGCATGTGATGCCATGGCCATTATAGTACCAAGACAGGAGGAAATATCTCTGCCTTTCAGAGAGGCCAGAAAGTGTCTGCTACAACAAAACACAGATTCACTGCAGTTAAATGCACTTGCCCTTTGAAGAGAAGAAAAAAAAAACAAAAAACATTTAATCTCACTAATGAATGTGTAGCATGCATTCTTCTAGTATACAAGATTGTTGGCAGGAGGTTAACATCTTTATTAGACCAAGTGATATAATTAGAAAAATAACTATGTATTATCATAAAACTTATTTCAGAGCTACATTTGTATAATTTCTGGCCCCAAACCTTGCCTTATCCTTGTATGTACATCACACGGAGAAGGGGCTCTACCAATCTTCTTCAGCAAAACACCCTTGACAGGACAAAACATTGGAAGTAGTGAAACATAACCACCTCATTACTTTTTTCCAACTGAGGTCAAAAATCACACCTAGTAACAGCTGAGCTCTGCTGATGCTGGGAGAAATAAATTTAATAAATAAACAAATAGAAATGCTGCTTGGAAATACTTTCAACCAAGCAGATTTCTAATAAAATTTGCCAAAGAATGTACCAAAATCAACCTCCTGGCCGTTAACAGCAAAGTCAGACTTTGTGGGGAGAACCAGAGTAAGCTCTTCCTCTGTTCCCATCTGATCACAGTCTCTCAAATCTCATGTCGAAAGGCACAGTACTTATTTTAAGTCTTAAGCATATATAAATAAAGAGACGATTAGCTGATAGTAAACTTACATGGATCCTTCAACACAGCAGTCTGTGTTTATAGGAATGCTAATATAAGGATCCAATGATTTTTCTCTACAAAACGTTATTGTAATAATCAAGCATACATTGCACACTAGTAGTAATTAATAATGCTCACAAATGTTTTTATGTTCATTTTTTTTTTCAAAAAATAAGTATTCTCAAGACATCCGACTTGAAAAGTTGTAAGTGATCTTACAAATTATTTTACGTAGCATTTGTCATACAGAAAACACTTCTTAAACTTTCGGTAACATTAGCTTTATTGTGCACACAGAGCACAGTTTCAGACTGCCATAATTCTCTGATGTTAACTGGAAGCACACATTTGTTCCAATTGTACAGTGATGACATTTCTTCAAGGATCTACAGCAAGATGTGAGAAACACCACGGCACTATCAGTGTTAAAAGGAAAGCTCAAAATTTAAGGGTGCACAAACAGTGAAAAACAGGACAAATCTATCTGCATCGTGGAAAACAACCCATGCTAACTAAGGACAGGTGGAATCCTTGATAAGCTCTCTACAGAATAGCTGAGGTTGGAAGGGACCTCCAGAGACCATTTAGTCCAAACCCACTTTCCAAGGCAGGTTTAGATGCAGCAGGTCACTCAGGACCATGCCCCATCAGATTTTGAACATCTCCAACGATGGAAACCAAGCTCCCCGTGCAACCTGTACCAGTGTTTGGCCACTCTCACCTAAGTGTTTTCTTACTTGAGATGGGATTTCCTGTGTTTCAGCTTGTGCCTATCGACTCTGGGCCTGTGACCAAGGAAAGTTTTGCTCTGTCCCTCCCATCAGGTGGGATACACACCAACCAGATCCCCCCTGAGCCAAGGTCCTCTGAATGGCAGCACAACCCCCTGATGTATCCTCCCAGGTTTGTATCACCTGCAAACTGGCTGATGGAGCACTCTGCCCCAGCACCCAGGTTATTAATGAAGATGTTAAATAATATTGGCCTCAGTATCAATGTCTGGTTACACCACTAGGGACCTGTTGGGACTTTGTGCCACTGATTGCCACCCTTTGGGCCTGGCAAGTCAGCCCTTTTTCGGTCCACCTGGCTGCCCACCCACCCAGCCCCATATTTCATCAGCTTGTCTATGAGGGTGTTACAGGAGACAGGGCTGAGGGCCTGGCTAAAGGCAGGACAAACAACATCCACTGCTTCACCCTCATCCACTCACCTCATTGTGGAAGGCTATCAGGTGGTTAAGCAAATGTCTCCTTCATAAACCCATAGTAACTAATTCCAACCTCTTTCTTGTCCTTCACATGTTTGGTATTGGCTTCCAGAAGGATTTTCATCAGCACCTTCACAGGTGAGGCTGATCAGCCTGTAGTCACTCCTATTTCTAACAGGAAGATCTGGGGAACATCTGCTTTCTTCCAGTTCTGTAGATCTTCTCCTGATCACCAAAACCTTCCAAATATTATCAGGAGTGGCCTCACAGTGACATTCCCCAGCTCGCTCAGCACTCATGGGTGTCTCCTACCAGGTCCCATGGACTTGCATATGCTCACGTTGTTTAAATGTTCTCTAACCCGATCCTTACCTAAAAGCAAGTCTTCCTTGTTCCAGACTTTCCTCACTTGTCTCAGGAACCTGGGATTGCTGAGGGCCAGTCTCAGCAGTAGAGGCCAAAATGAAGAAGGCTTTGAGCACCTCAGCTTTTTCAGTGTCCTCTGTCATCAAGTCACTTGCCTCACTCAAATGCAGGATCACATTTTTTTTCCTTTTGCTGCTGAGGTCCCTGCTTGTCTTCTTGTCCTTATCAGCCCTTCCCACATCCAACTCCAAACAGGCTTTGGTGCTTTTAACCCCATACAGTGTCCCTGGGTCACCTGACAAATGCTCCAACCTGTTCTATACTTTTTTTTTTTTGGTCTGAGTGTCATTGAGCTCTTCTTTATCCTTGTACACTTCCTGTCACCTTTGCTTCATTTTCTGCTTATCAGAATGGTCTTTCTTGAGATCAGAGGCAATCAATGAATGTGAGCCAGCTCTCCTGAACAGTATCCCACAGATTCCTCCAAGCAGATTCCTGAACACACCAAAATATGCTCTCCTGAAGCCCATGGCTGAGATCTTGCCTTTTGCTCTGCTCTCTCCTCTCAGGATCCCGAACTCAACCATCTCATGGCCACTACAGCCACGGAGCCCCTGACCTTCACATCCTGATCTGTCCTATCTTGATTATAAGCAGCAGCCCAGCGCAGCACCTCTGTTCACTGACTCCTCCACCACCTGTGTTAGGAGTTATCATCAGTGCACAGTGCTCCCTCTCTTTGCCTTCCTGGTCTCTTCTCACAGAGCCAACATCTGTTCCTTGCAGCACTCCAGCTGTGGGAGCTGTCACGCCACAGCTCCACAATCCCAATGAGATCTATAAATTTGAAAAAAAGTAAATAAAATGCTCTAGACATTTACATTTTAAGAAGGGACAGTTACAACCCGTAAGCACAAACCTAAAAGAGGTTTAGTGTATCATTTCTTTCCACAGCTGACTACTGGCTGTCAACCAAGCGTCCTTCAGGCCTGTAGTTGCATAACGGAAGAAACTATGGTAGAACAGTGAAATTTTGCCTAAAAGAGGTATTTTCAAAAAACAAGGTGTGGTGTGGGAAGAACGGAGAGACTTTTTCCTTAGGGAGCCTTCAGAAGATTTTGCTACGATAACAGCACCCAGGATTTCAACACCACAGGTAACAAAGAGACGCAGAGCTGCTGTCGAGCCGAGTGCTCGGCTTGGGTTTCTCTCAGACAGAAACTGGGGCACGGGAGGTGGCCAGGGCCTCAGCAGCTCTCCTGGGGAAGAGGTCTCACATCAGCCAAGGAACCCTACAGAAAAGCATTAGCATATAGCACCGAGAAATAAAAATCACAGACACTGTTACGGGTAAGCTCAGAGAAGTGCCACGATTCCGAGTCCTATCAGATTATGTCCACAAACACTAGAGAAAAATAATCTCCAAAAGAAGAAAGAGCTCAGCAGACTCTCAAGCTAAACTAAGTGCACACATAACAGTGTTTTTTTTCTTTTTCTTTTTCTTTTCCCACTGGAGTTTTCACATAAACAACATCTGCACAAAGTCTCATAGGAAAGTGGTCTTTATCCTTTGAGGAAAACAACACAGCAGTCACGAGACAAAACAGCAGCAAAACAAGAGTCAAGCTATTTCCACTACTCACCAACGCAAAAAAACAAGCGAGTGATTTAAGATAAAAGCTACAATGTAATACTGCATTCAAAGGCTCGTAAGAAATTGCAATTTTCTGCAAAACAGGGAAGAAGAAAACAAAAACAATGCAGAAATTTCCTCGGACAGCGAAATGAAGCTGACAGCATGTCCTGGCCCTTAAATTCTAAGGTAGGAGACAACATTTAATGGACGTCAGACTGAGCTATAGCACTGAAAGCACCCTATTTGTACCTGATGCTTTTCATGAGATTAGCTATTGAAATGCAGCATGCAGAATGTGTTATTTTCTTCCATCAAAGCAATTTGCCAGAAAGCCTGTTCCTCAGTGAAGTGTAGTTCTTGACACATAGCAAATGACACGCTACACATCACAGCTTAGCCTCCAAGTTTTCACTCAAGGAAAATAAAAACGATCCATGCTGAAGAGAAAAGCACAAACTACACCTTGATGTTGCTCTGTGCGCGCTGGTGACCGCATACCCTTTTTCCCAATCAAAGCAGATCTACCAAACATTCACTGCAAGGCACTTAGGATATCCCACATTCAACAGGGATGAGGATTTTTTTTTAAAGGAGAGCCACCCTCTACAAAACTGGCCCTAGACAAAGGCCTTCCTTTGGAGCCTGAAGGGCGCAGCTCTTTAATTTGTCTTGTAAAGCAGAAGCGGTGAGAAGCGTGCTGACAGCTAGAAATTGCTGTTCTGTGGGAAAATAGCCACATCTGCCAAGAAGGGATATAGAGACCTCAGTATTGTGGAAAACCACCAGCAGCTTAATAGTACAGCCTGCTCCTCCAGCACATCCCACCAGGCTGGCTCATCCTGCAGGAAGGGCAGGAGCAGGAGATGGAGTCTGCGAGGCTGGAGAAAGGAAGGGGAGAGAGCAGAGTCCAAAGGGGAAAAAAAAAAAAGGCAGCCAAGAATCAGGCACAGAAGGGATGTGAAAGAGAGGAAGCAAGGAGCAGGAACGCAAGGCAGAAAGGGCTGTTTAGGAAGTGAGCAAGATCCTGGGACACTGAAGGGCAGGGGAGGAAGGGAAGGTACAAGGGCAAGGAGCCTGGGACACCGGTGGCAGGAGAGAAGAAAGGGCGCTGTCAGCACGAGCACAGGCAAGGTCTCTGTCAGGTCACTGGGGAGTGGAAGGAAGAAGAAATCTGGGGAATGGGGCAGAGCGGTTAGGGAGGCCTGGGAAAAGATCAGCAGTACTTACCGAAAAGGGAAACCAAAAGCATCTCTGTGCAGTAGCAAAAAGCTTTTTTTTTTTTTAAGTTATAGTACAAATAAAAATGACTAACTTGTACTCCTGAGAGGATGACTGGTATATATAAAAAAACACGCAGGAAAAAGTGGGTCGGAGAAGCCACGTTTGCCCATTCTTGTCTTGGTCCACGTGTGCATTAACACCCAAAGGAGACAACAAGGTGAGGAATGGAAATAACGAGGAGCAGAGACATCTCTTCTTGGACATCACTTTTGCAAATGTTTTCCAGATCAACCCTTCTTGTCCCCTCACAAACAAGTGAAGGCTTCTACCACACGCTTTGGCCAGCCAACACAACAGAAATAAACCCAACAAAGTAATTCTTTCAAAATTCAAGACTATTTCCTGTTTCTCCTCTCCTAGGGATAGCTCAGATGACTCTCATAATGCAGCAGTGTTGCTGAGTTTTTCTGCTGGTCTTTTCCAATCATGACCCTATAGCACTTTTTAAAGTTGTTTTCTGTCTTTTTGGGGATTTTTGAGTTTATTTTTTTTATTATTATTATTTTTTGTTTGTTTTGCATAGGATCTTAGCTTGTGCCATGCCCTGCTGCCCTGCAAGAATAGTACTATGCATGTTAGCAAATATTGCACATTAAACAAGCCTCAGACTGCTTCTGTACCTCAAAACAGGGGGTTTAGGGCATACTGTAGAGTATTCTTTTCACTGTATAACCAACCAACCAAAGCTGGTACTTAACACAGGTGGGGTCAGGGAGAAACAAGTGAGAAGGGGGAAGTTTGTGCATCCAAAACAAGCTGCCCCATCAACCTGAGAGCAACCAGCAGAGCCTTCCAGCAGTTATTACACCCTCCTGTAGTAGACTCTGTTGGTACATACCACGGGAAGGAAACAAACACAGAAAGTCCATCTATTCCAATGTGCCACGCGCTGATATTTATCTGCCTTGGAAAGCTCTAAGGGGCAAAAAAAAAAGCACAAGTGGAAGGAAAGCAGATGTCTAGAGATAAAACAGGCATCAATGTTTCGGAGCTGCTGCATGGCCAAGCTTGGAAAAGATCTCACTGATACCTACTTGGCTCCAGAGGAATATTCACAAGACCTCCTGCCTGCTGTAACAGCCATTTCAGAGCGCTCCTCCCCACATTAGGAAGATGAGGTCTAAACTACCAAAGCACAGAATGAAGAGCAGGGCAGCAGTTACGGTTTTGCTCATTCATTCCGCTATTGTAACCTCCACTGTGAGTCAAACAGCCTACAGAGTGATTCTTCCTCGTTATTTCACGGTGAGCAGAAACTTCCTGAGGATGATCATGAACATCTCAGCAACACAAATGTCTCACTGGTGTTACGGAATACATCACGGACGGCATCAGCAGTCTGCAGATGATTCACTGGGAATCAGCACAGATCGCTGTGAACTTCAGGACTTTGTCAAGTATGGGAATCTGTCTAACGAGCAAGTCACTGAGAGTTAAACAAGTCTCCGGACCTGCTAAGGACCAAACTGAGCCTAATCATGGCTTCATTTTGCCTTGCTGCCTTTATCCACATAGATAGGAAACTTAAGCAAGGTAAGACCATTATAATGCACCGCAGGAGATTAAGGGCCTCATGACTACTAAGATGTATGCTGACCTAACAGTTTGTTAATTACACACCCTCATGATTTCCCCAGTGTTTGCTGTGCAGGAGGCATGGTGTGTCCCTGCTTTTCGCACATATTTCCAGTTCTGCACTTTTCATCACACTAACCTTCTAATACAGAGAACCAACAGTTTATCCTGTAGCTAACTTTCAAAGAAAAATCTTCCATTATTCTCCCGAGCCAGGTTCCTATAGGAGAATTTTGTAGCAGAAATTTCACGCGAGGTTCTTCCCATCTGCTTCCAGCTTCAGTAGATTGGTATCACATCCAGGACTGCAGCTGTAATTTTTGTACCTGAAACACCTACAGAGTCAACATTTATCCGAGGTGAAGGCACTACATTCCACTTATCAGAAACCACTAATAAGGAACTGATGAGGAAAGTTCATAGGTCACTGCAGAAAGCCCTAATAAAAATGCCTTCCTATGCTGTAGAGAAGGCAGAATGTATTTCACTGGATTCCTCCTACCACAGCCAAAACCCCACAAACATATTCCTACAGTATATTTAGGCACTACTGTAATGTGATCCATGCACGTAAGAAAAAAAATCTCCAACTTTATTTCCTTGATTCTACTACAATGCTCTGGTCCCCCCTCCAGTTTGTTTGTTTGTTTTTCACATGTATGGGACCAATATGCACATATATTTAAGTAATGGGAAGAAGTGGTCTTCTTCAGTCATCACGGGACAAAAAAGGCCACTTCGTAAGTTACAGTTCAAGGAAGAAGAGAAACAATGAATAGCTGCAGTCTGTTTTCAGGAATAAATTGTATGTAATACCACCACCAACAGACATATCCGCATTCATCATTTACATTTGTACACAGCCACCAGTTTGGGGGGCTTGGTTTCTTTTTCAAAGGGAGAGCCATGGTTCACAGTGGGATTGAAACCACACACATTCAGTACTCCTATAATAAAAAGGGTACAAGCTTGAAAGCCAGCACTATGAAAAAAGTCCAGTACACAAAAAAAAAAAAAAAAAAAAAAAAAGGCTCATGCGCCTAGCCTGTGCACAAAGCCAGCAGAAATTGCTGGAAGTAAAAATAGCACCCACACTGAGGCTATGTAAACCAGTTTTGCTCTACTTCAGAAGGATAAAGAGCCCAGTCACAACAAGGCACAAACCTGTTTCTGGGTTTTTCAGAAGAAAAAGCCAAATACATAATAAGTCATTTCAACTAAACATCTTTACTGCTGCCTGCGCAAGGACTTCTTCCTCATACTTACTCTCCTTACGTGAGAAGAAGTTTACGTAAGAGTAATGAGTGTGGAAAAAAGAAAAAAAAAAGTAATGCTGTTTAAGTTTTAGCGTGAACAGACCAACTTTGGTTCAGGCAGAAACAAGGGTGCTTTTGAGCGTGTTTCTGGCTACCAAGTTCGGCTGCTCAGCTTCCACGGCAGGGCGAGTTTCACACTCCGAGGTCCAGCTTCTCGATAACGCTTCCCCTCTCGTGTTACCAGCCACAGGCTTGCGAGGAGCCTGAAGTTTCAAGAGGAAGCTCTGAAAAATGCCCTTGGTTTACCAAGCCCAGCGTGGATCGCGCTGTGTGGCGGCCGGGTGGCCGAGTATCGCGCTGAGGTATCCTGCCATAAAGTTTCTCCAGCAAAGCCACCAGGTGCCAGCCTGCACGTCCCAAGCGCCGTGAAGCTGGGCTGAGAGAAGCGTTGCTTTTTATTATCAGAAAGCTGCATAAACAGGAATCTGGATGGGTTTTGTGGTGGTTTTTTTTTTTTTTTTGGAGGAAGCGAGGCGCTGACAAGCAAAGGGGGGCTGTGGCGATGGGAAGGCAGAGGCGCAAGGTAGTTTCAGGGAGTCGTGCAGAGGGACGTGCACGGTGCTGGCTGCCGAAGGGGGTGTTTTACAGCGGGGAGGGCTACGCTGCCTCCATTCCCCTCCTTTATGGGGTCGGGGTGAAAGGATCCGCTTGGGCTGGGGCGGGCCGGGCCGAGCCGAGCGGCAACCGGCGTGAAATGGCCGCGCTGCCCCCTCCCGCCCCGCGCTGCCCCCGGGCACCTGCCCGCACCCCCAAAGCCCCGAACACCCCCGGGGGGATTACCGGGGGGTCGTCTGCTCGCCCCGCTCACCTTGGGCAGCTCCCGGAGCTGGTTGGCGTCCAGCAGCAGCTCCTCCAGGCTGCGGCTGTAGCGGTAGATCTCCTCGGGCACGGCGGCCAGCGAGCAGTGCCGCTTGTCGATGGACTCCACATGGCGGTTGCAGCGCCACAGGGGGATGCAGTGAAACATCGCCGCGACGCCCCGCCGGGGGGGAGGCGGCGGGCAAGCCGCATCCAGCGGCCAGCAGCGGGGCCCCCGGGGCGAGCGAGGCGGCCGCCGGAGGCTGGCAGAAAGGGGACGGCCGAGAGAGCCGCGGAGCAGGGAGCGAGGAGCCGGGAGCGGCCGCCCCCCCCTCAGTGCTCGGCGCCGGGCCGCTGCCGTCCCCGCAGGGGCATCGCGGGGCGCCGGGCGCAGCGCTGCTGGCGGCCGCCGCGCATTCCCGCGCCTGACCCGGAACACGGCGGCCGCTCCCCCTCCTTCCCTGCCTGCCCTCCCTCCTGCTCTCCCTTCCCTCCCTCTTCCCTCCCTCCCCCGTCCCGCCTGACATCAGCGGGGCCCGCCCCGGGGCCGCGCCGTGCTGCCGGGGGGGTCCCCAGCCCGCCCTGCCCTGCCCGGGGGTCGCGGTCGCGTTTGGCTTTTCCCCGGTGGTTGGGTGCCGGGCAGGGTGACTGCAGGGACGGGACAATGCTGCTGTGGCAGACCGTGCCATTAATATCCATATATCTATATCTATCTGAATGCTGTTATCCTCAGGGCTTCCTGAAAGCGCTACCTGAGAGGAAGGTGTGGGGAGCCGGGGGTCTCCTCTCCTCACAGGTAACCAGCGACAGGACCAGAGGGAATGGCCTCAAGTTGCACCAGGGGAGGTTTAGGTGGGAAATGAGGAGACATTTCTGCTCAGAAAGAGCAGGCAGGCACTGGGACGGGTTGCCCAGGGAGGTGGTGGAGTCACCGTCCCTGGGGGTGTTCGAGGAAAGGTTGGACCTGGTGCTTAGGGACATGGCTTAGTGGGTGACATTGGTCATAAGGGGATGGTTTGACCAGATGATCTTGGAGATCTTCTCCATCCTCTATGATGCTGTGATTCTAAAATCCCCTTCCCAAACCCTCAGCCCACATCCAGAGCATCCCCGCCAGTTGGCTGCCCAGCGCTGGTCTGGGGAACCACATGGGGACATACAACACGCTCAGAAACAGGCATTTGACGTCAGAGTTTCTCTGAAATGCTCCGATTTTCTTGCCTAATTATCACTGCGTGCAGATACAGGAATGGGGCAAAGGGGGAAGTTCATCACAGCAGCCTCTGCCCCTGCATGCTGCTGAGAATACCCAGTCATAAAAGGGCAATTTTCTTCTTACCGGATAAATCTTGCGAGATAAACTTGGGTAATTTCTGTGGGAATCGCAGGGGTCTGCACACTTTTAGTTGTTAAAAGGACATTTTAGGACTGTGGACTGCTATACAGATTGCTAAGAAACTTTTTAAAAGTTACCACTGATATGCATTATTGTATAATAACACATTTCACACATATGTACCTTAAGGAGCTGTCAGAAGCAAGAATTTCTTCAACCAATACATTCAGTAATTAAAAAAAAAAAATCCATGGAAACTCCCAAAATCTAAATAAAGTATGTAAAGAAATCTGCTAATCTGTGTCCACGTGTGCTTATAAATAACAATAAATCTATGTCCACGTGTGCTTGTAAATAGGGTGGGTGTGCACCAGCATTCTCAGGCTGTCCCAACCCCTGGCCATGAGATTAGATAACCACGGGGCATAGAAGACAGGAGAAAATCAAACAAACGTGTTGAGCACCAGCGCAGGGCCTGGCAAAAGCAGGGATCCAGGACTCTGTCCCCAAGATCTCAGAGGTGGAAGGAAGAACAGCCAGCTGTAGTACTAAGAGGGTCTTGGTGGTCAGTTGGGCACTACCAACCTAAATGCAGTGACCATGGAGGCTCCTCGGTGACTCTCTCTCTGGGAAACCCTTCAAAGAAGCAGGACAAAGTGGAAGCCGTGCAGCAGAGGACTTGACCAAAAGAAAATGCCCCTCCTCTGGGAATCACTGCAGGAGTGCGGAGCTGGTGGGTACAGAAGCCGACACGAGGACAGAATGGTTGTCCCTGGGGCTTGTAAAGGGCTTGATCCTTTCTGGTGTGACATGGACACACAGTTTGGCATGAAGTGTCACTGATGCTGTCATGTGTCTCATGACTGGGTCTCACTGTGACAAGTCTGGACAGTAACAGGAGGGTGACAGTGACTGTGGGGTGAGCCTGGGTACTTCACTGAAGAATTAAGCAAAGTGTTTGCATGCTTCTCATGAGTGTCAGGCAGTCCAGGGGACAGCGTGATGACAAAATGCCTCAATATTGTTAAGCTCTCCCTTCACCATATAATACTTAGGAGCTTTGGACATCACATTTGGACCAGTGGCCCTGAAGATATAGCCTGTGGCTAAACTCATGGTATGGAAACAGGCATCAAGGAGGCTGAGAGGCAAACCAGCACCTTTGTTGAGGAAACACTATTCTCATAGCTGAAAGCATCATCCTGAACTTCAGCTTGTAAATAAACCCGTCCAGCTTTGGGAGGTGTAATGAGTTACTAGTCTCTATTGTCCTTTTGTGCTGAGAAATAGCAGCAATAAAAAACCCTTCCCTAAAACGAGGCCAATTCTCTATCCCCTTTGCCCAGAAGAAAAGCAACCTCATGTTGGGGTAAGTATTTGTGTGAGACGTCTTTGAAAAGGGGTGAGAAAGGAAAATGGTGATCTAATAAGGAGACTCATTAGCAGCACTTGGGAGAACCTACGTGCCTCCGTGAGCAAGCAGCAGGGGACAGCAGGTTGCCAGGATTTGTATGTGCACGTATCTGACAAACTTCTTACTTGGGGCAATTGTCCCCCCTAGGGCTCAGAGAAGTATTGCCCTCTCTGATAGCAGCAATCCTGCTGGTTTACACAGATCCATGGCAAGCCAAGGTGTGGCTCGCCTACAGAAGGAAGTGAGGGCTGTTGCTCTCCCAGTTCTGCAGGGGATTACCTGGCTCCAGACTGCCATTTGATAGCCATTCAGTTTGTTGTATTTTCACTTTTATTCTGACCTTTTTATGGAAGTCTTTTCATCTTTCTTTCTTTTTTTCCCTTCCTTCCTTCCTTCCTTCCTTCCTTCCTTCCTTCCTTCCTTCCTTCCTTCCTTCCTTCCTTCCTTCCTTCCTTCCTTCCTTCCTTCCTTCCTTCCTTCCTTCTCTTCCTTCGCTCTCTCTCTCTCTCTCTTCCTAGTGCTTCTCCAAGTACTTCAGTGCTCTTGTATACTGGTTGGCTTAATTTCAGTTCCTTGGGACAAACAGGCTTTATTTTACAACTCTCCCAACAACGCCCAGAGCCTGTATGAAATTTGTAAGAGAGGTAATCCCATTGCCTCCTTTGCTAGAGAAATTAACATCAGGAGCAGCTTCATGGATCGTTCTTGGCAGGCTGCTTTATTCAGCCTCAGGTGGACGCAGTCAGGTTTCTCTGAACTCAGCTTCAGAGGGGAATAGATGAAGTCTGCTCTCACCATGGTGCCACAGTTCACATCTCTTTCTGGCTGGGCAACCCACATCAGGCTTTGTGTCATTCACCATTGCTCTGTTAAACACTGTTAAGGTATAAACACAGGAGAATTTGTTATCAAACACATCCTTCTTTTAAGGAAGATTGATTCCTGAGAGCTGGTTGCACCCCCAGATATTCACAGCCCAGGTACAAGAGCAATCTCTCTGTGCAGGACTGCTGGCAGGGTTGTGTTGGATCACCCCACTCACTGCTGGGAATGGCAGTGGGGTATCAGCTTCACGTACAGTCACATCATAATTTAAATTTGGGAGAAAGGTCGTGACCGAAAACTTAATGCCTTCGACTATCAAACTGCCATCCTTCAGCCACTTCCAGATTGGTCTGGGTACAGAGGCAAGAACATCAGTGTTGAAAATCAGTGTTTCTCTTTCTAGACGCTGTCCTTCTATGTGCTCTTCAAGAAAAAAATACTTTTATGTGAGCTTTAAGGCTCTCAGACAATGAAATGTAAAATATAGATTAGGTTATGCCAACCTCAGGGAGAATTCCCCAAAGTTATTATTCAAAAGAAGCGAGAGCAAGGTCAGGCTGCAGATACTCCCTCCTCAGCACTGATCAGGCAGAAAGATCTCTGGTTTTTCTAAAGAAACACCCCATTTGTTTGCAGCACAAGCAGGCAGCATCACGTTTTGAGATACTTACAAAAGGCCATAAAGCACAGATACCCAGGAGTTGGGGTGAGTGTGGAGGAGGTGAGTGCTGCTCCAGTGGAGACAGGAATATTCAGTTAGAAATTAGCAGTAAGGAGCACTCTGGCGTGCAGAGATGGAGAGAAAAAGAATGGAGAGAAGCAGTTTTTAGCATAGATACTGTTTAAGTAGTTTGTAAAGTTCAGAGTTCAAAATGCATTTAAATTAACACTAGGAAAAATAATTATAAAAAAAAAAAAAAAGCAGGGCAAGTTCCTGAAGTCTCGTCTGCATTAGGGACTTTCTCCCTCCCCCAGCCACATTTCCCTACCGCCCTTAGAGAAATGGAGATGCAATTACAGAGCATGAAGAGGCTGGGGCAAAACAAGAAGAGCACAAAGAAGGAAAGACTCAAGTACTGCAGGTGACAGGAGCAGGCTGGGGTGCAACAACCCAGTGGTACTCTCCATACACAGCCTCTGATTGCTGCTGGAAAGTATCTACCCACCCCTCCACCCAAATTAAACGTGAATACTACGGAGGCACCAGCAAGCAGAAAGCCTGCAGAGCTGCTGAGAGCCAGGCCTGGCAGTGTGCTGGAGTTAATTAGCACTGACATACTTCTCCTCTCAGTTTTGCTGGCTGAGGACGCCAACCACATTTATTCTTCAGGTTTTGTTTAAATTGTTTAGAGGGGGTTGTACAAGCAGCAGGTAGGTGTAACTACGAAGCATTCCTCTATTGATTGCCGAGCTACCAATTCTGGTTACCTAGGCACAGGCCTCACGTCTACAAAGCTTTTGTGCGTCTGAAGTAACTGGTGTGGAATAATATGAACGTGTTATTCCTATAAAGCTCTACCTAAGAGTTGCGATGAATTACCAGCCTGTAACGCACAGCCTCGGTGGCACACGCTGGCGGCACGGCGTTTAACACATTCGGTGTTCCTGCAGCACTATAAATAGCAGCCACTTCGAGCAAGAGCTGCAGCATCTCTCCACCCCCACCCCCAAACAAATTGCTGACGATAACGTCACCTTTTATTTGAACACAATGAGCTGTAATCACATGAGGTATTACTCTGATTTAATCCTATTTGCTTCAGTTTGGTTTGCAAGGAGTGGCCAGTAATAGGCGGTTGTGTTGTATCCTATGGTTTCTTATTTCACACCAACTCTTGAGGGCTGACACCCATCATCTTCTTTGGCCAGAAGAACAAAGTAATAGGTTCTGGCAGGTGAGGAGGAGCCAGTGGCTGGGATGGGTTTCTTCCCTTTTCCTTTATTTTCCCTTTTTTCTTTTTTTTACCCTTCTTGATTGCTGGACTCGCTATCACAGCTGATGGTTAGATTTTGAGCACCAACTACTTTTCAGGTTTTCATTATTCTCGCTAGGCTCAATAACAGGTATGAACCTCTCGCAGCAAATTTCACTTCTCCAGCCACTGTGAAGCGAGCGAGTAGAGACACGAATTCAGGCCTGTGTTTATTTTTTTCTGAATCAACACCATAATTTAGCTAAATACCACTCCACTGTGTTTGAGCGCAAGTTTGGTGCTCTGTTTCCCATGCCCAGCAAGCTGCTGGATTTGGCATTAAAATGAAAAGGCAGGTACCAGAAGCAGGTAACTCACCCTGCCTTTCAGACCTGTCAGAGAAGGTTTTGGGGAGGTGTTACACCACACCTTCATTGCGTGCTCTTTATCCTCTGGACAAGGAGGGACCACCAGCTCCCCATGGGCTCCAAGCCAGCACTGAGCATCACCCAGGGCAGAAGAAGACATCAGCTCCTCTGGAGAGCTGGCTCAGGGCAGGATCACACCCATGCCCTTGCAGGAGTGAGGAACATCACTCATATCAGGACCATCCTCACGTCCCATGGCGTTGGTGCTGATCAATGGAGAATGTTGTATTTATTGAGCTGCTAGCACTGGGGCTAATGCAGATTCGACGACAATGAAAAATATTTTAACTGGCTCTTAATTTTTATTTTATTTTTTGGTGTGTGGTTGCTAATTTCCTTCTTCCTCTCATCATAGCTGGAAGGGAAGTTTAATGCCTTTCGAGTAATCACATGGGGTCTTATCTACAATTGCAGAAGCACATACAATTCCACATTTGGTATTCATAAAGGGAAGTTTCAAAGTTGATTCTACTCTTCACTAATTTCCTATAATAGTTATTTAGCTCATATAGTGCATGTTAATTAGGCTGCTGTACTTTAATGACTTTTGCCATAGGATATTTTTTTTCACATTATAAAATACCACGTTAGAAAAGTGTTATTGATCTTCAGTAAAAAGAACAATGAAATTTCTGATGTTTCTCCTTAGACAAAGAGGAACAGGTAGACTATGAAAGTGGCTTATTTTATGAATCAGACTCTGGATAAAGGAAATATAACCAGAACCTATTCAGAATGCCTAATAGAAAAATTGTAGCGAGCAGCTGCACCAGGTAAAATATTCCTTCTGCCTCTAATTATGTCACAGCAACAATTGCAGCTAAAAGCAGACATTTGAATCCAGTGAGAGATTAGGTGTTATACAGCAGTGCAATGAGAAGCACAATTGTCTTTAGAGCTAAATGCCTTGCTGAAGAGACATCCTGCTGCATACCTAAGGGCAAATTAGCAATTTAGGACATATATACAACAGTTCAATCTTCTAGTTGCGAGATACAGTTGGAAAAAAAAAAAAAAAAGTTCATGTTATAAACATAAATAAAATAGAAAAATAACTGCCTTTACTGTTGATAACAAAATGGCAGAGCTTGCATGTCCAGGTGACAGCCTCTATTAACCAACTACCCAGTTCTGTAAACCCTGAGTTACAATTGTCAGAAATAATTGTTTTCAGAAGAATTCAGGTCAAGCAAACAGACATCGTGTGGTAGACTGGGAAGTTTACAGAGGCACCTCAAAAGCTCTGCAGGCCAACAGAAAATAAATGGAAAGCAGAAGGTGCTGGAGGGGGACCCCGGCATGCCTTTAGTGAACTCCCAAAGGCAAGGAACCTATACCCATCATCAGCCTTTCTATGAGAGACAAGTTTTCTTTAGGTACCAATGCACTCAGTAAGCACTGCTTTGGATTTGAAGTACTGAAATTAATTTGATTATGTGAAGAGATGACTGCAAACACTTGAAAATATGTCTACCAGAGAAACATCTGATGTTTCTCTTGGATTCAAACCTAAAATATAGATTTCTCCCAAGCCTCAAGTTGCACCAGAAGAGGTTCAGGTTGGAAATTAGGCGTAATTTCTTCTCAGAAAGAGCAGTCAGGCATTAGAATGGGTTGCCCAGGGAGGTGGTGGAGTCACTGTCCCTGACGGTATATAAGGAAATGTTGGACGTGGTGCTTAGGGACATGTTTTAGTGGATGATACTGGTGGTAGGGGGCCTGTTGGACTAGATGACTGTGGAGGTCTTTTCCAACCTTAATGACTCTGATTCTATGATATCAGGGATGCTGAGTATACCTGGTCTTGCCCATTTGTGGGAACCCTCATGTGGGAACACCATCAGCCAGGGGTGACGGTGGATACTGCTCAGCGTTCACTATGGTGTACCACTGTTTAATTAATTTACCTCATATGCAAACACTGACTTCAAGCCTGAACATCTTATTCAAGCTTTTCATCATTTATTTATATTTTCAGTTTACAGATGCCCCACAGACCTCATAGACAAGGCTGAAAGCAACACCTTGGCCTCCTTCCTGGCATGTGCTCCTTGCAGCCACACAGCTGGCAAGAAGAGATAGTAATTTTGCTGCTACACATCCACCCTGTCAGCATGAGGTGCTGAGCTCTGTTGGAAGGAGCTGTGCTCACTTACCTGATGTTGGCTGTTTGTATCATCAGAGGAATGTCTCTCTGGGACAGCGAGACCTCCCAGCCCAGACCTCCTAAAAGCATCTCTTGGCCTGAGCATGGTGATGGGCTCTGTGGAAACAGCATGGGCAGGAAGGCAAGGTCCAAACACAGCCCAGCCATCTCCATGCAGGTGTCTTTCCACTTGTGGCCCTTGTTGCCTGTGTGAGGAGAAAATTAAAATCCGTTTGCTTGCTTGAAGGCACCAACATTTCATAAACTCCTGGAGCTACTGGTACTCTTGCACAGGTTTGAACCTTTGGACAAGACTACGTGAACTCACATTCATTTTAGTGGGCTCAATTCTTTGAAGCCTTTTACATGTCTTCAGGTATGAGCCTGGAGTCATACAGACATGGTTTGCTCAGTGTTAGGCCCATTGCAGATCTGGTTGGTTTGTGCAGTTTCTCTCTGCCTTCTTCCCTGTACTTCTCCTACAAGATCCTTTTGAGACCAAGGCACTTATTTTCCAGTAGGTGGGAAGCTCTACTCAACAGCCTGAATTAACCTTGGGGCTGGAAGCTGAAAAGGCAGAAAGGTGAGAGGTTATAGCAGCTGTAAGTGAGGCCAGAAATTGAAGTATTTTACATTTTATAGTTTCTGGAGAAACACAGTAAACACTGAAAGAGTGGCCTCTCCCCTCACCCACAACACCCAAATGCTGAAGGTTTCTTATCTCCATTCGCTTTCCTGCTCATCTTCCTCAGTTGAAGTTCCCTCAGACTGAACACAAAACTCCTTTCTTCACATTTTGAAACCTCTTTGAAGCAATGGGAGCCTTTTCTCCTTCTGTCATCATGAATGATGAGAAGAGCTGATAATCTCTATTGCTATCTGGCCCAGCACTTCCTTTTGTGAGATCTAGTTTCTACTTGCTTACAACCTCACCAGACTCTGGCTGTCAGGATCATGTTTTTTTACTTCATGAGCCTGACTCATATTTAGGTATTTTCAAGAAAGTGTCAACTAAAACAATCACCTGTTTCTGAGAACATTTGCCAGAAAATACAGCCTTCAATACATTGAAAAGATGCAAGCAATCTTGCTAACAAGATCACTTACTTTGGAAAAAGTCCTTTTAGCAGAGAAGGTAGCTTAATATTAGTTTGGCAATGTGCCTTTTGCTGCCACAGCCACAAAATTTTGTCAAGATCCCTCTGAAAAAAATAGAAAAGTAAAAAATCAGCTCACGTATATTCAGCAGCACATAATATTTAGCACCTTAAAACCCACCAAATTCTCCTTGAGCAGAAGCCATCAGTGTGCCCTTGTCACTAAGAAGGCCAATGGTATTGTGGGCTGCTTTAGGCAAGGTATCACCAAGGGGCTGAGGGAGGTGATCCTTCCCCTCTATTCAGCACTGGTGGGGCCACACCTGGAGTTTTGGGTCTGTTTCTGGGCTTCCCAGTATGAGAGAGACCTGGATGCGCTGGAGAGAGTCCAACAAAGAGCCACCGATACGATGAGGGGACTGGAGCACGTCTCCTGTGAGGAGAGGCTGGGAGAGCTGGGACTGTTCACCCTGGAGGAGACTCAAGGGATCTCACCAAGGTCTGTAAATATCAGAAGGGAGGGTGCAAGAGGACAGAGCCAGGCTTTTTTCCATGGTGTCCAGTTGCCAGGACAAAGCAACGGGCACAAACTGGGACACAGGAGGTGCCACCTGAACATCAGGAAGCACGTCTTTACTGTGCAAGTGACTGAGCACAGGCTGCCCAGAGGGGCTGTGGAGTCTCCTCCTTGGAGATCTTTAGAAGCCACCTGGACATGGGCCTGGGCACCCTGCTCTAGGTGGCCCTGCTTGGGCAGGGGTTGGGCCAGATGCCTCCAGAGGTCCCTTCCCTCCTCAGCCATCCTGTGAGTCTGTGACACCACCTCTTCCTTCCCAGGAAAGGGGACAACTTGGGTGTGCTTGTAGCTCCCCACAGAACCAGGTTTCCAGCAGCAGGAGATGTCCTGCAACACGTCCAAGGGCCTGGAGCAGGCCTCAGCGGGCTCCTGCAGCCGGGACCTGCTCTCTGCTGGGGAACGTGGGGTGTCCCACAGCACCGTACTGGGAGCAGAGGAGACCTTGGGATGTGCTCCTTGCAAAACACTTTGCTCATTAACCAGACAAAGCAAAAGTGAAAGTCCTCTCAGATATGTCACAACGTAGCAGGGAACTTTCTCTATTTAGGGAACGAAGGCACATGACCTGCAGCCTGGCGTGGCTGCACAGCCTGTGATCTGTGACACCGAGCAGCAAATGGGGAATCACAGTACATTTCCTCAGCCTCATTCCATACTATAGCATCTCAATCAAAGAAAAAAGAAAAAAAAAAAAGGCTTATTTTTGATTTTTGTGACCTTACAGGTCACATCTGTGCTGCTTGTTTTGAGGCAGATTTTGTTACCCATGCAAGTGACTTTGTGCTGTTTAAACAGCAGCTACAAGCTGCTGTGTTTCAAGAGGTAAATCCTGGTTGCGTCCTGAGCTTTAAAGGACTCCACACTTATCTCACGAGCTGTGTAGCAGTTCAGCAGCTTATCTTGTCAGTCCTCTTACTGGAGGGAAAAAAGAAAAGGCCCCCAGCTCATTCCTAGAAGGAACCTAGCATCCCCTGTGCGATGAGAGCAGATGTATTCACAGGCAGACGGAGTACAAGCTGCTTAAAGGGAAAATGTGCACACAGGGATAAGGTTTCCCAGCCTACATAAATGTTGATGGATCTGTAAATGGATGTAGATCAATTATTGAGTTTTCATTTCAGCTGCATCTGAGTTCTCATAGTAAGCAGAAAAAAAAATCCTGTGTTCTCTGTAAATCTGGGGTTTGCTTTTACTTCTTTCCAGCATGACAAATCATTTCTCTGATTTCAAAATGACTAAAAGCAGCATCCCATGTTTTCTAATTGAATCTTCAAAAGCTACAGGAAGAAAGAGCAGGTGGGTCCCCCAAAATCGCAGTGGGCTTCAGCTCTTCAGGGATGAGCATGGGTGCAACAGGAAAAGCTTGCAGCTTGCCCAGGTTCTCAGAACATTGGTGATGGGCTCCAGCCCCACTTCTTCTTTGTATGCATATTCACCACCACTGCTAGCATGGCCCCAATTGCCCTTGAGAACAATAGAAAAGGGTCAATAAATCTGTTCTTTCAAGACTACCTCATCTGAGTGTGCTGAAGGTTGTCACCACTTCCCAAGCAGTTTAAAAGCAGAATTTTCTGAGAGACAATACTTTAGACACCTTCAGCATCATTAGCCTAAGGCAAGCAAATTTCACAGCAGCATCACAGTTTCTAGGGCAGAAACATGTCATTTAATTTGTTCCCCTGGCCTGATTAGTCCCACAACAGAAGCAGAGATGGCTCACTTCCAGCCAAGCACAGTGACGAGACTCCGCTTGTTTCTCAGCTGCCAAAGGATGGGAGAACTCCTTGGAGATCTTCAGAAGCTACCTGACATGGGCCTGGGCACCCTGAGCAGGGGTTGGACCTGATGGGCTCCAGAAGTCCCTTCCTACCTCAGCCATTCTGTGATGCTGTGACTCTGTCTGTCACACAGCTCCTTCTGAAGCTGCTCCTTTGCTGTGCTGGCAAAGCAGCGTGCTCCTACCACACTCTGCTAGTTTCCACCTTAGGGAAGCTTTGGTGTATACTGGGGGTTAAGGCAATGACTTCGTGACCCAGCATCACATCCCCCAGATCTGCCATGGGAGTTTTCTCTCTTCCTCTATATTTTCTAGTCTTCTGAATCTTTCCCCCTGCTTCCCTGAATGCCAGGTTTGTTTCAGAGCCTGGAAACCAGCATGGTTATTGATGTGGGACAAATCCCAGGATTCAGAGTCCTCTTAGGTGCACCTCAAGTCTCTGCCCACATGGGAAGCTTTGGGCACTATTCTTCTTCCAGCGTGTACGAATCAGTCTCCACAAGGATCTATAGCAGTCTTGCAGAGCTGTGTTTGGAAAGATAACATGTTTACCTCTTTCTGAAGCTCTCATCAAATGCTGAACACCAAAAAGAGTGATTACCAAGTAGAAAAACAAACACACGCCTGGCCAGTCACCTGAGGAGACTTCAGCAGCTATGGAGGCTGATGCTTACAGGAGATAAGCCTCATGTACCAGCATGGGAAGAGCAGAACTACCATGCTGGTACATGAAGCAAACAGCTGATGCGAGTGTGTCTGTTTATAATAGAACAGTTTTCTTTATAAGGAAAAGAAGTCCAGCCTTAATTTTCTTACCGAGTTTGTCCTCTGGCAAAACTTGCTGTCACAATTTCAAGCATGCGTTTACATAGCACAAGCTTCCCTATTGTTGGGAAGATAATGTGGTTTAACAGTGGCTTAAGTTAGAAAAATTAAAAGGCTGAAAGCTAAGTAGATTACTTTTTTCTTGCAACTTAATACTGAAAAAAACAACAGTGAGGTTTTTCATGAGCATGTTCTTCACATTTTATGAACACACATGAAACCCACACGCAGCTACGGACATCCTTTTGCCAACCCTGCCCCCATCTTAGATTATTACAAACTGTTGGAGAGCATATGACAAGCAATATCAAATAATAATCAGGAGACAGGAATGTTTGGCAGGAAGGATGATCCCATCAGATCTGTGAGAAAGAGGAGGCTGGGTGAGTGCTTTAGCTGCAGGGGAAGCTCGGGCTGAAGCACCCTCCACGATGGTGCAGGCACGGGAGCCTGCAGCAAAGAAAAGGTGGGTGGTGATGTGTTTCCAGCTGCAGGAGGAAGGAGGCCTTCTGAGAAAAAGAGAGGCCTGGCTCTCATGGCAAGGGCAGAAGCAGTCTCTGCTATAGGCAGAAAGTCATCACCTATCACTGCAGATGTCCTTGTGGGGTCAGATCAGGGCTGCCCATGGGTGCTGGCACTGCTGCTGCTGCTGCCAGCAACACCAGGTTCTGCCAGCAGCAAGGTACACTCTTGAAAAGGAATTTGGAAAAATCAAGCTGTGATCAGAGTGCATGGTAAAAGCTGTGGGAACCTCTAGCAAGCGTAGCATGGCAAAGAGGAAGAAACGTAGAGCTTTAAGCATGCGAGAGTCCTGCAAAGCAAGCTTTTACGTAAATAAGTAGTTCAGTCATCAAAAAGAGACAAAGTCAGAGCAGACTAACACATGCTCTGCATGCAGTAGGAGTTTAATAGCCCTGAGAAGTGAAACCCAGTTTCTTGCTTTATGGGTGGTAAGCTTGGAGTTTGGCAACGTGCAACAGGCGCAGCACATCTTTATGCAACACTCTGCAAGCCGTCAACAACATGTGGCTCTCCAGCAGCCCATCAGCCGGGGAAGGCCTTTGAAAACGAGGACATCCAGTGGCTGAACACCATAGCAGGGATTTTCACGAAGGATTTGTGTCGTAGCAGAAACACCTGACCGTTTATGCCAAATTTCTGCACAGAGACCTAAAGTAGGTCGCGTGGGGTGCAAAGGCTTTTACATAAACTCTCTGGACTGGGGTAAACTCCTCATAATAAAAGGCTTGTGGCTGCAGCAAGCTTTTTGGGGCAGTCTCAGTAAGTATTGCCGAGTAGTTGCCAAGAATATTGCTTCACCTTCCTTTCTCTGCTTCCCTATGACAACACACGTGCACTTTCATTTACATCTTTAAGAAAATATTAATAAAAACCCATCATGTTTCTAGGTTAGCCTCTAAATCTCTCATTTAGCTACAGATAGTAAACATGGCTGTGAGTGTTAGAAATCCCTTAGTAAGTAACCAGTCCCTCTGGAACCAATCAGTACAGCAAGCAACCTGCACCACAGGGTGAATAATTTAGCCTTAGGTACCCCAGCTGGAATATTTACACCTAGCTCCTACTACTGTCACATTTATAGAGCACTTGTAGCAATTAATCACATTTCCAAATGTATGTTGTAGGAGAGAAACTAAAATATTAATAATCAAATTCAGGCTTTGTCATGAAATTGCAGTGACTGATACCTCAGAAATATAATATCCTGGGACAAGAACATTGTGCCTTGTGTGAACCACAGCAGAAATAAATGAAGATATGTAAAAATTAGAGTCACTTCTAGAGAAAGCAGACCACTTTTGCACATTTACAGGCCTTGATTTTCCCTGGAGATTGGCTGTACAATATCGTGTACAGTAACAGCTCACCTAAAAACAGATATTGCGGAATTGAAAAAGCAAAACCCTCAACTTCTTCAAAAGTTGATTTGAACTAGTGTCACGTAGGACTGTATTTATATGTCGCAGAGAAATTCCTGGAAGATTTGTCAGGTAGCTCTTCACACAACTTGAAGCTCTGAACCCACAAAGTCCGTTACTTGACGGCACAGGGAACAAGAGAGCTCCAGGCCTTGTCCCAGCAGCATCTTTTGGCACGGCGTGTGTGGTGCAGGTCAGAGGGCAGAATCATACAATCACAAAATATCCCGAGTTGGAAGGGACCCACAAGGATCATCGAGTCCAACTCCTGGCTCCACACAGCACCACCCAAAAATTCACACTGTATGACTGAAAGCACAATCACAGTCATATGCTATAGGGACTCGTGTGGTCTCAACCTTCTCTCACTTCTCTTTTTCACTTGGGCTGACCAGAGTAGTCGGTCAAGCTAGGTGCAAACTGCTGTCAGAAACTGAACCCAACACCCGTGTGGTCAGCAGAGGTGAGAGCACAGCCCCGAGGCTCGCCATCACAGCTGGGACACCTCTCAGAGGGCTTCAGATCACTTGGCCATCCAAAGACTTCAGCCTAAACCTTTCAGTTGTAGGCTACTTGCCAAACAAAATGCTCTTCTCCTTCGTCTCCCCTTGCCCAGGCTTTCCTGGGCATTGCCTGCAGCAGCACAGTAGTTCAAATGAGTATGAAAAATATAAAAAAGAGTTTTTTATTTCATTGACTTTGAACGCTGAATCAACATACCACGTAGTACAAGCGCACTAGATCTGATTCAAGAAAAGAGGTGGAAACATTTGGTCAGCAGTTTGGGAGGGTTTAAAAAAAAAATGCCACCAATTTGGCTCACTGCTAAATCAGGAAAACACTCAACTTGATGCAAACAGGGGCCCTGGAACATACGGCAAGAGGGAAGCAACTGCAGCAATGCCAGTTTTGATGAGCTCACGTTGCCATATCGTAGAGTTTAAGAATGTACAGCTTTAGCACTTGGAAACTATTTAGAGCTCAGGGAAAAAAAAAAAAAAAAAAGCTACAAGCATGGTGAGCACTCCCATTACTCTCTTTGAAGAAGAGCTGTAGTTTTCTAGGACTGACTCTTCCAGGATTACAGCACATTTTTCTTCTCTCGCTTGAGGCTTATGAAGAGCAGAATGAGAATCCCATCACGGATTTTTGCACCCTTATATTAAAAGTTCCTGTGTTACAGGCAGTATTTGGGGTGGCCATGCCTTCTGGCTAACAGCATATAAACTCCTGCCATCCTTCACGGTGTAATGTGGAAGCAAAGAGCAAGAGTGAGAAATTCAGGTTATTTTCCCCATTACTGGTGCTGTTCTCTGCCTCTCTAATATCTCATATCTGTTCTGGGCCATTAGTGCCATACACAGCTACTGACTTGATTTTACTTATTGGTAAAAGGCACGTTGTTTTGGGAGCAGATGCTTAGAACAGTGCGCTAAGCAAAGTCGTGTCAAGGTTCCCAGTCAAACTGAATTGCTTGCCTTTCCTCTTTGTTCCCCTGCAAATGTAATTTTAATTACATAAACTTTGCAGAGCAGCTCATGAGGAGCAGCTAAATTACAGACAGCAGGCAGGGACAGGTGGGGAAAAGTGGCTCGGAGCTCCGAGAGGTGTTGCAACCTGTGCTGCAATGCAAGGGAATTGCCAAAGTCAGTGAATATTGCCAATAGAGGAGCTTCGGGGCTCGTTTTGTCCTACAATGGCTCCATTTGCTGAATTTTTGATGCAGAGCCCCTGCCCGCGCACACGAACTTCATCCTGAAATTAGAGAGATCTTTTCAATTAGCTTACTCTTACAGCTGGATTGTTCCGGCTTTGTACAAGATATCTGCATTTCATTCAATTCGTTATGAATGCAACCACGAAGCATGTAGTTATTTCTCCAGAGGCTGACTCAGATTATATGTTGACAAATTATATATTGACAGATTACACGGTGACAAGCAATTCATCCTTCCCTTCCTTTCACCAGTCCATCAAAGACAGAAGCCCTACTGTACGCAGACTGGAAACGACAAAACAGCCACATTAGTTCCTTCTCATCTGTGTAATTTCTCTTCAAATGTCTGCTTTCAGCTGTGAGGCAAAAGGGCGAAAATATTCTCCTCCCTACTTCCAGTGGAAAAAAAGTTGTTTGCGTAAGTACCATAGGTAAAAAAACAACAGCGAATACGTATTTTGGTATTACCAATAGCACAAAACTGACATAGCCACTACTGCCACTAGCATCAAACTCTTATGTCTGGGGAGGCACCAAAATACGCCTCCTCCCTCTGCTCTGTAAGGCATTCAAATGTTCTTTTTAGTTAAATATCTTTAAAAAAAAATAGCAACTCATGCTTCATCTTCCATAGGTTGAAAAGGAAGAATATGGATTATTTTTTTTTTTAAACAAGCCAGACTCTACAACATCATTTTCTCTGAACCACCCTGAGCCCATCAGCTGGATGAAAACCAGCTGTCCATAATAAGACAAAAAATATAAGGCTGAGAATTGCTGGCTGGTTCCTGCTGGGGTCTGAAACTAGCGAGGGGATGTATGCTGTGTTTTGAAGAGATTTATCTAACTTTGACCAGGGCAGCTTGCATTTTGAAGTCCTATTGAATGCAACCATCCTTACCATGCTGAGAAATAACAGATGTGCATCACGGAGCTTTGTTTTTCCAGATCGGTGACAGTGGATTTTTTTGTACAACTATTGGACTTAATGGGCTGTGAACATTGCAAAATAAACAATTTGCCTGATTGCCTAAGTGGATGTTGCTATTCCTATTTTTCTCAGGTTTCAGTGCAAATTTTGCAGAATAAATTGCAAGTGCTGAATTTATTAGCACAGAATGAAATGGTTCCGCTTGGGGTTTTGTGTTTGTTTGTTTGTTGAGTTCAATCCTGCATGCCCTCCCCCATCCATCCACAGCACAGCACAGCAGTCAACATCTCCACTCACATTTAACCTGCAAAGTCTGTGAGATTTAATGGATAACTCCCATGGACATTCCCATAAAGTGAGCATGCCCACCTCTGTGGCCTGGCAGCATGAGGTTTCTCTGACTTTCAGAGCCACGTATTTTGTCAAAAGCGTTGTCACATGCAAGCAGGAGACTTTCTGCTCTGGATAGCAAACAGCATCTGGTGAAGAGGAAAAGCACAGAGAGCTGATGGGGCTCCCCACGAAGAGAGGCAGCAAACCTCACAGCCCCAATGCAAACGCATGGTGTCATATCTGGAAAGCAGCCTCACTCTCCTTCAGCCTCTCGTGTTCATATTTTCCTAAGTGGAAAGTTGAAGAGCATCTTCAGCGCTCCCCAGGGAATTCCTGCCTCACCCTGAAGGAGATGGGAAGGCTTTTCCTGCCTGCTGCACCACGCTGCAAATCACAGGGCTGCACCACAGGATCAGGTGTGCCAAGAGGATGCATTTAGGTACCCCAGGTGCCAAGCAATGATGCTCTTGGAAGGCATTCGAGGAATGCTTCCCCCTAGCAAATCCTCCTCCTATTTAACAGTAACAAGAAGTGATGGAGAAACAGACTGGTGTGATACCTGATTAGAGCTCAGATGATTTCTAGTCTTGTATGTGTCTACATGTCCAGAAAGGATGGACATACAAGGCACATACAAGACACGTAGACACATGCCACAGCCACCAGACCTCCAAAAAACTGGTCTGGTACTGCTCTTGTGGGGAGATCAGCTTGGCTAGCACCACTCTAAGCCATCTTATCCCCACTAAATAAAATAGCATAGAGGAAAAAGTATTTTTAAAAAGCTGCAAAAAGGCATCCGAGCTCCCGGTATGATGCTGGTGATGCTCGGCTCAGCCTCCCTGCCTCCCCCACAGCTCCAGCTCCTCTTCAGCCTACACACACAGGCTTCAGGAGGAGAAGAAAAAAAAGTCCCATTTTCAAAGACTAAATCAGACGTTCTGAGTCTGAGCTTGAGCCTGGCATCTGTACTCAGGAACACAACCACCTATTTCATGCTGAACGTCAAACCAGCTAGTCAAAGTGTGAAGAAAGCTAATTTAGCAGCCTGGAAAAGTAAGAGCAAACACTCAGAGATAGCAAACATACCCTGGTTTTTGAGAACATCAACAGCATCCTGATTATTTTGGGATACATTATGCAGCAGGCAGCTGAGCCTCTGAACTGGGAAGCTTTGACCTCCTCTAGGAGCTCTCTGTAGAAGGGAAATGCCACTTGAAACACATTTGTAAAATTACCCATGCTGTGGAACAGGGAACATTTTCAACACGGGAGCTAAGGCAGCACCCTGAAAATGAGGGATTTAAAAGAAAAGCAACTGTGCTAAATGCAAAAAGAGGTAGAATACACACTAGGGCACCCTGCAAAGGTTTTTCCTTCACATGGCATTGTGTTGCCGTACTGCACCAGGAGCTGCAAGAGGAGGGGTTGCAACACGAGGGAGAGGCAGAGAGCAAGAGGGAGGAACAAGGAGGGTAAAGACGATGGCACCACAAGGGTTAATCGGCATTTGGGTTCCCCAGAGAGGCTGGAAACGCCAGGAGGCTTTGGGCAGAAAGGAGGTAAAATATCTCACTCTGTGCCACGGGGAGAGCTGGCACCGCTAATAGCTCCATTAGCATTTTGGATGGCAGACCAAAAAAACAGCGTTATTTTTAATCTCACGGCTGGGGATTAGCCTGATGTTTCTCCAATTTTTGAGATCGCCCATGCTTGTGGTTTGGCATCTATCTTGGGAGGAAAAAACAACTCACAAGCTGCACACCAGGGTGCTCACAAGGGGGTTGTTAGGAGGAAATGACGTGGACTTCCATTTCCCTAATTGCTCGAGGGAGCTGCAGAACCAAACCCTGACAAACTTCGGGAGGAAGTGGGAGCCCAGCTGCCAGCTCTCCTGAACTGCTGGAGCAGGAGGCAGACACCCAGGCCCTGCTGACCCAGGAGGGCAGCTTCTTGCAGGCCCTGGGGGCAGTGGCTGGGAGGACGGAGGATCAGAGGCACGAGGTGGGCTTCATGAGGCGTTAGAGGCACCAGCCTCCCTCCTCATCCTCCTCAAGGCTGTGCTCACACAGTGGTGCAGTCATCTTCCTGCTGTCGTAATCCTTGCCAAATTCTGCTGCCTGGAAACCAGAGTATGACAGCCTTTAAAAATAAAAATAAAATCACCTTTAAGCTTAGGTAAGCAGGCCATAGCTGAGGCTGCAGGGAGAAGGCAGCCCACGGGGCAGAGCTTCTCCATCACATGGGTCACTGCAATGGGCTGGCAGCCCCTCTCTGTTCAGAGCAGGAATAAAAAGCCTGGTAGGACAAATGGGTGTCTTATTCCACACAAGCTCAGCATCTCAGTGGGTTTTAACTACCAAAAGCCATGAAGAACGTAAAGCTGAGTGTCGGGCACTGCACGGCACAAAAAGCATGGTCTGTCATATATGTGTTTTTTCCTCAGAAAATCCTCTGTGCTGTAAGTGCTATAATTTAGAGGAAATTATACTGTTTTTAATGTTAAACGCAAAATATAGCTGTCTTAAACAGCTGACACAAACGCTTAATGCACAGAGAGTTCTTCCACAGAACTCTTGACACAGATTGCAATCAAGATGCTCTGGCATTTTGCACTGGAAGTTTTGATAACACTGAATGATGAAGTAAAACTCAGCAGCAGACCCAGACAAGGTGTTCTCAAGGAACCTCTTCCCTGAGCCTCTCCTGTTAGGCAGGCCAAAGCTCGAGCCCTTGGTAATGAAAAGCAGGGTACTGCATCCAACAGCAGGGGAAACACACTGGTGCAGCTCTCCAGACGGGGCGACTCCTAGAAATGGCATTTGATAGAGACTGAGGACACTGCCTTTGTTAGGCACCAGCATCTTTCTGAGAACATTAAATTTTAACATCTTCTAAAGGTCATTACGAATACAATCCAAGTCCCTTATTAGGACTCCCAGAATAAAGCAATTTCTTAATGTTTCTGCTTTTGCCTCTTCTAAAAGTATTTACCCTCCAAATAGCTGCGGGGAAAGCAGGTTTCAGAAAACACTCCTTTCCCCAGCTCATTAGGCTGGAAGAAAAGAGTCAGTGACAAGGCCTGCGCAGCAACGTGAGCCTTATTTCCTCATGTATTCCTCCCCTCCTTGAAGCAAAAAATCATTTGTGCTATGAAAACACAGGTCAACAAGGCTGCTCGCCTCCCAACAATGCAATGGCCCTTACCAAAGAGGGGAGCTCAGAAGGCTGCCCAGGTGATGAACTGGCTGGTGACCATCCAGGTAACATCACAACCTGGTACCACAGGGCCCCTAGCTCCTTGCTGTAATGAGGTCACCGACATATTCATCCTACAGCAAGGAGCCACACATAGTACTTTATCCTTCCTGGTACAAACAAAGACAGGGATCTCTTGAAAAAAGTCCAGCAGAGGGTCACAAAGATGATACAGGGCCTGGAGCATCTTCCCTGAGGAAAGGCTGAGAGACCTGGGTCTGTTCAGCCTGGAGAAGAGAGGAGTGAGAGGGGATCTCATCAATGTGTGTAAATACCTGAGGTGTGGGAGGCAGAGGGATTTGGCCAACCTCTTTTCAGGGGTTTGTGGGGACAGGGCAAGGGGCAACGGCCACAAAATGGAGCACAGGAAGTTCTGCACCAACATGCAAAGGAAATTCTTCACGGTGAGGGTGACGGAGCACTGGGACAGGCTGCCCAGGGAGGTTGTGGAGTCTCCTTCTCTGGAGATAGTCAAGGCCTGTCTGGACGCCTACCTGGGCAGCCTGCTCTGAGGAACCTGCTTTGGCGGGGGTTGGACTCAATGACCTCTCGAAGTCCCTTCCAACCCCTACAATTCTGTGAGTCCCTGTCAAGCCAAGGAGATCTGATGCCCCGCTCAGGTCACCCCTTAACAACACAAGCAAGCTGAGGTCTCAGGCTTGCTAGAAACCTGGAGCTGCTGCTTCATGTATGAGCCCCTGGGACTTCTCTGCAGCATTTCATTCTCTGCCTCGATTTTCTGAACACCCAAACCCAGATCTCAGCTGTCAGCACCACTCCGGCACAATACTAATGCTCTGAGAAGTCACACTTTAATGCACCACTTTAGTGTTTATCTAAATTTCAGACAGACTAATTGTCTAACTTCCAGCCTGAGAGGTCTGAAAGCACAGAAAAGCACGCCAACATAGGTAACTATGGGAAATGTATTTTGCAGAGAGCTGCCTGGCTGGAGCACAGCCGTGGGAGAGAAAAGCAGAGAGCTCACAGAGTGTTGTGAAGAGCTGTAAGAAGGGAAAGTGCCTCACATGGGGAAAAGGGACTTAGGAAATTTAAGGAACAGAGCAGCATGAGGACACGGCTCCAACTTCTTCCCCTCAGAGAGGTCAGTACCTCAAAGAGAGGTAACGCAGCTCCCCTGCCGTGTCTCAGCAGCTTCCTCCCCCTCCTGAAGGAAGGCTCCTTCCCTCTCCCCAAGGCAAGCAGCAGCTCACTCCTCCTTGTTCCTGCCTGCACACCTATTTCCCTGCTTCTGCAGGCTCTGGCAAGCACCATCTCCTTTCCTACAGGCTCCAGCATCCTGCAAAGAGTCAGGGATAGGGACAGAAGTGGCAAAGAGCTCAGTCTCCCACCTGCAGTTCAGTAGGACATCCATGTAAGCATTTCCAGAGCCATGCAGCCCTCTCCCTGAGCTAGTGTATTTTTTAGGTCTGTCCCCAGGGAGGGGAATAGGCAACTTATCTGTAAACAGGATGCACAAAAACATTGCTTCCTCTGGTGCCTCCCACAGCAAGCACACCATTAGGGGCTTCATCTACAAAGATGATGCTCATGACTTTTAGTTTCATGCTTAAAGCAGGGAGTTCAGTCTTTGATCTCAAGGGGGGAATAAAGGAAGAAGGCTTCCCCACTACCCTGACCTGAATATTTTCTTCTTCTAAATCTGAAGGACTTCTGGATGCTGAAACCTTTAAAAATTGTGCCATTTTCTAAATGTTAGATACTTCATTTCTGGAAAACTGACAGCCTCATGCTATATTTTATTTGACAGTCCTGGCAATTCTGAGCTTTGCTTTAATGCTGTATTTGTTTAGGACCATATTAGTGAGGGAGTTGAGGAGGGCTGGATGTACATGACCTTTAGCCACCAGATCCGAGGATATTCCCAGGATGTGCCATTTTATAGAGACCAATTTTTGCTGCTCTACCTGGCTCCAGGCTGAGATTTAGGCTTTGTACACTCATCTGCAGGAGCAGTCTTCTCAAGGCTTCTGGGATTAGCACGCTGCTTTGCGTAGCTGCAAAGGTTTATTCTCTTGTTGCTTTGAATCCCATTTTACCACAAATTATATCAATTTTCTGAAAAACCTGCAACTCCAAGTCAAAAGTGTGTCCCTGCCTGAGTCAGCAAATCAGATGGGAAATAGCGTGGGGGCTAGAGAAAATAATTGTTCATATGAAGGTTACTGGGGGGTGGGGTGGGGGAAAAACACACCATATATTCAGGCTGTAAAGAACAAGAAGGCAGGCTATTCCTCTCATTGCTGGTGAACCAGGAGAATAAGCTACTCCTTTAGCTGCCTGGCAGGACTCAGCATGCCACAAGCAACTGCTACAGACCTAGAGAAAACTAGACCTGACTCCTCTGGTGGTGATCACAGAATCACAGAATTTCTAGGTTGGAAGAGACCTCAAGGTCATCAAGTCCAACCTCTGACCTAACACAAACAGTCCCCACTAAACCATATCCCATATGATACTGGTTGCAAGCACAGCAGGGACCTCAGCATCTCTAATGGGAGGAGGGAGACCTCTGGTCAGCAGTGGAGGTTGCTGCAGGGGAGATGGGAGGCCATCTAACCACAGCCTCTCATCACCCTCCCAAACATCTTGGTGGTCTTATGGAAAGGGCAGATAGCCAAGGCAAAGCCAGTTCACTTTATCTTTTCTTTTTCTCACCCTTCAGTGAAGGAAAAAAACAAAAAGTCAGCCACATTTTCTTGCAGTACACGCTCCAAGGTGCTCTCTTTCTCTGCAACCCAGCAGTATTTTGCACCACACTAAATCCTGGCACAGACATTATAGATATTATCCTGAGCTTTCAGAAGGCGAGTCTGAGATTTACATTGCATGAAAGGAATCCTTTTCCCTCTGATGAGACTATCCCATAGCTACCAGAGATCTGAAAAAATCCCAGAAAAAATGGCATGTTAGCAGCACCTCAAACACTCATCCTTGGGACAGCAACAACTGAGGAGACTACACACAGGGCTCTGCGTTTGCTGAACCATCCAAATTCTTCCAGAAGGACCATGCCAAATCCAAAATCCCTTCCTGGCTTTAGGATAGGTCTTAACCTAGAATTTGAACATCTGTGGTCCCTGGAAGAGCTCAACTCCCAGAGCTTCACACCCCCTCTGAGCAAGGTCTCTTAAGAAAGAAGACTTCACCTCAAACTTGTGTTTTCTCCTCCTACCATAAGGTCTGTTACAAGATCAAGCACCCTTATTTTAAAATAGGGCAGCAGTCAGGCTGAGCTTTCTGCTTGGGCTCAACCACTAACAGGACAGAAGGCAAACATTGTAAATACTATGAAACACTGGCAGGATGTGGAAAGTGGGTTTTATGCATGAAATGGACAGTTTAAGAAGCCTCCTTCATTTGTGGTCTTTTCCACAACAACGAGGCTTTCCTTTTGCAATTCTTTTTTCCTCCATTTACTTTTGCCAGAAATTAACTTGAAACTTGCTCCTGACATGGAGGAAAAAGCAGTTTTGCTGCTGGGATGAAAGGCGAAAGGCTGCTGAGAGACTCCAGAAGCACTTGGAGCTGCAGTGTCCTTCTCTTCCTTAGAAACATCACACTCAGGATGCTTCCACCTTCCATCAAAGCAGTCGCTTACCTTAGGTCATCTCCTCCTCCAAGCCGCCCTCAGTCAGGCTCAGCTCTCCACCTGGGAGCTCAGAGCCATAGGCAGGAACACAAAACGGGTCAAACACACAACAGGAGAGCACAGGACTTACCAGGAAGAGAGATGTGACAACCAGACTGGGGAGCAGGTAACAAGCAACAACATTTTCCATGGATCCAGCAGAAGGAAGATGATCTGCCCCAGGCAGATACTCCAGTAACACTGTATTGTTAGGTACGTTAGATGCTAAGAATATGCGGAGCTAGGAACTACTCTTTACTAGCATAACTGCAAACAGCATTGAAGGTAAGAGACTAAGAAAACATCAACATCAGCATGTTAGTTCAGATTCAGAGGGTAAGCTTTTGCAGTAAGCTTTCTACTTACCTCCATGCAAACTTTGATTTGCACCATGAAGCAGTGTCAAACCACAAAAAGAGGAAGACACATTCCAAGAGCGCACCTGTCTGAGCTGGGCAACCAGTCCACATGAACAGATCAGAGCAAGTCTGAAGTGGAACAAAAACCCTCGTCTAAAATGACTGTAGCACCCGACTACCTTGCTGTAAGGAGATTTGCTTGTCTGAAATATTTTCAAATATAAAAGTTGTTCAGGAAAAAAAGAGTGAAAGTACATAACCTTTTTACCAGAGATGGGTCTATGCCCTTTGAAGTCAGAGAAAGCGAGATCTCCATAGAGGTTCTGTAAAGATGGATTAAATGTCATTTAAGATTAAGTCAAATTCGCCCTCCACACAGCTCTGCCATCAGCATAGGCAGAGTTCTCCTACTTCAATTAGCCCTGCAACTAACAGGCTTACCAGTTAAAACAACCATTTATCTTCAATCTCCTGGGGCTGCGGTGCTGTCATCTACAGCTGTGCAAAGTGTTGGCTTAACAGCTGTGTCCTTTAAGGCTCAAGTCCAAAAAAATGCTTTGTTATGGCATTCTTGTCTCTTGTATAAAAGGATACCATTAACATCTATAGCAAATAAGAAGTGCTTCAGGAAAAATGCATAAATAAAACCAGAGTTTTTCCAACAACTCACACTACCTGTGATACAAGCCTGGAGCTGAGCTAAACTTCTGCCACCAACTGATTAGCAACCATATGATGAGCAGAGTCTTGGATAGACAAAGGGCAGTACACTGACTGTTCAGCCGGGTTTGAATCCTGAACAGCTCCTCCCTTAGGTTTTCTTTACTGATGTGGATGACAAGCACTACAGCCCTCCTACTAGTCAATGCTTATTTGAGTCCAGAGACAGAAAAAACTCCGCACAAGAGCCTGCAGGTCAACATTCCTGTTCTCATCTTTCATTCATTGCACTAAAAAGGGCAACTATAACACACCAAGAAAAATCTGTCCTTGTTCCTTTACCCAATAAACCATGACACACCAGCACACCTGCTGACTTAAACTCCCTCTATAAATAGAGCATTTACACAAGCTGTTATGTATGGGTGACTTACCTTATCAGTCTGATAAGAGCCAAGTTTAGTAACAACATTTTTCCTTTATTAAAAAACTAGAATATTGAGGAAATCCACACACAAGGAAAAAGAGACAGCGGCTGGTTTCATGAGTCTTACTCTGTTTCAGAATGTAGAGTCCTACAGAAGTACGAGGTTAGAAACAAAGCCTACTTACTGTTTATAGAAAGAATCCCTCCATGTGGCAGCCATGTCCTTAAGACAACGTCAGACTTTTGATTCATGCAAGTGAACTGTTTTAGATGAAGCAACAAGAAAGTATCTCATTCCTAAAAGCAAGCTCATTCATAGACCAACCCTCCTGAAACCCGCCTGTGTCTCCTGAAAGGACAGCTATTAAACACCTGTCAGCTTTTCACTTCGAATGTAAGGGGCCCATCCTCAAGATTGTGAGCTAGGTCTCTTCACAGCATACTCAGAGTTACAGATCGGAGCATAACACAAATCTTCTCTGATCTCCAGACTCAAAGGGATTATTCTGAAGTCAGTAAGATTCCTACAGGATGACTGTAACATCAAGCTGATGACAGTGATGGCTTCCCTCCCTTCTGCTTTTTTCCAAAAAAAAAAAAAAAAAACAAACAAACAAACAAAAAAAAACACTACCTCACAACACAAGGTCTTAGCGCCCCTAGTGGGTCTCACACTGAGAGGTCTGTTTTTCATTATTGTACAATGTCCCAACCAGGAGTTCCTGAATGATACGTGGCTTTTCATTAACTCACTGTCATTGCCTGCCCTATTTACCCCAGTAGTTTATAAATCCTGCTTTAAAAAAGCAATTCAAATTTAACACCATTTCCTCCCACCTCTCGTTTACAGGCTCATTGTCTCATAGAAACTAGAAAAAAACACCATTCTGAAAAAATACCATCCTGAGCAGTTTCTTCTAGCAGGTCAGAAGCAGAGTTCCAGGAGCATATTATAAGACAGGTTGTCTTTATCCAGAAGAGGAAAAATTAAAACCCAACCAAACCAGGTGTTAGCAGAAAGAAACATATGGAAGTCTCCCTGTGGAAACCTTTAGGACAACAAATACCAAGTTTCCAAAACACTGTTGTGCCGGAGACACCAAAACCTCTTTGCAATTGTATCTAAGTATACCTTGTGGCTCCTCCTAAGAGATAAGCCATAGATGTATTTTGCCAAGGTTGTTTAAGTGCTTTCATCAAAAGCTCATTCAAATGTGTCAACAAACTGATAAAGACAGCATCACTAGAAGCCCACATGAACTGATCGGTCACTAGCATGTACTGAGCTTTTTTCAATTCAGTTTTCCTTATTTATGAGGAAGGAAGCAGCACACTACAAAGGGATTTCAGGGCTTTTTTTTTTATTGCAAGTCATTTGCTTCTGTAACATTTGATAACTATTTTATCCACAGTAAACTGAGGAAGGTTTACATTAATGTTACTTCCATTAGCTATAGCACAATATACAAATATTCAGATAAGCTTCCAATACGCATCCTCATTTCATCGTCGTCCAGCTCTACTCTTCAGTGCTCTTAAAGTTTTCCTCATGATTGGTGCAACTTCTTTAATAAAAAAAAAAAAGACCAGTTAGGAGTACAGCATAATGTGAAGGACAAAGTTATAGTAGCATAATATTAGGTATACATTGATAACCAGCAAGTTAAAGCAATTATCCTGATAATCTGAGGAAATTCCACTTACTTTTGGTAGGCTTCTTTCCATCTTGAGTTGTTCCACTTGAGCTAGAGCTTCCACTGTTGCTAGTAGTGTTTGGATTTGATGAATTACTGTTTCTGTCTCTGCTTTCTGAAATCTGTGTTCTTTTAAAACCAGGAAATAAAGAGATTAGCCTTTTTTTTTTTTTTTAAATAAGAACTGCCATTCACTCCATCACATTTTGATAAAAAAACCATCAGTGTTTTAACAAGTCTGTCTCCTTATCAGTACTGTGATACATTTAAAATCATAGAATAATTCAGGTTAGAAGGGGCCTCTTGAGGTCATCTAGTCCATTTCCATTCTTGCACAGTTTTTCCATTCATTAGATATGATACCTCTTATTTGTCTTTAATGTAAAGTGATCTGTATTTACGACAGATGGAGCTATTATGATGACTAATAAGCTGTTGGCCTGTGTTCTAGTTTGGTCTGTGATTTTTTTGTTTGGTTTTGAATACAGCTGAACTACTAATTGTCTCTTTGCCAGAAAGTTAGGAAAAATTCACACTCAAGTTTTCAGGTCTGTTTTGTTTTTCTCCTTTAAGTTAGAAATGCCCAGGAAAAGGCACAATAACTAGCCCTAAATATTAGGTTGGAAACACCAAGTAACAGGACAAGGACTGGGATGGTTGCAGTAGGCATCAGCTCTGTGTAGAACAGTTAAATCAACACAGCATTTAACTGCCCAGCAATCTGGGCAGCCTTGTACGCCTTGGAGCCAGTCACTGAGGCCTGCTGCCAGTTAACATAAAGCACTGCATGGCAAACACCAAACAGCCTGCTAGGGATCTGCATGTGTGCCACAGGACCTTTTTAGCCCCTGTAACACCAGCTTCATAAGTGAAAATTTCAGCTGTACACAGTAAAGCTGACAGAAGGTTTTCAAAGGACATGTTCAAAGAAGCTAAGAAGTTAACTCATCATGCCTGAACAAAGTTTTGTTTCTCGAGAAGGCAAACCCTCCTTGCAGTTCCTTTCACACAACAGCAGTTTGTCCTAATTTAGGATGCATAAAAAAATATTATGCTGTCTTTGAGTACATTATTCAGTTACTAGGACAGAAAGGACACTTACACTACTGTACTGAAGCACAAACTGGAAGGCTAGTCTGTCACAACAGATACAACCTCCCACAGGGTAACCAAAAGCAGAAGCCCAACTTGAAGCGCCTTAAGCTACTGCATTGGTGTTGGACCATCTTTGCATCAATAACAGCAGTCTGGAAAGAAGCTTCCTAATTTAATCACCTAAAAGGTACAGATGTAAAAAGAACGTCTCCAGTGCAAAAGCTGTTTTTGAGGGTTTCCAACATGTGGGCTGTCATTCCTGCCCCATACCACCACTGTCTTGAGCAAGACAGTAGACAGCTAAACTGTAAATCAAGTTCCTGAAGTCAGCAGACTTTGATTTTATATATATATATAAATATATATTTATACACACACTTCCACAAGTTTCTGTTGTTTTTGTGTTTTCTCCCCTCTCCCATAAGCCCAGGTCTGCTCAGCCTTAGGCACATGAAGAATTACTCAGCACAACTGCAAGCCCTGCAACACAAGGACAGAAACTACTTACAATGACTGCTGACATTTTCAGTGACTGTCAGTCAGTTTTGCATCATCTTTGCAACAGCTGAAGTTTTATACTCCCCAGCTACCTGTCACTTTCCACTTACATATTTGTCAGCCTGCATTAACTGCTAATTCAAGAGTAACCCAGATCAATTAAAACAGTTTTTCCCCCTCAAAAGGATCATTTTTGAGGCAGGCAGCTGCAGAGCAGTTATGCCAACAGGGGAACACCCACAAGCTATGGGGAGAAGGGAAGGCACGGTGCTCCTCACAGGGAAGTAAGTGACCACAGCACAAGACACCCACATCCAGGCAGTGTGAACAGTCTCCACTGTTTTTACAGTCCAACTGCTGCTACGTGGACTTATCAACCCATGGGGTGCTTTTAAATCAAACTGCTGATTTTCTTTTGGACAAGAACAGATATACAAACATAAAGAAGTCTCTCCACATACTTGAGAAGGGAAAAGGGGGTGGAAGTTGGTGCTACAGCTGTTTTTTCTCCCTGTTGCATGCTCTTGGGTATAAGAGGAGTTCATCAGGACAGCACAAATAGCAGGACAAATCCCATCTCTCTGCTTCGGTTCCTATGGCTGCTGAACCACTCTGAATTAAGTTGTCAAGAGGAGACCTTGGGTTTGTGCTGTACGAAGAAAATATTTGAGGAATCCCAATTTTGTGTTCCTCCAGTGATTAGTGTTGGCTACTGCCACTGACTGACTGTTCCAGACACTCCTTCAAGCTGCCAAAGTAGAAGGCCACAATCCAGTGTATTAACAGTTGCTGAGATTCACTCTGGTCAGCTCTATCACTCTGGACAGCTCACTGGGGATTTGATGAAAACAGAAGAACATGTGAAACTATTAGGCAGGTTTATGAACACCAAACATCAACACTGGGATCTCCCCAGGATGTCAAGCAGCATTAATGTGATCTGGAAGAAAACAAGAGTGGCTGCTCACTCACTAGCAGGGAAGATGAATTCATCCCTGGCACTTGGAGAAACACATGGTGACAATACACACACAGCAGGGGAGCACACAAGGCTTAAAAGGCAGCTTAGCTTCTAGCTACTTAAAAAAAGTAGAGTAAACCCAGAGCTACTTACAACAGCAAAATACTTTGCCAGCAAACTTTAGCACTGACAGAGATGTTTAATCTCAAATTAAACACACAGCACAGGACACTTACTTGCACTTCTCCGTGGGATGAAGCTGGGTGACAGGTCCTGCTGTCCCATGGATTTCTTGTTTTCGGCGAATATTCCTGGGTGGTTTTGCTGCAGTAGTCATGTAAGCCATTTTTACTTGCCGGCCTAATACAGAAGCAAGGAGCAGAGGATGTGATTTTTCCTTACTTATGTTTGAAAGTCAGTTGAGAAGATGGTTATGTGGCAATTTCTAGGTTTAAATTGCAAAAAGTAATCATTCAGAAAAAAATATGATAGCAAAGTAGTAACTGAACCACAGCAAGTCACATACAGTATTCCTTCACGTTAACTTTGGTATTTGCAATTGTATCTGTATTTTTTGGTATTTGTCATTAAAATTGCACTGTGTGGTTGCCTAGAACCCTCATTCTAACCAGTAAGGTAAGGCTTGCGTACAGCATGCTGCAAGCATTACGCATTATTGTACTGTATTACTGTATATGCTCACTTTGTGTGCAACCTGTAAGTTAAAAGGAACAGCATCCTTACTTGATGCCTTCTCCCTGAGACACAGTATCAGTGATCAATGCAAACAAACCACTAAACACCACACAGGAAGTATCGAGAAGAACAGAAGAGACTGGGTTTTGAAAACCAAAAGGCTACCCACTTTTTTTACCTTTTGGTTTCTTAGCCTGCGCTGAAAGAATGTTTTTTGTAAGCGTCTTCAGTCTCTCCTCCCTCTCATTGTAGAGCCTCAAGTACATTTCACGCCAAGATTCATATTCCAGAAGCCTCTCATTTTTAAAATCCCTCTGGCAGTGTTTCTTCCACAAGTGGTCGGACACTTCTGTAAACGTCTTGGTTTGAACACAAGGTATTTTAAGATCAAGGATTTAAGAGTAACATTTCCAAGAGTACCTGTTTGGCTGGGCCTGCCGACAAAACCCAATCACCCCGTGGAGGAAGGTGCAGAACAAATCCCACCAGGTGCCCTCGCTGGTACCTCCACCACGAAGCAATACAATGCCACACAGAGATGTCAATGTCAGTCTAGAAGTCACGTAGCTTCAGAGAGCAGAGCTCTATATTTGAGTTCATGAGCCATGCTTACAGGGTAGATGTGTGTGTTCAGCACAGGCTCAGGCCATACCAGCTCTCAGCTTCAGGCATGCAGAGAAGTGGCCAGCTTGCACTAGGGAGTGCCACACACTCAGAACATCAGTGTCCAAACGCACCATGTAGCTGAAGTCTTAACACTATAGATAAAACAAAATCTACCAGACGCAAACTCAGAAATACCTGGGGTTAGATTTCATGTACGCTTTGCAGCCACAACCCTTTTTAAGCCTGAAAACATTTGTTCTTACTGTGCCTGGCAAATGTTGTTTCTTTGTTGTTGTTTTCTCTTGTTTTCAGAAATAGCACCATTTTTACCCACAGTGGCTTTCACTTAGTCGTCAGTAATAACCTCCCAAATGCTTTACATCCTGACAGAGAGGGAGGCTTGATGACAGATGAATTCAAAGAAACAGGTATACAAGACACAAACAGTGTAACACTTGGACTCTTTATCAAGAGGGGTGCAAGGAAAGCAAGAACAGGTGCCTAAAGTCCTCTGTGGTTCCCTGAATTTAGCAAGGCAGAGTTTACCGGATTACAGTCCTCTATGCGAAACAACTGCTCTGGTGTGCAGCGTGTCAGCACAGGCTCAAGAATTTCAAAGGGCACACCTCCTACTTCATGCAGTGCTACAAGAGAGGACAGCACTTTTAGTAGCTCATTTGTTTCACTTAGTGTATAACACCACTTACCAACGGTTTAAAAAATAAAAATGCAAATCAATTTCAGCAAATACCTACAGAACACATGTTCTGAAGTCAGGGTATGAAGCTACAAATCAGCAGTTCGTAACTGGCAGTTATATCTGAGGAGGGAGAAAGCATCCTGGAATAGCTATTGCCCCATCTTTACTGATCTGTATCACTCCCCTCTCTGCCTACACAAAGGAATAAATAATTTCTTGATCACTCATTCCAGTTTACGTGAACAAACGCTTTGGAGGGGCAAAAAAACTCAGGAGGATTTTTGGCTTATACTTTATAGGACATTATATTTTAACTATGAATTGGAGCTTTAAAAAAGGTAAGCCTCCAAACAAAACTGTGTTTCAGCATGATCATAAGATCGGTTTTATAAATGCCTTTTGACCAGCTCTGAGTCACTGTCTGTAGGGAGGAACACTACCTTCTAGTAGGCCAGCATGGAAGAAACAAAGAAATCAAATAGTCTTTCAGTACAGCCTGCTACAAAGCCCTTGAAGTACTCACAATCGATATTATTTTGAAGCACACGGATGCACTGCTCATACAGTGTAAGCATCTTTGAAAGATGGGCTTGTTTGGAGCCGGAGTAAACTTGCATTTTAGAGTTCTGTCTCCGTCCCGTGAACTGAACTGATTCGCTGACTTGCTGGGGTGCTTCCACAACAGGCACTAGGGAAATCAAACAAAACATCAGGCAGGGTTTCTTTGCCTCCTGACATTTTACAGGGCTTTAAACATTCAGAGGAACATGCCTGGCAGGACAAACATATTCTTGCTTCTTGAAATATAACGTTATATAATGTTGTTCTGCTAGAGTTTGATCCCTTACAGGTACTCTGTTACAGAGGTCCCCTCAAACATCCAAGAGGAATACAGCAAGTACATTGCAAGTGTAAAGCAAAACATTAAATTAATCTACACGTACCCATAGCAGCCTTACATTAATTAGCTCAGGTCTACGCAAGTTGGATCCACAGCTAGACTGGGCCCTGAGCCTTCCTTCCCCTTGCAACAGGGATGCTCAGATCTACATGAGCTGTACTGAGATCTAGATACCCTCAGTCACCAGGCCACCAAATGCTGCTGTCATTACAGGGTTATCCTAGGGAAATTGCAATAGCAATGATGTCTCAAGCCTACAGAGATGTGAAACTACTGAAACCTCACAGGAGCTGCAAGGGAAAACCACTGGCACTTTGTGCCACCTATGAATAGGAATGCAAGCAAGTTTCTAGGCTGAAGCTACAGCTGGTGACAATTTCTACTCCAGTTACATAAGGCATAGACAGGAATAAAGATAAGTGGAGCCCAGAGAACGACTACAGGATCTACACCTCCTCTACATCTGTGGTAACCTTTTACAGCACTTCTTTACTTGCAAGCTGTAAGAGGGAAACCTTTATATCTCTTTTCAGATTTAAAATTATTTCTACAAAGGAGCAAGTGAAGACATTTATTTGCCACAGACAGATGAGTTACTATAGTTTATTAAGAAATGGGATGAAGACTACCCTAGACAGAGCTGTAAAAACATGCACAGCTTCACATTTACCAGCCTCACGTGCTACTTACCCTTAAAGTCAGCAGCATAGGGGAGAGATGAGATTAAAATGCCTGGCAGAGATTTAGGCAGTGGAGTACTAAGAAGATCTTGAAGGGACGCCACCTTGGTCTGCGCACAGTCAAGGAAATATTGCTTCATTGTTAAAAATTCAGATTTACTAAGGTTTAAATTAAACTACAAAATAAATTATGCAAGCCCAAAAATTACCTAGGATAACCAAAACTACTGCATTTCTGAACTAGGATTTACTCCCATATTTCAGCATATTCCTTCATCTTCTACATGCCAGTACTACATCACAAAAGGAACTTAGTGGGGTATCTGCAATCAGTGCATAATAAGGGATTAAAGGAAGGAGCAGATGTGTTCAGCTAACAGGCTTTCAGATAAATCACTGTTGAGGTTAGAGGCATGCAGCAAACGAAACAAAACTGCAAGATGACAAAAAACAGAGTTAGATGTTTAAAGGCAAGCTAAATGTCATCCTGAAAGACAAGAAACAGCTTCATACCTGGTTCTACCTCATCTCCTGCATCGTGCTGGATAAGCAATACAGTCTTCCAGATATCCCCTTAAAAAGTGACTTAAAGATTCCAGGAGCCTGGTAAGTGTTCCTGCAAATGCTCAGCATTGCATACAGTATCTAAATTAAGTCTTGGGTGTCTTCCAGTCATAAGCCAGGCACTTATAACATAAAACCTGCATCTCCCTAAACTTCATTTTGGTATCTGAAAGACCTTTTTGCAACTTGAACAGCCAACATTTTCCTCTCCATTTCACCAAGATTTCCCTCAGTTCCTTAGTACCTAGATGCTGCTGTCATGCACAAGCCCCTCTGTTAATATTCCTCTGTTTGGGATAGAAGACATTCCTATCGCAGATCTTGCACAATAAATAAAGCCCGGAGCTTTCACGTCACAGCAAAGATAAGAGACTTGAAGAGACCTCTAATTCCCTGTGTACAAAGGGCTTCATTTAAAGAGTCTAATTAGTAAGCATGTTTAGCTCTACCTCAGCTCAAAGGAGCTACTTAAGCTTTCTGCCACTTCAAGGGACTAGGATATTTCACTTTAACAATTCATATAAGCTACCCTTACATGCAATAATGTGGTTTACTTCAATGCACTGAAAGAAGAGTCTGTTCATTTCCACTACAGACCGTAATAGTACAGAACCACAGCTTCCAACAAAACAGCTGTGCTATGCGAGCATCTGCTAAAGTCAGAAAACAAGCTGGTCAAGAATGAAGTTACGGGTAAAAAGTCAATTAGCTGATACCAATCAAAGACCACTGCTGCATAGGAAATTATCATAAAAACCGTAAGAAACTGATTGTAAACTGTCAGTATGTAGTAAATAACCTTTTTTGCCCCAATTAAAGTTATTTGCCATTGCCATGCAGCCTATGTCAAAGCCACACATTTGTTGCTTAAAATAAGCACAGATTAATTTTGCTGGCAGTAAGAGACCAGAACACTCCTTTGCCTACAGTTTATTTGCTATTATTCCAAGCATGCAGTGGCTTACCTTTTTACTGGGCGTTTCTGATTGATCATCCTCACAGTTCTGGATCTTCTCTTCTCCCTCATCTGCGTGAGGAAGTTTTGTAGTCTTCTGTGGTACTGAGCTACTCTTCTGTTCGCTGCACTTCTTTGGACGTTCACCTGTAGAGCAAGCTTTCCTCTTTCTTTTTTTTGTAACCTGATCATAATTAAGGTAAGATTCAAAAGACATAGTAGGGGGCTCAAATTCCTCATCGCTAGGTAATTTAGCTTTGCTTCCTGTGACAGGTTTTTGTTTTGGTTTCTTCACATGCTTAGGATCTTCCTGTTTGGGAGCATCCTTACCAGACCTTTCCTTCGTGGGGGATATGTCCTTACTGGCCACACAGGAACGCCTCTTTTCTGAGCCTTCCTTGCTGTCCTTGGAGGCTCTCTCTTTCAAGTGTCCTTCTTTAGCTTGAGGATCAGTACCCTGGGAGCCACGTTTAGAACTACTGCTGCTACATTCTTTATTATCACGTTCTTTTTGAGACTCAGAACCTGTATTTCGGTGCTTTTTTTCCCTATGTGTATGCTGCTTATTCAACTTCTTAGAAATGGGAGAGCTATTGGAACTTTTGGAGGCCAATACAGATGCTTTGGGCTTCTCTGAAGGCTTAGTTTCTTTGGAAACAGAAGATTTTGTCTCATCTTTTTCTTTTTCAGCATTTTTTCTTCCTCTGTGATCACTGCAACACAAAGGAAAAAAATACATCCCACACTACATCTGATGCTACATTCTTGAAGAATCAATCTTTTTATTTACGTTAGTGAAACCAGAAGCTTTAAATCACACCACGTGGCATAATTCTTACAGGACCCAGAACGGCACTCTAATTTTGCTTCCACATCAGCACAGAATCTGAGGGAAGTCGCTCTTGGTCCAGCACCACTAACTACTGCAACAAGAAATTGAGAGCAACACAAATGGAGAGTAGGGACATAAGCATCAGTAAGAAAAACATGTTTGACATAGTGCTATTTGTTCAAAATGTTTTAGATACCACTGCTTTTATACAAGTTTCCTTGCATGTTTTATAATACAGAGATGGTACTTGAAATAACTAGGAGGCAGAATTTAAAACATGTTCTGTGGTTGGTAAGAGTACAAAACACCAGCCTGGATACTCTGTTATTACGCATGTGCTCTGGTATGCCACTTCCCTGTTGTGGGAACAGCTTCAAATTTAACATGCACTGCTTAGTCAATCTGAAGCTTCAGCTTTCTCAGACCAACTTCTCCCACTGTCAAGAGGGCTGCAAAACACCTAGAGCACAGTCAGCCGGCTGATGGCAGTGGAGGCTGACTCCTGAGAAGGAATCACATCTCTTCGAGTGTACCTGCTCCAACACACAAAACCCTTTTCAGTCTGCAGAAATACCGTAGGGAAGTCCTGTACACAACCAAATCACTGAAGAGATGCTTCATTTAACAACAGCCACATTGCTGAGAAAGAGAAAAAAAAAAAAAGCAAACTTCCTATTTCTCTAGAGGGGAGGAGAGCACTGCCCATCACTGGCTTAGTGCTGCTCACATCGGCTGGTACCTAAGAACCGGTGCTGGTCAAAAACGCAGGTGAAGTCTGAGTGCTGGCTGGCTAATTGACCAACCGATTGCTTTGATCTGTCTCCTAGTAATTTATAAAAGACTCATTCCTACCATTCATCTATATTTCATAACACATTTGTCATTCCAAGTATTATTCTAATATTTCCAAGTTGTATTTTATTAAGTTATGCTACACCACAATTAATCCTGTAGAAAGAGTCCATACCTACCTTTTATTTTCTGGAGGAATAAGCTTTTTCCATCGCTTCACCAGGGATTTAGCTACATTCCCAGCAGTGGCATGTTTCCTAAAGCTGTTCACTGTTTTGCCTATGCCAGTTTCCTGTTGAAAAGGGTGCAAGAAAGATGGGCGGAATAAATCACAACTAACATCCCAAGAAAAGCCTTCCCTAAAACTGCTACAAGCAGCATTAGCATAGCAGACTGAGCAGTCTTACAGCAGCTAAAGAAGTAAACACACTTCTCACCCTACAAACAGAACTGAAAGAAAATCATATAATTATAACCAAATGCTGGGAACAAAGTGCAGCCTGAATTCATAAAAGAAGCTACTTTTCCCCATTAAATGTATGTAATCCAGAAACCTCACTTGGCTTGAATGCTTATACCTACAGAATGCATACTGCTAAAGTGAATTAATCAATTTTACATATATATATATATAAGTATATTTATATATACTAATATATAATATATATTTATACAGGTACAGTTTAGCATGTTAAAGAGCACAAATGATCAGTGTATTGCAATCTAAAAGCCTCAACACAAAGTACCATGGTGCAGAGGTGCCAGGTGAACAGAGTTCATGTGACTAAACTCAAGTCTCAGCCACAGAAAAAAATCCCCTGATGTTTAAGACGCCACGTTCATCGTTCTGTTCACCCACCATACAATTTATTTTCACATTATCATTGTGTCTTCAAATCTTGTTCTGATTTCTACATTGTAGAAGTAGAACTGCCCTGCAGACTTTGTGGGTATATAAATATCACAGGTGATTTTTAATCCTGTTATTAGTATCTCCAATTCATCAACCCCCACTTTTAAGATACATTTTTGTGTGCAAACCCTGGAATTTGCGAAGCCAACAGCAACCCATTAATGCTCTCACTAGCCAGTGAAATTATACTCCTGTGAAGTCTGAGTAAGAACTATGCATGTACTACTCCTCCGGGCTCAGCTCAGGCCTTAGAAGGGAATTCCTTAAAGCCTCAGAAAAATAATTTTGCTTTAAAGAGATTCAGTTTCCGTATCATTCAGGAGCACTCGTTTGGAGGTTCAGTGTATTGCAATACATGCGAGAAAACTGGTGGGAGGATTTCCTAAAGCTATCCATGTGAGAAATTTATGTTCCTAGAAGTGCTTTAAAATATGCAGAAACCTCAATTTTAAGACATCTCTTCCCTCTGTCTCACTTGAAGACTTCCATCATAGTCTGTCACATTGTAGCATGCAAGTATGCTGAGAACATCAATTATCTGAGGAAGCCCTTTGTCATTTTTAACAGCTCAGATGAGATTACTTCATTTCTCAATAAAAATATTGGTGGATTATAGTAGAGGCCCATCTGTTTTTAGGCAGGCAAGTGCCTTTGCCCAAATAAGCTGGCCAAATATTCCAATTACCATATTTTTCTCTTGCTCTGCAAAGAACTATCTCAAAAAAAAAAAATCCTTCCTCCCAAAACATAGATACATTATTCACAGTAACCAGAAGCTTCCCAAACCACTGAGAATCCCCAATATAAAGCTTTATAGGGTGGACCTTGGCAAAGGATACAAGTCACAGGTATTCTTACTCTGTAACTTGGGATGGCTGCTCTTTAGATGCAAGAAACTCACCTCGACCAGCTAATAAGAGACAGAAGATTTAGACAACTGGCCCAAAGAACAGATCACCCATATTTGGCGTATCTTAAGCAGTGATTGAAAGCAGATTTAGTAAGTCTTCCCTATATGCTCAGATCACTGCTCACCACTAACACTTGTCACAATGCTGAATTTGTTCGGTTTTAAGCCCAGCTTCTTTTTGGAGAAGGCTCCATGGCTTCTTATACAGAGCTTTAAATGAACCATGCTAAGAGTCCTAATTCCCAAATGCAGCAATGCCCACTGCTTCTGGGATTGCAGACCCCATAAACTCTTTTCATGATGAACGACTGTGTAATGTGTTATTGGTCACTTACCACTAGAATATCCAGTGATATATCCAGATTCTTTAGTACCTCAAGTGCTTTTAGAATCTGAAAGGAAACATTAGATTATTTTTTTTTTATTAGATAACATATGCATAAGTACTATCCTGCTTTTCTCATCTTCATTCCCATGTTTATCCAAAAAAACTTAACAGGAAGAAGATCCAGTAACTCCAGGAAAACATAAGCACTCCTTCACTGTAGGTAAGGGCTATGCTTGAAATTTGTTCTGCAATACCCCTAGCAGCAGTAACAGCAGAAACCCCAACAGGTTTGACTTTACTGCTACAGAGATTACATTAAAGATTAATAAATCAATAGTGCAGCAGCTCAGGCTACAACTATGCCCTCACGCCTGGTGTACCAGTGACCCATCAGCACAGAACTGATTCAAAGGCTGCATTAAGCAGAAGCAGCACCCTGAAAGAAAAAAAAAAAAAAAAAATGGAAAAAAAGGCAAGTTCTCCCAGCCAGCAGCACCACTAAAGGCCAAGAATTAAAAAAAAAAAAAAAAAAAAAAAAAGCCCATGGGAGTTCAGCTTGCGAAGACGGTCAGGTTTTGAAGCCTTCACTGCTATTCGTACAAGACCAAGTCAAGCTAGAACAGCTGCTTTGTTTCACATGGGCAAAGTATATACATCTTTGATTAAAACGTTGAGTTTCGTAGAAACAGAAGAGTATTTTTCAAATATGAAACTGCTTATCTTACTCTGAGAGGTTTTTAATAATACAAAAGTTTCATTTATAAATAGAGTATGAACTTATTTGGCAACGTGTGTGCAGCACACCTGAGTCTTGCAGTTGACTACACACAGTTTGCATCATCTTTGACAGATTTCCATAAAGTTGAAGTTGTTATCTAGATGACAGAATTAATGTGCAACTAAAGTAACAGCATTTCATAGGGTGCTAACAAAGCCTGGAATACTTCTCTAGGTTTTTTCAGACCATTGCCACTTCTAAATGCAATGGCAGAAACCTGCTGGGATGCAGGATGACAACCCCAAAACTTCTTAAACTTTAGTAATTGCTTTAATAATAGTCACTTCTCTCTACAACAGTTCTAAATTTCACTGTTCCTATAATATATTAAAAATTGAATCCTCCTAAACCTCACTGTGCACAGTGGGCTCCATCCATACGCCTGGCATGTGGTTCTCCTGCAAGGCTCTACCCTGCAGTAGTAGCTTAACATTTAACTTTTTCCAGACACTTCACAGGCATAGACTACACATTTTATGAGATGAAGACTTTTCCAAAATAATCCCCATCAGGAAGAAAATATGCTGCAAAGATGCTTACAGAGTTAAGTGAAGAAAAAAAAAAAAAAAGGTAATTTAATAAGACCACGATGTTAATCACAAACATTAGAAACTAAGTTATCAGTGTCAATTTAGTTAATTTTCTTTTTAAAGTGATATTCCCAAGCATTTAACTAATTTTGCCATCAGAAGGGAGCAGCCCATTGCTAAGTGGATGGGCTTTGCTTTATAGGATGACTGGCTACTCAAGCAGTATAAACCAACTGGGAATAAATCCCACAGCCCAGACACAATCCTGCACTAGGAACGCTAAAAGGTGCTTTCATCAAGCTACAGAAACAACGAAGATTTGATGGGTTTTGGACCGAGTTAGTTCATGAAGCTGAGTTCATTACAGAATCATTAAAGAATCTTTAAAACCGGTTCAGGAAGCAAGCAATTACTATTCATGCAACTTCAAAACAGGGGTAAATTACAAAAGTACCTGGATGACAAGCATGTCTGAGAGCAGTCAACACGTTTTAATGTAAGACAAAACTTTCAATTTTTAAACCAAAGCCCACACTGTTCATTTTGCTTTCCTGAAATGTGTATCCCATTTGGCGAATTAAGACACACAGAAGGGTTTCGTTAAGTAGAAAGCATTGACCAAACACTAACAATCCTGTTAAGAGCAGTGATCCCCATCTCCCAAAAGCTGGGAACAGCTCAGCCTGCAGTGAGCCCAGCAGTCATATCTGCTCGGGGCTGCCAAAGGAGAGGCAGCCCCGTGTGCCTTTGTGTGCAGCATAACCAGAGCCTCATGGACGAGCAACACACACACCAGCCTGAGACACAAGCACGGGGCCAACAGGAGCACGAGCAAGATAAGATGAAGGGAAGGAGGGAAAGCAGAGGGTCCAAGCAATAAAAAACAGGCAAGAAGCATGCGAGCAAGCAGCTCTCCAGAGTGAAAGCTGAAAGCAGAGGGATGATAAGAAGAGGCCCAGCTGCGCCAGGTCTGTCTCTTCCCATTGCACCAGCGCTGCTCCAGCCTCTCCGCGTGAGCCTTGGGGTCACCTCACCTCTTGAAGCTGGGCCCTCACTCAGGCAGGATGGGACCCAGCTGGGTGGCGAAACCCCACCAGGTCTCTATCTCCTGGCTGAGCTTGCCACCTCATCTGAAAGAGCGTCAGGTCTTTGAAGACAGCACTTTGGAGAAGCCTAACACAACCCCAAGTGAGTTGCCCTATGCTCAGTTGCCCTCACTTTAAAAAATTTCCTTTAAGAAGCCTGATTTTGTTTTCAGCCACTGAATCTCATCCTCTCTTCCTGCTAACTAAAGGTAGCCCTCTCTCAAACATCTTATACAAACCACAAATATAAACACTAATCACACATTACCTCTTGGTCTTTTTTTTAGGGCCAACCAGACAGAGTTCTTGAGCCTTGGTAAGTTAGGCTGGCCAGAGCTGTGACCATTCTGCTGCTGTCCTAAAGTCTCCCCAGCTCAGCAGCCCTGTTTTTAAGAACAGCCCCCAGAACAGGACGTAATATTCCTGTAATTGCCCCTCTAATACTACATCGCTGTAATAACACGACCCTGCTAAGCTACCCGGAGATAGCAGTTATTCCATAAGCCACTGCCTTGTACTGCAATTTCATGCTCAACTGGTAATACACCAGAGCTCCAAATCATTTTCTGAGTCAATGCTTTCCAAAATACAGGCTCCTATCCTGAGTGACCTATATTCACAGCTCCTAGCTGTGACTTTCCACTGAGCCATGCTAAAACGCAGGCCGCTCAAATGAATGTAGCCTAGCACATGACCAAGGCTGCCTTTTCTAGAAGAGTCCTCTTCATCTGACACAAATTACTTTGGTACTTGTGACATCTCCCCGCACTGCTTGCTGTCTTCTAAATTAAGAAAGATTTGAGTAACGCCATGTCAAGATGAGATGGATAATTGCTCCCCCTCCTATTCCCACCCTCCCAAAAAATAAACAGCATTGCTTTCTGATAAGGATTGTCACTTATTTTTGCTGACTGTAATTTCAATCCATTTTGTAGATGTTACATCAGGCCTGTAACATTGCTGCTGTAATCAGCATCATACAGCAGCAAGTCAAATTCTTTAAGAGACTTATGTATATTTATGACAGCTAGTGTCAGCTGAATATAATTTAAGATAAATTCAAGCTAAATTTAGCAGTACATATCTACATGAAGTCTCATTGAGTGCACTGGCTCATGGTACCATCCTTTATTTCTACACCAGTTACATCTTACATGCAAGATTTTGCAGCTGCTCATTGCAGTGCTTCATGGACGTCAGGGACAGGGCTCATTTCATTTCATGGTAACCTTTTTTCCAGAGCTGCTGAACTTCTCTAGTATCTTGAGGATCATTCAACTTCTAAATCATCAGTTCTGTTAATTTTGGTCAGTTCTCTGAAAACTCACCAGGTAGCTATTAAACCCTGCATATTAAGAAGCTTTTGACATGAACAACTGATGTTCTGTATCTTTTCCCTGGTGCCTATCAAAGTATCCAGTGGTTATTAAAAAATGTGACACGGTTAGACAAAGATTACTCTCAACTATGGAGCAGAAATATTTGACAATACAAATATTTACCGACATATGTATCAGTAATAAGGATTTATTATTCTTTCTGCACATCCTTGAAGCCTCTCTTTGCCTTTAAACATAACTACACGTTTTCCACTACTAGGTTTATCTTGTATTAGTAGTGCATTTCATGACTGCCAATTTCCAGTTATCAGTTTCTCCCTTCCCTTCTGCTCCTTACCCGTAACTGTTTCTTTTTCACTAGACACAGCTTTACCAGGAACAGTGGAAGTGCTACAGCACCACCATTAGACCTACTTTGTGCAGCACCTGCTTTCGGTCATGTTACAAACACAGGGCATCTCCTTCTTTAACAGAGGCAAACCTGCCAGGGCTAGACATGTTTTTCTCCTTAGATTAATGTGTTTTTAAGTTTAATGCTTTGGGAGCACTTAGAAACAATTCCAGAGTTTTTGTTGTTGTTGTTGTTTTCTTTTCCTTTTCAATCTCCTGTTCATAAGAGCATATAATCACCAAACACTAGTATTAAAAGATTAAAAAGAGTAAAAGAGATAGAGTAAAATTTGACCACTTCTAGAACACCAGAAATTTCAGTTTTGCTGAACTGCAAGGTATAGTACCTCAAGAAGTACCTGCACTCTGATATTTGCATTTTGGACAGATAAAGCCTACAGCACCAGCAGATGAAGATAAACCAAACCATTGGGTAAGAAAATCAGTATTTCTTGCACATGTATGAGCACGCAATTAGAAAGCACACAATAGATATGAATGTAGTAATGATGCTTTTTAAGTTTTATTAACCACAAAGTACAAAGCAAGTTAAATGACATACCAGCCCTCTGTTTGCAAACGCTTCCACAAACTTGCATCAAGCTATAACACTTCAGGAAATCTACCACACTAAGCATGTTCTGTACTTTCAAGATGAATTCAGCCCCTCAAAAAAAAAAAAAAAAAAAAAAAAAAAAAAAGCCCTTTAAAATATATTTTTGTTGGTCAAACACGATTCATTGGCAAACAGCAAGCCAAATTTGGGGCTTACTTCTTTGCTGGAGCAAAGTGCCTTCCCTCCTGCTCATCTCCTTCCCTGCACCTTGGTACCTTTGAGTGCCAGGCTCAGCCTCCTTCAGCTGCTCTGCCCCACCTCACAGAGGATGTTTTCTTGTTTCAAGCCCTCCTTATCTACTTCTTGCAGCTCCTGAGGAGAGCCCTGCTCTCCTACAGGTTGCTTCATTTATTTCAGATAAGCATAGCTTTGTTCTTCCCCTACCAGGAATCAAAGCGCAGGATGTGGTGCCCTTCCTGCACCACCACAGCACAGTAGGAACACCTTTTCCACTATAAAAACCTCTTATGGAGCTTAGCACCTCAGCTTTGAGCTTCTGGCCAGGACAAGACACGTAACACCCAGCACCATCTATCAGCTGGTTTGGTGCACAGTGTTATATCTAGCTTTAAGACATAGATTTTTGTCACCTCATCCTACACACGACCCCTCAGGCTCCTATTTAAAACACCACGCAGCCGGAGCCTGGCCATACACCGACCCGAGGGTGCCAAAGGGACCTCGGGGTGCCAAAGGGACCTGATGCGCATCGCCCCCTCCAGGCGCCCCAAGCCGGGGACGAAGCCCCGAGGCCACCCGGGGGGACCCCCACCGGCCCCCCGCTACCTCCGCGGGCTGCTCCGCGCGGCCCAGGCGCTCCTTCAGCTCCAGCACCCTCTTCGTCCCCATCTTCCTCCTCCTCCCCGCCGCGCTCGCCCCCTCCGCCATGGCCCGCAGCCCCTGGCGGCCGCCATCTCGGGCCTCTTGTAGCGGCGCCATGGGCGGCGTCCCGCGGCCGGCTGCCTGCCGTGCCCGCCCCGGCCAAGGGGGGGAGCGCCGCCGCCATCCCACAGAATCACAGAATCACAGAATTTCTAGGTTGGAAGAGACCTCAAGATCATCGAGTCCAACCTCTGACCTAACACCAACAGTCCTCACTAAACCATATCCCTAAGCTCTACATCTAAACGTCTTTTGAAGACTTCCAGGGATGGTGACTCCACCACTTCCCTGGGCAGCCTGTTCCGCTCCTCCATGTCCTCAGCCACCTGCCAGTGCCATGCCCGGCCCTCGGCTGTCCCAGGCTCAGCCCTGCAGGGTCTCATCCTCATGTCCTGCAGGGTCTCATCCCCCAGTCCTGCTGCTGAGGGCACAGCCGACAGCGTCCTGCCCAAAGCACCTTAGCCCCGCGGGGCTGGCTGCAGGGATGGTGGTTGTGGTCAGCCTGGTTGTACTATTACCAGCACATATTTGTTATCAGCATGTAATATGGACTAGCTGCTTTGCTTTGTGCTGCCTCTCTCAGTTTTGCCTTTATTTAAGCACACACTATGGTTGGTACTTAGCAAACAGTTATAATTCAAGTATGCCTGCGGCTCTGAGCCAGAGGGGGAGCAGCAGCCTGCCCCATGACCTGCAGTGGCCCTTCCACATGTCCTTCAAGAGCACCAAGGCGAATACATCAGTATAGACCCTGCAGGGGTGCGTGGTCATAGCCCCCACTGCACCAGCTGATGGATGGGATGCAGCATCAGGAGCGGTTGCACTTGCCCACACAAACTTCTTTGGTCACCTGCAGGTCATTTCAAGGCCTGTGGTGTGTCTGTTGTGCGTGCATGGCCGTAAGGCTGCTTAGTGGCTGGTAAGTATGGTGGCAAACACAGCAGTAGCAAGGCCAAGTGCATGAAGACGTGCCGAGCACCAGCAGGCACACTGCTGCAGGCTTACCCCCAGGTAAAGGTAGCAGCCAGGCTGGAGAAAGCATCTTACTTGTCTTTCTGTCTTTCCTTATTTATAGCCTGATAGTTAATGCAACTGTTGCAGAAGGACAAAGCACTTTTGGGCCCTTCAGCTTGAAGCATGGCTTCTTTGAAAGGTACATAAGGTCACAAAAAACATTGGGCAGGGAATCTGTCTTTGCCTACTGCGAAAGTGAAATGGGATCTCTGGCACAGAGCTTACTGGGGCTCAGCACCTGAAAGACTTCAGGCTGAATGAGTCTTTCTGAAAAAAAATCTATGGGTTTGCCATATTTCCTCAGGGGTTATTGTAGATATAATTAGAATAGTTAGATATGTAGGTCACTTTTCACTCCTTAAAACAGCATTTGGGAGAAGTGTTAAAAAAAGTGTATCCAGTCTAAATTACAGGGGAATTTTAAGTAGGCAAAAGAGGATTACCTTTATGTCTGGTATTTGCACATTACATTGCAAAATAGATCTCATTACAGCTTGGCACAGCATGTAGCAAATTTATCAGTAGAGAAACCAAAACAGGCAGTAGTGCAAAGCAGTAGGTAGAGCACTCAGGTTGCATATGGAAAAAACAGATCCAGTTTCCTTTCGTGGACTGGCTCTCCAGTTCACATGCTCATCTTTTATTTTGCAGAAATAATTAGCTCATCTTCATTATGCACACAGGCTTCATTAACCCTGCCCTAGAATCAGCCACCCACAACTGGTTGCTCTTTCTCTCTCTCTCTTTTTTTTTTTTTTTTTCTTTCCCCTAATAATATTCAATTACTTACACAAAGTGGAATTTATGCAGAAGAAAATCTTGAAAGGGATTCAACCCACAGCAGCATTATGGTTAAAGTCATCTTTGAGTAGGGAAGTTGAGACTGAGGTCATCACATGAGTGATGTGATTGAAGCTGGGTTTCCCGTACATTGTATGAAAGCCTTAATTATCAAGCCACTGGGTTTTGTGGAATGAAGAAAATCTCCTTCCTGTGTTTCTGCACAAGTCTTCTGAAAGATCACAATTTCATGCCAGTGAAGAATAAAATATGCAAGATCTCAAAAACATTAATAGAACAAGAAATATGTGCCGTACCTAGGTGTAACTGCAAAATTTCTCATATTACTTGTCATAACTTTTGCAGAGAGAAGTGACAAGCCTACTTGGTCCTTCAGAAAGCCCTCCAATACCAACTGTCATGAAGATTAATTTGACTGCAAAGAGGAGCTCCTGCAATGAAGAAGTGGGGGTGCTGCACACAGCTGCTCTGATAATTGCTCCGTGTTATTACCTGCCAGAGAACAGTGGTGTGCTGCCAGCTGTGCTCTGAGCAAACTGTGAAATCAGGAAGAGAAGTTGGCTTTGTCTGAGCTAAGAACAGCTAGGGAGGAGTACCAAGGGCTGAACTGATGTGAGAGATTTGGCTGAGCAAAATTAGGCAATGATCAAGTATTATGGGAGCTCTGTGTGGTCAGGGAGATCTGACTGACCACATAGGTGTTGGTTGGTTTACTGCACACGGTTTCTCTGAGCCACCATCCATGAAATCAAAGCCTGGTTATTTGATTTTACACTATGATGGTTTATCCTATGTTTATTCTGTTGCTCACCAAGAAAATGTATGTTTTTTTTTTCCATCATTTTATTAAAAAGACTGCAGTTGCAACAGAAATTCAATATGCTTTCATGGTATCTCCAGAAAAATACCTACAGAAGGAGCTTCAGCCTTCCTGGAGGCATTATGATTACTCAATACGTTCAGATTAGTGCATTTAAAGATATCTTTCGTAACTAATTATCATCATTAAATAAATATGGGCTTTTGAGGTGCATAATACTTGGCTGAGTATACACAAATGGTTCAGAGCCAAGAAAGCAATAATAATCTAAAGCTCAGCCATAATTTTATTAACAGTTTTAGCTGAACAAGGCAGGTCTCCATGTAGCCATGGCTGTGGTGCTAGCATTCCACAACCACATTGAGACATGCTGACTTTAGAGAGAAGGCTTTACATTTACCAGAAAGAGTGCAGTACTGATTGCACATGGATTAGAAAGGATATAATTGCTGTAATTGCCTTGAGGCCTATGTTTGCTGATAAAAGATCCTTCCCTATTGCTAATTCTGGCTCATGTGCGTGGAGCAGATAATAACAATTATTCTTGTTTATTGGGCTATGAGCAAATCTCTTGAAACGTTTGTGTGTTTTTTCCCTAAAGAATGTTAAAACATTACTACATGATGTGCTACTGCTGCATGGATTGATTGTATTGTCCTTAGTCACTCACACAGCTGATTATAGAGCAATTATTTTTTTTTTTTCAATTTTTATGAGATTTACTTACAGCTAAAAAGACACATATTGACAAGCTTAAAATATTGCCAAATATGTACTATCCTTTCTTTTAAATGAGAAAATAATTTATAACTGGTTTGCAGGGACTTAGTTTTCCTGTAGACAATCAAAATATTTTCATAGTAATTAATTTCTATCCCATTGGAAAGGAAATAATCAGCAAGATAGCAGGTTATTTGAAGGAAATAATATTAAGAACATCTGTTTAACTATAACAGCATTTAAAAAAAAATATTAAAGTCTGTATTTTAAAAACACATCACAATGCCAGGCTAATTCTACTACAGTTTACCTTTGAAAAGACTTTTCTGTATGCAAATTAATGGAAAATGAGAATGACAGGTTCAGCTTGCATGCTGTGTAACAGCTACATGTGGTATCAGCTGTCTTCTGATCTTGAAGACCAAGTAACTAAAGTTTCATGTTTTTGCCCTAAGGTACAACCAGAGTTTCAGAAATATGGGAGATGTTTGACTGTGTCAGCATTAATACACTGAAATGCTGAGGCATGCCTCATGTGATGTTTATCTCCATACAGCATAGCACAGCTCAAAGCGTGTTCAGTGTTTTCCGGAAATTAGATATTAGTTTTGTATTCTCGGTGGAGATATTTCCTTTTTGTAGTTTGTGTGCTTTTTTTTTCCACAGTGAATCATATAAGGATGCTGAAAATACATTTTTAGATTCTGAATAAGACTTAAATTTATTTTACAACTTGCAAATCTGTTTTTATGATATGGTATTGAAATTAGAGTGATCTTTTATTTTCTACAGCTCATGATAGCATATTCATTCTGGAGCATAAATGCCCCTTTTAACAAACTAACTAACTGAAAAATAACAAAGAAGATATTCCATCTCCGAAAAATGTTGGCTTTTTAGGGCATCATTTAATTATACAAATTGATAAAAGTCTGGCTATGAGTTATTAGAAGTAGTTTGACAACATCCCAGTCCCCATTCTGTTTTTTCATTTTTGTCATGTAACTGCACTAGCGCAGCAATGCCCTTTTGTTCGAAATGACAAGTGTTATTTTGCAGCAGTTGCTGTAAAAACCCATCCAAGCCAGAAGGTAATCTAATAAATCTATCGGATTAAGCATTACATGAAGTCCAGCCAAGAGAAAATTTTCCCTTTCTGTGCTGTCCGTATCCCCCGATGTCCCTCCTTCCCCATGCAGTCACTCCCACCCCCTTTGCCACCCCCATGGTATGAAATTCCTCTGGGATGTGGAGACTTGGCTTTAAATTTTTCCTGGGGATTTCTGGCCAGAGGTCTTGAAGGTAAAACACCCCGGTGTATTTTCTAACCCATAAGTCGGGATACCTTCTTGAGAGACAGATCAGAGCTCAGATCTCTGTGCAAATGTATCAGGGGTTGTGAGCCAGTATCCCTGAAAGCCGAGACAAGCCTATATGGAAGCAGTGAGCTAACACCGAGAAATAGGACATGACTGTGAATCCCTGTCAGTCAGTTTCCTTCCCTCTGCCCAGGGGTAAGCACCTCAGTCCAAATAAAAGTGGAACTGTAATGCCAGCTTCTCCGTGGTGTTACCTGCTGGTTGTTTTAGACGTGTCCCCCAGAGCATACTGGATTTCGCACATCCCACCCTTAGACTTCACCCCCAGCATCGCTCAGGGAGCCCAGGCACCCAAAGATGGGGAATCTGATGGTCCACCCTACGCTTACTCAGCACAATCATTGCCTGCTGTGGGTCCACCATTTTCATCTGCCTCCTTTTCTGCCTCGTACCGGAGCATTTCAAGTACCCAGGTTTGTTCCCCTTGTTTCTGAAGGCCAGGCAGGCCAGGGAAACTTAACTCCTGTGGCTGGGCAGAGGCAGAGAGCAAGGCACCGAGAGGAGGGGTCATTTTAAAGAGCACCGAGCGCAGGCTCCGGTCTCTTTTGCTCACTGTGACAGAAAAGGGTCACACTAGAAACCACAAGCTGGGACATACCAAGTGGCCTCCGATCTTTCTCTCTTCTTTTTACCACTTTTCGTCTCTTTGTCTTCTCATTTTTCTTAGGAAGAGGCATTTTCACTGACAGCTTCTTGGACAGCTCTGGGACAACATTTTTCTGAGGAGGGTAAGGGGTTTTTAACGCCTCACTTTGCTAGCATTTAGAAGATAGCATATTAAAGGGGGGAAGGTTGTGTGTTTGAATGCATTGGTTTGGGACCCTCAATCTCTTTTGGAATAAGTTGTGGTAAAGCAAAAGGAAATTAGGGGAAGGCAAACAGCTATAGGAAACCAAACCATCCAGGGATTTCAAAGCTCAGTAGCTTGGATTTGTTACAGGACTGCTTGATTTGTTTCACTGGTTTTGCATTTCCTGACACTTATGCACTTATACACTAAACTAGCTAGTGCAGTTTCTGCTGACAGAAAAGTAGTGCTCAGGAAAAAACTTGGGAAAGTGAACATTTTTTAACAGAGAGCTTCAAATGACACGTATTTAAATGTGCTCCACAATGATTTAGTGAGGCAATAAACATTAAGTGGTGCATGCATTAAAATTTTTAAGTTATGGGTCTCTAAAAATACAAAGAACCACAAATATGACTGCCAAACAAATATGCCCTTGCCAGCTATGAAGTTGTGGCTATTAATTTGAAAAGCTATAACTATGTGGCTGACATACAAAGACATCCAAAAGTTCTGCTTTGCTTTTATTCTGTGTCAGGAATCATACAGTGCAGGGGAGATAACACAATTTTATTGCAAAAAGTTGCGTTAAACAACGAAGTAGACTGAAGCGCCAGATGCACCTCTGACTGAACCTGTCTTAAAATGGCAAGCTGCTAGGAGGTTGCTATTCTCGGAGGTGACTCTGATAGCTCTCAACAGATGCAGCTCTGGGAATGCAGCCGGAGCGGGGGGAGGCGGGGAGCAGCTGACCCCTGTGCTGGCACCCAGACATTCGGGGCCCGCAGCTCACGTCAGCTTGCGCTGACACTGACACTTCCAGCACACATGGCCTTCTCCCTCTGCTGCTCTGCACGCAGTCATCACCCGGCACAAGAAGAAAAAAATCCTGGTACTCACAGGCAGCAACCATTCCTTTCTATAATTAAATTACTGTTTTGTTACGGGCTGCGGGCTTAAGGGAAAATTGATGTGCTGAGATTTCAGATTGAAGTGTGACTGCATTGAAATATGACTTTTTGAAAATTGATCTGAAGTAGTCCAGATTGTTTTATCATAAAGCAGCAATTCTTCATCTTCTGTCTTTCCTGAGCACAAGGATCACAAAGAATTTTAGCTTGTGTACATTCTTTAAAAATCAATTAATATATCAAAGAGAAATGCTACATTTGAATATGTTGCTTGCTGATCTCAGCAATTCTGTTTTAACTCTGTTCTTGCACTTTCCTTCACTATGTGTTTGCATACACATATTTTTTGAAATAGGCCCTTTGAGAATTACTTAAGAGCCATCTCACATCATGTTTGACAAAAACCTGGGTCTTCATTTCAGCAAGAGCTGAACTTGCCTAGAGTTGATAAGTGTGGTTCAAATCCCTCTCTCTAAGATAACTGTATGTGAACAATTATTTCCTTCACACATGAAGAACGCGTTTAAGGTAATACATTCTGCTACAGTTTGCATGACATTTTTTCAGATAAAAGTTAGACATCATCTCTTCTCCCTAAATATCCCCAAAATCCTAAAAGGAAGGTTAAGTTTAAATAGTTTCAGATTACTGACATTGAAAAGCAAGCAAAGGGTCTATGAGCAGAAGGTATTTGCAAATTTGTCATGGGAAACAGAATATCATCATTCTCATAAGTCTGAAGTTGTAAAAAACTGAAGGAATTTGGAGCAGATTCTAAATCTAAAATCAACATAACTATACCCAAAATTCACTTTCTCCTTTATGTTTTATGTTACTCTTTCTGTAAGAATTTCCCCCATTCTTCATATTTCTTGGTCAAACTCTGAATTCACTTACCTGTAAATCTGTATTAGCCCTAGAACAAAGCTGGACCATATTTTTCCTATGCTTCAGATCTAGAGCATGTCTGACTTAAATGCATATTTCCAAAATTTTACACTCTGGCAAACTTGTTTAAGGTTTAGGAAGAGAATTTAACTCTTTGAATGTGATGACAATATGGAAATATTTTTATGATCTTGTTATTAAAAAGAAAGGAATTTTGGAATTACTTGTATTCTTCATAATTTGAGTATCCATTGTTACGAATAAGCAGCCATGTTAAATTTAGGACCATAAAATAGCTTTTAGAGAGGTAGATTATCCCACGAGTTTTATTTTCATGGCATTTATATGTATTGACAAAGGTTAGCTTTGTTGCGTAACCACTCAGATATTAAATTTCACAACTGCAGTGTAGCTCTAAACTTTTTCATTTTATTTTTAGCAAGCTCGTGGCTGTAATATTTCATTGCAGTCATGGCACCTAAGAAGAAGAATGTGAAGAAGAACAAAGTAGATATCAATGAAACGACTATCATTGTGGAAGACGGTCCCCTCAGCAAACTAAATGGCTTGAATGGACTCTTAGAAGGAGGCAATGGTTTAAGCTGCATCTCATCTGAAGTTTCTGACTCATCATATAGCCCAAATCTCTTGGAAGGTCTAAGCAGAATGAGACAAGAAAATTTTCTCTGTGATTTGACGATCAGTACCAAAACCAAATCCTTCAGTGTTCATAAGGTGGTGATGGCTTCAATCAGTGACTACTTTCACAACATCTTGAAGAAAGATCCTTCCACCCAAAGAGTAGACCTCAATGATGTGTCCCCATTGGGTCTAGCTACTGTTATCACCTATGCTTACACTGGAAAACTTACGCTCTCGCTTTATACAATAGGTAGTATTATTTCCACAGCAATTTATCTTCAGATTCACTCCCTTGTAAAGATGTGCTGTGATTTCCTAATCCAAGAAATCAGTGTTGAAAATTGTATGTACATTGCCAATATTGCAGAAACATACGGACTAAAAACGACCAAGGAGGCGGCACACAAATTTATTAGAGACAACTTCATTGAATTTTCAGAAACAGATCAGTTCTTAAAACTTACTTTTGATCAGATTAATGAACTTCTTGCAGATGATGACTTACAGCTTCCTTCTGAAATTGTTGCATTCCAGATTGCAATAAAATGGCTGGAATTTGACCAAAAAAGAGTAAAGTTTGCTGCTGATCTCTTAGGCAACATCCGTTTTGGTACCATCTCGGCTCAAGACCTTGTCAATTATGTTCAAACTGTTCCGAGAATGATGCAAGATGCCGACTGCCATAAGCTCCTGGTGGATGCCATGAACTATCATTTGCTTCCGTATCATCAGAATACACTGCAGTCCAGAAGAACAAGGATTCGTGGAGGTTTCAGAGTGCTAGTTACTGTTGGGGGACGCCCTGCTCTAACAGAGAAGTCTCTTAGCAGAGACATCTTATACAGAGATCCTGAAAAGGGATGGAAGAAGCTTAGTGAGATGCCTGCTAAAAGTTTTAACCAGTGCGTGACGGTGATGGATGGATTTCTCTACGTGGCTGGTGGGGAAGACCAGAACGATGCCAGGAACCAAGCCAAGCATGCAGTCAGCAATTTCTGCAGGTAACTATTTATTTTAAAATGTTTATTTATTTATTTATTTATTCCATATAGTTCAGGGAGAAGACTGAGCTGGGCTGTGATGTGCAATGTGATCAGATCAGGTACCTATAAGGAGGACAGGGTGGAGGAGGTACGGATGCTATTCTGTACTGAAGTTTGAATGAACAGAAAAATGCAATCGAAATATGTAGGAACTTCACCATGGTTACCCATGCACAATGGGAAATGGCCAGACTGAGAAAACTTATTCCAAGTGGAGGAAATAAATAGGAGAATAAACAGGAATTCTAGGAGTTTCTAAGGTAACATTTAAATGCATGAAATCAAGCAGATTTTTTAAATTTCAGGAGCTGATGACGCCTCACAGAAAGTTCTAAAAAATTCTCTGAGTTATTATAATAACGGTGCCTTTCTGTGCACCATTCACCGTATTTTTAACAGCTCTTGTACTGCATTTCATATCCTTTGGCTTTTTTATCTATGATGAGTTTAGAAACTACATCATAGCCTCTTGAAGGCTACATTTCTATTCTCCAAGGTACTCCAAACAATACCTTGCTTACGATTCTTATCAGTCATCATCTAAGAACCGTACTGGTGATAGCAAGGGCAAAAGAGTCCATAGCCTAACATGCAGCAGTCAGATGAATGGTGCTAGTTATCGATTAGTTCAGGCTAAAAGCTGATGGCACGCTGTTGCTTGAAGCAAAGGCTGGAGGTGAGAAAACTCATCGTTTATCTAGTAACAGACCATGTAACAGACTGTGGACAAGCAATGCCAGTATGCAGCCTACCAGTGATTGTTTTTCTGCTCCTGGAAAAGAACATTAAGATAACTTCTCCCAGAGAGGTCCACTAACACACAAAGATAATGAATAAGGAAAATTCTATAGGTCATTTCTTTCGTGTAATCTACTTTGTCAGAAAAATACATCACGTAAAGGAGACGATACTGTTGCTCTCCCAACCTTCTGCCTCGAAGCTGTGCCTCACATTCTCCAGCAAGTTGTGTGCTTGCTGCACACCCAGGTTGTGTGGAGGAGGTGGGGGAATCCTTGTGCTCCACTTGGTGTTCTGCTCCCTCTCCTGCCGTTATCCTTGGCCATGTCAATTCACATCAATTGTCTGTGAACTTGCTTTCAGAGCTACTGATAACAATGCCATATAACAGCTAGCAATTACACTTCACTTTCTCATAGTCTCTTTCTTGTGTGATTCTCTGGTCCCCTCAGCATGCAAAGGGAAAAAATGTATGGGTTTACTAATGCACCTCACCCAACCCCTCGTCCAAAGGAGTTGTTATGTTCTATTTGCTACTCCTAAATTGCTTGTTGAAATGTCAAGGACAGAGAATATTATTTCGCATAGGTTCAGAAACAAAGATATCCTTTCCACATAAATCTTACTTGGTAGGAGTGGCAGGGAAAGATCACTTACCCTTTAGAAAGTACTAAAAATGTGCGAGTATAAATCACCACCTAACACTTTTTAAGGCTGTCTGAGTAAATTTTGTCATCTTTGCTGTAGACATAAATTGCAAACATTTTAAAATTTCTATTGTATGTTAAAATTATTGCTTTCCAATATTCTTATAAGGTTATTGTACAAACTCATATTACAGAAAGGAGACAGAATTACTTTATTGAAATAGTACTAGATGTGAATAGTACAAACACAGTTTTCTCCAATAAAGAACTAAATTTATTTTTAAATTTATCAGGAGTGCCAGTGCCATTCCACTGACTTATGCAAGGCTGAAGAAATAGCTGAACACAATAGTGATTTAGCAATCCTCCGCTGCTGTAGTAGTGGGACAGAATTAGGAGTGTAGAACTAACCATAGCTGCACGTGAGATGGTCACCCTCTGTTTTTAATGCTTTCAGATACGATCCCCGTTTCAACACCTGGATTCACCTGGCAAGCATGAACCAGAAGCGTACCCACTTCAGCCTGAATGTGTTCAATGGCCTCCTTTTCGCAGTGGGTGGTCGCAACTCAGAGGGCTGCCTCTCCTCGGTTGAGTGCTACGTGCCTGCCACTAACCAGTGGCAGATGAAGGCACCCCTGGAGGTGCCCCGCTGCTGCCACGCCAGCGCTGTGGTGGATGGTAGGATCCTGGTCACGGGAGGCTACATTAACAGCGCCTACTCCCGTTCAGTGTGCATGTATGACCCCAGCAATGATAGCTGGCAGGATAAGTCCAGCCTTAGCACCCCACGAGGGTGGCACTGCGCCGTGTCCTTGCTGGAGAGGGTCTATGTCATGGGTGGGTCGCAGCTGGGCGGGCGAGGGGAAAGGGTGGACGTCCTCCCCGTGGAGTGTTACAGCCCTTACACGGGGCAGTGGTGTTACGTGGCGCCCCTTCAAACCGGAGTGAGCACGGCCGGCGCCTCCATGCTGAACGGGAAGATTTACCTGGTGGGGGGCTGGAATGAGATAGAGAAAAAATATAAGAAGTGCATTCAGTGCTATAACCCGGATCTCAATGAGTGGACAGAGGAAGACGAGCTGCCTGAGGCCACTGTGGGAGTATCCTGTTGTACTATATCCATGCCCAACACCAAGACAAGGGAGTCCAGGGCGAGCTCAGTCTCTTCTGTACCAGTCAGTATCTAAACCCTGGTCAGACCAGCAACCGGTAAAAATGTTTACCAGCACAGCAGTTTAATTAACCCTTTAAGTAGCATTTTTGTGTTTATGTGGAAAAAAAAAAATAATAATTGGCTTTGCAACAATTTTAACAGTTCAAATTGGCCATTTTTCCTGATCTTTAAGACAGGTGGTGTGAAACAACATACTAGGGATAAGATGAATTTTCTTAGCAGGAAAAGAGTTAAGCCATAACAGTAGAGAGAATTTTATTCTGTTCCTGACTTTGCCACTGACTCACTGTGTTATCTGTGGCAAATAATTTATTTGTGACTTGGTTTCCTTACCTGTAAAATAGAGATAAAGTTGCTTCAGAAGATTGTTGTGAGGCTTTTTTAATACTGAGTTTTAAACGCTTTCAGAACTCAAAATGAAAGCCAAACATCGGTAGTAATAAATCTCAATATACGTTGGAAATGTGCCATGTCATTATAAAATTTATCAGTTTTGTTCTTTGCTAAGCATTTTATTTTTCAAGAAACAAAAAAGAAAAAAAGAAAAACAAAAAAAAAAAAAAAGAAAGAAAAAAATTGCATATAGCATACACATGCTTTCCTTTTGGGGCAGTGATATTCACAGATTTTTTTTTCACAATGTTTTCTCCTTCAGAAGCTAGAAAGAGATCCCTATCTTCTGCCATGAGACCTTTTAATCCTCCTCTCTAATGCTGTAGCATGGCTTTTTCAAGACCTGAATCCACAAAATACTTTAGCTCCTGCAAGCCTTATGGGCAAGTCCCAAGGTCTGCCTTGGGTGCCAAAGACCTCTTCTGACCCCCATGTGTACACCAGGGAGCAGACCGCCACCCTGTCCTCTCCTCTTGCCAGGAAGGCTCTCCTGTTACTCCCAGAGGAAGGTGTGAAGGCCACGCAGTTTGTCTCCTGTTCCTTCTCTACCCATCTGTGTAGGAATGTACCTCGGGGTTATCTTCTCTTCTGAGAAGCCAGAAGCCAGGAGGTACCACAAGAGGGGCAAAATCTAGAAGCTGGGTTCATGCCCAGAGGCACCAAGGCTCACGGGTTTCTGAGGGTGGAGAAGATGCATAGAGCATCTCTCCTACTCTGTAGTATTCTGAAAAATTCCCAGTGCAGTGAGGAACAAAGTCTGAATAAAGACTGCAGGATCTGCCTTTAAGCATAGGGTATGTATATGGAGAACTGTGAATAATGGAAAAGTGGATGAAATCAAAGAGGCTTTCCTTAGAAGTAACAAAGAGGTACCTTATCACCTTTCTTAGCAGGTGTAGACACACCATCACCCAAACTAACCTTTTTCTAGACATACTGTTAGGTACCTCCTTTTGAAGCCTCATTTGTATTTTGAGGAGCTCTTACTCAGGTTTTTCCAAAGGCTAGACTAATGCTGTGCTTGTTGAATCCTGTGGAGTTTTCCTGGTGAGTGAAGTCTCTGATCAACTCAGATGATTTTCCAAGAACTTTTTTTTCCTAATCTCAGCATGCAGTGGAGGAGTGAAGTATGAAACCTAATCCTATTCACTTAAGCAAAGAGACGTACAGCCCATAATGACCCCTTAGAACTTGATACCGAAGGAGTGCTGTCAGTACAAAATGTCCACATCCTTCTGTTTGAGAAGGAAGGAGGCAATACAAGGAACTAAAATGGTTTAATATAACCAAAACAGTAGAAGTTCACTCATTTCAACCAATTCATAGAGGCCTCTCATGCAGTTTCCTTGGATTATAATTGACACCTCCAGGTCCTAGTGCCAATGGGAAGGCATACTCTTTGCAGTGTTTACAAGACAGACAAACTTTCATGTCATTTGCAAAAGAGAAATGCTATAAATTTGTCTGTATGTGCAGACTTCTGTTGAGACAAACATTCACAGGAGTTGTTACAGCTACATACTGAGCATCAGCAAGGAGCGTGACACAGTATTAGAGATGATGTGATTCACCTGTCCTTCGGGATTGCACTGCATGGTACTCAGTCCTATTCCAGTTCTGACTTAGAATTCATGTCTGCATCCTGACTACACAAATTTAAATCCCAAATTCTATTTCTGAGTACTGCATGCTATTAGATCATACTGCATTGCGATGACTTGTAGTCAGAGTAGCAGTCATATTGTTTTGATTAATTTAATTTGCATATAGTTATCCTTTGTATTGTCTAATCCAAATAATAGTAATTCAAATCCACTGTCACAGAACAAAACATGGAATTGTATAACAAAGTACGATCAATGTGATTTAAATACAAAAATGCTGTTCCTGCCCACTCCAGTCAAAAGCACTCATAGGATAGCAGGGGTTGGAAGGGACCTCTGCAGTTCACCTGGTCCAACCTTTCCCAAAGTCATGACCACATGTTCTATGTGGAAATACATAAGGTGCTCTTTAAAAAATCCATCTTCTCCAATAATTTTTGTAATATTGTAATACTATTAGATGTAGTTGCTTATCCACCCAGGTCAATAAAGACACACATACACAAATTCATTTATATCTGTATAGATACACTAGTTATGGTGTATAGTCATACTACTAGTTATACACTAGTGGTTCTAAGATACCCATTAAGATGGCATTTAGGAATTCAATAAACAGTCATTCTGGCCTCAAATAAATATAGGATAAGATTGTGTCATATGCAAGCGCCACTTTTTTCCCTTTAGGATTTCAGTTCCAAAATGGTATGAGTAGTCAGGTGTTGCTGCACACTTTCCTCTTCTATGAACCAATGCTTCCTCTACATCAACACTGATCTTCTGTTTTTGGATAGAAAGTTATTTGTGGATGATGGGCTAAGTGCAATGAAACTATTCTCTTAACTACTTAAAGGGTTAAAAACTTTGGGGGCCAAATCCTTTTCATCTTACTCAAAAAAAAAAGTTCCACTGACTTCACTGGGACTGTTGAATAAGATGTATAGGATTTCAGACTCTTGGCCAAATTCCGGCAGAACAATACATAGAGCTGCCTGCCAAAACTGTCATACCCAGAAGGAAGACTGATCTCAGCCCTCACTGCCCTTGGCCACAACAAATCCGTAAGGAGGTGTCCTGGGACAGGAGTCAAGCACCACTGGCCACGTGTTGCTTCCATTGCACAAACTAGGTAACACACCATAGGCCAAAAATCTTAGGTAGGTTAAGAAAAGGTATTGTTAGCAGTATAGCACTTCAGTGTGTTATTTTCATTATTTTCTCTAAACATCTGTTTAGGCTTCAACTGCACATTGAGCCATGATTTGGCCTTTAATATATGGCAATATCAGCTGAACTTAATGTTACTATGATCATACCAATGTATTGAGCTAAGTGTGACATTTTTATGTACAATCTCATTTTGTTAGAGCTGTAAAAAGTGGTTTGTATGTTATGTGTTATGGGACAGTGCTCTTCCATTGTCCAGTACCGTTCTTTCGGGCTCCAAATATTTAATAAGAATTATTCATTGGAACTTAAAATATTTTATATGCTGAAAAGAAATTTTAAAATGCAATTTAGGAAGTACTGGACATGATAATATTAAGTAAAGCAGAACTTCCAACTGTATGAGACACAGGTTGCTAAAACACTATAAGGATCTTCTTTAATGTTATATGGATAGAAAAGGAAAAAGAAAAAAAAAAAGAAAAAAAAAGGAAAAAAAATCTTCAAAATTATGCCTATGCCTATGCATTTTTTTGGTCTACAACATTTGTGTTTCCAAGGAATTCAAATCTGAAAATTATCTTTCTTCAGCCTGTGAATGAAACAGTTTGATAATGTTTTACTTTCTTGTTTAATTGTGCTTGTATAGGTGCATGGGAGAGTGTGTTATAAGGTTGTGTGTAATGGGGTTGCAAAGTTATGCTGAAAGGAATATTTTGTGCATAGTTCTTAATCAAGATGAGACCACAGTTGTTTAATCTCTTCCTGTAGTTAAGCTGTAAGATCATCTATGTATGAGTGAAGAGTTCAGTAAGATAAAGTGCCAACATCCAGCTGATCAAAGACGGAAGTGGACGAAATTAGCATCAACCAAAGCCATAAAGTGTTAAAAAGTGTTCTGTGCTGAGATTTTTAAAAAGCAGTTCTTGCAGGGAAAAGTATGTAATGAATGAAATGACTGAGTAAGACTATGTTACCCTGAAACCTAGATTCATTGAGCCTACAGTTTTAACTCTCAAAACTCATGCTGGGTTTAGAGGGAGTATTTCCCTACTAATGGCTGGGTTTGTTTGCAAACCCAACAGTCATACATGTAATCATATGAGCATACAAACCATCTTGAATTCAGTGGGGCTTCTCTTACATACAGTTATTCTTATGCACTTACATTTGCAAAGTAAAAAACAAGAACTACATCCATGGGGAGACAAGCATCAACACACGAGGAAGGCCAACATGGAGGTAGTAGACTGATACTCAATATTACCATTCAGCTACCTACTTATCATGCCGTACCTGAAATTTTTAGGGACTAGATTTCCCCATAAGGATTATTTCATTGGGGTTAACTGCTCAGTAGAATTCTGTGTAGGCTCCAGGGACTTAATTATTTTTTGGGCCCACCCAAGCTGGGAGATCTTTTTTTAAGTTCTGAATCTGCCTGCTTGGAGAATTCAATAGTTCCCCTACAGTCTCCTGGCCTTTTTGTAATGAATCTTCTCATCCTTTTGTCAAAGACCTACTTTGTATAAGTAAACAAAAACATTTTAATGAATGGATTTGTACCTCTGACTCCTCCATGCAGGAGGAGTATCTCTTGTCATAGAATCATAAAATGGCTCAGGTTGGAAGGGATCTTAAAGACCATCTAACTCCCATCCCCTTCTGTAGGCAAGGACACCACCCACTAGATCGAGTAGGCCAAGGCCCCGTCCAACCCAGCCTTGAACACCTCCAGGGATGAGGCATCCACAACTTCTCTGGGCAACCTGTTCCTGTGCCTCACGACCCTTATAGTGAAGAAGTTCCTCCTAATGTGTAGTCTAAATCTATCCTCCTTTAGTTTAAGACCACCCCTCCTTGTTCTATCATTATCTACCTGAGCAAAGAGTCCTTCTCCATCCTTTTTATAAGACCCCTTTAATTATATTGAAAGGCCACAATGAGGCCTTATCCTTTACATTTTCTCTTCTCTTGTCCATAACTGAGTGACTCTTTCACAGTCTACCAAAGCAGATATTTGTAGTGCATGGAGCTGTAGAGCTCATAAAAGCTCATCTGTGAATCTAATGCAAAAAAATCTCTTTGCTGTTAGCCACAGTAAAGAAAAGGTCACATTCTGAAATGCCCGTTGGGAAAAAGGGGTGAACAGTGAGTCAATGGATCTCATCTGAAAGTGTGGCGCTGCTCAGAGCTCTGTTCCCAGCAGTTCCCTAAAAAATGAAAGAAAACACGTGCAATTCAATATAGCTTGAGTGAGAGCTTTACCAAGCAAAAGACTGGTATGAGCCCATTGTGTCAATGGAAATGAAATTTTCAATAACAATACAGGCAGTTGGTAAACTTATGAGGAAGACATAGTTGATATCTGTTGGTAAGAATGGGAACACGCACATTTAGATACACTGGATGTTACACTAGGTGCTGCCTTGGCAGTTTTGTTGTCAACAATAAAAGTTAAAAATACAACTTATTTGTGTAAAGCATTTCCCTGGCTTCTGACTGTTCGACATACTGCTTATACAAATAGGTTTTCTAATCACACACCTTAAGGATGGACTGTGATAACACAAGGGAACATATTTCAACAGGAAAATCTATACATGTCATGTGAGAATGTTACTACTTAAAAATTAAAATATGTGGTGCGGCAGTTGTTGTTAAGAGGAATAAACCAGCATGTCAGTATTTTTCATTGTATGCTTTAAATAAAACTGTTGACATGTAGAGCAAACAAATTATTTTTGTTGTCACGTCACTTTGAAACTCTGAGACTCTCTTTCTCCCTGGCTAACTCCTGGTTGCAGTTCAAATCTCCTTTGTTTTCCAAGCCCCGTGCTGATCACTGTTTTCAGAGCAGCTATTTGGCATTTCTGTTAGACCCTGGCTGTCACACCACCGTCACAATGAGCCACACAGGATGACAGTGAAGCCACTTTTATCCTGTCTTTTTCATTTTTTCACAAGGACAACTTTCTTTTAACAATGCATTTCACAGTCATTTTTCATCATCAAAATGTCTAACAAGACATGAAAACAGATGAGATGTCTGATTAGCGATGTAACATGCTTTCATTTTGATTGTCGAAGTCACATTAATTGAAATAAAAAAAACTAAGTTTCAAGGAAAAAAAAATAGTCACAATTCTGAAAAGCAATTAAGCTGTGCCGCTGATGAGAGGTTTTGAAGTGGTAAAGAGTGTTCCCTGTGTTTTGACCCCAAGGGCTTGCTTCAAAGCATGATTTGGGATGGGATTCTGTGGAGCATCTAAGACACCCAGATGAGACTGCTGACCATGAACCAGCACCCCTGCACATCTAGAGCAGCAGCTGGGCTCCTTAGGTCGCCTGAAAAGATGCTACCTGCCTGCAGGTGTGCTCAGCTGTGCATCAAGCCCGAAGGTCAGGACTCAAGTGTCTGAATGTTCCCCTCTAGTGCTATTTGGCATGCCCCACTAGTCCTTGGTAACTACAGCATTTCAAATGTGCTGAAGCTCTTATGCAAGAAGGTCTGCTAAATTATGCATTATAATTAATATAACTCACAGTAATTACGCCACATAAATCTATCATCAAAATTTGCATTGCTGTTCCCCCTGTCCTATCTCAAATCCTAACAAGAACGCTTTTCAAATGCTAAGTGCAAGCATTACATGTATTTCCTTCAGGGAGAAATCTATTCAAAGTGGTGATATCTGAGTTTACCAGTGTAAATAAAGCAGTGAAAACAGTTCTCAGGGAGCAAATGTATCCCCAGAGCTTTCTGCTTTTATTTCACCTGGTTAATGGTGTGGAGCAGAAAGCAAAAGATTCAGGGAATGTGGGTGCAGAACTTCTTCTGCCCAGCAAGCACGAAGTGTTGATGTTTATTGGTAAAGCATTTCCCAGTGATCCTCAGATATTGGCCTTGAATCTTTGATAGTCTCAGATTTGTCTCTTCATGTGAATGATGTTGCTGGAGAAAAGGACAGTGCTTGGCATAAGGAGATTTCTTTGTATGGAGGCATAAGCTTTAGAAAGAGACCCAGTATAGGATGTGTTATTAACCTACTCAAAATAAAGTTTTACCATTTGTTTGTAAAGAAACATAACCGAGATCACAGCAGCCTGACAGGGATTACGACCTGTTCTTGTGCAGAATGGGAAGAGCAAGGCTGTCCCTTGATCTCTTGCCAGGGCTGGTAGCACACTGGTCCTGACCTCAAGGAGGGAGTGAGGCCAGTGAGGTACTGCTGTGCCCCCGCCACTAAAAGGCCAAAAAATGTGCTGCTGGCCTGAATCACCACTAGATGACTCCTTCCTGAAGCCAGAGAGGGGAACAGGGAAGAAATGTTAAATTTCCAACCTGAACCTCTGCAGCATTGCAGCTATCCATGATCTGTTGGTAAGAGCAGAGTTAAATGATCATCTGGGGTTTGTCTGTAAAGGGAAAGATAGAAACTAACAGAGCATCACAACAGCTTAGAAGCTGTCTCTGAATTAGCAGGGCCTTTGTCTTCTGGCTGCAAACTTCAAAATAGTTCAAGTAGCTGGGGTAGAAATGATGTTAAGTAGTGTTAAAGTAAAGAAGAAAAAAAAAAAAAAAAAAAAAAAAAGTAAAGAATAACGTAGATCATTGCCAGGAGCTAAAGTAAAGCAGATCAAAGTCCAGGGATAATTTTGAGGAAGCCAAAAACAGGGTGCCTGTGTCAAGCCATGGATCTCTGTGATAAAAGCTGCTAAAAATAAAAATAATAATAACTGAAAATAAACCATGGTATAAAAGACAAAGATTTTAAGTAAGTCTTGCCAAATGCATTATTTGGCAGCATCACTAAAGTAAAAAGCATGGAGTAAAGTAAACATTAGCTGTATCCTTTATTTCTTATAACATTTGCCTTGTTACTTGAGAGTCTGAGAAAACTTACTGTTCTGTATTCCAGATATATTTCAGAGCTTATTATGCCATCATTTTCCTTCAATATGAGTGAAACATTCACTTAGAGGAAGCTGATTTTCCCTAAATGATCCATAATTTAGCTGCAGGTCTTTCATAGATTTGTGGTGTCTGTTATGCCAACTTAAATCCAGTTTGTAAAGGCGTATAAATTGGTATATTTCTGCTTTCTGTGAAATGAAAGAAAAAAAAATCAGGACATCCTGCATTCCTTACGCAGAATCCCCCTGTGGCAATGTGGGAATAGCCACGAGGATCAGTAGGGCCAGAGTTTTGCTGTTAATTAGAAACAATCAAAAGGAACGGTCTGCTTTTATCTTCTTGCTGTTTATGTGTGGGATTATTCTGAGCCAAAGTTACTTATCCAAACAAAAAGAAAAATACAGAATAAAAGTCTCGCAGCCTGTAACTCACATTCTTATCATTTAAACCAGGCAAAGAACAAATCACTGCTTCTCATCCTGTGTATCCTAATGTTATTTTTTAAATAAAGTGAAAATGATTGTACAGTGAACATCTTTGTTAAGACAGCACCCCAGAATAGCCGTTCAGCTAACACAGACACTTCATTGCTTTCCTGAATTAAAAGTGAATGCAACAAGGTTTGTTTTACCCTGGGTTAATGCCAGTTGGGTGCTTAAATTCCTTCCTTTTAGTCGATGGTACACTGCTTACTCTAGCAAACTGCACTGAAACTTCGATTAAATTCAGTGTCTGACCCTCATGTGTGTCCAGAGAAGTATCAGAAAGCATGGGCAGGGGACTTGTCCCCTTCCTGCAGGGACTTGTTGCAGTGCCCTGCAAGGGACCGAAGCACTGGAGGGCACCAGAAGAAAGGAGCTGGCAGCTCCGCAGTGCCACTGCCTCGGGGGAGACGTCTGGGCCACATGGCTGCCTGTGCCCAGAGGTGCTGGGACATGAGCCATGATGCTGCAGTGACCTCAGGTAGAAGAGCGTCCAGCAGACACCTCGGGACAGATAAGGGGCAATCCAGGAGAAAAGCCATAAATCGCTTCTTTCGGGCAGAGGAGCTGGTGGCAACAACAAAGTGGGGAAGAGAGGAAGAAAATCAAAAGCTATAGGTACATCATGTAAAAAGAATATTTCAACAGTGTCCTGCCTGCTTCCCCTCATCCCATGTCCATCTCCTGCCTGCAAATGTTTTGGGTGACAAGACAGCAACTCAGGAGCAGCCCACAGAGTGGTGAAACGATCTTAAAAATGCAGGGGGTTATTCAAGGAGGATGAGATGAAAATTTCTGTTTCAGTACAATCAATACTACACAACAATAAACTACAGAAACATGCAGTAAGTTTGACAACCTTTTCCTGGAGAAAAGTTTTCTCAGCTCCAGCACGAATGCCTGGCCACCACAAGAGAGCATCATCCCCACAGAAAAGAGGAGGCTCAGCTTTGGCTGGGGAGGGCGTATGTCTCTTGTATTTTTGGCTCTCAGATTAGGAACTTTGTTCACAAATTCAGATGTGTGATCCCAACCACCACCTTTCTGAAAGTTTCTCCACTTCCTCTCCCAGAGTTTGTTCCAGTTTGACCAAACAATTAAATATTTATCCCCATTGCAGAGGGAAGGCAAACAGATTTGTTTTCTGCCTCCCAAACCCGTGCCCTAAACTCTGATCTCTTAGATGCTGCAGGACAACACTTGCAAACACATTTTCTGCTTTCATCCCAGTGCAACATAGATATAGATACTGGAAATTACCAAAGTTTAGGACATGGGAAAAACAATCCTTTCCCATGCTGCTGGGAGGATGGTGCAGCCAGCAGATTCCTGGCCCAGCTGCTTCTCTGAAGCTCTTACGCTGGTCACAGCATACACTTGAGAGTTCAGGCAGTGAATTATAGCTTGCTATAATAAGAATGCTCTGCTTTCCATTAGATCACACTCACTGGAACAATAGCAAAGGCACTGCGGCAGCCAGCGCAGCCGTCAGTGACATTTCAGGGTCTCTTTGCTTCATTGCTGGTGTCAGACAAGTTCTGGCAAAAGGACACCTTGGTCGCATTGTCAGAAGTAACAGATCGGCTCTTCTGAAGGAGAAAGAGAGGATCCAGGACAGGTGAACAGAAAAACTGTTAAGACTGCCAAAGAATCTTAGAAAAATTGGGGGGCTTGGGGCAGATATCATAAATCATGGATTAAAACTCAGTGCAGAACTCTCTCGTGGTGTTATGTGAGTAATAAATAGCACCCTAAGCTCTTAGCAGCAGCTTGAATAGTTCTTTATCAAACCACCCTTTGAAACTAAAGATAGGCATGTGTCCAGGGCTGAATTGTTGCAAGGAGTCACGAGAAAGGGACTGGTTCACCCAGCAGAAGCAGGGCACGTTTGGTCACTCCAACAGAATTTGGATTGGTTCGTATGAGAAATAAATGTTCAAAGTATTCCCATGTGATCTTATCTCTTTGGAGGGGCAGACCACTTATAAGGGGACAGATAAGTCATGCAAGTCATGAAACTGAGCAGTCGCAGGCATCATCTGTTGGGCAACATAAATGTTTTCATATCTGCCACTGCTCCTTTGGAACAAGCATGCCGAGTGCTGTCAGCATTGCCTTTTAATACTGCAGTAAATTCAAGGTCAGGAAATGCAAAATGTAAACATCGATATATGCAGATGTTAAACCTCCAGTTACAGTCGGTACAGTCAAAGATGCAATATCAGCCAATAACAGCCATATCAAGTGATTTATTCAGTCACCCACGAAGTCCTGCTTTAGGAAGAGATGAATTGCTCTTTAGGTTTTATTGACTGTGTTGGCATGACACAAGATTTACCCATAAGTGTCCAGCACTGCCTCAGCACTGGGGAGGTATCTGGGCTGACATCCAGCTGCTCCAAAAGGGTATGGGTTTCCCCTCTAAGTTCCCCTGCAAGTGCCTGCCACGTCTTGGACTTCTGAAATATTTCAGATGGCACCAGCATTTAGGTGACTGAATCAAGCCTCTGATCTCCTCTGGCTGACCCATAGATCTCTATAGTCAAAATACAGCAAGCTTATTTATAAATACTAATTTAGAAATACAAATAGACAATGTTAATCTACAAATAGACATGTTAATGAACTGGATTCCACTCTAGATACTGTATATTTGTACCTGCACTTGAAAGTTTCTTTGGTTTGAAGTTTTGCTTTGAGGCTGTTGTGTCTGTTAATTGCAGACTCCCACCTGCTTTTGTTTCACCCACCACAAGGCAACCTGAACTACCTGCTCAGGGACAGCTTATTTTATTGAGCCTTACAACGGGTGCGCATGCATACAGGCAGTTCAGAGACTGCTTTCAAGCCTTTCTATATCTGACTTACTCCAATTGACTGAACACTGCCATCAATCATGTTTTGCAAGACAGCCCCTGGAAGGCAACTCTATGGCAAAGACCAAAAAATAGTCGGATAGCTACAGGTGAAACAGAAATGAAAATATGTGAGAATACCAGACAAAGCAGCAAAGGACAAAGGAATTGTCAGTATTGGTACCCAAGGACATGGCTGGCAGCAGTGGAACTTGAAAGCTCTGAGGGATGAGTTATTCATTTACATCGTGACCAGAAGACCCATGCTTTGACAGCAAGAGGATGGCAACAAGAGTACTGCATGCCACGTGCCATGCCTCCTTCTGCTGTCCCACCAGGAGGACAGAGATACCCAAAAGGAGGAACCGTGGACCATGGACAGTACCCCTGCTGGAGATTTATAGAGAATGGAGCTTTTGCAGATGAAAAATTTTGCATTGCAAACAGCATTCACTGTTTGTCATTCAGAGTACAATTCCAAGCCAACTTATGGACAGCATCAGCTTGGGACTGATTGCTCCAGTCCATTTGTTTTGAAGTTTTTCTCCCAGCCTGTATGACTTATTTTGATTTTCCTGGAATTAAATGTTGACAAAAACTGCCTGCCATTCAAACTGCTCTTCTGATGAGTCACTGATGCACTCCCTGGCTTTGAGCAAACACCGAGCTATCCCAGTATTGCCTTTTGAAAAGCAGGGCAATGAGTTACGCTTTGCTGATAATGAAAAAGTGAACATGAATGGAATTATACCCAGAAAGTAAATTACTAAATAAATATGCATTAATGAGTGATTCCAAGAAGAGAACACACTTGTGGGAGCAACTGCCTTTTCACCAAGGCCAACCTTGATTAATGCCCTGCTTTATTAAACGCAGAAAGTCACCGTGACAAAGCACAACTTTATGAAGGTTATTAGGGTGGGGATGACTCTTTTCATTCAGTGATATCACCGGGGTTAGCAGGTTCCTGAGATACACCGCCTGTGTTCTTGTTCCTTCCTGTGAGATGTTGCTGTTGCCAGCGTCTGCCCCTCCTGCAGGTATGGCTCGATCCTGTTCTCAGTCTCCCCATACAAACAACCAAGGGACTGAGATTAACCTGAAAACACTTCAGAGGGAAGTATACAGTGGCCTTATAACAGCCTTCCAGTACCTCAGGGGGCCTACAGGGAAGCTGGGGAGGGACTCCTTGTCAGGGAGTGCAGTGATAGGACAAGGGGGAATGGCTTTAAACCAAAAGAGGGTAGGTTTAGATTAGATATAAGGTGAAAGTTATTTATTCAGAGGACGGTGAGGCCCTGGCACAGGCTGCCCAGAGAAGCTGTGGATGCCCCATCCCTGGAGATGCTCAAGGCCAGGCTGGATGGGGCTTTGGGCAACCTGGTCTGGTGGGAGGTGTCCCTACCCAGGGCAGGGGGGGGACACCAGATGGTCTTTGAGGTCGCTCCCAACCCAAGCCATTCTGTGGTTCTATTTTAGAGACATTGTCATAACAAGCCCCAGACCCTCCACTTTAGAATGAATACCACCAATGTTCACACATTCAGAACAGAACCAGAACAGTAATGTATCCTTATTTATCTATTTACATTACCATACATTTTATAAACTTAGGTTTATTGGCCAAGACTTCTACCACACACAGCAGTGAGATGCTCTGACCCAGAGAACTTGGACTGGGAGCCATCAAATGGACAGCAACAGGAAAAAGAGATGGTCAGTCCTGGGCAGCAGTCTCAGCAGATCAACCACTCAGTCATCATCAGGGCTTAGGCAGGCCTGGGGAATTTCAGAGAAGAGAATGAGTTAGTTTGAAAGCGTTTATAGTGGCTTTTTCTAAGGAGAGAGAGCGGCTGTGAGGAAAAACACAGAAGTGTTTGTTTGAAAATTACTAAGCTGGAAATTGAAGTTGGCATTGTATGTTGATCAGAGGTAGGACTTGGCCTCTGGATGATGAAAGGGTTGGTTTAGAAGTGGTTTTATCCGAGCAGTCACAGCCTGCAGAGTTGTGGTGAGTTCATGGGGAAAAGCAATTAATTCTGTGAACAGTAAATCCAGTGAAGTCTTGTTTTTATGAACTCATGTCTTATTTTCTTACCCACCCAACACAATAACGCTGGCAGCTCTCCTGGCCCAAAAGCCCTGCATGACTCTCCTCACCTTGGCAATGCATTCATCTTCTGGGCACATCCTCCAAATACCAGCTAGGTGAAGGGCACCGTGAGCTCCCTCCAGCTCCTGACATGGGGCATGTGCTCCCCAGACACCGCCGCTGCTGTGCACATGCTTCAGCTTTTGCTTCAAGGAAGGCATTACATTTCCTTTCTTATCTATACCCGGTGCTCAGAAGTCTTGTAGAAAACTCCACTATTCACCATTCTTCATCTCAACCGATCATCCCAACTGAACAGTACAGAGAGGAAGGCAGACTTAGTCTGTGATTCATCCCACCCCAAAATAGACGTCTAAATCAGGTCACTTGAATCATGCTGAAAGGTGCCAGCTGGTCTCCACTAACTGTAAGGACAACCTAAGGTGACTGTCTCAGATGAGGACACTGATACCATGTCTGAAGGCTAAACTTAGGTGAAATGAATCCCGTTCCAGTGCCCGTGAGCTGTGTGCCACACTATTGCACAATGCTAAAATTCGGCAGTTGATCTGAAAGTTGATAGAAAGTTGGTTTGAAAGTTACTAGAGAGGGACAGGTGGGCAGATGTGGTCACCAAAGCCTTCCTTCCTCAGGATGTCAAGCTGAAAAATCAAAAAAAAAATCAAAAAAATCAAAAAGGGAAGTGAGAGAAAATAAAAATAAATTTGTGTGTATTTCTGCAGAGGAAGGTGCTACGTTTGATGAATAAATTACTTGTTGCATCACTCAATCAGTTGTAGATTCCAGGCCTGTACATCAGATTGAAATATTTAAGGTCTGGTCTCCCCTGTGATAAACTGCCAAAAGAAGCACACAATAATTCCTGCATAAAATTCAGAGCTATTCATCAAAGTAGAGAGTATGCTGAAAAAGATAATATGTTTCAAATTGAGACACCTTCTTTCTTTGAAAAATTAAGTTCAGAAAATTGCATTTATCACTTTAATGGCTTTAAGAAAGTCTACATGGCAGCTTTTCCAGACCTCAGGCCATTTTGTGCCTCTTTTTGAGCCCTTCCCATCTGCTCAGCAGTTCTGCACGTGTGTGTGCAGTTCAAACAAGGCATTCCAGTGCTGGTGTCACCACCATCTTTCCAGTTGTTAAAACCACTGCACATTGTTTGACAGCAAGTACCAACAAGCTGTCTTATTCTACAAAAGTAAACGAGTTCACTTACCTTCTTGTCTTTGGCAAGCTTTTCCGGCAATTGATGTGTGTTTTTGCAGTCATAGGTAAAGAAATAAGGTGATGAAAGCCAGAAGATGGAAGAGAAGCCACACAAGCATGGGTTTTGACAAGATGATAATAGTAGTTCTGTGTTACAAAAATAATAACAATGATCAAAACACAACTTGCAAAGGACCTTGAAGCTTTTTGTTACATGCCCCTTTTTGGGTTCAGCTTGGGTTACCACGCACCTCTGTTTCTGCAAGCCTGGAGCTGGCCCAAAAGATCCCCACCAAGGTCTACAGAGCAGATCCACGAGTGCTCTACAACGCTGCAGCACGTTTACTGAATTTCTTTCTCAACACACAGACACACAAGTCCACTTTGTGCAACTCCATTGTGAAAAGAAGGGCTGCAAGACACAGTTGTGCCATAAGTGCTCTCCTCTTACCTCATCAGTGAAATCCCAGGACAGCAGGGGTGTGGACACCTTCCAGCTTGTCATCCTCATGGTGGCCCCATGCCCATCTCTTCAGTGTTGGAAGCAGCCCAGGAAATCCCTTTCAGGGCTGTTGCTCAGGAGCTGCGTGCTTGCTGCTCCAGTGCTCTCCTCCTGCTGCATCCTGCTGTTGTGCGGGGCTGGGTGTTCGTGTGTGCACCAAGAGCAAGGGAGAGGGTGAGAATGAGCAAGTGAGGGAAGAAGCAGTGCTCCATCTTTTGGCACTGATTCTTGCTAATGTCAGCTCAAAGAAATATTTCCTGCCCCTGTATGGACTTCACAGAATCACAGAATTTCTAGGTTGGAAGAGACCTCAAGATCATCGAGTCCAACCTCTAACCTAACACTAACAGTCCCCACTAAACCATATCCCTAAGCTCCACATCTAAACGTCTTTTAAAGACTTCCAGGGATGGTGACTCCACCACCTCCCTGGGCAGCCTGTTCCAGTGCCTAACAACCCTTTCAGTAAAGAAGTTCTTCCTAAGATCTAACCTAAAACTCCCCTGGCGCAACTTAAGCCCATTCCCCCTCGTCCTGTCACCAGGCACGTGGGAGAACAGGCCAACCCCCACCTCTCTACAGCCTCCTTTAAGGTATCTGTAGAGAGCGATAAGGTCGCCCCTGAGCCTCCTCTTCTCCAGGCTGAACAAGCCCAGCTCCTTCAGCCGCTCCTCGTAGGACTTGTTCTCCAGGCCCCTCACCAGCTTCGTTGCCCTTCTCTGGACCTGCTCAAGCACCTCGATGTCCTTCTTGTAGCGAGGGGCCCAAAACTGAACACAGAAACTTCTCATCCTTAGCAGAACTGTCCTCTTCAGCTTTTTCTTCATGACTGTGGAAGGCACATGACTGCTTCTCTTACCGGGCTCTGCAAGTCATATGGTTTGCAAATAGCAATGGTTATTTTAAACCAGAATATAAAATTAAAAAAAAAAAAATAATAATAAAAAAAAAAGCAGAGAGGAGACTCTGAAAGTATTCATTCCATCTGTTTTACAAAAAGCCAGACAAAGCAGTCAGCTGCCAACATCACATGGGGCTCCTCCTTCCAGCCCCCAGGACACACGGACTATTCTTCAAGTGGGTTAAGCCAAGAGCATCCCAGCTCACAGGCTAGTCCCTCTGGATGCAACTGCAAATATATAAAAGCTTTCCACTCTTCCAGCTCTGCTGAAAGGGAGCATGAGATGTCGGCTCACAAGCAGAGAGCACTGCAAGGCTGTGTCCTATCCCAGCAGCTGGCCAAGTGACCTGGCACATCCCCAGAGAACTCCTCTGGTGTGAAGTACTGATTAAAAGCGATGCACGTCCGTGAGATATTTGTCCAATTAATTCACTGTTCTCTGCTAAAGACCAATCTTTTGGATAATTCCCCATCTGTATCTGCAGGCTCCTGTCCCCCAGATCCTCGTCCTCCATGTACAGAAATCCTGACTGCAAGATTTCTGTACACGGACCTTTCTGTGGACCTTTCAGAGGTCCACACTGTCAAAGAAGCATCTTCTAAACCCCAGGAAATTGGCCCACAAAGTCCAGGCCAAGTTTCTGGGTGCACTGAGAGTTGCAGAAAAATGCCATTTTGTGGCAGTTGAGATTAGAGCACTAAGGAATTTTAGATGGGAAATATATATATATATAGAAAAATGAGCAAATTCCTTGCATTGTGTTAAAAAGACATAAAATTTTAATAAAATGAAGACTTTCTTCTGTGTCTTCAGCACTGTTTCTTATTAGCCCAGTGAAGGAGTGTGAGCTTTCTCTGATAGCAGAGGGGAGTTGTGCAATGGCAACCCGTCTCAGTGCCACGTGGCTATGGGCGTTTCATGTCCCGCATAATGTGCAAATACGAAGTTATTGGTTTGCTAGCGAGTTTGCTCATGTGAAACAGGGCCAACAGAGAATGACTGGACAGAAATTAGAGGGACTTTTCACATAGAGGGACATTCTCACATGGAAGGGCATGTGGTACATAGCCCTCATCACAACCTAAGAGCAGGGCTCTATGCTTTTACAGAGAAGTGGAGGCTAACACAAGAGTTGACCAAGGACCTCCTTCAGCAAATTTAGCACCATGTTATGAACAAATTGTGTTTTCAATTTTAGATGAAATTTACATTGAGCTTGATTTACTTTTTCTTTTCTTTTCTTTTCTTTTCTTTTCTTTTCTTTTCTTTTCTTTTCTTTTCTTTTCTTTTCTTTTCTTTTCTTTTCTTTTCTTTTCTTTTCTTTTCTTTTCTTTTATTATTTTTAGAGAGAAGAGGACTTACTATATGCGTTACGGTATAGAGAATTGGTAGTGACTACGCACCTTGACAAATTCTCATTTCTTTGTGAAATTAATTAGTAGACTTGGGCCATACTGCTCACTGACCTGGGCACCGATCTGTAGCTGCTGCTACCCTGTGAATTCCCTGGGAAATATCTCAAGACTGCCTCCTCCAGCCCCTTTTTCCCCACAAGCAGGCATATGCTTCAGAAAGAAAGTCACCTGAGTTTCCTATGAGTTTAATTCTTGCAGCTATTTTTTTTTCCTGTGACTACTGTGCAAGCTGTGCTGCCTGTAAGTACTGGGAGTCTGTTTACAGCTGAATTTTCCACTTGAAGCTTTTAGAAATAATTTACAGTGCAAAGGATTAAAACAAACCAGCGCACTAGTCAGAAGAGAAAATGTCAATTGTCACAATTATCCATTTTTTCTGGTTTATACCGCTTCCTACCACTCTCAGTGGGAAAGAGGCAAAGTCTGTGGCAAATTTGATGTTTTAATTCATGTGAGTAATTTAATCATTTAGGAAGAAGAGGTGCCAACTAGAAAACAAGCAGACAACGTAAAACTAATTAAGGTTAAAGATATTCATCTATTCACATTCCAGAAGGCTGCCCTTTGGACTTTCTTTGAGATAATACATTAACATCAGGATGAAATGTTGACATGCTGTCCAACTTTTCACCTGATATTGAATTGCAAGCTGCAGATGCTGAGTCACCCATCTTTCTTATTAGCACAGTGAAATAGCATGACACAGCTCAGTCAGCAGAGATAACAAGTGGATCAATTTCCTCCCAAAAGAAGTCCTGGCTTCATTTGTCGGTATGTCAAGGAAAATTAAAAGTAACTCATAAAAAGGATCTGTTCATTTGTTTTCTTAAAGAAGATTTGATCCTCTTAGATTACTCCAAGTGTCACCATATTCCAACTACTAAGGAACTGATGAACTGCTTTTCATAGCACTGCTGCCGACTTATGCAGTAATGTAGTTTGTCATGATAACCATATAACCATGGTTATATATGGCTACTCATAATCATTGTATGACACACAGAGACACAAAGAACAACCACAAGTTTGAATTACTTTCAACCCCAGGCAGTCCCATATTGAAGCAGAAAGCTGAGGTTGTCGGGAGGCACAAGAACAGCTACGTGATGCAGATGGAATTAGCCAGCTTGTCCAGAGAGCACCACGAGCTTTTACTAGAAGACAGCAACTTATTGGATGGACCTGCATAAGGTGCACGTTTATCACAAAGAAATGGTGAAAAGCAAACAGCCACATAGTCCTGTGCTCAGTTCACATCAACTTCTTCTGGAGCCAGGAATAAGAAGGTTTATTTTACTGGCAAGTAATCTGTGAGAGGCAGTAGGAATACACATTTTAGGGTCCTTTGGGAATTGACTGACTCCCAGGGAGGATAGCCTCTCTCGGTGTGTGTGTCCAAATGGCAGAGGTCAGCACAGCAAATCTGAAGCATCTAACTTGCTGATGAACACCTAAGTGTCCACATGCTGGTATTCACATAGGAAGTCTGTGTTTCCAGCTTCTCTCTTGTAAAGTTAGGAACCCCAACACAATAATGAAAATTAACATTGCAAGGCTTTAACATCATGAAATGCCAGAATTAAGTCCGCCTTTAACGTGGCACTCTGTTGTGTGTATATTACAATACACCTTTTTAATGGTACCACTGCATTAGTATTCCTTTCAAGAGATCCCTGCTTCATTCAGTGCACAGGAACAGCAGAGGTTTCTTACAGACAGTCTAGCCAGGATTTTTATTAGCACTGTCATTCAGAGAGCTGCACCCTGCATTGCTTACTAAACCCTTTCCCAACATGACCCGGAATAGAAAATTAAAAATACAACACTTTATTTTGAAAGTTCAACTCCCGGTAACATTCAGCTGCAGATGAGTGCTAAGATTCAATAGTCCAAGACAAGAAACTAAAACACAAAGACCAACAAAGCTGTGAAAACCTTGTTTTCAGGTCTTGCCTCCTGCAGGTTGTGAGACACAGTGATGTCCAGCTGCATTTGCCATGGCACTAGTCTTGCTTTCCTTTCAACTTCTGACTCATCCCTGAAACCTTCATATTCTGCAGCAAATGCATCCGAGACCCTTCAGGGAACGGCGTCTTTCATCTCACCCCAGAAGATGTTCATCTTGTCCTCTCACCGGACACAGTTCCACCAAAGACCTCAGGCTGCCACTTTTCTGATTGACTGTAGGAAATGTTTGCAGAGTACAGAAAAATGCCGCAGGGTATCACAGAGATGTGCAAAGCTGAAAACTTGCAATTCCCTCTGATCTATCCCCAAAATGACCAACATATCTAATGCTTATGTGCATGCCCATAGAAGAATGGACTGCTGTCTTAGAAGGATCCTGAAGGTGAGCAGATGGGACAAAACTCATGGAATAAGGCAAAGCTTCTTGCAGGAGATGACGTGAAGGCCGTATTTGTGGCACAAGGAGCACTAGGCGTAGAGCTGCCTGTAAGGCAGTGGCAGCTGCACTACGGCACTTCCTATCTGTTCAGAGGTGCACTACAGCAAAGTACAAAGCAACACAAACACCCTGTTTCTTAAAAAGAGGCTAAACTGGAACCCCATAATCCACTTAGAGGTGTCAGAGGAGAATCTGTTCAGGAAAACCAACAGGTGTGCTCTCTGTGAGGGTTACACCTTTCAACCATGACTTCTACATAATATTGCTTGTATATATTCAAGAAAGATGCATGTTTTCATATATAGGTGACCTCTTGAACACTCTAGGATATTGTGGCTAGCCTCCAGCTGCTGGCATAGAGGGAATAAGGGTCCACGAAGTCCTAGGTTGTATCTGCAGCACTGAGTGGATGCCTTGCCTACTTTCAGTAGCTTGTGTCCAGGCAGCTGCCCTGTTCCCTACCAACCATTTCGCCGAGGATGTCACTGTTTTGGCATGCCTTTGGCATTTAGCCCATCTGCTTCCATGCACCCAATGCTCCCACATACCTGCCCACCACACATGCCTATCTCATGCAGGGTGCCAAAGGCAACAATGAGTCATTGCAGTGCTCACCCCGAGATGCTGTTGCGTGAGGAAGATGAGTTGTTCTTGCTGTGGTTTTGTTTTAATGAGCCTAAAGTTCCGTTTCCTGCAGAGCTTAAAAAATGGAAAACTTTATATGACCTTTCAAGAGAAGATAGCTTGGGAGGTGCCTTTCTTTTCTTTTAAACCAGCTTTGGCAGTAGAATGAGGAAACAGTCAGATAAGTGTTAAAATGAATGATGAATCCACATATCAGTTATCTGATATCGGTTCTGAAATAATACCATATTTTATTATTTTAGGTTGAAAAAGAGAACAGTTCAGAATTTATGACATTAAAACTCATCTCACTGCAGCCAACAGAAATATTGTCTTTGACTTCAGTAGAAACAGAAAATGTTCGAGTTCATCTGGAATACACTTTGAACACTGGAGTGATTACTACTTGCTGACAACCATTAGCTTTCTTTCTTTTCCTCTTACTGAATCACATAAAATCTTTCTGGGCAGCACATTTATTAACTGCTGTATAGCTTCATAGTTTCTCTACAGATTTTTGAGAGGAATATGAGAAGTTTCTTTTTGAAGTTTCCAGAAATCTAAGATACAAACAAACAAACAAACAAACAAAAAACAACAACAACAAAAGTGGAGAAAGAAAGCCTACCTAAGTCCTGTGGAGATGGTAGAAGATATTGCAGTCATTTCTTGGAGGAAGCTGAAAGATGAGCTTACAAAATGCCTGGATTTTATTGACCTTCTTCCCTTTGAGCAAAGCCTTCTTGCTGTTGTCACACTGGCTAGCCCATAATATTGTAGTCAGAATCTTCTCCAAATATAATCACTTCGTGAAAGACAAATCCATAAGAGCAAATACAATAAATAAATAAATATGATTAAAAAAACAAACAAACAAATATGTATGCAGAATGCTGCTAAGAGTGGACTGTGCATGAGCAGAACTTGGTTCTTTGTTATTCAGGGGTAGTGGCAAATTACAAAAAAAGCTGGTTCACCAGCTTGCCAATACCATAAAGATCTTGTTTTCTCTTCCTCCTCTTCCTTTCCTGAGACCAAGACCCAACAGATAATCTTATCCATTAGCATTAGCTTTAGTGCTCTTCAGTACCTTTATGGTGTAAGTCAAATTCACCTTTTTTCCAGTTTAATCTTCTTTTGTTTCCAGTAAACGGAATCAGCTTGGTGCAGGGTCAGAAAAACACAAGCCAGTGCAAGTGTGAGGAAGAGGGCCAAGGCAAGGAGAGCGGTAAGAAGGGCACAAAGCCTCTTCCTGTACGTGGAAATGAGCTGTTAGGTCATGTTAAGACTGAACACATAACTTCACCCTTGGCAGCTTTGTTGCAGACACTAATTCCTGTTACTTGCCCTATAGACTTGTCTTAACAGCCATCCACAGCCCATCAGTAATTATACAGCCCAGCTCTGAAACGTAAGCAATAGTATAATATATGGCAAACACAATGAAATTCAAGAGAAAACTACCTCAGAGACCAAATATTAAATGTGTCTAGAAGCATAAAATGTACAGTAGCATCTAGTAGTACTTCCAAAGCACCCTGATATCCCTTGAGAGCTGAGCATTTCTTTTTAGCTGTAGCACTGTTGTCTTCCAAGAACCTAGGCCTCACCTCCACACAACCTACATGGTCAATTAGGAGCGTGTCTTTCTTTCTGCAAAACGTTCTGAGAAACAAGTGTGGTAACACCACCAACACCACGACAGCCCATGGTCAATGGCTACATCTTCTAACAGCAGTGTTGATGTGGCATATGGGAGCAGTGGTGAGATAGCAACCTGCAGTGCTCTTCCTTCACACGGTATGGTTCCTCACAGGCAGTAAGTAGCACCACTGAGCTCATAGTCCACCGGTTCTTTTCAGGAGCTGAAGATATTTCTAGGAATATAAGCTGCCAAAGAAAGAAACAAGTAGGATGCAAAATTGGAAAGAGTCCAGTGGAGGGCCACAAAGATAATATGGGACCTGGAACATCTTTCCTATGAGGAAAGGCTGAGAGACCTGGGCCTGTTCAAGCCTGGAGAAAAGAAGACTAAGAGGGGATCTCATCAATATGTGTAAATACCTGAGGGGTGGGAGACGGAGGGATTTGGCCAAAGTCTTTTCAGTGGTTTGTGGGGACAGGAGAAGGGGCAATGGCCACAAAATGGAGCCCAGGAAGTTCCACCCCAACATTCGAAAGAACTTCTTCATGGTGAGGGTGATGGAGCACTGGAACAGGCTGCCCAGGGAGGTTGTGGGGTCTCCTTCTCTGGAGATATTCAAGGCCTGTCTGGACGCCTACCTGGGCAGCCTGCTCTAGGGAACCTGCTTTGGTAGTGGGGTTGGACCCGATGACCTCTTGAGGTCCCTTCCAACCCCTACAATTCTGTGATTCTGTGAAAATTATTTGAATACCTGAACCATTCAGTGGAAGACCAACAATTCTTTTTCGATCTATTTGGTCTGTTTGTTCAGAATTGAAATGGCATATTGACATTTCAGCTTCATTAGTGTTTGCTGACCTAGCTGAGAATGTGGTTTACTCATGAGGTGTCTGGAACATGCTTTTGCTCACTAACAAATTTAATCTCCTGTTACACATAGTAATAAATAGGGTTTTATTTGGTATTTTGAGAATCTCTTACAGAATTAAGTTGAAAACCTTGGTGGAGTGCCACAGATTATACAGCTCTTCTGGAAAGGAATATTAGGGTAGATTGGTAGAACAGAAGTCATGAGAAATTTCAGAAGTACAAGGGTTTCTTATAGATTGATCCATGGGACCAAAACCTGCACATGGATATACCAAAAGGGAGGTTAAAAAGTACCACAATTCCTTGTTTCAATGCCTGAGAAGAAAATAACTAGCACTAGATTAAATTATGTTGAGTATGAAGGCTTTTGGTGGGTTATTCTATCTGCTGTGTGACTAGAATAGCCCATGGTGTGACCCTTTCATCCTTCTCTGCCCCTTTGCGTTGTGCGTGGACAGAAAACACATCAGCATCACTGCCTTGGCACTGCCCTTTCTGTCTCCACCTGAAACAAGAGCACCAATTGATCCTATGGCCCTAGTTTTGGAAAGAAACGGGTGATAGCAGCTGATCCCATGGGCAAAACTGAGGGGAGTCCTGGTGTCAGCACCACCACAGGGTTTGGCAGACAGATGCTCTTTTTTACACAACTGTACAAAGTACAGTTCCTGTGATAAAACATTACAGTATGTTACAGGTTATTTGGGGCAAGGGTTAAATTTCCTCTACTCTTATCTTTGTGCCCGATGCATTCTTTCGCGGAAATGGGGATTTGGGCAAAGATTAAAGAAGACACATATGCGAATGACTCGTTTACCACACGGGCACTGTATTATTGTTACTGGAAGTATTAGCAAGGGTAAGAATCTGAGGCAAAGAATCATTTACAGGCATTGAGGAGAAACTAGGCAGTTATTTTCTATAAACCTCAAATAGTTGAACAACAGAGCCTGTAGGGATCTACTAATGCAAAGCTTGGTGTGGATTCCAACTCTTACCTCACTTGCTAAGCATTAACTATTTCTTTGTGCTTAAAATGAAAATCTTCAAGAATGCCACATGACAGGCATATACATGTTTGTGTGTGTGTATATATATATATATGTATACAGAGCCTGTGCTTAAACAGGGAATATAAACAACCGAAACATGTACCTTGCACGCTTTTGCAATGAAGTAAGGTTATCAACGCAGACTCTGACATACAAAGGTGCAGCTCTATTTCAAGAGCTATTTGCATATCTTTATTATTTTATGGTCATTGCTTTAGTGTCAGTGGTTGAACACCCAGGAGAATATGGATTGTCAAGCCTCCCAAAGGAAACCAGTCTGAGAAGGGGTGAGGGGACTGAAGGCACATTTCATTCACCTGCTCTGTTGACCTTCTGCACCAGAAGACCAGAAGGTCCAAGTCCCACGTCAGGGGTTTGCTAGGTTTGCTGGGGAATATGTGGCTTTGCCCAGCGGGTCTCTCATTAGTCCTGACCTTTACAACAGTCCTCTTTGGCACAGTGCTCTACCCTGAAAAGCTAACATGGGGCAGGGATGCTGCTAACCAGTTCCTGGCTCCAGTTAGCTACAGAGATGCACAAATGACTGTGCCAGTGCAAGCACAGGGAACAGGAGAGAGCAGGATGACACATCATGTCTGCCAGGCCACTGCATAATTCACTGGTGGTCCCAGTACCCATGTCCACAGGTGCCTGTCTCTACTCTTTCTTACAAAGTAATTTCACAGCAGGCTTTATAGGTAACTTAGGCTCTTACTCTAAGATACCCGGATCTGCCCCTGCAGCTGGGGACCTACAGTTAAGGTAAAGCAATAATTATTCTAGGTACTTAAATGAAGTATCCTGGATCCTACCCAGAGCAGCTTGAAATCTCTGCTCATTAATTTGTCTACCTGTATTATATAGAGCTGTTTATGCTTACTCTCACTTGACAGTTCCTCAGAGGTGCTATAAATAATACAAACATATTAAAAAGTTCTATAGCACTAAGTACTAGGCCAGCTTTTGAAATGTATCAATTGCTTCACTTAGAAAATTTTCAAAAAAAGATATTTTCAGCATCTTCTACTTTAATTCTCTTTGACATGGAGTCTCCAAAACATTTCCAACTTCTCTCTGGAATGTACACGTGTCTGGTGAAAACACTTTGGAGGTATGAATGGTGTTACCAGTTACAAAAAATATATGTTAAAAAATACTGACTTTTTTTCTCTCACTGTTTTCTTCTTTCAGCGTTCCCTCTCACTATTTTGATTTTGCATTGGGCTCTGCCCAAAACCTTTAGAAAATCACCAAGCAACCAATTTCATCAAGAAGAAGAGGAGAACGCATTTCCAATAATTTTCAAGTTTTCAGTAGAACTTTATACTCCAGATGAAGTAGATTATACACAATATGCAATATGAAGTAGATGAGATGCAGGGACTTTGTAATTAAAGATTTGGAGATAAACTTGCAACTGAAGAAGGTGTAATTGATCTCTGGAGACTATTCAGTAACTGACTATTAGTAGACTATTTTCTCCGCACCTGCCACTCAAGGTATCCTGGTTCTCAATATGTTCCTGAAAAAAAAATGCTTTGGTGCAAAATTATGTCTGAAAATAAACTATTCTTCACTAGCCATCAGAACCATAAGTCATGCAGGAACTAAGGTATGGCACTCAATAAAAGTTTGAGATTGTTTTTCAACAGTTCACAATGGCAGCCACTACTGCCACTACTTGTAACCTATAAAAAAGCCTGTAGGTTGTTATTTTTCTTGCTATGTGAATGCTGGGTTAGACTTTAAGGGCAATGATGTCCTGGTTGTTAGTAAAATACCAAAGGGTACTCGAAGACTGCCTCAGTCTTTCTAACCAGATGCAGTTCTTAAGATTAAGCTACTGCCTGGGACTTAAATGTTCAAATCAGATCATTTTTGAGACTCTGTACTCTGCATTTAGGGGCTTGCAAAGCTTCCAATAAGGTTTTTGAAAGGCTCTAATCTTATAAAGTCCTGCTCTATCTTATTTTCCTCTTGAAGGCTAGTTTGTTTCCCCTGCTGGTTTTTCTAAGGTACAAATGCCCATATGCATGCCCCTTTAAAACACAAGAGGATTATTGCCATTTGATTCATTGTTACATGGCCAAAGGTTTCCAGAATGAGTGATCTTGTCAATATTGACCACCCTCACCACAAATCAATCAACTATAACTGAAAACATAGTAAGAGAATTGAATGACTAAGGGAGACAGAGCTGCAACACACAAAAAGCTGCCAGGCAACGAACAGCTACACGAAGTGGGGAAAAATGACAGACCCTGTCTTGGGAAATTTGTGGTATTTCCAGCTTTGCAGATCTAATAATGTGACAGCTCAGTACATTGAGCTGGACCTGACCTGAATGTGAGTGGGTGCAGAAAAACTTGAGCTTCATGTTAGGTACTTACACAGCTCCCGGCTGTCTGCTTTCCTGGCAAGGAGACCTGATTACAAGGGGATGCGTGAAGCTGCTGCCAGGATGGGACAAGCTTGTTGTCCAGGTTGCTGCTGGGCAGGAGAACACGTCTCCAGGTGGGATGATGGAACCCAGGCCACCACCATGGCCTGCCCCAAGGCATGGGTACAGCATGGTCCTATGGCCATTTCACCCCTCTGGGGTGTACCTGGCACAGCAGGCTCTGCTTTACTTTCCTGGTCTGGAAAATACTCAAGGCTGAAACATGGTGTTAAAACCCAGGTATGAGCTGTTACTTATGCATCTTTCTTAGCAATTATGGTATTTTCCACTACGAACCGGTATTTCATTCTTAGCTGCTAAACCTCTCCATATAAAATAAATATGCCACAATTTGGGAATGGCAGGAAAGAAAAGGCAGTTAGTTGCTAAAGAGAAAAACGTGATGTATTTATGCTACTTTTCAACTAACTTGTGAATGTTTCAACTAATACTCAACTAATGCTTGGGGTTTTTGTGGGTTGTTTTTGGCAGAAGCTGATTGTGGACTTCGGAGTTTTCAGTGTGCCTTCTTTCAGTGCAAGAAAAGCACACAGACTGACAGTCCTACCTGTGGGAGGACCCAAATAATGAAGGAATGCAGCTGCTTTATTAAACTGCACACGTCTGAATTCAGTCCTTTGGAAAACTGAGCTGTCAGCAAAGCCTTTGGAAGGACGTTGCACACAGTGTTTATTTCAGGTCATGACTCTACTGTTTTTCGCATCTTTTGCCTAAAAAGGACTTTTGCCACTTCTGATATTCGTTGTGAATGAAATGACATGTTAAATAAAACAGCTTGGCATGCAGAGAGGATGAGAAGGTAGTCAGTCTTCTGCTTTGTCACTGAGCACCTGGCATTCTTTTGTTCTACATCACACAGTTATTACTTACTAAGAAAGAAAAAGAAAACAACTAGGTCAATCTTTGGAGAAACAAAATTAAGATAGTCCTGTAACACAGACTGTCCAGCTTAGAAGATGCTGAAAACAAGATAAAATGGAAAATAATTTGGAAGTTCTTACTTTTCTTGGAAGCACTTTGTACCTTGTGGGCATCGCCAAAAAAGACTCTTTTTAGGAGAGATTAGGACACAATGATGAGTGAATCTCCAAGGGAACAGATAGTGGCAGGAGGAAAGGTGCAACAGGGCTAAAAGATGAACAAGGTGCAATAGGCATCACTAGACTGTTCTGAGAGGTAGCAGCTCAGCAGTTTGCACACAGAATAACTCACACAATACAGTATCTGCTACAACCCCTACCAGCACTCACGGCCAGGTTAGATATGCCAGATTTAATAAAGACACCCTAATCATGTGTTGCGCACAGTCACAGAAAAAGAACATGTGAGCTAGTAAGAAACTAGAAATTCAAGTTGATTGCAAGAACAATAAGTTTGTTACGAAAAAAAAAAAAGTGATAAGTTTATGAAAAAAAAATCAGATAAAGATTATTTTGACATAAAAGCATGAAACTTTGAACATTGAAATGCATGATTAATTTCCATTAAAATGTATAAGTAAAAAACTCCAACCATCAAAGCCAACTGTATAAATGAGAAATCCTACAAAAAAATAAAAACCCACCACTCAGGCTCATGACAGAATTTAATCCTAGTACAGTAGGATTCCATACATCAAGTGGAGAACAAGACGCTGAGAGCAAGAAAAAGAAAAGTTTAAAGCAATACTGAGAAGTCACAACAGTGTCTTTCATACACTAATTGAGAAATTAGCTTAGAGAGGAATCAGTATTAAAATTTTCCTCACTGCAGAACAGGAAGGCCTTCATTTGAAGATCCTTCACTTGAAGCTTTTCAGTGTTGTGACTCTCACCTTACCTGAAACAGATTATTTAGTTCAAGTTACTAGTTGGAAGACTTTCTGCATTGAGAAATAATTGCTTGAGCACAGGTCTCTCCAGTGCCTGATGAAATGCCTGGAGGTCTCCTAGCTCAAAATAAGGCAATTACCATATCTGCTGCTCACCTGAGTCAGTACTGGACACAGGTGCACATCATAAATTATAGACCTGAAAGCATAAATTTGCATCAAAAAATACAATGATTTTTTTTTTCCTACCAATGATATTATTCTAAAACTCTGAAAGTGGATTGTTCCGGTTGAACCCTTTATTGCATTCACAGAATAACATGAGATTCAGAAATGTCAACTCAATAATCACTTTGAACAATGCTACTCTAAAAACTTTCTGATGATTCATGAAGAAAAACATGTGTTTCTTTGTTCCCTGTAATATCAGCCTCATCACAAGACATCTACTTTTTACTTGTTATGTCTAGTGACAGCTGGTAAAAAGAAGCATTCTGAGGGATGGTTCTTTGAGCAACCTGGTCCAGGGGGTGGCATCCCTGCCCATGGCAGGGGGTTGGAACTCAACTGAAGGTCCCTTCCAACCCAAACTAGTCTGTGATTCTATGACTGGTCTCACCCATGAGCATTTCATCTCTCCCTGTAGGTATATTCTTGAAGCGCCAAGCTACTTTGTTTAGATTACATGGCAGCTGATTTAACAATTTAGCAGATACCCAAAAGATGAAGTGGGTTGTACTCTAGGGAGTTTCTAGGAAGACAGGAACATATAAATGCTAAGGCCAACTCCTCGCTATTGCACGTACCAGGCCATACATCCCCTTCCAACAACCTTATCATCTCCAACTTAAAAATTCATGGGCTGTTTTCCTCAACTACTTTAACTGGAAAACTCTTCCATACCTCTAATACCTAAATTTGAGTAGAATTTAGTTTTAGAATGCTTTTCTAATGGTTTTCAAGGCAAGGATAAGTAAGATCACTCATGATTTTGTAACCTCAGTACTTTTTTTTTTTTTTTCTAGCACAGGTGTTATGCTGCATCAGTGCTATCATGCTATCATAAACAAGCAGCTGAATCTCACCTGGAAGTGATTTTTCCATCCCTGGAAAAAAGATAAATATTTCCTTTTTATAACTGGATGCAAACAATTTGTGTTCCTTTTCATACAAGGCAAGGCTCCTCCATCAAGTTTCTGTTCTAAATCAGAGCAAGGAGAACAAAAAGGAACAGATGATATGTATTTAACGGGACATGTAATTTGATTAGAGCTTCATTTGAGCCCAAAGTAAAACAAACAAATTAAATATCAATAAATAAATAAATAAAACATTGAAAATGCACTAAAGTCACACTCCCTGGTCACATTTACCAAATAAATGGTAATTTGCTGTGCGGTAAGTAGATACAGTTTCAGGAACTGGGAATAGTCCCTAGCTGGGGCTGAAAAGCAGCTGCTCAAGAGACAAGGAACTAATAAAGTGGTTTGGCCCAGTTATAAAACAGATCTTCTTGGAGCAAAGGGAAGGCTTAAAGTGGAATTTGGACTGAGTCTGCCTTATAAAAATTCCATGCTACTAAGTTTAGGTAAAGGATGTTTTTCAGGAGGAAGTATTTCTTCTCCATGAAATACTTTTCTAGCAAACAATTTATTTCAAAGATGAATTCAAAAGATTTTCCTTTGGACTGTCCAGCGAAAGCAGTCATGTCTTGGGGTTGGGGATGTTAGTTCTGAGCTAAACTCATCACACCATCTACAACAGTGGATGGCTGGAGAAGCTTTATTTTTTCATAGTATGTGCCCTGAAAGCAATTATACATCATATTAACTGTACTGGAAATAATTATACAACATTTTGGACATATGCAAATATTACACAATGCTTGTGTGTCTTGAAGTCATGTTTTATGCTATGCATAAATGAATACTTCTGCATGTGATGCCATCAGCATTAGAATAGCTTGTACTCCTCCTCCATGCCACAGTCCCCTACAAAGAAAAAAGGCTACATATACCCCAACGCTGCCAGAACACATACTTTTAGAACTGAAGGAAAAAAGAGCTTCAGCTGAAGACAGTAAACACCTCATAAACAAAGCAGATTTGTCACACTGTTAGGCCAAAGATTACAATGTGAGAAAGGAGTTTACATTTTTATCAGTTTTACTGGTGCAGAAGGAAAGTATCTTGGTTTTCTGTTATAAACAGTGTACTAGCTTGATAGTTGATAAGGCACACAAGAATGAGGGGAAAAAGAAAGTGGATAGTGACACTGAAATAACTCAAGAATTAGCATAACATAAATAACCGTGGAGAGACAGCCACTGAAAATGTGCTCTTGAATTTCAGGACGAAGAGTAGCATTAGCGGTCAGCTGAAGAGATGAAGACACTGCCTAATTGCACCCTGCATTATCATAAAGCTGACTGTAGTTTGGAAAATTTGTGTATGTTGCTGGAAACGTACAGAACAATTACAGTCAATAATACACAGCGGTGTACTCAAAGCACCTTGGGATCATAACAAATACCCCATTCTTTCACAGACTTCCCTCTCAGCAGCACAGCCCTTCCTCAGGTGCTCCATTTGGACCTTAAAGTTATGGAAAAAATAAGACAAGGTGGCAGCATGGTGGCACTGACATGTGAATCTTCATCCTTTGGTGCAATTGGCCTCAAACACACGGGGCAGTGCATAAAGTCTCTTTGTCCTCTCAGACTAAAAATAAAGTAGAAGTTGCCTTTCACATGAGGGATACACTTCACCAGGCTTTTGTTGCCAATTGTAAGATTTTTTGACTTATGATTTTTCAGAAATGAGAAATTTGTGGGATTTTTTAGCTGGAGGAAAAGATTGTTTTCTTTTCCTCCAAACTCAACTGGCCTTCTCCAGATCTACAACTGTACCAGCAACAGAATTGTTTTCAAGTTAGAGATCAGTAATGAAAATCTTAGCCAAAACCATGAGTTTTAAAAAAGTCATAAAACTAGTGCATTAGAAATGAAACCTGGAATTGTAATTATAGTGGTCACAGCTGTTCTTGTTGTAATGGTTTTGCCAATGCTGCCCTTTTTATGCAAAGTTTAGTCATTAAAAAAATAACCCAAGATACAAAACATTTTAAATTGAAGTGGGTTTACTTTACTGTTTTCTACTTTCCACTAATGCATTTTAGATTTATTATTTTAATGTGTTGGGAGCCTGTACTATCCTTGAGGTACCTCGTATCCTGGAATAAAGACAATTAGGCAATTTTTGTCAATAGTCATTCAGTTAATGAAATATCTAATAATATAATTAATCCATTAGTAGGCTGTACCACATTTTAAATATTCTACTAATCCTCAAACCCTTAACTATGCAATCCTACTGCATACCAGCCATGCTTTTCTCAAAGGCCTACGAAGAAATAGCTGTGTAAATAGAAGGAAAAACTAGGGCTCAGGCAGAATGAATTTCCCTTTGCAGACTTGCTTATAGCCCTCGCTTTTTAATGGTACCCATAAAGGACACTCTTCTCAGAAGCAAGTCTTTCTCTTCATGTAACATTCCGTTCCTTTTTTCTGTCTCTTCATTTAGAAAACACTTTCAATAACACTGATACAGCCCTTCTTCTATTTTGTATCAAATCTAAAATACCCAACATGACATTTCCCTCCTTCCTCTTTGCTGAGATGAATGTTGTCCAGGTTCCCTTCGAGGCAGCTCTCAGATAATGAACTTATTTTTAGCCTCTTCATAGCCAGGCCTCTTCTTGGCACAAGAGGGTGCTCACTTGGGTGCTGCAGCCTGACCAGAACTGGCTTGGGAAGATGGGGTATCTTTCTGAGTCCTGTTCCATCCATTCAAAACATCCGTATGCACTTTTTTTTTTTCTTTTCAGAGGTATGCTCTGATCTCTAAAAAATATGTAACAGCTTTCTGTACACTGTCCACGTTTTAGGAGCTCTTAGTTGGGACCCTTAGCTAGGACAGTTGGTAGCCCCTTTACCACAGAAGCATCCTTTTTCATCAGGAACATCAGCCTGGCCAAGGTGACACCCAGAAGATGTCCTCCTGCCTACACACAGCTCTACATTCCTGGCTGACCCCCCTTGCTCACATATCCAGGCTCACGGTGATGGCTGGATTTGGGACTGAGGAAGAAATTTTCCCCAGGCCAAGCTGTGCTAACGTGCTGGCTGTACTTCACTTTGCAGCCTGAGAAAAGCCCATTAACTGGAGGATCACCTGAATATACCATTATTTATCGTGTTTTCTGATACCGCAGACACAGGGAGCACAGAATATCCCGAGCTGGAAGGGACCTGCAGGGCTCATCGAGTCCAACTCCCGACTCCACACAGCACCACCTGAAAATCAGACCGTGCATCTGAGCATGTTAAGCGTGTAACAAGTTGGAATCTCATTCTAAATCTGAAATATGTATGCGTGTATGTCTCAAGAGGACTCAAGTGCCTCACTGAGGCACTCACTGAGGCCCCTCACTGAGGCCACTTGGCTGTAGCGCTAGGGGCTATATTGACAAAGTGTGTCGGTGCAGAAGCTCACCCCTGCAGGAGGGGGTGGCCGTTCACCCATTTTTTGTCTTTTCAGCTGCCATTCGTGCCAGGCCCGGCCTGGCTGCTCTCCCTTTCCCCTGCCCCCAGCCCCTCCACCTCCCTCACCCCCCCCACCGCCCCCCCCCTAGTAGAGAGACCGCACACACAAGCCTCGCTTCCAAACACCTTTATTCCCCCTCCAGACCAAACAACCGCTATTAACCCACCCCACCACCCCGCTCTGGCCCACCCGAGGCCCCAGCAGCAGCAGCAGCAGCAGCAGCACCACGCCCGGCCCGGCATTGCGGGGCGGAGCGAGCGGCGCCAAGTGCTGAGTCACGGCCCGACGCCGCCATCACGTGTGGCGCCGGGCACGGGCTGGCCGCCGCCGCCGCTTCTTCTGCCGCTGCCCCTCGCGGCTCGCCCCGCAGCCCTGCTCCTGTCCCCGTCCCCGTCCCTATCCCTGCCACCCTGCCCGGCCCGGCATGGGGCTGCTGTCGCAGGGCTCGCCGCTGAGCTGGGAGGAGACACGGCGACACGCCGAGCACGTGCGGAAGCACGGCATCCTGCAGTTCCTGCACATCTACCGCGCCCTGCGCGACCGCCACAAGGACGTCCTCAAGTGGGGCGACGAGGTGAGCGGCACCCCCTCCTTCCTTCCCTCCCTCCTTCCTTCCTTCCTTCATCCCCCCCCCGCCTTCCTCTTCCTCCCTGCCTCTTCCTCCGGCACCGCGCAGGTGCCGCGGGGGGGGGCGCGGGGCTGTAAAACGCCGAAATAATGCGGGGGGGAGGGAGGGGAGAGCCGCGATTAACGCTGTTGTTGGCGTTATCGGAGCCGCGGGGGCTTGGCCTGTCGCGATAGAGCCTGGCGGGGAGAGCTGGGGCCTCGCTCGCTGCCCCCCGACATGCCCTGTCGCCGACATGCCCCGTCCCACCGACAGGCTGTGGGACATCAGCGGGGCGCGCACCCGAGCCGAGGAGCCGCTCTCCAGAGGAGAAAGTGAGGTTTGGGGGCTTTGCGCCATAAAAAGCCGCCCTGTGAGGGGAGTTGCGCTGTGGGGTGGCCGCTGCGTGCTGTAGGGTCTCGCAGCCGGAGCGGTGTGGGTTTGGGATCCTTCAGTACACAGCTGTGAGGTTGGGCTGACAGCCACACACACACATGGGATCAGGAATAAAACCGGAGCTGACGGTGTCCCTGTGGCTCTGAGGCTTAGCTGGAGGGTTTCATCATGCAGCCCAGGTCGATCTGCGAGCAAGCTGGCTCGGCTCAGCTCCCCTCCTCTCCCTGGGGTTCCTGCTCCGAGGAGACAAACCAGCCGAAAGCTGTGCCCCCATCCAGCTTTTTAGGCTGGCTTTTTTTTCCTCAGCACAGGCTCTGCTGTTCCCCTGCGAGATCCAGCAAGTTAACGTAGGGAAAGTAACGGGAACTTGTGGAGGAAAGGGCCGAGCAAGAGTGCCCCTTGCAGCAGCAGCTCGTTGTTGGTGAGCCTGGCCATATAGCAGGGCTGCACCCTCCAAACCTCATCCCTGCCGTGGCAGAGAGCTTACTGAAGCATTTCTGCATGGTAAAGCGTGGTGCTCTTTAACAAGACTCGCGTTTTGTCCTGCCCGGGGTGATAGGGCAAAATTTTAAGGGCAGTATGATTTGCTGCCACACTCCACAAGGAGCTTGGAGCCACGTTCAAAGCGACTGTGAACACTCAGCAGTTCGAGTAACTGGGCTCATAATCTACACATTACTTTAGCAAATGATACTAATCTTAGGTGTGGCAATTTATCTTTATTCTGCCGTATTGTGCAATTTTTTATGTAACAGCATTTAGGAGTGTACTAGCATAGCAGAGGCTCGTTGCCTGTCTGCTGCTCTGCGAGCACAGAAACATACCCGTCTCTACAACTTGCTCAGCTGTGCTGTAGGTAGTGGGGAAAACCGTAAATTCATTTTTCTTGCAAATAGCTAGTTATTAGATAGCCACATTTATATGCTGCTTAGATGATTCAGCTGACTAGCTGGACAATTTTCATGAAAAAGCCTTCTGTGCCCTTCGACCTTCTTGTGTGAAGTCATAGCCCGAGGGTTTGCTCTTGTCTGAAAAACTCTTGAAGATAGAAATCAAGAATGAAGATGACAGGCCTCACATAATGGTAGCGATGAAATCAGGGTAAAGAAAATTACTTTTGTATTCCCAAGATGTTACTGAGACCAGGTTTGGCAAAAGGTACCTTGTTTTGCTTTGTTTTTAATGACTGCTAGGAGGAAAACCCAATTTTCATAATGCCTGCTAAGTTTGTCTTCTACTGTAATGTGATTATTTTAAAGATTGTCTAGTTAGTGCCCTTGTAATGCCTTGTAGTAGGAGAACCAAGGGGTTTACCAAAACAATCCTGTTTTCTGGGGGGTCTCTATGTTTTGGACTGTTTTCTACAACCACAAAGTTTTTGCAACATTTTTTTTTTTTAAAAAAAAAAAAAGCCACAAGTGTAGCACAGAATAAGACTTGCTTAAAAAATCTTCCTAAAGGTCTCTTTGAACCCATGTTTGCAGGTGAAGGTCCTCTGCCTCTTAATTAGTCCTTCTGCCTCATTTAGTTTCAGACTGATCGTTGGCCTCCCTGTTTATGCTTTGCTTCTCCTGGCAGTGGGAAATACAAAATACTGGGCTATTTTATTATCCCTCATCAACCCCCTCCTTCCTATCCTTGCCTTAATGCCCACAGAAGTTGGGCAGCAAATAGGTCTGCAAGTACTGTCGCACATTTTCCTCGTGTTTACATCTTTGTTTCCCACACAGCAGCGTCTGCTCATATGTGAGTTTCCAAAGTAAGGAGTCATTAGATTGTCTTTTAATATTTTTTTTCCTCATGCAGCAAATGAGGAAAAAAAAACTTGAACCTTTTCATGGCTGTGTTTTACAAGTCCAGCAGAGGTAGCCGGTACTACGTTGGGGATGCTTGGCAGATGTTAGTAAAGCAAAGCCTATTCTGTTGCTTCCCATCTTTTCTTCTGGAAAGCTGGTTCGTGTGCACAGCAAACCTCCTGTGCTGCACAGCACCTCGTGTCTGCTGATTGCATTCCTGCAGCTGACGGATGTTGCTTAAATTTCCCTTTGCAGCTTAATGCGGATGCTGGGATCAGACAAGTGGAATGGGAGGCTCTCGGCTAACTCAGCTCCATCCTTTGTGCTGTGTGCATGTGAGTCTGCAAGGACATCAACGTGCACGTGTGCAGGCACACACATGAGTGCATGTATGGGATACTTCAAGTTTTTCTACTCTGTTTAACTGCTAAAAGGGACAGGTTGACTGCTCTGCAGGCTGAATCCCTGTCTGAACTGGGCAGAAGAGTTGGAAAAGAGAAGTTGAAGGGAGCAAATACTGTAGAGAGGAAGGGAGAGCTGCTTCGGCTTGCGGAAGTGTTGAGAAAAGTATGCTAGAGGGAGATCCCCTCAGAAGGAGGGTTGTAGAAAGCAAGCATGGGCAGAACATGGCTTTATTTGAAAATGTACGTGAATTAAAGGGCAATCTGACTTGCCCGGCCTTGTTCAGTGCAGTTGGACGTAATGACCCTGCTGTGGCATGGGGCTGGCTACTGCCAGCGCTGGGGCACGGAACATAACAGGCATCTTCAGCTTGTAGAGAGCTGTTGTCTTCGTGGAAAATGAACGTGGAATTTGGCCATCTTTAAAATGGGTTTGATGCTGAATTCCATGAGGCACTGTGAAAAATGTGCCACTGCTGCTTGCAAGCTGAAATCTTCCTGACTTTTTTCTTTTTTTCTTTCTGCATTTGTTTCTTTCTCAGTCCTTTCTTTTATGTTCTTTTGATCTGTACTCTTTCCTTATCTTTCTTCTTACTTTCGATTTACTCTGCTCCTTGTTCATTAGTTTTTTTTAATTATACCATATAATGCATTAGAAAAAAATGACCACTTGCTGCTCAGCACTTCCTAATGCAAGCAGCAAAGCAGCCTTTCTCAGACACTGCAAGAAGAGAAACCAAAGGTCTCTTACCACAATGACCCACAGGTATTCCTCCTGGTGAGACAATCTTTAAAGTTTTCTCCTTTTTCCTAAGGAAAGCCTGGGCTGTGAGAAGAGCTCCTTTTCCTTCTGAACGATTTCCTTCTGAACGATTTTTTCCCAGGGACCTAGCTACAGCATTAACATCTTGCTGTTCACAGCCTGTATGTGTTTTTCAGGGCAGCAACAGCACAGTGCTCAGCGACACTGCATCACAGCCCGTGGATTTTCAGACTGGTGAAATACTTGCTGCCACTGAAGCACACGGTGTGGGGTTCAGATGCGCACACACTGAGGCTCCTGTTTGATGTCTGTTACTCCTGTAAATCCAGGAACAGTCCAGAGTGTTTTTAACAGTGATGAATCTAGCTCACCTACTGCAGGAAATAAGTACAGCTCCTGTCCCTAAAACACACAGGTGAAGGTTTGGTTACTGCTCCTCTAAAAGACAATAAAGAGGCCTAGAGAGAGACACACTTGCTCAAAACTGAACGCAAAGAGGAATTCAGGTGGAGACGAGAAAAGACACTGACTGTTCAAAGGAACAGGTTCAGAGAGCACCACGGTGTGCAGGAAAAGCGTTCAGCTTTTCTCATTTTACAAGAAATTTGGGTAAGCTAGTGGAGCAGAAAAGCAGCAGATGTCCTTTTAAGATAATTACTTCATGAAGTCTGGGTGTCCTGTGGAATAGGATGCCACGTGATAGCTTTAAAGCTAAGGTGGACACTCAGGTGGATGACAAGCATACAGTTTATTATGTTTTTTATTCAAAACGTGTTTTTATATCCACATGCTGCAAGATATATGTCCATAACCACTTAGATAATAGTATATATATTGTTTTAGTTTGAGCCCTTGTCACTTTAAGGGCAATGGCTTCTGGTCTCCCCCCTCCCCCAGCAAAATTCCCCCCACGGAATGCATTTTTCAATTTCTTTCATGCAGAAATTCCCCGTGATGGCCCCCTGCCAGATGCAGCGTGTCTGGATGCCTCTGGATGGTGGCTGTCCTAGCCTATGTGCCCGCTGCGTGAGGAAGGGCAGCACTCGTGAGCCATTTGATTATCCCTCATGTGTCTGCCTGATCACACTTGGAGCTTTGACTAGATAAAGGGAGGCTGACGTTGTTTGTTTACAAATAATTTGTGCTTCCTTTATTTTAGAACAAGCAGCAGGTGTGGCTACAGTGGCTGTGTCGGCTGATAGTTGTTGTACTACCTCTCTGCCCTGCCTTAATCCTGTGGGAAACGCCTAAACGGAACTGAACCTAAAGCTTCCAGCTCTCAAAACATGCGTGAAGTGATAACCTCTATTTAGTGGTTGTATTTATGGAAATTACGAACTTCAAACATGGGTTTCTATTAAGTTTCTTTATACCTGGTATTGCTAGAGTGGCCTGTCCTGAGCTTAAAACTGCCCAGGCTGCAAAAAAAGGGGAGCAAACAAACAGGAAGAAAACTGCAAAATACTTAATATCCACAAGTCTAGAGCCATTATGCTGAAGAAAACATAGAAGTTTAGATTTAGAGAGAAAACATCTGAGAAGTTTAGCTCCAGAGCAACAGGAAGGGGCTGGGATTTGGGAAGCTGTCCCTGACTACTAAAAATAAAAATAAAAGCATTTGTACATCGTGATATTTTCTTTACCCCAGGCTGATAGGAAAGCAAAAGCAATTCTCAACTCCAATCCTAGCAGATGAAAATGCGGATATATCTATAGGTCCTTTGCCTTACGTCTTTTCCAGTCCTTGTTTCTGCTCATGTTATGCTTCTGCTTTTACTTTTCTTCTATAAACTGCTCTCTATTCGTTTGGAATTGCTTTCATAAAGTTTATTAGTCTAATCCTACTGGTATTGGGCTGAACTAGACTGAATGTTGCAGCAAATAGAAAAAAGCATCCCACTGTAAACTAAAGCTAATTTTGCAATTCATGGAAAACATTTTGAAAGGTTTTTTTAATTGCTTATTTTCCATAAACAAGCTGTAATTTGTCATAAATAGTGACCAAGCCCTGTGATACGCATTGATTTCCTCCTCTGCAATCGCAGATCTCAATAAGAGGAATTTTAATTATCCGCTGGTTGTATTTCAGATAGAGAAATACTCTGTTCACAGTGAACTTCCTGCCTTTTGTGGATGTCAAATGAATTGTTATAATCTTGTCATGGAGTTACTGTCTATTGCTTCAGCATAATTCCTCTTTTGCCACGGGACTTCCTCCTCGTGCTGTGCAGATGCATTGTTTTAGTTAATAGTGTTAGAAAAGCTGAGTAGGAAGGATGAGTACAGGAAGGATTTTTTTATTTTTTTCTCTCTTTGTGATGCAAGAGGAAACTTGGAAGCTTGCAATGTCTTGCTTCACAGTTGGAGATGGTTTGCTGTTAGTCTATTAAAACATCTAGCTTGTGTGGATTAGAAAATAGTTGTGCCAAAAACACTTGTGCCTTTTTGTCTTAAATCTAAAAATCCATGAGTGCCATAAATTTGCTCTTGCTACAGAAATCTAAACATTATCCTGTCTTTTACAGTCTTACCTCAGATGTGACGCAGTGCAGCAGTCAAAGAGGAGGCACCTTGTTCTCTAATGTGCCACATCTTGTTCTGGAGACGCATGCAAAGAGTTATGACCTCTAAATTTAGTTTTCAATAACCCAGCTTCCTGGTTTGTGGTATGTGCAGCGCAGGACATCCTTTAGTTGTGTTCTATCACATGCAAAAGAAGAAAATCTGCAGCCCTGATGTCGGCAAGCAGGAGGACAGCGGGCAGCAGCACTTCATGGGGGATGCTTGGGTCGCCTGGGATGAGGAGTGCTGCATCCTCTTCTGTATCTGTGGTCATCATAGTGTGGTATAAAAGTACTTCAGGTTTGTACAAACTCAATGTAATGAACATTGGTTATGCTGTTTGTTTTTTTTTTTGTTACTGTTACTGGTTTTTAGTGCACAATTTCTGTAGGTTGGTTTTGTGTAGAGCTGCAGACTGCTTTGGTTATTGGATTAGCCACTTGGAGTCTGCTTGATCAAAATTAAGCACTTCAGAAAATAAGTGTGAGTAGCAGATTTAAAAATAAAAATGTTTTACAACAGAAAACAGCCATTGTAATCCCATGAGCATGGGAGTGCTCTGCATTGTGCCATTGAGCAGTTTGGAGGCTTGCTGATGAGAAATGGGGAAAATGGCTTCTGCTGCGATCCCAGAGTTGTTTTCCTCATAAGTTCATTCCCTCGGGGGTTAGGCTGCCCTTTGTGGGCCAGTAAACATTTCATTAAAGGTGCATCATGATCTGGTTATTACTGTGGCTCCACGTTTTATGACAGCAGTGGTGAGAAAATAGCTGTGTTTAAAAAACTCTACATATATTGTAAGTACGTGTGCTTACAGAAAAACCTACTTTTTGCTTGTTAGCACTGAATACTTGTGGTAGAGGTCTTTTGATGAGCAGTCAGGTTATTAAAACTTTGTTCTTCTGTAGGCTGGTATTTTAATGATATGTGGCATGTTAATGATGCATTAACTGACCAATAAATGTATCAGGAATTACGTTTTTTGCTATGATGTAGTTTAATAACTGGTTAAATGAGTTTTGTTTTGTTTGAGGCTCTTGAGAGGAAAGGTTGCCTTTTTTATTTATTGTGTACGTAAATATATGAGGCATACTACATGAAGAGATGTGAATTAAATGTTCTAGTGGCTTCTGGGAATAGTTAGCAAAAGCCAAGAAAAGTCAGGAAAAACCTCAGATCTTTCTTAAAAGCTCCAGGCCAGGGGTGAAGTATGCATAAAGAGAGCTGGCATTATAAGGTGACTCCAGCAATTGCTCCAGATCCCTGTGGCAGTGGCTGCCCAGTGAAGGCACTGCTAGGGAAGAAAGCATCACTAAGATTTTATTCTAGGAAGAAGGGTCGGCTGTGAGTCATCCGGGACTCTGCTGTGTCTCCAGTGACTCATCTGTGATCAGGTCTAGCCAGAGGCAGGCGATCAGAAGCCCAGGTAAAAGGCGAGTGCACAGGGCTGATTTTCCCAGGAGGATGGACAGGGCAGAGAGCATGCAAACTTGCCCGCTTTCCTCTCAAAAGCAGCTCCTTTTCAGATAACTCTTATTGACGTATCTTCCTCTGTTTTAGAATCTCAGCCTGCTCAGCACCTCATGTCTGACCTTACCGAGCTGCGAGACCAAATTCCTACTTGTGTATTTACGTACAGACGTGCCTCGTGGCAAATAGTTGGTATGCTAAAAGCACCTGGGTAACTACGCTCTGGAGCAAAGGCTTTTGCCCAAATGTTAGCCAGGCTTTGTTCCTGGTGTACCTGGCATAACGGTGTTAGTTGTGTGCTGGGAGGGGAGCTGATACCGGGAAACTGGCCGCTGCCCAGGTGTGTATTTGGACAATGATACCCTGTGGGACTTGCATCAGCTTAAGTCCTCCTCAGCTCGTAGCGTTGTTGCTGGAGAGTTGCTTGACGGATATTTCTTCAGGCTTAAGCAGCGAGTTCTCTGCAGGAAGAATACATGCAATTATGGTCAAATAAAACTCTGTGAACTCTAGCACTCAAACACAGCTTTAGACATGCTCGCCCATTTTCAGAGGACTATTAGCTTTCATGTTGCTGCCGGGCAAGTCCAGTAACAACTATTTGGCTTCGTGTGGGGAGAGTGGTTTGGCTCTTCCCCAGTTGAGGGTGATTCAAGGTCTTGTTTGCAGTCATATTTACAGAAGCAGCATTAAGAATTTTGAAAGCCTGACATTTCTCCAGTAGCCAGCTATGAGAAGTAATCCTGACAAATGAAGCAAGGCTATTCTAGGTACTGTCCTGACAGCAAGCTGCTGGTGAAGGCCTCCCTCTTAGAAGACAAGGCCACGGAGTGAAACTGATGTGGAAATATTCTGTAGTTGCAGTATCCTGCAGGTTGGTAGTTGAAGGAAGCTGGTAAAGAACAGTTTTTGTCTCAGAGGTAGATCAGTTGCCCTTGAATATTATTTATTTTGTATGGAGAATTTATTTGCCATTTGAATGCATTTAACTTTAATTTTTTTTCCTAGGTTTGTTGTATATGTGGAGGGATTTACAGCTTTCACTTCGCAATCTTCTTGGCCAAGGTCTTGTCCTTCTCCTGGTGAGGTGTCCACCACACTTCTGTGAGCTGGACAGACTCTTGCTGTTCGGAGGGTTTAGACCACTGAAACAAGGTTGTACACCCCTCTCTGCAGGAGGGAGCCAAGTGGCAGGCTTTTTTCCTCCTCATACTGTGCGTTCTGGCGGGAGAAGAGAGACATCTAGGGTTTGGTTTGCTTTGGGACAGGAGCCCCAGCTGGGCCCATCGGTCCATGGTGTCTGCCTTCCTTACAGTGAGTGGCAAGGTGCACTTCCCTTGCAGGTAGACTAGTTAAAAACAGGGAGAAAAGTGAACTATAAAGGAGTCTGGCAAAACGATGAATTACAAAGGCTGGGTGAAGCCCCACACACTTGGCCTTCAGAGTCAAAGCTCTCATGGGCATACTGATGCTTTCAGCTAGGCCGCAGCTCTCTGAACTTCACTGTGGATAAAAAACATGTGCAAAGTCTGTAAACGAAGAGCTGAAGTTAAATGTAAAAATGTGTGAACTGTGAATTTGTTTCCCTTTTTCTAGCTGGAGGCTAAATCTTTTGATGAGCTTAAATAAAATTCTTCAAGGATGCCCATTCAGTCGGTCCCTCTGTTGGCAAGATATTCTGTGGGTTACTCAGAATCGTTGGCAGCTGTCTGAAGCTTTCTTCTTTTCTCATTAAAATTAATGGCAGATCTTCTGTGTGTGAAGACAACTTTGAAGGTTTAGTCAAATGTTTCCAGAGGCAAGAGTAGCAGTTGTTTCTAAAGCTGTTTGCATAAATGAAATATATTCACTACAGCACTCAGATCATGAAACGTTTTGGTTTCTTTCTTGTTGCCTTCTTGGCTTAATGCTTCTTTACATTCTTTTGGCTAATTTTCTTTTGTGAAACTTTTAAGCTGTATATAATACAGCTTATAGAGAAGTACAGTGTTCACTCTACCAGCTTGTAATTAGATTTGGAGAGGGATTACTGAGATAGGAGGCTAATCACAGGAACATAAATTAGAATAGTGGACAAATGTTGGCCTTTGGTGTCTCTCAGACACAGCTGCAATTACTCTGCCATGTTCCTGCTTTCAGTCCTTCCTGAAGGCACCACAAGGACTGCATGGTGGGATGCCAGGAGGGCAGCAGGCTCAATATATCCTGTCACACGTCTGTCTTTATAACTTGGAGAACTGCATTTCTGTACCACTAGTTATGTATCCACTAGTTCGGGCTGGGTCTGAGCAAGGATAAGTTGGCTGAAGCTTTTCCAAAGCAGAAAGAGATGTGGTAGGAAAACAAGAAGGTGTGAAAAAAGTCCTTTTATATCCCCACTAATCAGGGGTCAAGTGTCACTTGAGAGTGAGAGACTGGTACTTGGTAATAACTAAATCAGTGCTCGAGTGCGTTCTGGTTGACTGTTGTCTGCAGTTATCTCGAGTAGATTGTTGTGGCACAATACACACAAACCACAAAACATGCTGTGCAAAGAAATAGCATCTTGCACGGAAACTAGAAATCATTTTTCTTTAGGGGATTAAGATTTGATCTTAAAAAATACTGAGAACATGCATAATTGCTCAATGAGTCCCTGCAGGATTTGTCTAATCAGATTCTGTAGAATTACAAACATTCTCGGGTAATGCTGTTTCAGATTTAATCACAAATCCCAACAGAGGATTACATTCATTGTCACTGCGGCTAGCAACAACTCTTCTGTGAATGCCAAAGTAACCAAAGACTGGGAAGCCCACAAATCCACTTACAGTATGCTGGAAAGCACTGCACCAAGCTTTCCTGTGCTTTGGCAGGCTGTTTTCCTATACTCACAGACTTCTGTACAAAAAGAAGTTGCTGCCAGCTTGGACCCAGCAGCTCCAAAATCTGTGTCGTGGTGAGTCTGAGCCTCTGGCATCGAAGCAGCTGAGTTCAGTAAGTACTGCTGGATGGCATCCTACACAAAGTCAGAAAACATGACTGAATAGCACAGCACAAAGACTGATAAATTCTAGCAGTGGATTTACAGTTCACAACTTGAGCTTGATGTTTGCATTAGATTAGTCGTGGAAGCAGGGGTTTGAGAGCTACAAACAGAAAGCATTGTGTATCACTGCTGGGCCAGCCAGGAGTTCTCACAGCCCTTGTGATGCATTTCCATGTATGATTTCTGATTTTACTTGGCAGGCAAAGCATCCCCTTCCAAATATGTGTCAGGAAATAGTTATATCAGTCAGTATCGGAGGGTTATAATGTCCAGGTGGCTGTCAGGTGGTGCTCTAAAAGGCCTTAAGGGAGTTTTGATAGCAAGTATGCGTCAAGATTAGAAGGCTTGAAATGTGGGTGTTCCGGGTCTGATGGCTTTCAGGTAATCTCTGTTGGGCAAAAACCATTTCCTTCAGATCTGGGGCACAGCACTGGCACCGCTTTCTTTAGTGACTTCTTGGGTCAAGTTCTCCACCAGTGTGGTGCCAGGAGCGGGTGGAGGTGACAGCCCCGGGGACATGCAGAGGCCTGGAGCAAGGTGCTGTGGGGCAGGGAGGCAAGAAGGGCCGTGGAAGCAAGGCTGAACCAAGAAGGGGTGGAAGCCCCAGTGCTCTACCAAGAGCTGGAGTGTATTTATGGCAGGGCTGGTGCCGTTTGTTACAACCCTGGGCTTTCTGTGCTGTAACTGAGGCTCTGTGGCTGTAGGGTTTATAGCTCCAACAAGTGGCTAATGTAAATGGACATCCTGTTTTTAAGTGAGAGTTTATCTTTTTTATTTTATTTTATTTTAGTCAGCTGCAGACTGTAACCCATGGGATGACAGAGGCACGCTTGTGGTTAATAGTTTGCATGGTTTAGCAAATAACGCCAATAATGGAGGCAAATGTAAATTCAGAATCTCTGAAGTGACCACAGTTAAAAACTGAGGATTTTCAAATCAGATTTCAAGGAATTTTCAGTTCTTCATTCAAGATGAAATGAACAAGCAGCTGTCTTCTTCAGCATTGTTTACCACATTCATAGTTAGCCATGGTTTTAAGCCTCTCTAGAGGTGAAGTCCAGTCTGACGTCTGCCATCCCGTTATAGCTGGTACTTAAATTCAAGTGCCAATGAATTTGTGTGTGAAGAAAATCCCATCCTTTAACTGTTTGTTTTGTTTTTATTATTTACAAGGTGGAGTATATGCTAGTAAAATTTGACCATGAGAATAAGAAAGTACGCTTACTGCTGTGTGGCGAAGAAGTTCTTCAGACGCTGCAAGACAAGGGGGAGAAGATAAACCCCAAGTGAGTAGCTGTTTCCTGTTACTTTTTCTTCCCATTACAATACCGTACAGAATTTTGTTCAACTAACCTAACTTTCAAGTCTGCTCTAAAACCATAAACCACCAGTACCAATATTTGCAGATTAAACTGGGGTGCAGGAAGTGAAAGGCTTTGAGTGCACCTGCAGGCAGTCTGTGCACCTTTCATGTTATGCCTTGTGAAAATGAAGGGTGTAATGGTGAGCCTACAGAAGCTGCAGTTTAAGTATTTGTTTTGTCCTGCTATGGTTTTGTCTGTGTGTACTCAGTAATTGTATACCAGACCTTCCTTCCCTGCTGAAGTGTGTGTGTGGACTGAGCCATGCATCCCTGGCTACAGGAGCGAATGAGGTCTGTGTAAAGAGAGCTGCTATCTGTAGGAACACTGTCCCATTTTTGGCAGAAGGCTGGGCGTAAGGTGGCAGGGCAGTTCTTCCCCATCCTCTCCTGTGGAGTTTGCAGTGATAAGTGGATCATATCCCTACTTCAGCTAGCCAGGGAACTGCAAATTTCCTTCTAATTCATGGCACCAGATGTATTATTCCAAAGCAGAGGAATGAGACCAGAGATATTGAAGTGTTTTGGCTGAAGAGAGCCAGAAGCTTACAGGAAGTTGGAGAAACTGCTGTGGTGATAAAAGGCCTTTGTGCCCTGGGCCTGTCTGCTCCTTGCTAGGAACGCCTGGTATCCAGCAAGGCTTTCCTGTTTTTCTTCCAGGGTAGAGGAGCTGTTGAAAGCCTACAAGAAGCAATTTCTCTTCTTTTAAGACTTTGTGCTTCAAACTATTCATGTACAGAGGAGTGTAGGGACAATGCTGTTCTGCCTTTGTGCTCCATGGAGGTGGGGTGGCTTGTCAGGAAAGAAAGATGCTTTTCAGGGGTTAATGGTGTGTTTAAACTTGATTTCATTTATTAGCCCAATAAATTTGTGAAATCTGACCAGGTTTCCACAGGCAGTAGGAATAAGAAATGGAGCATAATTTGTTTGGCTTTTTCTGTAGCATGTTACAACCCCAAGAAACAAAGTTTGAGACAGACACTGAAGCTGTCAGCCCAGGCAGTTTCTGCTTACTACATTATACAACACTTCTGGTGGAAAAATTGTACCTTAATTTCTCTCAACTGTCTCCAAGTGATTCCATCCATTTGAAGGTACATTGTACCACTCTACTCCACCAAATAATCAGCTTTTGGAGGTTTTTCTTACAAGTTGCCTTTGTCTGAAATTTATACTAATCTATCTTTTTTGAAGTTGCATAAATACTTAAATAATGCTATTTATTTTTTAAAGCCACCCAACGCTCTGGCGACCAGAATATGGAAGCTATATGATTGAAGGGACACCTGGGCAGCCATATGGAGGAACCATGTCTGAATTCAACACTGTACAAGACAACATGAGGAAAAGGAGGCAAGAGGCTGCCTCTGTGCTGAAAGAAAATGAGGCCGTTTGCACTGTGACATCTTTTCCAAGGTGAGATTGTTGTTTGAGAAGTGTAACACCGTCTCCTTATTTTCCATATATGCTTTTTTACTGTATAGCTAAACAGTACAATGAAACTGAGCAAAATATGACTCCACTAAAATAGTTAATGTTCCAGTCATGTCTTCTGATTTTTTTTATTGCTGTGAGACAGAAATAAGTCTGCATCTTTTATATTTTTAAGCTTCTAATCTATGATGGTTTTGCAGTAGGAGAGAAAACCTGATTATTCATAACAAAGTATAGTATGCAGAGTAGCCTGCAATCTTGAGTTGATATGGTAAAGGTTTCCATTTACTGATTTTCCAAGCTTTGATCTTTATAAATAGCAGTTCTATAAAACTTGGCTAACCTGATCTATTTTTTAATACTACATATTCACTGAAGCACATGCATACTTCCTTTTATTATTTTGAACACAGTAGAAAAGGAATGTGATTACCTTTACAAAACGGAGATGTAAAGCTTCTATAGTCCTGTATTTATTGAATCTAGAAAGGAATGCACCTTTCCTGAGGTCATAACATCCTTACAAAGGGTAGATTTCATCTTATTGTAAGGAGACTCTTGAAAAAGTACATTCAGGATGTTCTACATTGCCTAGGAGAAACTGAACTTTGTGATTTTCAAACATAATTCTGAGGGGGGATTTAATGTGTTCATTTGAACTAGCCTGGTCAGTCAAACGAATGAAGATAATTATGCCTAAAATAGTTCAAAAAAAAAAAATCTGCAATAAAACAGAAGCATTTGGCCTTACTGGCTGGTTTCTTGTGTAGTACAGAACGCCCTGAATTGTTGCCGAGAGCATGAACAGTACAAAATGTGATTTAGCAGCGAAAATCAGGTACCAAAATACCTCATGTATTCTACCCTGAGATCTCTCTATTGATTAAACTATGCTTCTTCTTTATGGGAACTAGACTAGATATGTCTATAGTAATGAGCGCTTTTTTAAACTCCTATATTAAGCAGTTTTCAGTGTGTTGCAGAATTGCATTTTTGCCCTGCAACATTACAAAAAGATTACTTCAATAAATTTTGTATAAAAGATTTCACATCCAGTCTCACAAGGACTAAAGAGATACAGATAAATAGTTTTTACATGACTGTGGAAACAGTACATTAGACTTCATTCAGTAGAAGCTGGCAAATAATATGTACAGTCTGCATATGACTTATCTTTGGAATGATTCATAGTTTCATCCCTCAGAGATTGTTCTCCCTAGGCTGTGTAAGGAGAACATATTTCTTATTTCTGCCTTTAACTGTTTTGCCATTCAAATCCTTGTTCGTTGGAGTCTTGCTAACTTACTTTCCAGGATTTTTTTCCTGTTGTTACATCCTCCAGGGCTCCAAAGAGGAGGGTTTTATTTTGATTTTCTTGCTCATATCTCAGCATTTTATGCCTTATAGGTGTAACTTTTTGTTACTTCCTAGGTTTCTCCCATTAGGGGGTTCTTCAAAGTTCCAAAATCACAAATTGCTGTGACATTTGCTTGTGTGTAACACATGAAACTACCTCTAATTATTAGTTAGGTACATCCTTTTAACAGAGGTGGTTTGTTGGGGGCAGAACTGGGTAAATTACATATGTCAGAAATTGAATGTTAACCAGCAATGTGTAGAGAAACGGAGGCACCGAATGCCAGTGTGTGTCACTATTAATGACAGGTGCTAATGCCCTAAAACATGTGAACTTACTCTGTATAATTCTGTGCAGTTTCCTGATTTGGCCACTGAAAAGGTCTGCATTTAGTCTTCAGAGGTAAAGTAATACTTTTTTTTAAAAAAAAAAAAGTCTGTTTTAGCTACCACAGAAGCCACCTGTTGACGAGCACTGACCTTTTTATGGTAACTCTTTCTGGCAATTCCAGATGGGCAGGTAACAGTCTTGAAAAGCACTTTAGAAGTAATCAGACTTAGATTCAAGTTTTTTAAAATCTTTTTTTTTCCCTTTGTATACTGAGATCCTAATCTTAGGTCATCTGACCCTTTTAAAATCACAGGCTGTATTCATTACAACTTGGACTCTCATTGTTGTGTTATATAGGTTAGGGTGTCCTGGATTTACGGTGCCAGAATATAAGCCAACGCCAGTAGAAGGAGGAGCTTCAAAGTCTCTCTTCTTTCCAGATGAAGCCATCAATAAACATCCTAGGTTTAGGTAAGAACATTTCAGGAGATTTCAGGAGTCTGAATGAGAAGCTGATTTTTTTTTTTTTTCCTGTGCTATAGAATTGTAGGCATACCTGCAGTAGAGAACTACATGGCTAGTTGTTGCATGTATCCCAAGGACTTGGACAGAGATGGTTGTGATGATGTATTTTCTGTCAAAGTGACGTAAAGTAAACTTAAGCTCAAGTAACTTTATATAGTAGTTCATGCCATTATGGGGCAAAAGGTGTTGATTATGCTACTGCAAAATTGTTTCCAGTTTGAAATCCCATGATTAACCTCTTTGTTCACAGTTAATCTAGCTAATCTTATTTTATTAATTTTATTTATATTAATCTAGTTAATCTATTCAGGTATGTCACAGTCCATTTTATTCCATAAACATCTCGGTGTCCTGAACTTACCCAAGTTACTCTGGAATGGAGCATGGTGTTGTACTATTTGTATGCTACTTGTATACTACTATACTACTACTTATGTAGTTCAAGAGGAGCTTTGATTATAAGGATAGGACTTAGGAGAAACAAAATCATTCTGTTTAAAAACTAAGCAATGCCTTTTCACTCACCCTTGTATTCTTCGTGTCAGTAGCCTATTGCTTCTGCCTATTAAGTTCCTCTAAGTGGGTTTGACTTCACTGAAGAAAAATTCAGTGCTGTCTGTTATAGTCTATTGTAAACCAGGGAAAGAAGGGTCCTGAAGGAAAATGCCTAAAACCAATAGGAAGCTGATATTCTGAAATCATGAAAATTAACTCTGAAACTATTTTCATAAAGATAAACCTTTGGATTCATTGAATTCTTCTTGTTCTAGTACACTGACAAGAAATATCCGGCACCGAAGAGGAGAGAAGGTTGTCATAAATGTACCAAGTGAGTAAATCCAATGTATCTTTTACTCTTTTTCAAAAAAAATGTTCAGTCTGTTACTCTGAATTACTGAGTACCTGTGTTTTCCAACCAGTATTTAAAGATAAGAACACGCCGTCACCATTTATCGAAACATTTCCCAACGATGATGGAGAAGCAGCAAAAGCAGCTAAACCAGACTATATCTATATGGATGCTATGGGTTTTGGAATGGGCAACTGCTGTCTTCAGGTAAAACGCATCTGCTTTTGAGATGTAACTGAATGTCATCTTCCCTAAGCTGTTCCCCCCCTCCCCTCTTTTTTTTTTAAATATTTGCCTTATGTCTAATCACTCTAGCTTAATGTAGTTTATGTGTTTTCAGAATGGCAAAACGGGAAATCTAGGTTTATTTTCTGCTAATTTTTGAATGTAATTGAATGCTTTACTGCAAGGATTTGCTCAAACTAGTCACATCCCATTCACTTGATCAAGTACCTTCTGTTGGAATTCCAGCATTTTTCAGGTGTGAAAGATCTTCCACTGACTTCTTTCTTCAGGCATAACCAAAGGACACAGTGGGAATGAAAACAAACTGTCTAGTAGAAATGCGTGGGGTTTTTTGGTTATACGTTTTGCAGTTATTTTTTTCTTTTTCCAAGAAAAACTAAGTGACAAGAAGTTATTGGACCATCTTTAGGAAATAAGTAGCTCTCTTCTTTGTAGTTTAATTTTCTTTTCAAATTGTGTTAACTCCTGTGTACACATTCCTCATTCATACGTAGTTTTAACTACCTACTGAGAGGCCTTCTTCTTGTACCATGTACTTACCAAATCCATGTTGGTAGCTCTTACTGTTTACTGGGAGATATTATCTTTTTTTTTTTTTTCTCCTGTTAATGCATGCCCTATTTTTATTGTTTTAATTCATTTGCCTGAGTTCAGGTAACTTTAGTTTAAATCCAGGTGTTGTATATTGGGAGTGCTTTAATTCTTTCAGTATCTTTTTTGCTGTTGTGCTTTATATTTTTTTTAATTATTGCTATAATTTCTCTCACAGTAACCCAATACTAGGGGATGATGGCTTAGGCAGTAGCAATGTGTGCAACTGTCAATAAAATCTGCCTGTTGTCACCATTAACTTCGAAGCAGAGTGAGGAAGAGCCTAGTGTTAAGTCCCTAGGGAAAGGAAATTCTCCAAGCTCCTCTTGTTTCACAGCACTGCCAGAAATAACCACATTCCAAACAAGTCTCTTTGAGATTAAGAAAGTTTAAAAGGTGAATAGATAAAATGTCTTTGACTGCAGCTAAGTAAGGTTTCCTGTCCATTTGGATAAACTAGGGAGAATAAGTAGTAAAGTGTAAAAACAGGCAATATTATACACATTTATTAAGCTTGATACAGCCTGTTTTATACCATCTCTTTTTATTATTTAAGACCAATAAAAGCAGTCCAGCCTTAACTTGCAGTCGTTGTACAAGATTGTTTAAAAATATATTAAATTCCTAATTTTAGAATACTGTTTTACTATTAACCATCCTTACAATCAATGGTTGAATTCAAATTCAGTACCCTTGTTACCATCAAAGGGAGAATGGAGAAAAAGCTGGTAGGTTCTGTAAGCAGCTGCTTACATATTAACTGTTAATTCTTAATTGCCAACTAGAAGAAAAACGTGTTCCCCACTTAATTTTTGGAGTTGGTACTATGCAAACTTCCTTTTGTCTCTTTCTCACTACACACCTAGGCTGTGACTTGGCTGGAGGAGTTTTCAAGGTCAGAAATGTCCTGATCAGTTCAGTTGGGATCATGTGCAGTGATGGCGCAGTTCTTGCCAGATGGGGAGAAAGATGATGTCCCCCGCGAGTGTCTAGACAAAGTGCTGCGCTTCTGTCCTTATTCAGGCTTCATGTGCCAAGCTCAGGAGGATTTGGATATGGATTTTTTTGAAGCTTACTTGCAGATGAGGAGGACTTCAGTGCAAGATTAAGAATAATGTATATGGTTTTGGGGACTCTAGATTTGAAATCTGTGTTGAGATTGTGTTTGATGCTGCCCTGAGCAAATTTCACCAAAAGTCGCTAAGAAATCATAGCTTCCCAGGGGCTTATGTGTGGTAGAGCTTCCGTATCATTAATAGTTCATGCAAATAATGCTTCATTTTGTTGTATCCTGGTCTCTAATACAGGCAAAACTGTATTCTTTAAAAACTTTAACATATCACAGAATCACAGAATTTCTAGGTTGGAAGAGACCTCAAGATCATCGAGTCCAACCTCTGACCTAACGCTAACAGTCCCCACTAAACCATATCCCTAAGCTCTACATCTAAACGGCTTTTGAAGACTTCCAGGGATGGTGACTCCACCACTTCCCTGGGCAGCCTGTTCCAATGCCTCACAACCCTTTCAGTAAAGAAGCTCTTCCTAACATCTAACCTAAAACTTCCCTGGCGCAACTTTAGCCCGTTCCCCCTCGTCCTGTCACCAGGCACGTGGGAGAACAGGCCAACCCCCACCTCTCTACAGCCTCCTTTAAGGTATCTGTAGAGAGCGATAAGGTCACCCCTGAGCCTCCTCTTCTCCAGGCTGAACAAGCCCAGCTCCTTCAGCCGCTCCTCGTAGGACTTGTTCTCCAGGCCCCTCACCAGCTTCGTCGCCCTTCTTTGGACTCGCTCAAACACCTCGATGTCCTTCTTGTAGCGAGGGGCCCAATATATATTACAGTAGACACATAAATATTTATTTTTCTCAATTGCAGGATCAAACAGAGGCATGTTGAAATTAAGACAGCTCTTTAAAAGAGGATGAGCTGTCACATAAAATAAATGTTGTATCTGCAGCAGTTTGGCTGTTGTTTTAAATGAGTAGGCTCCTGGCTTGTTTCCTGAATGCACATTATCAGTCCGTGTGTATTGTAAATGTTAACTCAGTTTTCTTTGGTTCTGGCAAGTATTTATGTATCTGGTGTCACAGCCTAAGTGCTGCGGTATAAAATGCTTTAGTACACGTGGGAAGTGTGGGGAAAGAACCTTGTAATATAAATGCTGCTGGTAGATTATAAAAATTGTTACAACAACTGTCCTTCCTCTCTCTATCAGGTGACATTCCAGGCTTGCAGCATTTCTGAAGCGAGGTATCTCTATGATCAGCTAGCCACAATCTGTCCCATTGTGGTGAGTAATGCACTTCTGTCACATCAGATATTTGTTATGTGCAAGCCACTACGTGTGAAAAATAAAATCAGAATTAAGAGCTTAAATACTAGCAACAAATTTAATACTCTGGGGAAAGCATTGGTGTCTCTTACTATGTTGTCACATTAACAGTATGGTTTATTTAACGATGAAATATGTTTAATGTATCTGAGCTATCACTTTGGATTGCGTGTGTATTTGTGTGTTACAGTCTTCCTTAAAGAAAAGTGTGATACCACAAAGCAGAAGATGTCTGTTTCTCCACCTCTACCCTGCTTCCCACATGCACAAGACTTTAGTTGAATTACTTTAGAAACAATTTTTGGAGAATCTTTCATGGAAACTTGTTAAAATCGCTCCTTAAACAATTTTCAAAAACTTTAGCTTTGGTCTCATATAATAGATTCACCTTCTGTCCCTTTTGTAAACATGTGGAAATGGGTGTTATAAAGTTTTGCCCTGTTCAGGAAGAACTCCTGCTGCCAGTGAGGTGTATTCCAGCTCTGTTGCTAAGATGCCTGGCAGATAAGCTAAACAGAAATAAAATGTTTGCCAAGTGAACTTCCAGGGATTAAAGGAGTGTGCAAGCACAATCCTTGCTGATTTTTTTCCTACGCAATTGCTTCTACCTGTATCAACTTTCTGTTCCTTAAATGCTCATCTGTAGAGGTAGTGCATTTGGAAAGCATAAGCTGTTGTGTCAGTAATACTGACCTTTCGTCTAGGCATTTTATGGAGATAACAATTGAGAGACTGTGGCATGGGCTTCATTTACATGCCAAACTGTAGTGTGTACTTCAGTTACTTCTGGACTGGCAAATTTCCCTTCCCTATGGGATTAAGATAGTGTGTTTGGTTCCTTGGCTTGTCCTTTGTGTTCATATCAGGCTATTTTCTTTCAGATGGCATTGAGTGCTGCATCTCCGTTCTACAGAGGCTATGTGTCTGATATTGATTGTCGCTGGGGAGTAATCTCTGCATCTGTAGATGATCGAACACGAGAAGAGAGGGGGCTGGAGGTAAGTGATTTAAGTAGTAGGTGTCCATTATTTTTTTTGTTGTGTGTTGGCTTTTTTTTTTTTCCAGGCAAAAATTTTTTAACTTCCTTTATTATCAAATTCTGCCTGTGGTCATCAGAATCCCTAATGAGGGAATGTGGCAGTCATTGTGGTAGATGCACGAGAGATGGTGCAAACAGTCATCTTGGTTGTACAGCTTATGTTAGCAAATATGTTTTCAGTTAGATATGGAATTCCAGTAAAACTCCACTTTCACTCCTCCACAGCTTGCTAAAAATTGTCCTTCTGTGTTTAAAATTTCCATTTTGTGCTTAAGCCCAAAAGGCAAAAATTGCTTTGAGTTAAATAGTGGGTGATGCTGAGTAATCTAGTAGTGTAAACTGGAGCTACGTGAAGAGAGACAGTTGCTAGAACTTCAGGAATTGGCATCCAGGACACTTAGGGAATTAAAAACAAGCAAACAAAAATACTAGAAATACTTCTTGAGCTACACAGTTTAAGAATATCTCTAACAATGTGTGAATGAAACTGTCTCAGTATGTGTTGCAATAGGTATAATAATGCTTTCCAGACAGTCGGGGTAATAATGTTCTGTTACGTCAGGAAAATGTTTCCATTTAAGACTCATACTTTGAATAATTTTAATTGAGGCTGTAGGATATTTTAAACAGGATAATAATTCTCACATAAGTGTCATTAGTGAGCAAAACTTAGGTAACATTGTTAACAAGCTGTTAAAATATTGTATTCTTAAATTATATAGCCACTGAAGAACAACCATTATAGAATCAGTAAATCCAGATATGATTCCATAGACAGTTATCTATCTGAATGTGGTGAGAAATACAATGACATTGATTTGACAATAGACAAAGATATCTACGAGCACCTAATAAAGGAAGGTAAGTGTTTGCTTCATTATGAGCAGGTTTAGAATTATGCTTGCAGTGTGTGGGGATATTTTTACATTTAACTTTTTGTTTTGATCATGCTTCCCTGATAGTGATTCTACTCAAAGTATCTGTGCATTGTGGTATTGAGAAATTAAAAATAAATAAATAGAATTAGAAACTGTCCCTAATTCCAATTCAGGAAGCTTAGTGTTTTGTGTACTAATGTTTATCTTTGTGGAGAGAGCAGAACTGCATTAGGAAACATGGCACAGAGTTGCATCAGAAAACGGAAAGAATGGCAGCCACGCCAATATCCAGTTGCCACTTCCAAAGGAGATCTTGTTCATTTTTCTCTTTAATCATTTCCTTCCTTCCCAAAGTAATCATTTAAACCTTAACAGGATGTGGTGGGTTAAGATAGTATCGCGGAATTGGAATTTTTCATTTTTGGTTCTTATAAATCAAGTTGTTTCCAAGAGCCTGCTTTGCAATGTCTGAAATGTTTCTCTGAATTTTCATTTTGTAGGTATTGACCACCTTTTGGCACAGCATATTGCACACTTGTTCATTCGAGACCCACTGACTTTGTTTGAGGAGAAAATACATCTTGATGATGCAAATGAATCTGATCATTTTGAGGTTGTATCTGATTTAGAGGAATTTAATAGATGTAGAGGTGTGTGTGTGAAATGTTTTATAGTACTGCTTAATTGGAGGATGACTGTTAGCTAAGAATATTTTTTCTGGAGTTTTTCACTTAAGCTACTTGCTTAGCATGTGACTTTGTAGTTGTAAGCACATATTTTTGTTTCACCATTTACTTTGAAGAAGATGATAGCATATTTTATAGCCAACAAAATACAAAGGGCCCAAACTAATTATCCCCATTGTTATGGGGAATTGCATTTTTTGTGACTTCCTGAAAAATGTTTTGCATGACTTCTCTTATTCACGTGTGTGTGTCTTACATAGATTTATTAAAATCTGTATAATCTTAAAATGATTATGAAGTAATAGCTATAGTAATATTGTGTATTTCTACATTTGGATGAATTGATCTCTTATGGAAAGGCCAGTATAATCTCAACACATCCTAGTATCTTTTATGTAATCTTCAAACAAAATAGCATGAGAAAGTACAGCATATCTGCTTCTTGGATGAGTAGTTACATTATAGTTTTTAGAAAGTTGAGCAACTCAGTTTGGAAGCATTTCTCTGTGAAGTTGATGAGTTGTTCTTGGGAAACGACTAAGACAGTAGTTGTTTGTTCATTTTGCTTTGATCTTATAGATTGATGCGTATCTAGACTGTGACAGATTTTTTTCATGTGCTTTGCAGAACATACAGTCTACAAACTGGCAGACAATGAGATTTAAGCCACCTCCTCCAAATTCGGATATAGGATGGAGAGTGGAATTCAGGCCTATGGAGGTAAGGAAAGAGTCAATACACACAAAAACACGTTCACTTTTAAGTGGAAGAGTATGGGGTCTGCTGTCATCAAGTATCAGGCCCTTATTACTTATGCTGTGTTTTCTCCCCTCTGAATTGCCAGACGCAAATGAACTGGACAGCAGTGTTTAATCAGACACGGACTGTGGGAATGCAACTGACAGGAGAATCCACTGTAGCACAGCAAAGCATGCTAATGGATTTGGGGTGATGGGGAAAGGAATTAGGCTTGTACTAAAGCTATTGCAAACAAAGAGCCATTTAGTTTCCAGGGACCTTATTTATCCAGTACTTCTGTTGGTACTGAACAATTCCACAGTCACTATTTTGTGTTTTGTAAGTGCTTTTATTTTATAGCTGTCTATTTCAGAGCTGTCTGAACTGAATCCCCTAAGTAGAAACTTAAAAGCTGTTCTGCATGTGTAATTACACAGAGAGCCCAAAGATGCAAGTTATTAGCCTTTTGAAACACGAGTGTGCTTTGGCATTGGATTAAAAGGTTGAGCTTGTTGAAGTGTGTGCACTGCATTGTGCATTTGAAGACCTTGATTCCAGCATGTACATCACCATCTCTGCTAGTAGTGTGTGTGTGTGTGTGTGAATACAAGTATCAACATGAGTGCTTGAGTCACACTTTTAAACTCTCCCAGATAGCCATCTAATTCTATGAGCATGTTCCCACTAGAGTAATTCAGTCTCTAATCCTTTCATGTCTAGGTCCAGTTAACAGACTTCGAAAACTCTGCATACGTTGTGTTTGTGGTACTGCTAACCAGAGTGATTCTGTCATACAAACTGGATTTTCTCATTCCTTTGTCCAAGGTAGGTGTGAAAGGTCAGATGTAGTAGAGCTAATTGCAAAATATTTGCATCCCAGTTGATTGCTATCCTCTGCAAGCTAGGAATTAATATTTGTACACTTACAGAACAATCATTTCTATCTTTCTATCAGTTTAAATCTGGACCAATAATTGGCATCAACTTCACTTCTACACTATATTAAAAAATACTGCTATCTAATGGCGTTAGGCTTTACAGACAGATAGTTAGCTTTCTCCCATTTGCATTTTATGGCTCCCTTAAAAATGTCTGATGGGCCGTTATTTATAAACTGTTCACAGAAATTTTTAAGCTATCAGAAGCAAGAATGTCTTACCTGTTCTTAGAAGAAATAATCTGAATTTAGCCTTCAGCTCTTAGCAGTAAGAAAATTTGCTGCATCTTATCTTTGTTCCTCTTACACAAAGCCAAAATATGTTTGCCAAAGGTACTTCAACATAAATTATAAAACTAATTTTTTTCAGGTTGCGAAACTTGACTTTTCCATGTTTGCTTTCCCACCAAGATCCACCTTTCCAGCAGCTTATACAAATTCATGCCTCCTTGTTCTTTCTTCACTTATTCCTTTTGACTTACATATTTAAAAATTTGGCATTGTATTAAATCTATTCTTCCAGTAATAATGTTCATTTGTGCCATCTAGTGCTGGTGGCCAGGTACTTTAGCTCTCCTCCTAAGTTTATCTTGTAGTCTTGCATCCAGGGAAAAAATAACAAGTTAAACTTCAGGCATCTGTTCTAGTGCAAGTTCTGTAAAGGGAGGAAGGAATAAATAGTGTATAAGCTTTGCTGAAGAGATGTTATCACAGTTGCCAAATTAAAGAGGTCTGTGGAGAGTTAGTCATTCTTTTTTTCACAAAAGTATTAAGCCATTGCCTTCATGTCAACTGCAAACTCTTTCTGCAGACCTGCTGCTGCATTTCAGTGAGCAGTAGCCATGCAGTACTGTTCTTTTCCTATTTGGTTGCTGTGAGGCTTCATGCTTATTTAGTGAAAGCTGAACAAAATATTTCCCTGAAGCCCTGCCTGCTGCTGCTGGTGGAATTTCTGTGGTGCCCAACTATGTCAGACTACTACAGAAATGTTGATAAAAGCCCATTGTCACAAATCTGCTTGAAGAATGGGAAAGGAGATATTTCCACCATTTTATGGGTGGGGAAAGTAATCTGTGAAGGCTAAAACTATAACTTCCTTAGTTATTTATTTTAATGTGGCTATGGCCTATATCTCACATTATTTATATTTTGCTTTTGTTTGGGGGAGAGGGAAAGAAGCTGAGCACACTCAGCGTTACTCAGTATTGAAAACAGATACTCTGGATTCTGGTCACAACTACAACTAGCCATGCAAAATTTGTTTTTTCCTTAATATCGGCCTCACAATTGCTGAACTGTTTTGAAGGAAACAGTCTTTGTACGCCTTCCGGAGGCACCTGACCAGAAAATCCCTTTTTAAAGGCATAGTCCTGCAATGTTATAGATGACTTTAAAGAAGATCTTGTACAGCAGAAGGTTTTTGACAGGCTGTGTAACAGAAAACACTGCTAATGCTGGCTGTGGCGTAGCAATAGTCCTGATGCTTTTCTAATGGTTTTAACCAAAACTGAGAAAAAAAATGAAGTTGCCAGTTAACAACTATATATATATATATATATATATATATATATATATATATATATATATATATGGTATGATTACTGTTATGATCTATTTCTGTATGAAATCATACTAACACCACAAAGAGAAATTCTCTTCCTTATGTTGGGGAGTTCAGATTTCATACTTAATACAGTAGATTAGCACTTATAGTTCACAGTTATGTTAAGTGGGATGTCTTAAAAGTGCAAAAATATTTTAACTAATGAACACGAGTTATGACCAAAAAAGAGCTTGGGTGCAGGAAAAATATGAAGAGTTTTTGATGGAGAAACCAAATTGAGCCTGCCAAGCAATGTAGCAGGTAATGCAACACCAAATTGCACAACCATTGGTAAACCCGCCTCTTATAATTAAAAGAATAAAGGTTTATGGGGCTAATCTCATGCTGATCTTTTCTGTCTGAGTACTGTTGTATTTCAGTTAGCAGTTGTGTAAACAAATTTCATAATACAGCATGAACAAAACCAGGCTTTTGACAAACAAAGCTTTGAAAGGCAAGAGTTAAGATTTTATTTCTATTAGAGGTGGAGCAAAGAATTCAGCAAATTTATACCTTCTTCTAAAGACAACATAGTAAAGTTAGTGTCCCAAAGCAAAGTGCTGTTAATTCTCCAAGAACATTCCTGTTTAAAAAAAAACTTGGACAAAATCTGTCTGGAAACTTATGAGCAGTGCTTTGTACTTTGTAGACTTCTTGGGAAGTATGTAACTTAGATAAAGAGCTATAAGGTAGTTCTAACAGATGTTCAGATATGGGATAGATATAATTCTCATACAGTGTTACTGGGATTCTGTTTCTGAAAGGTTTTTTTTCTCAAATTCAGCATTAACTTTTCTAAAGATTTCATTGATTTTTGTTAATAAAAGCAACAAACTATGGCTAGGAAAGTGGCAGTTTTCTTTGTCTGTACTCATTTAGGTTGCATCTGAATATGCAAAGAACTTTCAGATGGGATGCAACCTGTTGCCTGTTTTCAATCCAACTTAAAAGCTTAGCATGGCATGTACTTACATTATACTATTACCTTTTCTGCTGAAGGCCTACATTTATAGAATGTGATCTCCTTATGGTTTTGCACAGGAAATAAAATAAAAAAAAAAAAGTCCAGAGTTTAGCCTTCCGGGGTGAGATAATAAAAAACATAGGGGATATTTCAGTAAATGAGACCAAAATGTGAGGATTTGGAGAATCTAATTTTCAAAAATTTCACAAATCTCTGCAATATTTCTTTTTCCAGGTGGATGAAAATATGAAGGTGGCCCAGAAAAGAGATGCTGTCCGGCAGGGAATGTTTTACTTCAGAAAGGATATTTGCAAAGGTATCCCAGCCAGTGATCTGGCAACATAGTTGTTGATGATTAGTGTATCTCTTGCCTTCTAACTGCTTCTTCCTTTCCCTTTGTCACTTATAAAGGTGGAAATGTTGTTGTGGATGGATGTGGCTCTGCGCAGAATGGGACAGGCACAGACACAGAAGAGTACATCTTAATGAGCATCGATACAATTATCAATGGGAAGGTCATAACCTCTTCTACCTGGAACACACCCCTCCTCTCCATCCTCTCAGAAATCTGATCAACCATGTTTCATGTTAACTGTGTTCTCCTATACAGGAGGGAGTCTTTCCTGGTTTGATCCCAATTTTGAATTCTTACCTTGAAAACATGGAAGTGGACGTGGACACAAGATGCACCATCCTAAACTACCTGAAGTTAATAAAAAAGAGAGCATCTGGTATGTTTGACACTTTCAGACACCTGTTTTCCTGGCATTTTTCTACTTAGAAAATAATTGAGATGTTCTCTAATTATCAGTTGGTAAAACTGGTGGCAACTGTGGCTGTCTGGGTAGGTGTGGAATCATGGGAGCAAAGGACTGGAATGCATTCTCTGGCTTATATTCGGTCCTGTTTAATTCTGATCATAAATGTTTCATGATCTATTTAGGACTTAAATCAGGAGTAATTGTTACACTACCCCTGAAGCTGCAATTATATCTCCAAGACTTTTTTCAGCACTGCTGCTTTTGCCAGTGTACTGTCTATGTTGTAGTAATTTGTACATAAACTACTTTTTTCCTGGAACTCAAATGTTTTAAGGGTATATGAGGCTGGGTCTGATAGCCAGGTAATTGGTGCAGTTCCCAAACATGCTTGCATTAAGTTGGATTAAGCTCTGATATGCCAGAGCACAGGGCCTTGTCTTTAGCTCCCCAATAAGAGAGCCCTTCTGGAAGTAGTGAAACGCCTTCAGGTCAAAGTAAACCAGGCCCTTTCTATGCCCTTCTCTTGCTGTAGTGTTTTCCCAGATAGGTGGTATAATGGCTTTTTCTGCTGCTCCTTAAAATGCAACAGTATCCTGAATAGGAGATGCAGGCTAAATGATTTCGTTTAAAACCGGGCACGTGGCAGCTTTATACTGATGTGTAAATCTCTCATGTGCCTTTCTTGCTGTAAGTTTATCTAGACAGTTAGTTTTAGTCTTAAAAGTCGAGACACAGATTTTTATTTATGATGCATTCATTGGTTTTAAATGTTTTATTCCTTTTTAATTCTTGGAAATTGCTGTAGAGCCTTCTACCTAAAGACATTTTTAAAGGTGAGATGAAAATCAGGCTGCTTCCTTGCCTGGTAATTTAATACTTTAGTAGCACTTCAGAATGCTAACAAGTTATAATTAATTCCTGCTTTCACTGAAAATGTTGTGTCCTAAGGCTGCTTGTTTGCAGGAGGCTTCTGTCCCTCAGATAACACAGCCCAGGGATTTGATGCCTGGCTTAACTGAGAGGGAGGAAAGAAGCTGGCAGGTAGAAAACATCTGAGGCACATCAACCCTCAAAGTAGCAATGCTTCAAAAGTACTTCTCTTTTAATATTTTTCATTAAGAAAAATGCTGCTGGGGAAAAAAAAAAAAAGGAATGGTCTTAAAGTTTTTTTTCCTTTTTGTTTGTGGAGAGCTAATTGCCCAGGCTCAGCCCTGTGTCACAGGTGTTCCCATTCCAAAGAACCTCTGCTTTGTGATGTGAAGCTGTGGACACTGCAGAAGTCACCCTCTTAGACTTACACAGATGTAGAAGGTGTGAGAACAGATCTTCTAGGGTGTATATCTTAACTCTAAGCTTGAAATAATTGTTAAGTAAAGCTTCATAAGAACAACAATACACGGAATAAGAAGCATTAGGCGTCATGTTACTGTGCCATATTTCTCAATCATGAGCTCTGGATTTTTCTGGTGTACCATTGATCTGAAATCAAATGTTCCTGAATTGCAGGCTGTCTAGCATGAGACATGTCCACAGAACAGCCACTTGTCATACTACTCTCCTCAAACGGTGAACACAGAGCACTTGTGAGAGTTGAATGCTGGTGCCCTAGCTGCTGAGGATTTAACCTTGCCCTGGCATAGTTTGTTGGTTGCTTTTCTCACAGCATGGTTAGAAATTGCCCTGCCTGGTCTCAGTGTAGCTGCTCTGTGACTGTCACCACGCTCCGTGAGACTACAGATGTGCTAGGCAAGCAGCAGCTGCTGACCACCACCAACTGGTACAGAAAGTAGTGTTAGGATGAGCTGCAGCAGGTTATCCTTGTCCTGGTTTGCTCTCCCAGCTCTTGCTGTCTGCAGTGTGGGCATTTTTGTATTTATGCATAGGTAGCACAGTTAGCATGGTGCATGATAACAGCTCACAAACATGGTTTCCACGATCTCTGTCAGATCCATCTTGAAGCAACTATATTTTTGTTCCCACAAAGTCATAAAAAATGCCACAATTTTATTATATGCTCTTTGAAAAAAATTACTTCCTTTATTTTTTTATGTTTAAATGCGCTTCCCAGTAACTTCATTATAGGGCTTCTGGTTCCTGCACTGTGGGATGATAATGTTTTTCTATTCACTTTTGATCAATGTTGATGACTGTGCAAGCTTCTCAAAATCTCTTCCACCCTTGAGATACTCTTTGTCCTTTCTTTCTCCACTTGGAAGTCGTCTTAAATGTTTGTCAGTCTGTGGTGCTTTTTTCCTGATTCTAGTATACTCTTTTTGAGAACTTCATGAGGAGTTCAAGGTGAGGGTTTATACAGTTTTATACAGATGTATACAGGTAGAAACAATGTCATTTATTTTCGGTGGAGAGTGGTGGGGCTGTGTGACCACCAGGTGTCAGTGTTGTATGAGCTTCACAGTATTGGGAGTGCAGGAACGTCTCTTGTTATGCTCTGCTCATCTCCTGGTCTCGCTGATTTTCTTGCAAGCCCTCTGCTTCTGATTTGTTTGAGAGCTTTCTCTCAAGTTTTTAGTGCCTTCACCAAATGTGCCTTGCATATTTTTCTTCTGCCCCTTTTTTATATAGAAGTGTATAACATTGGCCTCATTTGTTTAAAAACATGACTTGTTTTCTGAGGATGTTTTTATTTCTAATAACTTTACATATTACACTTCCCTTTCTTGTTCTTTTCATATTTTTTCTGATTTCTGTTAGTATGCCTCTGTTCAAAACCATTCATAGGATATCTTCAAGCAGTACTGATGACACACAGAATGCTTTTTACTTCTTGTTTGTTCATCCTTGCTTTCCCTAACTTGATTCCTTTTGTTTTTTAATAATATTCTTAAGAAAAAAAGTGTAGTAGAAGCCTGCGGCTCTTTCCTCTCTAATAAGGGAGCAGTAAAGGTTTAGCTAGGCTCTTCAAGCAATGTCTTGCCTCCAGAGTTACCTTAAACTTGTATTGATGGAGGTTTCTTTACAAATGCTGTGTGCAGGAGCAAGGTTCAGCTCCCTAAGCACTGGCATCCAGCTGGCCTCCAGCTGCTACCCGTTGAGAAGTCAGGTCTCCAGCAAGTAGTGGGTGTCACCTCCTGACCCTGAATAGAAGGCAGTAGCACCTGCTGCAGCAGCTGGGTGTAACACTTCTCTCTGCTCTGTCTCATTAAAAGACCTGAAAGTTTGAAGATCATACCAGATAAATGAGTTTTGGACTATCAGTGATACGTCAGCTGAAGTATACTTGAAGTTTAGTCATTGTATAGCAAAAAAATACACATAGTAGCATGTTTCCTAAAAATATAGGCTATTCACTAATTGTGTATGTAATGCACACAACATTTTACTGCTAAATTAGATGTATAAACTGTGAAATTTGACTTGATCTTGCCCACAGGAGAGCTGATGACAGTTGCCCGATGGATGAGGGAGTTCATCGCACAGCATCCAGACTACAAGCAAGACAGCGTGATAACAGATGAGATGAATTACAGCCTTATCTGGAAGTGCAACCAGATCGCACAAGGCCAGGCGGAGTGCCCTGAACTGTTGGGGGTAGGATTTAACAAGAAACAAAGCGGAAACAAAACCGGCTCTTTGTAATGAATGTTTCTCAGATATTAGAAAGTTCAAGCCTTTTAGCAAAGCACTAGCTAAGATACTGTGAATCTGATACAGCTTCATGGTGTGAAGACCAAAACAGGGATACTGCACTATAAAATGGGCCAATCTGCCTAAATATTCATTTAAGGCATCCTAAATAGGGCATATTCTTATTGTTAAGGTTTATACAATGTACATGTAAATAGTAAAATATTTTTATGATTAACATCAATGTATTTTAATAAGCATTGTATCTAAAGTTATTGTGAATTAGCTTGTAACTTTTTTATGCTTATTCTAGAAAGAAAAATTGTCCTGGACAGCTTTGTAAATGTAATGGTACTTGTATATTATATGCATTCCAGTTACTGAATGTTTACTGTAATTTTTTTAATCTGGAATGTGCTGAGTAATCTACCTTATTGTGTAAGAAAAAAAAAAAAAACTTTTGGACCTACCTGCTTCACAGAGACTTCTTCCTTCCATTCTGGTTTTGAAAATATGTAAGAACAGATAATTGCATGTGCATCAAATTTCTCAATCTCTACAACAGTTTCTCAGTTGCCACAAGACCTGCATCCAGTCATAGAGCGTAAAATTGGGAGGAAGAGATCAATCTTTATTCAGATAACACAACTCTGCCTGTCTCCTGATAACTGTAGTCTTAGGTAAGGGCTGCCCTGTGGTTTAGTAACCTGCATTTCCCGCAGCAAAGGACTAACATGAAGACATCTCCCTGTAGCAGCATCATTTTTTCCCCTCGCAAGTATGTTGTTATGGTTCAGAAGCTTGCCTGAGTGTTTCTTTATGATTTAACAAAAAAACAGTAAGCGGGGAGAGGCAGTGAAAGAGAGGAAGAATTGGGAAGCAAACATAAATATCTCTACAAGGATAGCACAGACAACTGCTCTGGACTGTGGCACTGCTCCCACATTACTGTAGTTGACAGCAACTGCAGCATAAAACCAAGGACCTTCTGGTTCTTCCTAAAGCTCAAGTTTCTCATCTGTCTTTTTATTAAAATATGTCAGCAAGTTTATTTCTGACAAGGTACTTCATGTAGCTAGCTGAGGTACCATGGAGCTATAGGTATGGGCAACTTAATCCCTTCTATAAAGCAGATAAAGGAAATCATGGAGTGTACTAATCCTTTGAATTGGGAGCCAGTGCTGGGAGTGACTGTAGCATATTTAAAATTTAGCCATTGCAAGTGTAAATAAAGCAAATTAATGGGCCCTTTTTAATTTAGCTTCTTAACTGACTCCTAAAAGTGGATTGCAAAGCTTAACGCAAGCATATATAATTACCTAAGGTGTAATAATTTTTACAAACAACTAATGGAGGAACTGCAATGAAGAGGTGCACTAAGAAGAAGCTTTTATGTACTGACATTAGAATTTGTTCTGTGTTCACAGGTGTGCTTTAGAGAATAAAATGCTTTTTTTCTGCAGTGGTGAATGTTTTAATCAAGATGTAGGCATATGCTAATTTAGTTTCTGTAATAAGGAAATAAAAATAAAATTTGCAGTACGTGTTGGTCACTTGCATCAGTTGAACCCCTGTGCTCAGATTCAAAGAAGCAGAAGAGCTGCATGTGCAGCAAGCAGAGCTCGTGTAAGGCAGACTCTGGTTTTGTACAGTGAAACTTCTCAGGACTGGTAGCCAAAGTTTTATTAGCTGTTGTCCTGGCACTTAAAAGCCCTGAGTTCTGGTGTCCAATGTGTTGCGTTCATAGTTTCAGAAAGGATGGGAAAGGCCGGACACGAGGCTGCTGCTCCTTTGTTAAGGTGTCTGTGGTTGCTGGATGAGGAGTTCAGGTATGTGCCCCAGCCTGTTCTAGGCGTGTGGTGAAGGCCCTGGGGCAGCGCTGAGTTGCTGCAGGAAGGGCAGGCTTTGAATAAGCCCTTAGAGAGGAGCCTGCGGTGTCTTCGCCCACTCAGAGGTGGAGAAGCAAGCCCTAGGCCAACCTGGTGCTGGCAGGCTCTGGCTGACCTTCAGCACAAAGCACGCGACGCTGCCTCAAGTTATGGATTCAGGATTTTGGGGTCCTGCGGTCACCAGGTGCTCTCACGGAGATACTGACTCCTCCGCAAAGGGAGGGGAAGAAGCACAGAGCACCTGAGGTGAAAGGTGGTTGGTTCCTTATCCCAAAACTCTATTAACGTGGTGATCTTTGCATTTCCCATAAACACTACAATGTTTTGGCCCCAGTTCAACCGCAGTGATTCAACTCTTGCCTTCCACTTGGCTTTCAGCTGGAAGATGTTTTTTCTGATTTCCTGAGGTGTCAACACTATAAACAATACCCTGACAGCCATGTTTTTCTTGACAGTAACCTACAGGAGTACAAGTACCTTTTCTTTCCTGAATTATTTTTGCTACACTTGTACCATGGCCTAAATCTCCAAAATGTGGCTCACTGTGTGTGCATGCACAGAGCAGTGCGAGCACTTTGCGTCTCTGGGAGTGGATGGGGTCAGTTCGTGCAGCCAGCTCCAGAGCTGCTTTCCCACATGGTTTCCCCAATAAACATGTAAATAGCCCTGGGGAAATGTTTCCTTTGGAAACCTAAATGCAACCTCTGGAAGAAAACTTCAACCACCCATAAATGCTGTTAATGAATTGAACATGGGGTGAAAATCTACATCTTATGTGAAGCAAGATACAGCATTTAGTCTTTTCTAAGTCCATGTGTATCTATCTATTAATTTGGCCCTTCAATTTAATCAAAGCTCTTCCAAAATCTACCCATTGCATACACCTAGAGGGAAATCTGTAGTCATCCTGACAGTGAGAAGGCAAAAATGACTGCGGTGCAGCAAAGGGAGGGAAAGGACCAGGGACAAGCTGCTAACAGGCATGCTCATGTGTGATGGCTCCTGATCGCTGGCTTCCAAGAGTTTGTTTTTTGGCTAGAAAAATGTTAGTTTATAAATATTGAAGCAACAGCAACTGCTCTTTCTCTGGAGGGAGTCCAAGCTCCTATTAACTGCAATTAGATTAAAAGGAAAGCAGGTTGTTATGAGGATGACAGCACAGATTTTGATGAAGGCATCCCAAATAGCACCTTGTCCAAGTGCATAGCAAGGGGTTGTGTTTTGTATGTTGCTCTTGCCCTGGGAGGGTGCAAATTTTAGTTTTCTTTGTCCTGCACAAAAAGTAAAATTTGTGTCTAATACCTGTTGATAAATTAAGTGTTCGTTGGTTGTGTGTTTCCTGCAATGGTCAGACACTTTTGAGAGCCCTTGTGTTGCTAGAGGCCAGTAATGACATGATTAAATAAAGACGCTGCCAGGCTCGCAGCTCTGCCAGCCCCACTTTCTGCTGCTCAGAGGTGCAAAGTGACCTGAGAGCAGCAGGGAACTCACGGCCAAGCTCTCCCTTTTTCACAGGGAGAGCCCGTGATGACACAGAGCCGCCTGAAGAGGCTCTGGGAATTTATTTAAGGAGGAGAGGTCATGTGCAGAAAAAGAGGCTGGGGGTGGTAGGGAACAAAGCGTGAAGGAGTGAAGCCGAAGAGTCTGAAACCGCCTGCTCCTTCCCATGCTTTGCTTCCCCACGCAGCAGCAGCTGTGCCAGGATGACCTCCGGCTCCCCGGCATTTTTCAGCTCAGTTTATTCCTTCCCTTACACCACTTACGAGGCTGGGCTCCACGCTTCCCAGTCCTTTCCCATGGAAGCACGCACACGCAGGGCCGGACGCCTCACCCCCCCGCCCCGGTTTACTCACGACATGGGCATCCAGGGGCCGGGAGCTCCGAGTGTTTCTCTTGGCCGTGTAAGGCACTGCGACTCCGTGCCCAGAGCCCGTCGTGCAGCTGCCTGATGGAAACCAGGGCGCTGTGCCAGCAAAACCTCCGCACCGCCAGCACCCCGCGGCCTGCCCGGCTCGTACTCAGCCCCCTGGCACCAGCTCGAGAGCCTCCGAATCGAAGCAGCGCGGAAAGGGATGTTACTGGGGGGAGGCCAGGCCTGGGTTGGGTGACTGGGAGATGTGGCTGCGTGTCCCAGATGTAAACCAGGCTACCAAGCTCCCCGGCCTCTAATTCATCCCAGGGTGAACGACAGAGATGCACTTTCAACTCTGACGGGGTCCTTAAGTTGTGACAGTATTAAAAGTGTTGGCAAAGCAAAAAATCCCCCAAACAAGCCACAGTCCTCGCTGGGGTCTGCTCACGACATGAGGAGGGATGAGGTTAGGAAAAGCTCACTGCTAAGCCCAGGGCCAGCCCTAGGTGGCCTCCTAAGTTCAGAGGCAACGCGGTGAGCTGGGAGAGAACATAACTGTCCTGGGAGGAATAAGGAGAAAAACTTCAGGATTTCAGCTCCAAATCCTCTCTGGATTTTGTCCCCAAGCATCTGCCCCCGGTCCAAGTCCCAGCCCATGCCGTCCATGCACATCCCGTCATGTCCTGGCGTGAGCTCAGGGAGCTCAGCAAGCAGCTCCGGCCGCTTCCCAGCCCTCTCGTGCAGCTCTCCTGGGGGCTGCAAGAAGGGCAGCCCGTCCCTTCCAGGGGTTTAGTGCAGCTGATTGCATTGCTGAGAGCAAAACTGTCCCCTCTGAGTCAGGCTGCGGAGCTGCCAAGTGCTCCCGGCCGTGGCACACCCAGCTCAGCTCTGCGGGGTGAACCCGGGAGCTCTGCTTTCAGGCGTAAAGTAGGGAGGTGTTGCTCTTGAAATGTTCGCTTCTGGACAGCAAACGTCACTTTAGAGATAAATAAATAAATAGAAACAACTCTGTCTACTGCAGCTCAGAGAATTACTAACTAACATTTTGCAGATTTTTGTCTTTTCCCCTTTATTTACGGCCAGCCCGACTGGCACAGGTCCCACTGCTTTTGCTGGGCAAGGGCTGGGGCTGGTTTTGGAGTAGCCGTGGGGAAACCCACAGCAGTCTCTGAGGCAGCTCTGATGGGGAGAGCAAGTGCTGGGCTCCCGACCCCGGACACATCCCCACCGTGCTGCTGCTCGCACCGGGAGCATCTCAGCGATGTGAAAGGCAGAGTGCGGGTAGGGCAAGGCAGGGCAGGAGGGATTTTTGCGAAGCATCCACAATATCCTGGGAACTTGTTCTGACTTCCCACTTTCCTGTCATCCAGGCACGCGTGGTATCATCAGTATGTGCCTGTTTCCTCTCAGGCTGTGGGGATATGAAGGTGTGGCATGCCTGGGAGAGATGGCAGTCCTGCTGCATCCCTTGGGCTGCGATTCCAGCTTCCAGCAGCACGGCGTGTTTGGCCTTGCCATGAGCTGATGCAACGCGGTGCTTGCCCTGAAGCCGAACCCAGCACTAGAATAAGACATTATTCCTCAACCTGCCTTGGAAAAGCAAAATCCACACTACAGAAAGGAAACTTGAAGGACTCAAGCTGTGTACCAGAGTATCCAGGGGAAGGCTCTGCCTTCTGTGCTCCTGTTTTTATAAATCTTTGTAACTCTTGGCAAGGTGGACCAGGGTGAGCTGCTCTTCGTAGGGAGAGGAACACTTCCTCCAGGGTCCTGCTGTCCAGAGGAAGGGACAATCTACCAGGCGCATCGCTGTTTGGGATGCCACCGGATCTGGCATCTGTTTCCAGACTTACATCCACGCAGAAAGGGAGTGTTTAATCTTCCTTTTGTCCCAATGCAACCAAAGGAGTTCAGTAGTCTGAAAGCTGTGGTAACAGCTTGCTGCAGCCATGTGCAGCTTGAGGCATGAATCGCTGTGCCTCCCGTTGATGTGTGACAACTGGAGGCACTGTGTTGGTCCAAACAGACCCTAGAGATGATGTGGTGTGGTGAGTCTGGTGCTCTAATTGCAATTAACATGATAGATTTTATCTACTGAGCTGCTCTGTATTTACTACATTTCCTCAGCCATGCCTGGAGTCTGAGAGAGGTGACACAGTGACAGCTTCACACACCCATTTCCTACCTTTTATCGTGAGAAAACGCAGCGTGTATAAATTTGATCTGTACCAGCAAATTCCTCATTGACATCTTTCACTGGCAGAGCCCACTGGCTGTAAGGACTTGTAATCTGCCAGATGTGTGTTTCTCTGACACCTACCCTGAGAAGACATCTGTGAGCTGTGCTGGGGTACCACAGGCTATGTGTGCCTCCCAGGAGGCATTAAAGATGGATTTAATTATCATTAAATCCTAGTGCTGAGCCTTCATGGCGTATCTCCAGCGGGAGATAAGCTGCTGTGACAGGCCCTACAACAGAAGCCAGTGTTTTAGCAGCTACTTTTCAAAGCTCCTTTGATGGGAACTTCCATAACATGAGGTTCCCAGTTCTGTGATGTGATGATTCCTCCCTGGGTAGGGATGGGAGCAAACCTCAGCCACTCCCCTAGAGTTCCCATCAGCTCTTCAACCTAGTCGAGAGGAAGTGCAGAGATGTCTCTCGGGGAAAGAAGGCTTAGTTTCATCATTACTTCCCACTTTCCCAGCCTTATCTTCTCCCCAAGTAGACTCTCCACCACTGAGTCTCCTGTCCAAGTGCTCCTTTTGCTCCAGCATCAGCTCTGCCTCCTGATTTTGCCCTGCCTGCCTAGGAAGAAGGAGGCTGTATGTCCTTCTGCAGCTGCACACCAGCAACCAGGAGGAAGCAAACTAGGAGGTGGTGACTTCTTCCCACAGCTGAAGTGATGGAAAAGACAGGAAGAGCTGTGGAGTCAGACACAGGAGTGAGCCACCCGTAGCCCTCTTTGAAACACCTCATTATTTTTTGTTGTTACTCAAGAGGACTCCACAAGGCTTAGGTGGTCTGGACGTGGGAACTGAGGGAGAAGGAAGAGTTTGAATGACCAAGTTCCAACAAGCTCCTTTGTGTGTGTCTTTTTTTTTTGTCCATGGTTAACCAAAAAAAAGGAAGAAGAAAAAGAGGGAGATGCTGAAGAGTCCTGGTTTAGCCAAGCTCAGCTTATCTGGAAGCTAATCTCAAAGGAACAAGCTGAGATTTCATTGTGGGCAGAAGAAGTCTGAAATAGCTGTAAATTGTCTGCCAGGAGACAGGCAAATGAAATTCTGCTTTTATCCAGAGACAGGAGGAGAGAAGGCAGACATGGAGGCCCTCAGGGCATATAGGAGAGGTGAGAAGAGGAGGAGAACCCTCCAAAGGCAACTTGTTACGGTGGGGAGGTAGCCAGGAGGGAACCCCAGGCTGGGCAGAACGAGAGAAAACCAGGGAAGACTACAAAATGGAGCAAGGGTGAGGCTGTCTGTGGAGCCTGATGGTCCAAGGAGATAATGCTGGTGCACTAGTTAGGACTGAAGGAAGGCCTTTCTGGTTGCAAAATTTTATCTTGACAAGAAAATTAAATACACAGCTGAAAACAAACCAACCACTCCAATTATGAGCCACTCCTTGCCACTTAGAGGTCCACAAATGATTGCCAAGGAATGTTTTTGCGTTCTTACTTCATTAGTTTTGGCATGTGGCGTGGCAGGCAGGGAGCTTCTCTGTGTGGGGTTAATGTGGAGCAGGTTTTTGATATGCAACCAGCAACACTTTTTCTGAAATTCGTAACAATTCCTTCTCAGTGAAGACAGCTTGGTTTTCTGTCCTCCGCTTCTTCCTGTGTGACGTACATGAATCAAAAAGGACTTCAGCATTTCTGAGGTAAAATGTTCATTTTAAGTGCCTCAGGACTTGCTGTTGTGGAAAGAGAGCTTTGTGGGGGTGAGGCTGGAGGGTGGCTGGGTCCAGCACAACCAGCGCAGGCTGTGTCACCCTGCCATGGGATGGCAGCTGAAGCTTTTATGTGACACTCACACAAGTGGGGACCCTAACACAAATTTTGTTTTTGTATGCTTAGAGCAATGTTTTATCTAGATCAGGAGTGACAAAAATCCATTTTTGTTGACAGTTTTATCCACGATGGGCCAAGATGTCAGACACTTGCTCATTTGTTGTCTTCTGCAGGGGCCTAAGTTCCAGATTCCTCTCACATTTCATCTCCAACTTTCCCAGGCACCTCCAGACAGCAACGAGCACCACGAGACCTGGAGCAGCCCTGCGGAGAAGGACTTGGGGGTTCTGGTGGATGAAAATCTCAATATGAGCCAGCAGTGCGTGCTTGCGGCCCAGAAGGCCAACTGCGTCCTGGGCTGCACCAACAGAGGGGTGCCCAGCAGGGCGAGGGAGGGGATTGTCCCCTTCTCTCTGTCCTTGTGAGGCCACACCTGGAGTGCTGCATCCAGGTCTGGGGCCCCAGCACATGAAGGATGTGGGGCTGTTAGAGTGGGTGATGATCAGAAGGCTGGAGCACCTGTCCTAAGAAGAAAGGCTGAGAGAGCTGGGGATGTTCAGCCTGAAGAAGAGAAGGCTCCAGCGGGACCTCATTGCAACTTTCCAGTACTTAAAGGGGGCTTATAAAAAAGATGAACAACTTTTTGTTTGGGCAGACAATGACAGGAAAAGAGGGAATGGTTTTAAACTAAACGAGGGGAGATTTAGATTAGAGGTGAGGCATTGAAACAGGTTGCCTGGAGAGGTTGTGGATGCCCCATCCCTGGAAGTGTTCAAAGCCAGGCTGGATGAGGCCCTGGGCAATCTCATCTAGTCAGTGGTGTCCCTGCCCATGGTTAGACCTAGGTGATCCCTTTAAGGTCTCTTCCAACCCAAGCCATTATGTAATTCTATTATTCTATGACCTATGTAAATCCAGTCAATGTCCAAACCAGCAACGCCTACGTCCCAGAGGGCCTCAGTTTGGAAGGCAAGCAACAAGCAACAGCAGTCCACAAATTGCAATAGTGGCCTCTTTTTTCAACATGGCTTAGCAGAAAAAAAGGTGTCTTAAAGTTCATAGGAGACCCTTGCAGTTAGGACTTCTCAGAAAGTGAAAGGCCAGATGCTTTCTTGCCTCAGAAGGTTCAAATACACTTCATCTCCACACAGAGCTCCTAAACCAATTCATGAATGTGTTTTCTAAAGGGTCTCTGGAACTGGCGCAAACTCTTGAGCCTCCCCATGGGACTTTGCTACCATAGAAAACAAAACAAAATATTTTTAAACCTCATTATTTTTAAACCTCGTTATAATTCTATGACGTACTGGCATCTCCATTACTATGCAATGTTCTGCCTGCCTAACCAAAAAGCATAAAATAGAGCTAGAGATGGCCAAAACCAAAGAGAACATTCAGGGAAAAAAAAAAAAAAGTGAGAGATTAAGTAAATTAGAGTTTGTACTCTTGGAAAACAGGCATCTGGGAGGTAACTATGATAGGGGTACATAAAATTAAATCATCTGAGTAAATTGTGGAACTGATCACTGCAAGATGTTATAGAGGCCAAAATATAGACAGTTCAACAAGCAATTAGCCAAATGAACAGAGAAGACATAGCTACAGTAGCTAGATAGTGGCTCTTCATCATTATTATTACTACTGCTGTTGTACTTTGTTTTAATATTTAGCATTCCGGTTGCCGTGGTCTGGGTGCCATCTCTGTCCAAGGAAATCCTCAAACCACTGCTGGAAGATGGAAAATATGTCAGGGACAGATCATTCTGTACAGGCTGTTTCTCATGTTCTTTTCTAAGCATCCACATCTGTAAGGGGAAAAATAACGTCTCTCTGGTCTGTCTGAGTTAAACAATTTCTGTGTTCTTACACAATTCAATGTTAACTGAGAAGAGGGCACAGGAGACAGAAAGGACTGCAGCCTAGCAGGCAGGTATTAGGTTAGGAGTCCTGGGTTTGGGGAGCTGGTCCATTATTCAAGAAGTCACTAGTAGAGTACAGAAAAAGAGGATATGGGCCATTCAGACCTCTCACCTAGCAGGTGAACTTCCCAATCACAAGGCCTACATGTGTTCATCTCTGGTGGGAGCCTTGAACACAGCCTGAGGGCTCCTTCTGTGGGGTGGTTGTTAATGACTTGAACATCCTTTGACTGAGGTGCATCTAAATTCAAGTCTTCAGCTTTCTGGGGAGCCCTCCAAACCCAGTGGTGTTGTACAGAAGACACCCAGACCAGCTGCAGCAACATTGCCATGTTCCCTGACAGAAGGGTGAAGTCTGCCCAGCTCTTCCAGCAATCACACAGAGCAGGTAGGCTCTTCTTCTCCAGAGGACTCAGAGCTCTCACAGTGCTAACCTTCTAACAATACTGACTAAGTGTTTTGTAAGAAAACCTCATGGTTTCCTGCTGACTTTGCTACATAGCAGCATTTTCAGCAGTTTTGCTCCATGCTCCTGCTCTAGGTGAATTCATTCATTCTTGCCCCTCTCCCTCAGTAGTAATGTATTAATGGACTTACACTCACATTTTCTCATACCCAGCTACTTTCCCAACCATCTCTTCTGAACTGCTTAACGGGTACAGTCCACATCTTGGGAAATCACACTCCAACAGCCTGTTAAAATTAACTAGCCCCTTCCATGGAAGTACAGGTTGCACTGAACCATAAAGACACCTAGCCCTCCCCATGAAGAGGACAAAGAGTTTGGGGCTCAGTTATAGCCCTAGGAAAGCAAACAGTCCTGGGTGGCGATATATGCACAGAAAACGTATGGTTAGCTTGCTCCCTGGCACAGCCCTGGCCTGATCTGACCTGCAGTCTGCCAGCCTATGCCCATGCATGACCCATGAGCTAGGCAGGCAGGTAGGATGCTCAGAGGGGGAGAGAATCTGCCTGTATGGACTTGAGCTGCACTGGCCTCAAGGTGAGTTGGCCTCCTTGGACTGTTTCATTTACTACTACACATCCTCACACCAATATCCACTGGAGAAAGCAGGCTATAGCCATAAATTAACTACAATGACATTCAGCTTCTGTGTGCCCCCATCTCTTCTTGGTTTTGCCACCTGACTCTCTAGAAAACTAGAATTTTATGCTACTGTGGTTATATCCAGCAGTACTTGATGCCACATCATGTACCATACAGGACCCAAGGAGCCCTTCACAGATGAGGAGGCTGGTCAAGTACTGCAGCTCCAGGCAATGGCACAGACTCAAATTTATGATTCAACCTTGTGAAAGTCAAGCAGCATTTGAGTCTCATATAATAAATGTTCCTGGTACACACTGTCTCCAAGTCCAATTTTTGGTAAAACATCTGAAAAGCTACATCCAGACTTTGTGCCTGAAATAACAAACAGATGTTCTCAGGCATGGAGAAGGTCTAATAGCATTGCCTGTTCCCTACAGCATGAGCAGGAACTGATATGCTTTCCTGATAAAGAAAAGCACAGTTCAAATGCACACCAATTTAGAAATTACAGAACAGGAGCACAAAACAGTTGAGGTTGGAAGAGACGTCCGGAGGTCATGTGGTCCATCCCCCTGCTCAAGGTGGGGTCAGACAGAGCAGGTCACTCAGGACCATGTCCAGCTGGGTTTTGAATGTCTCCAAGGATGGAGACTCTGCATCGTCTCTGGGCAACCTGTGTCAATATTTGATCTCTCTCACAGTGAAAAAGTTTTTTTTAAGTTTCAGATGGAGTTTCCAGGAGTTTCCTGGAGCACTCTGTCCCATCACCCAGGTTATTAACAAGGATGTTAAATAATATTGGCCTCAGTATCAATGTCTAGTTACACCTGTTGGGACTTTGTGCCACTGATTGCCACGCTTTGGGCCTCGCAAGTCAGCCCTTTTTTGGTTCACCTCGCTGCCCACCTACCCAGCCCCATACTTCATCAGCTTGTCTATGAGGGTGATACGGGAGACAGGGCTGAAGGCCTGGGTAAAGGCAGGACAAACAACATCCACTGCTTCACCCTCATCCACCAAGCCACTCATCTCATTGTGGAAGGCTATCAGTTTGGTTAAGCAAATGTCTCCTTCATAAACCCATAGTAACTACTCCCAACCACTTTCTTGTCCTTCACATGTCTGGTATTGGCTTCCAGGAGGATTTTCTCCATCATCTTTACAGGGTGTGAGGCAAGGTTAATCAGCCCCATCCCAGTTCCTCAAATCTTCCTTCTTGTACTTCTTGAAAATAGGAGTGACATTTGCTTTCTTTCAGTCCTTGGGAACCTCTCCTGAGTGTCAAGATCTTTCAAAGATAATCAAGAGTGGCCTCACAATGACATTGGCCAGCTCCCTTAGCACTCATGGGTGCATCCTATAGGTCCCATGGACTTGTATATGTCCAATTTGTTTAAATTCTGAAGGCCAGTCTTAGCAGTAGAGACCAAGGTGAGAAGGCTTTGAGTACATCAGCTTTTTCACTCTGTCACCACGTCCTTTGCCCCACTCAAAAGCAGGACCACATAGTCTTCACATAGTCTTCCTTTTGCTCCTTGACTTGTTACCATTCCTGATGTTCCCCAGACTCAAATCCCGTGCAGTTCCTCTATATTCTTCCTGGGTCACCTGTCCCTGATTCTACGTCATGTACTCTTTTTTTATTTATTTATTTTTTGTTAAGTTTGAACCTGTTTCTGAGCATACCCAGGACCTATGCAAAAACCCAGAACCTTTGGAAAGCTGCAGGTCTGTGAGCAGTTGATGTCCTTTGCCTTTGGGACCAACCTGAGGTCGGAGGCAAGGCTGAGGCTGGCAGCAGAAAAGCAGATCTTTATTCCTCTGAAGGTCTGAGATGGAAAGAATGGTGGAAAGGATGAACAGAGAGGGAGGAGTGCAGAAGGGAGGATAAAAGACAGAAGATAAAGTCTCATTTTAATGGGAGTTCTTGTATTTCCTCAAATTCAACATGCCTGATTGTATCTAAAGGCTTTTCAGGGCCTTTACCTGTGTCAGATGACACACAGGTGGTCACATCAGCAATTTGGTTTTAGCTGTTTCAGAACAGACCTTACCTCCTCAGATACCTACCTTGTGATGAAAGATGTCCTCACATCCTTCCTCCCAAATATTCCCACTGACACTTGCTTTCAAATTCCAACTCCGTGCCCATCCTCTAGACCATTTGCTGTACCCAGAGAAACCTTCCCGATCTTTAAAGCACAAACGCACATCCACATTTCCTTCAGGCTCTCATTGTTCATACAGATTTCCAGTTCAAGGCACGTTTTCAATGCCAAAGTTTCACCCCTCAACTTCTACCAGCTGCATGGCATTTATCTAAAAAAGATAGCACCTAAAAGTAGCTCATCTGTGAAGACTGTGCAGAGCCATGCAGATCTTTGATTCATAGCCTGATGGTAACTGATGTCCAGAGCACTTTATATCAAAAAGAGGCAGGCAGCCAAATTCCAATTCTCTCACCTGTGTTGCTATAAAAGCAGGGTTAGAGCTCTGAGGTTACCTCAGCATTATGCTGAGGCTAAGTGACAGCAGAATGTCATCCAGCAGGAGGGTTTTGCAATTGAAAGGGGTAAACAGATTATCTTTTGTTGATCTTATCTTGCTTACCCATTCATTGGCAATGTTATATCACCTACACATGCAGTTAGGGTTTGTGTAAACATATAAAGGCAATATCCTTAAAGTCTCTTGCAAATTTACCGAATTTATTTCAGGAAAAATGTTGTTTAAGATTTTTACAAAGGGAAGGCAGACCAGGAGTATGGCACATTTTTCTGCTGCCAAGTCCTTTCCACCACAGCAGATATTAGCACCAAATGGGTAGAGAGATAAAGCTGTTCCAAAGGAACGTTTTCCCCTTTTGAATGTTCAGCATTGTGCAGAACTGTACACATGAATTGTGCCTTTTACAGGAACAGGGAAAGTAAAAGGCTTTTTGACAAAAGTCAAAAAGCTCAATTTTGATAAAAGCTTCATCCTTCGCAAAATTCAGAAGGCATGATATTTGACTTTGCTGAGTTTAGACCTTGTCCTTAATTTCCCTTTCACAGCAGATGTAAGAAAATGCCATACAATTTCAAATCACTGCAACACAAGACAGTGGTTATTGCCCTACTGACACATGTGCTTACACACATATTTCTGGCAAGGTAGAATAGCCCGCAGTGTATCCACATTTTAAAGCTTTTTCTCGCTGCCAGAAGACACAAAAGCATAATTAGGTCACAAAACACTCCAAGTGGTTTCCCTTAAATTATTGTCATCTTTTGGTATTTAAGATTAGTGAACAGTTTAAGATTTTTAAGGCGAAAACTATTCATTTGTGCTGTTTTCATAGCAAAACCAATTACCTCTTGCTGCAAGCTAAGCTTCTCATGGATTCTGGAAGAAAGAGTAAGAAATCAAGCAAAAGAATTGTGCATACATTATAGTTTATTGTTCTGCCTTCAGTAAAATCCTCCATGGCCCACAAAAACACATTTGTAACTATCAAATGTTTGGCTCCTCACAGTTGCTGCCTGGCTAAAAATACTGAGCTGGCATATCCTTTGTAGTATTATAAAATTTTTGTCACAAGGTTGGCTTAGGAATATTTCTGTGTTAACAATACCTTGTGCTTACCTAACAGGCTTGCTCGGTGACCTCAGAGCAAACACTGAACTTGACAGCTGGAAGTGGAGGGGGAACACGGCTTTTGGGAGAAGGACAAGTGCATTCAGGCAGCACAGCCCAGGGGCCTGCCTGTTTGCCAAGGCTGAGGAACGTTTCATTGACAAAGACAGGAAGCGCTGATGCATTTTCCCCAAGCAAGGCATTAAAACTGTTTTTCCCTGCTATTGATGCCACCGTTTTCAAAAACACATTGAAAACAAAGGGCATTTGTTCTTACGGGCTTTTAAAAAAATAGCATTTGTTTTGTATATAGCAGGAATAAATATTTTTTAAACTTTTTTTTTTTTTTTTTTTTTATTTGTCAGAAGTCATTCTTTTGGGGCTTATGGCCTCTCAGGTTCAAAACCCCATTGTTTCCCCTTGCATTTTCTGTGGGTTTTTTAGTAGTTGTTCCTCTAGCTAGACAGCAGCAGACGTAAATGTGTTTCCATGTGTTTAGAAAAAAAGGAACAAAGGAACAATGAAACATTCAGCCAAGCTTGCCTGAACAGATTTATTTATTTATTTATTTATTTAATTAATTTTAGAGCAATTTGGACCAGGAGAACTGCCTGAGAACCCAGAGGATTCATGAGAAGGAGCTCCGTGTAGCAACTGTGACTGCTGGGAGATTAAGGGTCAGACACTCCTCTCGCTAAACTCCCAAAAGTAGCCCAATTATCCAAACCGAGCCGAGAGAATTTGATCCCCTTTCTTGCAGTGGTATTCTGAGGGTAAATTACCATGATTAATGAGTTAATGTTTGTCAACCGGAGCGCAGTAACTGGGTGTGTGACAGCTGGCTCAAGGCTTCTCAGCAGCATGAGCAAAATTCAAGCTTGCAGCGGTGGCAGAGAGGATTTTGCTCGTGGGTCTGGGGAGGTGGAGGCACGAGGTGTGATCAGGGTGGGTGGCAGGTGCCTGCCATTTGGAAGCGAGCACAGCCTGTGGCTCCCAGCAGCTTGCTCCTGCAGGCAGCTTCCTGCTCCCCGTGTAGCACCGGCAAGCTCTGCCTTGTCTTCTCAGCCTGTGGCAGTTGTGAAATGAGGCTCAGTTAGCTGAATCCCTGCAGCTAACAGGTTTTACATGATAATCCTGCGGGCTGACAGCAAACAGGTAGTGGAGGCCTACTGTCATCTGGGAACCTGCCCGATTGCCTGCCTGCACACTTCCCTAAGTACTAGATGGCACTTAGAGCTTTCAAAGAAGGCAATGGCAATGAAGACCTCGGCCCCTAATAAGGCTGGGGCCACATTTTATACTTTGAGAGCAGTTTCCAGCCATGTGGAAACCACAGCAAAAATATTAACCAGCTTGCTTTACTAACACATGGAGAAAAAAAGAAAAAAAGAAAGATGTCAAATTCGGTTTAAACTGCTGAAAGTAATTTCAGCAGGCAGAATGTAATCACGCAGGCTGGAAAATAGCCAAGGTGCTGATTAGCACCCTACAAAAAGCCACAGGGGATCGCTAATGATCAGGGCTATTTGATTAGCTGCTGCTGTGCTCTGCATGCAGAGTGCTGTGCTCTCCATCCTGCTTGGTGGCTCTCCCGGTGCTTACCCTCGTGTGCCCTCTCTGTGGCATGCACAGGGCTTTGAGGCACATTAATACACCCTCTGTTTCCCAGGAAAGTAAAGCACTGCTGGTGCATAAAGGATTGCCCTTTGTACCATGGCCTGGCCTGAGCACTGACTGGAAGCAGTTACAGTCCTTGGTATTTTCTGTTTCTTCTCTTCTGCCTTTCTTTGGCAGCAGGATTCAGGTTCAGTGAAGTCTGAGCTCCTTGCCTTCAGTAGGCTGTGTTGCTAGCACTACGGAGTATTTCCAAGAAAGCTGAGCTTATAGCTTCTATTGCTGGTTCAAAGTGAGATATTTATGATCTTATTTTTCACTGCTGGTATTTCAAAAAGAGGATATTAAACCAGATTTTATATGATTGGTTGTATTCTTAATGCTATTACAGTGCAGTCTGTTCAAAATTTCATCTTCTTCTTCAGCTAGCATTTCCTTGTTGCAATTTCTTCAAACCTTATCTAATTTCTTTCTGCTGAGCAGCTATTTTTCTACAGGTGTCTTTCCTTTGTTTTCTTCACTGTTTTCCCTTTCCAGGATTTTGCATCATTTCCTTAGGTTTTCAATTTTGCTTTCAGAGCTTCTTTTTTGATCCTTTTTCCCAACTAACTAAAATGAACTGCCAACACTGTAAATATGTGTGATTGTGATGTGACTTTATAACATAAAAAGAATGGAGGCGCAGGAAGGAAGAACATATTTCAGAAGAAAAAAGGATGTTCTGAAAGTACCTGCAGAGAGAAGCTAACAATGTGGGTGCTGGAAGAAGTGCGTATGCAATGGATGGATGCTTTTATGACTGGGATTTATCTGAGGGATGAATTTTGGCCTGATGGAGGAGCTAATCTCCTGATCGCAGGGATCAGTCTGTTCTTAAGTTAAGAGGACAGCATGACCACACAGTTTTAGTGTGAAGAAAGAGAATTCTGTGTTGCTCTGGTGAACTAGTTCCACACATCCCAATGCTGGGCTGTAAGGTTGCAGTCAACAGCCTTGGTCAGAAGAACATGGACTCAACCTGGAAGACAAGTTAATCAGTAGGACAGCCTGTGGGGGCAGAAAATCCCAAGCATCTGCTCATGTTACTAACAAAAAAAATTGCCCTGCAAAGGGGTGAGACCAACAGAATAGATATTAGAGAAGGATGGAGGACTTTGCACCTCCTCTTCACTGCAAGAAATATGTACTTGTCCTGCCTCCACCTCGCACCTCAGGGAAACAGTTGGTATTGCCTGCCCCAAGGCAGGGCAGGGCATGCTTGCACCTTAGGTAAGGCCAAAGCAATGCAAAGAAGACAGGGCAGGAGCAATTAGTCCCTACAAATCTGCTGTAACATCTTGGTCCCCGCCACGGATGTTATCAGCAGCTTGCGGTGCCCTTGGGCGCCTCAGAGCTGGGGTGAGGTGGGAGCATGAACCAAGCCGAACGGCTGCTTGTCTGTGGGTTTAACCCAAATCCCTCAGCCTTCTCAGGAAAACATGCCTCGCAGTACCTCAGGGAGTGGCCTGCCACTGCACATCCCGAGGCAGGAGGCCAAGCGGCAGCCCTGACTCACGGCCGGGAAAACAACCACGCGCTTCCTGGCCTGGGCCGGCCCAGCCCGCACCACAGGCACACCAACCCTCAGAGAGGAAACTGCAATGGAAACCCTGCTCGTTTTGTTCATCTCCAGTGCTGTGCAAAGCCCGGCTGCCCTGGCAGGGGTTGCCTGCTTCAACATTTCCTTCACACCCTTGGAAAAGGGGTATCACGTCCACTCCTCTTGGCATGGAGATCTGCGCAAATGATAAACGCTTCAGCTGGCACCAGTGGTGCAGTTTGCGCTTTATCTGTTTCTTCGAGTCCAGAAAGCAAAACAAAAATACCCAGGATTTCTCAGGGCAGGCAGCAGAGGACATTGTGATAACACTGAGCATGCAGGGCACCTGAAATGGTGGTGGTCTGCTGAGATCTTCCCTTTGAGCCTCCAAGACGAATACCCTAGTTCTAACACCTGGGACAAGATGGCTGCAGGGTAGCCAGGCCCTAAAACAGCCTAAACAACCCTTAATCACCACCATAAGTGGAATTTAGTGGCTCCCCTTCCTTTCCCAAAGGATGATGCACTTGAACAAGCCTGCCGCCTCAAGCTCAGAGTTTATAAACCAGCAACCACCAAGCAGCTTTTGCAAGGGAAGAGCCACGTGTCTTTGTTATGCTCAGGGGTGGGAACGTGACAAGTGTCTTTCACAGTATTCGTGGTCTGTTTAGATTCTGTTGTCGAAACTGTCAGTTTAGTAACAAGACAGCTAAGAAACAAAAATACTTTATTTAGAGAAGAGTGGTAAGGCAGGAGTGGAAAGCAAAGGAAAGAGCAGCTGGGAATGCCTAGATTTGAACCTAAGTGAGGCTACGAATTTACCCAAAAAGGCATCAAAATGCATCCCCTGGTTTTAGTGGAATTCCTCTAGATTTAATGTGGTCTGAACAAAATCAGAGAAGGACTGGTGGGTTGGCACCTGGTGTTTTACAATAGGGATTGCAAACAGCTGGGTGACTAGAGTTGGCAAGTAACCATTTGTCATCCGAATTTAAAGAAGTGCCTGAGGCAATGTTCCCAGCCTTGTCTTTGAAGGAATTTTAAAATGATGTGTTTTATTTGCACATTGGCATGCTCTGTGATTCAGCTGGTGAGTGCTGACTTCTTATAAAGGCAGGCTGACTGCTCTCCAATCCTCGTCCGTGGTATCTGTAATTTCACTTCTCTATTTCTGTACAGAATGCAGAATTATTGTCCAGTAATGACAACTGAACTGAAGAACGAATTTTTATTTTTTTACCTTCATGAGAGATTATTTCAGATAAAATGGTATTTAAAAGAGGAACACATATAGCTTTTACCCAAAGGCATTCCTAATAGCTTTTACCCAGTGATACAATTTGTCATGATCTAAGAAGAGTTTGCCAGATGAAATCTAATTTTTAGTTTTGTCTAAATCAATGTGAGGCTCATTCCTTCTGCTGTTAAAATCAATGGCAATTTAAGAAGTTGGGATGTGTTTCTGTGAAAACCTAAACCAGATCGTTCTCTCTTAGGTCAGTTCTTTTTTAAGAAAGAAATTCAGCAAATCTACACCACGTTAAGTTTCACTCTGTTCTAAATAAACATTTCTAAAGATAATTCCAAAAACATTTTGCTCCTTTGACAAATATTTCCTTTATATCATATTACCCCTATAGCTGGACCTGTGGATTTTCAACAGGTCTATGTGAATTTTCCAAAGTACACAGGACTGGACAGCTTTAGTGAACGTGACTGTTTTTTGTAGCTGTGTGACTTTGGGGGTCTTACCCTGCACATCCTAACAAGCTTCAGAGACATTCCTGAGACCCTGCAAAGCGCAGTCATTGCTCCCATCACCTGCGGACATGCTGTGATTCTCTGGGGCTAGTCACAGCATTCATTTGCTCTAAGGCTTCACTGACAGATAGAAAAACTGATTGAACTGAGAGAGGTCCAGTCAATACATGTTTTTGTAGAGCTGCTTTCTTTCAGTTCTTGTTGTATGAGATCTGAGAGCTCGGTTTTCTTCCTCCTTGCAATTTCAGGCAATGAAAGAGGAGCTAGTGCAGGGAAATAAACCTTTTCAGGGAAGAAAAAGAACAACAACAACAAAACATACTGAAAAACAAAATTAGAAAATGTGTTAGGTGCCCGTTTTTGAGAGGCTGCAAGCAATTAAAGCAGAAAAAGAAGTCAATACTTGCAAAAAGTCTGCTTGAAACAAGAGGTGGAGGTGAGAGGTCTAATCCTAGGTACCTTCTAGAAACGGAAAGCATCATCAAGAGCACGTTGCAGTAAGCACCACAGCACCCACATCTGCCTGCAGTGACAACTGACGCTGCATTTCCATGGTCTGTTAGTTCTGGATAAGTGCTCACTGGAGCAGAGAGGAGTGTTTTTGCCCTGCTCCCAGCTCTCATTCCCAGCCTCTCCCTTGCACCCACATCAGTGTTCATGAAGCCTGCCAGAGCCCATTACTCTCTGAACACGATCTTTTAGATACTCCATGGGAGCAGGGTGTAATGTTTTAATACCAAATACACTTATTTGAAGATATTTGACTTTACACAGTTATTACAATGTACTGAAACCTCAACACAAGTGCAATACAGCAATTGCAATATACGGTTGAATCGCTATACAAACATGACTGCCATTACCGGTGTCTACATGTACACAACCACAATGCTGCACATTCCCAGTTGCCATGAAGGAACAGATGGGTTGAAGCCAGCTGAAATCTGTTCTCTTCAAAACTCATTTTTGATGGTTATTCACTTTTTATACCCCATGTTGTGCTGAGCTGCATATACACTTCCCCCAAGCTGGCCTGGCTGGCTCACGAAGATACTTTCTGTTGACCATTTTAGGGAATTTGGGCCATTTACACAACCAGTTGATCCACCCAACTGATAGAGCTGATTATCTGCAACAGTGATCATCTTCCGGTCCACTTGGGTTGAGATAAGTTCGTTTTCCTTTACAATCGTTGTGGTCACTTTCTACATTCCTTCCTGAGCTTCATAAGAACATCATCCTTGCCTACTTCCTCTGAGCCTTCTTTTGTGGTAGGAGTTCCCTGATCAGTTACACAGCCACATTATGGACTATGCCTATTTATTTAATTAAGCTGTGCCAGAAACGGTAACCAGGCACAGGAGCTTGAGCATCTCTGCTTAAATAATTAAAGTAATGACTTCTGGCCACCTCCCAGATGAGTTCCTGGGAATGATTTGGAGTTTAGCACAAGGAGGCACCACTCATGAACTGGGGATGCATACTTTACAAAGTTACATTGCGTACTTTAGTTCATTTGGGGAGCATATGCTTTCCACACTGCACATAGAGTGTATTGGCAAAGTGAGAAACACTGAGTAACGTGAGCATTAAACACAGGAACTAAGCTGTGGTGCTAACGTATAGGCAGAGGAGTTCAAAGCCTTTCAGGGCCTGTGTGGCCCATGGTGTTGTCCCTGGGGACAGACGTCCTCTGAAGTGCTGGCGGTGGGAACGCTAGGCCTCCTTGTCCGAACCGGCACCTCAGGTGGGATCGAGTGACTGAGACTTTCCAGTTGCCCAGGCAGAGATTACGGCTGAGGAAAGGGCAGAGGAAAGGCGAGCGCTGTATCTTGAAATAAATGCAGGATCTGAGTATAACAAAGCTATCTGCTGGAAGCAGCTGGGCGGTGAACAGCCCTGCCCTCAGGCTGTGGCCCGGGGGAGCTCCCCAGAGAGGGAGCAAGGCCTCACTCACTGCACCAGGCACGTTACAAACACAGCTCAGGCACTCACAGGGCCACACACACTCCTGCTCAGACGTCTGAAGCCAGCCCTACTATTATTAAACCAAAATGATGCACTTCCCTACTTTCCTTAAAGAAGACAACCCTCCATTATCAAAAGGGGGAGTTACGCTCAGTTAGCTTGTAATTCTGATCTTAATGGGTTTCGTGCTGTTGCCATTATTAGACAAGCCTTCACCATGTGGGTGGAAGCCGAAAACCTGCCAAGAGCTAGGAGACAAATAAGAAACTATTTGAGGAATGGGGATTTCTGATGAGAGCCTTTGACGATGAATTCACTGCTGTCACAAGAACTGGGCCAGAAGCTGAAACTTCAAGCTGCCTTTCCTGTAGGGTTGGTGCTCCAACAACTGAGCTGGAGCAAAAATGTGATGTTTATAGAAAGAGGCACAATCAATGATCCATACAAGAGATGTAACAAGGCAGCTACCTTGTCAAGATGATACGAGGAGGAGCAGTTTATAGCGAAAAGCAAATAGGCTTTGGTGGTTCTTTTTTTTCCTCATAAAAGTAGGTTGAAGAAAGCAAGATATATTGAAGCTGACAGTGTATTGAATTTGGCAGCAGTTCAAAGCTAGAACCTCTTGTTCATGCTGTGCAGAGCATGCACCTGCAATGTGCAAGAGGTAAAGGACGGGGAGCACAGAGTCCTCGCACAGAATAAAGGGATGAACTGATTATTCCTCCTGTGTTTCAGAGGATGCTCTGTGCAGAGCCCAGCACGGAAGATAAACATATTCAGTGAGTGTGTGCATGTGAAACTGCTGTAATAATATAATAAAATCCTGACCCTTAAGGCTGGTAGGTGTCTATACATAAAAGAGTATTATTATTTTTTTAATGTACTCCATTGAGCTTCTAATGCTTCTCCTGGTATATAACAGAAAGACGAGAAGAGCTGTTTACAGTGACCATTCGTGCAGGTTAAACCCACACAAAAAGCTCCATTCAAGTGAAAGGTGAGGAGGGTGTGAGGACACCGCCTATGCTAAGCTAAAGCTTCAAAGAGGTTTTTCTCAGCAACGACTGCATCTGGAATTTAGCACACTTCACCAATAAGTAGGAGTTCAGGCGATTTCAAACTTGTCTAATTATAGCATGTCGGTAGTGATACTATAATTACAAGTATGGAGGCACTCATATATATGCCTAGAGGAGCTTCTGGTGCCAAGAAGAGCTGTTAGCAACCATAAGTGTCCTTGGTATACACAGTGCTAATTTAGTTATAGTTCAAATGTATGTAAGTGCTCAGACACTGAATTGAGTCCCTGCAGCTGAACAAGTTCCTGCACACCAGCAGTAGCTAAAAGCTTGGGCCACAGCAAGAGCAATGCACGCCAGCTTCAACCTGTGAAGATTTATGCTGTATACTTTATTTCTCATTTCCAACAGGAAGTGAGAGTACAAACAATTTATTTCCGTGGTTGAAGTGATGCCTGGTAACTCATTAAACGTCAGTAACATGGAGTTTCTGAGTTCCAGAGATGGAGTCTGGGGACATCCCAGATCAGCAATTCCCACCCACACTGCGGCTGGAGCCACAGTGACTGCTCAGAAATGTTTAGTCCTTACCATGTTTTAATGAAATAACTTAAATCAAGGATGACTTAAAGCTGACGAGCTGAGGTCTTATAAAGTCTAGGATTGCAGAGCTAAAGAGAAGTAGACGCAAAGATACCTAATTTCTTTCTTATTTTAATAAACGACATGTAACTTGAGAAAAATAAACTCCAGCAACCCTACAGCTTTGTCATGCTGCAGGAGTTACTTACACTTAATACAAGTTATCACTGCTGCAAAATTCAAATAGACTGATGATTTCAATATATCTGGGCTGCTTTGGTCAATTTTTCAGAGCACTGAAAGCAACTTCTGGTTTCTGTTTCAAAACATAAACATAATCTGAGGTTGGATATATATTGCTACAGCTTTCGATTTTAGAAAAAAATCAGTGCATAATATAACTCCAATAATAATAATAAAAACAGATAATAGAACAATCATATTGAATCTCTTCCTTTTGAATGAGAAAAAGCCAATTTCAAGAATTGCATACAGCACAGATTTTCTCTAAAATTGGTTACATAAAAATTTGGTATTTAAAGTTAGCAAATAATAACAATACAGCTATTAGACATTGATAAAGGCAAAAAGAAAAAGAGATCAAATTTAGATATAGAATCTCTTACTGCAGAAATCACTGGAAACATTAGTGTTAAATGTAAGAGACAAAACTGTCTCAAAAAGAGGAACTTGACTCATTTAAATTGGAGTTACGCAAGGAAATAAAGGCAGACAAGAAAAAAAGTGAAAGAAAGAAAGAAAGAAAGAAAGAAAGAAAGAAAGAAAGAAAGAAAGAAAGAAAGAAAGAAAGAAAGAAAGAAAGAAAGAAAGAAAGAAAGAAAGAAAGAAAGAAAGAAAGAAAGAAAGAAAGAAAGAAAGAAAGAAGGAAAGAAAGAAAGAAAGAAAAAGAAAGAAAACACAACAAGAACTGGGTCTCATAATCCCAATATTTTCTTAAAGCGACTGCTCATATGTGTAGATCTACTAACCTTCCACTCTTGGAAGTAGTTAACAAAATCCACAGCATACACTCAGCACACTGGAGCTTGGTAGGACAGAGACTGATGTGACAGGCTGGTACATAGTGTCTGGTAATAGTGCAATCATGTCATTCACTTAAAGTTCTGCTCCTACTGCCTTTAAAATGTATATATATATATTTCAATAAACCCCCTAATAATAATGAGATTTGTGTCAAAGGACTGGAAATAAAGTATGAAGGAGACAAATAAACAGGTTTCAGCAGAAAACATCTTGGAAATTTTATAAATGCAAAAAATATATGCATGTATGTAAGCAGGAAATAGGAATTATGATTATAGGCCAAATTCTGTACCTGAGACCCAATTCCCCCTGGAACAACAGCCTCTTTTTGAAGGGAAAACTTCTTTCTGAGGACCCCACTGTCACCTTGTGTTGACTTTAGCACAGGCAGGGCCTTGGTTGGCGGTCTCAGTCTCAACCTGTAAGCCTGGGATGTGGTAACCTCTGTAACAAGGGACACTCATTTTGGCTGCTAACCTGGCCCAGCAGGAATAGTTTAGTAGAATCATAGAATCATAGAATATCCTGAGTTGGAAGGGACCCTTAAGGATCATCAAGTCCAACTCTTGACACCGCACAGGTCTACCCAAAAGTTCAGACCATGTGACTAAGCGCACAGTCCAATCTCTTCTTAAATTCAGTCAGGCTCGGTGCAGTGACCACTTCCCTGGGGAGCCTGTTCCAGTGTGCAACCACTCTCTCTGTGAAGAACCCCCTCCTTATGTCAAGCCTAAATTTCCCCTGCCTCAGCTTAACCCCGTTCCCGCGGGTCCTGTCGCTGGTGTTAATGGAGAAAAGGTCTCCTGCCTCTCGACACCCCCTTACGAGGAAGTTGTAGACTGCGATGAGGTCTCCCCTCAGCCTCCTCTTCTCCAGGCTGAACAGGCCCAGTGCCCTCAGCCGTTCCTCGTACGTCTTCCCCTCCAGGCCTTTCACCATCTTCGTAGCCCTCCTCTGGACACTCTCCAACAGTTTCATGTCCTTTTTATACTGTGGTGCCCAGAACTGCACACAGTACTCGAGGTAGGGCCGCACCAGCGCAGAGTAGAGCGGGACAATCACCTCCCTTGACCTACTAGCGATGCCGTGCTTGATGCACCCCAGGACACGGTTGGCCCTCCTGGCTGCCAGGGCACACTGCTGGCTCATATTCAACTTGCTGTCTACCACGACCCCCAGATCCCTCTCTTCTAGGCTGCTCTCCAGCGTCTCATCGCCCAGTCTGTACGTGCAGCCAGGGTTTCCCCGTCCCAGGTGCAGGACCCGGCACTTGCTCTTATTGAACTTCATGCGGTTGGCGATCGCCCAGCTCTCCAACCTATCCAGATCCCTCTGCAAGGCCTTTCCACCCTCATTCGAGTCCACAACTCCTCCAAGTTTGGTGTCATCAGCAAACTTGCTCAAAATGCCTTCTATTCCTACATCCAGATCGTTTATAAAAATATTGAAAAGTACCGGCCCTAAAATGGAGCCTTGAGGGACCCCACTGGTGACCGCCCGCCAGCCTGACGCAGCCCCATTCACCATAACCCTTTGGGCCCTGCCCGTTAGCCAATTGCTCACCCATCGTATGATGTTTTTATTTAGCTGTATGGTGGACAATTTGTCCAGTAGGATCCTATGGGAAACCGTGTCAAAAGCCTTGCTGAAGTCCAAAAAAATCACATCAGCTGGTTTCCCTTGGTCCACCATACGGGTGATCTTATCATAAAAGGAAATCAGGTTAGTTAGGCAGGACCTACCCTTCACAAACCCATGCTGGCTGGGACCAATGACTGCTTTGTCCCCCAGGTGCGCCTCAATAAGTTCGAGAACCATCTTCTCCATGATTTTACCAGGCACTGATGTGAGACTGACAGGCCTGTAATTGCTAGGGTCTTCTTTCTGACCCTTCTTGAAAATTGGCACAACATTTGCCAGCTTCCAGTCTACCGGGACCTCTCCAGACTCCCAGGATCGTTGAAAAATAATTGAGAGAGGTTCCGCGATGACGTCCGCCAGCTCTTTCAGTACCCGGGGATGAATCCCATCCGGACCCATGGACTTGTAGGGATCCAGGCGGAGTAGCAAATCCCGCACACGTTCAGGGTCGGTTGGGAGTTTGTCATCCCCACCGTCCCGGTCCTCCAGCTCAGGGCACCGTGGGTCCCGAAGCCCATCATCGGCATTGAAGACAGAGGCAAAGAAGGTGTTAAGCGTCTCTGCTTTGCCTAACCTGGCCCAGCAGGAATAGTTTAGTATCATCAGCTCTACTCAAGAAAATCTCACTGTGCTAAGGGTGAGGGAATGGCTTAGATCAGCTTGAAGAACTCTGCTTACTTACGACCTTGTGATGAGTGTGAGGCTTCTCTGGAGAGCCTCCAGGAATATTCCCTTAATGCTCCTTGGGTCATTAACCAAACGACTCTGGAGGGGGTGCAACGCCTTTATACCTTTCACCCATCTCCCAACGCCTTTATACCTTTCACCTATCTCCTGAAGAATCAGGGTCCTCTCTACGCACACATAGCAGGAGACCATCCCTACCCTGAGGAGTTTAGAGTCTACAGCAGTCAAACAAGGTAAAGGGTGAGGGAGAAAGAGATGAATATCCACCGTTATTTACCTCAGTGTCTACCTATATCCGTTATTGTTCATACCTGGAAAAAAAAATGCAGCACTGATTCCTAGGAGAGACAAGCAAACCATCTTTCCTTCTGCCCCTGCTCATGGCAGGGAGGTTGGACTAGATGGTCTTTAAGTGTCCTTTCCAATCCAAGCCGTTCATGATTCATACTATCACCCACAGGGAAAAACAAACTACGTTTCATCTAACAAGAATAAAACATAGGCTAAAGTATCCCCTGTACAAAAGCTGACATGGATTTGTGGCCCTATCTCTCAACAGGGATTATTCCCAACTGCTGGTAATTTGCTGTCAGGGTACACACCTAGGGACCTTTTAAAAAAATAAACTAAAATAACAGTTATTTTGAATGTTTAAGCTTTACCTTGGTGTTTTCTGGTAATTGCCTGTAAGATATATTCCGAGCCTTTCTTCTTCCCAGGGTGTTTGCGCAAAGGTCCCAAGAAGGCTGCAGAGACCACAGGGCAAAGGCAGGTTCTACTTCAGAGCTGAAGCAACACTTGGGAGTGGGAAAAGGTACCTGAACACCTTATACTGGGGAAAACAGTTACCCTCGCCTTAATACAGAGGCTGAGCAAGCACCAGAGACAGCATGTTGGATTTGCTGTGAACTCAGCTCCTGGGGAGAAGATCTGCAGGGAAGGGCTCAGCTTTGCATGCTGAAGCCTTACTATCTTGCAGGCAGGAAGGGAGGCTTCAAGCTGGGCTGCACAGACAGTGAGCCTGGAATAAAACAGACTATTTAAATCACATGCAGTGGGCTTCATTCAGGAAAAATGTCCAGGTATAATGGTTTTCTTGAAAAGATCTTTTGTAAATGAAAAAAAAAAAAAAAAGAGAAAAAGGAGAAGGAGCTACAGCAGGACCTGAGTGCTCTCTTGGGAAACGGCCTCCTCAAGAATATGACTGCTGTGGGGACTTAGTAACTACACCGACTGTTCAGGCAAGAGTTGGTGGCACAAAGTGAAGCCACAAGGCAATGTGAATGGATTTATACTTGCACGATTCCAGCACGGAATGACAACCATTCAGATTTATGGATGTGTTTTTAGATAAATCGTGGTATTTACAAAAATCCTTTCCCCTGTTGTGCTTGCATTAAGACAGGATGACTTACTGTTAGCTCTAAGCAGTGGGACAGGGTTCTCTCTCAACAACAAAATTATCTCAAAACGGTTTACACTGGCTGTGATTAAAGAGGAGTGGACAAGGAGCATGGCCCATGAAGAGGGACCGCATCTCCCCTGAGGAACAGCTGCCAGGGTTTTTCAGTTGAGGTTACGTGGGAACACAATGCTGAGAGCCGGCACCACCGCTGACTGCCAGTGCTCCCTGTGACAACAGCGTTCCAGCTATCTTAATGACATATCCAGTGGTTAAAGAGTGCATGTTTTAAACCTTTGGCAATCTCCCTTTTCCAAGGCAGGAAAAAAATAAAAAAAATCCATGGGGCTTGGGGTCAAATAGGTATATTGTCTGGTAAATGTACCGAAATCTGCACCGACCTTATTTCCTTATTTCAGCAGTGAGGACAGCCTGGTTTCTCCTCCTTGCTCTCTTATTTATTCTCTGTCCTTCACTCTTTCATTCCTTTATTTCTTATATAAAGCTACATTAGCCTACAGCCATCTATAAGAATACTTAACAAAAAGTTACATTCGTATTTTTTTTTCCCAAAAATGCTGTCTTTAACTGCTTTCCCAAACCAGAATATCTAAGAGTCTTAATGGAAGCACAGTGGTGTGCTCCTACCAGCTCTGCTCTACTGGGTGATGTAACAGTGATATAAATGCCATTCCGACTAGTTTTGAGTTGGGGCAGCAATAAAGGATAAAGCAGAAAATTGGTGACAGGCTGCAGTGGACGAGGATAGGCCTATGATGTTGTTTTGGAAGAACGAATGCTGTTTGGAAGGATTAGATGTTGCAATCCCAACAGTAAGTCAACAAAAAGGCACCATAAAAGGAATAGTCAGGGAGCAGGCATCCAATTACTAATGCAAAATAATGCCATTTATACTTTGATTCCAGTCCTAATTACCCTGCTATGATTACCATTAGCCCTTGTAACATCACCCTTTGGCAGCTTTCTAGATGAAGTCACAATACACTTTCTCCCTCGAAGAGCTTCCAATCTTAACCACTGATGTGCACAAATTGGGAGGGGAACACCCAGAACAAGGCAGGACAGCAGGGCCAGGCTGCCAGGGCTTTCTGGGGCCAGATCGAAGCCAAAGGGACAGAGTACAGAGAGGTCTGGCCACGGCCCCTGCCTCGGGGCTGAAATGATCCTTACAGCCCGCTCCCTGCATCGACCAGCCACTTATTGCCTAAGCTAAGTGGCTAAGAGACTGGGTTTGCCCCAGAAAGAGGAACAGTTTGAGCATGGTGTTGAAAATTAGATGCTCCTGACCTTCATTTGTAACACAGATGCTGACCAGCAGGAGCAATCAGTGCGGGACATGTGGGCACCACCCACACGGGCTAGCTGAGTACGTGTGCCCCCTGGTTAAGTGACAATTTTTCCCTCATGCTTTGTCTTCATGCTTCTTTGGAAACTACCTGCTCCTTTATTACTTGCTCACCAGAATCACCTTTTAATTTCCCCCATGTGTCTCCTATTAGCGGCCCCAGCGGCTGCTGGCGCCAGCTATCTCGCAGTGCCACGGGGGCCAACCAGCTGGTAGACAGTGGCAAGATTCCCAGGGCTTGTTATTTTCTGAGCTCAGGGCAATCAAAGCTCAGCAGCCAATTAACGACACAAAATGAAGGCGAACATAGCCCAAGCAACAAAGATAAGCTGCATTGACAGGGGTGAAAATAATCGTTTAGAAAAGAATCGTTTGCCTACAGCACTGCACGCTGGAGGCAGATGTAAGGAGAGGAAGAGGAAATGCAGGAACGTAGCTTGTTAACGTGAAACGCGTGAAATCGGATTAGGAACTGGGGCAAAATCCTGCCTCCAGTCCAGCGTGTGAGAGCTTTACCCTCGATGGCAGAAGTGCTTAGAAGTTAACGACAGTTTGTAACAGGATCATCCTCAGAACAGCCAGTGTGTTCACACCAGTTTTGTGCTGAAATATGAAAACAACAGCTTCACCCAGCCACTTGTTAACAATACCTGCCAAGTACAAAATTATCAAGAAAACCTTGGCCACGAGCCTTTTTCACAAGGATCAAGCAATTAAAAGAGTTAGACAAAGTCTTACAAACAGCATAAAGCATTTGTGCTTCACACATAAGACGAAAATGCCATGTTTCAAACAGAGAGATACTGAAATTTTAGGCCTGATACTTTAGTCCAGTGCTTGATTTAAAGGGAACAATAATCATATCCCACTTATCTCACTGATAAAGAACATGGGACTGCCACATTCAGCCTGGACAGAAGCCAAGGCAAACCCAAGCAGAGCTGAGGATTTGTGTTGAGGTGACTGGGTCGCAAACGATGGTTGTATATCCAAATCAATTTGTTCATTTCTGGAAAAACTGGATTAATTTGTTTCTAATCAAAGCAAAGAACTATTCATTACAGTGTGGATGATAAATAGACATAGCCAGGATTTCTATTTTTTTTTTTTTTTTAAAAAAAGAAAAGGTCAAGTTAATTGCCTGTCCCTCCAAATAATGAAATTTAGGCTCGTCTCCCTGCAATGCACACTTCCATCACTTTATTCATGCTAATTTCAAACCTCACGCTGATGAACCTTCTACTCCAAACTCCTTCTCCTGCGCTATAGCCCCCAATAACTCTCAATTCTCCTTTCAGTTGTTCCAGCTCTTGTCCTCCTATCTGGATTCTCAAACACTAGCAGCTATTTAACCAGTTCCCTTTGCTAACCATTGCGTAAGGAGAAGTTGATTTAGTGAGGACAACCATGTCTCCTGAGGCCTCGTCATCTCTGCTGCTGCTACCCAAGCTAGGCCACTCATGCTCAGCATTCTGCCTCTTCTTTTCTCCCTCTTGAAAAGCAGGATTATGATAGCCATGAGAGGCATGGAAATCCACTAGTCGGAGACCTCTGGATGAATAATGTTACCAAAACGCAAGGCATAATTTATTTTAAACTTGTCCTGGCAACCTTTGGGTCTAAATCCCTGATAATGTTTGATTGGCCCTGTTGTGAACCCCAGCTTCATCGATCCCACCCTGATAGCGAGGTCTCTGAAGCCCATCCTGAGCAAACACACTGAAAGCATTTCGTCGGCACTCGGTGCTGAGGCCAACAGCAACGCTCACTTGTGAAAAACTTGCAGATGCTCCAACAAAACACTTGGAAGACCAAGACTCAGTAGATCTGCAGCCCAGAATGACATTGGCCTGCCCCTACCCCTCATCAGGTGCCAAATGCTCGGTGCCAGAACTATTCAGCAAATTTTTAACTCTTTAAACAAGCATGAACAAACAACCCCTTTGTTTACTCAGAGTTCTCCTGACTGGGTAATTCTGAAACAAGATTTCCCATGGCGTGACCTCGCTCTCATTTTCTGCCTGATAAGAACACGAGCACTTTAGAGAGGTCAGGAGAGGAAAAGAAACAGCAGCTCGGGGAGCTGGTGCCGTGATGGTAAAGCCAAAATGCCCCAGCTTTCCTCTCCCCCCGTAAGTAACTCTCCCTTCTCCAGTGCCCGCTGCTCAACTGAAGGAAAGCACCCAGGCTCTGCAGGTGTATAGAGCATGTTATAAGTCCAAGGGACAAGAGCATGCTCTGAATCAGAGGGAACTGAAGCTGGTGTGTGCCCTGCCGCTTGTCACTGCGCAGGCAGAAGCAGGTCACATCGCAGGCACGAGGGAGGCAGCCAGCAGCACGTCCCTCTCCTGCGTGGAGAACCGCTCTCCTTCCACCCACTACCAGCCCTACGCTCAGTTCCCTGCACTCTGCTCCATCCCTTCTCGCATCTGAAGTTGCAGGGGCTGTTAGCTTTTATTTTTGAAGGTACCAGATTGAGTCTTAATTATTTAAGCATCTTCCAGATTTAGAAAGCTGTTTTGGCTGTGAAAGTAACACTCGGTGCAATCATATCTCATCAATAAACCATGGGGAAAAAAAAATGGGTATGCCTGTTGAGAAGCAACTTTATTTAAAGCACGTTTCAAAGTCAAGTTCAGATTTACAGATGTGAAAAGACCTAACGTTGGTCACGTTTCAACAAGTGCATGACATTTTAGCTCGCTAATGAGAATGTGAGAAACAAGGGGACTTGAACTTCATGCCATTAACTTTGCTGCCAGCAAGATAGGAGGCATCACAGGATCTCCCCTCAAACCAGAAGGAATGCTTCTGTAGCATCCCAAATACAGACTTGGGCAAGGGGTCTCTAGAAGGATGTACTCATTTGAGAGTTATGCTAGCTTTCGTGGGTTTTGTTCCAAAAGTGTTAAACTTGTGACTGCTCACAACTTACTGAAAACTGTTACAAAGTCTCAAATCACACACAAAATAATCATACAGGGGGTTGTTCCTTCAAAAAGCAAGGGAAATGGGAAATTTGGGCTTTTAAATCCAAAATACATTCCTACTAACATCTTTCTGTGGTCAAGAAGTAAGCTAGCACTGTGGCATAGCCTTGACGACCAATATGGAGAAAGATATTTGGAGAAAGTTTTGTTTTTTTTTTTTTTCCAATATTAAAGAAAGGTTTTTATTTGTTTGGCTTTTGTTTGTTTTTCTGATGGCAGTGGGCAAACACGCTGTTACGATGTTGCCTGTTTACAACAAGACCATCACCCTCAGGACCTCTTGGTACTCTGAACGCAGACCAGGTTGCAACACGCTGCTTAGGCCAAGTGGCCACCGACACAGGATTAGTACAGGATGAAAGGGATATTGCAGGGTATCGGGCTGGAAAGGTTAGCCTCGGTGGCTTCATCTGCCAAAGTTGAGCACCTCCGTGCTCCTGCAGATGTCTAAAACTGCTAACGGTGTGGTTTGTTGCTGCCCGCTGAGCATGGACACTTGGCTTTGACTACAGCTCGGGCAAATTGCTGCTGTGCCCCTCATGAAGCAGGGCTGCTCTTTGTTCCACAGCATGGGAATAAAGGTTGGCAGGGAGCTCTGGAGACCACCCAGCCCACCCCCTGCCGAGCAGGATCCCCTAGAGCAGCTCACACAGGATAGATAGCATCCAGGAGGGGTTTGGGCATCTCCAGAGAAGGAGACCCCACAGCCTCTCCGGGCAGCCTGTCCCAGCGCTGCCACCTCCCAGCAAAGAAGCACCCCTCAACTTCAGACAGAAAACTTTTTTCTTTTGGCAACACTTTTATTTAGCAAAGAGACGGAACAAACTCTTAGAAAGGTGAACTCCTGGCACGAGGGGCGTGAGGGCCAGCCCGAGAGGGGCAGGCGTGGGGCACGGGGGCAAGATGGGGGCTGCGGGCTCCATTTTGTCCTCACAGCCCCCGGGGCCGCCCGCCCCGCCGCGGGGCCCATTCGGGTGGGTTCGGGTCCGCTCGGGTCCGCTCGGGTCCGTTCGGGTCCATTCGGGTCCGTTCGGGTCCGCCCGTCTCGGCCCGGTCTCTCCCGAACCTTCCACCGCCGCCGGATTGGCCCCCCGCCGCCCATGACGTCAGAGCGCGCACCCCCCTCTCCCTCCCCCCCCTCCCCCCCGCATCCCTCTCCCCACCCGCACCACCGTGACGTCACGGTCAGCCCACGGGCAGCCTGGGGGCGGGGCCTCCCCGCTAAGCCCCGCCCCCCGGCCCCGCCCCCCGGCCCCGCAGCGCGCCCAGTGCCGGCCGGTGCTGCCCGCGCCCCAGGTACGGCCCCGGGGGGGGGGGGGGGGCGCGGGTTTTGGGGGGATTTCGGGGGGTTTTGGGGCTCGGGACGGGGATGGGGAGCAGGGAGGGCAGCCGGGGGGGTCCCCCCGTGGGCAGGTCGGGGAGCATGATGCAATCCCGCATCGCCATGGCTACCGCATCTCCCAACTTGGGGCTGCGCCGTGCCCGGGCACGGGGAGTCCTTGGGGGGGGGGGCGTGAAAAAAAAGGGGAAAAAATTAAAAAATTAAAAAATAAAAATTTTAAAAAAGACGCGCACGGGAAGTGTGGGGGGGAGTTCCTCTTGTCCCCATAACCCCGCCACGCGTGTCTCTGCCCACGGGCCGGCCCCTGGGAGGGACACAGGGACATGGACAGACAGACAGACAGACGGATGGACACACGGACACGGACGGACACACGGCCTCCGAGCCTCCCCATGTGGCTGGAGCGTGGCTCCGAGCATCCCGTGCCATGGGGGAAAGGGGGGGAAAATCCCGAGTGGGGTGCTGCTGGTGCTGCTGCTGCTGGTGCTGGGGGTGGTGCTGGGGGTGGTGCTGGGGGTGCTCCTGGGGGCTAAGACACGGTGGGGAAGGGAAGGACCCCCCCCAAGCAGCGGGTGCTGCTGCATGGAGGATGCTTCCGGACAGGAAACCTCGGCAAAAGCTCGCTGTGCGGCTGGCAGCACGCCCTGCAGCTGGAGACGGCTCCCCCGGCCACGGCCCCGTGGCAAAGTTTGGGGTTAGGTCGCTGCCAGGGTGCGGGCGACGTGGTGGTGGTGGCGGTGATGTTGGCTGGGGCTCCTGCTCAGCCGGCTGCCGGCTGGGGATGGTCCTGGGGTGGTTCAGTCTTTTGGGGTATTCATGTTTGAGTGCACAGAGCGAGGATTTCCCGTGCAAACCTTGCGGGGTGGGAGCCCCCTTCCAGCTCTGCAGACCACCAAAATCAGCGATGTCCTCAGCGACACCCACCAGCAGAGCTCGTGGCCCCAAAACGATGCCAGAATTGTGGGTTCTGGGCTGGATTTCCTACAAACGGCGCCAGCGATGCCTGCTGGAAGCACATGTCCTTTGTAAAAAGCATCGCGCTTTGTGTAGTTCGGGGTATTTTACGTCGCGGCTGTTGATGAACTATCTCGATGTATGTGTACTTGTAGTGTAAAGGCAGCATCCGGAGGGTTTTTCAGCTGATGTGCTCTCTGACCGCCCTTGGGGTATGCTCAGCGCAGTATTTTTAGTAAGTTGTTGTTGCCTTCACGTTGCTCAGCACGAATTCCTCCTGCCGCATTCCTCGCCCTTCGTGCAGTGGGAGCTGAAATCAAATATTTTGGATTCTCTCCTCTTATCTCCTCTTTTCCTGCTGACCTTCCCTTTACGTTGCTTACCAGAAGAATTAGCTTAGAGGTTGTCCCGCAGTCAGCAGGACGACGAAACGTGTAAATGTGTCAGGTGGAAGTAACCCCAGACGTGTGGCAGGCTGCTGGGCACTGACTGAAGTTGCTCGTTTTGCAGCTTTTGGAGCAGATTTTTGGAGATGTGTTTGAAAATTCTGATTTTTTGGCTGCAGAAACAAACGTTTCAGGTTTCCAGGCTGCTTGTGATGTTCTCGTTCAGGTGGTGGCAGGTGGAAAGCCCAGTGCTGAGGCTGAATCAGAGCTGCCTGGGTGGGAGCGTGATCTGTGGAAGTTTTGTTCAGCTGATAACCGGTGAAATGCTTTCACACAACAAGCAGACCTTAAACCCTTTTCCCCTTTACCTTCCTCATTTCTGGGCCGCAGGCATTGCGACACGAAACACTTGTGTTGCTGCAGAGCCCAAAAACCCATCTGTGTAGTGGCAGTGCTTGAGCAGAGGAGCCCTCGCTAGGTTCAAGCACTCACTTTTGCCTTCCCCAGCCTGGTGGGCTCGATGGAGCGAGCATCACCTAAGGGAAATATTTTGTGAGAGGAGACCTGAAAAGCCTCTAGGAGCAGTCAGGCTCCTGGTGGGTTGCTTATTGCCCATGGTGAGGGTTTGTCACAGAGCCCGGGGTGCTGCCTTGCTGCTGAGGAGCCCAGGCCACCCAGCTCCAACCCCCTGCCATGGCAGGGACGCCTCCCGCCAGGCCTGGTTGCCCAAAGCCCCATCCAGCCTGGCCTTGAACACCTCCAGGGAAGTACTTCTGTGTCTCGTTTCTTGCTTGATTTTGAGGCCATGCACGAGCTGACCCTGTGCCTGTTGTGAGGTACCGAAGTTCCTCTTGAGGTTTGCCAGCTCTTTGCGGAGGTGAGGAGGGCGCGTATTGATTCTGGTGCTTTTTGCCATAGCCTCTCCCCCAAGCAGCCACACAACTTGCTTGTTTTGTCCTCTTCATCTTCACCCTCTTTCATTGCAGTGTCTGAAATCGGTCTCACAGCGAGATCCGTAAAGCTGTTTAAACATGTGAGTGCTTTAAGGCCGCTGGCCTAAACTTCGCAGCAACATCCTCCTGTCTTTAAAGTGCAAGCCGATACCCTTCCGGGATGCAACACATGCTTTTAAGCCGTTCGACTTCAGAAATTGATGCTTGCTGCATGCCTTTCGGGCTTCAAAACGCTGCACAAAACTGACAACAAGCCTTGTAATCTGTGGCTGTCTTGTCATCTGCAGTGTACTCTCTGATTTGCGTTGTGATTCCCAAACGTGCTGCTCCTGCAGACCAAAGGGCTTTGGCACGCTAGCGTCAGAAACGCTTTTCCCCTTAAAGATCACATGGGTTCATCCATGTGCAGGCAAAAGAAGAGAATAATTAAGGAATTACGTCTAGTCTGTTTGCAAACTGCCTGCCGGCTCAGCTGCTTTGCCGAGTGCTGTTCAGGTGCCACGCTCAGTTTTGCTACTAAAATAATTTTACTCCCTAAAGCTTACTGCCTTGGTTTCTCTGTTAGTGTGTTGTTGGTGCTTGGGATGCATTATCTGACGGGGTAAATAAGAGCACAAGAACAAACTTGCCCAAAGTATGCGCTCTGTGAGCGCTCCCCCAGCACAGTCTGTGCGCTGAAGTTATTTCGTTTCCTCGATCAGATGGTTGACTCACGCGAAGCACAAAGCGTCAAGCATGTGGAAAGCTCAATGGCAGTCTAATAAACTCCCTCACCAGGTGTACAGTTTTTAGGGATGCGGGCTGCTAGATGGAGTTGTCCCTTCTCCAGGAAGAAATGAATCACCCTGCATCTGCCCAACTCACAGGGATCAGGTCTCAGCATCATCCCACTGCATCTGATGTTTTGCCTGCCCCTATTAAAGCATTATTAGTTATATAGGTTATGCCTCAGTACTGATAGCTTCATTAATGACCAATGGCATATTGAGGAGGTAGGAATATGAAAACCTTTCACGAACTTGTGTTTATACTACAGCTGTCTGGATTTAATTGACCTCCGTGTTAAGGCTCCGTGCTGAGCATTTGTCTGCCAAGTGGGATGTTTTTTGGGCGATGACTAAACATGCCAAGTTGTAGGAATATTTTCGGGAAACAGGACTTGCTTGTGAAAAGCAATAGCAGACATGGAATAAACTTCTCTTCCCTGCAGTTTTAAATTCTGCCGTGCTCTGTGCTTCCTACACAATCGCATCCTTGAGGATCCGCGGTCAGTCGTTTACACAAAGTGACTATTCCCCTTCTGCTATCGCTTCAGAGTGCTCCTCTCTCTCTCCTTCTTGTGACCTTGAGGAAACTGTTATTCTTCTTGCCAGCTGTATTTGCTGTGGCTGGAGGATAAGGGCTCTCTTCCCATGCACAGGCTGAGGGCTCTGCTGTAAAGCAAAGGAGATGGGCTTGAGTTCAAATGACACGCAAGTTTTTGAGGAATGCATGTGCTGATAGATGTTTTCTGTTGGTGTCACAATTCTTAGGGATGTTACTCACGACAGACCCAAACGAGCAGGTACGAAATTGCAGAATATTGCCCTAAGGCTTATTAGACCAAATACACGTTACAGCACCCTGTAAGTTTAACTTGGTCATTCATAAACATGCGTATTTTTGTTAATACTATAACAAACCTGCTGTGGAGCATGGAAGATGAAGGCAGTCTCTGCCCCTCTGCCAAAGGGGTCCCTGGCTCGGGCTGGTGACAGGGAGATGCTGACATCCCTTGGGTGCCCTACAGGCACTGGTGTGGGTTTGAGGTTTGGAGCAGACCATGGCCTGGTGGAAGAGCCCCTCCACCAACTCTGAGGCTATTCCAGCAAGCACTACCTGCCAGCAGACTGCAAAATAAACTCAAACCGTGGTATTTGTACTTAGGGGCAAATCGGGTTTTGAAGCTCTTAGAAATGGGCAAAAATATCTGCTCGTAGGTTCACGGCTACTTTGTCTACTGTCAGTAGACATATCCGAGCATAGGGGTGTGGGTCATGTGTTGGTCCTGTGTCCTCAGCTCTGGTTTCAGCCAAGATCTGGGAAACTGTAAATCTTTGTACCTTGATCTTTGTAGGCTTCCCCTTAGGCATGCTATTCCCATGCACGCAATTTAATCAGAAGGCTTCTCTTAACCTTTTCCTGAAGGATTATTTCTTGTTCCCAGCTGGCTTTTAGAAGTGCTGGTCATCCCCATCTCCTCGCCAAGCAGTAGGGAGAACCTCTGACTCCAATAACAATAATTAAACCATTAACCAGTTCGCAGGGTGACGTTCTGCGGCGCTTAACCCTGCCCTTTACAAAAAGAAACTCGAGAAACCCTCCTGCCTGCTACAGTTTAACTCTTGAGGCAGTTTTTGTGTGGCTCTTGCACTTAGCTGAATGCGCGTACATTCAGTTCGTTCATGACCTGGTAGTTGTAGGACAACTGTGGGTAGAGGGACATGGAGCTGGATTTGGCTCTGGAGACCACAACGTGAGTTACGCTTGCATTTTTATGTATGTGCTAACAATGCTGTGCTAGTTGCAGGGTAGTCGATGTGTACAGTGAAATTCTGGGCAATCATCCCCATCACCTTCTTAAAAGGTAGTGTAAGGGCTATGGGAAACATCCATAAGGGAGCACTAGTGATATATGGGGTGGCAGACCCAATACCTAGTGATGGAGGGAGAAGACACCAGGCAAGTTAGTAAGGACTTCTACTCCTGCTACCTTTGGGAAGCTTTGCCTCTTCTCTTTCCAACCAGGGAGGGAAAAAAGGAAAAAAAATAAAATAATACATTTGTCCCAGAAGGGTGACTGCATTTCGGTGTAGATTATTGCCCTGGTAATGCAATGGCTGCTTATATGTAAAAATTTGGCAGGGGCATAAGCCGTTTTTAGAGCTGATGGCAGTGTCGTACCCCTTGTCGTGAGACTTTACACGGCTCTAGCTCTGTCTTCTGGTTTTGCAGCCTTTATCAGGTTCCCGAGTAGTCCCGAAACCTCCAGGGGTCTTTGAGGCAGTACTCAGTGCTTCGCTTCTACCTGGCAGGTTCCCGAAACCTTTAACTTCGTTACCCTTTCTTCTGCCCTTTCAAAGCCATCATCAGCTGCCTTTGAAGCAGGCAAAGGCAAGCTGTGAGCCTGACAATGCCTTGCAGAACAAAAATAACATGCTTTGGTACTTTTTTATCTTTTATATTGATTTCTTGCTCTATCACCGCAGCTAAGTGCTTGCATTAAGATACAGGAAGGGATCGCTAATGTTATTTCCAAAGGTTTTTCTATCATTTTTTTTTGAAGTTGGCCACCTAATTGACTTGTTTCTTCTGCCTTCAGTGCAGAGCTCGTTTAGATAACGTATTCGGGTATAAGCCCTAGTTGAGTAACTGCAAAGCTATGGTGAATTTTCAGTTGTGCAGGCTAAATGCCTCTCGCTTTTACAGAACACAAATCAGGCTCAAATGATGCTCAAACCTAGGTGTCAGCTGCATGTAGTACAGGTCAGGTCTCTCTGTGTTTGTGTGGACTGGCTTTGCCTGTCAAAATAGATATTCAGGAAGCTGTTGAGGTATAAATCTGAGTCCTCAGGGACGTACTTGGTGAGAACATGGGGATTTCGCCAGGTTTTAGCCACCATTTAGAGTGTGTAAAATGATCATTTTGGAGTGACGGATGTGTATGCTTCAGTGCTGTGCTTCCTTTGAAGGAGACAGCTGTACCTGACCCTACGGTGCTGGGGACTGTAAGTGGATTGCCAAGCATGTGCATACAGCAGATCATCAGTAAAGTTAAGGGGTTTTCTATCCCGCTTCCCCTTTCATTTTTCCTTGCTGTGCCTTTTCTCTCTTCTCTGTTTTTCTCTTTATCTCATTTTCCAGCATTGCCTTGTAAAAGCTGATTCAGCAGGTGCTCGGGGAGGTTGCTGTGCAAAACAAGTGAGCAGGGCAGGGGTCTGTGCTGAGCCGACGGAGGAGTCCTGGGCTGTGATCGGCGGATGAAAGACGTGGTTCCTCTCTGCCAGGAGCCCAGCCTATCCCCACTTTAAGCTATTCTCATCGTGAACAGGATGTTAAACAATTTTTTTTTTCTTTCTCTGTTCCTCCACCACGTAATAGTTGCTGCGTGAGGTTGTGAACTTGAGCATTTAGCTTCCTTCATCAGGAATAGCAGGTCTGCCTAAATGAAAAGTCCCTTTTTTGTCGTTTATTTTAGAGATGGCACACCTGTTTGGAGGACTCGTGTTTTGTGGTGATAAAAGCATCGTGGAACAACTGCCTCCAGCCACCAGCATCATCTTTTAATGTTTACAAATTTGGTTCATGGAAGAGGTTATTTTGGACAAAAGCATGTTTTGCTTTTAATATACATGAAAAATAGAGTCATGGTGGTGGCGAGAGACTGGTGGGGAACTTTCACAGAGCTGCCAACTTTATCAATAAGCAATTTTGTTGTCTGAAACATTCAGTATCCTACACGGTCTGTACGAAACATATACAAAATAGGTGCACCACAGAATGCAAAGGTTTGGCGTTGCTTCCTGAGCAACTTTTAATATATTACTATTTATGCCGTAGGTGTGCACAAAGTTCTGCTGTGGAGGTTGAAGAGCTTATCTTTTTCCTAGGGTTTGATGAATTGCCTTACAAGAGCGGCTAATGAAGCACAACTTAATTCTTTCCCATCTTCCACTCTTGGCAAAATATTAGTGCTTATAAAATGTAGCGTAGGTTAGGTTTTCACTTTGCTGTTAGCAGAAAGGAGGAAGCTTCATTTTCCCTTATAAATCACTTCCTAATTATCTAGCAATGTGTTTTTCTATATAATGAATTTAATTACAAGCTCTGGGCATCGAGTTAAACTGTTTGGAATTATCAGAAATGAAAGTCATTGAAATTCAGTCTTGGGCTGCTGTACTTAAGGCTTGTCTCAAATCACTACTAAGGACTTAGATTATTCTTTTTTACAGTACAATGTGATTTAACGCTGAGAGGTAAGATACTGATGGATATCCCCTCTGTCTTCTAAGGTCTTTATCTGCAGACTGACTGTTGTTGTGTAGTAGTTTTCAGTCATATTCACCTGAAGCCCTGTGTTTAGCTTTTTTATAATTTTCCGTGTATTTCTTTTCACTGTCTCGGTTTCTGTTGGAGTATTTTTGCAGATAAAATGAAGCACTTAAGTTGCCTTGTCATAGGATCACAGAATGGTTTGGGCTGGAAGGGACCTTTAATTTCATCTGGTCCCAACCCCCCTGCCCTGGGCAGTGACACCTCCCACCAGCCCAGGTTGCCCAAAGCCCCATCCAGCCTGGCCTTGAACACCTCCAGGGATGGGGCATCCACAGCTTCTCTGGGCAGCCTGTGCCAGGGCCTCACCGCCTTCAGAGTGAAGTTTCCTCCTTATATCTAATCCAAATCTCCCCTGTTTTAGTTTAAAGCCATTCTTTCTCGTCCTATCACTGCACTCCCTGACAGAGTCCCTCCCCAGCTTTCCTGTAGGCCCCCTTTAGGTACTGGCAGGCCGCTGTAAGGCCTTCCTGGAGCCTTCTCTTCCATAAGCTGAGCAACCCCAACACCCTCAGCCTTGCCTTCGTAGGAGAGGTGCTACTGCCCCTTGATCATCTTCATGGCCCTCCTCTGGACTCATTCTAATACATCCACATCCTTCTTGTGCTGGGGGCCTCAGAGCTGAACACTGGGGTCTCAGGAGAGCAGAGCAGAGGGGGACAATCCCCTCCCTCACCCTGCTTCCACGCTTCTTTTGATACAGCCCAGGATACGGTTGGCTTTCTGGGCTGCAAGCACACATTGCTGGCTCATGTCGAGCTTCTTGTCAGCCAACACCCACTAAAGAAGTCTATCTTTAGTACCCAGCTGTGCTTTCTCTTGATGGTTCACTTTGTCCTCCTTCACCTTAAGCCCTGCACTCTCACAGCTGGCTTGGACTGAGTCCATCCCTGGGCCTGCGTTTTTCAAGACAGAAAGATAGCGATGCATCTTAAATTCCACTTCATTTTGTATTTTGAACATCTTAGCTCTTTTCTGTTGCTGCTCCTTACAGCACAATAATCTGTGAGTTCATGCTGTAATAATTATATTTAAGGCATCTCTACAAGCTAGCTCTGCATGACATTAACATACTCTGTATGACCTCCTGTTATTTAAGTTTTGTGTTTTTTTGCCTGCAGTTCTTGCACTTTCCCCCAGATCCTTTCTCACATGTGAAATGCAGTGTGTACGATGCATTTCATTTTGGCCTTATTTGAATAGCCTTCTATAATTTTGCTTTAAAAATAGGGGCACCTTTCTCTTTATAGGGAAGAAAACCATTGTGCTGGAATTTCCTGCTGGATTCTGCAGGTGCCTGCATTTTTTGTATTGTGGACTTGTAGAGAATGGCTTGGCAGCTGTCGGATGTTGCAGGCAGTGTTTTTCCTTTGAGTAACCTTTTTAAAGTTCTTAGAAAGAATCGGCGATAAGATCACAGCAAGCTTTACCACGACTGCCTTTCCCCTTGGTTGGTCTTTCTCACCTGAAAGCAAACAAGAAGACAGGAGGGACTGCATCCTGGAGCAGGGTCTTCTGATGAAGCAATACTTATGAAAGTGCTGCCAGCATCAAAGGAAAACTACAGGTAGAATTGCTTTCTTTCCCAGTTAATTCAGGATTCAGTGATCCTTCCAGCAGCCCTTGGCAGGCTGTTGACTTGGTGCCCCATATCAAATGCTGGTTCTTGGCAGCGGAGCACAAAGCCAGTGTAGGGTCACTCACAGGTACATCCTAAAGCTCTTCAGGCCCCCCCTGGCTCTCAGCTTCTGTAACAGAAATGCTGCCAGCTGGCTGCCCGCTGGGCTTATTAGCAAATCTGTAAATGAAGTGCTGCCAGGTGCCCGTGTTGTACAGGAAGGGAAAGGAGGGGGTGATGAGAATGAGGCATCTGTAAGAAATCTCCTGCCTCCTCTTCCTCTGCCCCTTTACTAGGACATGCCGTCTTTGCTTTTGCTTGTCATTGCTGGGCAGGAAAAAAAATCCATCTTGCCTTCCACCGATGAGTTTTAACTCCTTTGTCCCGTGGAAAAGAGAGTAAGCTCTGAATGCTTCAAAGGCAGTTGCTTTTCTGAGTGATGAGCACTGTATTTTTTCACCGTTTTGAAGGCAGGGGGGTTGACAGGACTTAGGTCTGTGTCTCATGAGTCAATCGTTTCATCAAGGAAATTTAAAAATTCTTCAATGCAGAGACCGTGCCAAGAAAGCATTTGCAGAATTTGTTAGCTGCAGGGTTTTGTTCTGAGCGGCACGCTGCCATGGCCTAACGGTGGTACCCTAAATATTTTTCCTTCTTCTCTTCTCCATGTTACTTTTCCCACCATTCTGAGAACTTCTTTGGCACCTTCTGTTTAAAGCCAGCAGTCATTCGTGCTTGCCTGACTCTTTTTGATAGCACAGCTGTGTGTAGCGAATGGTGCTGCTGGGCAGGATACTTGGCATCTTAAAAGGAAGGCACCAACTTTCCGTGCAGCTGCAACCCTGATGATTAACTCATGTCTTCCAGGGGTACAGCAGGAGAATGCAAAAGTTTCAAGAGTGACTTCTTGTAGTGTGGCTGGCTGTGTGAAGAAACGGCAGCAAGATAAGCTGTGGGCTGGGTTTACAGGGACAATGTGCATCTTTTCTTTCTTTAGGTAAAAGTGTAGAAACTCGCTCTTTTTGAGGACTGTAGCTAATGCAGTGTATTGCATGTGTTTTTCTGCATCTTATATTCCACTGGGGAATTTCCCATCTCCCCTGGCAATCCATGCTCAGTGGAAATCAGAGAAGCACTCAAATAAATAACGTGCAGCAACTTGCCTAATGTTGCCTTGGTTGTGTAGGTGTTTTTTCAATGGGATTTGGTTTCCCGAGCACAAGTGGTCCTCCAACAGGTATTGTTTACCCATCTGAATGTGGGTTGTAGGTACACAGCTCAGCAGGGCATCTGGTTTTGGTTTTGCATGCTCTGTTATCCCAGTACTCATCAGTATGGCATAATGTAGTGCTGTCTTTGTGACCATCACCCTTGCTTTCACGATCTGCCTCTAATTTCTCAGCTTTTTATTGGGTTACTGCATCTAGTCACCGTGTGGACACCAGATAACCTCTTTATAGCTAGCCCTGTTTACTGGATAACTGTGCATGGTGCTCTCTTGCCTAGCATGGTGTTTCAGGTCTTTATGGGGCAGTTTGCAAGCTTTTGTACATCAAGCTAGTAAATGCAAAGAAAATAATTAAGAGTTAGAGGTGTCCTCTACTTTCTGTTTCGCTCTTGAGATGTCCACCAGGCTCAGAAAGGGTCAGTGACACTGCTGTGGGGTGCTGGAGGAAATGAAGGTTCAAGTGGCTCCACTTGCAACTCTTTTTATTGCTATTTTAATGCTTTTTTATGTTTATATATGCAATTACATGATGGGGGTATTTAAAAAAAAAAAAGGCTCACTCTGCTGAAGCAGTGCAGTACCCTTGAACTCTGCTGCTGGTGCTGGGTGCTCATCATGGTCATGCAAGACTGGGCTTCTCTGTCCTTTGGACTTTGTTGGCTCTGCTGCTAGAAAACGATGTGTGTGGTGGGGCTGCGGTGTTTTCATCAAGAGGGCTCATTACAAACGGCTTCAGGGACCAGGCCTTTATCTTCTGTGGGTGTAAAATGTTGGCTCGAGTGATAAGCACAGTCTGAAATTAGAGAAGTTACTTTATTAACAGAGGAATATTGCAGTCCTTGCTGCAGGTGGCACTTGAATGAGAGGAAGGAGACCTGAAATGAAAGCTGTGGTCTTTGTGGCCCTTTGGACTTAGCTCGTGGCTCCTCCTTTCTGGCAGCTCTCTTTAGCTTCCCAGGCTCCTTGTTGCTGCCTTGCAACAAATAAGCTACAGCTAGCAATATTTTTGCAATTGTGATACCAGCAAAGCTTTTGAAAAAGAGAAAAATTCCCATTAAACAGTAGCTGTTTAAGTACTTTCACACTGCTGGGTGAGGAGGGGTTTGGAGCAAAGCTGTGTAGGAAATGCTGTGTGTCAGCCTCACTTCCAAAACAGTCAGCCTGCTGCTCTTCTGCTCTGTGTGTGTGTGTGCATATTTCCATCCAATGCAGTTTGCTACAATTTTATCCTCTCTTCTGCCTGATTTCTTTTCCACTTAAAAAAAAAAAAAATCAGTTCTGAGCAGCCCAGAGGGAGTTACTGGTGTCCTTGCACATTTTGTAGTTCTGTGCTATTCCAAACAGAGCAGTTGAATAAACCTGTGTGCTTTGCCTTTTTTTTTTTTTCCTCCTCCTTTGATTTCTGTAAATACTTTTGCAATGTGCACTTTACGACTCCAACACCACAGCGCTATAAGCTGGCAGCCGTGATGAGCAGCTCTGTGGTTGCTGGATAATAGGTGCAGTGGCCGGGCAAAGGATACCACGTCGAACGCTTGATTCCTGGAAAATGCATGCTGCTGCAAAAAGCATTTTGTCGTACCGCTGATGGGTACTAGCTTTTCTGCTGCTAATGGGGACTCTGCAGTGCAGGGAGACTATTATTTCTAGATGGATGCATCCTTCTGGGATCGAGAGGGGATGGTGTACCCCTTTTCCGCCTACTCTCAGCACTTGCGTGCTTTTATTTGAGTGTTTCCAGTTTGTTTTTCCCACTTGGCCATCGTCCTCAGTGTTTTCCCTTAGGCTAAAATTGTCCCACAGCACAGCACAAACTGTTGACCGCAAAGGGATGAAATGCATGTGAACATCCTAATCTTAGGACGTTCAGATCCTAATTTGAGCTTGTTTAGATCTGCTGAAAATGTGAATTGAACTGCAAGGATCTGTGATTTGTCTTTATCGTCTATGTGATGATTAGATTCTGGTTTAATGAGTTATGGGGCATCAAGCACAATTAATTATTCTGTTTTGCAGAATTCTGAATTCTTTCTCGTATTTGTTTCTGTTCTGAAAAATGCTTCAGTTACCACAGTTGTGCTTCAGGATGAAGGCAGTCACGGCTGAAGGATTTGGCAAGGAGTGGGAGGGATGACAGGAAAAGGTAGTGGCATGAAATCACACCCTAATTAACTGGGCCAAGCTTTCCCTTACTCCCTTTGTTTTCAAAGTTTCTGAAATACCATTGAGGTTAAACTGCTTGAGACTGGCTTCTCCCCTTTGTCCTGCCTCTTTTTTTTTCTCCTCACACTTCCCTGAGTTTTGTACACATCATTTATTTCTAAGCTTCCTTACGCTTGTGCTGATGGTGAGCATGAAAGCTCAGCACTGTTGAGTCCTGGTGAGTCAGCAGCAGCCGGGATGATTTGCCACTTCTGCAAGGTGGGCTGAAAATCTGCATTGCTTTGCTAGGGATACAGTTGCAAAATGAAGTTTAAAATTAGTTTATTTCATTTCACCAAAAAAAAGTGCATAAACTGCAAAATCTCCAGCACTCGTACTTCATATGGTTTCAGATAAAACAAATGGACTTGCACTTTCAGATCAATATGGACTGTGGTTTCCTGTAAAATTCCTTTCACTGCCGACATCAAGCATGCTCGAGTCCTGTTCATAAAAGGCAGAAAAAGGAATCTGGGGCTGGTGGCAAGCTGGAAGACAAAATGTGTGTGAAAGTGAAAGATTTGGGAACGTGAAGCCATCTGGATGGCTTTGGTGAAGGAGACAGTAAAAGCTAACAACTTTAGTTACTGGTGCTGCCTTCCCAGTGTCAAGCAGCCGAGCATTTGCAAACAGTGGTGTGATGGTCGTGTTTTGGGATGAGGGGCTGGTTGGATTTTCTGAGAAGGGAAAAGAGGAGTCACCTTCATAGCGGTAAGGATTGGGAAACATCAGTTTAACTAGAAAACATCATTCACCGTGTTCAGGATCTAATATCTAAAATTAGGCTCCTAAGTCCTAATTTAAGGACTGAGAAAGTGGCTGATTTCCAGGAATGCCGAGCAGCCAGGCCTGACTCTGCATTGCGCTCAGAAGTCAGGACAATTATTTAGTTGCCTATTTGGGGATTTTTTTGGAACTCAACTTCAGGCACTTACATTTGATAAATGGGATCTGTTATTTTGGGGAATTCTGGAGCAGCAGAATGAAAGCTTCTTGCTTAAAGGGAGCAGGCCCCTAACGTGTTGAGCATTCAGCCCAAGATGTTTTGTTGCTGTGGCTGGGTTTGTTTTAAAAAAAAAGGGGGTGTGGGGCAGGGGGTGAAAACCTTCAGGCTTCCGTGACTGGTCTTTGGACCTGGAAACTGAAGTTACTCCAAGGAAAAAGTCAACATGAAGATGGACCAAGAATTCTTAGATCAGCTTTTGGCATAAACCCACCAGAATGTGTTTTCTGTTGAAAGCGTAGGAGAGAATTTCCTTTGAAGGGAAGAAGCTGGTAAAATACTGCAGTATTTAGTAGCTCTTCAGTCGGGGAGTCGTGATGTGCGTAAAAGAGCAGGTTCTCAGTATCCGTAGGCTGTACAAAAAAACACTGATAAACAAATAAAATTCAACAAGAAAAACACAGCTGAGCTTAGCCTTTGGCCTGTATTTTCAGCTGCCAAGGGTCACTCATGGCCAGACTGAGCAGCTCAGTATCATTCAGATTTTCCGCCTGCACTGTATTGAGGATATGCGTGGACACACTAAAAGGAGACTGAGCATGCAAAACATTCTGTAGATGTCCTTCGCTGGACTTAGATTAAGTCCAGAGGATTTAAAAAGAAAAAAAGTATTTTTATGACAGAGCTCAATGTGGTTGGAGCAAGACGAAACTTTGGCCTTTGTTGTGTTTGCGTTGGAGAATTGGAAGTCCAGTAATTAAAAGGACATGGGAATAGTTTTATGAAAATCAGAGTTGCCTAGAGATGCCTAATAGCTTTAAAAATATGGAGAAGGTCAAAGATGTGATCTCTCAATGGGTTTGTTGCTTCTTTGGAACAGTGCTTGGTTATACTTGAAGGCAAAGGCCAAGTTAAAGTTATATATGCTCTGCATTTCATGTTCATATTGACAGTCCTCTTAGGAACGGCTTTGTACTCTACCTCCTGTTCCAATTTAAAAACATAGGATTATTTTTCTCGTGAACTGTGTCATCTGAGGAACTTGAATGTGTCCATGCTCCACACCACCTAGTCAGCGTGAATTTTTCCTCATTGATACGATGAAGCATCAAACCTCGGGAGGTCAGGGACAAAACAAACAACTCCTGGAAAAGTAACCACAGTATTTTTAGTATCTTCTGTCCGACCCTTTCTTCTCCCAGAAGCTATGCTTTGACGTGCTCAACCCCGGCCTGTTGGTGCTGACTGCAGCTTGCCTCAGCCATGGCAGGTGGGGCCGTGCAGCCAGCTGCAGCAGCCAAGGCCACAGCCTCTTGTCAGCCAGCTTTAGACTTTATCTCGTTTTGAGAAATCAGTGGTTGTCTGGGCTTTTGGTAGCTTTATGAAGTGTTCTTGTAATATATCATCTGTAACAGGTACTTTACAGCCTATCAGTACCGTATCTCTGCCTACAGCATGCAAGTCATAGAAGAAGTTGTATATATACCAAGGAAACTGAGACTTGGTACTTTAAAATATCAACCTGAAATAATGACACATCTCTTCCTAGTGTGAACAGATTAGCAGGGTACACGTTTTTTCTCTGAGTGTGGAAAGGTGTTTATTATTTTGACAGGGAGGGACTTTTTTTCCTTCATCTTACAACCACGCAGCTGCTTTCTCCAGGCTGACAAGGCCTTCACCCTTCCTTCTCTCCCAGCTTGTTCGTTAGCAGCTCCCTTTTTGGATTTCTGCTGGATTTTTGTGGCAAAACACAAAGTGACATCTCACAGCCTTCATATGTGCTGGTTGGTGGCTTCCATCCAATGCTTTTAACCTCGATTCAGGTTCCAAGTGATGAGGAGAAATAGCCTGAAATTGCACCAGTGGAAGTTTAGGTTGGATATTAGGAGAAATTTCTTTACTGAAAGGGTTGTGTGGCATTGAAACAAGCTGCCCAGGGAAGTGGTTGAGTGACCATCCCTGGAGGTCTTCAAGAAACGTGTAGAGGTAGAGCTTAGTGACATGGTTTAGTGGTGGTCTTGTCAGTACTAGGTTAAAGGTAGGACCTTTAAGATGATGTTAGAGGTCTTTTCCAACCTGAATGATTCTGTGAGTCTGTTTACACAGTCCCCTGAACTATGACTTTTGGTAGGTTGGGTGGTCACCTGTGAGTGGGTAGATGTCTGAGCCCTGAATTCTGCCCAGTCCTCTGGTAATTTTACTTCTGCCACTTAGTATATTTTAATACTTCTGAAGATTTTCATAGTAACTTGAAATTTCCTGTAGTTCTACCCTGGAGGTTTTGACTGAAGAAAAATATTCACACATTTGGCTCAACTTAGGCACAGTGTTGGTGAGCAGAGATCCTGAGGGTGTTTGTGTTCTAAACCTGAGCAGCAATGGAGCTGGGCACATCACAGACTTCTTTTTCCTAGTAGCCTTAATGGATTTTTTTGATGAATTTTGAACAGCTCACTTACAGTCATAAAAAATGATAGGGCAAGAGAAAAGAGGAGCTGGTTTCATGCTACTGAACACAACTGATAAATCAGGTAATTAGGATGGAAACTTTCTTATCTTCATTTAGGATGACCTTGATGGGGCTTATTTAGGTGCACTACCATGGTCTTGGTGTGCCAGGAGAGCATTAAAAGCGCAGTGCATTCAGAGTGTAATGGAGAGGCTGGTAGCAGAGAGGACGGTTCATTTCCTGGCCACTGTAGATTAGGAAAAATAATGTATATAAGTGTACCTGTTTTAAAAAGCAATGTAACATAACTGGGTGATTTTTTTTCCCTTTTCTCACTTTAGGTACCAAGTTGTGTGCCTTGCTGTGGGATGATTTCTGGATAAAGGAGCACTGCTAGTTATCATTGGTGTATGTGACAAGCTGCAGGATTTGTTTATTTTCAGTGTTAGGAAATGTGCTGGTTACAGTGTTTCAAATAGCAACTGGTTCAATTTTTCTGGAAGTTGATGTTCCTCTGAATTGGGAAACTATTCCAGTTTCAAAAAAGAGCCCTTGTAGTTGCTGCAGTTGAAGCAGTGTTTAATGTTGTGCAGTTATTGGCAGGAGACTTGATGCATTTTCGCATGACCCCCTCTGGAACAAAAGCAGATTGTTTCGCTCTGTTTGTGCATTATACAAATGGGCTCCTTTTGAAATAAATTTTTTTTCTGCAAAATCTTGGAAATTGACACCAGGAGTAGTTCTTCCTTCGCTCCTCCTTTTACAGTCTGCTGTATGCTAACAGTGCAACAAAAAGCGACTTGGGGTAGCAGCTCTCTGAGGTGAAACCCCTGCAGAAAGCCTCCTGGTGGGGACTGAATGTTTCTGCCAGTTTTCTGAAAAGGGCTGGCCATGGAGTTTCGTTTCTTGCCTTCTTTGCTATAGCAAGGTGTGCTTTGTTTGTGCTTTTGCAGTTGTTTCGTTTTCATATCTGAATTTTTATATGGGCCAGCAAACAAGAATAAACAGCCCGTCAGTAATGAGCTGAGCTGAGTTTGTATAACAAATTGTTGTTTTCAATCAAATTCCACTATCTGAAGTCTTTGTCTTCAATGAGAGAAACTGAGGTTAGAAGCAGGTTATGTTTTATTGGATGAATATGTAACTAAATTGTTGCTGGATCAAAGGAACAACTGACAAATTGAGTAAGTGAGGGTTTCAAACAGTAAAATAATTTATCAGCTGAGGAGTACTTTTCCTGGATATTTAATAGCTAACCAATTAAAAAAAAAAAGAAACACTAAAGTGAAAAACAAAGAAGCATGCTCTGGATACTTTTATTTCTTTTCCTTGGAATTTAGGTACTTATTTCTAGAAGTCTTCCTGATATTCGTGTTTGTGCTATCATAGAACAGCTTTCTTAAACGCCACTATTCCTAGGATACCAGCATGCCGGGGGCATTCATAATTCTTGTCATAATTGGTGCTGTAAGGCAATCCAAAAAATGTACATTCTTGTGAAGTGTGTACTTATTTGGACTGGGCTTCTTCGGGATTCTTAGTTGGAAAATACAGCTGCTATGAATCAGGATTACAAGAGTCTTTTAAGGCTTCTGATGATTTTAATTGACCTCTTTTTTTATTTTTTCTGGTGACAAAATTTCAGGGAAGTTTCTGTGTGCTTGTGTAGTCCAAACCAGTAAAAAATAGTTTGTGCACACAGATTAGAAAATCCTCTTCTGTGTGTGTGTCCCTGAGACTGCAGTGGGGCAAGATGGGCTTGGGTTGCAGCCAGAAATCCTCTCGGAGCACCGGAGCCTCGAGGTTGCAACGGGGTAGGAGGGACATGAGGTTTATGTAGAACAACAAGTGATGTAAATGCATCTTTTACCACCACCACCCCCCCCAAAAAAAAGAACTTATTTGTTGTTGGCAGTGAGACATAGACTTGCATAATCATTTCAGTTTTCACTGTGGGTATGTTGACAGCTTATGTGTCGCTTACGTTATTTCCATGTAACTGAAAATTGCTGTTAATATGAGTACTTAAGGGAAGAGAAACACTAAGAAGTGAAAATTATCCTGCTGAACACAGGCAAAATTCTTTTAGTGAAAGCTCAGTGCATCTGTTAGAAGAAATTGGAAGGAATTCTGGACAGAAAAGAGGAAATTGGAAGGATTTTTTTTTTAAATCAAAAGTAAATTTTCTTCCCATTCTCACAAGAACAATTTCAGAACAATTTCATGCATTTCTTTCCTGCTTTAACCGTAGGGAAGCACAGCAAACCCATGTAGTGCAGCGTGCCAGGTTCTCCCGATAAATATTGGCCATGTAAGGAGATGACAGATGACACAATCACTTTTCTGTACTGATATTTGATGAGTTTTATTTCACAATGTTTTGCCAGTAAGGAAGTTGTGGAACTGGGGATGTTCATGCTGTGAATTGCAATATTTTCCTCCCTCGCCTCTGCAACCCTCTATGTCATTCATTCCAGAGTTGTTCATCTGTTAGTTTTATGGGCTGTTAATCATAGCTGTAATCAGTCACCTATTCATAAAAGTGATAGCAGAGCCAGTTTTTACATTTTTTCTTTCCCTTCTTTCTTCCCAGCTAGTGTTGCCAGCTATTTGAGGTTCTTTGTTAAAATAGCTTCATAGTATTTATTTGGGAATTTCAATGTTGCTGCTTTTCTTAAGATCCAAGCCTCATCCTCCTCTTTGCAGAGGGACCTTGCAAGATGTCATCCTGTATTTGCACTCTTAAACACAGAACTAGAGGGAACTTCAGGTTAATCTGAATTTACAGTTTTAAACCATTTTTATTCTATATCCATAATTAAATAATTCGGTAGAAAACGGCTTTTTACACCAGTGGTTCTCTGACACTAGAGTAAGCTTTCCACACTTGATAAATGCTAGTAATGGCCAGTACCTGTCTGCAATTTTTGTGTTAGTATTTTCTCTGTTGACCTTTACAGTTGATACTCAGATGATTGAAGTGTTTCCTTGAGCTGAAGAACTAACTTTCTCTTCATCTTTCCATTTCAACAGATTATAGAATGGAACGTCTAGATAAAACAATCAATAGCTACCTTGACGTTTGGCTTGGACCCAGAGGTAAGCTTTTTCAAAAAATAAAACACTAGGACTGATACGAAAGTGTAGACACCAGAGCATAAGAAAACACATTTTTAGCATCCTGATTTCAAAAGGTGACCACTTTTCTTGGTATCGACAGAACATCAAAATGTGTGATCACAGAATCACAGAATCACAGAATTTCAAGGTTGGAAGAGACCTCAAGATCATCGAGTCCAACCTCTGACTGAACACTAACAAGTCCTCCACTAAACCATATCACTAAGTGCTACATCTAAACGTCTTTTAAAGACCTCCGGGGATGGTGATCCTATAATAAATGAAAAATTTCTACTCAGTGCTTGCAATTTTCTGACCTGAAGAGCAGCTACTTGTTCAGCAATGCTGTTCTTTTTACTACCACTTAAGTGCCGGTGTTGTTAGCCTCGGTGATCTACTTATCTCACTCAGATCTTTGCACTTTTTTTCTTAGAAGTTACTAATAGATTGTATCGGGGAAGAAAAAAAAAAAACTTGTTTGAATTTGCATTGTGAAATAAAACTACTCTTGCCCTTTAATTTAATTAAAGCTGCTCACCAAGTTTTCACTGACAAAAAATCTGTAATTTTTAGAAAGCTGTGCTTCTTTGAAAACCTCTTGAAACAAGCTGTGGGTTTGGTGGGTTTCTCACTTGGAAGTTCACAGGTGGAAAGAAGAAATCCTGGTCAGTGTGAAGAAGGGAGAGGCAGTGGGACCAGAGCAGACGATGCCCTTGTGGTGGGGGCTTTCATCCAGGATTCAGACAATCGTGTAGGCAGTGTGCATAGCTGACCCCTGTGATGTTGCTCAGTGGCTTGTGCTTTCTTCTTCTGGCATCTTTCCTACTGCTTCTTACCCTCTTTCTCTGTCCAAGTGAAACTCCTGCAGTGATGCTGCCCCTTCCTTGGTGGCAGAAGTCCACCAGGGAATTCCTGTTCTGCTGTGGAGCAAGCCTCCAATTCTTCAAAGTGTGTTTTCTGTTTGCTTTGTGTTGCTTTGTGCCCTCTTTGTGCTCATCTTCATGCTGAACCTGTTCAAATGATGTGATAAAACTTCCAGTCTGTGCCCGCATGCGGTCTGTATTTGCCATGTCTTGAAAATGAAGGCAGCAAATGCAAACAATTCTCAGGCTTTCTTAACTATTTCCCAACCTACATTTTAAGGCCTCATTTCGTACAGTCAAGATCCACATTTGACACCTTTCAAAAGAAGATATTTTTGGCTTATGTAAGCTTATGGTTTATGGTAAGCACGGTTTCTGTCCTTTGCGCAAGAATCAGGTGAAGGGAGTGAAATGCCGTGCTGTTACTGGGCTTGGACCATGCACTTGTAGGTCAGCAGTGACCGTGTAGAAAAAGTGTCATGTGCTTACCTCTGAATTGCTCTTGTTCTGAGCAGTTTATGTGCTTTTTCTGAAGAATCAACATTTTGCTAGCTGATCTGGTTGGTCAAACTGGACTGACTGTTCTGTGTTTCATTGCTAACACAAGGACTCCAGAATTTAAGTATCCTGAGTAGCACATATAGATACCTATCAGGGTTAGTATTGGTACAATGTAGACTAGAAAAAAATGATCCGGAGCATCCACTGATACCTGTAAAGGTGTGCACTTCACTCCTAGCTTTGCTTGTTCTGAGGAAATAAGAAGGGTACTATTTGGAAAGGTTAATTTGAGAGAATAAGGGAAAAAAGGTCACTGAAGCTTTTTTTTATCATTTAAATTCATCTTTGGTATTCAGGATGAATGACGTTTTGGAACAGTAGTGAGTGTTTCACTCATAATAATTAGGTAATAATTTAGGACTATCTTTGTTTCAGGAAGAGGATTATTTCTGTTTTCTTTAACAACTGTAAAACTAAAATCTTCTTGTCTGTGTAAGTTTTTCATAATTAGCAATTGGTCCTTAATAGAAAGGACTTGCTGTTCTTCCTTCATCTCTGATAATTCTGGCACTAGAAGCATTCTTGGGTAGAGCTATTTCTGGGCACATTAACTTCTTTCACTTACAAAAAACTAAGCGTTTGTAATTTTTGTTTGTTTGTTTCAGACCCCAGAGTAAAAGGATGGCTTCTTCTGGAGAATTATACACCTACCTTTATCTTCTCAGTCTTGTACTTACTAATCGTATGGCTAGGACCAAAGTACATGCGGAACAAACAACCATTTTCATGCAGGGGTATTCTAGTGGTCTACAACCTCGGACTCACGCTGCTTTCCCTGTATATGTTTTATGAGGTAGGAGAAAGGGTTTGGGCTGGGGTTATTTTGCATTGTCTGGTTCAATTATATTGGCATGTGTTGATCTATGGGGATATTCCTCATAAATCTGAGGAAACATCTGAAAAATTTTGCTACCATTCTTCAGTGTCTCTTCTCAGAGGAGAAAACTACTGCTTGTCTAAAAGACGGGCTTAACTTGATTGCTTTGGTGGGTTGTGCGAAGTACTCAGTAGCAAAACTGTCTTGTTTCAGAGTGCAAAATGTGTTTTATTTGAATGCATTTAATCATGCACGCACTCTGCATCTATTTCTGTAAGCTTGGAGTAGCTTTTCTTGTGTCATCTTCTTTTTTGTTGAAACAATTACATCTAGGCACTTGTGATTCATCTGTTTTTGAAAGTTAAAATTTGAACATTCAAATGTATTTCCGACTGAATTGGACTTTCTGTGGACTTAATTTCTTTCTTAACAAAACAGAGATTTAGGCACTGTAAAGTTTTCTGCTTTCATAGAGCAGTTTAGCTGCTTTTAATAAGCATTGCATGTTTTTGATTAACGCAAAACCAAAAACCTATGGCAATGTAAATAAGAATGTAGTCAGAGAATGATGGAGCATGTGGTTTTAATGTACAGAATACTCTGGCTTGCTTTTAACCAAAAGCGTTTCTCCTTCCTGCAAGGAGGCATTTTGTTTCCAACATGAGATTACAAACAAGAACTAAAACTACTAATTTATTTTTGTGGGGGAGGGGGACGTTTGCTTAGAAGTACATGAAAGCCGTAATTCTTGAAGTTTGTAGTTCATAGTGTTCTACAAAGTGAGTTTAGATAGGGAGTGATTTAAATTTCAAGTTCTCTTCTGTAGTGAAGTGTTTATTCAGAAATCACTGTCTTGAGTTGGATTATTGAGAATTTTGACACTTGATTCTTTAGGATGAGCATTTTGGGATTCAGTAGGCACTTAGAACAACTTGCATTCTTGATGTGTTTACATTTCTAATCTTCCCGTCAGGATATTCTAAATACAAGTGTGTGAGGAGTGCATCCAGAATTTGCATATTGATCTCTTTAATTTGTTAAAATGTAGCACTGCTGTGCACTTACATACTACATCTGCATTATTGGTTTTATGATGAGATTATTTATAATTACTCAATAACTTGAGATTAAAATAATACAAATTATTTTATTGAAGGTTTACAAGTGCAAACTTTTCTTCAGTTGTACTAAGTACAAATACAATTCTCATACTAGCCATTCTTTTTTTCGTGAATACTTGGAATAATACTCATAGTTTCCAAGTGAAAGTTATTGTAATATTCTGCTGTGTTAAATAAAAAAAAAAAAAAAAAAGATGAAATCTTTTCTATTGTTTAAATTTAACTGACTTTTCTTGCTAATAGTGAATATGTTACCAAGAAAGGATTGATTATTGTGTGTTAGAGAAGTCTTCATACTTGTGACCAGCTGAATAGCTTTTATATTATCTCATTCCTTCACAATTAAAATAGAGTGAAATATTAAGGTTTCTGCTTTCTGTAAAGTGAAACACTTTGTATCAAAGTGAATGTTGCTCTTAACGTAGTGTTATGGGAGTGTTCGTTGGTATTACTGGAAATACACTTTATAAATGGGAATACACGAAGCTGCAGTGTTGTGAAGACTATTAAACTCATGATAGTTACAACAAAAATGCTTTTGAGAACATCTTAAAAGCAAATTTGCTCTTCTGTAGCTGAAGTTGTCTTAGAAGACCACTGGATGTCCTCTGCTGTGAACATGCTGTGCTGCATCTCTGCTGATGTAGCAACACTGAGGGCAAGCAATGGTCTGCAGCAAGGACTGACCCCATGAAAATGCTGCTGAGCAGACAGCCTTCCTGACATAACACCATGCTGGTTGGTGTTGCGGGGTGGGAGCCAGGGCCAGGTGATAGGGAAAAAATCAGCTTCCTGAACCTCCAGGTATGTTTTCTAGCTGCAGTGCCGCTGCAATTACCCGTGTCAGTGCAAAGCAGGTGGTAGCCTCGCTCAGATCACATCAGGCACTGAAATTTCCCTTTGAAGGATTAGTGATTCATCAGTAGCAGCACTTCATGGTACTGATGAAGTTAGCTCTCTTTCAAGCTAAAATGCTGAAGCATTCAAAAAGAAGTGAGGGTGAGATAATACCATACAGTGCTTATGTTACTCTGTGCTCCCTTCCTCATCACTTTGTATTTCAAATGAATTAAACTGTTTTCAGTCGTAGTTTGAGGAAATAATGCATAAAACAACACCACGTATGAACTTGTTCAGTATCCTGTCAGAAAATAAGCTGTTTTAATAGCTTGTGTACAATATACCTCAAATCCTGCTTGGGAGTTTTTCCTGAGTTGCAGCTGTCAGGGTGTCAGCTCATGAATCATAGCATCACAGCTCAGTTTAAATACTTTTTGAACAAAGCATGGTATTAAAGTGAGGCATGCTCCCAGCTAGGATGAGAAAGATGACCTGCTTGGTTTTCTGACCTTTATGTCTGAATGTTTGTGTGCAGTAACATTAAAAAGAAATTGTGGGATTTGCATAATTCCAGCTACCGTGCTCTTGCACCACATGGTCTGCTGATGTAATGTGGTATAATCTCATTTTAAAGTCACGAAAATTCTTACACCTCTTAGTTGGGATATCTAGATAGTATTTCACTTACATAATTGTTGTAAATTATTTGTTCAGGCATTTAATGACTAGACAAAGGTCAGGGGGTGATCTGGCAGCATCGTCATTCTGTACTGTAGGGGGAGGGCATGCTCGTTAGGGGGAAATAACAGGGTATTTTAGGTAAATTTACAGTGCCTAGTGACTGAGAGAGGCCATGTGGACTCTGTTAGTCCTCATTAACTGCTATAACATCAAGTTTATAATCCGAGGCAGTCATTAATAGGTGTGTTGCTTGAACACCGAGGGCGACAGCACAAAGGGTAAGGGGAGCCTGGGCCGTGCACACCAAGGGTTGCCGGCCCTGCACTCACCTCTCTGGAGGGTGCTTGTGAGCTGTGTGTGCCCAAAGGATCCACAGGTGTGTCGCATGCCCCTGACGGGGTCAGGCCGAGGTAGGGCTGGCTTTGGACTTTGGTGGGAGCAGCATTCCTCCCGGGGGCAGGGGCAAGAAGGGTCGGTCCTCTGTGAGGCAGTGAAGGTGAGGGGCAGGGTGTGGGCTGGCAGGAGGCTGCAGGTGCCTCACAGCAGCTAATCACTGGGGCAATTTTGCATCTTGGCAAGCGTTTCCTTTCTTTGATCGGACACGTGGACCTCTGCTCCGATCTAGGTCTGTTTGAAAGCCTGTAAAGTACCTCATCATGCGCTCACAGCGTGGCCCTCTGCAGCAAGTCTCAGACCTTGGCTGGTGTCACGAGAACACCAAGCCCGTCCCAGTCAGCCCTCTGACAGCCCCTTCACGATGCTGTAAGCGTGTTTTGGTAGCAGATATGATAAAAAGCGCAGTCAGCAGCGGTTTAAAGAATCCAACAACAGAATTACAAAGTGAAAGTGGTACGAAAATGAAAGGCCGGAGAGAAGGAGGAGGTCCTGCTGAAGCAGAAAAGCAACCTTGAACTGCAGGGTTTTCCCTGTCACCAAAGAACTTCACACTGGCTTTGAGTACCATTTTAACCAGACTGTGAGGGAGATGTCTTGTTTGTGTGTCATTTAAAAATTGCAGACTGGTGAAAATGATTACAGTCAGCCTTTTTGAGACAGGCTAATTTCTCAAGAGGAGATGTGCCTGTGGCCATTAGCAAGCCTGGGCCGCTGCCAGCCTGACAGTGAAGGTACACAGCAGAGCCATTTGGGAACTGCTGTTGGTCAGGTCTCAGAGTGACCGATTGTTTTTTTGTTTTCTGAAGCCTTCCAGCACGTGCTGAAAGTATTGTGGACGTAACAAACAGCGGCGTAGGGCAAAGGGGCAGCTGGCTCCCTCTGGAAAAGCACTGCCCGTGTGTGCTGTGTGGTGCACAAAGCAAGCTCTGTGGGCAGCGGCACCAGCTCGTGGCAGTGGCAGCGGGTTTTGACCACTGGGTTTATTCTGGAAAGGGAGGGTTTAAATTATTTTTTGCAACTATACTATTTATATGTTAAAAGTTACTACCATTTCCTGCAATGTTGCTTTGCTTGTATCATTTAAAACACTTTGGCTGTGAGATGCTACTGCTCCAAGCGTATTCCAATATGCTCTTCTGGAAGCAAAGGTTTAGCTGAAGCTGCCTGTTAGCCACACTGATGCCTTTACCCTTCAAAGGGCTGGGATCAATCGAGACACCTGATGTCAAGGTGTAGGTGGAGAACTTCTGTCCCTTACAGAGAAAGCTGCTTGGGTTTCACTGCGCTAGCCTTTGCATTGGAGAAGTTTGTGGAGCATGGGGATGCTAAAGGACACCGAGCCTGGCTGTTTGGAGTGATCACAGTGTAAACGTTGTGATGATTCCTCTATTTCTCACATTTCCTTGAGCTGTGAGAACTATATGAAAGCATCTGTAGGCTCTCAGCAACACGATTACAGCACAATGTGGGCTTCTGTCTGATATTCTAGCGGGCACCCAAGGAGCCGTATGGGCTTTCCCTCGATGCCGTCAGAGCAGTTTGGTGCAGGGCCTGCTCTGAGTTGGTTCATCTCCTTAAAACTGTGCTTTTAAACAGCAGTGGAAAGGAGAAGTCTCCATGGCTGCCTTCCCTTTGCAGCTTGGATAGAGGAATCGCGTGGGTCTGCTGCTGATGCACAAGGCTGCCCTGCTGGCACTGTGGCATGGCAATATTGATTTTTGTCCATTACATGAGGTAATTCCAGGTCTATCTGTTATGGTATAACTAGATGTCTTTTTTTTTTTCCCCCTAAATAATGGTGGTAATTCTATCTCAGAAGGTCAGAAATAAAGACCTAGGCTGGCTGGGTGTTTTAAAAGCTCATTTAGGGAGAAAATGAGCCATGAAAGAAATAACATTAGGAAAAGGTAGAGCGTTTAAGTGATTATCTTTATTGTACCTTTCAGAGTTAGTTTCCCACTCGCAGTTCTGAGCAGCGTTTAATAGCACCAGTTATTGCAGTCTTCTCACCAACTTTTCATCATTTTAAATGGCTTATGGTACAGAGCTTTTCACTGTGGCTTTGCAAAGCTTTTCTTTTTTATTCTGCACGAGTGTAGATAAGGCCAAAAATGGACAAGTCTCTTGTGCAAGATATCTGCCTCTGCTTTTAAAATGTATTTTGGATACGTAAAAAAATCGTTTTTCACTTGGGAGTAGTCTAAATTTGTTACTCCGCTTCTAATGCTACTCCCAAGAGGAAAAAAACATCTTTATAAACATCAAGCAAGCCCTTCTGTCTTGATTATTAATTTAATAGAAGCACTGATGGCAGCTTCAGAAAAGCCAGAGGCCAGAACCACCAAGGCATCATCCTTGGTTTTAAAAATAAATAAGTTACATAGCAAGCTGTGCCCTGGCCAAGGCACACTTGTTCTCATCTGCTCCTGTCTTCATAGCTGTCCTTCTCCAGTCCCACCCTCACCATCTCCTCCTCTGGGTGCTCCTCCATCTCTCCCCCTCCTCCAGCCTCCTCCAGAGCCCTTTTCAGCCTCTCCTTTTTGCAGTCTGCCTCCTCCCCATAGCCCCATCATTTGCAGAGCTCAGGCACAGCACCATGCTTCATCAGCCCGGGGAAAAAGGGTGGGATGCGAGCACCCTCCTTGGCAGCTTGGTCCAGATTTCCTCTTGCTTCCCCAGAGGTTTCAGCCAGCCCCTAGGCAGAGGGTTCCCTGCCATCCTCTTGTGGCTAATAGCTGGTCATTACTCTTAAAAGTAATTTCGTTGTGCTTGATGTGCCAGGAAGTCAGGCAGGCAACGGCAGATACTGCAGAGGAAATCACTTGGGCAATGAAGGATGTAATGTACTTGGGATTAGTGAATTATTTAAAAGGATCCTGAAGAATCAAAATATGGCAAAGCATCAGTTGTTAGCTGTTAAGGGTAGCAAAGCTGAAGGGTTTGCTCTGTTACACAGATGAAAAAAATTGTAGTCAGATCCCTGTGTATAAAATTTATAATCAGGGGAGAAATATGTTTACTTTTTCTTTGGTCGTTCACTTTTCCATCAATGACATCGCCAGCTAAAAAGCGGAGACCTTTTGTAAGAATCTGTGTAGATTATGTCCATGCAAAACGCATGCCATGTGGGATAAGCTGGGATGAGATGGTGCCTCCTATTTTTATTCTGGGATGCTGCAATTGGAAGAATTTGTGTTATTTCAGCCTCCGTTATGATTCAGTAAGTGCCCGGAGCCTCGTGTCACAAAAAGAAGGCCTTGACACCAGGTGTCTCAACAAAACTCAACAAAGCTGTCAAGGTGCGAGGCATGGTGTGGTCACCAAAATGACACTTTGTTCTTTCATCTTTCCAGCTGGTGACAGGAGTATGGGAAGGAGGATACAATTTCTTCTGTCAGGATACACACAGTGGAGGTGAAGCTGATATGAAGGTAATGTAATCAAGACTTAGAGCTAATTACATTTCAGATTGTCTCCCTGAGTCTAAGTGGAGAGCAGAAAGGCATTGATGATGTAGTTTTTGTTCAAATTATGTGTTCTTTTTTCCTCTCCTACAATAGGGAAGGGAAACGTGTAGTTAAATGTAATAATAAATCTGCAATATGCTTGGTATTTACAGTTTCAGTGAGTAGCTGTATTTAAATTTTCATGCCTTTCTAGCTCAAAAACCAGGGAGTTGGTCTTTGGTCTGTATCCAGCCACTGAGTCACGACCCCTTCACTATCTGAGGGAAAACGTGGTGATGATTCCTTCTGGTCACCACTCAGACTGTGCCTCTACAGAGAGCACTACAGGAGCACCTGTGGTTAAGCGTTGTCTTGTTTCTGCCAGGACACTACAGGTGCACAGAAAGAACCTTGTAAAACACTATCATCCTGTTTTCACCTGTAGCTATGGGTTTGTACTGGGGTCTCGTATGGAAGAACTCAGTGCCAAAGTGTTACAGAAGATCTCAGTGAAGAGTCTTCAGTCCAGCTAGTGCAAGACAGAGTTTGAATTTTAAGCAAAAGAGTTAAAAGCTCCTACTACGTACAATACTTCTAAAACTTGTTTCCTCTTTTCTAGATCATACGTGTCCTCTGGTGGTACTATTTCTCCAAACTCATTGAGTTCATGGATACCTTCTTTTTCATTTTGCGGAAAAATAATCATCAGATCACCGTCCTGCATGTCTATCACCATGCAACGATGCTGAATATTTGGTGGTTTGTTATGAACTGGGTGCCTTGTGGTCACTGTAAGTACTGGGCTATGGTGGGGAGTATTTGCAGTAAAAGCCTTGTGTTGATTTTCTTTTGGTCAAATCCAACTTCTCTGGTACCTTCAGCTGCAGGATTTGTTCTTGCCAATACTAACCTGCTTTGCTGAATTGCAGCCAATGCTGGAAGATAGTAAGATGCCTGCAGAGCATCTAGAAAATACATAGCTATGTAATTTGAAGATTTTGTTTGGCGGTGGGACATTTATCTGCTGCACTAGTCCAGGTCTGACACCTGTCAACCTTGCTTTCTCATTTTTATGGTGGTTGGAGACCCTCAAATGAAACAATACTTATTTTCCAAGTCAGGACCAGAAGTTGGTTTCAGCTGCAAGATGTCTAACTGTCTAATAGTGACCCTTGACCTCAAATCTGTCAAGTTCACTTGAGATGTTACTTTCTTAAATTAATTTAATTATACTAGTAGCTATAAATTATTATTTCAATTAAAATCTTGTCCCCTGAGCACTAATGAATGTGACCAAATGCTTCTGAAGTGGAAGATATCCATGTCTCTCTTGTCTAAATCCAGCTAGACTCTGGCAATTTTGCTTTGATTCTTTAATGCATTAGCATGGCTTAGCTGTGGTTCAGATGTGCATCTTACAGGCACTGGCTTTGTTGAACTCTCCTCCAAGAGAAACCTTTGCAAATCCATTGGATGTGAGCTCCCAGCAATGCAGACCAAGAAGCTGGATTGCTCAGGAGTCTGCAGTCCGAGCCAAACAACATAGAAACTCGTACTTGTTTTGTGTTGTTAGCACAACAGTGAATAATGTTGAACCTATGAAAAATGTGGATGTGGAACCACATTTTCCTCTAAAGAAGTTGATCCCTGTTTATAGAACAGTCAAAAGTGCAAGTACTTAGAGTCTATCTTGAGTTTCTGTGGTCTTGAAAATACTTTTGTGCTATTTCTGGTGATATTTTTTTTTCTACTTCCTTTCCAAGCTCTGTGTCAGGCTCAGTCATCTCGTACTACGCAGTTTGGTGCTGAACTAAAACAGAAATTTCTTTAATGACTAAAGACGCTGTAAACAAGGACAAATAAAATGGTTAACTTGCAGTACTTGCGCTTTCAGAAGATACCCGTTGCTTTTGATTATAAGTGAGAAAATAGGCTCCCACCTAGAAGGAAGTGATATCAGCCTAAAATTAGATCAGAGAAGCTATTGATTGCTGGGCATGTTTACATGTCTCCTTTTTATCAGCTTCCTCAATACCCTTGAGAAACTAGAATGTAGAAAAATAATAAAAAGAACAATCAAAATTGGAAGGCTGATATAAAGTGTACAGTTGCGAAGCTTTTCAACCACTCGGTTGGGTCAACAGAAAAAGTTTAAGGGGAGTGGAGTTTTTTGCCTTTGTTCTAAGGGAAATTGTGTTTTAAATAGTGACATTTTGAACTTGTTATCTTTGTAGGCTCCAAGAAACACCATTTTTATGGTAACGCACTGTACTTTCTTTCCTGTTTGCTCTTTTAGCTTACTTTGGTGCCACACTGAACAGCTTTATCCACGTCCTCATGTACTCCTACTATGGATTGTCTGCTGTTCCAGCAATGCGTCCGTATCTGTGGTGGAAGAAATACATCACTCAGGGGCAGCTGGTGAGTGATGAGCTCCTCGGTGCTTCAGCAGGTTCTTGTATTTCCAGTGGGATCTTCTTGTCACTACTGAGTGAGAGAGTTTTGGCAGGATGTAAAAGGGGAAATAAAGGATAATACCTTCTATACCTTCGAGTGCCCAAATCACCTTAGAAATCCAGCTTTTCACCTCTGTTTGTACTGTTTTCAGGGCAAAAGGGAGGCAGGGATTTGTGGTGTACACAAATCAGTGCTGAGCAGCTTAGAAGGATCTTTACCTCCCCGTGTTTTGTGGTGAGATGTATTTGGGAATCAATGCTGGGTGTTCAGGGACTCAGGAGCCAGAGAGGAGGGAGAAGCTTTTCTTCCAAGCCCACTTTGACTCGTGTGCTCTGCTGGGTGCTTGTTACTCAGGCTGATGTTGAGAAGACAGACCAGAAACGGAGTGCAACACAGTGCACAGCTAACAAGGCCCTTCATTCTGCTCCTGCAGGACAATGGATTTTCTGTCCCATTTTTGCATGCAGTTGCAAATGGTTTATTAAAAACTGTTCAATATTTCTGGTCTCCTTCCGCACTTTAAATGGGCAGATTTTTTTCACTTGTAATTCTGTGTTGGACTCCTTGCATCCATTTGCATTGTTTCCTGTGTGTACAGTGATGAAGGCTGAGTGCTGTGTACTGGAGATGAAAAGAGCCCTGAAATTAAGCAACGTGGCACAGGCAGTAGTGGTACTACGTGTTTTGATGTGTGTAACATGTCTGAACACCACAAGGAAATGTGTGTGGGTCTTTTGTCTTCCCCATTTTATAGGTAGGGAAGCTAAAGCCTAGAGATAATTTTTATTATGATGATTTTATTATTTTTTCTCCCTAGTTAGGCAGTCCCCTCTCAGACCTGTGAATAGGTTTAATAACCTTTGCTGGTGATGACCAGCAATTCAGAGTTTTGATTCTCAAAACCTGCTTTTCTTAGCCGTCCTACAGGAAGGAACAGTGCTAAGTAGTGGAGTTCTTTGTGGTTTTGCAGGTTGTTTTGTTTTGTTTTGTTTCGTTTCCAGACTTAGGCCCTGTTCTTCATCCGTGTTGCCTGAGTGCCACAGAGTGCAAGTGTCTCAGTGGTTTAGCTGCTCCCCTGGCTATTGTCACAGCCACTTCCACTTCCCTGCCTGCTCTGCATGCATAACTGTTAGGGCAGCAAAATAGCAGAACGGAGCTGTCTTATTTTAAATAAACATTCCCTAATGTGGTAGCCTTCATGTAAGGGTGAATTTTTGCCTAAGGGCCTCTGCAGTACTTAAGCCCAAACTTTTTTTTTTTTTTTCCTCAAAAGAGAACATTGAAGATAGTTAAACAGGTCTAATGAACCTCAGTTCTTCTCCCTGACTACCCCCAGCTTCCCTGCCTCATATGTGCAGCTTTCAACCCCAGAATATCTCCCCTGGAGCCATATGTAGTGTAGTCCCAGTCTCTGGGAGAGGGTGGCAGGATCGGGATGTGAACCCTGATATTTGCAACTGAAGCAGTGAGATGCAGAGTTACTCTGTTAGGCTGGTAGAGTCAAACCTTGGTGAGCTCTCACTAGGGAAGTGGTACTCTTGGTTCCTTGGTATACCTGTAAGTCAATTCTATGTGAGTTACAGTAGTGCTCCAGAATGGAGCAATATTAAATTAAAGCACTTAATCAACAGAACACTGCAGCCTGGAAGTCTTCCTAACTCACGTTTACTTTTAGAAAGGCAGAGAAGATAAATTTATCAAACACACAGGATTACATGTTTTAACTTGCTTTGTGTATAATTAATTAGGTTTTGGTCAGTAATGGCTATTTTCCATCTTGCATTAGTGTGCTCTGTTTTCTCTTGTTTATTTATTTTTTTTTCTTTCCCCAGACTCAGTTTGTCCTGACAATCTTCCAGACCAGCTGTGGTGTTGTTTGGCCATGTGCATTTCCTCAGGGGTGGCTGTATTTCCAGATTTCTTATATGATTTCTTTGATTATCCTCTTCACAAATTTCTACATTCAGGTAAAAGCAATGTTCATCAATTCTTTGTATCGTTCTGCTGGTTTTACATCACCAGAAAGCTGTTTTTCAAAGAGATGCTTAAAATATTCTTTTTCTATCTTCCTGTAATATGCATAGATTCTTAGAGTACTGTTCTTGTTGGTGCGCCCTCTAATTTGAGAGCTTCAGGGTGTGTTCTCTGCATAATTCAGAATGATTAGAAATCACAATACAAAAACAAATTTTACTAATGCAATTTCAGCTGCAGATAAGGGAGAGGAGGAGCTTTATGTAAGAAACAGCTTTTCATTCTGAAATAAAACAGCAGCCTGTGAACCTCTGAAGCACACAAAGGAATTGTTCCCTACTGTTCTTACAAGAGTAAATGCTTATTCTATTTCTAGGGAAACTTCCCAAACTATCAACATACAAAAACCTGGTTTTGGTTCACCTTTATAAGCATCGGCTTGTAATTCTGTATGGAAAATCATCATTTTGAATTGTGTTTCTGTAAAATTTGCTTCATGTCTGAACAGACTTGGACTTTGATATATGTTGTTCAGAGTAGGTCATAATCAGGCTCTGTGCAGAGATCTCCCCATCTTCAAAAAATCAAACCTGTGCAAGCTACAGCCCCCGAACAACAAATTCTGAGACATATTTTAAACGTCTCTTGAAAGAGTCAAATATTTCAGATCCAGTAAGAGTGACTATGGGTGGAAAACATCCTAGGCTTCACCTTTCTATCTTCTGGTACTTCTTAAAGTCAGTCCTATGGTTCATATAAATTGCTCTGTAGGAACATGCTAATTAAACATGATTGTATATTCCAAATAATGCTTTAATTTCTTCCTCAGCTTTACTCGTATTTTAACTTTCCTCCACACACACACATACTTTGGGCATTGCATTCTCATCAGGCAAGATCTCTTAATCTTTCAAAAAGATTAAGTCACATATATTCTTTCCACTGCCTGTAATTTTTGGTGCCCTGAATCTCCTGAGAGCTGTTAGTTTTTACTTCTTTCCTACTTCATACGTCAGCTGCTGCAAATTTGTTTCACATTTCTGTCTCTGAGACGTCCCTAGCTGTTCTTGTTTATCCACTTCTTCTGGCATTGCTGGAGATAGTCACCTGTGTTGCATCAAACCTCTTTCCTCACTTGTCATTTTGAATATATTCTTAGGCTGTAGTCTGCTCATAAAATTGCTTTCCTGCTTCTAAGTGACTGTTAACGTAGCACTGCCAGTGCTACCTCATACAACAATTCTTGTTCTTTCCCAGTGACCTAATGCTCTTCTTGTGATGAATGAAACACGTAGTATAGCCTTATACACAAAAAATGGTAAAGCTTGTTAGACTGCCACAAGCACAAGGCCTTTAAAAATAATGTATGCAAGTTCACTTCTGTGTTTCTTGATCTACTGTGAGGAAGTGGTCGTTTATACCTGTTTAAACAAAACCGTGTGCCTTTCCGTGTATTCTAGACTTACAACAAGAAGGCATCCTCGAGGAGGAAAGAGTATCAGAATGGCTCTGCAGCCACTGTGAACGGGTACACAAACAGCTTTTCTTCCCTTGAGAACAATGTGAAACAAAGAAAACAAAGGAAGGATTGAAGACCAAACTGAAAAACCATTTTGATAACCCCAACAACAAAATCATCTGATTGTAAGCACAATAAGAGTTGTGCACTAATACTCTAATGGCTACTGTAACTATTCCTGCCTAGAATAGTGTGATTTATGTAGGACTTAACCAGTGCAAACACCCTAGAAACTGTATACAGAACATAAAAGTAGGTTAAAGTTTAAAAATAATTCTGGGCTGTCACTGACCCCGCTATAGACTGTGGAAGGGAGTATTATTGTAGTATACGACACTGCTGTTGCCTTACTAGTCAATATGATAGGTGCTGAATTATGATTCACAATTTGAAAACACTGTAATCTAAACTCCATTTTTTTACTGTAGATTGTGCATGTGATTGTAGAGGTAATTTGTACGATGCTGGTTTCAGTAGATAAACACACATGCCTTAAATTAAAAAGCAGGGCCCAAAGCTTATTACTGGTTTAAAAATTAGGGTATGTTTCAACCTTTCAGTTGATTGACTTTTTATTAAAAAGTCATTTAGAAGAATCCATTGATCATTTTACTGTTCTGTATGTGATACACAGCGTTAAGTATCTCTTACATGATGCAGTGAAATTGGAAATGGCACATTTAGTTTTGTATATTTGGCTTTAACTGACTAAACAGTCACAAACCAGATGGAAAAGTTATTTTACCTTTTTAATAGATCTTATTTTTTTATTTGAAGTATGTCACTAATGTAAGATTAATTGGCGCTTACACAGTCCAGGAAGATTTAATTATTGTCTCTGAGGTTTAGGGTATATACAGGGTGGACCCATCTTTTATTTTCTTTCTTTTTCTTATTTCTGGGAATTCTTAAATGTTAAATGAAGAGTGGTTTTTAATATGGAAACTGGCAGAATTTCAAGTGTTGTTACCATAGCCATATCCACACTTTAGAAGCTACTGTTTAAGTCTGTGACATATCCAAAAATGTATTTAAAAACGAAGACAGAAAGATGCTTTTCTGACGGAATTGTCTGTATTTAAGTTGGTATCTGTACTGTTCTTCATGTAGCATATGTTCATTTTTAAAATGTGCCTAACAAACATTTTTTTCCCCAAACAAGCAAAATTAAATGGTCTAAGTCATACGTAATGTTTTTTAAATGTTACTGAAATGTGCTGGAGATGTCTGTTTCTGTAATGTGAGTTGTGTATATCACCAGTAATGTTTTGGCTTCTTATCTGAGGATTTGTTTAGAGTGCTTGTTAAAGTCGCTCCTTCCTGTAAAATCTTGCCTTGCACGTATGAGGAGCTAATTGCAAAGCCAATATCTATTGCTGGGGTGTTATTCTGGTATCTGCCGTGGTGGAGTCTGGCTTATGAATATCTTATTCATTAAGCTCTGAAGAATGAAATTGTGCAAGACGTTCAGTTGGTCATTGCTCAAGTTTAGCTATATTTTTTTTTGATATTTATGTAAATGCCAGTTTTAACATGTTTAATTTTTCTTTTTTTTTTAAATTAAATCTTTTAAAAAATTTTTGCACATCTTTTAGGGAATTAATACGTTCTCCTGCTAGCCTTGTGGGTTTTCATTCCTTGTTTTGAAGGAGACAGTGTCTGTTATGTTTACATTATCGAAGCTTGAGTGTGTGTCTTCATTTCTAGGTACTGGTTTGCAGAGTCTTTACATAGCTCAGTACAGCAGCTACAATGTTCAAAATAGGCTGTCTAAATGTGCTAGAAATAAACCCTTGGCTCATTGAATATACCTACATTGTTAATGTTTGACATAGTTTAATCATTAAAACACTTTTGATGATCTCTGCCTGAATTCTATAGTGGGTTTGTACAGATTTAACACATTGCTGCTTCCTGCGCACGGCCACGAAGGAGTTGTCTTGGCTGAGTGACAGCTGCAGATACTCAGGGAAATTCAGCGTACCAGAGATTTGGTATCAAATTCCGTACAGAAACCTTTGGCTGTTACTGAACACGGCTCCATTGCCTGGCTGTCAAAATTATTATCTGTGTGATGGATTAAGCCTCCTGATGGAAATTGTGACTCGCTGAAAGCAGAGCATCCCGAACGGCTCTGAGGTTGAGTGCTGGCAGAAAAATTAACAGGGGCCAAGAGGGACTTTCTGCCTCCTATATACTGTCTATAAACAGGAAACAATACTTCTATCCAGAATGTGAGCATTAAAGAACGTTTTTGCAATTTCTCTACAACTCCTTTTGCCCTTGAATGATCACTTCTGAGCTCTATCTGATGTGAGTGCACCGCCACAAGCTCAGATAGCTTGGTGATGGACTTAGCAAAAGCAGAACTATTTATATAGCTGCCTGTCTTCAAGTTTGCAGGCTCTTAATGCAAGAAACCTAGACCAAGGAAATGTGTTTTGCGTTTTGTATGAAAGTCTCAGAGGCTTTCTGTTATGCTGGTCTCTTCTAGAAGGGAGCTTCAGATGATTGCTAAGATAGTTTCACAGTCAAATTTGCAAGTACACAAGAGAGAAACAGGTTTTTTTCTGAACAGGGCTCAGAAGGGTTACCAAGAGCAATGCAGTTCTTCGGATGCTGAGCCAAATTGGCAGGTTGTACCTGGAAGGCAGAAGCCACAGCACCTTGCTCAGGGAGCCAGGGGAGACCGGGCAGCTGCGCTCCAAGCTCAGCCATGGACAGAAAGAGGTACAGCATCTGTAATGTGCACACCTGCAGGCCAGAAGATTGTGGCTCCTTGGCACTCCTACTTGACCTGGGGCAAGTAACAACCTTTGGGTTGCCTCAGTTTCCCAACTGCCTGCTCTTCTCTTAATAGATACAGCTGTGGTTGGGTGCTTGGGGTTGTCAGGGTGCTCTGAACAGACCGTTCATGTTGTAAAGGTTTGGAGAGGTAAAAAAGGGCCAACCACTGCCAATGGCCTGGAGAAAAAGCAAGCTGAGGGGAACAAAACACTTCAGTAGCTATTTGCAAAGGGAGTGACCGAGCTTCAAGCTGTTCCATCAAGAGCTGACTGAGTTTTCAGTACTTGGACCCTACAGCTCTTCATGATGGAGAGGGAGGCGAATGCTTTTGTTGAACTGTGCTTGGGGTAGGTAAGCTCAGATGCCCATCACATAGCTTATCCTAGAGCAGTCCTGATGCAAGTACCTCGAGTGCTGTGTTGCTGCAGTGCGGTGTGAGCCAGCTCTAGGGCTGTGGTCACCAGGTGCTGGGATTGCTGGTGCTTGCAGAGGGTAATGGAAAGCAGAGAACACCTCTGGAAATCTAGGAAGTCCTTTTCATTGTTAGCTTTAATTTAACACAAAACAGATGTTAAACAAGTGCTGGAGCTTCTGATAGGACTTTTACAACCAAAACTGGGGCAGAGACCCCTAAAGCCCAATGGAGAGTCTTCTAGGGGTTGCCTCTACCTCTGACATTTGGGTGCTGTGATGAAGTACAAGCAGATAAAGACGTGTGTGTTGTGTGTGACCGAAATGTTGTTATAAGGCATGCATTATTCAAAAAACAGATGTAGAAATAAGCTGGATGCTGAAGGAAAATGTAAATAAATCATAGGCCAAATTACTTTGACAGTGTGGGTTCTGCTGGGAATCTGCTGGAAACCGAGCAGGAGGTGATTAAATTATGGATAGAGATATCTCTCTCTCTTGCTAGATAAATACTGCTGAGAATTGTGTTGGTACAGCAGATTAACTTTATGTTGTCACTGTCACCCTCCAGCCAAGAATTGTTTAGCCAACAAAGGTGAATAGTTGTAATTACCAATATATTGCAAGAATGGGGCTAAAAAGGAAAAAAAAAAAAAAAAAACAACTTGAATCCAATTTTAAACTTTCAAACCATTTAATATAAGTGAAGGATATACAAAACAAGGTCTGTATGTGTCTTGATTTCAGTAGAACAAATCTGGAGAAGCTGAGTGCCCAGGGGCTTCAAAGACATGCCAGTAGAAGAGGCATTATATCTTAAGTCGAAGGTGCTAAAATCATCTCAAAATGGGGAAAAAAATAGTAACAAATGTCTAGTCTAAAAAAATATATTACTGAGTCAAGCTGGGATGGGGAGAAAGAGAAAAAATATATGGTTTGTGTTTCAAGGATGTACAATGTAGATGTTATATTTTCTATAGGGAGAATGTAAGTAGTGGTACCTGGTAACTGGTAGGCTTCATAATGTGATTTCAGTGTGATACAAGGCTTCAGAATAAATAGGGGGAGTTGTTGAGTCCATAGAGGTAAACAGAAAATGGGAAAAATGTTTTTCTGGAAGTGTTTTGCACTCGACTTACTGATACTATTTAATAAAAATAATTGTCTAAAAGGAAATATGTATTTCATCCATTGGGAATAGGTACAAATTGCAATCTCAGAACTGATTATCTAACTATAATTGGTGACCCAGCAACAGGCTCTACACACCAGCCAGGGTCAAGCCGATGGGAAGATGGTTTGTCTTGGTGATGCTTTCAGCCTGAAGGGAGCCTATTAATGTTTTTAGTAAAGACTGCATGAAGTAGGAGTATTTGCAGTGTTGTTTGCAGATGGCAATGTTAGGAAGCAGTACTGGTGCCCGGGGGGATTACACACAACAACAGATGTCCTTGGTGGCTGCCGTGAGAGAGATGGGATTAGTGTAAGTGTTAAGTCACACCCTCAGGGACCAGTACCGGAATTTCAACTGCTTCCCTGGGAGTTTTAGTTGGAAATGACTGAAGAGGAGAGAAAGAAAAAAAAAATAATTTTCTCCTCAACAACTTACAGCTGCTGCTACAAAAAGAGAAGGAAAAACATCTCATTTGCTAACCAGTCTGTATCTAGCAGGAACAGGAATGTGCTACAGCAGCAGGGTGAGGCTCTGCTAGCTTTCCTTCTGAAGAATACACTTTCCCCAGCCCTGACTGTGGTCACCTATTTTCAAGAAAACTGCACTTAAAAGATGAGCTGTACAGAAGAGCTGCTGGGATGGCCAGAGGAACGGAGTCTTGCAAAGTGAGAGTGGAGCAAGACAAAGGTTGAGAAGGAGAGCGATCGGCGCCTACACACACACCTTGACAGTAGGCCGCGTGAAGGAAGAGGAGCTATTTTAATTGTGTTGACACAACGCAAACGGGTATACGCTTGCCAAGAGTAAAGTTTGGCTCCAAATTGGAAGAATATTTTTGTTAGTGGAATACGGCTCTGGAGCAGTTTTCCAGTCAGAGTAGTGTGGAGGCCTAGGGGATTGCTTGAAGTTGGGGCACTGGTCACATTTAACGTCGGCATCCTTCAGTTTCTGGATGAGGCTCTAACCATAGCTCGGTTAGTAGGACCAGGGCACTGAAGGAGCTGCAGCGATGGAGAGCCCCTGCTGGAGCAGGTTTATCCCGAAGGACTGCTGCCCGTGTGAGGAACCACACCAGAGCAGGGGAGAAGCATGAGGAGGAAGGAGTGGCAGAGAGGTGCTGTCAGGGACTGACCACAGCCCTCATTCCCCATCCCTCCTGCCCTGCTGGAGGAGGAAGGAGGTAGGAGAGTCAGAACAAAGTGGTGAAATTGAGCCTGGGAAGAAGACGGGTGGGGAGGTGTTCCAGGTTTTGCCTTCGTTTCTCACCATCCAAATCTACTGTAATTGCTAATAAATGAAATAATTATTCCCCAAGTTGAGTCTGTTTTGTCCATGAGGGTAAGAGGTAAGTGATCTCCCTGGCTTTATCTCAACCCACAAGCTTTTCATCTTATTTTCTTGCCCTGCCCTGTTGAGGAGGGGGAGTGAGAGTGTGGAGGCCTAAAGAGCATCAAGCACCGTGGTACAGTTGGAGCTCCTGTAGTCTGGGAAACTGTGCTCTCTGGAGTGAAGCAACTGGATTTATTTTATTATTTTTTTACCTTGTTTCTTCCAAGTCTAATTCATGACAAGGCAACTTCTATTCCAGGAATCTGGCCTGTAATTTTTGGAAAGTTTTTTAAGGCAGTGATTGGACTTCCTGTTTGCTGAGGGAAGGTATCACAGGGCACTGGGTGTGGAGGAAGCCCATGGCCTGCAGAAACCTCCTAAATTTCCTCAAGATAGGAATTGCCTCACTCTGAGAAGAGGCAGCTGGAGATCTGATTTTCAAACAGAGACTGGGCAGCAGTGGGAAAGGAGGATCAGCCTCGTTGCATTTTGTTTGGGAACAGGTAAAGCTTGATGAGAAATGAATCTGTTCACATAAAAGTGTGATCCTGTGTGAGGTGTATCCATCTGTGCATTTGCTTCTCCTGAATTGGTGTAAAGGGGAATGCACAGACATTATTGCATAATTTTACTATTTCTGCCTTATTCGCAACATTCTCTCTAGGATTAGCCAGCACAGAGTTAATGCTGTGATGCCAAAGTGCATGGTCAAAGCATTTCAACTGAAAGCAAGTGAAATATCTTCCGTGCATACTGAAGCAAGGTTATCACAGCATTCATGTAGCTGGTTAGACAGACATATGGTGTCACATCCCATTGAGCAAGCAGGAAACTTGTCTTCGTGAGCGGCTCTATCCGCCACTAGAAGCCAAATGTTTACTAAATGCTATTAGTTCTGTTTTACCAGCTGCTTTGGGAAATGGGCATCCCAGATCACATAGCATAAGAAGGAGCTTTTTGAAATAAATAATTTTTTAAAAGCTTTAGTCTGTATACTTATTTAAGTATCTTGCTTCCATTAAAACCAATGGGACCTGAGTCTCTTATGGCCCTTCTAGGGCTAAGCTCCCAACATGTTTGTGTACCTCTGGAAAGGATTCCCTCTTTGAAAGATCATTTTATCAGTTTCCTTTGCTTCCCACAGCACTTGGCGTTAGGAGCAAGAGCGTGAGCTGCTCCTGGTGCACTGAGCTATTACAGGCTTCAGACATCTGATGCAAATGAACTCCTGCTCACCAGAATAGTGATGAGTTTGCAGAAAAGACCAGGGCATACTTGCTGTGCATACAGATGGCGTAACTGTTACCCGCTTTGTTTCCTTCTTATTTATTTTTTTAAGATTTTAGAAAGTCATCATGAAAAAGGCCCCTCTATCCTCAGAAGTTTAAATAAAGAGCTAAGAAGTCTTTTTAACATCTCACTCTGGTTTCTACAGTAAGTACAGCTCAGCAGGAAATGTCAGGGAAAACTGCTGCCCGTTCCCCCTGTTACAAAGCCGTACAAGGAGATCTTGAAAGGAGTGGGAACTCTTGGAGCCAGACAAGGCAATTTGGTGATGCATGGTCTGCCTGGTTCGTCAACATTTTTTCAATATGCAATATTTCATTAAAGTTCCTTTGTAACACAGGAAAATCAGAATTGGCTAACACCCATTTAGTTGGGTCAGAAAGGAAGTGAGGTTACAAGGTTTTCAGAAATCTCCAAAAGAAGTGTTGAGCCAACTGCCTGGCTCCAGCTGACAAGAGCACTTAGAAAAAGTGATAGTCAACGTCAGATTCTATTTTATGGTTTTATTTTAAAGGGAAAGAAAACAAAACAAAAAAAGCAAACACCTCTCGCAGCCAAAAACCCACCCTTTAACACCCTCCTTTAAGGTGTAACCTCCTTTAACACCCTGCTGCCTTCTCAGGAAGGAGAAGCAGAGCAGGTTCTTGCGAAACCCGGTAAATTGGGTGAGCATCACGGTAAGTGGGTATAAAGAAGTGGAGCTTGGTGTTTCTGAGATTTACTATAAAATGATGCCCTCTCCTGGCAGCACGTGTGAGGAGACAGGTGGGGACAGGCTGGTGCCTGCCTGCACGGTAGGACCAGAGGGATTTAACAAAAACTGCAGTTGGCACAAGGGACAAATATACCAACATTTGGTACAAGCGAGAATCGTGTATAAATATGTACATATACACTGTAACACAGACTTCACCATCTTCCATCAGAGACTTTTTCATGGCAATTGCACTGCGCAATGTTCTTCAAGGCCACGTCTGGGCCCTTTTTTAAAAGTTGACTGAACAAAAAGGGAAGTTTTAGGTAAACAGGTCTCCTATCCAATACTTGAAACACCCACACAGGAGTTCCTAGCAGTAGGAAAGATCAGAGCATGGTTTTGCATAATGGAGACAAGAATAAAATGACATTGCCCTTTACTTCACCACAGCAAAGTCTTTGCAATCAAGAGCTATTGCTTTTCCTTGTGTGAAAACAGGGGTCATAAAGGAAGAGGAGGTTAAAAGCAAGCGTATCTTAATGGCTTTTGTATTGCATCTGACTTGATTACACAAGTAAGCTTGGGAGCAGTGATTTGGGGGGAAACACAGGCACTGTTTTGATTAAAATGGTTTGTTCTGGTACCCAAGACAATTTCAAAGCGTTTTATAGGTAGAGGTGAGGGAATATGTTCAGGCAGGAAGAAAAAAAGAAAGAACTCATTAAACTCAGCCTAAATCTCAAAGCAAACACATCTAAAGGTTAATCTGCACTGATGATATAATAGACCATCATCAATACATACAAATGGCTGGTAATTATTTAATAGTATTCGGTATGGTGCTTTGTACTAGATGAAGGTGAGTGAGCAAATCCCAAAAAGTCTGGCCTTGGAAGAGCACCAGGAAAGGTGGTGACAGAAGAGCAGCACCACTGTAGTGCAGAAGAAACTGTCTTCCCTGCTCTGGCATCCCAGTGTGATAACAAGTGAAAATGTGCACAGATATAGGAGCATAGAAAGTGCGAGCTTCCAAAACAGCTTCACGAGGCATGGAGGGATTGGGTTATGCTAATTAGAATCAGTGGCAATTAAGATCCTGCAGTTCTCTAGAGATTGCATCTGTGGGGAAAGACCATTGTTGGTTCTTTCTGTTGGGCAAAGCAGGAGACTATTTAGGAAAAAAATGAGAGAACATGGTTCAGTGGAAAACATTCAGAGGAAGCAGAAAATGCATAAATTGCCAGAGAGAAAAAACAAGGCAGAGGGAGACTCTAGCGGGCAAGGAAGAACTTTGCTCTGGTGACTGTTTTGAGGTGAAGAGGGACAGAGAGAGAAACTGGAGAATATGAGCTGAATTGTTCTCATTTTCAGCAAGGCCAAGGAGATTCTGACACCAGATCAGTGCTCTGATCGGCTGCCTCAGCAGCAGGAGCTTAGAGCACACCCAGTAGCAGCCCTGATACCTGCAGAGCAGGCTCCACGCAAGGATGGGTTTCCCTAGAGCAGCACCAAGACGTGTTCTCTGTCCTTCCTTCCTTTGGCCTACTTCACACGGCCGTGCCCACCATCTGGACGCAGTTTTGCTTCTCGAGGTGTTGTTCTGAGTCCAAGAGCTGCCAGCCAGACTGCCTCTCGTCCTCTCATCTGTACGGACTGTGGTGGAGGGCCTGGCCCACCTACTCTGGTGTCGCTGTGTGCTGTAGGGCCTTGTGGCACAGGGGACGAATGGAGCTCACTGAAACCTCTTCTGCCACAGGTCTTGACGGTCCTTGCTGAGTAGGGTCATTTAAAATATCAATAGAGAGAGAAATAATCAGCATTCAGAGCAGCATGAACAATATCCCAGTACTGATCCTGAAATGGCAGATGAGGCTCATGACAGCCACACTAGTTCATGAAGTGGTTCAGGCCGAGCAGTTCAGATAGCTGGGGGCTGTGCAGGAACGCCTCTCCCCTGGCATCAGGCCTTCGCCCCAGGCCATGCTGCTGTCTCTTTCCTAACACTCTTCATAGGTTTCACTTCAAAGTTTGCAGAGTTACTTCTCCATGCCTTTCATGCCTACTCTTGCTTTCAAGGAAAGAGCGGAGCAGTAGCTACCATTTTCCACAACTTGCATTTGGCTGGCTTTCCACACTTGGGTTCAGGCTACCTCTTTTCACTAGGTTCAATTTCTGTTTAGCTTTTTGCCCATATTCAGCTACCTTTGGGCTCTTTTTTTTTTAACCATCTGCTATTCAGAAGAAAAGATGAGGATTTCAACTAAGAAATCCTTGAAATTAGGAAGGATTTTTTTGTTTGTTTGTTTAAGTAGCTTCAGTTTTTGTCTAAAATCTAACATCCCAGATCTTAGTTTTCACTCAGAGCTGTAGTTATATTACCTTAGCCTAATTCAGTCTCCCCAGGCATTCACTTTCTCACCTCCATGACACTCTTGCACCAAAATACTGCCCTTTCACGGCAATTACTGTAGTGGTCTGGCAAGTGCCTGGGAACCATCCCTAGGAGAATAATGTCTCCATTACCACTGAGATCCTAAGACAATATTTCCTTGCCATTTATTTTAGTTGCAAGTTAACAGTTCTTTTGCTGAAAGAAACGTTGTCATTCTTTTGTCCTTATGTTTTCATTTCTGTCAAAATGGTCTATGGAGAAACGCAAAACAAAAATACCTTCCTATTAGCAGTTCTAAAAGATGAATGGAAAGAGGAACAGTCCCAGGTGTCTGGGAGCCTGCCTGATGTTTGCTGTACTAGAGCAGCAACCTGTAAGGCAAGCCTTATCCTGCTCGCTGTTGAAAGATCAGATCAGTGCAGCGACTTCCTATCAAAATAATGATGAATGGATGAGAAGCGTGCTGGAGTTGCAGAACTGTAATAACTTTTCTGGCTGTTGAGATGCTGGCTCTTCCTGAGGGAAAGGTTATACGTTAATCATTCGTGGTACAGTGGGAAGAAACCAGGTCTCAAGGAGACTGAACACATTCTAAAAATAATGTAATCCCGTTCGGAAATGAAGAGGTCTGCAAGATGCAAGCTTAGAGGACACTCTGTCTTGACTCTTTTGTCCTTTGAAACTGAAGATCTCAGATCCAATCCTACATTAGCAGTGTAAGAAATGAACAAGTGAAGGCAGCATCCTGTGTTAACCTCTAATTGAGTGAGGTTGGATAGCCAGCCCACTAACAACAAGTGGTGGTAACCATTTTCACTGGCTCCTCTCCACCTTTAGGCCACGTGAGATTATTTGACATGCTTTGTTTGCACTTAAGAAGGTTGAAGTCTTCCAATTGTCCTCACTTTTTGAGGGTGTCTGTTGACAAAGCATCCATGTTTCCAGGTCCTTAGCCCACCAAAGAGGAGCACCAAGATTTCCAGGGAAACACAGAGTAAAGGGGAAACACCTCTCTGCTGTCCTCAGCCACCTGTGGGTGGTACAGAAGAGAAAGAGCCAGGCTCTTCATGGAGGGGCACTGCAAGAGAACAAGTGGTGGAAGGACAAAGGTGCAAGTTGCAGCAGAAGAAATTCAGACATGATATAAAGAAAAAATCCTTGTCAGGGAGCGGTCAAAAGTGGCACAGGCTGCCCAGAGAAACCATGTGCTCTCCATCCTTGGAGACATTCATGTTCAGCCTTACCTTACCCTCCTCCAGAGCTAGGCCTGCTTTTCCTGAATGTTTCACCTGAGGACAGCCCATAAGGGCTAAATCACAATTTTCAAATGACCTGAAACTTAGCTGGATTTTTACTAGCCAAAGCAAGTGTTCCTCAGTTTCTGAGGTTTCTGTACAGGATCTTTCCCACTGGCTGCAGCATAGCTTTTACCTTTGCTCTGGAGCTCAGGGAAGATGCAGTCAAGAACATGTGATGGTCATCTCTCATGCTTTGCACCCTCTGTTTCAAGTCTTTGCAAATTTCTTCTAAGTTTTCTTTATGTCTTTTCTTTGTATCGAGTTCTACCACTCAAACTTCCATGTTTCTTGCACAATAGATGCTAAATTAACATGGTTTTCTCCTGTCTTTTTAAGCTGTAGCTAAATCAACAAATAAAACTTAACTTCTTGGACAAACAGCCGCACCTTCATTTTGATGTGTTCCGTGTTTGTTAATACTTATTGTCAGAAAAATTTACCCTTGCTTCCTAAATCCTTTTCTATTTGTCCTGTCCCTGTTTTGCTACCTTAACATTTTACCAAAAAGTCAGGTTGTACTTGGTCTGTTGGCTCCCTTGATGAGCTCTTGCCTTTATTCTGCATTCTGCTTCCTACAGGTAAACTTCCCCACCAAAAGCCACTTTACCTCCCAAGAACCTCATCAAAGCTTGCCTGTGCTATAATGCATGGAAGAAAAAGTGTTAATAGCCTGGCTTGTGATCAGTGTTACCGAATTACCCTATTACTAACAGAGTGCTGTTCACTTGCATCTATGTTCTGCACGGATTAAGTCAAATAGAAACTGAGCTTTAAAGAAAAACAAGCAATAGCGATGAACTAAAGGAAAAATAAGTTGGAAGAAAAATGTCTTGTAGAGTTGGAAGGGGAGAAGATGTTAATGAGGGCTTGCAGGCAATGTTTTAGGCTAATGTTTCACAAGGGGAACTGCCTACTAACTCCTACCAAGGGAAATCAGAGCATTTGTCAAAGATAGGTTGGACTGATTCCTCCACGCAGTTTGTTGGATTGCAGCTCAGAGATGTTGGTGCACCCTGTGCTGGAGTCACGCCTTAGGGGACCTGCTATTCCTTCTGCTACTGCTCACACAGCGTGGCACACCACACGTGTCACCTGGGCCTAAACCAGCGAGCCTTTCAACGTCCTGACTGTCAACACTTGCTGTCTCCAAGCCTTATGGTGTGCAGAAGACAGCTTTGTTCCTGACCCGGGACAGCTTGTCCTTCTGCACTGCCAGGGACCTGTGGGAACACTGCTAACTGTGCAAGTGGCAAAGCCAAAGCGGGGAATCTGAATCACGGTTGGAAGGTTTTGCTTTTTTTTTTCTCTATTCTTATTCTATCCACAGACTGTAAAATAAATAAATAAATAAATACACAGATCTGTATCAGTTTAATGCTCCTTGGAAAGTGAAAGAACACAAAGCAAGACAAAGGAAATAAAGTGCCGCGGGCAGGCTGGGTGGGGTGCATTCTCACCCCTGAAAGCAGGGATTAACGTGACTCACTGATGTACGAACACCGAGGAGCCCAGAGCCGTTCCAACATTTCCAGCTAGCGAGATCATTTATTGTACAGAAATGACTCACTGACCTTAAGAAGCAGCCAGAGGCTCTCTCTGGAGACTGCTGTAAGGGCAGAATAGTCTAATGGATGTGAAACTGCACCGAATAAAGCTCCTCTTGGGCTTGTTACCGATCACAGAATGCACAACTCTTTTCTACTCTCTGAAAGTATTTGGCAACTTCTTGAGATTTTCAAATAATTTTAAGGTTGGTACAGGCTTGCCACCAAAAAATGTAAAATATACCTTAGCTTTGTAGTTTTGAACTTTCAGTGTAATTTTTGAGATCTTTTGTAACATAGGTGTCATTTTCTCATTTATTAGGGTTGCCACAGAGCACTTTACCCTAGGAAGAATAAAAAATAAACAACTACAACAACAAACACCCCTAAGGGAAACTGGAAAAACATTGGGCTTTGGGGGCAAAAACTGCACTTGGTTTGGGACAGAAAGGAGCAATTATACGATGAAGTAGGTTTAGGTGACTTTCAAAGTCTGTTATTTCCAGCTTTTATGACTCTGGAACAATTTTTTTAATTTCATGTTGTAAATATGAAGGTACATCACATGAAAGGGGAGCCAGTAATACTTGGAGTGAGCAGATAATGTCTGCTCCCCAGGAAAATGTGACCACTTTATAAGCTCCCCTTTCAAATCTGCTTCCAGTTCCCATCTGATTCAAATGGGAGTGTGCCCTTTGCAAAGCTCAGTTGCAATGATGTTTCCTGAACGTAAAGTTATGGCAGTGCCTCTGCAGCATGGAGGGTCTGTGCTGTGCAATCTCAGAGGAAACTGGTGATTTCTCAAGACCCTGTGAGTCCGGCCACATATTCTGCCTGTAGACTACACAAAGCTCCAGTTTGCATAGAAATGAGGAACCACTATCAAAGGAAAAAGGAAGCAAGAAAACTGAAAACAGCTGCTGTTTGCCCCACCGTTTTAACCAGGGCTACTTACTGGGCCTGCTTAGCAAAGGTGGTTGGAAGTCATTTTAGCTTGTGAAGTTAGTATCTGCACTGTCAAAAGCAGCAGCAGAAAATGGACCAGACCAATGTGTGAGCACATATCATGTGTCCTGCACCTGCATGAAACTTTTTCTCTTGTCCTGTGTTGCCCAGAATGGTAGGTGTGATCTTGACAGTAGGTATTTATCCCAAATCCATCCATTCATTTGATTGTTTTCCTTAGGAAGATGTATTTCTGAACCAGATGACTGATTTTTTTTTCCTCTGAAGACTTAACTGAATGTGAGTGAAAGAAGAAACTTCCCATGAATGAGTAACCACTTAAGCTTTGGGTTCCAAGTATTTTTGTACTTCTGCTTTTTGTTGTTTTTTTTTCGCTGTTAAGTGACTAATAAATGTGGTAGTGGTTTCTATAGCTATGTCTGAAAAACCCCTTTGCACAAATCATTTACACACAAATAACTGAATTGTATGATTCAGGAAAAAAAAAAAAAAAAAAAAAAAAAAAAAAGTAATGAGCTCAGCTTTTGCTTGACATCAGCAGCCTCCACCTCTGTGACGATTGCTCATTAAAGGCCTGATACGCAACTGCAGTGTGCACTTCCCATGTGTGTCCAAGACAGGCTGCAGAACCAGTTCTTAATGCCAATAGTCAATGTTGCCTCATTTCTTGATGTTGCTTTTCTCTGTTTTTCTGTACAGAAACTTTCAGAGACTGTTTTCAGTGATTTTACTGCCTCAAGGGACTGTACATACCAGAAAACTTTCATGTCCCAAATATGCACAGTAGCAGTAGGATTAAAAGACATCACCTCTTGAATTCATAAGAACATCTCTTGCTTGTACCTATTTAAAATTTAGACTTTTAATGTATTTTGTATTTAACCCAAGAAGGAGGATCAGCAAAATGAAGGGGTCACACAGCAGCTAGAAATGGCAGGCATCACTTCCAAAAGCAGATAACTAAAGCATAGTCCACCCATACTGAAAGGACATGGGGTTCACCTGGTGAGGAGGAGGGTAGAGGGAATTTGTGCCTGTTTCCAAGAGGTATGAAAACTGCTGCCAGTTTGATGTACTAGGACAAGACTCTATTTTAACAGCACTTCTGAAGATGTAATTCCTCATATGGAGATCAATTTGCCTCTTTTGTCAAGGTGAGCTGGAGGCATGCACGTACTGTGCGAAGAAGAGATGAGAACATCCTGACTTTCTCATTTTGCAAGGACTTTCACTTAGCAGACTTCAAGTTGCATGGGGAAGGGGATGTTAAAAGCAATTTTCACACACGTATCAGCAACAATAAAAAGGCGTTTTGCCACAAAATTAAAGCTATCCACAAAGAAACAACTAGCTGAATGCAATTATTATTATCATATATATATATATATATATTTTTATATATATATATATGTAAGAAAGCTAGGGAAAAGAAAAAAAATGCAGCAGAAAATTAATGTTGGCCTCAGGTCTTTGGTGTGAGGTGAATAACACCACAGGTACATTCCTTCCTTAAGTTTCAGGTGTGTAAATACAAGCACAGAGCCAGCAGGGTTTCCTGCCAGACAGGGGCTACAGGGCTTCACAGGAAGATTTTTCTGTGTCATTTAACAGGCTGACTGAACTGAAGCACAAGTCTTCGAGTAATCATAAACCCGGTGAAGGACTTCAGAGACTTAAGGATTCATCATAGAGTAACACTGCCAGTAACAAGGAAAACTGGAGGAGGTCCCATGTCATTAGTTAATAGGAAAGGGTTATAAAGTCTTAATGGGAGGGCTGTGATTTCTGTCACACGGATGTCTGAGACTGATTAAAACCACACCATCTAGAGTAAGACAGAAAACAGGATGAGCAGTTAAAAGACACTGTTGGACATAGACTTATAGAACAATTTGGAGAGAACCTCAGGAGGGCCCCTGCCCAGCTCACTGCTCAAAGCTGTACTAACATCACAGTTAATTCAGGGTGCTCGGGGTCTTGTGCAGTTGAGTTTTGAGTATCTGTCTCCCAAGTACAAAGATCACACAGCCTCTCTGGGCAGTCTGCTCTAATGTTCAACCACCCTCATGGTGAGGAGTCTTCTCCTAAATGTATGATCTGAATTATTCCTGCTGCAGTTTGTGACGACTTGTGATGGCTCAGCATAAGCTGCTCTGCACCTTTTGTTCTTGGTCTCTGCTTCTCAGTTTCGATGTTAACAGCCATTCCCCCAGATCCGTGGGGCAGGACTGCATTGCGCGCTGCCCTCACTCACTGGTGTTACCGAGGCAGTTACAAATCTGGGGGCTTCAATTCAGTGACTGGATGAATTTTCCTGTCTGAAAAAGCTTCTGGCACTCCTCTTCATGAAGGACAAATGGACAAGTGAAATACAGAGAAAGCAAAAGACAGGCTTGTCCTTCTGTGATGAGAAGAGCACAAGGTGTAAGAAAAGCCAGTGATCCTTGCTAAACTCCACTGCAGCTTGTGCTGCACGGCAGTGGGTACGTAGGCAACCACCAGAGCGTGTCGTCAGATTACCAGAAAATTGCTGCACCGCGTTATTAGATACGCTGGAAACTGTACTGTATTTAGTTTCAAACACAGGGACCATCTCCTGAAAGGGTAATGGTTTGTTCAGAGCAGATTCAGAACAACCTGCAATAACGTCCTGCTTCTGTGGATGGACTCATATCAAGGCTGGTCAGACATCCCTCAGACTGAGTGGAAAGACAAAAGGAAACTCTGCATGTCACGATACAGGAAAAGATGGAAAAATAACAGCCAGCAGAGCTAACTAATCCTGTCAGAGCACCCTGTACAGCTTTCAGTACCTAACCAACTATGTTGGTTTACAGAGACATACCCAGATTTCGGTGAGCTTGAAGTCCAGGCTGCATGAAGGCTTCACAAGGTAGTCAGCGCTGCCTCCCCGTGTAGGAAAATCACCTGCTGGCATGTGAGGACTCGAGCTGTGGCTGACCTGGCTGGAATTTTTGAGATGAAGTCATAGTGCCATTGGATTATCTTGTCAGAACTACCAGTGTCCCAGTACGAATCCATGGTGCCAGTGAAGCGAGGTATGCAAAGTGGATAGCACGGCTAGGACCAGAAAAGGCCTGGAGAAAATAGTGATAGTAGATAGGCCTTTTGTAAAGTAAAGTGAACTTGTGGGTGTTCTCCTGCTCATGGGGATACTGTTGGTGACAGGCACCAGCTCAGAAGACTGAGAAACTCATCTATGGGCCCTTCCTGTGTGAGACTCAGTATCAAGGACAAGAAAAACTCATAAGAAGCAGATTTTTTTCAGGTCAGTCTTGAGCAATAGATAAGCTTAGAAATATACTAGTGTGATAAAATTTAGCAATGGGACATAAAATGAAAAAATAGCATGTTGGCTATGATTTTTACAAGGCAAGAGGCAACAATTATCACCTCACCAGTTCAAGCAGGGGTTGCCCATGCTGGTGAGATGTCAGTGTGAGTTTGTCTCATTCCCAGTTCAGATGTGAGGCAGAAGCGCAGCTGGCCTTTGCTGAGCTTTGCTGGGGTCTGCTGTGAAGAACGAAGGTAAGACATTTGAATAAAGGATATTGGAAAAGATTTTGTTGGTTTGGGTAAGACGAGGACAATGAGGTGCGTGGAGGAAGCTAAGGGATTATGAGGGATGACAGAGAAACCATTTTAGGAGGCCTCACCATACTGCCGAGCCTGGGCCTATAGCTGAGGCACCTCTCTTCTAAGAGCAACTGGGAGAGGACCTGGGATCAAACAGATAGCCAAGTGTAATTTGGCATTTTTAAAGCTGAAAAAGGCCTGATCTTGTGTCACTGTTATAATTTCCAACAATCACTTGGACACTGAGACCAGCCCAGTTGGAGGAGCAGCTATGCTTTCTCAGGGGCAAAGCAAGTTATGTCCCATTGCCAAGCAAGCGACCAGAAGGAAACTAGTTTCCACCCACAGGGTGCTCCTTTCAGTTGTCCAGGCTGTGGAGAGGTTCCACTCGTTCTTGAATGTACAGCACACCAAATCCATCCAAGCGTTATCACATCTATCTGCATGGACATGTGAGTCCGTGAGAAGATGAGGTCAGTAGAAACTGGAAAAATTTGAGCATACTGGATCACCACAGCTACTGATTATACCAGCAACAGTGCCTGTTCTGAAGTTCGGGTGTCAGTAACTGATAGGAATTCATTTTGGAATTACTTCTGGGGGGGCTGGATTCAGCAGAGATGATACTCCACCTGGCCCTGGAGAAGAGAAGGAAGAGCTGTCAGAGATATCAGAAATGAGTCAGTTCTTACAAGGAACAAAGAAAACAATAATTACAGTGACATACCAAATTCCTGTTCTGAAGCAGGTGGACATGAAAGACTACACTTTTAGCAATTAGACATTCTTTAGATCACAAAGGGGAATAATATGAAATTGCAAGGAAGAAAAAAGCACCATGTTCAGTATGCAAGTGTCAATCCATAAGATGAATTTTGTATGCGTGGGATGTTCATGATATGAAAAACAACAAAATTAAGTGTATTTGCACCAGATACAAAGACAAGATGAGATACTGAATGTCAAATCAAGAGAAGATGTGTGAGAATGCACTAGACTAAAACTGGTAAAATAAAAAGCAGAATGGCCATAAACTAGAGCCATTTTTTGATTACATGAAAATGCCATCACTAAAATATTGTAATTCATAAGCATAAGACCCACAGAAAGCATTCTAACTAAAACTTTAGATAATCCACAGAATCCACTGATTTCAATGAGAACAGGTGAATTCATGAGCTTTATGAAAATAAATAAATAAATAAATAAATAAATAAATAAAAACAGGAAAAATACTTTATACAACCAGCCAAATGCATGAGAAAAAAACAAGTAAAAATAAATATCTAGAGTTGAATCCACCAGAACATCCCAATATTAATGCCATTATGATATTACCATGATGTTTTTGCATCTGTGAAATAGCTGCCACCCGTTTTACCCCAGGAAGGAAATCAGATGTCTAGAACATCACTTGCTTTGCAGACTGTCTGATGTGTTAAGAGAAACAAATTAAGAAGATCAATAAAGCTAATGGAAAAGCTAGACTTCACTGCCAAAGCATTAGAGCTCACGGCTTTAATAAAGAATTACCAAGAAATAAAGTGAAACATCTATTTGCATAGACTCAAGCACCCCAAAGAGATCACTAAAAACAGCTCAGTCCCCCAACTTTACAACTGAAGCAATGTTCTTTATATGGCAGAAAAAGACATATTCCTAGCATTTGATGCTAAAACACTGTCACAGGGGAAAAATGCTTTATGTATTTAAGTTTATGTAAAATTCAAAGTGCTCAAGCTATTGAGTTAGAGCAGTTCAAGGAATTGCCATCCCAGCAGCAGTATTTTAATATCCAGTTAATAAGTTCTTACAATGGTCTGTTCTGTGCTATATGGACTGGCTCTCAGTATCTCCCATGGGAGTCTGTACTGAGTTGTGACTCAACCCCCATAAAGGCAAAACACTACATTTTTGTAGTATGTCAAAAAATAGTCCAAGACATTCATCAGAATTTGAGCTCATAGTTGAATTCTGGGCTGATCTGTCCATTTTATATCCTACGATGTAGATAAGTCTGTCCTATATGATGTGACCAATAGAGAACACCGCAGAATGTGGCACTTCATATAGAACTTCTGTAAAGAGGAGGTCTGGGCAGAAATGAGAAATTAAACTTTGAAATTAAAAAGAAAAATGTGTTCAATTAATGATAACAAAATAACAAAGCTATAAGAGCTACACTACCTACAAGTGACTTCTTATCCAGAGCAGTCTGGAATCCAGAAATATGGTAACTGGATAAAATGTGAGATCATCCACCTGTACTGATATCAAGGGCATTAACAAAACTAGTTTCAAGAAAAAAAAAAAAAAAAAAAAAAGGACAAATAAAACTAAGCAAAGATTTCAAAAAATGTTCATCTTTCTTTCCAAGTAACCAAATTACAGAGGAGAAGCTTTACTTACTCCTTTTAAATACTGAACGGTGAAGACAGTGTAAGCATTTCAAATGATGTTGAGGATAGAGGTGGGCAAGCTGAGTACACAACAGGGCCATTAGGGAACAAAAGCCTGGGTCTCCAGAAAATACGCGTCTTCAGCAAACTTGCACAGGCCAGAACTGTCTTCTCTCTACAAAAGATATCTATTTGTGGTGAGTTTAATGCTCTGTGTCTGGGAACTGAATCATATTACTTCATCCTGCTGCCACAGCTGATCAAATAGGAAGCTGAACTGGCAGATAAAATTGTTATTTTTAAATCTATTAAATGCAGTTGGGGAAAAAAAAAATCAAAGAAAAACAAATTTTCCAACCAATTTAAGGAAGTATTCCACAAGGAGCATCCGTAGCATCTTGGTATAGTGTTGTCATCCAAACACGTGTGTTCCTTGGTACCTGTGGTGCAGCAGCATGAAACTCAGCAGTAATGACAGGAGGACCAAAGCAGGATGAGAGACAAGCAAAGGCAACACCTACAGTGGCTGAGAGGTAACAGTGCTCCTGTATGTGCGGGGAGGAGAGCCTTCAGTGTCAAGATCAGGGAAAACCATGCACTTGAAGGCAAGACACAAGAGTGGCCATGGAAGAGAGTGAAACAGGCACTGATGGCAGGACAGGTAACTCAGCCCATGTAAAGGGTTACCAACTGCGCCTGAGGTCAGTTAAACACTGTCATCACTGAAAGATGATGCCAAAGAGGGGAAAAGAGATTTTTTTTTTCCCAGAAAAGCTGTGGATGCCCCATCCCTGGAAGTGTTCAATGCCAGCTGGATGGGGCATTGGACAACCTGGTCTGGTGGGAGGTGTCCCTGCCCATGGCAGGGGGTTGGAACTGGGTGGTCTTTAAGGTCCCTTCCAGCCTGAGCCATTCTGTGGTTCTATGAAAAGGAAGGCCGATGGTGACACTGATGGAGGTACTGACAGAAGCATCAGCTTTGTGTGGCAGCAAGGCAACACAAGCCTGATCTGGTGACTGCTCCATAAAAGCCTCCCTGCAGGCGTCCCTGCCGCCAGCTATCGTCTTTCATCAGCGCCTGGCACCTGAACAAAGGGCAGCGGCAGGCAATGCATGCAGAGATGGCTGCACCTGGGGCACTGTTGGGGCACCTGGAGCCTGAACCCAAATGCAAGAGGCTGCTTTGGGCTCCAGTTTTTTTCCAGCCCAACTTCTCTTGTCATTGCTGATGACTGAAGAACCCCTGAGATCCATCTGTAGTTGTGGTTTGAAAGGCCATCCTTCCAAATAAGACATTGCAGGTTGGGTTGAATTTAAATTAATTGAAGCTGTTTGCTCACGTAAATTGGTAGTACACATAGTGTCTTTTAGAAACACATAAATCTGTTCCTAACAGCAGTCGACACCAAGTACTTCTAAGGAAAATATAAGAAACCTTTCTAATCCTTGCTAGTAAAAAAAATGTCATTAGCTGTAAAATATGAGGCTTATTATCTCTTTCTAAACGTATCACAGAACGCTGATATATTTCAGATGTTACACACATATAAGTAACAAAAAGCAGATCTTCATTTATTATTTATTTTCTGTTTCTGTTCTTTTTTGTTCTTTTTTTTTTTCAAGCTTATCTAGTGTTCAACCTTCATGAGGCAGTACAACAACGCCAGCAGTAGTGTTAAAACACAAGGCACTAAAGAAATGTGGGAAAAAGCTTGTAGGGAGTGGAAATAGCTTTCATCAGGTCAACTGATATTAATTATGTAGTGAACGACAAATGCATCTCTTTGCCTCTCTTTTGAATTTGACAGTAGATTTTATTCAGTGCACCCAGGTTCTTGGGCAGTTCAGAGGAAGCACTCCCTGCTTCCCCTACACTCTTCTGTGTTGTAGTCATTTTACAGTGACTCTTGCTTAATTGTCTTTTCTAGAGTGAACAGTCCCAGCTTTCACGGATTTTCTATGCCCAAGCCCTTTCTCTTTCTGGGGAGGACCAATCTTTCCACACGGTATCATAACTGAAAAAAATAATGGTGGTCTGTGATGGGCAACATCGTAATTTTGGTATGGTTCTTCACATCAATCCTTCTGTAGCCTAGCAGCCTGGTGGCTTTTATGTCTGACACTTTGTATTTACAGAACTGCCCATTTGGTTCTCTCAGTCACTTCAACGAGTTAATTAGAGCTGGGTAAGAGAAATAAGTACCTTGTATATTACCCGTCTAAACATGAATTGCTTTATCAGGGTGAAATATAGTCGGGTTTTGCCAGGGGATTAATTCAGAGATGTTTTTGCAGTCTGTGCATTTTTTGTCTTCTTCTGCTTTCTTCCCTTCCAGATCATCAACAAACACATTGAGCATTGGACCAAAACCAGAATCTTGCTATGTTCTGGTGCTTGCTTTCTGTAACAATGAGTATTTACAAGGAAAAAGAAAACAAAAGTAAACCAAAGGGCAGGAGAAGAACTAGATTACTTTCTCTGTCTCAATTCAATCTCATAAAATCCTCTTTATATTAAAATAGCATCACTGGGGTAAATGGAAGCCTATCCCCAAATCACTGATTGTTAAGGGCCTACCTGGAGCTGCTCTCTGGTTGGCATAAGTATTTGGGGCAAAACAGGCGGACAACCAGTTCACACTCACTTCAGGAATCAGTGCTTCTCTCTGCATTAGCTGGGGGCAGGAATCCAACTGAAAATTAAATGTCAGTGTTTTACAAGGACAATGAATTCCACCAATCCCAGTGCCAGAGGTGTTGCTTGCAGAATACCATCATAACAAGAGAATTCCCATTTTTCTCACTTTTTTTTTTTTTTTTTTTTTTTTCCCGGGTCAAAATAATTCAGCACTGGTGTTTTATCTAACCTTTTCTCTAAGAGGAACTGAAGACAGACTTTTTCTTCTAGATCTACCTTTCTCAAGCACTTCACAAACCCAGGAAAATATAGTATTTCTCTGTGAGAAGGGAAGGGAAGGGAAGGGAAGGGAAGGGAAGGGAAAGGAAGGGAAGGGAAGGGAAGGGAAGGGAAGGGAAGGGAAGGGAAGGGAAGGGAAGGGAAGGGAAGGGAAGGGAAGGGAAGGGAAGGGAAGGGAAGGGAAGGGAAGGGAAGGGAAGGGAAGGGAAGGGAAGGGAAGGGAAGGGAAGGGAAGGGAAGGGAAGGGAAGGGAAGGGAAGGGAAGGGAAGGGAAGGGAAGGGAAGGGAAGGGAAGGGAAGGGAAGAAAAAGATTATTTCAAAACTAGCAATTTTTCAAGCTGCTACACCTTAGTAATAATTAAAGCTACACAAATAAGAATCAGAAATGTAATATGCCTCATCATCCCATAATTATTGCTCAAAGTTTTTGCTACTACTTCAGCCTTTGCCAGCAAGTAACTAGATATGTATGACTCACTGTAACTTTGGGTATTTTTTTTGTTATTATGAAATTATCTGTGTCTTTCATTAAACTTTAAGGTAATATTTAAGTATTGCTTTATCTTTATCATTGTAACATAAAAGAAAGATTCTATTTTCTCTAACAAGATGGAAATTAAAAATCAATTTCTAAACCATCTCATTTCGTAAAGTAATTTAAAAAGCAATGGGATTGACATTTTGGATTATATAACAGAATATTTCATGTTTTGGAGCACACAATAGTACAGGAGTTATTTATTTAGTAGATTCAACCTAGTTTTCCAATGCAGCTCATATATTTTTTCTCCCGACCTTACTAATTCTATCTTTGTTGAAATGTAATATGAAAATACAGGAGGATCTGGTGTTTCCTATATGAATATGTGCAAGGACCTGAGTATTTCCAAGTAGTGATGTCCCCTTCCCCTATTTTCTTATGTCTCATTTGAACCTCTGCTGGCTTGTGGTGGTGTTTTGTTTTGTTTTCACTTCAGTCTGCTGCCAAGGAAGGAAAATGCAGGTAGCCCAACCTCCTTTTCCACACTTCCCTCATGCAATTGATAAGCTCTCAGAGATGCCAGCAGTTTTTGAGGTGGCTGAGAGCCATCTCATTTGGCATGATGCAGCAGTCCCCTCTTGTTGCTCACCTCCACCACGTGCAGTACATGAAATGTCTACTGAATAAGCAGCAACTCAAAGCACCCTTAGCAGCCACTGAGCTCTTCAATCAGTTTATCTCTGGAAATATTCATCCAGAGTTAGACCACATGTCAAAGAGTCTGTCAGAGGAGTTACAAGACTGTAAATCTGGTGGGACCCAACAAAATAAAGGAGACAACAGCACAATTTGCTTGCTATTAACTGTGCCTCTGTAACATCACAGTCTATCTCTAAGCTATATTTTCCACTGCATTGCAGGCTTGCAAAACTTTTAATGGAACAAGTTTTTCTGGCAGAAGAACACTGATTTTTATCTTTAATGAGCAGCCTCTCTATCATTTAGCTTCAGGAAACAGCTTCCTGGTTGTAAACTGCTTGAGAGAGCTGACAGCCAGTCAACTTCAAAAGCAGCCAGTAGAGACTTTCTTGCAAAGTTTGGGAAGGAACTCAAAAATGCTGAGGGCTGCAGACAATGTTGTTATGGAGCAGGAGGGCTCTGCTTCCCGAAATGGAGAAATGACGAGTTGGGATATCAATGACATCAAACTTCCCCAGGTACGTGTCTGTGTCTTGTAAATGTATCCAGTTTTGATGAGTCTTCTCTTCAAAAATAACCTCAAACTCTCTCTCTTTCCTCTGCACCTTGTTGCCTTTATGCTTTTCATGACCATAAGTTATGAGACACTGTTTGGTTGAAGGGCTAGAAAACAGCCAGTAAAATACCAAAGTTTCCATGCATGTTCCCTTTAATATATTGTTAGAAAAGCTGTTGATGCCGTAAATATAGTGATGTCAAAGATACATCGTCCTAGTCCATTGGTGGATCAGATGCAGAGAAGGTGGGAAAAAAATTTCTCTTGCTTTGCATGCTCAATTGGAGACACCTGGGACTTGATTTTTGCTGTGGGAAGTGCTTTAGGAGAAGAGTACAGCACCACGACTGCCTTGCAGCTCTGGGTGCTCAGCCTTGCTGCAGACCAGGCTCCAGGCAAGCGGGCTGGCTTTTGGCATGGGGCGATGCTCCTTTTGGGCACCCAGGAAGATCTTGCCTCCTGAGGGCTGGAAGTCTGTTTTGCAGAGATGTGCTGAGAGGCAACATGGTGGTCTTTCCTTCCCTTTGCTTCCCTCAGTCCTTTTCTTGTTCACCTACCCCAAAATCTCACCCATGCTCTCCACTGAAAACCCACAGCACCCTGCAACCCCAGTGTCATCTCCCTGTGTCTCGCCTTAGTACATTTGTGCCAGATTCCTCCTGCTGGGCTCCTTCACCATCCAGCTTCACCTTTCAACCTTGTCTTCTTACCTGATAATCAGTTTCCTCCCTACTCTCTCACTGTTTTTTGCCCAAAGCCTCCATGTTCCAGGCTACCTCCTTCGCTGTCCCCCACCCCAAGGTCACCTTCACCTGCGTTTCAGCCTGCAGGCTTCTTCCACACCCTTCCCAGTGCTCTCCAGTGGCTCCTGGAAGAACACAGGTTGTTTTTTTTTTTCTTCTCAGTTCATATTCTTACTGCTGTAATGGCTCTCAGTGACTGGGATCAGTATTTTAAAAGAAAGCCCTATTAAGTTTTTGTACCCCTACTAGGATCAGCCTTTTCCCTCCGAAAACATTAGAGGGTATGTTTCGTGCTTTACAGCTTACTGCATTTGTTTTGTTTTTTTGCTTAGTCCACAGTAGGGAAAATAAAACCTGACCAAGTTGTTCCTTGTGCTGGAATTCAAAAAAAATTGCTGGGAAGTTTTTCATGGCACTTAGGCCAAACAGAACCAAAATCCAGACTAAAAGACCTACAGATGTGGGAATAGCCTTGGTCTGATCCTGTATTTGCCCTTTTTCCAGCAAGTCGAGCCAAATCAAGCCAAGTGACTCAGCGTAACGCTGCTGTTAATGGCCTGGATGGCAAAATAGGAAAGTATGTGCTACTTTACGTCAGGTGCCCCACCTTCCTTCCCCTCCTGGGGCAGTCCTGCGCTGAGCTGGACCCACAGGTGGGTGAGAGCAGCCTGCTGGCCAGGCTTTCCTGATGCTTTTGGGCTTGCAAGGAGCCCTGGGGAGCTCAATTTTTGTCTTTCTTCCCTCTGCCACTTTCTCCTGGGAGCTGAGCTGCCAGCCAATACTGCTGCTGTGGTGCCAGAGTCACCCAGACTAGAGGAGACAGGCAGAAGATCAAGTCTGCTGGCTCCTCCATCAGCTCTTCTCTTCCCTGGCCTAACACCAGCTCTGGTGTCTTTGCAGGACGTGAGACAGACAGACTGGTTTCAGGAATGGCCGGATTCCTACGTGAAACACATCTATAGCTCAGAGGACAAAAACGCTCAGAGGCACCACAGTAGCTGGGCGATGAGAAACACCAACAACCACAACTCGCGCATCCTGAAGAAGTCCTGCCTTGGGGTGGTGGTCTGCGGCAACGACTGCTCGACCCTGGATGGGAGGAAAATCTACCTCAGGCCAGCCATATGCGATAAAGCTAGGCAGAAACAACAGAGTGAGTATGAGGATGGCTGCTCTTAAATGGCAGTCGATGAGTGAATGCAACATAAACCAAAGCAAAGCAGAGGAAACCCTTTGGATTGTCCAACCTCCCCTGTGCCACCCCTTACGTTCAAATGCAACTCTTGATTTTGGAAGAATGCATTTTACATTTCATACTGCTGGGGATAGGGATGTTGTTTTCTTGTGTCTTTTCGTTTTTGTTTTGTTTTGTTTTCTATATTTCTTAATCTGTATTTCTGATGGAAACTGGTTAGAGGCTGATTTCTCAGGCCCATGAGAGAGGCCCCTGAGAAGGCTGTGCAGCGTAGGCACCTTCCTGCTGTGCTGTTCCTGGTGACCTGAGTGGTGGCTTCATCATTTCATGGGCCCAATAGTGACTCAGGAGAGTCTTGCAGAAAAGAAGATGCTCGTAAACTACGATGACTGGAAAATAGGCCTCGTACCCACGTCACCAGAGACAAGACAGTGCAAACACAGAAATTGAGCTGGACACACTTTCTTATTGAAACTATTCCAAACACTTCTTGATTGCTCACTGGAGCTAGCACATACTGATTTCTGAAACTGATGAACATTTCAGCTAAACAAAGGTTTTACTCAGGCACTCACTGAGGTCAGAGTGATGTCCTCTAAAATAATCAGACAAGAACATATTTGACATTCCACTTCCAAGTTAAAAGAACTGAAAGAAAAAAGAAAAAAAACATGAAACTCTGAAGGTAAAAGCCCTTTCTTTAGACATAATTGACCACACTAAATTAGAATAAAATTATAAAAGAAATAACCTTTGCCTGTTATATTTAATAATGAAACAGAATGAAGGTAATTTGTTTGCTTATGTTAAGTTTTATTTGTTTGAAAGTTTTTTACGTAGTTTTTTCCTAGTGTAATTTCTAAGCTCCAGACTAGAAGTGGCAATCTACCACCAATGAACCCTTGTATTGGATGGGATTCATCTGTCTGGTGTTTCATAGGAACTATTTCCCACTGTTTTTGCGCCAGGGAAATGCTGTCCAAACTGCAATGGACCCCTGCGGCTCCTCTCCTGCCGAGGCCACGGTGGTTACCCCGTTACCAACTTCTGGAGGCATGAAGGCCAGTTCATATTTTTTCAGGTTGGTATAAGATTACCTTATATTATGCAGGTTCATTTTAAATACTATTTTTTATATTAAGGACATAGTTTGTTCCAACAAATAAGGGCCATTGAATATGATAAGGTCAAATGGTTGTAAGGACAAAAATTTTCACAATGAGTATGAAAGGTCCAGAGCAACCTCACCTAACTCTGAAGGTACCCCTGCTGGAGGTTGAGTTAGATCTCCAAAGATCTCCAACCTAAATTACTCTATACTTCTATGATTCTACAGCACATTACATTTTTCGTTTGGGCTCTCACCAAAACCTGTTGATTTTGAAGCACTTTGCCTCAGGTACATAGGAACAAATGAATGCTCAAGGAATCAAGACTGCCATGTTATATCAACATCTCTGAGATACCATGAATAGCCTCAGTATGAGGCTATCTCACTGGATTGTCCATGGAAAATGCCATCTATGCATTATATGCAACATATACCTGGAAAACAATGCTTGCAAATTTTTATTTAATGGGCACTTTTTGGGGCAAGTCATACTCCCAGTTTAGTTCCACAAACATTGAGTTGTCTCCTGTTTTCCAGTCTTCTGAGTCTTTTTAGTTGTCTTTTGCTTACGTGCAGGTTAAAAAAAATGATTAATTCTCAGTTGAAACTAATGGAAATTAACGCCCTGATAAACATGTCTGATGTCTGAGACTGAAAATGCCTGTAGGGGCATTGTAGCCAGGCTTCATCTGACATTGTGCCTTCAGTTGGGTCTCCAGTGTGGGGTGTCTCTTCTGCATATAAATGTGGTGTACTGGTTTACTGGTATTTTTATTCCTTTAAGGGGATTTCTGCCTCATCACACTTTCTTTGAGATCTGTTTGTTACCTGACCTCACATTAAATAAGTCTTATTAAATACAAAGCATTAAATGAGGCCATGTGCGTGTTTTTGGCCAGTGCAGTAAAAAAAATCCTGCTCCCTTAAGTTTAATAACAAATCTGTTGCTCACTTTAACATATCACAATTACTTTCTAAAGTCCAAAGGGGCTCATGACCACCCACGTCCAGAAACAAAACTAGAAGCCGAAGCACGGAGGTCAGTCCAAAAAGCACAGACAACTTTTTCTCCACCTTCTCCAAGGTTAAAAAGACTCCAGGAGATCAAGGTAACTTTTATTGTCAATAAATGAAATTGCAGGGTGAGGGAACCAACGTCCAACACACTTTACTGAGGAGGTTAGCTAGGCTTTGGTTTTGGTGGGAGCAGGCTTTATGTCTCTGCATAGCTCCAGCTGAAGAAGGAGCAGAGGTGTCCTGAGCATCCTGCTCAGCTCAGCACTGCTGTCGATTGCCAGCATCCCCCAGCCAGAGCCCCTTCTAATCTGGTGGCATCAGGAGATTAAATCTATACTGATAAACAAAGCACAGGTGGAGGACTATCAATTATAAGCACTTGTGGAAGAGAGCATCTACACAAATCCCATAGACCATTGTGTGCCTGATAGAGGGAACCACGTAGAGCAGTGAGGGTGAGGCTGCCTCTATTCCTTGCAAAGGTTGCGTTACACTCACCTGCACACCACCAGTCTTCCCATGTAGTTTGTTTTTTGATGTGCTGGAGATGGTGTATCCTCCCCAGCCTGGAGTAAAGGATAGTATTTACAGCCCCTTTGTCCACAGAGGAAAGGGATAATAGGACCAGGTGAGGAAAGCCTTCTTAAATGACGTGGGGAAGCTGGGGAATCCAGGAGCCCAACAAATAGATAAAGAGTGAGCAGAGGAAGTTAAATCCATTTGAATGGAATATGAATTTAAAAGCTGAGCCAATTTCTGCTGGAAATATTAAAAAGGACACTAAAAAACAGAGATAAGGAGTGACGCTGATGAAGACACTCTGACTTGGGATCAGACAGTTGGACAATATGTGATGGACAGACAGTAACATCTTGATACAAGTGCATGGGAACACAAAGAGATGAAATTCCATGTTATTATGTTACACGTACTGAAACAATGATTTTCATACTGTTGGTTTAATCATGTTCTTACGATCACACTGAATTAATTAATTAATTCTCACTTACTGAGCCACATGGCATTTTTTGCTTTTATTCCGAAGTTTACATGTCTAGATGTCTAGAGCTCTTTGTCTTTCTCTTTCTACAACATCTTCCTTTTTTTTTTTTTTTTTTTTTTTTTTTAACTTCATATTGTGTAGGAGTAGGAACTACTCCTACTTATCCCTAATAAGTATCTAACTATCTCATAAATATCTAACAGGTCACTCTTCAGCTGCTCTGACTCCATGCAGTCAGGGTGACTCCATTTACCCTCATCTGGCTTTTCAGTTCATTCCTCTCAGGCAGGTTCGTCTTGGAAATGACCTGTTGTATTCCTGTTTTTGCCATGACCAGATGTGATACAACATACTCAGCAGTCTGATTTCACATGCAGCGTTTGTGTTGCTGAATTTTCTCCTTAGAAAACTCAATTTTGATGTACTCACAAGATATGAGACAGAAGAACTGTAGAAAACACATGAGTCCAAAATAGAAAAAGTGATATGTAGGATGTTTGCTTTATGGCATCACCTGTTTTTTAACTGAAGATGGACTGGCCTTACATCAGGTCATTGGAATTTCTTCCGGTAAGGAGTGAGCAGCTTAAAGGAGATTTGCTACTCTGGCAGTCAACAAGTCAGAAAATCACTATAATTAAATGTATGCAAAAGCAGGATTACAAAGAAATGAGACCTGTAAGTACTAATCAGAAATGATAGCCCAGAGTGAGTGTTGTGAAAGGAATTAAAGTGTGTAAAATTGTAATCCAATAATTAGGGCATTTAAAGAAGTTGAAAATTATCCAGGGAAAAAAATGACTCAGAAGAATAATTCTGGTGTACTGTTCCCTCCTTGAATGAAATATCTGTTTGTGGCACCAAAAAAAAAAGAAAAAATAATCATTTGAAAATAGAAGTAAAGATTCTTAAAAAAAAAATGGAGCATAATATTGGATTGGAAAGGTCACTTCAAAATGATCTTTTCCAGTTTTTCCAAACTCTAAAAATAGTTTAAATTCTGTGGAAGCAAATTAGAATTAATATTAGAATAATTTTATTTTCACGTGCTTCTTCAGTATCCTGGCAGCTGTGAATGTAAGATCTAGTGGTTATTTAATATTAAAAAGAGATTTGGGCAAAAACTGATGAACCAAGCCCACAGATGTGATCTCAGAGCCCCTGTTTGGTTTGTCCCAAAGCCCTGGGGCACTACTCTGAAAGGAGGCCCTGCTGCTGTGCCTGCTTCATTACCCATGTTAATTGAAAGCCTTTTTGAACGCATCGACCTGCTGTTGTTTTATGTTGCTAAACTGGACTGCGTTTCACTAAACCACACCTTCCTTTCCAAGTCTCTGACAGGTGAGATGCCCACCCAGCAGGCTTTGCCTTTGCTGCTTTCCAAGCCGGACGGTTACGTGCTACCTGCCAGTTTTGGGGGACATTTAAGCAAAAGCTGTCCTGAGCAGACACCGAGCAGCTGCTTTGGGCAGCCGCCGTACCTGAGGGCAGCTGGGGAGGACGAGGAGGGCCGGGCACAGCGTGCCCATGGCAGCTCACGCACACAGGCCTGGAGCAGCACCCAGCATGTCCCCTGCGTGCCACCAGTGTCAAAGGGTGGCCATAACCCCCTCAGACCCAGTGCTGGTCCTTCAGGGGAGGAAATCTGCAAGAGAAAAGGCCCTCTGGCCTACAGCAGCGGCTGCCATATCTTCCCTCCTCCACCATACCCCCCACCTCAGCAAGGGCCCTGCCTGGTGGGGTCACACCACCACCACCATCACCACCACCACCACCATCACCTCCCAGCGCTCCTCAAGGGAAGCCAACGAGATGAGGAAGAAGCAAAGCACCGTACAAACCCCAGCTACTGCAACAACGACATGTTTTTTAACCTGTACCCATTACGGTGACTGGGTTAATATTTCCTCTCTGTCATCCACTTCTGGCAACGGGGCTAATTCTCCATCTCTGCCACCGTGCTGATTCCCTCTTTATCTTCTCTTTTACACCTGAGGAAGGTCTTTTGTGCCTGCAGACCCATCTCTGCTCTTCTTTTCCTAAAAATAATTATAAAATAATAAAAAAAGAATCTCCCACTATTTCATTGATCTTATAAAAAGCATCATCACTTCCTACAAACTACCTCGCTACCATAGCATTTTGGTAGCATTTCATGCCATCAGTCCTACAACTGTACAGCCTGACCCAGTTTCAGGCATATATAGTTTGAATGCGCCTCACTGCTTTTACCATCCACTTTTCAGGTCTTTCATTGCAATCTGTAACAAATCTTTCAGCATCCTTTCCTACACATCACCCTATTTTCTGACCACTTCTGTAAGCTGTATTTCATCAGGAGCTATCCATTCCCTAACATCTGTTTAAAAAACATAGAGCGCCAAAAATTATTACTTTTTGCCTGAATTTAGTGATCTATCTTTGAGATATTTGGCAGAAGTTTCTTTACCTTTTTCCCATAATTCATATCTGACTTTCCCAACCTCTTTTGCTCTCTGTACCATGTCTCAGATGGCCACCAGCCCACACCATGCAGAGGGAGGCACCAACACGTCCCCACTGCCAACTCTGCAAGGAAGAGATGAAGGACATCGAGTCTGGAGCCACATTTCACTGTTTGTTCCTTCAACATCCATGGCTCCATGCACTGCCCAGCCTTTGGAGTCCAATACAGCATTGGCAGTCCCGACCAGCCCCTGCCCTACCTGTGGAGCAAGCCATGCCTGAGCAAAATAACTTTTTTATTGGGATGGGTTTGGGAGGACAGTATTACAAAACAAGTGGCAATAAAAACTTCACAGGACCTCAAACTGCAGCATATCTGGTGTCCATCAAAACAGGTTCGGTCTTCTCATATGTCTTTTTTTTTTCTTCTTGTTTTCAACCTTTTAGTCTTTTTTTTTTTTTTTTTTTTAAGTACTTGGGAATACATTAGCTATTAGGGAAATGGCTCTAATTACGAAGGGTGGTGGATTTAAAGACATTTATGAGACACGCACAAATTATATTAATAGAGTGTTTCAAAATGTTTATTGAAATTTGTGAAACAAAGGATGCATAGTGATTTTTTTTTTTAATGTGGAAAAAAAAATCTAAATGTAGATCACAAAATAACAGCCTGCTGTTGCAGTTGAGGGTCAGTTCACCAATCTTTGATTTACTCCCATGCTACTATCAAACTCTGCTAATACCAAACTCTATTTGGTTTTATTATGGTTTGTGTTTTATTGTGGCTCAGTATCTTAGGAAAAAATATCAAGGGCAATAACAACCTGCACCTCTAAGACAGCAAAAGGAAATTCAGTAAGAGCCATAAGCACTGTTGCTCTGAGAGGTGAGATGCAGGAGGGACAGACAGATCCCACCAGGCTGCGTGTCCCATAGCTGAGATTCCTCTGTGGCTGCCCAACCAGCCACACCAGCATTGACCCTGCCCACAGACATCTTGTTCTGCTTTGCCTCGCCTTTCCTCCAAATTCCTCACATCCTGTTTATAATCTCCTGCTTATAATCCTGTGCACCCAGGCCCCAGAACTGACCCCCATTTTGGGGGGACCCACAGCCCCCATTCACACAGCGCTCATTGCACCAAGCATGCTTCCAAGTTAAACACCTTTGAGGCTCAGGGATATGGGACTATTCCCTTCTGAAAAGGAAAAAAAACTAGCACACAGGGTGACAACAGGATTTTTCTCAGGTAAAGCACAAAGAAGGTTTCCAGATCTGCACACTGCCAGGGTCAGTCTGACCTTATTGCACTGACTTCTGTGTTGGCAGTAACCCCATTTTTTGGTACAATCTGTACATTGGATCATTTCGGTGCCAGATTTATAACCATTTGGCTCAGAATATGAAGACACTAATCCCAGCTGTGAATTTTGCAAGAATGACTTTTTGCAATGTTTGGGATATGTGAAAAGAAATGTATGTACCTCTCTGCTTTAAGCCTCTCCTAACCACTTCTAAGGTATTGTGCTTGTTTGTGGGCAGTGATGGGAATCAGAGGTGAAATATGGCATCAGATGCATTTTACCCTGCAATTTGAAGAAAATATCCTGGATACTGAGGTCGTTTGGGTTAGGTCTATGAAGACACACTGATCTATACACAAGGATATACCCACAGGTAATACTGCAACCATATTCTCTGCTGAAGAAAATGTTTTTTCTGCAAGGTGCAGCTGCAGCAAAATATTAGGAAGGTATCAGAGAAGCTACGAGATCAGGATGTGAATGATTACATAGATGAAGGGCTTTGTTCCAGCTTACAGGAGTTTCAGCCAGCTGTAACTACTGCCAAAGCTTATGTAAACATCCCTGCATGGCATGGATAGTCTACACTCACTGCTTTCCCAAGCTCTTAGCTTCAAAAACTCTGGCCTCAATGTCTAAAGGGTAATTCTTTGGGAGTAGTCCCAGTGCTTGCTTCAAAGCAAGTATTTTGATGTATAAGGGCTCTTCTAGGCCATCAGAGACACCACAGCAGTTACTCAGAATGACACGCAGAGCCAGATTGTATTTCACAGGAACATAGTACTTCTGAATTTTGTTCACTTGTTTCTTTGTCTGACTCACAGAATCACAGAATGGTTTGGGTGGGAAGGGACCTCAAAGACCACCTAGTTCCAACCCCCCTGTCATGGGCAGGGACACCTCCCAGCAGACCCGGTTGCCCAAAGCCCCATCCAGCCTGGCCTTGAACACCTCCAGGGATGGGGCATCCACAGCTTCTCTGGGCAGCCTGTGCCAGGGCCTCACCACCCTCTGAGGGAAGAATTTCTTCCCAATCTCTAATCTAAACCTACCCTCTTTTAGTTTAAAGACATTCCTCCTTGTTCTATCACTACACCCCCTGACAAAGGAATCCCTTCCCAGCTTTCCTGTAGGCTCCCTTTAGGTACTGGAAGGCGGCTGTAAGGCCTCCCCAGAGCCTTCTCTTCTCCAGGCTAGACATCCCCAGCTCCTCAACCTGTCTTCAGAGGAGATCCTCTTGATCATCCTTGTGGACTTCCTCTGGACTCATTCTAATACATCCATGTCCTCCTTGTGCTGGGGGCCCCAGAGCTGAACGCAGCACTCCTGGTGGAATCTCACAAGAGCAGAGCAGAGGGGGACAATCTCCTCCTCCCTGCTGGCCATACATCGTTTGATGCAGCCCAGGACACTGTTGGCTTTCTGGGCTGCAAGCGCACATTGCTGGCTCATGTGGAGCTGTTTGTCAACCAAAACCCCTGGGTCCTTCTCCTCAGGGCTGCTCCCAATCCATTTTCCCCCCAGCCTGTATTTGTGCTTGGGATTGCCCCAGCCCAGATGCAGGACCTTGCACTTGGCCTTGTTGAACCTCATGAGGTTTACATGGGCCCACCTCTCCAGCCTGTCAAGGTCCCTCTGGATGGCATCCCTTCCTTCCAGCGTGTTGACCACACCACACAGCATGGAGTCATCGGCAAACTTGCAGAGGGTGCACTCAATTTCACTGCCCATGTAATCAACAAAGATGTTATATAGTGCTGGTCCCTCTAAATGCAACATTTAAAGATGAACTCTAGACATGTAATCAGAGGGAACTACTTTATTGTTATTGTTGTATTGCAATAAAATGCAGTTGGATGCTTCCATTTTTTTCATTTTTTGTTATCCTCAGAATATCATTGTAAGAAAGGGAAAGGCTTCTGTATCAGTCATGCTGACAGGGTGATGGAAATGCAGAACATGGATTTGACCCACATGTCCCAGGCCTTGGGCACAGACATTGCCCAGTTTCTTCTGGCTTTCCTCTAACTTTCTGTGTGAAAAGAATTGCAAATCAGACTGAATACAATCAGATGTTTTCATTTTCAACCACTGACACAAAATCCCCTGCCTTTGGCAGAATGAGGCTATAAACTGTTTCTATGTGCAAGATTATGGGCTGCTTTCTAAAATGTGCTCCTAAATGCATTCTCTGTATTTCTAAACAAAATAAGTACGCCGAAATGCTGGTGATAGAAAGCATTCCAGCAGAGTAAGGTTTAGGAGATACACTTAAAGTAATTTTATCAAAGATTTTCTTTCCTCTTTGCCTTTGTGAGGTTTACTAGCCAGTGTGTCTGGTACTCATGGAAATTTTTTTCTGTTTCACCTCAGTATAGTCACTTAGGGCTTTTTAAGTTCTTATGGCCGAGGAGTTAGAACAGGACTATCTAATCTTTTACTTTATTGCACACAAAATGTAGTCCCTATGGTGTGTCTCAGCAGGGGGGCAGCCTGTCTGTGCCAAGGTAGCAACTTCAGGGCGGGGGCCCAGGAGAGGCAGGGGAGGATGGGGAGGTGATGCTGTATATTTAAGAGAAAAAAATGAAGAAAGTGGTGTGAGATTAAAAATGGATGCAATCAGTAATCAAGGCAGAACATAAGTAGGATGTTAATGCTGCACATCTTAAAACCCTAACAATTTGAACCTGACTCTTGTGCAAGCAATGTCCTGAAGACTGGAAAAAGCAAATGTCATTCCTACCTTCAAGAAGGACAAGAAGGAAGGTCTGAGGAACTGCGCAGAGGGGGGCTGGGAGCCAAATGACTGGAAAATTGCTGAGAAAGACTGAGGTTCTGGTAAACACAAAGCTGTCCATGAGCCAGAAATGCATCTGTGTGGCAAGAAAGGCTAAGAGCCTTCTCAGGCAGTGTTATCAAGTGGTGCCCATGCCCCTCTGGGTGTCCATGCTTGAGCAGGGGTTGGGTCTGATGGGCTCCAGAGGTCCCTTCCCACCTCAGCCACTCTGTGAGTCAGGGAACAGTTACTCTATCAGATGGAGCTCTTACCAAGCCAGTTGCAGTCTCCAGATGCTTCTGCCTGAATTAGCCGTGTACCATGTGGCACATCTGAAAAGCCATCCAGCAGCCTGACTTACTAGGGTCACCTAGTCTGAATGCCATAATCATCCTTTGCTCTTCTTCTTGGATTCCTTGATTTCTATGAGCAACACAAGATGATCTTCTGGATGACGATCAGTCCCTTCAGAGGACAGAGCAAGCCAGGAATGTCTCTGACCAGCTTTTCACACTCAGTTTATTCCTTCTGTTACAAGCTAGTAAATGAAGACGCAAAACTGCCTTGGAGGGCTAGCCTCAGACGCGAGTGTTCCTCATTTCTCAGAACCAGTTATGCCAAGATTCACACTGCAATTCCTCGCGTTGTCTGGCAGCTGTATCATCAGTGACGTGACTCAAGTCTTCTGTTACCAAGCATTGCCCAATCTGTTTGCTCTTCTAAAGACAGTCATAAATAATACAAACCACAGCACGAGCAGTATCCCCTTTTGCTTGTTGCTTTCTGTGCTTGACAGAAACTGTCAGGCAAAGGCCAGAGCCACAGGGCAACTGCGCATCCAGCTCCTTTTTGCTTCAAGAGGAGATAGCAAATGCCTGAAGCAGGATAAGGTCCCTCACCCCCTGTCCCTAAGAGAGTGTCCCTACCAGGACATGGTGGGGACCAGCTGGTGGGGCCTTCTCCAGCCCCAAACACCAGGTGGGGAGTGGAGGGGCGACCACGTGCTGCTCTCAGCACATCTGCAGCCCCAACCCTGGCTCCTGTGGGACCAGGGGTGGCAGGGTGAGGTGCTGGCATCCCAACCTTACCTGGACAGTGCTTAGGCAGCATGCAGGCCCTGACTGCAGTGAGGAAAGGCTACCACGCACACAGCTGTGACCAAACTGTGGATACTGTAAACACTAGGCGTTGTGGAAGGCTGTTTGCTAAACTTGCAGTTAAACTTTACACACAGCTGTACTGACAAATGTAAGAAAGCAAGGCTTATCTTTAGCCAAAATAAGTAAATCTCCATATCCATGATTTGCAGGAGAAGCCCTCTCAAAAACATGTCTGCAGGCCCACCTCTGCTTGGTGAGGCTGCAGCCTCTTGGCAGGGCTGAGATGAGGCATCCTGCTGCATGCAGACAGCGCTCAGCCCTCCTCAAGCTCGTCCCTCTGCTTTCCCTGCTCTTGCCCAACTCCTTGATAAAGCACGCAATTTGCTCTTTCCTGTAAAACTTGAACATTCCTGTAAAACCAACGCTTTCTCGAAAAGGTCCCTCCCGGGTGCCAAGGGAGCGCTTCGGTATTTGTAAATGGTTGGTCTCTCGGAAGCCCTGTTCCCGTAAGAGATGAAAACCTCATTATGCAGCACCGAGCTTCAAGTTTTTCTAAATAGATACTTTAAAACACCCCCAGTGAGTACCTGCATCGAACCTGTCTGAACCCACTATAATTGAATCCTTGGTCACGTTTATTCATTACCTGGTCAGCAGGTTCAAAAGTTATTGATGGAAACAGTCATACTGACAGCATGACTGGGTAATACTTATTTTTATTTATTTATTTACTTACTTTTGAGGAGGAGGGGAAGAGCTGGCTAAAAAATTGATCTGCACTCACAGGGCTTGGAATCCAAGCACACGTCAATACCAGTTCACTGAAGAGTGAGTGCAGCAGATATTGCTGCTGCTGCAAGAAGTTGTGATAGTGCAGACAAGCTACATAACATGGGCTTTTTCTCCATCAAAATACCCACCTCACCTCCATGATGACCATAACGTTACCAGCTGTTATCCCTTCTTAATACTGTTGCTAGCTAAGTGCAGAAAAGGGAGCAAAAAACCCTCTCACTAAGATCCTTGCTCAGGATCTCCTTTTTCTTTCCAAAAAATGCTAGTCACGGCCCTGCAAGTGGCAAAGTGGCATTAGGAATGACAGGTAGTTGAGACAGACTCCCTCTGGAAAACTATTAAGGAAGCAAATATAATTTCTAATTGCCAGTGACCCAGAAAGTCCTGATTTACCTTATCCTAGCCACGCAGGCTGTTTGCTCTTATTTAGTAGGAGCAGAGCTGGGGGAGTTTGAAACCACCTCCAAGGAGCTCACAGTCCCTGCATGCAATTGATGGTAGCTGTATAACCACAGCTTAATGCTCCTTCAGTTTTGTAAATAAGTTATTCTCTGTGTCCGGCTCTTGGTCATTCAAGCACTCAAGCCTGCTTGAGGCCTGGGTTTCGGGAAAGCTCTTGAGCAGAATGAGAGCAAGCTTCATTCACACACATCTCAGTGCAGGCCAAGATCACTTCTAGATCACTTCTACGTGCAAAATGGGTCTGGGCATAGCTGCAGTTGGGATTGTCAGCCAGGTTCTCCATCATTAACCCCAAAACGCCCCGTGACAAAGGCATACAGCCAGTGCCAGTGTGACCAGTCAGCCAGAGCGCCCCAGAGAACAGCCCAGCGCCTTGCACAGCAAGACACAGAGCGGGACCCATCCCCATGGGCTGTCCCCACAGCTCCAGGGCTGCTCCGTCCCCAGGCCCTGGGAGCATGCAGAGATGTGGGTTTTGCATCATTGTGCTTCAACCTACCCTCCACATCACTATATGGACAATGCCCAAATCAGCAGGCACACTGAATACGTCTGCAGCACAAGGGCTCCTGAAAAACTTAAGACTCCTACTTTTGCTCACTTTTTTCAGTCTTTTATCACTTTAAAACCTCTGCAAATAGGTGTGATTTTAGCATAAGACAATCAGAAATGCTGCTGTGTGGAAGCTCAGAGATCACCAGCTGATCATCAGGAAGCCCCATCGTGATTTCTTTGTCTCAGTGAGGGACAGTAATCACATACTATCTGCTGTATGATTTGGGTCTCATAAAAACGTTTCTAAATTAGAGTCCCTTGAAAGGAAGGAAGAAAAACTTGATTCACAGCTTTGCACATACCCAGACAAATATTCATCTTATCGTCAGCTTAGTTTTTGCTGTAGTTTTTCAGGTTCTACAAACTTTTTTTTTTTCTTTTTCTGTCCTTCCTTCCTTCCTTCCTTCCTTCCTTCCTTCCTTCCTTCCTTCCTTCCTTCCTTCCTTCCTTCCTTCCTTCCTTCCTTCCTTCCTTCCTTCCTTCCTTCCTTCCTTCCTTCCTTCCTTCCTTCCTTCCGAAAGTTTTAAAAAATCCCACTCCTTCAAAAGGGAGCAGGTTCCAAAGGAGACTGCTGGCAACAGTTTTGTTGGCTGCTACAAAAGTTAATGCTCCACCTCCACCCCCCAGCCTCTTTCCTCTTTATTACTACTGGGAAATGTTGCTGACTTTAATATCTGTAAGTTTATTTTTCCCAGACTTTACTTTCCAGATCACCATCTGTCTAGACACTGTCAATTACTAATATATATACTCAAGGTGAGTTTAAGGGTATTCAATATTTTCTTCTCCATGTGATTAAATTTCCAGGCAGTACAGAACCAACCCACTACATTTGTGTTTGTCATTTCAGGCAGATGTCACATCATCTAAAACAAATTAAAGACCTTTTCATCGATTTTTGCTGAAACCAGCATAGAGAGGTTGTGGGAAGTACAATGAACTTCAGAGATCTTCTGGAAGGTTTCAGCTATCTTTGCCTTGGGTATCCCCTTCCTAACAATGCTGAGGTGGAAGAACTACAGTAAAGATGCCTCCTCCCCCAGTTGTCTTGATAGCAAAGTCACCTGTTTGTGGGACCACAGTTCCAGTCAGGAGACAAGGATGCCAGGTTTTAGAGAAAAGAGAAGAAAATGATCCAATTTTTTGTCTCTTTCTTTCAAATGTGCAACTGCTGGCTGATGAAGGTTAACTTCTCTGTAACAAATTGTCCAACCCATGTTAATAAACACTGAAGCGTGAAGTACTGGAGCCAAACCTTAAGTTCTGTGCTCTCCAAGTGGCAGTGTTGAAATTGCACTTCTGTACAGCGTACCATCCTTCATCGTTTAAGGATGCTGCCATTTAGCACATCTTCTGCTTTGCTTCCCATTTAGAAGCTGTTCTGGAGTTTGGGAAGCAAATTCAGGACTGAAAACTCCACTCAGATTCAGATACTGAAAATCCCTTTGAGGAGCTGGCTTACCTCTTTATCCCCATTCAGCTCCCTTATCACGGACATCTCCCGTTGCAGAAAGGCAAGGAGCTGAATGCCCGGCAGGCTAAACCTACAGCTTGTTGCATTTTCTCTTTTTCTGGAATGTTCTCAAGTTGTAAGGAAAAAATAAATATTAAGTACCCAAGAACACTTCCAACTGCAGCGTGCCACCTAATGGCCAAACTGTGTGCTGAGAGCAGTAAGGACACACAGCACATCCCAAAGCTCCTCTTCCTTACAAACCACCTGCACGGAGGGGTACCACTGCTGAGGTGGAGGTGGGGAATCAAACAAGCACATTCCTTTGCAAAAACATATAAAATTAAATTAAATCAGGCAGAATTTCTGTTTTAGCAACTTTTGCTAACAAAAGCTATATATAAATATATATATGGTTAGTTGTTAAACAGACCTACGTGCTATATTGTTTCATTCTTTATTTATGGATTATACTAGTTAATATAATTTATTTACCATCATTTCCAAAGTGTACTTGTGGCCTGTCTTATCACCTTTCTCCACTGGTTGAATGTTTATGGAAAAGCAATTCCATGTAGCTCTCTATAATTTTGTTGTTTAATGCATCATAAAATTATGCATGTGCTGTCAACAGTCTTATTAAAAGCAAATGTTCCATATTTTCAGTCTGATTTGCTCTTTGCATTATATATGACCAAACGTCCTACCAGCTTGTAGACAAGGTATCTTTTATAAAAGAAAGTTGTGACAAGCAATTTTTACATTATTTACTACTGTAGAATTCATCTAGCTATTTTTCTGTTACAGTAATGGAAGTAGAATTAATGAAAATAAATTTATTTGGGGTGTAAATTTAGCCTGGAAACACGCAGGGTTAAGCATTTCTACTTACTTTCTCAGGGGAAGATCCATTAATTCAGAAACAAAAATGTGTGAAAAGGTGTCTACTCATCTCGTCTCTCCACACTGAAGAATAATTTGCCAGGATTTACTCATCTCACTTTTCTTAGCTCTGCATCTTACCCAGCTATTCCTCACAGAGCATTCTGAGGCTGAATTATTAAGCATGCCCCAGAACTATTCAAAAGATGCCGGAATACCTGCAGCTGCTGAGGTAGGAAGGTTGCCAGTCCTGAAATATGTAAGAATATTACCTTTAGAAGCACGTCTTTTTTTTTTTCTTTTTTCTATTCAGGATGTGTGTTCTATTAAAAAACCACACAAGACTACAGTGTCATTTTACCATCTCTTACGGCCTTGAATGAAGAGCACACGGCAGCATGGGTACACCTGGACCCCTTCAAATGGGCTACATTTGCCATTTCAATGTTGACAAGTTTCCAAATATACTGGCATACATTCCAGTGGAAATTTCTTGGGTTTAAAAAAAATAAAAATTAAAAAATATATATTCCATTGTATTCTTTCTTTAAAAACCTTGTATAAATGTGTGTTTTTGAAGTTCAGACTGGTTTAGCTCCAGCTTTCTGAGAGGGGAGCTGAGCTCAGCGACTGGAAAGTGTCTGCAGGTGATCACTTAGAGCACTGAATCACTCTCCCTCCTCTCCCCACCTCTACAGACCAGCATTACACACAAAGGTTTAATTGGCTTTGATTAGACCAAGCCAAATTAGCACGACATTTGGTCATCTGAGCACCTTCTCCCCACAAAATTTGCTTAGCACTTTGACTGTTTAATTGTACGGTGGGGGTGTGGTCAGAGTGCTCTGGCAGTGCCATAAGCTATTTTTAATTTGAAAATTATGATTCTGTTCCCTTTTGTAGCCCTCCTTCCATTTATAAGAGGACTTGTCTCACCCCCCAAAAAAAGTCTAGGGAACAAAGGACTGTGCAAGTGTGTATCCCTGATTCTTTCATTAGAGGTACTAATGTAATTAGCCAAGGACAATTTGCCAGCAGTAAACTAGTTACACCAACTAGTGTCTTTATATGGTAATTAAAAGGACAATAAAACTAAATTGTACGAACATAGAGCCTCTGGCTATTAAAGCCTTGGACTATTAAAAATTCCTACATAGAAGAGAGGAAGAACAACCACTTGCCCTTTTTTGTTGAAAGAACTACAATCTTAATAGTCGCACATGACCAGACAGCAATAGTGTTTGCCGACGGTAAAGCATTTTGAAAGACAAACTAGCTCGATTCTCTTACTGCTAAACGTAGAGGAACAGACATGTTAGTCATAGCTCCATCTCACAGGAGGCTCATGTAACTTTCTTGGTGAAGGAGCAATTAATATATACCTTAAATAATTGCCAAGACTTTTGCTGAACCAAGATCTCAGTTTGTAAAAGATCTCAGTTTATAACAGGACCCTAGCTAGTTTCTCCTCTGTGCCCAGAGTACATTTCAAACATACAACAAAGGCAGGAAAAGAGAAAGCTCAGAAACAGCAGAAATCTTGGTCTGAAAAGGGCTTTGAATTGAAAGGGAGCCCTACTCCATGGAATTTAGTTACTGGACAAAACTAATAATCAGAACCACCTTCTGATTCTTGTCACAAAAGCTTTCTGTGTTTCTCATGAAGGCAGAACCAGATCCATACCACCATCAACAGAAGTGTAGGTAACTAACATCTTTTCTCAATTACAAATTTGGCAATATTTTGTTACTCATCTTCAAAGCATGAAGCCAATGTTCTAAGCAATTGTGTTTCCCTTCAACAATTACAAGAGTACAATACACTCGTTCTGTTGTATGATGTAAGAGTACAAGTGCAGCCCTGGGGTCTAAGGGCATCGGCCAAAGGGTTGTAGGCGAAGTCTCATCAGTCAGCTACAAAAGACCAGCTCCTTACCCAGAACTCATGTACCTGAAAGCTCCTCTGCTTTTCTGAGAACCTGAAAGTGGCATAATAAGAAGTCATTAAGAGATTAATTCTGTCAGTCTTGCCTAACACGCAGTTCATCCATGGTAACTCCTAAGTAATCATCTTTTATTGTATGAAAATAATGTTTTCTTGGCAAAATAAGAAATTGCAAGGGATTGTGTGTTCAAAATCATGATTTATTGATGTATTTTTAATCGTGTAGCTTCTTGCAAAGATACACTTTATAAATTATGGAACAAGAATAGTTCTTTCCGCAGCTCTTTCAGACTTCAGTTCTCAAGTCCAGGTCCGTATTTCGAAATGAGATGTTCAAAGGCAAATTATGCAAAATGGCTTTAAAAAACTACACTAAAAAGCTGCAGCTCTTTCAGAACCCGAGATACATATGGTAAGCTGTATTACAGTGTCTGCACTACACCCCCAAGCAATATATGCAGGAGAAGCAGCATACGGTAGCTGCACCAATCTCAAGGTACACTTCATGATTAGCAGTACACAGCACCTGAACATCTACAGCAGCCTCACAATTTATCTTAGTACAACAAATGCTCAAAGGATTTACAGCATCTGTAGCGAGGTTAGATGAAGGGTTATAGCACGTTACAAACACGTTTAAGTGAGGCCTGCTTACCCGTGCAGTCAGACCTTGCCAACGCAGAAGCAGTACACACACAAGCGTTTCACCACTGCACTGTGACACTTCCCAAGCAGAGCCACGCACCCTGCCAGCTTGGCCTACAGTACAAGAGGACAGCTCGCTGCCCACGTCCTCCTCCCTTTTACGTCCATCCTGTTGAGAAGGCAGGCTCCACTGAACTTGTGTAAAGCTCAAGTTACGTTTAAGACCAGCTGGAATCACTGCATTGGTGGGGATGTACCTCTGCATTTAAACATTATATTCGTGACTGCTTGCCCTGGATTGTTTTTTCCTTAAGGTTGATGTCAACATAATGCCAGATCTTGAAGGCAAACAAAATAAATTTAATTTAAAGAAAACATTTATTTGAAGTTCTTTTAAGTCACACAGCTTAACAAATATAAAACAGCTTTCTCCCCTTCACATGTCAAGCCTTCACCAGAGACCACAAGCACTGTCCTGTGGACAATGAGATTTTCCTATAACAATTCCTTTTGGACAAACCAGTGTCCGGGCAGATGAAGACTCACATTTTAAGCAGACTGATTTATAAAATCTGTTTAAAAAAAATAAAAACTTTGTTATCAAATTCTTGTCACAACATAAAGGTGTTTAAGCTTGATCTCAAAACGAATCCCCAGCCATAATCAAATGGAACATACTGCCTTCAGAAAAAAGAAACAGAAAAAACTACCAACCCCAGAATTTTAAAATGCTCCAAATATATACACATTTATAACTTAAGTGCTCATTAGCTACAACCTTTTATTCATGCAAGAGTTGTGAGAGGAAAAGGTGTTTCTTAGAGCGGCTTTTCTGAGAATGCAGTAAAACTCTTCACTCGTGCAAAGAACAGAGGGGTGTACATCTTGTCAATGTCAAAAGTAGTAACTGCTGTCTCACCAGTCGATCTGCAAAGAGCATTAGAGAAGTTAAATCAGACACAAGTTGCCGTTTAACTCCCTCAATTATGCAGTCAAGTTCCACAGTATGGCACGTGCAAACTACAGCTGGAATGCATGTATCTTTCACACCGCCTCGTTCTGAAAGCACGTGAATGTTGGCTAGGTCACACCATGCAGAACACTTTGCGCGGCTGGATTCTGTGGTCTGCAAGCACCAGAGTGCCCACACAGTGGGTGCAGGGACCCTCACATAGTGGTGTTTACAGCTTGCACGGTCACAGGACAACAGAGATAGACCTTAATGAATATAGGCTTTCCACACACTTTTACTGGCATCACACTGAAGTCATTTGAACACTGTGTATGGATCCTTTAAATGACTACAATGCTGCAACTCAGCTACTCAGCACTTACCATACCACTAAAAAAAGTTATTCAGATCTTGGGATTTCTTAAAGTTCACTACAATACATCAAATCAGGACCAGCTACTGTTTCCAGGACATTTTGTTAGAGCCTCATCAGTCTCAGAGCCTACACATTTTCTGAACCTAAGTTCTGGATAAATTCATGTCACATGTGTTTCTACAATTAAGTATCCTTCTTTGATCTCACTCTGCATTTACTTACTTGTAAGTTATGTGACAAGAATGATGTATCCAAACCAGTTTGTTGAACCTCTGGCGCCCACTGGAGCACAACTGCAGCCCTACATGAAAACTGTGATCTGTTTCTTGTACAGGAACACGACGGAAGTACCTGTATTTGTGGTAGTCAATTGGTTTCTGTGCAAAGAAAATAGTTTTGAATTTAGATGTTGATTATAGAAGTTTTCACAGGAAAATACGAATGGAAGACACCACCCAAACTACATAAACTCGCTGTAGAGTAAGGTAACACTACTAACTCATTTCTTTTCATTTGATGCTGTGCAACATCTATGTGCATGGTCAAAAACTGATCTCAAAATGACCTCTTTCCACCCTTCCCTCCTGTTTGTTACAAACTACCTAACAGCACCTCACATGTCAATTCAGCCTAAAGGGGAGAACCATTGCTCAACTGTGAACCAAATATTTATGTCTTAATCAGGATTATTACAGATTCCAGGAAAAAAGACAATTCATCACATTTATGTATTTATGTTAAACATTTTTCAACATTCATTTTTCAATCCTCTGGTGTAATACAAATCTTTGTGAGCCTTAAAATATTCAGTCTGAGACTTATTAAAAAGCCCTCTCCTTAAATTACTTTTCTCTATTCTGTGTGTTCTACTGACCTCTTCCTTTTTCTTCATTATTACAGCAAATACTTTGGTTTGATTGTCTGTTTCCTGGGAAAGACGATAATGGCCAAGTAAGATTGCATCCGTTCTGGAAGGTTAAGAGAAGTATATCGTCAAGGGCAAAGAAGTTTGTTGTCCCAAAAGAGTTTTCTACAAATGTCAGTAACGAAAAGATAACTATGTATCATTATCCAGGAGGCCTATTTTTACTTGCATTTGGTAAATACCAGGCTCATTTTTAGTATGAAATCAAGAAATCATTTTTGGAAGGCTGCTTTAATTTTCCCAGATAGAACTGATGAACTTATTATCGTTACTGTCCTGTCCAGCCTACTGCTAAGTATTTTCAGGTTTCTGGTGAACAGCTCAAGCCTGTTGTGATGTCCCAAATGATTTTCTGCATTTTTAGTAAGTTCATACAAATATCAAAAAGAAATCAGGCAATAATTTACACAAGTCCCACCAAAAACTTCACTGTCCTTCACAAACACAGTCAAGGAAAGGGGAGAAAGCAGTTGTTCTCAGTAGTTTTTGTACAACATTACATTTTTACCCTCGTTTTGCTAAGCCCAGATATAGAATTGGACACAAAAGTAAGTGGAAATTGCCATGGAGAAGCAATAGGGAAACTGTACAGCTAAATATTTTCTGTCACTAACCTTGTATTTTTAGTCCGTAAGCGAGGAACGATGGATTGAGGATCTTCAGGAGTTGTTAGCATCATAACTTGACCATCTGGAAAGAATCTCAAATACCTGCAAAAATATAAATTACATAATATAAATCTAGATTTATTTATTTATTTATTAAATCACTGGATGTTTTACAGAAGGAGATAGCAGAAAAAAAAGATCAAAACCCAAAAGGCAGTTCTGAAGATTAAAAGACCAAGTTATGAGGAGTTATGCAAAAGGACAGCAATTTGGGAGCTTCGCCAGCTCTCATTAAAGCAAGGAGGCTATCCTGGAGTCAAAACTCCAGTCAATAAAGTTTTCTGGAGGCTGGAGTCAATAAAGTTTTCTCCATTCCCAGCACCTATTGATAGATATGCAATAAAATCTTAATTACAGTGTTAGTATGAAATGGACAATGTCACATGGTCTTTTTCAGGATCTGGGATCTGATTAATTTTTACACTACCCAGACACCATCTTGATGTTTGAGAGACTCTTAATAGCCATGAGATTCAACAATTTCTATTAAGTTTCCAGCCTCGGAAGAGACAGTGGAGTGGAACAAACTTAGTGAACAGCAGAATGAAGGACAAAAGAAAAATAGCCCGAAGAAACCAATAGCAAGGTATTTACAGTAAGTTGAGAAAGCTCAGCCTCTGGATTACTTAAAACTGGTTACAAATGAAGTAAAAAAACAGCTCTCGTATAATCACTTGTTTTCCCTTTGCTAAAAGCAATTATTATATCAGAAATGTAAAACAGAAGTGATTTGGTGAATGAAATTTGTGTATTAGTGTTATTACTGTTGAACTTCTATCCACATGAAACAGCATAACCGAACATGAAATGTGTTTCTAAGCCCGCCTCTAATTATTGTAACAGGCACTATTTCTTAAGACCTGTTCTCAAAAAAATATATATAGCCTTGCACACAGTAAGAGCTCCACTGGGTTTTACAGGGTGATTAATGTTTGAGATATCAAGGGCTGGATCTAAAGAACTTAAGAGAGAGAAACATTTCACTCACTCATTGTACTACAGTTCTACCTGTAATATTCCACTTGGTGCCATGCTCTATAGAAACCATCAAGAGATTGTTCTCCTTGGCGTATGTACGTTGTCTTGCTGATGTACACACCTACAGGAATGAAGGAAATAAGTATAGGAACAAAAATAAAATGCATAAAATACTTAAGATTAAAAATGGTAACCCAAAACTTTTGAGTTTTTGTTACTTAAATACACGGAAGTTTTTTGTTTGTCCTGTACACCCTCCCCTTTATTTTTACAGATATTCTACAGATTCGTAAGATTTCTGTGGGATTTCGTACATATTCGTACAGATCCTTGGCCCACAGAATCACAGAACGGTCAAGGCTGGAAGGGAGCTCTGGAAGGCACCTGCTCCAAACCCTCTGCTCAAGCAGAACCACCCGGAGCTGGTTGCCCAGGACCACGTCCAGGCGGTCCCAACAAATTCAGATCAGGTCTAAGAATGTCAAACATAAACCCCATCCAATTGTTCCTGTCACAGTTACATGCAGTAACAAGAATCTGTTTCCCAAAGTACACCTCACCATCAAATCGAACGCGAGGCCTTTCCAAAAACATTTCCCTCCAAGAAGAATATGGAACAAGCTTATTGCAACTCCTGCCCCACACTTTCAAACAGACTTGGTGCCAGATTTCAGGATCTCTAGTAAAAATAAGAAAAAAAGTAAAACTTTTAACTCAAAACTTTCCTGCAAAATTTATCTTTTATGTATCAGAGCAACAAATGCCTTTAATTTGGTTTGAATGCAACTGAAATAAACTTTCTTGAGTTACTGTGGCTCATAGAGTACCATAATTTAACATCGTTCATTCCCTTAATTCTGGAGCATTTGAAAACCGTTTCCTTTTCCTCAAGAAACCCAAGAACACAATGTAATTTTCAGCCAAGTACAGAAGAGCACTTCATCAGTCTGGCACTCCTCTCTGTGGCCACGAGGATAATGACAAAATATACATTCTAGAGACCCTGCAACTCTGACTTTCAAACAAGGCAGAAGAAATAATGCTTTCAGCAACTTTTATTACAATTTATTCATCTAACATACCAACCAGTGGCATACTCAAAAGCTGATTAACTGTGAGGAGCATAACACAGTACTTGCCATGGGAAGAAAATGCAGGACATGGTCCTACACGTACGATTTAGTGGGCTGCAGGAAAAACAAACCAATGAAAGAAAACAAAAAACCTGACCCCTTCAATATTGACAATTTTGTTCTATGAATTTGTCATCCACCTCTACATACTGTTTATATATGCTTGCGCATAAAACACCTTTTTTCTTCCTTAGAGCAGAGAGAAGCTTTACTCTAGATAAATTATCTACAATACCTGGCACAAATGTAAAATCCTCGGCAAACAAGAGATAATTGCTCTAATGATCTTAGGTCCAAGTCACTTGAAACCACCCATCGGAAGATGTACATCAGTACTTCCAAAGGCAATGCTGCAAATAGAAAACAGTTTCTTGTTAGATTGTAATGTGTAAATCAATAGTTTGTCTGCATTTCAGTTACAGACATTCTGACTTTCCACAAAAAAAAAAAAAAAAAAAAATCTGTTTTTCCACACTGCTTCCAGATATCAGGGAGGCTACCAAGAACAGTCTCCTTTAATAAGGAAGTTAAAATATATATTAGAAAAAAGTAACAAAATGGAAAAAAAAATCAAAAGTTAAGACTCAATTGCATTATGTTAAAACAACAGGATGTAGTGTTAGACTACAAATATGAGTACTTGTAAGGTACCAAATTCCACATCTACATTCCACATTCAGTGTCTATAAAGCTGCTTTTTTATTCCAACTGATCTAAAGTGTAACATTACCTCAAAGCATACTGCTTTGGCAAGACAAGATCAGATCACGTTCCATATTGGATAAAAAAAAATCTAAGAACAATGTATCCACCACAAAATTGGTGTCATATCACTGTATTTCGTGGTACAAGTCCAGTGATGTTAGGAAAATGTTAGTGTTATCATATGTTACAAAACGTTTTCACAGAGCATTGCTTAAAAACGTCTTCTAATGTACTAGTAGATAATGACAGAATCCTCATCAAAGCTCCACAAGATCATATGAGAGTTTTCCTAGCATTAGAAATTCAGTGAGAATGTCCTGAGAATTTTGGTTTCATTTCCTTCTTATAACTTTCTGCCTCCCTGTGTTTTCTGTTTCAGTTGTTAATAATCTTGTTTACTGATCTTCTATTGTTAGGAATCGCATTTCATTTATTTTCAACAAGTGCTGCTTTCTGGGACCTATGCCTTGACCTGTAGCACCACATCCACATAAGACTCAAGGACTTTCCTCAGTGTAACAGCTAACAGCTTTGAGCGAAATTCAAGAGAAAATAGCTGAGGCACAAAGGCACATTAAACAGTAACTACCTGTAAATACCATGGCAAAGATTGCAGTTTACTAGATTTTTGGCTTTTAGTGTAAAATCAAGCTTCTTAAAAAAAATGTTGCTGCACTCCCACAAGTGATAACTGATAGAGAATCAGATAAAAAACAGGAAACACAGAAATACAGATCCCTTCACAGAACAACACCTCTCTTACTGAAGAATTGTAATAGATATGTGTAAACAAAAAATAAAGACAACACAAACCATAAAAAAATATATTAAAAACATACATACATTAGAAATACATAAATACATTAAAAAGGTTGTAGGTTTAAGGCAAAACCATCCATGAAAAAGTAGATATAACTATAAAAGTAAATAAAGGGATACTGTATACTTTTCTCTAAAATTACCTTTAGAATGAAAAAGGTAAATGTTTTAATAAAGACAAGTGAAACACATGATCTATAAAAATTCTTCCTCTGAACTCCTGAAGTCCACCTTAGCTCATACCTGAGATATGGGTCTGGTTAACATCAAGCTCAGGCTGACAAAGTTTGACGGAAGAGTCCTGAAGAGTTAACTGTTGCTGGAAATCTGACAGGAGATCAGCCATTTTGCCATCCTCTTCGTTATCCTCAACACTAGAAAGAGAGAATGCCAAAACTTTGATATCGGACATAACAACAGGTGTCCTTATCTTTACACCAATTTGCTAGATCATATTTAAGTTGTATGTTGCAATACGATCCTTTAACAGGCTCATGCTTGCTTGCACAAAGTAACCACAAACCACACAACTCTCCTTCATCTCATCACAAAATACTTTCCTTCTCCTGTATAGGGATACAGAGTTGCTGAAAGATCTTCCAGTCACTTTTTAGTATCATTTAATTCTACTCCAGACAAGCTTAATGGAATGAGCTGAGAATAAAGAGCCCAGTCAGCAACTAGCAGACCTATCAAAGGGTTTTAAAACATAAAGAGAGGAGAATTATGTTTGGGCCTGTCGTGACTAAAACCGTAGCAAGGTGTTATACTCAACAAACCTTCCTTTATTTTGATGATTACAATGGAAAGCCCCAGTACCTACAGGACACACTGTAAATTGTTTTACTCAGGTTTCAATACTCTATGCACTTAATTAGTAAATTTTCACACTTACCACCTCTTTCCAACTCCGTCACCATCTGGGGACCGTGTATAGGTGATCCTAAACTCTATGTCAGGTACAAGCTGCATGGCTAGACGATAAAACTTGATGGCTGAAAACAAAAGGTGTAATATTTAAATGTGTCTGATGCCTATATGTTAAAAGCAAACATTTCTTTTCAGAGAGATGACTTTGACTAAAAGTATTAAAAAACGCGGAAAATGTCTTCGCATAGTAAATCCTGCTTAATCTAAACTGATTAGGTATAAATTCATTACAGAAGAAAGACAAATCAAACACTGTCAAAACTAAAAACTTCATATACTCTTCCATAATAACAATTTCTCACATTTCAGCCTTTACAGATTTGCCTTAACCACTAAAAAAAAAAAAATCAGTCATGGAGGACAAAATTTGACAGTACATGCTGTAAGTCCTCATTTTGTTTGTTGCAAAGGACTTAAAGTTTTTCCAACAAGCCATAAAGCTTTTAAGCATTGATGTCATAAATAACCTAAAAAAAAAAACAAATTTTAACATAAATTTGATCATAAAACCTAATAAATTTTAACATAACTAAATTTTAACATAAAACCTAATTTGAAAGAAGATGTAGGTATACCTTAAATTCCCAATGTAGTACAGACAAATATTCAGACATACCTGACATTATATAGGTGAAATCTCAAACAATATTGTTGTATGTTTAAAAAACGTCAACAAGAGACCCAAAAGAAATACATTTTACCATGGAAGCTACAGAAGGCACAGGAGCAAGCCACTCAAAACTCTGAGGATGAGGAACCTGACTGGTTTGAAAGCAGCCTTTTCAAAAAGCAAACAAAAGACTATGGGATGTGAGAGAGAACTGACAGCTGGGGCTTCATCCAGCACTCAGGAGAAAGTACTTCTGCCTTTAACACTCCAAAGATGCTACAAACACTGAGCAGAGAAAGAGGCAAAGGAAAAACACCCTCTGTGAAAGAACTGTTACTTAAGCTGCAGCATGGCTTTCTTCTGAGTTAACTCTGTGGATCCTTCAGAAGGCAATGGGTTCATTGTACATGCACACGTTATCTTAACACCAGTATTAAAAAAGACTGTGTTTATGTGCCTCCTTACATCCCCACATGATTACTCCCGTGTGATGATACTAAGGCCAGATGGCCATTCTCCATCAGTTTGGACCTTTAAAAAAGAACCAAACCAAACCATTGGTGAGTTTGGAGCTCAGAACTTGTTACACTAATGAGTCTGAGAAGCCTGAGTTTGGGGTAAGTGTTCGTGTTCCCTTGAGTACTTGTCAGTGCTGCTGACTGACAGCTAGTATCCTGTGGCTGGGGAGGATAAGGAATAGCAGCAGCCTCAGCTGAACAGATCATTCTTAACTTTAGCATTTAGACTCCAAGCTAGGCTTGTACTGTACTTGAGCATGAAGAAGCTGCCTCACATAACTGCCTCACAAACATCAGGTATCAGCAGACATCAGAAGCAGGCTTAAAATGTCACTTGGATTCTGGAGAACTGGGCCAGGTCAGCAGATAAAAAGTGTGGTCTGAAAACAGCTGTCCCAACACATGCTCAGTAATTTATCTGTCTGGTGTAGGACCTTGCTTCTGAGGTCTCATATGGATGTACGTGTAGGAACAGTCCTCCCAAGCAACTGCTACATGTATCAAGGCCCTGCTTCTCATGATATGGCTGAGCATCACTTGCTGGTGGGAAGTGGAGAATAATTGTTTTCTCCTTTTGATTCTGCATGCCTTTTTTTTTTCCCCTTTAAGCTAATGCTAATACTTTTAGATTTCAAAATACTCTCATGTTTTATCCACAATCTAGAAATCATTTCCTTGATTCTTTCAAGCTTAGATCTGTGATACAACGGTTCCTTTTACAGCAAGGTTGTTTGCTTATCCAAATAATTCTCAAATTACTGTTAGCCTTCAGTTTAAGTTCACTGTACTGTCATCATGCACTCTTACTCATAAATTAGTAGGTTAAATTATTCTGCAGCAAAGACACTCACTACAGACTTCCTATTACCTTCATAAAGGGCCCCATTTTGTTCTTCTTCTACCGCCTTCAGGAAAAGTTCTTTTGCCTGCAGAATAAATTACACAGAACACTTAAGTTGGTTGTAAATACAAGAGCAATGCCATTTGATTTAAAATTAGTTTTCATCTTAGCTACTATACTCTACAAAGGAGCACAAAATAACTCTATACTTAAGATGATAGAGCATATTCATAAGCGACAAGCCAGAACTGAAATTCCCAAACAACAATCTCTCCAAGTTCTTTAAAAAAAGATTTAAACAAGTTTAAAAAAAAGTCCCACCAGCCTGGATCTGGATCACAGCATGGTGCTGGAAGTGTAAGAAGTGAAGAAAGTTAACAAAACTATTCTGACTGGATCACAATCCTCTCACCGTGACCCACTTTTTGCAGGGTTATATAAATTAATTCTTTTCAGTACTTGGACTCCTTTAGAACAGCAGCTGGACTTGCAGCTATGACAATGCTTTGCAAAGCTTTGTAGCTTTACAAAACCAGATAGCTACCCATTCCAAAAGGAGCTGGCGAGATGGAAAAGAACCAAAAAATAGCCTAAGCCCCATCTTAGGAAATAAAAGACACGATTATTGAAGTAGTATTGAAATACTTATGAGAAAATTCAATGCTATACTTGGGACAGAAAATAATAGAATCATACATTTATTTTTGTACCTTTTCCTCTTTTGCTATCTCCTGTTTCCCTCTGGTATCTGCAGACTTCACTCCAGGTCCTCTTGGCGATGCTCTGCATGGCGGAGTTTCCAACCCACTAGAACTCACACCTGGGGCAAGCTCAAACATCCACTGAGCTCTGAACATCTGGAGCTCTGCCTAAAACATCCGATTAATTCCAACTTAGTATCACATATTCAGACAGTACGTCTTCTAAGCAGAGATTATACAGTACTAACACACAAAAGAATTCCAAATTATGCGTTACACTTCCAAGTCTTAAAAGGTTTCAGTGGGTTCAGGCATGGAATTAGCAATTGTTTTATAGTAAATTTTTTAAAAAGTGCACGTGCATTTGTTTAACGTCATTCAATAACACAATTGCCTTTATCTGGACTGCCTGCCTCAGAAGAAAAACTGGGATGTTCCAAGAAGTGCATTTAGTAGCATGGTTATGACCTAAAACTCCACAGGAAATATGCTTTTGAGAGATACCATGCATTCTTATTCACGCAGAACTATCTTGAGCATGAGTTAATTCTTGAAATGAAAATGTAGAAAAGCTCATTTTTGTACATAAGCATAGAATCATAAAATCATAGAATATCCTGAGTTGGAAGGGACCCTTAAGGATCATCAAGTCCAACTCTTGACACCGCACAGGTCTACCCAAAAGTTCAGACCATGTGACTAAGTGCACAGTCCAATCTCTTCTTAAATTCAGTCAGGCTCGGTGCAGTGACCACTTCCCTGGGGAGCCTGTTCCAGTGTGCAACCACCCTCTCTGTGAAGAACCCCCTCCTTATGTCAAGCCTAAACTTCCCCTGCCTCAGCTTAACCCTGTTCCCGCGGGTCCTGTCGCTGGTGTTAATGGAGAAAAGGTCTCCTGCCTCTCGACACCCCCTTACGAGGAAGTTGTAGACTGCGATGAGGTCTCCCCTCAGCCTCCTCTTCTCCAGGCTGAACAGGCCCAGTGCCCTCAGCCGTTCCTCGCACGTCTTCCCCTCCAGGCCTTTCACCATCTTCGTAGCCCTCCTCTGGACACTCTCCAACAGTTTCATGTCCTTTTTATACTGTGGTGCCCAGAACTGCACACAGTACTCGAGGTGAGGCCGCACCAGCGCAGAGTAGAGCGGGACAATCACCTCCCTCGACCTACTAGCGATGCCGTGCTTGATGCACCCCAGAACACGGTTGGCCCTCCTGGCTGCCAGGGCACACTAAGCATACTAATCAAGGCTGTCATTTAGATAAAATACATCTGAGGCCTTACATTCCTTTCTGTTTTAAGAACGAAAGCATTATGCTTTGTGAAACAAGACAAGTTACTCTTGCCATGCATTTTTTTCAACATCTTTGAAGTTACACTTTAAGTGTTTCTAGCAGTTGTCAAGAGTGCTAGGGAGCACTGACACAAAAAAACAGCAAATGCAAGAAAACATGGTGTTCTATCAGACTGCTTTTATCAACTTTTGCTCCAGCAGAAAGCGTCACATTATGCCTGAGCTTAACCCATACAGAAATTGCTGTCTGATTTCTACAGATTTTCAAAGAAATTCCAGATCTGCCACAATCTTCCATCTGTACAGATACCTGATGGCTGACTAACATCCGGAACACAATGCAAAATTTCACTTTTGGAGGGGCAGGGACATTAAGCACATGTCATAGCAACAAATATGTGATACCTAGATGAGTATAAACAGTGCAGCTGAAATCACAGCAGTGATTAAACAAAATGTTAGCATATACAACATACCTGAAGATTTGCTTCACCAGATCTTTCGTTGTCATCAGTTCTTACCAAGTCAGAGTGACAATCTTCTTCAGCTTCTGCCTAGTAGAGAGTAGTCAGATGTGATTACAGAGTGCAGGTCCCCACAGAACTTTCATAACACACAATTATCAAGGATACACATTTAAAAAAAAAACAAAACACACTCTTCCCACATCTTACCTGTCTATTCCCACTGATCAATCTTAATTGACAAGAAAAATTAATCTTAAATTAACCAATATTGTTTGCACTTTCCTATTAACCCAATGAGGATGTTTCTTGCCCTTCAGTGCTATCGATCCATCACAGCCTAGGTATGTATCACTTGAAGGCTCACATACACCAGCACACTGCCACGATACCCAAATAAAAACACTCAGTATCCACATCAAAACACAGACCCAAAACTTCATTAAACTGAGATGTAATTCATAGTGATTATCTTCTGATTTCCCCTATCTTCTCATTGTAAAGATAACCAATATTTTGGATTTGTTTAATACTTAGGAAAGCATGAAAAGACAAGTTCTTAGAGTAACAATAGCTACTTTATGAAACTATGGGACAAGAAGGGCAATCTCAAAAACTTACATATTAAAATATGAAGTACCTGCCCTACTGAAAAAGGAGTTAAGAAGCTAGCATGAGAGCTTGATGGCTGGTTTTATTTACAATACTGCTGAGAGATAAGTTAAACAAATAAGACAAAGCTTTTACTGAACTTAACAAGGCCCAACATACCAGTTAGACAGCTAGATTAAGAGCAGAGCTTAAAAACACCCCTCCTTAAAAAAAAAAAAAAAAAGAAAGAAAAGCTTCCCCAATCCTGCTTTCCCTGAGAAAGGGAAATTTCTCATTGCTAAAATGCATTACAACTGTATGGAATTTATGCTAAAATAAAACAAATTCCAAATCACTGACAAGCCACCACAATAACAGCAGCAAAATGCCAGTAAAGAAAAAAATCAATAAAGACTGAGACATCTGTTTAAAGTTCTTGCTGTTTCTGAGGCATCCCAGTTTTTCTATGATTCTGTGCTGAAATTCACATCTAGCTCTGCAAGTATGTCACACTAAGTGAGATTATGAAGGCAAACCTGGCATTAAGATTACCAGCACCACTTATAGAAGCTTTGCATCCCCCTCCTTCCTCCTGCAGATAGCCCTCAAAGACTTAAAATGACATCCTGTAAACTTACTAGTGAGAGTCTTTGGAGTTCTCATAATTAAATCCCTATCTCCTGACAGTATCAGCGCAGACGTCAAAGCATTTCTGCATTCAGAAAGTTTATAGAATTTATATAGCATCTGGAAGCTCACAATCAACCAGAATGCTGGCAAACCTGACGGGCAAAAGTTTAATCTCTTGTCTTGGTGACAAGCACATCCCTGGAGTCCAGCTCGTAGCACTTGTCCCTGGTTCCCTGAACTACCACAGACTTACTGGGCTGGCTTGTCATCTGTAGACGTGCTTTCACTACTACACTGGTTGATTTATCTTTTACAATTCATGATGCAAACAGCATTGCTTGGTTAAAATAGACACTGTGTCTGCTTCTAGACGGATTCTGAAGGTTGTGTATTTTAAATTTCTCAGAGGAGGAAGTAGGTAAGCCAGAACATACCAAAGCCTTAAATCTGAGCAAAGAGTAAATAACTCAGAAACATCATTTTTTTCACTCCAGAATTTGGTTGCAGGCTGCTAACGTTGTGCAAGTCGCAGCAGACCTATCAGCAGAGTACTTCAGCACACGGGGACTACACCTACGCCGGGCAGAGCCAGGCAGGAACAAGTGAGCCCTGCCACAGATGTCTTGTATCTGTGTTCTTACGGCACGGTGCTGGCACAAACAAGGCCCACCTCTGCCTGCACAGAGCCACAAGGCTTCTGGTCTGCAGCTGAGCTTTGTCCAGGCAACTCTCAGGCTGGGCAGAAGAAGCCTGGTTTTATCTGCAAAATGCAGAGACGAGTAAAGTTATTTCTAACTAAATCAACACATTATCTCCCTGCACATAAAGGCACACCCATTAAAAGCTTTAAACTACAAAGTCTGCAAATAAGTTATTTTAAGCCAATAAGAGTCAGAATTATTTAGGTTTTAAAGTTGGCTCAAGTCTAGCTTGTTGCTCCCTTCCAACTCAGGGTACTCTATGATTCTGCCTACTGCTCAAAAACTTGGTTTCAGTAACTTCTCGTGAGTCTTCATTTTCTTCCCCTTGCCTTTGTTTCAACTGCCCTACCTGCTCTTCATTTCCGAGTCAAAAGTCAGCCATGGTTCTGGACCACATGCTTCCAAAATACTGTTCAATGCCCCTTAAAACTTCAATGTGCTCTCAATTTCAAATTAAAAAATAAAAATACACCATACTACGGAGACCTACTCCAAAGCCCAGCAGCTGTACAAAAAAAAAAAAGCATTACAGAAGTCTTTATAACCAAAGTTTGGCTCGCATCTTTACTTTTTCTGTGCTGAGTTCACGTCTGTTCTGCAGTCTCTCATCTGACAGGTTTGTCTTCTGGCAGCAGTGGCAGCATAAGCTACCCTCCAAATTTATCTGTAATGCAATTCTTTCACATTGCTGCTGCACAGCTAACTGGACCGGAAAATTTTTCTCTATTAGCAGCCTTTCTGCTCTTTATTTGATCGGTGAAATCCCCATGGTTTTGCTAGTACAAACACATAAACACACCAGTAGAGTAGGCATCACCACTGGCAGGCAGCTCCTGAGATCGTACCCGGGGCAGGTTTTGACTTGTAAAAACTGGCTCCTTCCCTGCATTCTGGAAACATACTTCAGCTGCAATTACAGCTTCTCAGGTTCACAGGATCCTGCACTGTTACTGCTCAGGAGTTTAAAGGAATCAGGGCTGTTTGTCTCTATGCTATTGGCCTTCCTGGTGCTACAAGTCAGCCGTCCTACCTACCAGCGACTCTATCCTGCTTACAAAGTGAGCCATCCCCAGCGCAGGCTGAGCAGCTCGAGCGATTTTTCCGTGAGAAAAGTGGCAGCAAATCACCCAAAAGGTCAACAGGGAGACAGCAAGCACCAGAGCCAGCCTGCGACCTGCGGAAAGAAGTCTGCTGAGTCGATTTGGTTCCGATCTGTTCGCAAAGCTTTGGAAAACATTTGCCAAATGCAAACACCAGCTTATGCGTGTGGTTCTGCTTTTACTATTTTGCAATCAACAATTGCGTGCTGCTCTCCCCCGAGCACAACAGCCACCTCCTAGGGGGCTCGGCACTGCAGGGTAGCAAAATAAAGGCAGGAAAAAGAGTTCGAGGCCGGAGAGGGCTGGGAATTGGCGAATAAGCGGGGATGACACTGCAAAACTGCGACCGATGGCAAAGGCTCTTACTGAACTGTAGGGAAACGAGGAGTAGCTCACGGTTACGCCTATGTGCTTGGAGTGACATTATGCCAGAAAATCGGTGTTTTAGCTGGGCGGTGAGTTCTGAGGGACATAAAGGGCTCGGGTGTGCACTGACCCGGCGGTGCTGCCGGCAGAGCCGCCCTGACCCAGCCTCCTCAGACCCCAAACCCCCCAGGAGCGGGGTGCCGGCCCCCAAATCCCCTCAGGGGCTCCGCCTGACGGGGCGCAGCCCCCGCTTCCCCCCCCCCCCCGCCACCCACTGCCCCCTCTCACCATGCTGCCGGCCCTCGGGCGGCTCCGTCCCGTGCCGGGGCTCCGTGCCCCCTTCCCCTCGTCCCGCCGGGTCCCCGCGGGGGGCACTTAGCAGAGTTCTCGGTCGGAGAAGCGCACCACGCAGCGGGAGTCGCGGCGGGCCCTGCGGACGGCAGCCATCTTGCCCGGCGGTGAGGGGCCGGCGGAGCGGCGGCGGCGGCGGGGAGACGCGGCCACACCGACACCGGCACCGCCACAGCGCCACAGCGCCGCCCGCCGCGCGGGCCGCTCTGAGGAGACCGCGCCGCCGCCGCGCTGGGGACTACGAGTCCCAGCGCGCACCGCGGCCCCGCCGCCCTGCTCCCGCACGGAGGGCCGCGGCGCGGAGCTTGCTGGGAAGTGTAGTCCGGAGGCAGCGCCGCGTCCCCGCTGGGCGGCGCCATTTTCTCGGCCAGCGGCCCGGGACCGGGGCCGGGCCCGGCTCCCGCCCGAGGCCGCCGCGGCCCAGCGCCTGCTGCTGCTGCCGGCCGGCAGCGGGGGCCCTGCCCTGCCCCGAGGCCCTTCCCGGGCGGTGGGTGAGTGGGCCGGGCTCGTTAGCGGCTGGCTGAGGGCGGGGAGGGGACTGAAGGCGGTGGTGCCCCCGCCTCAGCGAGGAGGTTTGGCGCGGGGGGTGTACGTGGCGTGCTCGGTGAGGTGCTCCAAAAACGGGTGGGAATCGGGTTTTAAACGTGCCTAACAGCCTTTGTTTTCTTCAGGAAAACACCGCCGGTGTGAGCTTACACGTGAGCCGTTAGTCCTCACCCATGAGGAGCCGTGAGGGATGCGCGTGTGGAGCGGGCAGGCAGGTGAGAGCCCAGGCCGGGCGCTGCTGGCAGGTAACGGGGAGGCGCCATGAGGGAGGGGGCACAGCGCTCAGACCCGCTGAACCCGTGGGGAAGAGAGCAAGAAGTGCCCCGGCTGCCTGCAGGCACGCCCGTGGGGTTGGTGCTCTGGAGCAGCAGGGGCAGTGCTCGCTTTTGGAGCAGACTGGCTGAGGTTTTGGGATCCTCGGTACCACTACAGCGGGTTGGCTGTAACGGGGCTTGTAGCCTGGGGCTGCAGGCAGAGCTGTCAGGCTTTTCTCCTGGCTGGGTGTGTCTCTGTGCATCGGGGAGTGAGGGAAGCCTGCCTCCAACAACAGCAAAGCAGGGTGCTCTGTCACGGGGTTGGACACAAATACACATTTATGCTTATGCGATGTAACAGCGATGACTTAAAGCAGAAATCTCTTTTGAGTAAGTACACCCAGCTCCAGCTGGCTTCACTGAGCGTCATGCATGCCTATAGAAGGAGATTTAACTCCTTTCTATTCTTTTTAGATATTATTTTAATTTAAGCAATGTAACTGCTCTGAAGATCAGCCTCTATGTAGCTGCGTGGTCTGGGCATCCAGACCTTTCAGGCTTTTTAAACAAACCTCCTCTTAAATGAGTGCACTTCACTGCAGGACTCCCTGGCACAACAGACTGCCCAGGGGAGGAGCTGCATGTGCCATGCTCCTGAGCTCCAAGCCCAGCTCACTTTGTTTTGTAAACCCCAAGCCCTGGGGAAATAACATAGTGATGTACTTTTAAAACCCAAATGAAGGAGGGTGAAAAGCAGGTAGGACAGAGCTGTTACAGTTGGGGCTGGCAGTCAGGTTGCTTGAGGCCATATTTTTTTTTTTTTGTTCTTTGTTTCCCTTGTGTGCCTCCTCCTCCTGTTCCCGTGACCCCGCTAGAGCCAGCAGGAGCCTGCGGTGCTCAGGAAGGGCAGGATCAGGCCTTCTGCACAGCAGCAGGAAGATTGCAGCCGGGGAAAGCGCTGTGGATGCCTGAGCGGTAACAGGAAAGCAGCTCTCTTCCTGCTGGTTGTTAGCAGTCCCGTGGTTCTGCGTGGCCGCACTGTTTTGCGATTTAAACTCATCTCAGAGATGGCAGCGAGGCTGGTCCCCTGGGGATTATCTTCGTGTAATTATACTAAAATCCAGCTGGGCCCTAATCCCTGCTCAGGCTGCTGGCTGGGGCTCGCAGACTGCCTTGTCCCCCCTCAGAGCCCTCCCTTTTTCGGGCGCAGCCAGGAACCTTCCTGATGCCTGAGAGGCTTTGGCTGCCCGCAGCCCTGCTGCCTGCCCTCCCTCACTCCCTTCCTCCTGCCCACAAGGAGAGCCTGTGACTCGTGTCATGACGGCTTTGTAAAGCCTCGAGGGCCCCCTTGTTACTGATGGAGCCTTCCCCATCGCTTACACGTAGTTTTTCCTTTAATGGGGAACCTCATCACCTTTGCTAACAAAGGTCAGAGGGGCCGCGTGGATTTAAGCCTGGGTCTTTAAACCACACCTTTCTGTACACGCGCTGCCAGTAACGCCTTGAGATTGTTGCCAGCACGCAGACCAAATCTGGAAAGCCACTTGTTGCTTGTTTGCTCTTGTGTCTCCCAGCTGGGGCAGGAAAAAGGAGCCAGTTTCACTTTCAGTTCACAGTGCAGCAACGCTTCAGACCCGTTAGCTAGAGAGTAGGGAGCTGCAGAGGTAACCCCGCTGTGTCCAGATGGGAAAGGCTTCTTTAAATTAAATTAGTGAAACTCTTCCACTCCAAGATGATTTTGTAGTTTGTATTTACATCCTCAAACAATGTGCATCTGTCTGGACTGCAGACCTAGACTAGGATACAGAGCTTGTGCATCGACATTTAGAGCTCCACAAACAGTTCGTCAAAGACCTGTGTGTTTTTTTCAGCGGGACTCCATTTCTGTGAAGTTTTAAGGCTAAGGTTTAGTTCATTCCAGTAGTTTAAGGTGAGAGCAGAAGAGGATAAGGACAGAATGTAAATAGTGCAAAGGAAAATAGCTTGTTTTTTTTAAACCAGTTTCACTAATAAGCTCAAGAATAAACAATACTGATACAATTAATCAAAAAAAAAACATCATTAAGCTTTTGCCTAGTGGATTTTCATACGGGCGGATTTGGGTTTCCATAAGAGTCGTGCTAACTTCAGTGCATCCTAGTATGTATTTTAACATGCACACCTCATTTAAATCTTGACTTTTGGACAGTTTTTTCTCTACGGGTTCGTTGCCTCCCTTGTATGCTCCGGCAGTATTTCCATTAATTTGTCTGCTTTTGATCACATTCAACAGTAGAGCTTTTGGAATTCAAAAGATAGTTTCTTTCAAGTTCTGTGAAGATCAGTGGCTTGAATTCGTATCCCCAGTGAGGAAAAGGCAGTGATGTTCACCACTTTGCCTATTTAAGAGGCAGCAAACAAACGGTAGACATTGATGGCAGCCATTGCAGGTTATTGCTCGCAATGTCCCATGAGTTTTGGTTAGCTGTGGTTGTCAAACATAAGGCAAAGATGCTCTGTAGTCATAGTCCCCAGGAAAGGGACATGTGGATGGTGAGTCGGGGGAGCTTTACAGTCCACAAAATTGCAAGGTATCACATCTGTTACGATTACAGTTTCAGAACCCTTTTGTGAGGGGAATATGTGCTGAAAAGTCCACGAGTCTCATCTGTTTTAGTTCAAAGTTACTGTATAAAATGATCTGTTTGGATATTAACCAGCACTACGTTTTCAGACTGGGAGACCACTGGAAGCTTTGTTGCTGTTTGACATTTGCACTAAGGATCTGAATAAATGCCTGGGAGCTGAGTTACCATCCAGACACTGTCCAGCTGGAGTAACCAAAGCTTTCTAACCTGAATGCTGAGTGTTGCCTAAACATAGCTTTATTCTGTGCTGGAAAAGCACAAACAGAAACTGGTACCCCAAAGTGCCATTCAGGCAGGCTCTGTGTTCCTCAGCAAGCAGTACAAAAGTGGGATTAGGTCTCCAACATAAACTGCTCAGCTGTGGTTCCTTGAGGTAGAGTGTGGGGAGATGCTGGTACTGCCAGAGGGCAGTTCCTCTTGCCAGTTTTACACGCTTCCTGATGTCTGAGGAAGGCAGAGGCAGGCTGTTTCTTTTTTATATGTGATGTGTAAGATTGTCAAGAAGTGTATTGCCATTGTATTTCTTAATTTTTGCTTGTTTGTAATGGGATTGATAGGTGTAGAAGATGAAAACAAACAATCTTCACAACATCTTGCTATACACAGAGTTGTGACTTTGCACTGATATCAGAACATTTATACAGTATAGTCCCATTGCTTTTAAAATCATTGTTTGGCTTGTGAAATGAGGCAAGATGGAGGAGAGAGTTAAGGAAGCCACAAAAAATGTGCAAGTCTCGCTGAAATGCAGGTTACAGAAGGCTAAAGTCACAAGCAAGGAATGTTGCTGTCCTCTGAGAGCTGGACAAAAAAGAAAGCAGGGACCAGACCCTAATTGCAGGGGAACTCTATTTTATACCAAATGTATGATTAACTTAGAATAGATCCCATTTATTCTAAAGTAACATAAATTTTAGAAAATATCAGCAGCAATTAGATTAAATGAGGGAGTAAGAACTTTCTTGATTTATGTCTATCGTTCTGGATTTCATATGAGCAGTGTCAGGACAAACGGTCTGATAGATAATCTGATGTATCCACTACCAGAGACTGATTGATGCTGAGGGCTACTGTGCAGAAGTGTGTTTGGCCTTACCTGACATGAGTATAATATTTTAAAATATAAGCTATGAGACTTCATCCTCTGCTTTCAGTAATAGCATGTGTCACTAGGGCTGGCTACCACCTCGCTGTGAAGTGCCTCTAGCTGTACGTGAGAGAGTACATGGGGAGCACACCCAGTTACCTCCAGGTAAAGGCTGACTGCTTCTGGAGGGAAACCAAGACAAGTGTTTGTTTGTAGCTTACAGGGACTGTTTCTCTGAGGAGAATGGAGTCTGCAAACAAGCACTCTCGGAAGGGTGCAGAAATCAAGTGGATTATGTTCTGTGCTTTCAGACCAAAGGCTAAGTCTTGAAAACATGATTCCTGCAACTGTTGACACTGTCCTGAGTGCTCTGTATTTATGCTGCCACAGAAAGAACTGGTTACAGTCGGAGGAGCAACACAAGAACTCAGGACACTAAGGACTGAAATGCGCTTGCAGTTAAAGTATCCTCATCATGAATAGGTACACAACTATCAGACAGCTTGGTGATGGGACCTACGGCTCTGTCCTCCTAGGGAGAAGCATTGAATCTGGGGAGCTAATAGCCATTAAAAAGTAAGTATGTTTGTGTGTTACCTAATGGTGCATGGTCTGGATTTCTCCATTCTGCGATCTGCATCACCTGCTCGTGCTGGTTTAAGCACTTCAGGTTCCCCACAGCACGCATGCTTGTTTGAGCCCTGCATGCTGCTTCAGTAACAGTCCTTGGTATCCTCCGAAGCCCCAGCAGAAACGAGAGAGGAGGAGACACGTAGGCGTACTATAATAGTGCTCAGCTACTCCATGCTGTCAAGCATGTGCTGTGTATTTTAGTTAGAGTATTCTGCAATGCTGTTTGGGAATCTGCAGCCCCTTCCCTGCTGCTTACATGGAGCATATATTTCACGGTCTAATTTCCAATCTCATGTTAATACTGCAGTGTAATTGCCTTTAACTTTATATTCTGTTATGTACTGGTCATTTCAGCTCAAGTTTTTCTTAAAATTGCTTGAGAAGCCCACTCGATTTTTGTCTTCCTTGTCTGCCACTTCAGCAGTGACCTCAGTTTGTAAATGACTTATTTGTCCTGGTTGTGGTGAGAGACATTGCATTGCAATGAAATCCTTTTCTGAAATACCAGCCATGACCCAGAGATGTACTTGTCAAAGGAGCTTTCACTACAATGTTGCTTTGTATGAATAGTCAGTAGCTGGCTTTAGCAACTTCACAAGTTCTCTGTGCTGGGGATGTTTTTCCTGCACCAAACCTCATCAGAAACACTTCTGATTTTCATTTTGCAACATGATGGAAACTCAAGAGGTTCAGAACAAACCAAAAGATGGAACTGTTTGCTTACGTGCTAATGACAACCCACTATTAAGAACAGAAGTGGACTGGTGGCTGAAAGAACAAGACAGTAACTGCAGAAACACTGCTTAAGCAAACAAAAAATGTAAAAGCTTTCAAGAAATGAACACCATGTCAGTATACTTAACATTTTTTAAGCACTGATTTCAAACTGGAAAATTACTACAATAATAGGTAGTGATTTATTAATAAAATCTGCTTTGTACAGTTATATTCTGGATTAGGATACAAAGGATCTGCCACAGTTTCTTTCTGTTAAAGCTTGAAAGGCAAGGCAAATTTGAAAAGCAATTTGCTTGATAGATGAAACTAGCAAGGGAGGTAGTGAACACTGTAAAATGAAGAAATAAAATGTAGGGGAAATGTTTAAAGATTACAAAGAAATCAAAATACAGAGGAGAGGAGCAGGTAGAATATGATGAAATTGGAGACCCAGGGATGTGATTTAACTTGGTTTTCAGTAGATTTGTTCCAAAACTTAGTCTGACTTGGTCGTAACTGTTGTTGCCCTTGTTCTTCTTACAGTTGGATTCTGCTTCATCACACTGTATACATGAAAGAAAAATAGCATGCCCTGATGTGTTGAAAGGTCTAACATCTTTGCAGAAAGATGCATATGCAAAATAAGGCAATCCTGTGTGAGAGTGGTGTTTTAAAATTCTACTAGAGCCTACTTTGTCTAGTGATGTAAAGTTCTGTGACAAAGGAAATAACACCTTATATTTAGATGAAGAAACTGAGTTGCTAAGCTGTAATGAGACTTCTGGATCTAAGATTGTAGCTGATGTTGACCACATATTAATTATTTTTCCCTGTACCATTGTAGAATGAAGAGAAAGTTTTATTCCTGGGAGGAATGCATGAACCTTCGAGAGGTTAAGGTACTTGCTTCATTCAATGGCTGACTTAAACATTAAAGAACCCGGTTACATTTTTGAGTAACACCAAATTCTTTCTACCCCTTTCATCAAAAAGTCTCCCCAAAATTTGCTGTGGAATGTGTCCATACAGTCCTCTTCCCTGGCTTTGCATTTGAACAGGGTGTCTGTAGTCTTTTCAAAATTCTGTAGTCTTACAAAAAAATAAAAATAAAAAATTTGGTTGTATGGAGCTGCTGCTTCCTTTCAGTGGGTGGTGAATGAGTGAGTGGGACAGCTTTCATGTCACAAAACCTGCAGCTGATCAGTGTGTTTTGCAGAGCTTGAGAACACATGCCCTTCACTCAGCAGTAACCTTTGTACATGCAGTTGTTTTTTTCTGGATAATTGGTTTGGAGACATAGCATGAAATTCAGACATTAACAAAGCTTTAAGGAGATCTTTTAAGGCTCTCCCTTAATTTCTAGGCTTTGCTGTTACTGTTGCAAATGAAAACCTAGGTCACTTTTCTTGCACTACAGTTGTGTTGCTACAAGAAGGAATGTGGAGCAGAAAATGTAAAAAGAAGGAAGGATGAAGAAAAACAAGAATTTCCAGGGTTTATGTAGCAGCCAATATTTGCAAATCTGGTCTTTATTCTCACAGCCATGTGATTGTTTAAAATGCTAAAGTTTTGAAGCCAAGTCTTTCTGCATCAGTGAACCAGTCTTTTTCTTTCTGTTAGAGTAAGCCCCTTTTAAAATCCTGTTTGTATTTTCTCCTTCTAGTCTTTGAAAAAACTAAACCATGCCAATGTAGTAAAGCTGAAAGAAGTTATCAGGGAAAATGATCATCTGTACTTTGTGTTTGAATACATGAAGGAAAATCTTTATCAGTTAATGAAAGAAAGGTATGTAACAGCATCACCCACTCCAAATTGTGTAATGTGCTCGTTCTGCTTACTTTTAACATCCCTGTTACTTTTCAAGGGACTTTGGATCATTTGCTTAGGCTTCGATCACTGTGGCTTAAACTGCTGTTACAGCAGGAGCTGTGGCTTTCACCTTTGAGCATATTCCAAACAGTTTAATGAGAGTTCCTAGTGTCCCTCCTCAGATTAGCCTGACAGATAAGTAGGGCACTCTTCTGAGAGTTAGGAACAGTGAATTTTTAACATCCCTCAGGCTGAGGAGGCATTAAATATAGAACTTTTTATTTCTAGGGAAGTACTCCAGCTGGCAACACTTTTTCTATTAGAGGCAGGTATTACCACCCCTTCCGATGGGCTTCCTCAAATAAATAAACAAGTGTAGTAATTGTGAGGGATCAAATTGGGAATTGCTTCTAGGAATTTTTTGCCTGTTTGTTTTTCTTGAAATTTGTTCTGGCATGTCCAGAGAATACCAATTTTATCTGTCAGTCTTCTCAGGAAAATCTACCTCTTTTTGATATTTGCTGGAGCATTAATAAAGTCCTAATTTTAGCCTTTGGCCACGATAGGATCCTCCAGAGTATAAGCTGGGGTAAAATAGGTCCATACTTTGAAATTCTGAACAAGTCATTTTCTTCCTATGGGCTGTAGAAAGCCTGTGGGAGGACAGTGATTTTGCTTCATTTAGCCAAGTAAGATTATTGTTATATCTCTGTGAATGCTTCATAAATACTTTATAAAATGCGTTTTTAAGAGTAGAAATACTTAATATGCATGCACAGGTATAAAACAACTGTCACTAAATTGTGCACGTGTATGTAGATGCTGATTTTTTTTAATGAAATGGAATAATGAACTAGAAAATAATTCTAGTATCTCATAAACCAATTATCTCTAGGAATTATGATAAAATTCTTAGAAATGCTTAATATATTCTACCTCCTTATGAAAACGAAAAGGGCAAATGTCTATAAAGGTATGCAACACATTCTCTCCAGTTTAGCTAGGCCTCAGACTGGTTAGGTATCGCATAAATCAGGCCTTTAAGAATTTGGTTTATTTCCTTAAGTCTTAGTTAAAATTGCCAGCCTTGCTTGAAGGAACTGTAGAGGAAATTTGGTTCTTTTTCTGCTGTAATATAAAAAATAAACAAGAAGTTATGAACAGCTGACTGTAATAGGTGATTTCACTTCCAAAATATGTGGTGATCCGTTTTTTCGAGGAAGCAAGCTCAGGAATTGAATAAGGCCCAGGCCGCCTTCTTTATTCCCTATTAGGTCCTTTCTGTTTAAATATTATTATTTTTTTTGGACCTCCCCTTCCCCCAAACCATCTCAACCATGTTTTGGCATATGCAGAGGCAGCTGGTCCAGGGTTGTTTAATCTTCTCTTGATAAAAGGGGCCATCATTAAAAAGCCTCCTATGGCTGATCTTGTCTAAATATTATGAGAAGTGCCTCTTGTTTTCACCGGTAGGAGATTAGACTTATTTTTTCAAATAGCAGAAGAAGTAGCACATCAGCTGTTAGATAATAGCAAGGGAAATTGAAAAGTATAATTTCAATATGCTTTGAGGAGAGGCTGGAAGAATTACTGAATTAACGTGAACTCTTGTTGTCTTGAGGAATGTGCCTGATAACCTGTTCATGTTAAGGTTTGGTTGGCCAATTTTATTTTTTTTTAAATTCACTGTCACATATAGTCTTAACATAAAATAATATGGCTGTAATACAAATACTGAGCAAGTTTTCTTGGAGCAATAAACTACCTGAAAGTGCTTAAAATATAGCTAGTAGTTTTATTGTCATTGTTACCTTTTACCTTTGGTTCATAAAGACAGCATAAGCTAATGTGTGAACTTAATCATTGATGTCTATTTCCTCCTTTTTTTTTTTTTTTTTATCCTACAGAAACAAACTGTTTCCTGAGTCTACAGTTAGGAACATTATGTATCAGATCCTGCAAGGACTTGCATTTATCCATAAACATGGTAAGCTGTGTTTTACCTCTAAACATTTTGAATTAGAGCAAGATAGTGTCTGTGTAAGGTTTTTGTTTGTTTGTTTTAGTGAATAGTAATAACTGTATTAGAGGAATTGGTCAAAAGAATGGCACTAAACTAGAAATTCAGGTTACTGAAAATAGAAAGCAGGTATCTGTGTTTTATAGCTGCCTGATGTTTCAACTTGGAGGTTTGCTTCATTTCTTTTCTGTAGATTTCTACATTCTCAAACTGGCAACTGGCTACCTGTAAAACTTACCTGATGTTAATGGCCATATTCTTGATAGACTTAGAGGTCTTCTGAGGTTGAGCATAAAATAAATGTTATTCTCTGCTTTATTCCCAGGTTACACAAAGGTGTCTGTATAAAATGCACATTCTCTGTAAGATAGTCTTAATAAAATCTGAGTAACAAACAGCTTTCATTGCGTGGCTTTGCACTTAATTTTTAGAATGACGGTAAAAGCTAAAGCTGGTGTATTAGCTAGTAGTAACAAGACCTGCTTAACTGATAATAATAAAAAATCTTATTCTCACTCAAAAAAAAAAAATCTTAATGATTAAGACACCTTCATCACCATGTTTTACTGCCCTCTGCAATTAGATCTGCTAAATACAGTCATGTACAATGTTGTTGGTCAGCTGTCAGAGTCCTAAAAAAACATCTAAACCACCATTATTTTTACTGATTGTCAAATGCATCACAACCTACCAGAATACCAAAAAAAAAAAACTCAGAACTGCTGTATGATATGGCGACGAGTAGTTCAGTGCTTGCTGAGTTAAGTTCTCAGATTACCAAAAAAAAACAAAACAAAAAAGCCTTCAAAGTACAGAAAAACCACCTTATATTTTAATTTCTATTGTTTAAAATATCTTTTTGGTAAATGTTTTTGTTAGTTTCATTGCACAATTGCTAGTCTAATTAGAATAAAACTAATATTAAATGGTGTTAGTTTGTTTGTTTTTCATTTTAAGGAAGTGACACTTGAAAGATAGCTACCTAACTAAATGGTCTGAATTATTATAAAATAGTTGATTCGTTTATCCTGTTCTTCAGAGTCTGAGTGAGCAAGCATTATACAGACTAGCTCTGCCGACCATATCAGACTCAGAACTCCATGTTCCGCTATTCAAGCTTCAGCTGTAAGACTTAAATCAAAACAATCCAGGTGGGAAATAAAAGGAACAGCTGGGTGTGGCATCACAATGCACATCAATATTTCATTTGAATTTTAGGGTTCTTTCACAGAGACTTGAAACCTGAAAACCTCCTGTGCATGGGACCAGAACTTGTAAAAATAGCAGACTTTGGCTTAGCCCGAGAAATCCGATCTAGACCTCCTTACACCGATTACGTATCCACGAGATGGTAAGTGCAAGTACTAGTTTATATTGCGTGAATCTGCAGGTCTTATAATCAAGCCTTTAGATAAGTAGTATAAAATTAGTGCAGAATATAATGCCACTTTTGACTCCTCCTCTTTGTCAAACTTCTGTTTAAGTTTGGCGTAATTCAAAAAGCTTCAGTTAGTGCAAGACAGTTTGCAGATGACACCAGAACAAGAACTGAGAGGGACCTGTTAACACAGGTGGTACATGCTAGAAATGCTACATGTCAGGAAGGCAGAAGAGAACTTAGAAGAGCTTATGTAGGTTTTAAATCTTTGTTCTAGGAAAAAAAAAAGTCTTATAGGAGCTTTTAAGGGATATTCTCTATTAACAGAAAAGAATAGCAGAATGGTTTTGTGTATGACTGTGTTTGACTTTTTTTTTATTGTTGGGATTTGTTTCTCTACTTTTTTTCCCCTCACTCTTACAGGTACAGGGCTCCTGAAGTCCTACTGAGATCCACCAGCTATAGTTCTCCAATAGATATTTGGGCTGTTGGTTGTATAATGGCAGAAGTTTACACGCTGAGGCCGCTCTTCCCAGGTGCCAGTGAAATTGATACTATATTCAAAATTTGCCAGGTGTTGGGGACACCAAAGAAGGTGGGTACAGAGACATTCCACACTGCAATAATAGTAGAGGTATTCTACAATTAATAATAATCAATTTACCTTTACTTTATGCTTTATACATAAGTATTATATTTATATAAGTATTATACTAGAAAAAATGAAGTATAGAGGAGGAGAAATAGAGTGCTGAACAGCAAACAAAGTCATCAGACTGTGATTTATTTTGACATTGACGTTTCCTTATCTTTTGCCTATTGCGTATAAAACTATGCCTTAAGAGGATAAAAATTGGAATCATGGCAAATGGTCACCTTTATACCTCTGTCATGATCAGATATAAAGCAAGACTGACCTCCCACTGGAGTTCTGAGGTGAAAATTTCTAGTGAAATCCTTAAAACCTTCTAGAATAGCTGGATGTAGTCTATTCCTGACTGGAGAATATATGCTAGTATATTTAGGCATTATGATATTTTACACTTGAACTTACTTTGTGCTTGGAAATCTCATTCTTCCAGAATGACTGGCCCGAAGGCTACCAACTTTCATCCTCCATGAATTTTCGCTGGCCTCAGTGTGTACCTAACAACCTGAAAACCCTCATACCTAACGCTAGCAGCGAAGCAGTGCAGCTTATGAGAGACATGCTGCAGTGGGACCCCAAAAAGCGGCCAACAGCTAGCCAGGTTTGGTTCTGTTTTCTTTTTCTCATCTCCACATATGACTCTTCTTTCCATCACAAGTCACTTTTTTAGGCAGTCATTTAACAGTTGCTCAGGGATTCAGTTCTCAGAAGGGAAAAGAGCACAAGCCTAGAACGATTTCCAAGACAAAGGGGAGTAATTAAAAGGGAGTAATCAATCTGTTGTGTGTAGCATCAACTACATGGGCTGTGTCCTCAGTTTTCTGTGTGACTGCAGTGTATGTGCACCTGAATTAAGTATAACCTAGTTGCTGTGAATTACAGAGGATTGAAGGTAGGATGTCTGGATGCTGGAGCATATAGTATGGTGCTGTGCTTTCTTTCATTGCTGTTGAGATGTGTCGCAGAATCACAGAGTGCTTGAGGTTAGCAGGGACCTCTGGAGGGCATCTGGTCCAATCCCCCTGCGCAAGCAGGGTCACCTACAGCAGAGTGCCCAGCACCATGTCCATACAGCTTTCGTGTATCTCCAAGGACGGAGACTCATCCAGCCTCTCCGTGCCAGTGCTTGGTCACCCTCACAGCACAGAAGTTTCTCCTGTGTTCAGATGGGAGCTCCTGTGCTCTGGTTTGCGTCCATTGCCTATTGTCCTGTCACTGGGCACCACTGAAGAGAGCCTGGCTCCAACCTCATTTCATCCTCCTTTCAGGTATTTGTAGGCATTGATAAGATTCCCCCTGAGCCTTTTCTTCAGGCTGAACAGTCCCAGGTGTCTCAGCCTTTCTGAGTATATGTGATGCTCCAGTCCCTTAATCACCTTTGTAGCCCTTTGTTGGTCTTTCTCTTGTACTGGGGAGTTCAGAACCAGACCCAGCACTCCAGGTGTGGCCTCACCTGGGCTGAGTAGAGGGGAAGGATCATTCCCTTGACCTGCTGGTAACGGTCCTAGTGCAGCCCAAGACACTGTTGGCCCCCTTTGCAGTGGGAGCCCATTGCTGGCTCACATTCAGCTTGGTGTCCACCAGGACCCCCGGCTCCTTTCCAGCTGGGTGACCCCCAACACGTACTGGTGCCTGGGCTCACTTCCTCCCCAGGTGCAGCTCTTGGCAGTTCCTCTTGCTGAAATTCATGAGGTTGCTGTCAGAACACTTCTCCAACACGTCAAGGTCCCTCTTGTAGGACAACTGTGGTGTATCAGCCACCCCTCCCAGATCAGTGACCCCTGGGGTGCACTGACAGTTACTGCTTTCCAACCAGACTTTGTTCCACCTATCACCACCCTCTGGGCCTAGCCATTCAGCCAGCTTTCAGCTCACCTCACTGTTACCCAATCCATCCAGACCACTGTTGCTTAGACAAAGCTACCTTATCAAAGCTATTTGAAGGACAGTGTGGGCTTGATCGCACTGTAAATATGTCCCAACGTGCTGTATATAAACATAGTCCAAATAGTGCATGTACAGCAGTCCTGTTGGTGGTAGCCAGTGGTTTTTAGGTAACAGTGCTTGTAGTGATAGCACCCAACTAATGAAATACGCAGGGCACCTTCTGAAAAACAGATGTTATTCTGGGTTCAAATCTGATTTGACTTCAGTAGGATTGTAGGTGAACCTCTACAATATCAGACCTTCAGTATGAATTCTAATAAAAAGCTTTAAAGTTAATTAAACCATCTTAGAAGTAAAATAGATCAAGAAATCACAGAGGTAATGAAAAGCAAAAACACTGAATATAACTTGGTATTAAGAGCCATTGACCGATAATTCTTAGCACCTGTTTTGGAGTAAGTATAAATATGGTGAGAAACCTGAGCTTTTAGCAGTTTTTTTTTACAGTGAGAGGTCTCTGGGGAGAGAAAATGAGTATCCCTGAAACAGCAAGGTGGGCAGAGATGAATTGCCTTTACTGACAGTTCCTTGATTACTTGTAAGGCAGGATAAGGCAATTTTACCAACATATCTTCCAAGAAAGAGAAATGCTAATTTTCATAAGGGATATGTTTATTTCACTGGAGAATGGAAGAGATAGAATGTCTCTGGGGTCATTCAAGTCTTGATGGATGAATCTGTGATGACAGTTGCTCATGCCTTTCCACATAGGAATGTTCGCATGCACAAAGACAGAGAACAGTGGAACATGCCTCTAGATCACACATTTCCTGGTGAAGTTAGTTACCATTCTGCAGAACCTTTCCCTTTTGTGGAGACTCACAGGTGATCTGATTACTTGATATCTGTTGAGATTTTTTTACTTTTGCAGCATATTCTGAGGTGGATTGTGCTCACTAGGGTCTGGTGTTGAAAGATGCACCTTCTACTATTTTCTACCTCAGAAAAGGGTAAATAAAATTTGTACTGTCCCATAGGGCTAGGTAAGTTAGAAACTGGTTTCCTAAGATGGATCCTAACCTCTTCATTATGTTTTAGGCACTCCGATATCCATATTTCCAGGTTGGGCATGCCTTGGGTGTTCAGGACCTGGCAAAACAGAAGGAACTCCATGATAAATCATCTCTGCATATTAAGCCTGTCCCGCCACCACAACCTCCTTCAAAATCCCACACCCGTATTTCTTCACGAGCATTTCAGCAAAGCCAGGCTTCTCATCATTTGGTCTATCCATATAAGACAGACAACTCTGGGACTGATCACAGTAACTATTTGCAGGAAGACAAGTCTAACCAGCTTCTTCTTCCTGCAATTCACAATAAGGTTCCTCAGCAGGTAAAGGTCCATCTAGCGTTTGGATTTTCCTGAACTGTTTTATTTTTTCTTGCTCTCTTGCATGGGGTTCTTGTACTGAACTAAAAGTACAGGCAATGTGAATAAAGAACAGCTATGACTCTCTGGTGTAAACTGGAAGGTAGTCTGTTGAAATCTAAATCCAATTGCTATAAAACAAACAAGTTGATTTCTTATTTTACGGCGTTTTACACTTCCCTTTGTTATAAAGGGTGATTTTACATGAGTAAAATGATGTACAGTGGTGTGCATATTAATGTGATTGATGCCAGGGATAAAACTATTAAGTTAAATGGTATTGAATTACGCTGGGGGTCTGTTAGCTTAGTCCATTTAAGTCATCCAGTTTACATAACTAAGACAACCCTTTGGGTTTCTGTACAGGCCATGGAAGACAACGGATTCTTTCAGAGTAAGAACCTGCCATTTATGCTGATTATACAAGGAGAATGGATGCATAAGATAGATGGCCAAACTACTGTGAACACTTCTGATAAACAATTGGTCTTAACCAGGATCTGTACTGGCAATGTACTGATTCACTCAAGGTTGAAATGTACAAATAACACTTAAATGACTAAGGAGAGGCAAATTTGTATCTGCGCTGTCCCACAAGGAGAATATTTTCTATAAATATGCAGGTACAGGCTAGTGGAAACATAAATGTACATATGGTTTTGTGTTCCCAAGATGGGTTAAGGAATACAAATCATGTATGCACTAGTTGTTCAGAAGTTGTACAGTGAAAGACAGGTAGAATTGGAAATGAGACCCAAGAAATTTATTCTTCTGTCAATGTAAAATATTTTAATATGGGATGAAATGGGGAAGACACGTAATAAGGTCTACAGGCTGCAGATGGTGTTCTTAGCATCTTTAAAGAAAGACTAGCTTTCTGTTACAGCTCTGCTACCACTCTTGCCCTTTCAGATAGGAAGAAAAGCTGCTTTGGTCCTATCACCTGGTTTGTAGTGTAACTGTCTGGGTTTGTTTCTTTTCAATTATTGTAATAGAAAACATCTGCTGGAACTGAGAACATAAACGGTGAACTTAAACCAAAAGCTAGGCGGAGATGGGGGCATCTTGCTAGAACAGTGAAGAGTTCTGAAGACTGGGATGATTTGGAAGACCTTGATTTTGGCTCTTCTGTCACAAGAGTTGACCTGAAAAACAAAAAGAGGCAGAATGATGAAACTCTTTGTAGGTAAGTTGTTTTTTATTATGTTTGTATGCTATTTGGTCTTATTTTTTGCATAATATTGTTTTTATGCTTTCTGTGGATATAGAAACGTACATCCGTGCGGTTTTTTTTCTCGCCTACTTTGTCCTGGCTTCTTGTTGAATGCTGACCTTTCAATTGAAACATCTTCTTTTATGGACAGTCCATCTTTCTGTACAGTTTCTTGCTCATTTTTCTCCACTGAAAATAATATTTAAGTCTTCCCAAATTCATCTTTGAATGTATATTTTCTTTTTTCCATATTAAAAATTTCAACATATTTCCCACTGTGGTGGTTTTACTCAGGTGGGCAGCCAAGCTCCACCACAACCGCTCTCTCACTCCCCCTCTCCTCAGAAGGAGGGGGGAGAAAATACAACACAGAGAACTCGAGGTTTGAGATGAGAAAGGTTTAATTAAAGGGAAAGGGAATGGGAAGGAGAAACAGATACAAAAGAAACAATCAGTCCGCGCGGAAGCACAGAGAGAGAGAAAAAAAATTACTCTCTACTTCCCATCAGCGAGCGGTGTTCGGCCACGTCCTGGGAAGCAGGGCCTCAAACGCGTAGTGGTTGTTCAGGAGGAACAGCCCCCTCCCCCACGAGAGCCCCCCCTTTTATTGCTGAGTGTGACATCAGGTGTTATGGAATATCCCTTTGGTTGGTTTAGGTCAGCTGCCCCGGCAATGTCCCCTCCCCATCACTTGCCCACCCCCAGCCTGCTGGCTCTTGGGGGCTTAGGAGTCCTGATGCTGTGCCAGCACTACGCAGCAATAGACACAACACTGGAGTGATATCAGTGCTGTTCCAGCTACGAGTGCAGAGCACAGCACTGTGCAGGCTGCTGCAGGGAAAAGGTGACTCCAGCTCAGACAGACCCAACACAACTTCCACCCCTTATTCCATAACATTTGTGTCACAATCAGGTACAGTTTAGTATATAGATGTTCTCATCACCATTGTTTTCTGTCCATTGAAGCATTTTTATGTCTGTACTTCTCTTTATTCTATAGGTCTTTTCCCAAAATGCTCATAAAAACTGTTGATGGTTTCAGCTTCATCTGTTAAAGTGGTCACTCAGGACATGCGAAGTTGGTTTTCTTGACACGAGCACCAGCTTAGCTCACATCACTGTTGCACTTGCCCGGTTCCTTGCAAAGTTGACCTGTCATTGGTTCTGCAGTGTCCTCCTACAACACATAACTTGGATAACAGATTAATTTTCTCCCAGTGTTAAATCTCCTTGTGGCACACACTTGATATCCCCATCTTTCTGCATTACCCACCAGGTATACCCTGGTCCTTGGGCAAAGACAATCCCACGAGTGGGTTTGCCTTTTCCCATGGCAGGGGCAACCCACACTGCCTTCCCCATCCACTTCCCCACATGCACTACAGGGACTTTAGCTTCTCCCACAGTGTGTAGGGGTTTTGTTTTAGCAGGACCAGGACGGCTTTCAGACCCCCTGTTGTTAACTAGCCAAGTGGCCTCTGGTAGATTTATATCCCAATGTTTCCATGTCCCAGCACCCAATGCTCGTAACATAGTCTTTAACAGTCCATTGTACCTCTCAACCTTCCCAGAGGCTTGTGGGTGATAAGGGATGTGGTACACCCATTCAATGCCATGTCTCTTGGCCCAGGAAGTGATCAAATTATTTCGGAAGTGACTCCCATTGTCGGACTCAATTCTTTCTGGTGTACCATGTCGCCACAACACTTGTCTTTCCAGGCCCAAGATAGTGTTTCGGGCCGTGGCATGGTTTACTGGATATGTTTCCAGCCACCCAGTAGTTGCTTCTACCATGGTGAGTATGTAACGTTTACCTTGGTGGGTTTGTGGAAGTGGTCCGATGTAGTCAATCTGCCAGGCCTCACCATAACGAAATCCAAGCCATCTCCCTCTATTCCAGGGAGACTTTACCCTCATGGCTCGTTTGATTGCAGCACAGGTCTCACACTGATGGGTAACCTGTGTGATGGCCTCAATGGTCAGGTCCACCCCTCGATCACGAGCCCATCTGTAAGTGGCATCCCTCCCCAGATGTCCTGATGTTTCATGGGCCCATCGAGCTACAAACAGCTCACCCTTACGTCCCCAGTCCAGGTCCACCTGAGCTATTTCAATTTTTGAAGCTCTGTCTACTTCTTCATTGTTCTGATGTTCTTCGGTAGCACGATTCTTAGGCATATGGGCATCTACATGACGTACCTTTACAGCCAGGTTTTCTACCCGAGCAGCAATATCTTGCCACAGGGTAGCAGCCCAGATAGGTTTACCTCTGCGCTGCCAGTTGTTCTGTTTCCATTGTTGCAGCCACCCCCACAGCGCATTTGCCACCATCCATGAGTCAGTATAGAGATATAGTACCGGCCACTTTTCTCTTTCAGCAATTTCTAGGGCCAGTTGTATAGCTTTCACTTCTGCATACTGACTCGACTCACCTTCCCCTTCCATGGCCTCCACAACTTGTCGTGTGGGACTCCACACAGCAGCTTTCCACTTCCGATGGCTCCCTACCACACGGCAGGATCCGTCAGTAAACAACGCATACTGCTTTCTGTCTTCTGGCAACTCATTGTATGGTGGTGCCTCTTCAGGACGAGTTACTTCTTCTGTTGGTGCTCCGAAATCCCTGCCCTCTGGCCAGTCCATAATCTCTTCCAGGATTCCTGGGCGGTTGGGTTTTCCCATTCGAGCCCGCTGTGTAATTAACGCTACCCATTTACTCCACGTAGCATCGGTTGCATGATGTGTAGTGGGGATTTTCTCTTTGAACATCCAATGTAACACAGGTAGCCGTGGGGCCAAGAGAAGTTGTGCTTCTGTACCAACAACTTCTGAAGCGGCTCGAATCCCCTCATATGCTGTTAATATTTCCTTTTCAGTTGGGGTGTAATTGGCTTCTGATCCTCGATAGCCCCGGCTCCAGAACCCCAAAGGTCGGCCTCGAGTTTCTCCTGGGGTCTTCTGCCAGAGGCTCCAGGTGAGCCCATGCTCCCCAGCTGCAGTGTACAGTATGTTTTGCACAGCTGGTCCAGTACGGACAGGCCCAAGGGCTACTGCACGAGCTATTTCTTGTTTGAGTTGTTCAAAGGCCTGTTGTTGCTCAGGGCCCCACTCAAACGAGTTCCTCTTCCGAGTTACTCGATATAGAGGACTCACAAGCTGACTATAACCGGGCACATGCATTCTCCAAAATCCCACAAGACCTAGGAAAGCTTGTGTTTCTTTTTTGCTAGTTGGTGGAGACATAACTGTTATTTTGTTGATCACATCCGTTGGAATGTGGCGACGTCCATCCTGCCATTTTACCCCCAGGAACTGGATTTCCTGTGCAGGTCCTTTGACCTTATTCTGTTTAATGGCAAAGCCAGCTTTCAAGAGAATTTGAATTATTTTCTTCCCTTTCTCAAAAACTTCTTCTGCTGTATTACCCCATACAATGATATCATCGATGTACTGCAGGTGTTCAGGAGCGTTCCCCTGTTCCAGTGTCGTCTGGATCAGTCCATGGCAAATGGTAGGGCTGTGTTTCCACCCCTGGGGCAGTCGATTCCAAGTATACTGAATGCCCCTCCAAGTGAAAGCAAATTGTGGCCTGCATGCTGCTGCTAGAGGGATAGAGAAAAATGCATTAGCAATATCGATTGTAGCATACCACTTGGCTGCCTTTGACTCTAGTTCGTACTGGAGTTCTAGCATGTCTGGCACTGCTGCACTTAGTGGTGGTGTGACTTCATTCAGGCCCCGATAGTCCACTGTTAGCCTCCACTCGCCATTGGACTTTCGCACTGGCCATATAGGACTGTTAAAAGGTGAATGAGTCTTGCTGATCACTCCTTGGCTCTCCAGATGGTGAACTAACTCATGGATAGGAATCAGGGAGTCTCGGTTGGTGCGATATTGCCGCCGGTGCACAGTTGTAGTCGCAATTGGCACTTGCTGTTCCTCAATCCTCAGCAGTCCTACAGCAGAAGGGTCTTGTGAGAGACCAGGCAGGGTAGACAGCTGCTTAATCTTCTCTGTGCTCAAGGCAGCTATGCCAAAAGCCCACCGGTACCCTTTTGGATCCTTGAAGTATCCTTTCCTGAGGTAGTCTATGCCGAGGATGCACGGAGCCTCTGGGCCAGTCACGATGGGGTGCTTTTGCCACTCCTTCCCAGTTAGACTCACTTCAGCTTCCAATATGGTTAGCTCTTGGGATCCCCCCGTCACTCCAGAGATAGAGATGGGTTCTGCCCCTTGGTGGCCTGATGGCATTAGGGTACACTGTGCGCCTGTGTCCACTAAAGCTTTATATTTTTGCGGTTCCGGTGTGCCAGGCCATCGAATCCACACAGTCCAGTAAATCCGGTTGTCCCTCTCCTCTACCTGGCCAGAGGCAGGGCCCCACTAGTCTTGGTCGGAGTATCTATCAATTAATTCTTCCAAATGTGAAGCAGAAGTCTCTTCGTCAGGGTCAGGAGTAATACTATTCCTTCTACTGCCTCTGGGGGACTGTTCAACAGAAACTGGAGCAGCAATCCTCTTAGGGGCCCTCTTTGTTGCTGCTCTATCTTTCCGTAGTTCACGTACCCGAGCAGCTAGGGCCGAGGTCGGTTCACCATCCCACTTCCTCATATCTTCCCCATGGTCACGTAAATAAAACCACAAGGTACCTCGCGGTGTGCGTCCTGGATTCTCCCTTGTTTGAGCCGGGGACTGCTGGCGCTTGATGGCCGAAAGATTTTTTTGTTTAGGTGAGGACGAAGCTATGTGTTCATCTAGCCGTTGGGACAATTTCTCCACAGCTGAAATGCAGCCCCGTACTGGGGCAGAGAGATTTTCTTCATATTTATGAAGTTGATTGGACACGGTGTCCACAGTTGGCCCCATCCCCTCATCCCAACCCATTACTGCCAGTGTGCTGGCATGTGTTAGGGGTGCCGCCCGTACAAACTTCCGCCACATGGATGTTGTGCATTGAACTTCATCGGGGTCTGTAGGTGTCTGGGCATTATTTAAATCACTATAAATCATCTCCAGCACAGCTAATTCCCGCAGCTGCTGGAGGCCCTGATCCATAGTGGTCCATTTGTTTACTTGGTAGACAATATCCTCTTTATGGGGATACCTTTCTTTCACAGCTGTTAGGATTCGCCTCCAGAGGCTGATAACTTGTGCCTCTCTTCCAATTACTCTATCAATGAGCCGTTCTCTGGAAAGGGATCCCAGCTGCTTGGCTTCATTGCCTTCTAGCTGTTGGGTATTGGCCCCACTATCCCAGCATCGAAGCAGCCAGGTGAGGATGTGCTCACCTGGATGGCGACTGAAGTCTTTTCGTAGTTCTCGCAGCTCACTCAAGGATAGAGACCGAGTAGTTTCTGATTCATCTATGATTTCAGTCTCTCCTTTGTGATGTTGCCATGATAACGCTGTTTTAGAGCTGCTTGCCTTTTCTTCTTCTCCCTCATCTGTAGGAGGAGCTTCTTCCCGTACTAAACGACCTGATCTCCGTTTCCACTGTTTCGTCTTTACTACAGGGGCGACTGATACCATAGATGGTCGGTCCTCTAGGGTGGTCACAGTTTGTGCTGTCTCATCATCAAATTCAAGAACCTCCCTATTCCCTTGAGGGTGCTGGGCAATGTTAATTGATATTTGATAGGCGTAAGCCAGACCCCAGCAGAGTGCAGCAATCTGGTGGAGTTCTCTAGTATTGCCAGGGTCAGGGCATACGTCTTTCAAACACTGCACCAGCTTCCTTGGATTTTGCACTTGTTCAGGGGTGAAATTTAGAACCATTGGAGGAGAAAACCGTGATAGGTACCTGCCCAAATCCCCCCACACACCTTGCCACCCACAACTTTGTCTGGGGACAGGTCCTTGGATAATATTCTTAATAAATTGCTTTACCTTGGGGAAGAAGACAAACACAAAACCTAGTAATAGGAGGATAATATCTGACCAAGGGTATCCAAGATACTGAAAGGCTGCTGTAATTAGCCCACAGGGAGAAAAGTAGAAGGCACCACACCCGATATTATTCACTGATTGACTGTTAGGGGCAAAAAAGAAGGCGCTGTAATTCTTAATATTTTCAATAAGATAATCTCCAGGAGACCAGGAGGATAACCATGCCGGGCCTGAATACCAAACAAAACTGAAGGCCAGTATGTTACAGCACGACACGATAAAGAAAACAAGCACAGACTTCAACACTTTCTCCGATCGGATGTAAAGGAAAAAAGAAAACAGAGAGTAGGCTACATACAACATATCCACACAGAAAAGTATTGCCAGAAAACCGAACATTATGACTATCGATATGTTAGTTGTAAATACTTCAATCAATGCTATTGTTATCTCAACCCTCGAGCCCCACGTTGGGCGCCAAAAAAGGACTGTGGTGGTTTTACTCAGGTGGGCAGCCAAGCTCCACCACAACCGCTCTCTCACTCCCCCTCTCCTCAGAAGGAGGGGGGAGAAAATACAACACAGAGAACTCGAGGTTTGAGATGAGAAAGGTTTAATTAAAGGGAAAGGGAATGGGAAGGAGAAACAGATACAAAAGAAACAATCAGTCCGCGCGGAAGCACAGAGAGAGAGAAAAAAAATTACTCTCTACTTCCCATCAGCGAGCGGTGTTCGGCCACGTCCTGGGAAGCAGGGCCTCAAACGCGTAGTGGTTGTTCAGGAGGAACAGCCCCCTCCCCCACGAGAGCCCCCCCTTTTATTGCTGAGTGTGACATCAGGTGTTATGGAATATCCCTTTGGTTGGTTTAGGTCAGCTGCCCCGGCAATGTCCCCTCCCCATCACTTGCCCACCCCCAGCCTGCTGGCTCTTGGGGGCTTAGGAGTCCTGATGCTGTGCCAGCACTACGCAGCAATAGACACAACACTGGAGTGATATCAGTGCTGTTCCAGCTACGAGTGCAGAGCACAGCACTGTGCAGGCTGCTGCAGGGAAAAGGTGACTCCAGCTCAGACAGACCCAACACACCCACATACAAACTGTATCACATGACTCTAAGCTGCATTTTCCATGGATCAGACACAGTAGAGAAAAACTTACTAGGTGATATATAAAAACCAAGAAAGCAATTTATTAGAGAGCTAGAAGTGTAGGTCAGAATTTTAGGGGCACTTGTATGGTTTCAGGCTGAAAATATTCCCTGTTGTCTGTGTGTTTATGCTGTAGCAAACACAATATGAGGAAGTGATTCGTGGAGATGGGATGGAGGAGAGAAGGCCAACTGTGGATAAGCATATGCTATAAGTATTGGACTAAGCGTAGCAATTTTTGGGTTATAGATTTGAAAGCATTTTGGACCTGAAGCCTTCGGATGCTGTTGGCTCTGGCAACAGTGCACCTTCCCACGTTACCTTCCCTCGGCAGGACACTCCCACGTTGCGAGTTTCTGCAGCAAAGCAGCACTACCTGAGACATTCTAGGTATCTACCTGGTTAGTATCAAATACTTCTTTTTCATCCTGTAATTCCAACAATGGTACGAAATACATTAGGCTTTATCCTTTGAATTTGTGGAAGGGGGGGCTATTACTTAAAGAAAACGAGGAGAGGAAGAGCTTTCTTGCTAATATAGTTGGCCAATAATGCCAACTACATTTTAGCAGTCTAGCAACTGAGATAAATCCTGCTTTCATGAAGGGGGATAGGATTGCTGACATTTCTCCCTTCTATCACATGCTCTTTTATGCTTTTAAGTGTGGTAGAAAATGTCTGCTAATGTGCCAGGCTGTTCCCTGGTTCCCTAAGAAGGATATGACTGATCTTCTAGACTGGAAGAGAAAATGCCCTTAACTTGTCTCATGAATATTCATGGAACCGAACAATTGCTCTAAGATTGTGTATGAGATGGAATGAATGCAGGCCTGCGTAATCAGAGATTTTTAGTGTGGTAATTGTTGTGTTTTTGTCATAGGAGTAAACACAAGGAATAGCTTAGTCTCCACTTCGAGCAAAGAGTCCGTTCCGTCTAATCCCTGGCCCAGTTCTGGTTTGCCTGGGAAAACTTCAGGTTTGGGAGGAAGTATTAACAGGATAAATTCAGGTAAGATGTCTCTGCAATTCCAAATAGCTGTGTGTTGGGGTCAACCATTTGTAGTACATTGTCATCTCCAAGGATATTTGCTGCCAGGCCTGTTCTTATGTCCAGTAATGAGACTACATGGAGATTACACGAAACTAAAACATAGGCATTTCTTCTAATGAATCCCTGAAAGGCTGTGTTGAAGTACCACATGCATAGAAGTATGGACAGCTCAGGTGTGTACAACCTGAAATACTTCATCTAGCCTTTAATTTCCTTTTGCCAGTTTTTGTAAGTCATATTTTCAGGTTTCAGAGTTATTTTAACCAAACTGTTGCTTAAGTGACTGTCACAAAGAAGAAAAATGGTACAAACTGAAATAGCCATACAGACCACTCTTGTTATGTGAATAACATTCTATCCTTGTGTCTTTTAATTGATGCTGTTTAAAATAGTGGAATAATTGTAGCTTTAAAAAAATCAGACAAAAAGCCACTTCCATTTTTTGTCTGCAAGTATCTTTTGACATCTGGTATTTCAGGTATTTAATCCCTATTACTGGATTTGAAGTAATTATTTTGTAGATTTTAACATTAGATTTTACCAGATATACTTAAACATGTTGACTTTCTAAATTATACCTATTTATTCCCTCTCTAATCTCTCCTGGCTTCATGTTTTCACATGACATTACAGCTCTGCAGTGTGGTACTTGTTTTGCATATGTTCTTACAAAAACATTAGATTGAGAAATTTTCTGTTGTTTCTTGGTCAAAAAAATATTTGGGGCCTTTAGAAGCTCTTAAATAAAAATAAAAACACCCTTAAAAATTTGGATGTAATTTAATCAGAAGATGATTTTTTTTAAATTTAAGATGGGAGATGTAAATAGATAAACTATGTGAGAACCAGTATATATGTAGCACATGGCTCCTTTCTGGCTCTTCTACAAGGTTTTGATTCTTTTGTAGCTGTATAGGATATCATTAGGTTTTTCCCTTTTTTCCTTATTACCATAATTTCCCACAATATGCTGTGCCGTGGCTGTACTGCTCTATTACACTATAGGAATATGTGCCATCTGTACATGCTAACGTGTTTAGTGTTCAGCTGTGGTATAAGATTAGAGGGTTTTATTTATAACTATTGTTCCAGTTCTTAAAGGTTATCTAAAGTGGTCAGTCAAATGTGTTCTTGCTCATATTAAGGACAATTTTGGTGTCTGACTTGCCAGATTTGGAACACAAATCTGTCACAGGTTGTTAAATGGCACTCTTACTGGCTTTAGTAGAAGCTTTCTGAACAGAGACATACAAAGGATGTGTGGATTTCTGTCTTCAGCAAAGTTGCTGTTTCCATCAGTCCACGGTCAGCCTTGATCTCAAACATGGCCCATCAGTTCACACATCTATCATCTGCTGGTGGTACAGGAGATCTATTGTATTGACCTCCAACGTTTCTTGCCATTTCTTTCAGGTCCCATAGGATCAAGTGGTCTAAGTAGTGGTTATATCCCTTCGTTTCTGAAGAAGGAAGTAGGCTCTGCTGGGCAGAGGGTTCAGTTAGCACCAATTGCAGATCCATCTTCTAGTAAGTATAGTGCCAACACTGTCTCAGTCCCTTGCTCATTACTCTGATTGTGCTGCATACGTGCAGCACTGAGTTACATATCTTTGCTTTGCTTTGTAAATATTTGAGTGACTGGAACAAATAGTTCATAATCTTCGTGAACTTCATATGGAGAAGGTTTATTTTTTGGTGTATGAATTACATGTTTTTATCCACGGCTGTTAACCAGTAAGCATATTTCAGTGGATTCTAGAGTCTGGTGCGAGAGCTGGCACAGAATTCACACTTTTCAAATCCGAGACATAGATACTCCTTGTATGATAAGGGTTTAGGGATTGGATCCTCTGGTGTTTCACATCATTTTTTTGACTAGAATTTGCTGATGCTTGTTTCATCAAGAAATGATGTTCTAGATCAGTTGTTTTCCAATGTGGACAGCTACTTACCGAATCTTTATCTCCTGGTGTTTTCTTTTGCCCCTTAGATTATGCTTCTCCGAAGTTGGTAAGACCCCATCCTGGACGGCCCTCATTCAACTCCCCTTCAAAAAGCACACCAAGGTTAATGCCTCTCCCGCCACCAGCTCAGCCGATCCACGGCCGCGTTGACTGGTCTGCAAAGTACGGTGCTAACCGGTGACACATGGAAAAACTTCCTGAACCAGTGTATATTTCCCATGAAATGGTGACTAACACAAGACAATTTTATATTGTTTTGTATACCTGTAAATTTAAAAGATCTTCTATGGTTGAGACCTTTTTGAAGGCATTTTTTTAATTTTTATTTGTATTAATTTGGATGCAATCTTGTACTTCTTTTGTATGAAATTGTTTTGTTATATAATTGGGTCCAGTTATTTTCATAACAAAATCATTTTGTATATATGGTTGAGGGGTCTTGGCATTTTTATATGATAAATTTTTATATAAAACTTTTTTAAAATTTAACTTTTCCTTTATTGGATTCAACTTTTTTATAAAAGTGGGTTTTAAAAAAAAAGAAGCAAAGTGGTGCAATATTGCAGTGGAAGAGAAGTAGTGAGGAAGGGGCATTCATTAGATATTGTTGGAAATTGATGTGCTAAATGAGGCTTTATAATTTCAGCAGTGCCACATCCTGATGCCATGCTGTTGTGGTTGTACACTCATTTGCTTTGTATTGACATCAATGAGTAGGGATGAGTAACAGTCTAAACTCTCCTTTGCATTCACTGAGAGACTGCTGGAAGTCAGTGGGAAGCTTTGTTGTTGTTGTTGTAGTATTTATTTTTACCTTTACCAGGTTTTTGGTGAGCTGCTGTCCAGCTTTCCAGTCCCATTCTTTTGCTTTTACCAAATCTTGGTAGTCTCCTTTAGTAAAGGGTATTCGGTAGATTTGTTTTCCGATGCTTGTTTGTCCTGTTTCAAAGTTACCTCTTGGTGTTGTTCACTATGAAATAGAATGTGGACCTACCTCTGTTAAATTCATGTAAATGTTTCCTAATGACTTCTAAGGAGAGAAAGTAGATTCTGCTTTTTTGTCATTGTTGGGAATATAAGATGCAAAGACAGATTTAAGACAGTATTGACAATTACAAAGCTAGTTTCACAGTAACAAAGTATTAGTGAGATACCAGCAGCAGCAGAGTTTAAGGAAACAGTATCTATTCTATCTATTTTATAACTGTTTTAAATCACTTTTGGGAAAAACATAAATCTGGAGCAAATGAATCAATTTAAGCTTCAGTTCTGCTTTTCAGTAGGACTTCACTGCAAAGTGAAGAGTATGTCCTCTGTTCTGTAAGTTAGGCCCCCAGGCTCTCCTGGGAAAAACTGGGACCTTACCTCATCCTACTAAAAAACATTCTAAAATTGTGATTGATTTCACTAAAAGCATTTAACTCAGTTTATAGGAGAGAACGAATGAGCGGGTTATAGACAAAGGAGAATAGCCTCATAGCCTGGGTTATTTCTGCACTGGAAAGGAGTGCCAGAGTTCAGCCAGCAGTAAAAGGTTCGTTCTGATCACAGTCAGCATTTGGGTGTTCCTGCAGCTCCTTCCACAGAAGATTAGCCCTGTGGATAAAACAGTGCTGTGGGAGAACATATTTTATAGCTGTGCTTTGGAAAAGCACCATCAAAGCTGAAGTGTGCTGTGAAAACACATCTTCCTGCAGAAGTGTGCAGAAATGCTTAGCTCTGGGAAACCTCACCTGAACTCATTTTATGAACAGGTCGGGCAGATCTTAAATTTGGGAGACTAAGATCCTCAGAGCAGGTACGGTTCTGGGCATCTGGCCATCTGAAGGAGGCGAAGTGCTAGTGTGTGAGTGCAGTCCTACCTGTGGGGTCTGCCTGCACCCACAAGGGGCACCCACTGCGGACTGGAGGCTGGTGGCATGCTCTGGCACCTTCAGTTCTTTCCGTGGAGAACGTACGGGACTCAGGAAACAGGACCCTAGAGTAGGCTGCTGGCTCAGTGCTACGGGGGAACCGTGAGGGACACTGGTCACTGTTTGCTTTAACAAACTCAGCCCACAGTGAGACAGTACAAGGCAAAAAAGGAGCAGAAGGCATTATAGAGGTATACATATAAGACTTATATGTGCCACGGACATGTCCAGCTACTCTAATTACTTGATACAAACAAGTACAGTGATGCCAATGCGTAGCAGTGCCCTAAAGCAGCCATTCCAACTCTGGAGCACATGCTGATGTTGTCTTGGCTGAGTGGAAAGGGAAATATGTATATTTGTGTTAGAACTGGAAAGATAGTTGTTTCTCTTGTTGGAAAGAAATACCTGTATTTATGTCTAGATATCATTTAATTTATTTTATCGCTGAATAATCAGTTCAAGAGAAAATACCCTAAACCTGTCCTAAATATCCTTAGACCTAAGTAGGCGATTTCTATAGTCGGTTTCATGCATATAATTCCTATTAATGGAAGCAGGAGACAAGTCACAAGAACGGGCTGCTGAGGCTTGGATTCATCCTACCTAACCACTGGTGCCTAAGCGTGAGCTGATTCTCTAAACCAGAGGTAAGTGAGAATCACTCACAAGAAACTCAGCTCGCCTGAGAACTTAATAGCCCCCTGGATATGCCTGGGTCTCTGCCGCTGACAATGGGGACTACTCAGCATGCTTAACATGGTACATGTTGAATCTGGACCTGGCCTGTAATCTTTGAACTTTTATCAGCACAGCCCTGCAGCAGTGAACCTGAATATGGCATTCAGGTTTTGGTCAGCTCAGCAAAAATATTAGAAAAATAGTATTACAATTTTTTTTGGCACAACTCCCCCTTTCCTGAAAGAAAAAAAGCCATTATTTTTGAGGGGAAAAAAAGCTAATAATCTTTGACATTTCTGAATGACTTCTAGTTTTAACTTAGTTGGATGAGAAAATTGTGAAGTATTAGTATATTGGGAGCACTCTTGTAACCTTCACTCAAGCAGATTCCTACAGATGTTGGAGAATGTTCTTTCTGAGTAAGGACTGACTTGGCTGAGCAGTATATCACGCTGTGCTCTCACCATGCAGCACAGGTGGAAAAGATGTTAGTCTGTTTGTTACACTGAAATCTGGGCAAGCAGCACATCTGAGAATTTATCATATGTAGCCTACTCCTTTGTGTCTTAATGTTTAGCAGCATCTTTGTGCAAAGTGTTGCTCGAATTCTGCTGTCTACTTTTTCTCTGCCTTATGCATAGCGTGTAATGGCTGTTGGAAATAAAGGAGCCTGACAGTAGATCGTTTGTCTCTGTAATCCAGGTTTTGATAAAAGTCTTGTGTGAGTGCCATGATGTTAGCCAAAAAAAAAACTTCACCAATTCCATGGTATTTCCATGTCTAATAAGGCTGTTGTTGTGAGTAGGTTCTTCCAGAAGGAGAGGAGAACATTTCTGAGCTTCTGTGGAAGAGGAATTGTGGAATTGTTGATGTGAGTACGATCTTAAAGAAGTAATGGTTCTTGTTCCTTCAGTGTTTTTGTTCAAAACTGTTGCAAACGTTTTCTTTCCCTCTGTGTCAAGTCTCCTGCCCAGAATAAAGTTACTATTGAAGAAATACGGACTGACTAGTGTCTTTTATCTTCTACTGAGTTTTTAATAACAGCACTTTATTTTTTTTTAAATAAGCCTTCCATTTGGTGCCTTCTCAGATGGGTACTGCCTCTTTGTAGCTGTGTCCCGGTTTTGGCTAAAACAGAGTTAATTTTCCTCCTAGTATCTGGTAGGGTGCTGTGTTTCAGATTAGGATGATAATAATGTTGATAACACACTGATGTTTTAATTGTTGCAGAGCAGTGCTGCACTAAGGCAAGGACTTGTCAGCTCCTCACTCTGTCCTGCCAAGGGGCAGGCTGGGGGTGCAGCAGGAGCTGGGAGGGGACAGACAGACAGACAGACCCAGGACAGGTGACCCAAACTGGCCAAAGGGGTATTCCATACCATCTGGCATCATGCTGAACAATAAATAGATAGGGATGGCAATATATAGGGGTGGGGGGGCCAGACTGCTTGGGGTTAGGCTGGGCATCCATCAGCGGGTGGTGAGCAATCGCATTGTGCATCACTTGTTTGTACACATAATGATAATAGTACTGCTAATAATAATTAGTAGTATTTTCCTTTCTTTTCTGTCCCAATAAACTGTCTTTATCTCAAGCCACAAGCTTTCACTTCTTTTCCAATTCTCTCCCCCATCCCGCTGAGGGATCTGTGATCTCTCCTCTCCTGCTGCCTTTCAGGGTGGTAGAAATACCTTGGCCAGTAAGTTGGATATCCAACTATTTTGCTGACTTGGAGCGGGCTTGAACTGTATGGGGGCAGAAGTAGATGTGGGATTGAAGACGTATGAGGGGAATTGCTGGTGGGTCCCGTTGCAAAACAATGGCAGACTGCCCCGTGCAGCGCCTCACTTGGATGTGTCTGCAGTCTTGGAAGCTTGACTACCCTACGTTCTCCTACAAATGGACCTTGAGCTTGTTTGGAGGTTCTAGCAGGGGAGCGCAGCTACCGTATACCCTTGACCGATGAACGGTACACGCCTCTATCGGGGAAGGTCGTCCTCTTCGACCGAGCGCGCAGCTTCGGGAGGGACGCACATGGAGCGGTGAGGGAGGAAGGGGACACCCGCCTAGCCAGCCAGATCAGCCGAATCAACCCTGGCGATCAATGGGGTGACAGATGTCGCAGCCAGATCGCCCTCACATCCAGAGTATCGTTTGGCCCAAATTCTATATAAAGCTCCGTATAGCCTTTCTTCTTAGGCTACGGTGAGGAAATTTGAGGGTGAAAATTCGATGATACAGACAGCAGAAACATTCTCTCGTCATTACTTCTGCCTAAACACGTCTTTTCCAGGCTGGCTATAAGCACTTTAACGTTTTCCCTCAATCTTCGTTCCTCCCACAGGCCTTTGCGGTTTACGCAAATCAGCGCCGTTCTATTGGCTGCTGTCCCTCTCGGCACCGCCTGGCGGGCGGGCGGGCTGGGCTCGGCTCAGCTCAGTTCAGCTCCCCTCAGGCAGGCGGCGGCCGCCATTTTGTGTCCTCGCGTTGCGGTGAGCAGGGGGCGAGGGGCAGGAGCGCGTTCCCCCAGTCCTGGTTTTTGGGAGCTCTTCTGTGGAGACAGCTCGGTGGTCCTGGTGGGTGCTTCCAGCTCGGGATGTTCGCTGGTTCCGTGTTTCCCTCAGCTGGAGGTGCTCGTCCTGCCTCACCTGGCTGGCGCAGCTTGAGGAGCCCCCACGCTGTGCGCCTCTGGGGGTGGCACTGCCGCTCGGGTGTCCTCTGGGGGAGCTGGGGTTGTTCAGTCTGGGGAACGGCAGGCTGAGGGGAGACATCATTGCTCTCTGCAACTGCCTGAGAGGAAGGTGTGGGGAGCCGGGGGTCTCCTCTCCTCACAGGTAACCAGCGACAGGACCAGAGGGAGTGGCCTCAGGTTGTGCCAGGGGAGGCTCAGGTTGGAAATGAGAAGACATTTCTGCTCAGAAAGAGCAGGCAGGCACTGGGACGGGTTGCCCAGGGAGGTGGTGGAGTCACCGTCCCTGGGGGTGTTCAAGGCAAGGCTGGACCTGGTGCTTAGGGACATGGTTCAGTGGGTGATGGTGGTGGCAGGGGGACAGCTCGGCCAGATGATCTAGGAGGATGATCTCCTACCTTAATGTTTCTGTGATTCTGCGACATTGGCATGCTTTGAGCACATCTCAGAAGGGCACGCTGAACCAAAAGCTCTAATGTTTCTCTTACTTTTTAAATACTTCAAATTAACAATCACCTCGGCTGCCTTCTTTTCCCCTCTTTAATGAGTTTAACTGTCTTGCAAGCCATTTCCATTCGTGGAAAACCATCCTTTTTGCCTTCTTTGCCCGTTTCGTTGCAGTCTGCCTGCACCTCGTGTTGCTTGTTGTCATCAGCCTCTTCTCCTGACGCTCAGGTAGGTGCTGGGCTCATCCCGCTGCTGCTTGGTGTGACATGGTGCCACAGGCTCTGCTGCACAGCTCCATGCCAAGTGGAGGCCCTTCAGCAGGCACAAAGGGCCAAATAACCTTGCTCATTTGAATTCCTGTCAGCAGCAGCCTTTATTTTGTGATTTTGTGTCCTTTTTTTTTTTTTTTCTCTTTTTTTCTCCTCACCTTCTTACCTGGTGCTGCATCTGTGCTCAAGATCTGTTAGAGGTTGCTTTTTTTTCCACCCCTCTTGCTTCTGAAGGAGTGCTTGCAACGTTGAGAACCGGCGGTCAGTGCTCGCATGCCATAAGGCTGCTTTCCAGGACTGATTCAACTGCTGCTTAAGGTGACAAGGCATCTCCCTGCAGAGGGAGAACAGCCCTCAGCTGCAGCAAGGAGTTACTATTTCGGATCTGTGCATATGCAGTGCTAGTATGATGAAATTCAATGCTCCCTTGGCTTATGGCTGTGCAGTGGAATCCAGTTCCTTCTGCAACCAAAATGCATCTATCCTAGAACAAGTAATTGCCTCCTCTATGGAGGCATGGAAGTACTAAAGTTCTGCTTGCAAAGCATGGTGTATATGATAAACTGAAAAGTTACACTTATCAATAAGGTTTATTAATAGAAAGAAATGAGACCGGTAGAAAAGTAAATAGTACAGCAGTCTGAATCTAAGTATTTCAGTCTGGGTTATTACAGAAGAAGCTGGTCTTTATCTATTTATCTGTTTAATTTTGTTACTACTTGTATAGAATCACATACCCTGGATCACCACAGCTAGACAGACAAGTGAGAGGTTTTGAAACTGTGTTTTCATGCTTCATGTGTAGAATGAATGTTTAGATACTTAAGGACTTAAAAACCTTATCTGCTCCCTTTTGTCCCCTCTGGTTGAAACATGGCTTTTAGTGGCAATGGATTGAGTAGCTCTAGTGCTAAGACTTTCATTTTTTAAGAGTTTTAGTGATTTCTTCAGTGGTGACTTTATTTTTCTCTCTGGTTATCTCCTGATTAACAACTTGATGCTTACTTTTTCTGACTTTGGGGGGGGGGGAGGTGAAGACAACTATGAAATAACTGTGACTTGACTGTGCTGCAATGAAACCAAATCAGTTTAATAATTTCAGTAAAGCTTCCAGTCTGAAGTTAACTTAAATCGTTGTCCCGTGAGTGACCTGTGAACCGTTATTCAATAGCCATCAGTATTTTGAATTATTATTGATATATTTTTTATAAATATTTTAGGTAACAGGAAGTCTGAAGTCATGGCTGGAAAACCCAAACTTTACTACTTTGATGGAAGAGGCAAAATGGAATCCATTCGCTGGTTGTTAGCTGCAGCCGGGGTTGAGGTTTGTTTCACCATTTTAACCTTAAGCTGCGTATTTTAAGCTCGTCAGGACACTGGTCATTAACCAAACGAGAAAAACTATCCCAAGATGCAATAGTAAATAAGTATTGGTTATTCAGCACGATTAAGTGCTATTACTTCAGGTGCACAAAAGTATGGCTTCAAGTTACGTGTCTTCTGAGACACTGCAAGCCAGGCTCTTGCTTAATGCAAGAATGCTTAATTAAGCCTTCTGTTGCTCACCCAGTGCTACTGAGCTGAACCATAGATGTGTTCCTGGCATAACGAGTATAATCCGTGCCAAGTAAAACAGCAACAAATTTGCATTCTCCAGTCTGTCTGTTTTCAGCTGGATGCTTGTACAGGGATTTTTATTTTTTCATTCAGCTTGCTGCATCCTTCAAAATGAGCTGCAGCATGAAACGTATTTTGTCCTGCTTGCTTCATGTGGATAGATTTAACAGCTTATCTTAGCCTATGTGATCCCACTTACTCTAGTTGAACATCCGTGCTGTATTTGTGTGCCTAACTTTCTGGGTTTTCCCTGCTGTAGCAAATCTTAATTATTAACACACGTCACACGCACGTTCGTAGAGAGGCTGACTGAGGAGGAACCCTTGGGAGTTCGTGTCGAGGCTTCTAGTGCTTGGTAAGCTCAATCACTTTCTAGTCTTTATGGATTACGTTGACTATAATGGCACCTTAGACATGTATGGCACACGTACATGTAAATGTCCAGCTTTGGTGCCTTAATCTTGAACTGAAATCCTCTGTAATTACCAGCCATCCTCAACCATACTGAATATAATTACATCACTCTGATCACAGGCAATGCTGTGTCTTTTGGTTTCTTATCTAGTGAATAATTCATCTTTAGGTGTCCTAAATATGCTTCTGCACTAATCTTCCTGCTTGGCATAATACTTTAACATTATTTTGTAAAAGCTTTGTTTTAACTTCCTAATAATTTGTTCCCTTGTAGCTCCTAAATCAAAATAACACACAGCTGAGCTTTTTTTCCACATGTCAGGAAGCATTTTAAGGACAGCCTAGTCCATGTTGTTGACTGTCTCAAGTTAAATTGCCTGTTCAATACCAAATAAACCATCCTCGCTCAAGGTCCTAATGCCAATTTTTCTACTAGGGCTGCCTTTAGCAGCATTTGTCAGGTGTGATAGACCAAGAGGTTTTGCCAGTGCTTCTGCCCCTTGCATTTTCTCCCTTAGAGTTATGTCTGGAATGTAGGGACCAAGATTTGTATTCTCTTCCATGATAAGCACTATCCAGGACTGAAATTTGTCTGTCCTAGAAATGTGAGAAGATGTTCGTTTCCTGTTCTTCCTTATTCACTTGTTTGTTTTTTTCAGTTTGAAGAGGAGTTTTTGGAAACACGAGAACAGTATGAGAAGCTCCTGCAAAGTGAGTGCATATAAAACCTCAAGAGAAGTGTGAGCAGGCTTTACATAGTCTCAGAGAAGATGTTTAAAGACTGTGGGACTGACTTCCCACACGGCAGAGATTTTTTCAGACTGATTTTTTTTTAATTGCTTTTCTTCCCCGTGTGTGGATATCTGTCCACACTGAGAACTGAATGTCTTTCCAACTTGTGGAATTTCACAATGATTTGCAAAAGCTTATCCTAAAACTTCATTGAGTGTCCCGATTTAGATTAAGATAGTGGTAATGAGGGTGAAATTTTGGGATTTAAAATTTGCTTGAACTGTGTTCTTAAGTAATGTATTGCTTTCCCTTTCTTCAGGTGGATCCCTGCTGTTCCAGCAAGTTCCCCTGGTGGAGATCGATGGGATGAAGATGGTGCAGACCAGAGCCATCCTCAACTACATTGCAGCAAAGTACAACCTCTACGGAAAGGACCTGAAGGAGAGAGCCCTGTACTGTGACTGTTCTTGTTGGATGCATTACAGTAACTTAGATACGTGTGGAATTAACGGGGTAGTTGCACACACAATTGCTGATGTGCTTCAGTGCCTCACAAATTGCAGTGAGACTGACAAGCTGCAGTTCAGTGCAACCCAACTGATTTGTTCTGATTAGATTATCTTTACAAAAAAAAATGCTTGATGTGTGGATCTGTTGTGCTCTAGTAAAACATTAGTACAGCTTGCCACAGGTATTCAGGAACTGGTTGGGGTGTAAATATTGAGCTACTTTTATAAACTGAAAACGTTTTGGAAAGCAGTGGTTGTTTTTTAGCTTTTCTGTTTGCAAAATAAGACATGGAAGTTATGTTATCTGCGTTCAGATGGTGTTCCTCAGCATTATAAAAAGTTTACTTTTTAGTTTTTCGGGAATTGGAGAAAGTGCAGCTAAAAACCACCAAAAGATTTCTGGTTTCATGTGAAACTAAATCCAGATCTTAATGCTGTGTCTGTGAAGGAAAAAAAATGTGTTTAGGATATCTCAGTGGCCTTTAAATGCCCATTTCCTATTATTTTTCAATTAAAGGAAAACTAAAGGTTAACTAGTAAGGAATCCAACTTCAGTGGGTAAAATACCACAGAAGTGTGAGTAGTTAAGTAAATTGGCTGGAGCTGGTTCAGGAAAGTAACAAGAAAAATAACATGGAGCATCAGTCATAGTTTACCAACTTCTTTGTGGTGTTAATGAGCCATCACCTACAGCTTTAATTCCTTGAATACGTCTTCCTGCAGACAGAATCCTCTTCCATCAAGTTATATATTTAGTCTGGGACCTATTCTTTCTGTTTATCAGAAGATAGAATTCAAACGTATTTGTTGATTTGTTCTTGAGGGCAGTGCTATGAGAAGGGTTTACTGCGATTAGCCCAGGCTGAAGTACTTCGGGTAACTGGTCTCCTGTAGTGTAGAAATGCAGTTTTGGAAAACCAGAGAGGTGAAGCTGGTACATGTTAAACCTTGCAGGAATATCTGATAGCGTCTCATTGTATTTAATAGTGCAAATAACATCACTTACTGGCTTGGCTCTGAACAGTGGAGGGTCCCTTCGGAGCTGGCTGGAGCTGGCTCTGATCTGACATGTGGCAGTTGCTGGGCTCTGCTCACAGAGGCCACCCCTGCAGCCCCCTGCTACCAAAACCTTGCCATATAAACCCAAAATGCCTCTACTTTTTAACCAGAAAAATAGTTTGTATGATGGGGGAGTGGGGGGGGTTCAACTTCTACGATTACAGTGCAGATCTGTCGTTATGGAGGTGCCTTTTTATTTACATTTGTGTTTTTTTTGTTTGTTGTAAGGATTGATATGTATGTTGGAGGAACTGAGGACCTTATGGGCTTTATTTTGATGTTCCCATTCTTATCGGCTGAGGATAAAGAAAAGCAACGTGCCTTTATAGTTCAGAAGGCCACCAGCAGGTACTTCCCAGTATATGAAAAGGTACGTCGTAGGATCCCTTCCTTCTGCTGTTCTGGAAGGGCACCAGTAGGCACACTGGGTATTTTACAAGAAGCAGAGGAAATAGGAAGGTTTCAGCCCAGTACTGTAAACTGGACATCATACAGACACTAGGCTGGACAGATGAGAGGGAGGTCAGAGCAGTGTAAGAGAACTGGGGGTGTGCTAAATGTAGAAATTTCTGGATGAGATCTTGTGGTTTGAGCAACATCACCACTGACAGTGAAAGGTCCAAGTACCCCTTTGATCCACTGAATGTGTAAACGATGGTTATATACAGTTGAAATTGCAGCTTCCTGCTTTTAGGAGAACTGAAACTATGTAACCTACATTACAAAGGAGATGCAATTTTGAAATAGCTAATTGTCAACTTTGTTTAACATCTCAACTATATATTTATGTTGTTTATTTATTTAACCACAGTAGTAAGCAGTTATTACCACAGTTTATAAACCAGTTTTGGAGATGCCTCAGTGTTTTAAGTTTCCTCAGGCAGATGTAAGAGGCACAGAAGTCTTCTATTCTGAACGTCCTGCTACATAAGCCGTACTGGCATCTTGTTTTTTCTATGGCTGATCTCAATTTTCCCACTGAAGCTGTAACCAAATGCAGAAAAAAATCAAGATTTATTAGGCTGGAAAGGGGAGAAAACCAAGGAGGGATCTAACCCTGTAGTCCAGTACATGGGGTTACCCAGGGCTATAGGATGGAAAAAAAGGATGGGTAAGAGAAACAGTGGGATTCTAGATTACTGCTGAGAGGACTGCTTGTGGATAAATGATTGGTGATTATAGGCCCTGAGCTCACATCTCCTGCACTAACAGTATCCCTAGAGGCCGGGGAGAAAAAGGTGAAAAGGAGGCTGTAAGTACAGCCAGAGGAGGTGTGCCTGAGTATTTTGTAAACATCAACCACAGCTGCTTATCCATGTCTGAACACTTTCATTTATGGTGCTTCCAGGTTCTGAAAGACCATGGGCAGGACTTCCTTGTTGGCAACAGTTTTAGCTGGGCGGACATTCATCTTCTTGAAGCCATTTTAATGGTAGAAGAGAAGAAGTCGGACGTTCTCTCGAGCTTTCCTCAGTTGCAGGTAACTTACATTAACAGTACTCTTACATGGATGGAAATATGATAAAAGATATTTCTGTTATGTGTGGACAATTACATAAGACAGGAATGTTTGTCATTCTTCTTTTATTGTAGTCTTGCTCTGCTTGCTTTAGGAAGAAACTCCTAATAGGATTCATCTACAGAATGTATAATTTTCTGGAGTAATTCTCATACAGACACGAAGAAAACCACCTTCTGTTTCTGTTGTTGTTTTTTTGTTTTTTTTTGTATCCTCTCAACAGCTCTGTGATGCCTGAAACGGAAAATACTTTCTAGACCAGAATCTGTGATTTGTATAAAGCTCACATCTGAAACCACAGATAACTGTTTCCACTTCAACCTACATGTATATCAGTACAAGATGGCGGGCTGTCTTACTATTTAAAATAATGAGTTTGGAGTGAGGGGAAGTAAACTTTATCCGTGGTTAAAACTGTATTTCTTGTCTTGCCTTCTCATGCTGCTTGTTAAAGGATGTTATTGACTTCCATTAGGAAGACTGAGATGAATACAGGCACATCTCTTACCAGTATTTCCTTTGCTGATGAAACAGTTCTGGACATTTATCGTTTGTAGTTTCTCCAGCAGTGGCAGACAATATTTGTTTAATGCTTTCTGTAAATATTGCCCTCTTCAGTTAAATACTCTGCTTCCACAAATGAATTTAACAGTTTTTATTTTCTTGTGTTAACTTTTTTTTTTTTAACTACCATGTACTTTCTGTTTACCTTTTAGGCATTTAAAAGAAGGATAAGCAGCATCCCCACAATCAAGAAGTTTCTAGAGCCTGGAAGCCAGAGAAAACCTGTTCCTGATGATAAATATGTGGAGACTGTGAGGAAAGTTCTCCGCATGTATTATGATATAAAAGCGAATTAGTGTGCCTGTCTAAAGCAACATCTATGCTTGGTGGAAGAAAGCTGTGAGAGCATACAATTAAACTGCACAGGGAAGGTGAAGATGCATTTAAAAAGAGTTTCAGTGAACAATATCGTGTGTTCTCTCATACAAAGTACAGTATGCAATTTTTTTTAACTTGCATTTCACTAATAACCTGTGCTCTTTCCTTCATTCTTCTTGAGATTTTTGTGGTAATTTTAAGCAATTGAAATGGCAGCAGGCTTGCTGTCTTCCTGGAAGCTCACTGGAAGAGGGGAAAGCAAAAGAGAAGGAAATGTGAGTTGCTGACTGAGAGCTCCAGCATGTTATACTGGCTCCAAGGAGTATAAAAGTATTGCTGAAATCCAGATCAGATTTTTATATGATTGGTCCCGATTCAGGTCTTTGGTGTTTTTAACTTCACTTTAGTAAAATGAAAGAAGTGGTTTTGAAAGAAAGTAGGAGGGAGGTGTTTCTCTAGCCAGTTCTGTTGAACACTAGTGATTTGTCTGTAATACCAGCATTGTGCCTTCATAGCTAAGTTGCATTTCTATTACTGAATTAAGAAATAAAATGACTACCAGCTGTCATACGTGTATAACTGGTATATCTAGAGGGCCTGTTCTAATCAAATAAACTTATTATTCATTTGTGTTCCTCTTGTGTTGTCTCATGAGTGAAAGTTGAGGTTGGTAATCTTTATCGTATATGCCAAATGTATCCTCAAAGACTTGATTTGAAGGGGGTCCTTGTTAACCTGTGTAGCCCATGAAAAAACATCTAATTTGCAATTTTAAACCAAAGAAAGGAGATGAAAAGGGAAGGTAGTAAACCATCACACAGAGCTGGTATAATTCCTGTCCAAGCTTTAATGACTCCCATACTCAAAATGTTATTTCTTTTCCTCTCTCTATTAGTTTCTTCAGTGCATTGTTTCAGCAGATGAGCTTACAAAGGAATGGCAAATGTTTTTAATCAAACAAATAAATGGCTCATGCACTTTGAAAAGCTGCTCATAGGGTGTTAGCTTGGGGCTTCTCCATCCCTAATGTCGTTGTTTAAGTCCTGGCTATATGCTGAGAAACAGGATGTTTCTTGACCTTGTAATGCAGTGAATGCTCCTAAGTACTGTTTGATGAATTAATTGCCCACTTGAGAGCTTGTCAATCTCCCAGCTTCAAAGCGGCTGAAGTTCTCAGCACTGTGAATGGTTTCCTCTCATTGCAAGAATACAGGATTTATCTGTCACCTGCTTTCCTAATGTCGATTGCAATTACAGTTTAATCTCAGATTGGTTTAATAAGGAAATTTGGAAAACCCTATAGTTGTTGATCTCCATCCCTTTGCTGAACTTTTTCTCTGGAATCTGAGGCGAGGTGTGACATGATGCTGAATGTTCCGCACATGGGGATGCAGAAGAAATGGGTGTCTGTTTGTCAGCTCTAAGCCTGGCAGGCTGTAGCCATGTCCGTCAGCAGAGAGCATGGCACAGTAACAATGAGGTTGAACAGAAGGACAGTCAGTACTGCAAACTTGGCATCCGTGCTGTGTGGGTTTGTGGGTGGGGTTGCTTCAGCCTAGCTTGAGTGGTTGTGGTGACTGAGTGCTGTTTAGACTGTACTCTGAAAGCACAATTTTCAATTTAATTTCACCCAGCAGAGATCCATTTTGTGCAGTCCAAGATCACAATGCGGTGAGAGCCAAAGTACAGTCAAGAAATGCACTTTAAAAACATTCTCCTATTCCAGACCTCTAACGTAGATAGACCCTGATCTGGCCCAGCTGATGGGTTATTTCCTGATATTTTATTAAGTGTCAGTTTAATCTGTGAGAGAGGGTTAATGAGAACTTGCATTCTTTTTGTGTTTATATATGAATTAGCGTGTACCCCTCCATGTAACACAACCTCCACTTACACTGTCATCAAAGGGCTGCATAGTGTGACACAGGCACTACTGGAGACTCGTGGCCTTCTGGAACAGCTGACACAGGATATCCGAGGTGTCACTAGGTGCTCATATGGAGAAAATCAAATCAAACCTGGTTGATAAACAGTAAAAAGCAGAAGAAAAGCAGCCCCCTGGCCAGTGGTAGTATGCTTTACGGTGAACTTAATCATGTTACTAGCTATTTTTTTGTCAAGAAAATTAGTAGTGCTGGACAAGGGTCTGTTCTGAGCTGTTCCTCACTGGAAGGAATAGGCAATAATTCTAAGGATGGTGTGTTTCTTATCTGGATATTTCCATATAGGTTTATCGCTTTAGTTCACTTTATCACTTTAGTTTTTAGCCTCCACAGAGTGACAGGTCTATAGATTATTATTGTGATCTTCCAAATTTTGGGTAAACTAGAGAGGAAATAAGTTAGATCTAAGTCTTTTGTAAACCTCATGAGAAGCAGAGGGGTCTTAGAGGCCATCAATCTTCAGGAATTGCCTAATAGCCAGAGAAGTGTAAAATACCTCCTTATTGAGTATCCTTGAGTCCTTGTACAGGACTTGTAATTACTAGTGGTAATTACTTAGGTCTTTAGTAGATAATGCTCTTAAGACACATCAGAGTACTTCAGTTCTGTTACCAACCTTCAGGACAGTAGCAAGCAAAGAAAATATACAGATGCTTGTTATCATCTCCCCTGTTTCCCAGTGCTGCTGGCCCAATACCTCTTGGCAGAATGCACAGTGATCCTAAGAATAACTTCACTCTGAACCGTCCCAAAGCACTTAAGTGCTTAAGACAGTTCTGATGCGTTTTGCAAGGACTTAGGTTTGCTTTCAACCCTTGCTCTGGCAAGACATATATACAAAGCAGCTTGCAGCATCATTCTGATAGCCAGGCAGAAGCTGTGCTTAGTGGAAGTAAGCACTGTGGTCCTACACAACCTGTTTGGGTTAAAAACATTGGCCGTCGGTGGAATTACAAGTCCATTCCCAATGAAAGCAGTAGGAAAATTCTCACTGAAGGAAGGAGCAAAGGAAGAGGAGGAAAGGCCATGTGGGTTACTGGGACCTGCTGGGTACCTTGGAGCAAATGCTCCTGTGCATTGTATTGGGAATTGGCATACAGGACGTGGACATGTGCCCGTGGAACAATTGTTCGATCTGAGCTTGCTTTAAGCAGCCAGGGGTAGGCCTTAGAAATCTCAGGGCCTGCTGTAGCTGAGCAAGCCAAGCTGCCAGAGTAACTGTGAGAAGCTCCCACAGCAGTGACTCCCACATCGCCCAATTAAGGAACTCAGAAAATACTGTTACCAGCAGCTGGCCTCAAGGACTGGGTCTACGTGACCGCTAATCACAAAGGGGGTTGTTTTCCTGACTGCTAATCACAAGGGGGGTTCTTTTCTTGCAGGTGGGGGTTGTTTTCTTATAGTTGTTTGTCTGAGTGCTCTTGACCAATAATCGTGTGTGAAACACTGTCCGCCCCTGTAAAGTTCACTATAAAAGTTAGGCTATTCGGGCAATAAAATGGAGCAGCATGATCTGACTCAACTGGTGTCTGTCGTGCTTTCGGCCATGATTCGCAACAGCATTGGCCACTGCTTTGAGGTTCAGGAGGGGGTAGGTTCATATTTTGGGGGTGCTAGGTAGGATCTGAGCATCAGCTGCATGTTCCTGCTTGGGCATGGGCACAGAGGAGCCCTCAGAGGACCACTGGGGCTTACACTCACCCTTGGCAATGAGTTGTAGGAAAGGTGAGACAGGAACACGCTGTTTGGCTTTATTTCTCTCATTTCTGATGCACAACCCCAGCAGGGACATCTGGCACGAATTAAGTCAATCCCCTGTAGCAATACAATTCAAAAAGCTTGTCTTTGTGGAAGATGCCAAAGACAGCTGGCAGGCTACTGCTGCTGCAAGGTGGGAAGCTGGAGAGTAGTGTTTAGTGGGTGCCACCAGGCATCTTTTAAATAAGGAGTTGAGCAACCTATTTGTTTATTATTAAAATGGTAACTCAAGAATTGTAAAGTCCAAGGTGTCTGTATATTCATGGCAACATAGAAAACATTTTTGTGTGATTAGTAGCAGTTGAAACAGAATCTCTTAACCTTTGCAAAGTGTTCATAAACACATCCTGAGTGTGACGTGGGTTTTTTGAGGATATCACTTCCCTAAAGAGGGAAGAGGACAACAGCATAGGATACTGCTCAGCCACAATATCTCTCCCATGCTAATCAATGTTTTATTGTTTACATCGTGCTTAAGATCCTGCTCCTAGCAAAGGCTCTTCTATATCCTGTTTGCTCTGGGGGAAAATTTCTTCCCTAGGCAACTACTAGGTTGTAGTACTAGCCGAATTTCAACAACACAAAAGGCATTGAATTAGCCTGATGTTACTTTTCCTCTGTCCCTAGATGGAGCCCTGCTCTTTCAGCAAGTGCCCATGTTGGAGATGTAGGATGAAGATGGTGCGGCCCTGAACCATCCCCAGCAGCACAGCAGGAAAAGTACAACCTCTGTGAGAAAGACCTAAATGAGACAAAGCCTGGTACAGTAACTCTAGAATTAAAAGCACCAGGTGCTTGATTTTGAACGATGACTACTTTTGTAGTCAGTGGAAAGAAACAGTTATCTCCAGATGGTAAGTTAACTGAACTGTAAGGCATGGTTAACCTCTCCAAGGTTATAACTGCAAGCCCCCTAAGAGTACAGAGCAGAAATCAGACATATACACACCTCCAGCAGCCCCTCCAGGTTCTGACCAAGTCATTGCAAAACTTTCTTCAGCTTTGTCTGTTTAAAATTTCTCATGCTGCAACTTCTGTTGCAGTCCTCTCCCATCCTTTCAGCGTGCTTTTCTGAGAAGAGGCTGTTCCTGCCCTCTCTGTCACTAAACGTTAGATAGTTCAACACAGTTATACCCTTGGCACTTTGCAATTTGACATTTTACGTAAAATTTTATTTATGTCATTTTATGGAACTGAAAGAAAAATTAACAAAGTTTGCAGAAGATAAAGAAGAAAAGTGACAAGAGGGAAGAAATGTGAGATTTGGTGACCTGAATCAGTAGTACGTACACTGAGAATTAATAAAAAATGCTGTAGCTTCCAATTCTTTCTGTTGCTTGCCCTACTATCCATTTCAGAACAATTTCTACACTGCAGCAGAACCCTTCAAACTCACACGTGGAAAGGTCAATCGAGAGTAGATGGAATGGAAATATTACCTTCCTGCTGGCAAGAGGCAGAAGGAGCTTAACCTTATCCTTCAGCCTGATGCTCCCAAGCTTAGCTCACGATCCCAGCTGTGCCAGCCCTACTCAGATACACATTAGTTCATGCACAGATGAACTAATGTGTATCCACCCCCTTTGTCAAGGAAGTAACTACCTTATCGAACTCTGCTATTAGTCAGCAGATTTGCTGCAGGCAGTCTTTACTCTCGGAATGACCTTTTGGTCAATCGTTTCTGATAAAGTTTGTCTAAGAAGGGCTTGCATGGCGACAGCCTTGCAATGAAAGGTGTAGCTGTCACACGTTGCATAGTACCTCATTGTTTAAGTTCTCACATGCAAAGTATTCCCACACAACATAAAAAGAAAAAAGGTGCAACATTACTGTGTGTATCTTAACCTTAATTAGACAAGCACATTGTTTATTTTTCTAGTGCCATGGTACCTTCTTGCTCATTGTAAGAGATATAAATATGAAGCTGTACAGGCTTGAGGCTGGAGAAAGTACTTCTGTTGGATCTAGAAATTGTTTTTGTACTAGGAAAGTACGTCACAGGTTGCATAGTGTCCTGGTCCTTGAAGCAAGAGGCACACCTTTCCAAAACAGCCTATTGAAGACAAATGTATATGTTTAAGCCTCAAAGACTGATCTGTCTTTTCTGGTCATTCCTATGAGGAAAACTAGGAATCTCTGCGTTCAGCTACAACACTAGAGCAGCCAGTGCTGATTTTATTGCTGAGGGTGTCCACAGGAAACACCTTGTAGATATGAAACATGTGGATGGAAATGTCTGGACAGTAATTAAATCATGTATGTAAGCCTATGGAAAGGCTTAACCTACAGAAGGATTCATACATCTTTTTGTATAATGTTGCACAATTTTATTGGTTAAGGTTATGTACTTGGCTGTCATGACCAAATTCTGTTTGGAGGTAAGTTAATAAAAACACTCTCCTAATACACATTCCTGGTAATAAAAAATGCTATCCTAAAGTGGATTCCCGTGTTTGCTATAGAACAGAATAGTTCGGTTGGAAGGCACCTTGAAAGATCACCTAGTCCAACTTTGTACCAGCCTTGGAAGACACATTGAAACATAACCTATTGAAACATAACCACTTCCATAACATGAATGTATTTACACTGTTTTACTTGCTACAGATTTATCACTTTGTATATAAAGGTTATACACAGCATTGCCCTGGTTCTCAAGTACCCCAAAGCCTTTTTTCAATATTCCTGACCAGGAATGCCGAAATAATACTGAAATGTACGTTTAGGTCATGAATATTTAATCAACTCTGTATTTAATGACTCGTTTTTAAATTCTAGAAATTATTTTCCTCTTGAATCAAGCTAGTCACAATTTTTATGTCTATCAGTACTGAGAAGTGGGTCACTTTCTTGAATTATAGTGTTATCTACATTAAGAAGTGAGCTCTTTAATGGTCAGGCAGAAGGTGAGAGACCACATCCCCATAATCACAAAATGGACAGACAGAAGAGATGGATGTCCATTCTCCTGTTTTGAAACACAAGAGTAAGCCTTCCAGATGATAGTCCGAGCTAAAAGCCTTACTGGATGGAGCGCTTCCAACAATGACCTGTATTTCAACTGTAAATACCTCCTTTTGGTATGTTTGCATGTTTGATAGCAAACAGCAGAGTTTTTACTGTGTTGTCAGAATTTAAGAGACTGGGGACTGAATCAAACCTACCAAGACCCAAAACCTCTTTGCAGTCAATGGAGAGGAGCAGAAGTGGATCCTGAATCACATTCATTAATTCGTTAATGAGACCCATCATTAGCTGTACAAGAAGGTAGGAATTTCCCAGCCCCAGGCAGTAAATAGCCTGAGTGCAAGGTATCTTCCATTCCAAAGGTGAGTGCAATGTGCTCATTCCTACTTCCTTGTGCTCACTCCTTACTTTTCAAATCTTAATTCTGCTTTGGGTACATTCTCTAGGTACACTGTCTGAAGGCAAAGAGAAGGATTTTGCTCATGTTGTCCATTGCCAAAATAATCAGGTTTTTCCTGTTTATATACAACACCTACTTTACAAGGTGGGTAAAGGTATAATACTTTAATGATCTTTTAGCTGAGACTGGAATATGCTGATATATATGAAAATTTCTCCCACTTTCTGTAGATTCCTTGGAATTCTTTGAAGTTCCTTTTTGGAAACCAGCTCACCTGGGCAGAAATCCAACTGATGAAACAATCTTGATGGCAGAAGTGAAAACGTCCACATTATCTCCAAATTTTCTTTGCTGCAGGTAATTAAATCAAATAATAAGACAGTCATATTCATTCCAAGCTTTGTGGAAGAGAAGTTAAAATGCTTTGGCAGCTCCTTGCCAGAATGCAGAAGTAATAGAGAGAGGATCGGGGAACACAGTCTATAAAGTAAAGCACAGAGAATATAAAATAATAGTAAGTAAAAGCAGAGCTGAGAAATACATGTGAGAAGTGAATTATGGTCCTATGTGTTTAAAAAGAAACAAACAAAACTATTATATAAATTATTTTTTATCTTTGTGGTCCCAGTAAGAGAGGGAGAGTGGTTTTCATATTCCCTGTCTTATAAGCGGAATAAGACACTCAAATTAAAAGCAGCAAAATACAAGCAGAAAAAAAGGTAACAGTTTCACACTAGGACTGCAGAAATCATTGTTAGAGGATATCATTGAGGTCAGGAACTTGAAAGGATAAAAGTGATATCAAGTATATAGTAATTAGTGCTGTGGAATCTTGAAAGAAATCATGAACTTTCAGGTGTTAAGCAGCTCTCTAGCTCTGAAAGATTAAATTCTGAAAGGCAGACTATCCCAGTACTGAAAACTCCTTTACACCTTCCTTTGCTGGAGCACCTCTCCTATGAAGAAAGGCTGAGAGAGCTGGGGATGTTCAGCCTGGACAAAAGAAGGCTCTGGGGAGACCTCATTGCTGCCCTTCAGTACTTAAAGGAGTCTTATAAAAAAGATAGAGGAGGACCCTTTACTTGGGTAAATAATGATAGGACAAGGGGGATGGTCTTAAACTAAAAACTAAGAGATTTAGAATAGACAGGAGGAAACTCTTCATTGTCAGGGTAGTGAGGCACTGGAACAGATTGCCCAGAGAGGTTGTGGATGCCCCATCTCTGGAAGTGTTCAAGGCCAGGCTGGATGGGGCTTTGGGCAACCTGATCTAGTGGGTGGCATCCCTGCCCATGGCAGGGGGCTTGGAACTAGGTGGTCTTTCAGGTCTCTTCCAACCCGAGCCGTTCTATGAATCTGTGATTCTATGACTTGTACCACCTGACTTGTACCTACTTTTCTCTGAGGTTGTATCATTTGCTTTTAGGAAACTGCCCCCTCCCAGTTTTGAACCACCACTTGATGAGGCTTATTTCACAAGTCTTGGCTTGTCATCAGAACTTTTTCCACCCTTCTTCTTAGAAGTTGAATTGTTTCCAATTTTAGGCTTTTAAAGCAAGTGAAAGCAACATTGCCACAATTAAAAATTTCCTCCAACCTGACAAGAAGGTCACCACAAGATGAAGAAGCTGTAGCATTAACACACAGAATTTTCAATAGGAAATGAAGCCAAGTTCCATCTGCGGTCATTTTTCAGCCCCTTTTCCTAGTTGAACTTTTATTTTTATTTTTTTTTATTGTTATTTATATTTTTTTCCTAGATTTGTATGATGTTGAACATGCAACAGGGGCAAAACAATATCATATTGAGCTTACATTTCTCAAACTGTTAAATGTATCTGCAAGACAGGTAAATGCAGAGGTAGAAGTTTACTCATAAATATCATTAAAACACACATATCTTACAATTTTGAAGATGACACAAAACACCAAATAAAGATTACCTTATAAGTCAGACACTTGTAGATTGTATAAATAATGTGTCATTGAATCTTTCTGTGCTGATGGATCTGTGCAGAAGAGTCTAAGGAAATGAGATAATATTTGGCTTTGAAGAGAAACTAAGGTTAAAATATGTATAAAGAATGCTGGGTCTTATGAAAATTCTGATGATCTCCAGGGAAACACTAACTTCAATAAAAACAAAGCTGTTTTATAAGAGAAGAAATTGTCTTTGTTGTCAATGAAATCTGTTTCTCCTTATATGAGTTGTATAAATAAATCTGGTTTTATAAAGACAATGACCAAAGCAAATAAAAAAAAATGTCTCATGGGATAAGGGCTGCTTTTAAATATTTTCAAATAATCATTTTTATCTTTTATTGAAAACATATTCTTGTCCAGCTTGATCAACATCAGATAAAAACAGGACTGAAAGTTCTGTCTTACTTCCCAACATCCCCTTCTGAAGACAGATTCTTTAAACCTAAACTGGATTATTACCTGTTCCTAAATAGATAATTGTAACAATGCACATAAACTGGGAGTATTCCCAGTACATGCCAGAAACCATACAGAGGACACACACACTTACACAAGTTACAAGTTGAAATAAGTCATTATAATACCTTACTTATTTAAGATAAATATTTCACAATATGGATTAGAGTTACTTTTCAGTTGGCTTTAAAGCCTTGATATTGCATATCTCATGCTTACGTAATAAGCCTTTTGCCCATGCTGAGGTGCTTAGATCAATAGTCGATAAGTGCTAAAGGGTCCAAATAGTAACATTCTATAAACTGACATGCCTTAAACTTATTTTAAAGTAGTACAAATTGATGGCTAGATATCTCTGTAGATTATGCTCCTTTGGGGCATGTGCATAACTGGTATTTAGGTTGGCCCCTGATGTTGCACAGAGTTGTAAGCCACGTAAGGCATCTTTCCCTGCCCGCTAGCTTGTAGCCTACCCTCATGTTGTCCTCACTGTCCTCGTTCCTGGGTGCATCACTAAATGTTGCTCTAGGTTCTGTCCAGACCCCCTCAAACAATCAGTCTGTGTTATTTGTCAATGTCCATGCTGGTCACATTGCTCCAGGAGAGTTCTCTGACCTTGCAGCCCTTGGCATGGTGGAGCTCAAGTCCCTACAGCCAATCTCAGTCAGGTGGCTGCACCTGAACTGGTTATTGGAAATGACCTATGAAGCCTACGCTTCCCCACCCATGGTGCTTGAATGCCATGTGGGATAGCATTAGTTGGCACAGGTCAACACTGTTTTAGGAAATTTTTGCTATATGGAGAGGCACGTGCCAGTGCTGCCTGGAGTCTGTGCGCTGGCCTCGCTTTGTCTGCTAGCATAAATCTCGTCTCTGGCTCCGCATTTAAGCTCTCCTTGCCAGCAGCGCCATGGGCGTAACTCGGGATTAGGATTTCTGTTCTCAGACTTTTCTGTGCCGGTGGCCTGGACAGGTGCCAAACAGCTTGCAGAGATACGCAGGAAGGCAAATGTGGGCATGGCTGACCTTGTACTTGGGAGCTCGGTAAAGCTTCCAGGACAGACCCAGAGCAGTCACTGGAAGGTTACTTTATGAAAAGTTGGCAAGTCTGGGTTTGCGTGACACAGGGATTGTTCTAGGTACTCATATGGACTCTAATTTTTTATCAAGGCATTGTGCTTCACTCTAAGAGCTTGATCAGAAGCAAAGGGAGAATCTGCGAGCCTTCTTGCTTAACTCTCCCATGGCATTTAGCTGTATATGCTGTCTTCACCTCTGGCAGGATGCTGCTGGAAGCAGCTATGGTCCCCCTGGTCAGCTGCAGGGTGGCTTGTGAGGATCACAGGCAAGTTCCTTTAGAGAAATCTTTGGACTTCAAGCTACATCACAATGAAATGTATCCACAGAGCACAGTGGGAACTTGACATGCTGGGGTATGTTACGTGTATTATTTAAAATCTGCCTATGCCCAACCCAAGATCATTTAAGTGGTACCTGGGCTCCATGCCAGCTGCTTCAATACTCACAGGTGTGGCTTACCAAATGTTTTGTAAAAGAAACTCGTTTTCTTTTCTACTCTAGAGGTTCATAGAACAGCTATTCAAGTTACATATGAAAGCAACCTCATAGGCAACAGATATAGATGTCAATGGAGCTTTAGAAATTACACTATGAAAGGCTGTGCTGAAAGCAAAATAAAAAGAGAACAATGGACCCCCTCTTCTTGGCCATCAGGCCCTCTTGCTGCCCTTGTTAGCACTGGAGACTGCAGAAAGGACAAGGAAGACTTGCATGCTTTGGTCACTTTTCCTGAACCAACCCTTGCACTCAGGTACTTGCTGGTACCAGAAACCTCAAAAGCAGGAATAGATTAATCTTGATGTAGTGCTGCCAATGCAGACAGGTATGAACACATACTTATGACCTATACTCGGGAATTTTCTGGAGGGAGCTAACTGGGTTTGACATGGAAGCAATGCAGAAGCAGACATTTAAGGCTGTGCTTTATTCACTAGATGATGAACCTCAAAGAGAGAATTAGGCATGAGGAAGAGCCATACAGTTGTATTTTGCATACACTATCAGTCTCTGACTGCATAATTTCCAAGAAGCCTGTAGTGAAACTGCATCCTGTGGAAGAGACTGACAGCAACTTCCAGGTAAGGAAACCATCACAAACCATCACAAAACCATAAATGTGAGGAAAAAATAAAATAGCAGTTTTGGGGGGATTTCCTCCAGATAGCTAGCTAGAGACTTTTGTCCTGAGATTCCCCATCTTGAGGTGCTGTGTTGGTACAGTTGTGGCTTTAGACTGATAAATAGAGTTTTGATAACAGTGTGGGTTTTATGAACAGATCTTCAAATTATCTGTACTAATATCTAATGCAGATGTAAAGTAATGCTCAATATCCTATGTGAGCCTACACTAAAGGACGTGATAGTTGGTGTCAGAATCCTGTTTCCCATCTGCCAGACCACCTTTTATCTATTCACATCCACTTTTAGTCATTTCATATGACATCTAGATAGCAAAGCTGAGGCAGTCATGTCTCACTGAAACAGCACAAGAAAATCATAGTTTATTTCATCTCTAACTGGGCATTTGCCACATACACTCAACTTGCAAAATAATGCTATCGCCTTATGACATGGGTTCAGTTCTGACACAAGCTGCTTATCTATTTTTTTATACCAAGTTATCACTAAGCACGGGCAAACTGTATTTTGAAGTAGTTGGGCACTGTTATCCCATACTTTGTGTATATTTTCTGGGCCAGACAACACAGAAAATAAAATACTAGGTTACTATTAAGTAGTGAGATAGGCCTAGAAACTTTGCTGGTTACTTTTAAGTAGTTACTGTTACCCTAAATGAGATCCAGAAAAATCTTTGTTCTCAATGTTTTAAAGTGTTTAGCTCCTGTGTGTAAGGCATTGGAGTGAAACACCCCAAAGACTCCAAGAGAGGAACCTGAGTAAATGGCCACAAGAAACTCTGCAACTACGCCATGGTATAGGCGAATCAGCAAACTGCAAAAGAAAGAGATTCTCCGCCTTGGACGGCAGTTTTCAGACACGTACCCCTTTAAGCTCTGTGGAGCCAGTTTTACGGCATAGGGAGAATTTTGTCTGCAATTGGGTATGGCTGGAAACTCCCCAGGGGTAGGAGGAGCTCCAGAGATAAACCAGGGAGGGAAGGCGCCTGCGTTCAGCAGAGGCTAAGCTCAGAAGGTAAGTCCTAACATCGAAACTATTTCCTTTAAGTGCTTAAGGTACTATTTCTAGTGAAGCTCCTTCCAGGTATTTTAGAGCAACTGTTGAGGTAATGTAAGAGTAGGTTAAGCTGGGAGCTGCAGGGCTGAGAAAGCAGCCCTGTGGTGTAGTTCAGAGCTGAGTGAAGCAGGATATAAACCACAGAGGGAGGGAGTAGGACGTAAATATGGAATTTAGACAAAAGCAGCAAACGTGTACATAGACACATCCATTTGCTTTTGGACCTGAAGTGATTCGTGGGTTTCCACTGAGGTGAGCTTGACTGAACCTATGGTTTCTTGCCAAGCATCAGGCTGACTTTTCAGAAAAACGGAGCTCCGACAAATCCAGAGTGCTACCTCCTCATCTCAAGCAGCATTAGTTCAACTGAACTGAGCCCTCAGGTCAAGACTCAGCTCCAGATCCAGGCACTGAAATATAGCTGCCTTTGTGAGCTAGATGTGTCAGCTACATGTCAGTTACGCTTCCTTTTCTAGTCAGTGGAGACACACTCAGTGGATCTAAAGATTCAGAAGACTACCTGAAAAACAAGTATTTTTTTCTATGTCAAAAGTTTAAGACAGTTAATATCCACTTACGGATGATAGTTGTTATTTATTCTTAAAATATTTTAAGCTGATGACAGGTTTTTATTATCCACTTGTAGTTTTTCTTTTCACATAATCTATATGTTACATAGAATTTCTCGTTCATGTAAAATGATAGAAACGTTACCTAAGGCTTTGCACTCCCTCTGCTTTCGTTACGAAAACATCAGATGATTTTCCAAGCTGATTATGTTTCGTATACTTGGTATTGCAGAAACTTTGGCTTTGATAGTTAAAGGAAAAGTCCTATTTGCTGTAAATTTCTGCACAACACAGGTTGGGGCAATGTGTGTAGAAATGATATGGGTGTGATGTTTTTGATAAATGTGGTCATGAAGAGGCACTAGGTCAGCAGCCTTGAACTACAGAGCTAAGTTGCACTGTCATGTAGTAAATGCAATTCACACAACATGTGCAGAAAATGATGCAGCTGCTGTTTTACAGATAAAGCACTGCAAGCAGCAGCTGTTTGCATCCTGAAACTGGAGGTGATCATGTCTCTTCTGTGTCTGTTTGGGTCATGTCCAAGTCACCCAAACTATCCTTGTTTTTTGTAGAGATAGAACTTAATTCTTAACAGGAATGCTCAAGGGAGAGCTCTCAGTCTGATTGCTCTTTGAAATCAAGTTTTGGCAAAGTATGTTCTAAACACACTTTATTTTAAGAACACTTTAAAAAGAGGTGTAAAAGAGAACTTTGCTAGAGCATACTGAGCCTGACTGGGGACATGGGGGCATGTTACGTGGGGGCAGTGGGACACGTTATGTGGACGCAATCATGACAGTGCCACAGACCTGGTATTGCAGCTTCAGCTGGTAGCTCTGGGAGGACTGGGATAATTGGTAAGAGCTTCTGTTTGCTGGTTTGTTTGCCTTCTTTTTTTATTTATTTTTTTTTTAAATCAGGCACTCTACTCTTTGGTTTCCGAGACATTTGGACATGCTTCAGTTACCCATTTTTAGGCTTTTTTTTCTCCCAGTCATTAGTGTATGATACTAACATGTTTGTGAAGGGGAATGCTAGTCCCATTTTTGAGAAATTAGGGCAAGAAAATGTGAGCTTCTGTGAGCCTCTCTCAGAGAGTGGCCCAAGTCCCTGGGACACGCAATGCTCTGGTGCCCTGGGGGATACCTGGGAGGCACCTGAAGCCTGCAGCCAGGCTCCAGGTCTGGTTTCAAGGAAGACCATAAGCAATAAGGGAATAGGCTGTGATCGTTCAAGGGGAGCACCACGGAAGTTCGGCCTGTTTCATGGAATAAAGAGAAGATTAATGATTCATTTAATCACTATGATCATAATGATCCTGTACCAAGAAAGAAGTGGATGGCAGGTGAAGCTTCGTAAGGCTCTCTGACATCTGGCAAACAAAGCTAGACAAATTCCAGCCTAGCAATAAAACATCTTGTGCTTCTTTTCAGTGGAGCTATGGCAGTGAGGGTAACTGAATAACTTACCCTGGGGATGTGGCAGGATTTTCAGTGACGTTGTATAACTGTCTTGTAATGAAGCAAGCTTTCCCCAGTAGCTCAGGATCCATAGCACTTGTTTAAGCATGTCTGTGTTTGCATCATTAAAAAAAAAAAAAATCCTTCCTAGCAGCACTGGGAAAGACTTTACCAATCTGTTCATCTTTGATTTCCTAGCATAGGCTGTGTCACATCCCTGGTGCATCTTTCATTTTTTATTTTAAATTAGAGGGTGGGCAATTCCAGCAGGCATAGTGAAAATAAAAGGCTTTTTTTTTTTCTTTTTCCCCTAAAATAATGGTGCTTATACCAGCTTTATGGGTGTCGTGGTTTAACCCGGCCGGCAGCTAAACACCACGCAGCCGTTCGCTCACCCTCCTCCTCCCTCTCTGGGACGGGGGAGAGAAATGGAAAGTGAAGCCCGTGAGTTGAGATAAAGACAGTTTAATAAGACAGGAAAATAATAATAACAATAATAATAAAATAATAATAGTAATAATACAATGGTGATAATAGTACTACTAATAATAATATGTACAAACAAGTGATGCACAGTGCAATTGCTCACCACCCGCTGACTGATGCCCAGCCTAACCCCGAGCAGTTCGCCCCCCCCCCCGGCTAGCCACCCCTATATATTGTTTAGCATGACGTCAGATGGTATGGAATACCCCTTTGACTAATTTGGGTCACCTGTCCTGGGTCTGTCCCATCCCAGCTCTTGCTGCACCCCCAGCCTGCCTGTTGGCAGGACAGAGCAAAAGGCTGAGATGTCCTTGGCTTGGTATAAGCACTGCTCTGCAACAATTAAAACATCGGGGTGTTATCAGCACTCTTCTCATCCCAAGCCAAAACACAGCATTCCACCAGCTACTAGGAAGAAAATTAATTCTAACTGAAACCAGGACAATGAGATATTTGTTTTCAGCTTAATATTTTCCAGGGATCCAGAAGCTCAGCAGCATGTCAGGGAAGCCCAGGCTCACCTACATTAATGGAAGGGGACGAATGGAGCCGATCCGATGGCTGCTGGCAGCAGCCGGCGTGGAGGTTAGTTGGCACTTGGCACCTTGTTCCAGGCTGATGTTTCCAACTGGACACTGCATGGAACAATTTAACATGCACGCAGAGTGTAAGTGACCGCAGGAGGGTGGCAAAAGTTATTTGGCCAGTGGCACTGCATGTTTTGGACCTACTGTGATCAGTAGCTGGTATTTGGGATGCAAACTCCATAGAACTTACAGCTTTATAGAGTCTGTCAAAGTAATCATAACGGGTAAAATTGGGGAATTTTTTAAAGACCCTTAATGAATCTGAGTTTTCCAGTTGTATATTAAAAACAAAACAAAAAAAAAGGTGTTGTTGGCTTGCATGCTCTGGGGGTGGTGTTGGCTGTTTTTACCCTGTGCTTCCCTTGGCACTGGCTGCAACCTGTATTCCTCCTGTAGATGCCTGTGCTCTGTTTCTACATGTGCTTTGATTATTTCTGCACCAGTGCACTCAGGCAGAAGTGGCCAGGCCCTTCCACTTCTCCTGACTGAGGGAATGGGTGGGGAATCCTCAGGGCATGTGCAGCTGAAGACCCAGCTCATCGTGCCCGGCTTGGTTGGGTTGTGCTGCTCATGGTTACATGCACTCACAAAAGAAACTTTGAAGTACAGCCATGTAATGTTCTTCTCTCTTCTTTTCCAGTTTGAAGAAAACTTTGTGGAAACAAAAGAACAGTTAGAAAAGTTAATCAAAGGTAAGAATATGATACCTGAGGGTTTGTCTGTCAAAAAAACTGCTCCAATTTAGCTAAATCTGTGGTTTAAAATTGCATCATGTAAGCCAATGCAAAACTCTAGGTGCACACCTAGTGCACTGAAATGCTAGTTTTGTGTAATCTGCTCTTTGCAGTGCTAAAAAACTCCTATAAGCTAGAAGTCCCAGCTTCTTTGACTGTGTTTTTAGTAATACACTGAGCACAGACAGCAAATGTTCCTATGTACAACTTGGTTATCTGTTCTGTTGGAATGTAGCATGGGTCCTGGGCACACAGCATGTACTGAGGCAGCTCCTGGGACCTGGCCAGGCCCATCTCCAAGATGTCCTTTAGCTGTGGCTAGCGTATTGTGTAGGCAGAGAGAGCTGAATTGAGTGAGTATGGCTGCTCTGCGCCAGCTGGCCTGAGGTATTGTAGAGTTCACTAGTAAAAATAGTGTGTACAATGCCACCCTGTGTGGGATCTGAACCTTGGGGAGGTGGAAAGTGAGTGAAAGGCTTGCATGGCACCAAAATTCCTAGGGAAGAGTTTTCTTTTGTACTAGATTCTGTGTGAACACACCGGTGAGAGTCCTTACATTGCACACCCTCGTGCAAACAACAGGGAGGAAACATGGATGTCTAAGATGGGGCTTGACATGGCAATAAGGTATCAGGCCAGCTGAGCAGGATGTACCTGAGCCATGAAGCTTCCCCCAGATAAAAAGATACAGGGAGACAGAAGAAAGACCTGCAGGAAATCTGACGTGGTCAAAGCAGCAAGCCAGAAGGGAGACCAGTTCCCAAACACCAGTGCATAGCCCCTGCCACTGCCCTTCAGACTTGGTCAGATGAAACCCAACAGCAAAACCTCCTGCAGCCACCTTGGAAGGAGAAGACCTTGCTGCCTGGGTGGGGAAGGAGTGGGGACTGTGAGGGGCACTACAGAGTGCCCCTGTCCCATGGTTTTCCTGCTGCCCAAAACATTTTACAGAAACCTCCCAGCACGCCAGAGGGGCGTCAGGCTGAAGTTGCCCAGACATACTAAGACACCTGGAAAATGACTTGGCTGTGCTCTGGCTGCCTGCTCAGAAAGGGGAAGCTGTGTTTAAAGAAGAGCTGAGAGCAAAGCTAAAATGAACAAAGCAACCCAACAAAAGTGGTGTCAGTAAGATCAGAATTACAGCTGCAGGTCCATCTGGCTGGGAATCTGGTGATGTGGGAGAGCCATGCAGTGTGCAGACAACAGACAGAGGTCTAAATACGGTATCTCAGGTAGTGAAAGCCCAAATCTGAATTTCCTTCTCAGGCATACCTAATCCAGATGGGGTGGTATAATCCTGTGTATAGTATGCAAGCCTATCCATAGCCAGAGAGGAGAATTAAGCGGCAATGAAAAGGACAGGGAAATACTATAAAGAAGATCAAGAGCCTCTACATGTATGTATATTGAGCTTAAGAACCTGAGAACACAAAGGAAAAGGCGGGCTTTGGTACAATGAGCTGGAGAAAGACAAATATTAGTCAACGTGATAAAGGACTGCTGGCATGTTGCCAGCTGTGCAAGGCAGGTCTGAACATGAATAACCCTCCACTGCCTCTCCCTCTCTTTTTTTTTGCCTTTTTCTGCCAATACACCTTTGCCTGGGGCATGCTGTGCTCAGGCACCACCGCACTGTTACAATGGTCTAGGAGCAACTTTGGCCCATGGCAGCTGATGGTCTGAGCAGTTTCCCAGTACTGTGAAGATTTCGGAGGCTGTTTCTAGCATGCAGTCTGCAGCCAGCGAGCTGCCTTGGAGGCTGAGAGGTCAGGAGCATCCTCCTGGCCAGACCCATACCCACTGCCCTGACAGCAACTAGCTTGGCTCAACCTGCTTGGCCACAGGTTGCCCAAGTTGCTACCCCGATGTCAAGAAACACTGCTGTTCTGTGACAGATTGGTCTAGATGATTGTTTGTTTGTTTGTTTGTTTGTTTTCTGATTGCTCACAGACAGCACAATACCATCAGCAAAATGACTGGCAAACTGCTTTAAGTCCTGCAAAAATATTCTGTGCTGTGCTTATGTGAAGTGGTCGTCATTGCAAGGTTAGGAGAAGCAGTCTGCTGCTGGTCATAAGAGATAAATCTTCCTTTCTGTAGATAAAAAACAAAAAACAAACAAAAAAAAACCACCTGGGCGTTCACTTTTCTCACACTTGCTACATCACACCTTTTGTCAAAGGACAGAAAGTCAGATTTTATTATCCACTTGGTGCATCTTCCTGCTGAAAAGTACTCTTGCCTAGCTGCTGTTTTTCCTGTTCCATGGTGCTTGCACTAGATGGGGGTCTTTTTTCCTCAGTCTGTAGAAGTGTGTTCTGGATACAATAATGTATGATCCATTTGTGAATGTTTCTGAGAAACAAACACAGGCTATTCCTTGCCATAGAGGGAACCTTTAAACTGCAAATAGTATAGAATGAGTGAAGAAAGTTTATCTATTTGAGGTTAGCAAAGCATTTTAGTAGCTCTGTGGAGAAGAAAGTAGGCAAAAGTGCCTATGGAAGTAAATTCTTTTACTATAAAGAAATGTGTAATGAATAGATTAAGATCAAGCAATTAAAATCAATGATTAACTTCCAGCAGTACAAAGTGACAGCTGCCTACTCGAATTTGGAGTTTTGATCTGATTTTAACAAGGCAGGGTTGTTCTTTGGATGCCCTGACCGTGTAAATGGAGCAGGGAGTATCTCCAAAGACAGGGAATTAGTCCAGCAGAAAACTGGTCAGGAAAGACTGGCTTTGCTGTGCTGAACCTTTATGGCAGCTGAGCTCTCGCTGGAGGACCAGCCAAACTCCTTCCAGCACCAGGAGAAAAGGGGAGTACCAGGGCAGGGGCAGGAGGGATGGAGGTCTTTATGTCCTGCCAGGAAACTTATCTGTATTCAAAATAATTGAACTCTTTATTTATTTTTTTTTAAGTTCAGATTTAACACAGCTCTTTATTCTCTTCTGATCCCTTGGGCTGCAACTGCTGGCTGAGTCTTTTCCTGCCAGCAGGGCCAGGGTCCAGCAGTGCAGAGGAGCAGGCGCTGCCAGTTCCCATCAGCCAGCGAGGCTCTGGCAGAGCTGCAAAGCGAGGGGCCCAGCTGCACTGCCATGACCCAGCTACACAGCTCTGATGCCTATTAGCAGCGCTTGATCTTTCCCACAATGTTTAATTACTGCGTGGTTTTTTAGAGTAAGGGCAAGGCATTAATGATTTACACTGCAGAGGAAATGCATTCTTCTGTAAAGCTGGAAGTCCAGGAGGAACTAATGAGGTTTCCCTCACCTTTCTGCCCTAGGTGGAGACCTGCTGTTCCAGCAAGTGCCCATGGTGGAGATTGATGGGATGAAGATGGTGCAGACCAGAGCCATCCTCTGCTACATAGCGGGGAAATACAACCTCTATGGGAAGGACCTGAAGGAGAGAGCCCTGTACTGTAACAATTCCTTTCACTTAATGAGCAATTTGTTATTTGATAGCTGCATTACATACAACAGATGTAATCCTGTAAATCCAGTAGAAAGGCGTGAGAAAAGCTAACACAACAAAGAACAGGGTCTCTAGCCTTTGTTAAGTTTTACCCAAAGCTTCTGAAATCCTGTTGAACAGAAATAGGGTTTTAGTCCTTTTAGTTTGTATTTGTACTGGCTGTGAAAATTGGCACTATGGTGGTGATACACAATTCCTGTAAGTTGCCTTAGTTAATTGGAAAGCAGATGAAATAACTCCTATGCTCTTGTCTTCCTCCGATAGGATCGACATGTATGTGGAAGGAATAACAGATCTGATGCAAATGATTATGATGTTTCCTTTCGCTCCAGCTGAGGCAAAGCCAAAAAACCTTGCCTCAATTGAAGAGAAGGCAACAAAGAGATACTTCCCAGTCTTTGAAAAGGTAAGTGATGGTGAGGATGTGTGTATAAATCTTGTACTTGCAATTATCAAAAAGTTCCCCAAAAATAAGAACACACTTGTAATGCAGGTTAGATCTGATCCCTTGGCTTTCCTGGCTCTCACAAAGAAGGGAAAATGCTACAGTGAATTTTCTGTTTATCTTGTGTCATCAGGGCTGTAGTATTTGAACAGTTACAAAGCAAAGAAAGCAAAATGTTTGCAGCTTACACAGCAAATATTTTCACTGAAGTAAAAGCAAGCATGTTTTCCTTGAGATAAAAGTTCTGTTCTTACATTTTTTCATAGCACATCTCTCTGTTGTACTTAATATTATTTGGAGCACTTTCATTAGAATAATGAAAAAATCCCTTGGAAATAAATCAGATAGAGAGACAAAAACACCATGATATTAGGACTCCTTTAGTAAAAAAAAAAAAAAAAAAAAAAAAAAAAACAGTCCTAGATTTCTGCACATCCCACTTTCAGAGACAACAAACCAAACCCATATGACTCAGGCATCTGGCAACATTTTTCACTTCTGTAACATTCATCTAGCTTTGATGGAAAACAATAATAAAGGCTGAACATCTTAGAAGGTCTTATGACTATAATAACTTGCTCCCAAAGGCAAAGATTCTCTTTGGTTAGCTATTGTAATTTTGCATTTTTAAGTTTGCTTCCTGGACATTGGACATAACTGAAATGAAATATCTAAGTGGCCATTTTATAAGTTTTCTGAGTTACTCTTTAATTCCTCCATTATCCCTATTTTTAATGCTTTGACTCTTAATAGCCTACTCGAGTCTGTGGTTTTGTCCATTTTTCCCACACCTTTTGTCGTTTGTCATTACCAAATGACCCAAGTTTGTAATTTGTATGCTATAAGATTTTTCTCCAACAATGATGCAGTGACTTAGGCTCACAGGTTTCCAGCTAAAAACTGAAATTTCAGTTACAGTTGCTGTTCAGCTCTACAGCTGTGCCATGAGACTTAGCTGCCAGGCATCATATCTCCAGTTCTCATCTGCAACCCATCTTCTCTTGTATTCTACAGATTTTGAAACAACACGGCCAAGACTTTCTTGTGGGGAACCGACTCAGCTGGGCAGATGTTCAGCTATTGGAAGCCATTTTAGCAGTGGAGGAGAAAGTACCTGCTGTGCTTTCTGGGTTTCCTCAGCTGCAGGTAATCTTGTCACTGAACATGCCTGAATTCAGGAACCGTGCAGTACAAAGACCTCAAAACTTTAATTTTGGGACAATCCTGAAGTGATCATCTCTCCATTCTATGTAAATCAATTCTGTGGGCTCTCCAACAGGCTATCCCTGGCTATGTTTGTTTAATATGGAACACAGCAGATTTAGCTGACTCATTGCAAGACACTGTGCCCCTGCCTAACCGTGTTAAGGGTTACCTCTTAAGGCTGTGATATAGATCGACATGTTAGAGTACAGTGCAGCGTGTCATTTTTCTGTACTAGCTGGAATTGCAAACTTGGGATCCTATTAACCTCACCACTTCTGACTTCTACACTATGACTAGGAACTCAAGCCCTGGCATTACCCAGCATTTTCTTTCAAAAATCAACTCGATATCATCAAGAATTAATTCTCTGCTTTGTGCCATATACAAAGTATGAAACCAAGCAGAAGTAAGACACTTTTGCTGTGAGATTTGACCAGAAATGAGAAGCTTCCAGATATGCAGCATGCTGTAGAACTCAGTGAATGGGCAAACCTGAGGGAATCATAAAGAGTTGAGATAGAGTGGAGCCAAATAGTCTGAGATTGGAAAAATCAAATACTGTTCAGTAGTTCACCCTTGTGCCTGTAATCTTGGTAAATAAAGCAGTGCAGGCAATCAGGCAATGCAAATATGGGTTGACGATTCTGATGTTGAGGTCATTCTTCTTTGTGCTTGGAAACTGTTAACCTGAAGGATGCACTCAAAGACTTGGGCTTTAATCCCCTTAACAAAAGAAAGAGTGCAGCATCAGACTACAGCAGCTAGGTTTTCTGCTTGGAACTGATAAGGAAAAGGTGTCAGGACAGGGAGGAGGGGAATGGAAAGAAGGTGAATTTTATTTTATTTTTTTCCCCAAATCTCAACCCTAATAGTTTAAGTCTGAATTTTGTGTGACAGAATGAAGTGCTTCAGCCACAAAGTAGGCAGCAACATGTGCCGTACTACAACCTGTATGTAGTTTTTTGGGCTTCAGGAATTGTGGCCTCTATCTCCCATCTTTTGGGAAAATATCTTAGCCACCGGGCATGGTCACAGTCCTGCTGAAGCCATGGCTTAGTTGTAAGGGATTCCTTCACCGCCAGTAGAGAAAAGTTGCTAAAATTGATATTCACTTACAAAGTAAGTTTTACTTTCTTGCTTCTTGCATTCCCCTTTATCTTTCCTGTGCTTGCAAGGAAGAGGAAATTATGTTCATACATCTGCCAGCAAGAAATGGCTATTACTCTGAAGCCCCTCTCCCTTAGCTCCACTGTTCGAGTTGGTTCTTGTGTATGTAAGATTTCTCAGCTAAAGATGGGATCTCCAGCTACCCAAAATCTCCTTCAGACAGTCTTCTCAGACTGTCTGTACAGTAAGAGGTCTCAGGAAGCTTGACTTAACACAGGCCTCTCTAGTCACCTCAGATGCCCCAGTCTGCCTTAATCACTGTTGTAGCCTCCAGACACTACTCCATCAGGGAACAGGTCTCCCCAAAGGCCTGTGTCACAGCTCCATGTATAGTTTTGTCTACATTAAGGTGCAACACGTAGTACAAGAAGCCTCTAGTGGACAAATGAGATGAGCCAAGGATGCCTCCAGCTATTTCACCTTCACCCATGCGATCCCAGAAGGGCTGGGACAGTGTGAGAACAGTGGCCATGCTAGATGTAAACAGAGCTCAGATACCTCTGTAATGTGGTAAATGTGGAAATCACGTTGTTATCATATCTAGCAATGAAAAGAAAAAGGACATGAATTTGGTTAGTACATGGACCTTTAAAACTAATCCCTGATGCCCCAGGTTTTTGCCTTTGGTTTCTTTCAGGCAGCAGAGTTTCTTAGATATTGTCTGCTCCAACACTGCTTTTGCTGGTAAAAGCAGGCTTTTTGCAGGTCCTTCTCCTGTTAGACAAAAGGAGACTGCTTAGATCTGCACTCTAAATGACTGCTAGGATCTCTTCTATCAGCAGGGGGAAGTAGTTGTCCTGTGTCCTGTGCAAGGAGCACTCTTTGCTGCTGGATTAGTTGGGATTTATCTCTCTTGCTTTTATTTTTTAGGCCTTTAAAACAAAAATGAGCAATGTGCCTACAATTAAGAAGTTCCTGCAGCCTGGCAGCGCAAGGAAGCCCCCACCAGATGAGAATTATGTGGCACTTGTGATGTCGATTTTTAATCTAAGCTGAATGCCTTGTTGCTTTTCCTGGTATTTCGGGCCTCGCTGAAGGTAACAACAACAAAACCGAAACCCTTAAAGGAAATAGAAAGCTCAGTAAAATAGTATTGTACTTACTACCAATGGTAAAAATAAATAAATAAAACCTGACATTCTTATTACTCTGACAGTGTGACAGCAGATTTGTCTTTATTGGTATCTAATGCTTGGCAAAACATGAAAACAAAGTACTATGGAAGCAAAGACCATTTGCCAGGGTAGGGAAGTCTATTCCTTTGGAAAAAAAGGCTGATATGGTGTTAGTTTGATGGACTGTAACTTGTTAAATAAAATATTTTCGGTACGAAAATAGGCTTCAGAATAAGAACTATTAAAAAGAAGAAAGAGCTGAAGATTTGCTGAATCACTTATCCTTTAAAAAACAGACTAGCTTCAACAGCAATTTGGGTGACTCCTTATGTTGAATTATTTTTACAGCATTGTGTAAATGAGACTTATAAATTAATACTAGTTTCATCTACTATTAACAAAGCCAAATCTCTGTGGTATGCTCCTTAAGTACTTCCTGTGCCCTGTCACCATCCCACTTACTGTCACAAACAAAGTCAAAATTTCTTCTCCTCTTCCAGAAGCTGTGCTGCACCTGCCTGTTCTGGTGCAGTTCAGATTGACCCTCCCTTGCTTTGAGTGTCCCTTCTTGGCTCTCAGAAATTGCAAACTGCTCTTTTCATGTCATGCTTTAACAATTTTAGCCCCTAACCCTAAAATCTATCCCTGCATTCAACTGCCGCCAAGTCTTGTAAGCACCTCAGAGATAAGTGCAGGTATATATGAGCAAGCATTCAAGGCTTGGAAGAAGTGAGGGAAGTGGGGTCAGGGAGCAGGCAGGTTTCAGGGCTAGGACAACTCAGGTGCATTAAAAATGCAATAACATTGTCTAAATTTTGCTTATTATTAATCTCCCCTCTCACAAGTAATTTCACTAATCATTTAGTGAGTTGTGCTCGTTATCTCTATCCTCAGAAACTGTTTAAGGTTTCTTGGAATGTGACTTTGGTCCAATGTGAGCAGTGAAGAATGTCCCACCCAAGAGATTCCCTGGTCTGGTATTAGGGTCAGAGGCTTAGGCTGAAGAGATGTATGGCTTCACCAAATCCTGAACTATAGGGCCAGACAGTGGTAACTGTCGTGAGATAGGGCTGGCATTGACACCTGGCTCCAAAAATACTGGTAGTCCTACCTGGTGGTGACTACCTAACCCTATGGGAATCACAGGAGGCCTTGGAGGAGCCTTCTGGCTGCTCAGAGGGCTGGATTTTACAGGGAAGGTACCTGAAATTGTTAGTAGTTAGTAATGCCAGGGGTGCACCTGTGTGGCTGAGGTGCTGTGGTGCACATTGCCACTTCACGCCACCAGGCATACAATCATAGAGTCATCTAGATTGGAAAAGACCTTCAAGATCATGAAGTCCAACATCAACATTGACCTATCAAGTCCCATCACTAACCAATGACTTTTATTGTCCCTACAATAAAGCTACTGCACTTGGGCCTGTGCCCAGAGACCTCCTCCCCGGTGAACTCCAACCTAAAACAAAAGCACCTGGGCTTACAAACACTCACAGCTGAAAAAAACCTGCTGTGAGGTGGGGCCTGATGTGGCAGGGCAGCACCTCCACAGAGGGAATCTCCAGTGGATGTGCCCAGCTTGCAGCCCTGTGGCAGCTCGTGCCGGTCTCCGATGCAGTGGCCTTGGCCAACTTTTAGCCCCAGCAAACTTATCGGCCCCACAGAACTAATATAACACCTCTCAGAAATGAGTCTTAAAATGGAAAATTAAAAATTGAAAATGAAAATTATAGAATAAAATATTCAGTAGCAAAAGCTGATGTTTAATATCACCACAACAAAAGTGTAAAAAGAAAGAAAATTACAAAATATTTGGAAAATGATATGACAGAAAACAAGAATGGACTTTGTTTGCAGATGGTTTATGTTCCCTCCATGCTCCCCCAGCTAGCAGAAACTACACACTCCCTTCAGAGTGGTGCCACTGTGTGTAGCTGTGGTCTCTTCCTCAGCAGAGACAGGCAACTCAACATTTTTGTCTCCTGCAAGCATTGTAGTATCCTGCAAGCATCAGCGGTAACAGAATCACAGCTAAAATCAGTTGTTGAATTAAGCATGCACTTCTCTGTGCTGCTGGAGTAATAAAAATCTGTTTCCACTCACCTGCTGCTCCCCATCAGCTCCTCTTCACGTTAGCAGTAGAACAGAAGGACCATCGCTTCTGTGAGGGTGCAGCAAGATGAAGTGGGGTTTTTAACAGAATATGCTCTGCATTTTGTCAGAGGCAACTTATCTTTTACTGATATGTCTAGTACATTTCTATAGCCTGGGGCTATGACCTGCAAACACCAAAACTCTTGTGTTTTTTTTTTCAGTACTTCTTCATCTGAGGCCAAGGCTGTACCTAATTAAAGTTATATCTCAGTCAGTGCTAGCAAATTGTGCACTCAAGTGCACCTGTAGGCATAAAGAGAAGTCAAGTAGAATATGCCCTTATGTGAGTTATTCACGTGTGTGTGTAAGGTGGGGCCATCCTGTAAAATTTTATGACTATTGTAAGAAGGATTTAAAATCATAATTATAATAAAGCACGTCCCTTAGTGCTGTCGAGCCTATAGGTAAGTTAAGCAAGAGAGTGAATTTTCTGAAAATAATTGTGCAGGAAAAACTCTTAACACACCTTATTTGCAGCTTAATTCTGTAAGAGATGTGCACCTGTAAATAAAATCACATATTCCACAGAGGTGAGCTGGCTGGTACAGGCCATGAGTTGGTTTAAAGTAGTGTGGGGCAGAGGGCACAAGCAGTTCAAGGAGCCATAAGGACATTATGGGCTCCACAGAGCAGGGGGCTGGGGACACTGTCAGGAACAGGCAGACAAATGCAGAGTTGCTGTACCTGGTGCAGAAGTCTTTTTCTCCATGCCCACTTTGGGTTTCAAAACAGAACTGGTATTTCCTATCAGTTCTTCACTGTTATACTTCTGACTCCTGAGGGAAGAGCTAGCAGCTAGGTGGGTGACATCTCTCCCTCTGGGATAGTGGGGACCTGTAGGGCACACAGTGACATGGTTCACCTTCGGCCATGAGAGATCTGGGAGCAGAGCTCTGATGTTTTGTACTGTGTTACTGCTTGGAGGAATAGTTGTAAAGGAAATTAATCTCCTCACCCTTGATTTCAGCATCATTACCAGCACTGTTCTGAGAAAGCCTTGAGTTTCTATAAATATTAGGATCCCTTCTGTGATGTCTGGAGGAAAGCTGAGAAGATATGAGGAAAGATGTTGCTAAGGAGAGGGTTTTCAGGTACTAAATTTCTGGAAATCCAAAAATTGCCTGGTTATTAATGACATGCTACTTTCTCTTTTTAAATTCTCTTTTCATGGGGGGAGAACCACATCCCCTGAGGAGAAAGGTGCAGAGGTTGGAAGTGTGAAGGGGAAAATAAGAAAAAATTCTAGATGAGGAGGACAGCTTGGAAATTGCCAAGAAGACACAAGCTAAAGGCTGCAAACTAAGCAGGAGAGAGAAAGGGAGCAAGCTAGAGGGAACTTGAAGAAAATCTCAAAGCAGCGGATGTGCTTCCCAGGAGCTTAGTGTGCTGTTAACGTGCAGAGAGCGCTATAAAAGCAACGGTGAGCAGGTAATACCCCGGGGATATCTTGCAGATAATGGCAATGCTATCTTTTGTAAACAACATGTCCCTAGGTTTATAAGATAGGCTGGTTGTGTACCTGTCCAGCCTGGTTCAGTGTGCGTAACTCAGCGTGGAGAAATGTTTTATGGGACACGATGAAGTGCGCCAAACACATGCAGCACTGGTTTGGAAAAACAACAATCAAGTGTTTTAAATCATATGAAACTCCAGAGCTGCCCTTTATATTCGCAGCAAGGCAGGGCTGGGCATATCTCTGCAGGTCTTATTAGTCCCAGCTGAGGCTCCCTTCTCTACAAGCCCTCTTTCCCCTGTTAATTCAGTAAGACACAACAGTTTGTGTGTGCATCTATCTCCCTTACATTTTACATATTGGCTCATAATTTTAAACATAGCTCCAACTCAAACTAATGTAATTCTGACATGTTTTATGTAGAGAAGAAAATCCACAAAGCTTGATAACAAAATATTTCTATGCTTTGTCAGGAAATTTTTAGGTTGGATATTAGGAAAAACTTCTTTAGTGAAAGGGTTGTTAGGTGTTGGAATGGGCTGCCCAGGGAAGTGGCTGAGTCACCATCCCTGGAGGTTGTTAAAAGATGTTTAGATGTAGAGCTCAGTGACATGGTTTAGTGGAGGACTTGTTAGTGTTAGGTCAGAGGTTGGACTAGGTGATCTTAGATGTCTCTTCCAACATAGACAAGTCTGTGATTCTGTGATTCTGTGAAATCAGTATCATGTCTGAAAAAAAAAATAAATTAAAAAAAAATAATTATATATATTTATTTATGCCTCATTATTTTAAAAGAAGACACCAAATGGGAGCTGCTGATGGCCAGCAGCAGCAGCTGTGGTGAATGTTGACTCCTAAATTATCGGGGTATATCTGAGGTTTCCCCTAGCCTTAACTCCTGGGTCATCAATCTGAACCCAGAAGATTAGATGCCTTCAGGCATGCAAGATAGAAATCCATCTACCTTTTGAGTGCATACTGCTGGCTTTGGCTTGGATACCAGCTGTGGCTCAAGTGCTTGGTGAGGGACACCTCCTACCTGGATGCAGACAAATTTAAAGGAGGCTAGATAGATGGACTAGATGTAAGTGTGTACAAGGCTAGGTGAGATGAGTTTTACCCCAGTTGTCTACACTGTGATTAACTTTGATGCTCAAATTCATGTTTTCTTACCTTGCATTCTTTTAATGCAGTGGGTTTAAAGCCATGTAGGAGTAGTCACTAGACCTGCTGGGATATTTCCTACAGTTCTGGGCTTTGTCAAAGCCAGGTTTGCAAAAGTATGGGCAGCACTCTACCTAAGACTGAGTTGGCACGTGTGCAGACTTCACCAGCCACACCTCAGTGCACAGGTCTGCGCAGAGAAACCTTCAATCTCCTGCATTATCCCAGGTTCTGGGTGATAAGTCATATTTGTCCAACAATGCTGGAGACACACCGCTTAGCATGTAAAAAAAAATAAAAAGCTAAAAGCAAGTGTCAGCACTTTCAGAAGCCTAGAAGGGAAAGCGGTAATTTCTCAAGCAAAATATTCTTATGCAGAGTTCTGTTTCATTACAAAACAGGAACAAATTACGAGCAAAATGTGGGTGACTTGTGGTGGACTTCCACTGCTGTCATCTGGGGCCCTCTGAGGCATGGTCAGAGCTGCAGGACACCCTGCAGGGCCAGCATCTGGCCTCACCAGAGCAGGTTTTCTTTGTTTGACTACAGTTATAACCCTCTCTGTGTAACACAAGAAGAATATCCGGGCTCGCAGTCAGACTCAGGGTGATTCAGCAGATTTTCACATAGCACGACAGCTTGCATGTGATACCTATAGTAGTATTAGCCAGATAGATTAGACAGCAGGACAGGGCAAAGGAGTTCATGCTGTGTTGACTCTTTGGAGTCAACAGAGTTCTCAAAAAGAAACAGCAGGTTACTCTTCTGACGCCAACCTCTGTTTGCTGCCTCATCAGTCACCAGCTATGTCCTTTTTTCACTAGATCAAATCCAGAGAAATATCTTTGACAGAAACAGAAAAAAGAACACTTCTATGTCCAGGCATGAAATTCATCAGAAAAAAAATGTCCTGAAGAAATATCCCCCATCACTAAAGGAAGAGAAGGAAAGTTATGAAGGATTTAAGCAGAATTACCCAATACAACATGCATAAAGATGTACAAAATCATAAAGAATTTAAATAAAATTTTGATTGCTATCACAGCATCTTTTTAAATCTTGGAAGCTTATTGGCAGCTCTGATTATTTTTAGGTAGCAGACTGTCAAACAATGAAATTAGGAAGCACACAATTTCTGTCACCATAATTCTCCCAAACAATCATGACCTCTCGTGAGTCTTACATTAGTGCACCATCAGCGTGAGTCAGGAATTTATTTCCTTTAGATGAGAAGTGATTAGACTTAGTTGTTTTAATTAGCTTGAGAAATAGGAATTTCCCAACAGCAGAGAAGTGTCTGTAATTCTCTTGGTAGGAGGGGCTAAAACCTTTATAATCACACGGCAAAGCTACTGAGAGCTTAGAGAGGGATATACTCCGTACAAGGTAAGCTTTTGGGATTTTGGCATGCATGGGGAATTAGTGCACTTGACACGAAAGTCAGTGAATTGATCTTGTGGATTAAAGTCCTGAATGTGCTTTACTAACTTGGTTATGTGCATCAGATATTTAATTATTAATCAACTGCTTTCTAGGTATACAGACTTAAGAAAGAGCAATTTAGATTTCAGATGTGTGAATGAAGTGCTTCCTATTTTAGGGAAGATGGCACACTCCTTACAAGGGGGATATGTTTTGTTGTACCCATTTGCTTTTTGCTGCTGTTAACGCTCCAGCTTTGTTGTTGACATGGCGTTAATAAACACGATGTGAGTATGAACTGGGCACTGCCTGCAGGTTCACTGCATTTGCTGTGCACTGGTTCTGAATGGGGTAGATGCCGTGTGTCTGGGGACAGTTGTTGCTTGAAGCTCCTGCAAGAGCTGGGGTTGAACTGAGCAGATATTTTACTCTGTCTCTGTCTGTAGTGACAGCCAGTTTGATGTTACCAAATTAAAAATTAAATTCCATGCCTTCAGGCAATTGCCTAAAGAAATGAGAGGAGTGGGGACTGTTGTGAATGAAACTGAATGCATACATGTGGGGGAAAAAGCCTTCTTGCCACTTTATAGGGGAGCCTAATGGCTACTGGAGAAACTATGGCAATCATTCACCTGATATTGTCTGCCTGACTAAATAGTAAACTGTATCCTGAACTAAGGCCAAAACAAATAGAGCAGTGCATATCACACTCCCTGCTCTTTGGTCAGAACAAAAGACTTTGGGCTGGATGTGGTCTTTGACTTGCATGGTCTCTGACATGGTCTGGTCACTCTTGGTTCACAGTTCTTTTCCACTAACCTGCACATATAAAAAACATCTCAAGGCAAAATGATGCAGTGCAACCTCTCAGTGTATTCTAACTTTTATCTCCTCTGCTGATTTGATGACAGACCTGGATCATCAAGCATTGGTTTCTAACAACAATTTTGACCAGTGCTTGAGAACCAGTTAGAGACTCAAGGACAGCATTCTGAACCTTCTTCATTTTAGTTCTTACTTCTTTATTGTAGGTAGTAGGAAATCAGACACGTGGAAACATGTCTGGGAAACCAAGGCTGCACTATGTCAATGCACGTGGCCGAATGGAACCCATACGGTGGCTACTGGCAGCCGCCGGAGTTGAGGTTTGTCTATAGTTTTTATACTTTTTATACTAAAAGCATGTGGTAAATATGCATTTTTAATGATCAAAAATGGGACTGAGCAGCAGTTTCAAGTTCTGCACTTAGTGCACAGCAGTGACCAAGCAAACAATGACCACTAGCACACCCTTAGCAGGGGACAAGTTGCTGTTTCACTTCCAGGCATCTTGTGCCAAGTCTGCTTTTAACACTATAAATGCATCTCCCATGTAGCCACTGAAACAAAACATTTAAAACCACAGCAGCAGAACTTGGTTTCCTAAGCACTGATCAGTCAAGCACTTTGACTTCTGAAGGCCTCAAGTTAAATCCCCGTGTCCAAAACAGCATATATATTATGACTATTACAACATTGTTTGCCCCTGAAGTACTGTGTATTATAAAACACCCATTAATTATTTGTATCTGTAATGATTTCTGATATCAAAATGGAGAGGGAGTGTGGGGATCTGTGAGTTTTAAGAGCTGTGTTTTTTTCATCACTGCGATGAGATGCATAGAGCACATGGTCTCTTCATCCCTCCTTTGGTCAGCTTATGGTAAAGGAACTCTAACATGGCTCTACTGTTGCAGTGCAAATTTACCTGTCCCCCTCCCTGCAATGTCTCTTGCCAGCACCGAGAACAGAAGAGTCATGGTGGTGGTTTGCTCAGAAGACAGGGCTTTGTGCCTTCTGGTCACCCCAGGGTTAGCCAAAATCTTACATGCACAGAACTATGAAACATGGAGAAGAAGGATGAGGAGAGTAAGGCAAAAGCAAAACATATATTTTTAAACCTGATTTACTTTTTAAGGAAAAAATACATTTTTTTTTTAAGAAAAAAAGTTTTTGTTTTTTTTTTTTTAAAGAAAATTCCCAACAGCGCAGCTTTTTTAACCCTCATTGTCTCTTGACAAGCAGAACTTAAAACATGCAGTAACAACATAACTTTTCTTCTTTATTCCCTGAAGTTTGAAGAAGCCTTTCTGGAAACAAAGGATGACCTGAAAAAGTTGCAGACAAGTAAGTTTCCTTCACTGTTTAATTAGATAATAATAATTAGAATTTTTTGTCTTAGGACACCTAAGGAAACTTATGTCTCTTCAAAGGATAATGTAGACTGGATTGAACAGGTGGTATCACAGATGCCCACTGCAGTGAGCATCTCCTCTGGAGCCTGGCCCATGTGCAGGAGGCTTTTGAAGATCTCCAAGGAGGAGACTCCACAGCCTCTCTGGACAGCCTGTGCCAGTGCTCAGTCACCTGCACAGTAAAGATGTGCACAGTAAAGATGTTCATGTGGGCGCTCCCGTGTTTCAGTTTGTACCCACTGTCTCTTGCCATATGATAATACATGTTTTGTAATCAGATCATCTTGAAATTCAAAAGCATTTTAGGTTGCCTACAAAGCTGTTGTTTTATAATCTGTATGAAACCAGAGTTCCGTATTTCTGAGTTTAACATGTACTTCTGACGTGTTCCTGTTTCCTGAGGCAACTGTTCAACTTGCTATCTTTAGCTTTCATCTTTGTGGGACTGATTCTCATATTTCCTCCAAAGGAAAAGACATGTCTGTGCTCATCCAATCCAGTCCACTCGGCTTTTCAAAGAAATCTGAGCTTGGGTTGGCAGTTGCAGCCCCACTGTCCTTCAGGAACAATGAATTTATTCCCCCCTCTGCCACCTGCTAGCTTTCAAAAAGCACAGCAGTATTTTGAGGCATGAGCATAAAAGAAGATAACTTTAATAGCAAGCTGTTTCTGTGCATGCCTGCCTTGCAGTGGATACAAAGAAGGACACGGCTGGTCAGTTAGCTGAGTCAGGAAATGTGATTCCATGAAACAAATACTCTGACATGCTGCTATGAGCAGTTTCTGGCAGTATTTTGACTTCTTCCTTCCTAGAAAGAGCTTTCTGCCGACTAGTAAGGGACTTACACAGCTACAATCTCACATCAAGAAGTATTTGGCTTTTGTTGGAACCATATGAAACTCCATTCATTATTCCCTGCTTCAGGCCTGTATAGGTGTTTCTATCCGTATAAAGTCAATATAGTAGTCACAAAGATAAATATTAGCATGCATATTAATGTTATACCTTGACAAACCCTTAAATAGTCCAGGTTTCCAAAATACTTAATAGCACATAACAAAAACTGGCTCATTGTGGGTCAGATCCTTTAGTCCTTCCTATCTGTATTAACCACAAAAATAAATAAATAATAATAAAAATATGAGTTAGGGCCATGCAGTGTGGGACTTGACTTTTTCACCGGCTACTGAAAGTTCTGCATTTGGGTCCTTCATCAGAGGTGAATAGACTTCAGGAAGCTGACTGCTATAATAGTCAGTTATTAACATTTCACTAATGGTTCTTGGCTTCATTGGAAGCTACTTCCACACCATGAGAGTGAGAAGGAGTACCACAAATCAAAAATAACATGGGCTGGTTCCTTCCCAACATATCTACTGATGGTGCTCATTCAGAGACTAAATATCTCCTTGTCTCGTCCCCTTTTCCCCAGATGGAGACCTTCTGTTCCAGCAAGTGCCCATGGTGGAGATCGATGGGATGAAGATGGTGCAGACCAGGGCCATCCTCAACTACATTGCAGGGAAATACAATCTCTACGGGAAAGACCTGAAGGAGAGAGCACTGTAATGTACCAGTACTACCTTTGTTTGTCAGACTGCAGCCCATGCTACCTCTCTGTGTAACACTAGAATATCCCCGGTCACATTTAGACTCAGGGACATTCCGCAGGTTTTCATGTAGCATGTGTTGAATGTGACTGTTGGTGATGACTACAGTAACAGTAACCATACAGATAAGATAGGCAGAATGGTGCAAGGGAGTTTGTGAAGAACAGAGGTCAATGAAAAGACCAGAAATCAATCAGAGGTCAATGAAAAGAACAGAGGTCATCAGAAAAATAACTGTCAGGACTATAGGGGAGCCATGTTTTTACCTCAAATATTTGTAAATGTTTCAAGTTGATCAGCCCAGGTAAACACATTTCAAGATAATTGTTAGAAACTGTACAGACTCGCTGTTTAAAAGAACATCTGCTTTGATTTTTAACATGGGTTTAGATAACACATATGCCAATTCTGTATTGAGTGGTTTGAAAAAAGTTAATGTAGTGAAGTATCATCCCTGGTGAAAAATTAAGAAGCACAGCCCTATAGTTTTGCAGTTATGTCAGTTCCTTTTGTGCTACTCAGACCTCTCCTGTGTTTGAATTGACCAACTGTATTTATTCCTTTCCAGAATTGATATGTATGTGGAAGGATTAGCAGATCTGAATGAGTTAATCTCGAGCAATTTCTTCCAACCAGCGGATAAAAAGGAAGAACATCTCGCGACTGTTATGGACAAGGCTGCAACCAGATACTTCCCGGTCTATGAGAAGGTATGTGGCAAAGATGTAACAGCATAATTAATACTATTTTCTTGAAACTCTGTCCCTGATCTACACAAACAATTTTTATTCAGGAAAACAGAAAGGACAAATTACCACTTAAATATAAATTCCATGGTTTTGCTGGGAGTAGGACAAGACTCCACAGAGGGGACAGAAGATGTTACAAATCTGGGAGATACGCAGAGCTGCAGCAGCCCAGGACACAGTGAAATCCCCAGCTGTCTATATCAGTTGTTGCCGACAAAAGCCCTGATAGCATTGGCTTTTATATGAAATTTCCTTCTGAAGTACAAGACCCTCTGACCATGAGAAGCACTGCACCACACATACAGAACAAGCATTAGAGGTCCTTCAGTAAAAAAGGAGGATGGCTAAGCTGTGGGTGTTGGAGAGCTGAGGCACAGTAACCCCCAGTGCAATATTCACAAAATCAAAGCAGAAACAGGTGAGAAGTAAGGAAGCTACCCATAATTTGAAAAAGTCCAAGATTCTCTTACTGTGCCCTGTGCTGAATTCGAGCAACTTGCAAATACTGTGCAGTGATGGCTGTTTTCCATGAAGCTTAGCCTTCAATGCAGCAGCTCTAATTACAAGAGCTATAGAAGTGAAGGCAAGAGGGGTAGACCTGAACTGTCAGAAAAAAAATGAAGAAGAGAAAGGACTGATGTATAATGCCTAGGATGACACCGTGGTCAAATTATCTGTTTGTACTACGGATGTTCTTATTGTGCTTCCTTGCTTCAAGGATAACTCCACGCAGTGTAGGACCTTACTATGAAGATATATTTAATCATACACTTACAAATTACATCTGTTTCTGGTCATTGTTCCTTGTTTTTAGGTTTTGAAAGGCCACGGACAAGACTTTCTTGTTGGCAACAAGCTTAGCAGAGCAGATGTGCAGTTACTTGAAATTATTTTATTGGTAGAAGAGTCCAAGCCTGATATACTTGCCAAATTTCCTCTCTTGCAGGTAATTAGACAGTTTTAATGATAAATCAAAGCAGAACCATTGATTTAAACTGGCTGAGAATTGTGGGGGAGCGGGAGGGTAAGCAAAGAAGGGTTATCTGATTTTTATGTTATTTTTAACAAGTAATTTTAGCCAACCAGAAATACTGATAGTTATTGCAGCCTTCTGTCACTAGAGCCACCAGGGCACTAAAAGGGATAATACGATGAAGCATATATTCTTATAATCATAGAAAACCACTTCCACCACTGAGGAAGTCAACAGCTCTCCCTAATTTGCTATCATTAGCAATAGTTAGTATGCATTTGAGTCCTGCGTCCTGATGATTTATAAAAAATGTTGAAATGGGCCTAAAACGAAGCCCAGGGGAACCCCACTGGTGATTGGCCACCAGCCCCATGTAACCACATTTACTATAATCCTTTACTATAATCTGCAGGATCAACCTGTGATGTTACTTTTACAGCATGGGTAGCATCTAAATGTCTGACAGTTACCATCATTCTTAAGTATAGTGCTGTTTTCTTTTTGTTTTGTAGAGTTTTAAAGCAAAAACAAGCAATATCCCCAACATAAAGAAATTCCTGCAGCCTGGCAGCCAGAGGAAACAACCCATCCAAGAAAAAGATATACCAAGACTGATGCAAATTTTCCATTGAGCAGCAACCCAAACCCACAGAAACCCTATTTCATTTTGTCTGTATTTGCTGATAATAGAAAAGTAAAATTAATGAAAATAGTTTTTCGATTACTCTTCAGCCTACTGCAGACACATTCGAAGTGAATCTACAAGAACACACCAGGAAATAAAATCATTAACTGAACTAGGGGCTACACCGTATGAAATAAATTGTCTAAAATACTTAAGAGATTACCTGAAATAAAGTCTCACTATTTACATTTTTAAAAGTCTGTTCAATGACTTCTTGCTGCTACTTATATACTGAAGGGATCCCTTGTTCCTTCTGGCAACCCTAGTGTTGCTGGAATAGGAAGGGGGCTTAGCCCACACAGTGGGCAATGTGCCCTTCCTGGGAAAAGCCAAGTGAAGCCTGCAGGTTCTGGCTTGATGGAGATGAAATGTTTGGATTCAGCTTTCTTCTGAACTTAATATTCCTTGGCTTGGAGTACGTTGGGATCAGCGGTCCTACCGTACTTCTGTTTTGTCACTAGCTCTTCAAACTCTTGTATGGTAGCTTCACCAACATCTCCTTTAACAGACAGCCTGCTGTAGCAGCTAAGAGCACTTCACACACATTTGATGGAAAGATGATTGCTTGTAGCCAGCTGTGAAGTTGAAAAACTATTATCAACAGAGGAAGGATGGCTCTGGCTGGTGTCAGAATCATAAAATCATACAGGCTAGAAAAGACTTCCAAGATCATCTGGTCCAACCATCCCCCTACCACCAATATCACCCACTAAACCATGTCCCTATGCTACCAGGACTTTGGCATTTGGAATTCTGTTTTGACTGATGTTAATTCATATTAAACTTGGTTATGAACTGTGCATTGCAATCACTGAAATCCAGGCTAGCAAGAAAGCTGAATACATAAACAGGCATTCTGTACATCAACCTGTGGTATGCAGCTGCCAACACCCTAAAAAACGATTGCTCTGGCACTGCCAGCCTGAGATTAGTAGCCTCCGGGCAATAAAACTCCTGCTATCTCTCACCTACTGACTTTCGAAGTAAAACACCAGACACCTGAAACCACAGGTTTCTGCACAAGCGTAACGGAGAGCCTCTGCCCCCCTGCAGCAGAAGCGTCCCACCCTCCTCCGGAGCCCATCCCCTCGGCTGCAGGGGCGGAGCAGCGGGGTCTGAATTGGGCTCAGGATCGGGCCCAGGACTGGGAGAGTGATCGGGAAAGGGATCGGGATCAGACGGTGCAGCGGAGGCTCGGTGCAGAGGGTAGGGGTGGCAGTGGGCTGGGGGGACCAGGGTGGGGGGACGTGAGCCCGGTTTGGGGTCAGAGGCAGAGGCCGTGGCGGGGTCGAGGGGTCCGCTGCTCATTAGGGTGGGCAGAGAGCACAGAGCTGCTGCTCTTCATGGATAAGTTTTAAAATCTCCAGGGGTGATTTGCCTTTCGCCTCTTGCGAGTGTCTCTTCCAGCTTGGGTGGTGGGAGGAATACTTCTCCATGTTGAGCGTTTGGCCTGGAGCCCAGTAGAAACCCCACACTGGTAAGCAATTATGGTCTTCTGACCTCCTGCAGAGCGAGTCGGGCACAGCGTTAGGAGGTCGAGCTGTGCAGGAGCGGTGTGCGAGGAGCCAGGCCTTGCGAGGAGCTGCCTGGGGGCCACGTCAAGCTAGGAAGAAAGTTTAAGATCGGGCAGGTTACAAACATATGCTAAAGTTCGCTTATTTGCTTCACACTGGAAGGCCAGTGCCTGAATTGTTTGGGATAAAATAACTTTATTTAAAAGCAAACAAACAAAGAAACCAAAAACAGAGATTGCAGCGGTAGCTGTCACTCTGACACCTGCCTAGCTGAAGCCTGAGGTAGGTCTCATGCACTAGGACATCTAGAAGGTTAAGGATTTCTCTTCAAGTCCATTATTATTCAAAAAATAATTTACCAGCCTTGCTCCTGTTTTGTGACTCATTTGCTTCTCAGAGGAATGCTTGTTGCAGTGCAGTAACAGAATCACTGCAGTACTTTGCCACCACATGGAAGTGTTCAGCCTAAACCCCAAAGCCGTGCAAAAAGCACTAAGCTTTTCCTCACCTGCACAAAAGACTCAGCCCTTGGCTAGCCCTGGAAAGGAAATGTGATGGGCACGTACAGCTTATGTCGATACTAGGACTTTTTCTCGCTGACATATCATCAGCTGTTCAGCTTTTCTTTTATTTTTTTGGAGAGGGGCACTGAGCTGACACTGGCAAGCAAGATGGATGTTTTTTTTACTAGCTCTTCCTCTGCTTTGGGTTCAGGGAACTTTGTTCTTTCTGCTTAAGCAAGCCTGTCCTTGCAGTGTACTTCTCACATTTACTCCAAATGCTGGAGGTGGGAGTCCTTGTCCAGTGCTTGTCCAGGCTGTGAAGGGCCCAAGTGCAGCTCTCCTCTCAGATGGAGTGGAGTTGATACTCCCTGAGCATGAAGGAATTAAGTATTTTTGAAGTACCAAAGTTTGAGAGCTTTTCATGCGGTGTAGTGTAACTCATGTGCTTATGGGAACTAGAAATGTAGTGTAGGGCATGTAGGGAAGGTGGTTGTAATAAGGCACTTCTCTAAATGCCTTGTCTATGCACTCTGTTCCTGTTCAGGTATTAGTTAGGTATCTGGCAGCTGTAGACTGATGAAAACTAAACATAAGACATAAACAAGTCTTCATTATCAAGTACATTTTTATGTTAAAGGAGAACTTTTCTGGAAGAGACTGAGGTTGCTGTGAATACAGGTATTGCCAGGGCTGGGTGTAAGCTGAGCAGAGGTTTTGAGGAGCATATTTTGGACTGGGATGCCACAGTTTTGCAAAGCAATGGCTGTTCCTTATAGGGCATGTTGAAGGTACCCCCCAACACAAAGGAGTTCAGTGGAGAAGACCTGACATGCAGTCTCCCCACTCACTGTTATACTGTTCATTTGTGCATTTTCATTGACAGCTTTGGTATTGTGGCCAGGGTTTCTACTTTGTGGCTCAGATGAGTGCTGTAAAGTCTGTACTTGAGTAATTGAACATGCCTGTAAAGAGATGAAACCTTGGTTTAATGATGAAACACTCTGCTAATCAGTCTGTGAGTTTGTCCTATTACCAAATCTGTTTTTTTCTTCTGGTGATAAGAGTACAGTGATAACTTTGTTTTCTGCACCAGACAAGCTCCCCTTGGCTGCCAGGTTCAAACTACAGCATGTGAGTGTACCTGGTGTTACTGAGACTTTGGAAGAACAATGTTTAATCCCCATGCCATTATCTGGTGGCCTTGCTGCTGGGAGCATTGATCAGGCTTTATCTATCCAATGGAGATCGTGGTCTCATTTGTTTGGTTTCAGCCTTAATTTTAAGTTTTCAGAGCCAGCAGGATTTACATCCCTGTTTGAGTTTAACTGTTATCCATAAGATTGGAACAGGTCTTGAAGTCAGTCCATGTGCCCTATAATGGATATATTGTGATTTGGCTAATGGTCAAAACAACTAGCTAAATATGGATATTAGCAGGCCTGGTGGAATATATATTGCTGTTAAAAGCTCGTGCTTGTAAAGGCACAGCAACATAGAGGCCTGAAACTTCATAACGAGAGAGGTAAAAGTAAATGGCTATCCTAAACTCGATGTTCTTGCAAGCAGTTTCACATAGTACATTTTCTAGTCTGATATGACTTGGATGCTGTCACAAAACCCAACACCTACTGAATAGATTGTATCACTGTGAGGTTATTCTGTCACAATTCCATGTTGAATCGCTGCATGTTCTCCTGGTAATGTGCCCTAATGTTTTTTTCTTCCACTAAATCCACGGGAACCTTGGTTGCATCAAGGCTGAATATCTAGGTCTTGATTACCCTTCTAGTTTCACATTCATCCAACTGTATTTAGTCATTTGGAATGGATCGTTTTATATACAAATAAAAATAATAATTAAAAAATAAACAGTTTCATATATCTTATTGAATTTGTCAGAAAGAACAACTCTGAAATCATGGCGGGGAAACCTAAGCTGCACTATACCTGTGGAAGGGGGAAAATGGAGTCAATCCGATGGCTGTTAGCAGCAGCAGGGGTTGAGGTTTGTACCTTTTTTAAACATTTATTATTTTAATAAAGTGATCCGATTAATCTGTGATTAAAATATGGATTCTGTTTTGGAAAGATTTTCAATGTACATCTCTGCTTAGAGATACGCACAACATCACATTGTGATACAGAATGCTTAGATTCAGTGACATACTCTCTTATTATTTAAGATATTCTTTGATTTTAATATACAAAAATAATAACTTATTCATTTTTGAAACATACTTTATGCCATCAAGATCTTAAATCACTGCTTATACTGTTTATAAGGTTTTCTGAATGCAAATTCTGAATTCCCCATGTCTTATGATTGGTCTCCACTGAAAGATCATGCATACCACATGAAGAACTTAGTGCAATCTCCAAACAAAGTGGTTTTCTTTTGTTGGTCAGGACCTGACTCGGATAAATCAGCAAAGCTGCCCTGAAGCCAGTGGAGGGCTATCTTAGATTTGCATCAGCTGAAAGCTGTCCTAAGGCATCTTAATTTCTACATTCACTTTTTTGTTTGAATGTAGTGGTTTGAAACTGTTTTCTCAGAAACTTTCTATATTCCATTGGAAATGAATGTCTTTTTTAATGGTGCTTATTCATTGTGAGTGTTGCTGACAGAGAAGCTGAAGATCACGAGTGCTGAGGAAACAGAGATCTTGCCCTCAATGAATTGTCCTCTTCATTTAAAAAGTAAAAACCAAACCAAACCAAACCAAACCAAACCAAAACAACAACAACAACAACAACAACAAAAACATATATACAACAGCAGGGGGAAAGAGAGGGGTAAATACTGTGTATGAGAGGCATAACTTGATAAAAATTTCAGAGTCCAGCTACCAGACTCTGCCACTTTCCCATTGTCTTTGGAGTTACACAATGTTGTTTTCTGTCTTTGCTTTTCAGTTTGAGGAACAATTCATAGAAAAAAATGAACACCTAGAAAAACTACGCAAAGGTGAGTCTCTGTAAACAGTCCCCTAAACGTAAGCTCACACCAATATAACAAAAGGAGTACTTCTTCTGACTTTGTTAGCCTGAGGTGAGATTTTGGTAAGATCTCCAGTGCGACGTGACCTATATAGAGATTGGAGAGACCTGGTTGCATTGCAGAAGCTTTAGATCGCTCAGCATTAGAAATGTCTTGGTATGCTACAGATAATCTTTCTCAGAATTAACATAGTACTACAGCTGCATGAGAAGTTTGCTTCTTTTGTTCTCCAGATGGAGACCTGCTGTTCCAGCAAGTGCCCATGGTGGAGATCGATGGGATGAAGATGGTGCAGACCAGAGCCATCCTCAGCTATATAGCAGGGAAATACAACCTCTATGGGAAGGACCTGAAGGAGAGAGCCTGGTATGGTAACAGTACACACCATCTTCACTCATACTTTTCCACTTTTTTTCAACATACAAGAAAAAAGTATTGCTTTGAAATGTCTGCATGTAGACATGCAAATAATCTGCTAGCACTTAGTCCCTTCAGATCCAGGGGCTGGGTAAGCAGACTGTGATTGAGAAATGATTGTTTGTTGTCAATATAATTAGAAAGTTATGCCTGCTTTCAGGCTCATTTGAACTCACAGAGCAGAAGTGGTTTAAGTTGCTGGGCAACTGGAGGACCGTAAGGCAATTGTAATGGCTAAGGTTGCTTTTCTGTGGGTTTATTTTTTTTAGATGGAAAACAGTAGGGAAAACTACAGCTGCCTGGAGAAACTGAAGTGCTTTAAAAACAATAATAAAGAAATGCTCAGTGACTTAATGTCCCTGAAAGTTGAACCATTTGTTTCATAATATTCCTTTACCGTGTAAACTGTGGATACTTTTCATTGTCAAAAGAACTAATGAAAAACTAAAAGTCATCACTCTTAAATAAATAAATCATGGAGAATGAAGTCCTTAACCTAATTGACTGCCACTGATAGTGAAAGGTTTATTCGGTAAAAATGGAGAGACAGCTCCAGAGATAGTGTTATTATGGTTATTATGGACAGTAATATCTCATCTGGAGTACTGTGTTCAGCTCTGGAGCCCCCAGCATAAGAAAGACATGGACCTATTCGAGGTGGTCTGGAGGAGGGCCACGAGGATGATCAGAGGGCTGGATAAGGGGTAATAGCTTTAAACTAAAAGATGGTAGGTTTAGATTAGATATAAGGAAAAGAACTGTTCACCATGAGGGTGGTGAGGCCCTGGCACAGGCCACAGAGAACCTGTTTATGCCCCATCCCTGGAGGTGCTCAAGGCCAGGCTGGATGGGGCTTTGGGCAACCTGCTCTGGTGGGAGGTGTCTCTGCCCATGGCAGGGGGGTTGGAACTGGGTAGTCTTTAAGGCCCTTTCAACCCAAACCCTTCTGTGATTCAAACTGGCAATTGGCAGCCATTTGATGTCTGAATCCTTTTCTGATCAGACCTCAAAACTTTTTTCCTGTAGAGTGGTTTGCATATGTGTTCTTTTCTCCCACAGCATAGATAAATAGAATATCAGTGGAAAACAATGTGAACTCTACTTTGCATCAGCTGTACTGTAGTTTTTACTGTGTTGCAGACACTGTGGGTCTGTTTATAAAGATCTGTGCTTTGAAAGAAAGAAACCTGAGCTGGAATCAAAATGGAAGAACAAGAAAATGAACCAGTGTCTTACGCTGAATTCACTAATAAGCATAAGACTCAGTGATCCATTCAGCATTGTTATTTCAGAAAAATAACCAACATGGGATGTTCACATGATCAATGCTAAATTAAAATGTTTCAGGATTGATATGTATGTGGAAGGAACAACAGACCTGATGGGAATGATCATGCAGCTCCCTTTGCAGTCAGCCGAGATGAGAGAAAAGAATCTTGCCTTAATCATTGAACGATCTAAGACCAGATACTTTCCTGTTTATGAAAAGGTAAGTGATGAATCAGCATGAGTCCACATAGCAGCCTCCCCATATACTCTAAAGGCAGGTTGTGACTGTCGTGGTTCTGCTCGAGTGGGCAGCCGAGCTCCACCACAGCCGCTCTCTCACTCCCCTCCTCAAAGAGGAATGGGGAGAAAATATGTGAAAGGGGCTCAAGGATTGAGATAAGGACGAGAAAATCACGCAATAATTAGTGTAACGGGCAAACCAGACTCAGCATAAGAAGACAGATAGTAAGATTTATTACTCATTACTAACAAGCTAGAGAAATGAGAAACAAAGGAAAGAAACCAAAAGCACCTCCCCCCCATCCACCCTCTTCCACCTCCTCCCCCCCAGCGGCGCAGGGGAACGGGGGAATGGGGGTTATGGTCAGTCTACAGCACTTCTTCTCTGCCGCTCCTTCTCGGTCACTCTCGTCCCCTGTGCTGTGGGGTCCCACCCACGGGATGCAGTCCTTGACGAACTGATCCGGCGTGGGCTTCCCACAGGCAGCAGCTCTTCCAGAACTGCTCCAGATATGGGTCCGTACCATGGGGTCCATCCCTCAGGAGAAAACTGCTCCAACCTGGCTCCCCTACGGGCAGCAGCTCCTGCCAGATCACCTGCTCCTGCGTGGTCTCCTCTCCACGGGCTACAGGTCCGGCCCGGAATCTGCTCCGGCAGGGGTCTTCCACAGGCGGCAGCCTCCGTCGGTGCAGGGCCACCTGCTCCACCGTGGTCTCCTCCACGGGCTGCAGCGTGAAACCCTGCTCCACCGTGGTACTCCATGGGCTGCAGGGGGACATCCTGCTTCACCATGGTCCTCACCACAGGCCACAGGGGACTTCTGCTCCGGCGCCTGGAGCACCTCTCCCCCTCCTTCTACACTGACCTTGGCACCTGCAAGGCTGTTTCTCACTCCCTTGACTCTCCCGGCTGCTGTGTGGCGCAGCAGTTTTTTCCCTGTCTTAAATATGCTCTCACAGAGGCGCAAAACAACATCGCTTATTGGCTCAGATCTGGAAAACAATGGGGCCCTTCCCAAACATGGGGCGGCTTCTAGATCTTTCTCACAGAAACCACCCCTATGGCCCCCTGCTACCAAAGCCTTGCCACGTAAACCCACTACAGACACATCACCTGGGTCTGTGTGGTGGAAATTGCATTCAGGAATGGGAAAAGAAGGCCACGAAATAATACTGGGCTGATCTCAATACTGAGCATCTTTGCTGTCCTTAAGACTCCTCAGAGGGCATATTCTACTTGTTATGAGGAAAGACTGGACTTCAATTATTTACACCTAGCTTAGTAACTGGTAGCTTACAGCATTTTGCACAAATATCCCATTTAAATACCTGTGCCAGCCTTCAGAACTTGCTTTCTAAAAGTGTACACACTCTTGCTGTTGAAAGTTAAATCTAACTGTGCATTATAATTAGTGACCTAATTCTGTGATCTTTCTCAAACCCATTGCTTTCGTAGAATTCACCTAAAGATTATTATTGTCCTTTTCTAAATTGCTTTTAGGGCATCCTTAGGCATGCAACAAATAGGTTCTGCAAACAGGATGCATCTAGCTTAAAAGCATTAAAGCAATTACCTACTGGCTGACACGCACTAAGGAGGTGGCCTCTGATGAGCCACGAGGTAAAGCATTAGTATGCTTACTGCACTCGTGAAGCACATGAAGAGCTCCTCTTGGCTATGCAAGAGTTGGTCAGGAGGGGAAGAATTCTCCGCTGCTCCCCGGAACATAGCCTTGGTGTTGCCATTTCCTACCAACTTGCTGTTTGTTTTGTGTTTTGTTTTTCCCTCTTATTTTTGTGTGTGTGTTTATTAACATTTTACCTTTTTGAATTCAGCTAGCGATGATTCCTGTCTCACTTTCCTGCTCCTGTTTGCACCCTACACGACGGTGCTGTGCAGACCTTCTCACAGCCCTTTCTCACTGTAGTGGTTTCCTCCAAGTCTGTGCCAAGGGTACACAGCTGCATTGGTTCAGAGCTGGGGTGGGTGCCTGGCTCAATCCCTCATTTCCTAGGAGGAATATGGGGAGAGGCTATAGAGGAGATCAGGGATAGATGGGGGTTTCAAGAGCAAATTCGTCATGGGATCTGCTACTAAGAGCTAGCTCTGGGAAATCAGAATTATTTTGGAGGGTTGTTTATACAACTTTCTGGAATACAGAAATATGCACTTTTTCTAATGTCTTTGCTCCTGCATGAAAACATCTGGCATCTATTTGGGAAATTTCTAATTTGTGTCACAGGGAACAAACCACATTGTCTGTTACTTCATGTACCATTCAAAACAAACAAACAGAAAAACAGGACTTGGTGCAGTTTTGTGTGTGTCTTTATCATAGCCTTAGGTTGTGCACGCAAAACCCACAGAGGCTGCCCTGTGATGAGACTGCACATCAACTACGTAAGCCAGCGCTCCTGTAATCACACAGCTGCATTTCCATACCTGTGGGATGCTGTGCTGGGAGAGACTGATCGCACACAGCAATCTTTCAAAGATTTGAGGTCTGGTAACATAAAGAAAAATTACTAAAAAAAAAAAAAGGCAAAATTACATTACATTATTCTCCAAGCCTGTGCCTACTTGCCACTGGCAATTGTTATGGTATATCTAGTGTGTGTGCCTAGTGGGGGAAAGTCTTTAAAATGGTCCTTATTAACTGGTGTTAGACACAGCTAAACTTTGCATGATTTTTAACCTAGCTAATTTCATCAGAATGATTAATTACTTTACTTCTGTACAGGCTGCTTAAGTAGTACATTGATTCGTTGATTTGGCAGGCTTTGCAGTCCATACATCACACTGTCCTGACAGTAAAACCTCTGTAGCTAAAAGTAATGAAGGAATTGGCTCTGGGGACACAGGCTGGTGCCCTAGTCTCAGTGCATGCTTCCTAGTGGAGTGTAGCATCAGCGCAGTGTAGGCACAGATGTGTTTTCTTCTGCTTCAAGGGTGGTAATCTTCAAGAGGAGGGTAAGCTGGAGAGCTGGTAACTGCTTTGAACTGCTGTGTAGCAACATTCGCTGCAAATTGTGTGTTACAGCTGCTAGTAGCTTTGCAGGGCTGTGGTTCTGGCATCAGCAGGCTGCCAAGAGAATCCTTCAGTACAGGACGAAGGGTGCAAAGGCTGCGTTCCTTGGCTCCTGACCTACTTCAGACTGTAACCCAAAGTCTCACATTTGGCTGAAAACAACCAAGCAACTCCTCCACTCCACAGGCATTCATAGTTTTTTTCTAAGATTTTGAACTGGGGCATTCAATAGTTTTGAAAATAGCTCATTGTTAGGGTGTAGCAGCAGCAGTTCAGGCTGTGCTGCCAAATCTGAGGCTCTGGAGATTTCCCTGGTTGATTGCTGAATAATATTCTGCTGCTTCCTGTGGGGACAGTTGAACCATCTGGGAATTTAGGGGCTGTTTCTTCTTTTTTATATTATTTTTGTCAAAATACATTACAGCTAAGCTGTCTTAACTACGTCTTCCCATTACTCCAGTCCTGCTTCTCTTCTGTGATTTGAGTCTTTCTTGTGGGACAGCAACCTGGGGTGACAGGTTAGAGTGAGTGATAAGCCCACATACGCTGAAACATGAGTTCTGGTTCCATATTTTTTGTCATGAGAATACCTACTTTCTATCTTCATAAGTCCTCGTATGGATTTGCTGTGCTGTGTATTTCTGTAGAAATCTGTCTGTAATAAAACATCTAGCTAAAATGATTGCATCCTTATTATTATTATTATTATTATTTGTTCATGTTTTGTAGGCCTTAAAAGACCACGGTCACGATTATCTTGTTGGCAACAAATTTAGCTGGGCAGACATCCATCTGCTGGAAGCTATTCTAATGGTAGAAGAATGTAAGCCAGATATCCTGTCTGCATTCCCTCAGCTACAGGTTAGTGATCATCTCATCTCATCTCATCAACACAGAACGTAACAAGCAAATTTCACGGCCCAGGTCTGAAAGCTAATTGATGTTTAAATCTTTTGAAGCATTGTGCTATGTTACTGGTAGCTCTCTGATCTACCACTGACAAGCTGAACACACTCAGTGTTGCCCCCAGAGCTGCTGGGGGCTCACCTTTCTCCAGCTCTGCAGCCTGCAGTCGTTCTCAGCTGGGAGGAATTCACTTACCATAAGATCACAGAATTATTAAGGTAGAAAGGACCTCTAAGTTCATCTAGTCCAACATTTAGCCTAGTACTGAAGTGCACCACTAAACCATGCTACCAAGTTCTGCATCTACATGTCTCTTGAAAACCT